>NC_092103.1:12564912-13988903 GCF_045679555.1 Salvelinus alpinus | reverse complement strand
GCGGCTCCTGTCTGGCGGACGGCTCTAGCGGCTCCTGTCTGGCGGACGGCTCTAGCGGCTCCTGTCTGGCGGACGGCTCTGTAGGCTCATGGCAGACGGGCGGCTTTGCAGGCTCATGGCAGACGGGCGGCTTTGCAGGCTCATGGCAGACGGACAGTTCAGACGGCGTATGGCAGACGGGCAGTTCAGGCGCCGCTGGGCAGACGGGCAGTTCAGGCGCCGCTGGGCAGACGGGCAGTTCAGGCGCCGCTGGGCAGACGGGCAGTTCAGGCGCCGCTGGGCAGACGGGCAGTTCAGGCGCCGCTGGGCAGACGGGCAGTTCAGGCGCCGCTGGGCAGACGGGCAGTTCAGGCGCCGCTGGGCAGACGGCAGACTCTGGCCGGCTGAGACGCACTATAGGCCTGGTGCGTGGTACCGGAACTGGAGGTACCGGGCTAAGGACACGCACCTTCAGGCTAGTGCGGGGAACAACAACAGGGCACACTGGACTCTCGTGGCGCACTCTAGGCCTGGTGCGTGGTACCGGCACTGGTGGCACCGGGCTGAGGGCACGCACATCAGGATTAGTACGGGGAGAAGAAACAGTGTGTACAGGGCTCTGGAGACGCACAGGTGGCTTAGTGCGTGGTGCCGGAACTGGAGGTACTGGGCTGGAGACACGCACCATAGGCAGAGTGCGTGGAGGAGGAACAGGGCTCTGAAAACGCACTGGAAGCCTGGTGCGTGGTGTAGGCACTGTTGGTACTAGGCTGGGGCGGGGAGGTGGCACCGGAAATACCGGACCGTGCAGGCGTACTGGCTCTCTTGAGCATTGAGCCTGCCCAACCTTACCTGGTTGAATGCTCCCGGTCGCCCGACCAGTGCGGGGAGGTGGAATAACCCGCACCGGGCTATGTAGGCGAACCGGGGAAACCATGCGTAAGGCAGGTGCCATGTATGCCGGCCCGAGGAGACGCACTGGAGACCAGACGCGTTGAGCCGGCCTCATGACACCTGGCTCAATGCCCAATCTAGCCCTACCAGTGCGGGGAGGTGGAATAACCCGCACCGGGCTATGCACACGTACAGGAGACACCGTGCGCTCTACTGCGTAACACGGTGTCTGCCCGTACTTCCGCTCTCCACGGTTAGCCTGGGAAGTGGGCGCAGGTCTCCTACCTGCCCTTGGCCCACTACCTCTTAGCCCCCCCCCAAGAAATTTTTGGGTAGTACTCACGGGCTTTTCAGGCTTCCAGCCACGTCTCCTTGCTGCCTCCTCATACCACCGCTGTTGGGCTCTCGCTGCCTCCATCTCCTCACGAGCGCGGCGATATTCCCCAATGTGCGCCCAGTGTCCTTTTCCATTGAAAATTTGCTCCCAACTCCATTCCTCTTCTCTCCATTGCTTTAGTTCCTTTTCTCCTTCCTCAATCCGCTTGGTCCTATTGTGGTGGGTGATTCTGTCACGGGTGTCGTCCTCCTCTTCCTCGGAAGAGGAGAGGAGAGAAGGATCGGTGGACCAATACGCAGCGAGGTATGTAGACATAATGAATTTATTTAAACAAGAACAAAAACGAACTATACTTGAAATGATTACAAAATAACAAACGGACAACGTAGACGAAACCTGAACATGGAACTTACATAACAACACGAAGAACACACGAGCAGGAAACAGACTACATCAAAACGAAAACAACCGAAACAATCCCGTGTGGTGCGCAGACACAAACACAGGAGACAATCACCCACAAACAAACAGTGTGAAACAGCCAACCTATATATGGTTCTCAATCAGAGGAAAACGTCAAACACCTGTCTCTGATTGAGAACCATATAAGGCTAATTACAAGTGACCTAAACATAGAAACACAAAACATAGAATGCCCACCCCAACTCACGCCCTGACCAACTAAACACATACAAAAATAACATAAAACAGGTCAGGAACGTGACATAGTGTCTTGTTGCAAACAGGATGCATGCTTTGGAATATCTTTATTCTGTACAGACTTCCTTCTTTTCATTCTGTCAGTTAGGTTAGTGTTGTGGAGTAACTACACTGAACAAAAATATAAACGCAAAATAACACAATTGTTAAGATTTTATTGAGTTACAATTTATAAAGAAATCAGTCAATTGAAATAAATTCATTAGGCCCTAATCTATGGATTTTACATGACTGGGAATACAGATATGAATCTGTTGGTAACAGATACCTTAAAAAAATGGTAGGGCCGTGAATCAGAAAACCAGTCAGTATCTGGTGGGAACTGGAACACGCTGTCGTACACGTCGATCCAGAACATCCCAACTATGCTCAACGGGTGACATGTCTGGTGAATATGCAGGCCATGGAAGAACTGGGACATTTTTAGTGTGCAGGAATTGTGAACAGATCCTTGCAACATGGGGCCGTGAATTATCATGCTGCAAGATGAGATGATGGCAGCAGATGAATGGCACAACAATGGGCCTCAGGATCTCGTCACGGTATCTCTGTGCATTCAAAATGCCATCGATAAAATGCAATCATGTTCGTTGTCTGTAGCTTATGCCTGCACATACCATAACCCCAGCGCCACCATGGGGCACTCTGTTCTGCCATCTGCCCAGTACAGTTGAAACTGATATTCATCCGTGAAGAGCACACTTCTCCAGCGTGCCACTGGCCATCAAAGGTGAGCATTTGCCCACTGACGACGAACTGCAGTCAGGTCAAGACCCTGGTGAGGACGGCGAGCACGAAGATGAGCTTCCCTGAGACGGTTTTTGACAGTTTGTGCAGAAATTCTTTGGTTGTGCAAACTTTGTTTCCTCAGCTGTCCGGGTGGCTGGTCTCAGACGATACCGCAGGTGAAGAAACCGGATGTGGAGGTCCTGGGCTGGCGTGGTTACAAGTGGTCTGCGGTTGTGAGGCCGGTTGGACGTACTGACAAAATCTAAAACAACGTTTGAGCCGGCTTATGGTAGAGAAATGAACATTCAATTCTCTGGTAACAGCTGTGGTGGACATTCTTGCAGTCAGCATGTCAATTGCACGCTCCCTCAAAACTTGAGACATCCGTGGCGTTTTGTTGCGTGACAAAACATGGGGGGGGTCTGCACATTTTAGAGTGGTGTCTTTTAGCACAAGGTGCACCTGTGTAATGATCATGCTTTTTAAATCAGGTGGATGGATTATTTTGGCATAGGAGAAATGCTCACTAAACAGAGATGTAAACAAATTTGTGCTCAAAAGTTAAGAAAAATAATATTTTTGTGCGTATGGAATATTTCTAGAATCTTCTATTTCAGCTCATGAAACATGGTACCACCACTTTACATGTTGCATTTATATTTTTGTACAGTGTATAATGTTGTTGATCCAGCCTCAGTTTTCTCCTATCACAGCCATTAAATACTGTAACTGTTTTAAAGTCATCATTGGTCTCATGGTGAAATCCCTGAAAAATCATGTTAAACACTATTATTTGAGCTTGCCATAACAAAGGAATTGAATACTTATTATCTCAAGACTTTTAAGCTTTAAATGTTTTATAAATGTGTAAAAATTTCGAAAACATAATTACGCTTTGACATTATGGAGTATTGTGTGTGGGCCAGTGACAAAAAATCTCAATTGAATCCATTTTTAATTCAGGCTGTAAAACAACAAAACGTGGAAAAAGACAAGGGGTGTGAAAACCTTCTGAAGGCACTGCAGCTACTATACTTGAGATTTAACAAAGTGTAACGAAAATATTTATTTTAGAGGTACAGTAGTCTTACCTGTAGATGACACAGTCATGGTAGGTGAGGAGAAGAGGATCCAGACATGGAACAAAGAAGAGAAAAAATGAATTAGTCTGAGAAAAATTTGAATAAATGTCAAGCTGAGGCAATTTCCATTTCCATGCCAAACTATCTGAATATCAAAATGCTTTTTCAATTCATTCTGTCATTAAAATGTCTAATATTTTCTTTGTTTCCAGCTCTGAAATAGAAATGACCTTTGGATAATAATAGCATGCCATTTAATGTGATACATAACGGTACAGTCGACCCAGAAGTTACATGAGTCACATCAGCCAATGGTAACACACTATTCTGTGTCGGAAACGAAGGAACTCAGGACTGGATTGTGTATAGAATTTATGGAGTGTGTATAGAAGGAGAACGTGTCTCCAGAAGCCCAGTCAGAGTGTGTGTAGAACATAGAACATGTAGTACTCTGAGGGGGAGGAACGTACATACGGCTTTAATTAGGGTCAAGCAGACCTGACTATTTGTTTTCATTTGGCTGATTTACCCCCTTTCATTTGGCAGCTGGCTAACATGCATGCCCCAGACCCCCACGCCAGACCCCGAGCCCCTACCCTGAGGTGAGGGGATACGGCTGGCTCTGGGAAGGGGAGAAGGGTGGGGAGCGAGGAAGGGAATTACGGTGGAGTGGCTCTCCTGCTAGGGTGCATGACCCTGGGCAGTGTGGCGATGGAGGAAGCAGAGCCAGTTGGATGCTTCAGAGCAGGACACAGAGATTACGCCTGCTTTTAACAGGACCTGTCATGTGTACATATATACTCTGTGTACATATACGGAGGGGGTTTATTCAGTGCAATATTGCATGTGACCCCTATGTCTTTCCTCATGGGTAAACACATTTCCTTTGGTCTTAAGCCTTGGGGCTAAAGGTGATATTCCATCAGTGTGGGAAGAGATGTACCCCCAAAGACATTATATTAGATATTAGGACCACGCCCCAGATTACACGAGGCTCTAAATCGATTCCCCAAGGAAAATCTCTCTATGACCTTACTGGACCCAAGCCTTGTGCTTCTCTCTAACATACTGATGGTCCAGTGGGGCGATTCCATGCCAACATGGATGGAAAATATTTTTGGTATCTCAGATTGTGAGAAATGTCTGAACACAAAAACTTATTGGGAGGAAGGGTGTTTGACATGCTTTTTACATTTGGATCACAAACCATTTTTTAGAAAATCATGATGAAAGTGGCCATTTTAGACCTATATATGCCTCCAGTAAGTAAGACCCCATGATCTGTGAACCGTACATGATACAGACAACATCTGGCTGTCATTATACTCCTTATAGTGTTCTCTTAAATATGGAGTATGTCTAGATTCTGAAATAGTATTATTAATATTTCAAAAGTACCCTTTTTGATTTAGCTTATTTTTTTTCTCCATAGTTTGAAACAATATACTCTTCAAACACATCACATTTCCAGAGTGGCTCTCTGCTACTTGAATACTTATGTAAATGTGATATTTCAGTTGATTTTATTTCATAAATCAACATAAAATTCTAAAAAAACAGTTTCTGCTTTGTCATTATGGGGTATTGTGTGTCGATTGACGGGGGAAAAAAGCAATTTAATCCATTTTCGAATAAGGACGTAACCTACCAAAACGTGGAAAACGTCAAGGTATCTGAGTACTTTCCCGAAGGCACTGTATGTGGCGGCAGAGGGAATCAATCAATCACTGCACACCATACATCAGTTTGTGAAAAGAACAGCTATGCTACACACAGTAGACTACAAACCATGAAGTCCAATAAGGAAATGATCCAAGATATATGATCTACAATTCTGTCATCATTCAGCCTGGGCTGGTCTAGGCTCGTCAATAAGGGGTTAAACAACACCGTTAACATTTAAAGGGCCGGTAAGTGGCTCCATTAGCCTGGCTGACTACTGCTGCTGCGGGGTAGGAGGTAGGGGAGGTGAGTAGGGGACAGGGTGGGGAGGTGGGTAGGGGGACGTGGTGGGGAGGTGAGAGACTGGGGATGAGGTGCCCCTGAGACATCCGGTCATGGTGGAGGCAGGAGCAGGGGGAGGGTTAGCTAAGATAAAAACTCCATTATCTGCAGCACACATATTAAAATCAAAGCTCCTGCACAGTTCTGCCATCCATCCCAGCAGACTTCCTAGTCACAGGAAGCACCTCAGGGGTTGGCATTTATTTGTCATGAATCTTGTCATGTATGCAGCTCTGCAGGGTGGTCACTAGCTGGAAACCGCTCAGCTCTGCCTCCGGGACAAGACTCATCCCAATAAATGTCAACCTGCCCCTCACAGGAAATGAGAGAGAGAGAGAGACTTTCATTCATGTGGTCTATACTTTTACCTTCAAAGAAACAAAACAGCACTAAACCCATCTGAATCTTACAGTGAACTGAGCATCGGTAGAGTCGTTCGTTGTCTTTTGGTAGCTCCTCAGTACTTAACCAGCACATCCAATCACTAACCAGCATAATCACCTCTTCTCCTAATTGGGAAATGAGGATGATGTCAGGGGAATACTAACGAGTGCGTACCTGTTTATTAGTTAGGACTGTTCATCAATAGTTGAGAGATGGTCAATGCCTTCCTGTGTGGGCAGTGATTAGTTGTCTGTGACGGTGGTTGTGGTTGGTTAGGATTCGGCCTCTGTGTGTGAGAGTTGATAATACATGCCATGTGGGCCAGGCTGAGGTTGCCGTGTTCACACTCACTCAGGCCTGCAGGAGCTACCCCTCTCTGGGCCTCCGGGCCCTGGGCCTCCGGGCCCTGCTCCTCCCTGCCTGGCCCTGCTCCTTCAGTTAGCACCTTCTAACACACAGGCCTTGGGCTGAGCACCTACTGCAGAACACACTGACCCACCAGGACCCTCCGAATCCAACACACACCTACTCTGTCACACACACCTGCTCAGGATCTCTGCTTACGGTCGGCTATATCATTACCTCATGTGACTCATGGAGCCAAGCCAAAGGCTTAAAGACGAAAGTAAAAGCACCATATGCTACTCTACTGGACCATCACAAACTAAACACGCTCTAGTCTCTACAACACACACAGAATCACACACACACACAGAATCACACGCACACAGAATCACACACACACACCTATAAGCATGTTTCCCCTAGTAAGGCCAGCTCTAAGTAAATAGATAGGACTAGGTTGACCCACTACACATGTCACCTGGTGGGACTTCCTTTGAACTGACACACACTGACAGCACTGAGCTTCTATGGGACCTTGTTGTATAACACACTCACTCACACAATCACACACTCACTCACTCACACACTCAGACACACGCTGACTGCTGAAAAACAAGGAACACATGCCAAGCTGAATGTAACTGTTCTGACTTCTGCTTTCTCCCTGATAATACACACACTCAATCACACACATGCACGTGCGCTGAGGAGGAGAGATATGAAATACGTATTTCATGTGTCCCAGCCTGCCGCTGTCTGTCCTTTATGGGCCGGCCCAGTAAATCTATGATGGTGAAGATGGCTTCCAGCCAGAGCTAACCATTTCATTCATTAATCTACAGCTTTCATTTCAATTTGAGCTTACACAACACAGCTCAGCAGTTTGCCTGGTAATAAGGGAAGATCTGAACCCAGCGCTTTAATAAATGTGTTAATTCGGAGCTCACGAGGTAGAAACAAGGCCATCATCTGAGATACATTTCCCCTGCCTCCGTCAGGTCCACAGGGGAGGAAATTAAGACCATACATCACATCACACAGCAGTCTTCCCTGTGTCTGTGACTCAAATATGGCTCAGTGTGTGTGTGTGTGTGTGTGTGTGTGTGTGTGTGTGTGTGTGTGTGTGTGTGTGTGTGTGTGTGTGTGTGTGTGTGTGTGTGTGTGTGTGTGTGTGTGTGTGTGTGTGTGTGTGTGTGTGTGCGTGTGTGCATGTGTGTGTGTGTGTATGTGTGTGTGTCTCTATCTGAGGGTGTTTGAGTCTACAGTCTATGGGCTCAATATTCAATCAAACCTTGCGGTAAAATTACATGGTGGGAAATGGTTCTGAGTACTGAAATTAAAAGCAGGTAACATCCTCATAGTTAGTCACTCACAGGTTTAGAGTTAGATGTTCAGTGAGCAGGCACAGTAGTTATGTAACCAAAACTAATCCATGAACATTTTGGACCAAATGTAGCCATACCGTATGTCTGCTTGTGTGAAGTCGGTGTGTCTGTCATGTGTGTTTGGTGTATGTTTGTGTCTTTCTGAGCCAGTGTGTGTGTGTGTGTGTGTGTGTGTGTGTGTGTGTGTGTGTGTGTGTGTGTGTGTGTGTGTGTGTGTGTGTGTGTGTGTGTGTGTGTGTGTGTGTGTGTGTCGACCTCTTGAGCAGCCAGGAGCTTTCTTATTACTGAATGAGGCTCTGTTGAAGTGCTAGCTGCTTCTACTGAAACTAAACACTTCTGTAACTCCACCAGCACAGCACAGGCACAAAATCCTCAAGGTGATTTAAACATCTTTACAAGATAATAGCCCTTCGTCTGATTACTATGTTTTTGATCAAACACACATACACACACACACACACACACACACACACACACACACACACACACACACACACACACACACACACACACACACACACACACACACACACACACACACACACACACACACACACAAACACACACACACACACACACACACACACACACACACACACACACACACACACACACACACACACACACACACACACACACACACACACACACACACACACACACACACACACTTACCTTTGAAGAAACTGGGGTCTGTCACGAGACCTAGGGTCTCCCTATTTTCAAAAACACACAACCCTTGTGCCAGGCAGTCTGTCACAGCTCTATTATTAAACCGCAAAACACACACACACACGCTCACCAAGAAATGGAGAGAAGGAGAAGAAGGAGAGAAAGGAAGTGGAAGTTCCTCTCAAATATGATTTCCTTTCCACACTGCTCGGAGTGTTTGTTTTTGATGGAAGTGGAGTGTGTGTGGAGGAGAAATGCACTGAGAAGTCTGGATCATTAGTGGGGTTTACCACCATGTGCATGACAAGTTCATAATGAAGACATCTTCTACACAACATCACACACCACAAATCTACATCACTGCCTGTGTGTACTGCCACTGAGACTTACTAACAGCCTGCACATAGACACTGGTGGAAAACTCCAGTCGAGTGTTTGGAGAAATAACTGAATGATTGATACACACAAGGTACTATATCAGCTGAGTAAGTTACCCTGCTAGAAATAAGAAGCTGTGATAAACTTGGCATGCATTTTTCCTGAACTACACTGTATATACAAAAGTATGTGGACACCCCTTCAAATTCGTGGATTTGGCTATTTCAGCCACACCCGTTGCTGACAGGTGTATAAAATCAAGCACACAGCCATGCAATCTCCATAGACAAACATTGGCAGTAAAATGGCGTCACTGAAGAGCTCAGTAATGTTCCACGTGGCACCGTTATAGGATGCCACCTTTCCAACAAGTCAGTTTGTCAAATCTATGCCCGGCTAGAGCTGCCCCGGTCAACTGTAAGTGCTGTTATTGTGAAGTGGAAACGTCTAAGAGCAACAACGGCTCAGCCGCAAAGTGGTAGGCCACACAAGCTCACAGAACGAGACCGCCGAGTGCTGAAGCGCGTAGAACATAAAAATCATATGTCCTCGGTTGCAACACTCACTACCGAGTTCCAAACGGCCTCTGGAAGCAACGTCAGCAAAATAACTGTTTGTTGGGAGCTTCATGAAATGGGTTTCCATGGCCGAGCAGCCGCACACAAGCCTAAGATCACCATGTGCAATGCCAAGTGTCAGCTGGAGTGATGGAAGTCTGACGGACAAATCTGGGTTTGACGGATGCCAGGAGAACGCTACGTGCCCAAATGCATAGTGCCAACTGTAAAGTTTGGTGGAGAAGGAATAATGGTCTGGGGCTGTTTTTCATGGTTCGGGCTATTCCCATTAGTTCCAGTGAAGGGAAATATGACATTCTAGACAATTCTATGCTTCCAACTTTGTGGCACCAGTTTGGGGAAGGCCCTTTCCTGTTTTAGCATGACAATGCCCCCATGCACAAAGCGAGGTCCATACAGAAATGGTTTGTTGAGATTGGTGTGGAAGAACTTGACTTCCCTGCACACACCCCTGACCTCAACTCCATCGAACACCTTTGGGATGAGTTGGAACGCCGACTGCGAGCCAGGCCTAATCGCCCAACATCAGTGCCCAACCTCACTAATGCTCTTGTGGCTCACTGGAAGCAAGTCCCCGCAGCAATGTTCCGACATCTAGTGGAAAGCCTTCCCAGAAGAGTGGAGGCTGTTCTAGCAGCAAAGTGGGGACCAACTCCGTACTAATGCTCATGATTTTGGAATGAGATGTTCGACGAGCAGGTGTCCACATACTTTTGGTCATGTAGTGTATGTTTCACTATACTCTTTTAGTCTTCCCTGTCCCTTTCCCACCCCTCCCTCTCTATAGTCATGGCTAATGCTCTCTGGGAATGGGATTGTATGTACTGGAGGTTAGAGGTCAAGTTTGTCAAAGTCTGGGATTGCTCAGAAAGCTCCTCGACTCTGACAGGCCTACATCACACACACAGCCTCTAATCTTCCCCCAGGCATCCAGTTAGTGCCCCTCTTACACACACGTGCACACACACACACACACACACGTGCACACACACACACACACACACACACACACACACACACACACACACACACACACACACACACACACACACACACACACACACACACACACACACACACACACACACACACACACACACACACACACACACACAGGACTCAGGTTCCAGACCATCAGTAACCCTCCACTCTACCACCCCCCTCCCTGTTTCCTGGTAATGTCTTTTTAAAAGGGGGCACTGAAAGCTTTTCTCCTTCCTCCTTTCAGAGTTTGTTTAAACTAGCTAATTAGTGTGGGTCCTCAGTCAGGTCTCCTGCTTGGCCAGTCAGGCCACTCTCTCTGTGGTGACAAAGGCCCAGTAATACCTGTCTGACTGACTGACTGACTGATGGAAGTAGTGAGGAAAGAGAGGCACACTTGGACACTGTAGCTCAGTAGAGAACAGCTGAGCTGTGGAGGAGCATTCAGGGTGACACAAAACACAGGAACTACAAAGTGGTAAAAGAGAAACATCTCACCTACAGTCCAAACAGTCTATAACAGGACTACAAAACAATTAAAGACTATTGAGAGTTAAATGTGCAACCGTCTCCATGAACTTCTTCTTTCAAGTCAAAGTAAACTCCTTGTTGAGTCTGATTACAGTGCAACCCTGAGGTGACCTGTGGTTTCTACTTCCGGGCCTCCCTGAGGCAACACTACAGCAGCCGTACCTGTATTGACATCTTCATTGTAAAACTGTGGATTACAGCCTCTCTCATGTATGAGTACTCCTAATCAGTATGCATCAACGACTACCCCCAATCAATAAATCACCAATGGCAACGCTTTCTCCTCCTGGAGAGCAGTCCTTATTGATCATAAAGGAAGTAAAAATTGATCTGCAACTAGCCAATCCATCTAAAGCATCTTACTACTCACCTCAGGAAATACTCTTATCAGCTCTAATTTATAGCTACCTATGTCATTTCTCAAGTCATCTGAAGTGAAATGCTATAGCTCTTCAACACTTCTACATTACTAGTGTCCGCTCCTCAACACTTCTACATTACTAGTGTCCGCTCATCAACACTTCTACATTACTGGTGTCCGCTCCTCAACACTTCTACATTACTAGTGTCCGCTCATCAACACTTCTACATTACTGGTGTCCGCTCCTCAACACTTCTACATTACTAGTGTCCGCTCATCAACACTTCTACATTACTGGTGTCCGCTCTTCAACACTTCTACATTACTAGTGTCCGCTCATCAACACTTCTACATTACTAGTGTCCGCTCTTCAACACTTCTACATTACTAGTGTCCGCTCATCAACACTTCTACATTACTGGTGTCCGCTCCTCAACACTTCTACATTACTAGTGTCCGCTCATCAACACTTCTACATTACTAGTGTCCGCTCCTCAACACTTCTACATTACTAGTGTCCGCTCCTCAACACTTCTACATTACTAGTGTCCGCTCTTCAACACTTCTACATTACTAGTGTCCGCTCATCAACACTTCTACATTACTAGTGTCCGCTCCTCAACACTTCTACATTACTAGTGTCCGCTCCTCAACACTTCTACATTACTGGTGTCCGCTCATCACCACTTCTACATTACTAGTGTCCGCTCATCAACACTTCTACATTTCTAGTGAATGCTCATCAACACTTCTACATTACTAGTGTAAGCTCATCAACACTTCTACATTACTAGCGTCCGCTCATCAACACTTCAAATACTTCTACATTACTACTGTCCACTCATCAACACTTCTACATTTCTAGTGAATGCTCATCAACACTTCTACATATACATTACTAGTGTAAGCTCATCAACACTTCTACATTACTAGTGGACGCTCATCAACACATATACTTCTACATTACTAGTGTCCGCTCATCAACACTTCTACATTACTAGTGTACGCTCATCAACACTTCTACATTACTAGTGTCCGCTCATCAACACTTCTACTTCTACATTACTAGTGTCCGCTCATCAACACTTCTACATTACTAGTGTATGCTCATCAACACTTCTACTTCTACATTACTAGTGTACGCTCATCAACATTTCTACATTACTAGTGTCCGCTCATCAACACTTCTACATTACTAGTGTACGCTCATCAACACTTCTACATTACTAGTGTCCGCTCATCAACACTTCTACTTCTACATTACTAGTGTCCGCTCATCAACACTTCTACATTACTAGTGTCCGCTCATCAACACTTCTACATTACTAGTGTATGCTCATCAACACTTCTACTTCTACATTACTAGTGTACGCCCATCAACACTTCTACATTACTAGTGTACGCTCATCAACATTTCTACATTACTCATGTCCGCTCATCAACACTTCTACATTACTAGTGTCCGCTCATCAACACTTCTACTTCTACATTACTAGTGGACGCTCATCAACACTTCTACTTCTACATTACTAGTGTCCGCTCATCAACACTTCTACATTACTAGTGTCCGCTCATCAACACTTCTACATTACTAGTGTCCGCTCATCAACACTTCTACATTACTAGTGTCCGCTCATCAACACTTCTACTTCTACATTATTAGTGTCCGCTCATCAACACTTCTACTTCTACATTACAAGTGTCCGCCCATCAACACTTCTACTTCTACATTACTAGTGTCCGCTCATCAACACTTCTACATTACTAGTGTCCGCTCATCAACACTTCTACATTACTAGTGTACGCTCATCAACACTTCTACTTCTACATTACTAGTGGACGCTCATCAACACTTCTACATTACTAGTGTCCGCTCATCAACACTTCTACATTACTAGTGTACGCTCATCAACACTTCTACTTCTACATTACTAGTGAACGCTCATCAACACTTCTACTTCTACATTACTAGTGTACGCCCATCAACACTTCTACATTACTCATGTCCGCTCATCAACACTTCTACATTACTAGTGTAAGCTCATCAACACTTCTACATTACTAGTGTCCGCTCATCAACATTTCTACTTCTACATTACTAGTGTCCGCTCATCAACACTTCTACATTACTAGTGTACGCCCATCAACACTTCTACATTACTAGTGTCCGCTCATCAATACTTCTACTTCGACATTACTAGTGTCTGCTCTTCAACATTTCTACATTACTAGTGTACGCTCATCAACACTTCTACATTACTAGTGTACGCCCATCAACATTTCTACTTCTACATTACTAGTGTCCGCTCATCAACACTTCTACTTCTACATTACTAGGGTCCGCTCATCAACACTTCTACATTACTAGTGTCCGCTCATCAACACTTCTGCATTACTAGTGAATGCTCATCAACTCTTTTGCTTCTACATTACTAGTGTCCGATCTTCAACACGTCTACTTCTACATTACTAGTGTCCGCCCATCAACACTCCTACTTCTACAATACTAGTAAACGCTCATCAACACGTCTACTTCTACATTACTAGGGTCCGCTCATCAACACTTCTACTTCTACATTACTAGTGAACGCTCATCAACACTTCTGCATTACTAGTGAATGCTCATCAACACTTTTGCTTCTACATTACTAGTGTCCGCTCTTCAACACGTCTACTTCTACATTACTAGTGTCCGCCCATCAACACTCCTACTTCTACAATACTAGTGAACGCTCATCAACACGTCTACTTCTACATTACTAGTGAACGCTCATCAACCCTTCTATTTCTTTATTACTAGTGTCCGCTCATCAACACTTCTACTTCTACATTACTAGTGAACGCTCATCAACCCTTCTATTTCTTTATTACTAGTGTCCGCTCATCAACACTTCCACTTCTACATTACTTGTGAATGCTCATCAACACTTCAACATTACTTGTGAACGCTCATCAACACTTCTACTTCTACATTACTAGTGTCCGCTCATCAACACTTCTACATTACTAGTGAACGCTCATCAACACTTCTACTTCTACATTACTAGTGACCGCTCATCAACACTTCTACATTACTAGTGAACGCTCATCAACACTTCTACTTCTACATTACTAGTGACCGCTCATCAACACTTCTACATTACTAGTGAACGCTCATCAACACTTCTACTTCTACATTACTAGTGTCCGCTCATCAACACTTCTACTTCTACATTACTAGTGTCCGCTCATCAACACTTCTACTTCTACATTACTAGTGAACGCTCATCAACACTTCTACATTACTTGTTTACGCTCATCAACACTTCTATATTACAAGTGTCCGCTCATCAACACTTCTACATTACTAGTGTCCGCTCATCAACACTTCTACATGACTAGTGAATGCTCATCGACACTTCTACCTCTACATTACTAGTGAACACTCATCAACACTTCTACATTACTAGTGAATGCTCATCGACACTTCTACTTCTACATTACTCATGTCCGCTCATCGACACTTATACTTCTACATTACTAGTGAACGCTCATCAACATTTCTACATTACTAGTGTACGCTCATCAACACTTCTACATTACTAGTGTCCGCTCATCGACACTTATACTTCTACATTACTAGTGAACGCTCATCAACATTTCTACATTACTAGTGTCCGCTCATCGACACTTATACTTCTACATTACTAGTGAACGCTCATCAACACTTCTACATTACTAGCGTACGCTCATCAACACTTCTACATTACTAGTGTACGCTCATCTACCCTTCTACGGTATCCAGCTCTTCCTCTGTACTCCCAGTACAATGCCATCATATAATACCAGGCTTAAACAAATAGAAAGAGGGAGAGAGAGAGAGAGAGAGAGAGAGAGAGAGAGAGAGAGAGAGAGAGAGAGAGTGAGTGAGAGAGAGTGAGTGAGAGAGGGAGAGTGAGTGAGAGAGGGAGAGTGAGTGAGAGAGAGAGAGAGAGAGAGAGAGAGAGAGAGAGAGAGAGAGAGAGAGTAGAGAGAGAGAGAGTGAGAGATGAGAGAGAGAGAGAGAGAGAGAGAGAGAGAGAGAGAGAGAGAGAGAGAGAGAGAGAGAGAGAGAGAGAGAGAGAGAGAGAGAGAGAGAGAGAGAGAGAGAGAGAGAGAGAGAGAGAGAGAGAGAGAGAGAGAGAGAGAGAGAGAGAGAGAGAGAGAGAGAGTGAGAGAGAGAGAGAGAGAGAGAGAGAGAGAGAGAGAGAGAGAGATAAAACTCAGGAGTGTGAGAAGGATATCCATCCCCTGCACCCCTGCTGACCCTGTCATTCACAGCCCAGGCCTGCTCTCATCCTCAATCCTCCTAATGAGTTATTTACATGTGCAGCGCCGGGCTCTATCCCTCTATCTGGTAGCAGACACGCTAACACCATCAATGCTGACATTGGGAGACTTGGAAATCAAAAAATGCCTCATGTTTGGATTTCAGCTATCTGCTCTAGCCGGCTCTATTCCCTATTGGAGAAGCTAGACTCTGAAGGGATCCAGACTCAATATTGCTTGAAGTGCCCCTCTTCTCCTCTTTTTCTCTCTTCTCTCTATTTGTCTTCCCCTCTTTTCCCCACTTATATGTCTGGGGATGGATCACACTTCTTTAATGACCGAGATTAATGTTAAGTAGAATTATGTTAATGGGGGCACTAGACTCATTCCACTTTATTAAATGAAGCTGTTAGAAAATGAATATGATTATGGATTTTGCTATTGTTAATGAAGCGTGGCAGAAAACAGTGTCGAGTATTTTGCTAATTATTGTTTTGATATGATTATTAGGATCTGTTCCGCTGGGCTCAGTACTGTTCTGAGCACCCAGCCACAAGGTTTCTCTGTCACTCATACTGTGTGTGTGTGTGTGTGTGTGTGTGTGTGTGTGTGTGTGTGTGTGTGTGTGTGTGTGTGTGTGTGTGTGTGTGTGTGTGTGTGTGTGTGTGTGTGTGTGTGTGTGTGTGTGTGTGTGTGTGTGTGTGTGTATCAAAACACAAGATCTTACTATAGTTTCAACAAGCTGTACAGATTTTCAGTAGCACGGAAATCAAAACCTGCTCTTTCAAAGTATTAACCATACACAACTTCTCTAAGGTTTTGTGTGCCAGTGTGAGATCCCAACCTCCCTCTGAGGCAGATCTGAAGATCTTTGAAGACAGAAACATGAGAACTGTCTGGATTAATATACATCTCTGAGATGCTCCACCTGTGTGTGTGTGTGTGTGTGTGTGTGTGTGTGTGTGTGTGTGTGTGTGTGTGTGTGTGTGTGTGTGTGTGTGTGTGTGTGTGTGTGTGTGTGTGTGTGTGTGTGTGTGTGTGTGTGTGTGTGTGTGTGTGTGTGTGTGTGTGTGTGTGTGTGTGTGTGTCCAAACTCATAACGGCTGTCTCCCAGCTGTGGACTTTCTCCTTTGGGCCAATCTCTACATCCTACCCTCCTGCTAGTCACCTCTCCTGCCATCCCTACATCCTGAGGACCAACCTCCCTGAGAAGCAGACACCAGGGCACTTAACCCCAGTAGCCCTCCACAGAAAACAACATCACTTCAGCTCAGCTCACATTTAGCCTGGCAAATAAATGATTAATGAAACAAGAGGGGGAATAAACATGACGTTTGGACCTGCTGCTGCCAGTGGCTGTGTGAGCTCTTTGTGTTCTGCTAATCCAAGATGTCTGAGGTTGGGCTCTGCAGAGCGGCTGAAGGTTTGTCGTTTTAGGCTTCAGCGTTGAAAGGGAGAAGGCCACATGCAGAGATACCCCCTGTCCCTGTCAGTTTGGTTTCTCTCACTGAGAGAACTGGGATTATCCACCAATTAATTTGGCTAGTACGCTGGAATGTTTTCCCCAACAACAAAGTAACAGATGACATCAAATGGTGGCGTATCTGAAGACATGTCAGATTCTTGGATCTCTGGATCATAAACATGTTTTCTGGAATTTTCCATGGAAAATTTGGGAACTACAAATCTGAGGCAAAATGTACAAATTCAGTGCAAAAAGTACAGAAAGCTATAGATAACAAACCGATTTCTTTACCTCTCTTTCATCCTCAGAAAGGTCATGCAGTGGTAAGTTTGGTACTCCTGCTGTGGAAAGGTGAGCAGGACGTTGTTCAGCCAATCGATTGGTTTAAGAGTCGGATGATTCACTATGTACAGTAGGATATTAAGGGGTGCAACCTCTTCTACACCCCCCCCCCCCCCCCACACACACACACACACACACAGACACAAAAAAACATTATGAATCAATAACGAGTGTAAACAGATTTACGGAATACCATCCATTTCTTTAAAACTATCTGAATTATCTTTGCTCTCCCTGACCTGAGAGAAAGACGGGAGAAAGGAGAGGAGAGAGGAAGGACACACTCAGACCGTCTAAGATAAGGAGAGAAAGGACACACTCAGACCGTCTGAGATAAGGAGAGGAAGGACACACTCAGACCGTCTGAGAGAAGGAGCGAGGAAGGACACACACACCGTCTGAGAGAAGGAGCGAGGAAGGACACACACACACCGTCTGAGAGAAGGAGCGAGGAAGGACACACACACCGTCTGAGAGAAGGAGCGAGGAAGGACACACACACACCGTCTGAGAGAAGGAGCGAGGAAGGACACACACACCGTCTGAGAGAAGGAGCGAGGAAGGACACACACCGTCTGAGAGAAGAAGCGAGGAATGACACACACACCGTCTGAGAGAAGGAGCGAGGAAGGACACACGCACCGTCTGAGAGAAGGAGCGAGGAAGGACACACACACACCGTCTGAGAGAAGGAGCGAGGAAGGACACACACACCGTCTGAGAGAAGGAGCGAGGAAGGACACACACACCGTCTGAGAGAAGGAGCGAGGAAGGACACACACACCGTCTGAGAGAAGGAGCGAGGAAGGACACACACCGTCTGAGAGAAGAAGCGAGGAAGGACACACACCGTCTGAGAGAAGAAGCGGGGAAGCACACACACACCGTCTGAGAGAAGGAGCGAGGAAGGACACACACACCGTCTGAGAGAAGGAGCGAGGAAGGACACACACCGTCTGAGAGAAGAAGCGAGGAAGGACACACACCGTCTGAGAGAAGAAGCGGGGAAGCACACACACACCGTCTGAGAGAAGGAGCGAGGAAGGACACACACCGTCTGAGAGAAGAAGCGAGGAAGGACACACACCGTCTGAGAGAAGAAGCGGGGAAGCACACACACACCGTCTGAGAGAAGGAGCGAGGAAGGACACACACCGTCTGAGAGAAGAAGCGAGGAAGGACACACACCGTCTGAGAGAAGAAGCGGGGAAGCACACACACACCGTCTGAGCACATCAAATATTAAGAGCCAATATTAGCCCTTCCTTTGTCACCTCCATCACCACTGCACATAATGGTTGAAATGTGTGATGTGTTTTGGGTGTTAGGGACACAGGGTGTGAGGTGTTAAGAAGGTAGGGAGTAACCTAGCAGGGTGAGGTGTTAGGAGGGTAGGGAGTAGCCTAGCAGGGTGAGGTGTTAGGAGGGTAGGGAGTAGCCTAGCAGGGTGAGGTGTTAAGAGGGTAGGAAGTAGCCTAGCAGGGTGAGGTGTTAAGAGGGTAGGGAGTAGCCTAGCAGGGTGATGTATTCGGAGGGTAGGGAGTAGCCTAGCAGGGTGAGGTGTTAGGAGGGTAGGGAGTAGCCTAGCAGGGTGAGGTGTTAAGAGGGTAGGGAGTAACCTAGCAGGGTGAGGTGTTAAGAGGGTAGGAGGTAGCCTAGCAGGGTGAGGTGTTAAGAGGGTAGGAGGTAGCCTAGCAGGGTGAGGTGTTAAGAGGGTAGGGAGTAGCCTAGCACGGTGAGGTGTTAAGAGGGTAAGGAGTAGCCTAGCAGGGTGAGGTGTTAAGAGGGTAGGGAGTGGCCTAGCAGGGTGAGGTGTTAAGAGGGTAGGGAGTAGCCTAGCACGGTGAGGTGTTAAGAGGGCAGGGTAAGAGGGTAGGGAGTAGCCTAACAGGGTGATGTATTAGGAGGGTAGGGAGTAGCCTAGCAGGGTGAGGTGTTAAGAGGGTAGGGAGTAACCTAGCAGGGTGAGGTGTTAAGAGGGTAGGGAGTAGCCTAGCAGGGTGAGGTGTTAAGAGGGTAGGGAGTAGCCTAGCAGGGTGAGGTGTTAAGAGGGTAGGGAGTAGCCTAGCAGGGTGAGGTGTTAGGAGGGTAGGGAGTAGCCTAGCAGGGTGAAGTGTTAGGAGGGTAGGGAGTAGCCTAGCAGGGTGAGGTGTTAAGAGGGTAGGGAGTAGCCTAGCAGGGTGAGGTGTTAAGAGGGTAGGGAGTAGCCTAGCAGGGTGAGGTGTTAAGAGGGTAGGGAGTAACCTAGCAGAGTGAGGTGTTAAGAGGGTAGGGAGTAGCCTAGCAGGGTGAGGTGTTAAGAGGGTAGGGAGTAGCCTAGCAGGGTGAGGTGTTAAGAGGGTAGGGAGTAGCCTAGCAGGGTGAGGTATTAGGAGGGTAGGGAGTAGCCTAGCAGGGTGAGGTGTTAAGAGGGTAGGGAGTAGCCTAGCAGGGTGAGGTGTTAAGAGGGTAGGGAGTAGCCTAGCAGGCTGATGTATTAGGAGGGTAGGGAGTAGCCTAGCAGGGTGAGGTGTTAAGAGGGTAGGGAGTAGCCTAGCAGGCTGATGTATTAGGAGGGTAGGGAGTAGCCTAGCAGGGTGAGGTGTTAAGAGGGTAGGGAGTAGCCTAGCAGGGTGAGGTGTTAAGAGGGTAGGGAGTAGCCTAGCAGGGTGAGGTGTTAAGAGGGTAGGGAGTAGCCTAGCACGGTGAGGTGTTAAGAGGGTAGGGAGTAGCCTAGCAGGCTGATGTATTAGGAGGGTAGGGAGTAGCCTAGCAGGGTGAGGTGTTAAGAGGGTAGGGAGTAGCCTAGCAGGGTGAGGTGTTAAGAGGGTAGGGAGTAGCCTAGCAGGGTGAGGTGTTAAGAGGGTAGGGAGTAGCCTAGCAGGGTGAGGTGTTAAGAGGGTAGGGAGTAGCCTAGCAGGGTGAGGTGTTAAGAGGGTAGGGAGTAGCCTAGCAGGGTGAGGTGTTAAGAGGGTAGGGAGTAGCCTAGCAGGGTGAGGTGTTAAGAGGGTAGGGAGTAGCCTAGCAGGGTGATGTATTAGGAGGGTAGGGAGTAGCCTAGCAGGGTGAGGTGTTAAGAGGGTAGGGAGTAGCCTAGCAGGGTGAGGTGTTAAGAGGGTAGGGAGTAGCCTAGCAGGGTGAGGTGTTAAGAGGGTAGGGAGTAGCCTAGCAGGGTGATGTATTAGGAGGGTAGGGAGTAGCCTAGCAGGGTGAGGTGTTAAGAGGGTAGGGAGTAGCCTAGCAGGGTGAGGTGTTAAGAGGGTAGGGAGTAGCCTAGCAGGGTGAGGTGTTAAGAGGGTAGGGAGTAGCCTAGCAGGGTGAGGTGTTAAGAGGGTAGGGAGTAGCCTAGCAGGGTGAGGTGTTAAGAGGGTAGGGAGTAGCCTAGCAGGGTGAGGTGTTAAGAGGGTAGGGAGTAGCCTAGCACGGTGAGGTGTTAAGAGGGTAGGGAGTAGCCTAGCAGGGTGAGGTGTTAAGAGGGTAGGGAGTAGCCTAGCAGGGTGAGGTGTTAAGAGGGTAGGGAGTAGCCTAGCAGGGTGAGGTGTTAAGAGGGTAGGGAGTAGCCTAGCAGGGTGAGGTGTTAAGAGGGTAGGGAGTAGCCTAGCACGGTGAGGTGTTAAGAGGGTAGGGAGTAGCCTAGCAGGGTGAGGTGTTAAGAGGGTAGGGAGTAGCCTATCAGGGTGAGGTGTTAAGAGGGTAGGGAGTAGCCTAGCACGGTGAGGTGTTAAGAGGGTAGGGAGTAGCCTAGCAGGGTGAGGTGTTAAGAGGGTAGGGAGTGGCCTAGCAGGGTGAGGTGTTAAGAGGGTAGGGGGAAGCCTAGCAGGGTGAGGTGTTAAGAGGGTAGGGAGTAGCCTAGCAGGGTGAGGTGTTAAGAGGGTAGGGAGTAGCCTAGCAGGGTGAGGTGTTAAGAGGGTAGGGAGTAGCTTAGCAGGGTGAGGTGTTAAGAGGGTAGGGAGTAGCCTAGCAGGGTGAGGTGTTAAGAGGGTAGGGAGTAGCCTAGCAGGGTGAGGTGTTAAGAGGGTAGGGAGTAGCCTAGCAGGGTGATGTATTAGGAGGGTAGGGAGTAGCCTAGCAGGGTGTGTGAGCTGTCTCAAAGGGCAGACTGTACTGTAGGAGAGACTGCCAGTCTAACGTGCTGTACTGACCTCATCTAGTGCAGTTACATTAATAAATACGCACACAAACGACCCCACCCTTCCCAGAGTCCTCTGCATTCTCTGTACCGACCGACTTGCGCTGGTGTTAGCTCCCAACAGGAGAAAATCCCGAATTTCACGTTGATTAAAAGTTCAATTCTGTTCCAGTTCACCTAAGGTGGAAAATGTGCTGTATTCCACTCAGACATTGTCAATAAGCTACACAGGCGAGAGACAACCCCTAAAAGCAAGCCAAGGGCGACAGTGATGGTGACAGCAGAGTGCCATAGAGCTCCCTTAAGTTCATATGGACTTACTGGTAGGAATTATTTTGAGCTCAGACAGCTCTCTCCCACTCGTCATCTCTCTCTCTCTCTCTCTCTCTCTCTCTCTCTCTCTCTCTCTCTCTCTCTCTCTCTCTCTCTCTCTCTCTCTCTCTCTCTCGCTCTCTCTCTCTCTCTCTCTCTCTCTCGCTCTCTCTCTCTCTCTCGCTCTCTCTCTCTCTCTCTCTCTCTCTCTCTCTCATTACTCCCCCACCTCTCTTTCTCATTCCTCCCTCTCTCCATCCTTTCCTATGACAGTTAAGGTCGCAGAGTGTTACATGACAGTGGCGATGCCCTCCCTAAAGCCCTATGCTCTCTTGCCTGTCTGTCTGTCCAGCTCCTATTCCCTGATGATGCCCAGCCAAGCCAAGCCTTTTCACACTGAATAAAAGAGAATATAAAATCTCTTGGAGCGTTGAGTGATATTGTAAGAGGGTGAATGGGGGTGGAGGACACATGAAGCCTTTCCAGCGGGCAGCCGGGCACTGTGTGTCTCTACCCTCCACGCTGGCTGGGCCTGTTGGCTGCTGTTGGTACGCCAGGGCGGGGCGGTAGGGGTGGGGACTGGCGGGCGCTGAAAGGAGTGATTTAATGGTGGTCCCCTGGGCCCTGCGTTAGAGAGGTCATATAATCCTGACTGTGAGGACTGTTCTACCATGCTCAAACACACACACACACACACACACACACACACACACACACACACACACACACACACACACACACACACACACACACACACACACACACACACACACACACACACACACACACACACACACACACACACACACACACACACACACACTTTCCGTTCTACACACACATCACTGTTGTTCCACACACACACACACACAAACACACAATGCTCTCTCCCTCGCTTGTTGTTTCTCTCTCTCTTACTCTCTCTTCTCAAAGTTCTGTCTGATGCACTCTCCCCCTCTCTCTCTCTCTCTCTCCCCCCCCCCCCTCTCTCTCTCCCTCCCCCCTCTCTCTCTCTCCTCTCCCTCCATCTGACACAGTGTCTTATTCATTATTCAGGCAACACACGGGTAAATCGCTCCCCTGCCCTCACCCCTAACCCTTAGCCCCCGTTCCCTCAGATCAACATTCCACACCGCGTCCAAAAGGCTCTGGCACACGAGCAGGAGCAGGTATTCGGGGGAAATAACCCGCATTTGAAGAGGTTTAGGATTTCATAAACACACCTTGATCCTTAAAGCTCCTTTAAGCCTGATCCATTTCATATCGCAGAACAAAGTCTGGTTTGATGCTTAAGGGAGAGAGGTTGAAGAGTATCATGTGAGAAATAGAGTTAGTAATACAATACACGTGTTTGTCCCGTCAACACCACTCTGTGTGACTCTCCTGTATGTTCGTGAGGGGACTGCACCGTATGCATTTGGCATGTGTACATGCGTATGCAAGTTTCCATTGTGTGTGTGTGTGTGTGTGTGTGTGAGCACGCCTGCGTGCGTCCATGTGTATGCATTGTGCATGCATGCAGTTGCCCTCCCCACAGGGTTGCTGTCCCTCAGACACATTTTCTCCTCATCTGCGTTTAAGGCCATTAATATTGCACCAGGCGCGGTGACAGGGTTAAATGGATGAGAGAGGAGAGGAAGGGGGCTGAACGTCAGACACAACCACTCCTCCTCCTCCCTCTCCTCTCTCCCTCTCCTCCTCTCTAGTGCAGCGTGACATGGGGAGTCCAGGGTTTGTCATTCCTCGGGACAGGATCAGGATGCAGAGGCCACAGCAACAACATGTGTTCCCTGTTTGGATGAATCTATGATCCTTTTCATCCTCTTTCCATCAGCAGCAGCTCCCACTGTTCTCTCTCTCTCTCTGTCATTATCTCTCCATCCCTCCCAGCACAGCTCCCACTGTTCTCTCTCTCTCTCTGTCATTATCTCTCCATCCCTCCCAGCACAGCTCCCACTGTTCTCTCTCTCTCTGTCATTATCTCTCCATCCCTCCCAGCACAGCTCTCACTGTTCTCTCTCTCTCTCTGTCATTATCTCTCCATCCCTCCCAGCACAGCTCCCACTGTTCTCTCTCTCTCTCTGTCATTATCTCTCCATCCCTCCCAGCACAGCTCCCACTGTTCTCTCTCTCTCTCTGTCATTATCTCTCCATCCCTCCCAGCACAGCTCCCACTGTTCTCTCTCTCTCTCTGTCATTATCTCTCCATCCCTCCCAGCACAGCTCTCACTGTTCTCTCTCTCTCTCTCTCTGTCATTATCTCTCCATCCCTCCCAGCACAGCTCCCACTGTTCTCTCTCTCTCTCTCTGTCATTATCTCTCCATCCCTCCCAGCACAGCTCCCACTGTTCTCTCTCTCTCTCTCTGTCATTATCTCTCCATCCCTCCCAGCACAGCTCCCACTGTTCTCTCTCTCTCTCTCTGTCATTATCTCTCCATCCCTCCCAGCACAGCTCTCACTGTTCTCTCTCTCTCTCTCTGTCATTATCTCTCCATCCCTCCCAGCACAGCTCTCACTGTTCTCTCTCTCTCTCTCTGTCATTATCTCTCCATCCCTCCCAGCACAGCTCCCACTGTTCTCTCTCTCTCTCTCTGTCATTATCTCTCCATCCCTCCCAGCACAGCTCTCACTGTTCTCTCTCTCTCTCTCTGTCATTATCTCTCCATCCCTCCCAGCACAGCTCCCACTGTTCTCTCTCTCTCTCTCTGTCATTATCTCTCCATCCCTCCCAGCACAGCTCTCATGGAGAATGAGAGCAAAGTTTTACATTTAAAAAAATAAATAAAAATATGCCTCGTCTCATTCTTTTTCATTTGATCCACATTTCAAGAGGATAACCGCACACCTCTGTTTGCTTTATTCCACTCCACTAACATTTAAATTCCCTCAAATAACCCCCAAGTCTATCTTTCTATTTAAAGGGATACTTTGGGTTTGGTACTTGGTAAAGTACGCTAATAGATGCCCACAGACCTCCAGTCATTGCGCTAACGCTAGTTAGCATTGGCTCACGAAACCTCCGCTAAAGTCCTTCCTACTGGACACGGAGACATAGAAAAAATGGTATCCACAAGTTCATCTGACTCTGGGGAAGTAGATTTTTGCCAAAATTAAACTAGAGGCATGTGAGAACCTGTATGAGTCAACTCAAACACGTAAATAAACCCATTACTAGACAAAGGATCCTTCAGCCTAGGAGTCAGTCGTCTAAGGACAAAATACATGAACCAACCCCTTTCTAGTCTACAGAGCTCAGAGGCTAAGAAGGTTTGACATCAGCAGGGTCACCTGGAGGTTATGCAAACGGAATGAGCAACTGAAAAATTAAAGGCATGAGCTCACGAAAGCTGCACTCAGAGCATCAGGGCACAATTGGTAAGATCTGGAGAGGAGCTGTGAAGAGCCTGGGGGGAGACATACATGGACACACACATACACACACACAAACATGTGCACACACACAGATAGGCATGCACACACACACACACACCCACACTCTGCTGGTATTAATGCAATGCATTCACTGCACTGACTCCGCATTGCCTTCCACATGGCTAACAGACTTGCACACACACATATACATTCACATTCTCTTCCTCACAGACAGAAACACACACACACACACAAACACATTCACACATCTATTCCCAGTGATTGAGTGCTCAGTGAAGTGAGAAGTGAGGGATACAGACAGAACCTCTACAGATGCACAGATATACACTCCCATGGACAGATGACAGACAGATAAGGCACACACACACACACACACACACACACACACACACACACACACACACACACACATACATACACACACACACACACACACACACACACACACACACACACACATACACACATACACACACACACACACACACACACACACACACACACACACACACACACACACACACACACACACACACACACACACACACACACACACACACACACACACACACACAGTGCTCCTTGTGATTGAATGCTCAGTGGAGTGTAAGGTGCAAGCTGCACTCTGTGTTGTTGGGCAGGGTCAAGGGGCTGGGTGCTCCATGCACTCCATCTCTCCGAGGTTACCTGCCCAATAACAAGCACTGTCAGTACGCACCACTGGAAGAGCCAACCACACACTGTGATAGGCTGGACACACAGAGGGGGTGGATCTCTGAGGGGGAGGGGCTCTAAAGGGGGAATGATAGGGAAACACCCCGCCCGCTATTCCATAAATACACACAACATTCATCTAACACACAAAACAAACTGCAACACCTCTAGTGTAGACATGCCATTGTGCTACCTATGATATGTCAGGGAGTGACAGTGACGATTCTGTATCACTTTGTGAGGATGTTGTTTTGCCTGTGCCTTCACAAAGCATTCCCAACCCTTGACTTTTTCCAAATTTTGTTGTGTTACGGCCTGCATGAAACATTTATTACATTTCGATTGTGTCACTGATCTACACACAACAACCCATAATGTCAAATTGGATTTATGTTTTAAGACATTTTTACAAATTAATACAAAAATGAGAAGCTGAAATGTCTAGAGTCAATAAGTATTGAACCCCTTTGTTATGGCATGCCTAAATAACTTCAGCAGTAATCAATTGCTTAACAAGTCAGGTAATACATTGCATGTTTAACATGATTTTTGTTATGACGACCCCATCTCTAATTTTGTGTAGATTGTTGACAAAAAATGACAATTGAATCCATTGTAATCCCACTTTCGAACACAATGTGGAAAAAGTCAAGGACTGTCAGACCAGGGACTCAGCTGTCAGACCAGGGACTCAGCTGTCAGACCAGGGACTCAACTGTCAGACCAGGGACTCAACTGTCAGACCAGGGACTCAGCTGTCAGACCAGGGACTCAGCTGTCAGACCAGGGACTCAGCTGTCAGACCAGGGACTCAGCTGTCAGACCAGGGATTCAACTGTCAGACCAGGGACTCAGCTGTCAGACCAGGGACTCAGCTGTCAGACCAGGGACTCAGCTGTCAGACCAGGGATTCAACTGTCAGACCAGGGATTCAACTGTCAGACCAGGGACTCAGCTGTCAGACCAGGGACTCAGCTGTCAGACCAGGGACTCAGCTGTCAGACCAGGGACTCAGCTGTCAGACCAGGGACTCAGCTGTCAGACCAGGGACTCAGCTGTCAGACCAGGGACTCAGCTGTCAGACCAGGGATTCAACTGTCAGACCAGGGACTCAGCTGTCAGACCAGGGACTCAGCTGTCAGACCAGGTACTCAGCTGTCAGACCAGGGACTCAGCTGTCAGACCAGGGACTCAGCTGTCAGACCAGGGACTCAGCTGTCAGACCAGGGACTCAGCTGTCAGACCAGGGACTCAGCTGTCAGACCAGGGACTCAACTGTCAGACCAGGGACTCAACTGTCAGACCAGGGACTCAACTGTCAGACCAGGGACTCAACTGTCAGACCAGGGACTCAGCTGTCAGACCAGGGACTCAGCTGTCAGACCAGGGACTCAACTGTCAGACCAGGGACTCAACTGTCAGACCAGGGACTCAACTGTCAGACTAGGGGCTCAAAAGGCCTTGGAATAAACCGTTTTTTTCTCTCTAAAATATTAACTCAACAACCCTAAACTCATCAACTCACCCGAGTCTCGTGGACCAACTCAGAATGCAACCAAAACTGGACACTTGGACTGTCCTTGGCAGACCTAATGAACATTTACAAATGGAAGTTTTCCCGTTTTCAGAAGCATTCTGACACTTCAGACACCAAATGTACCTGCCTCGTTAAAACAAAAAATTTACGGAAATAAATATAAATAATAAACTGCTATTCAATTATTCCTGAATAAATTGAGTTAGACGGCCTCCCTGAGGCGCTGTCTGAGGAACATTTGAGCGCAGCCCTGGGTAGGCTGTCAGTGCTGCAGTGTTTGCTTAACTCCTACTGTGTGTGTGCTTGTCATTGAATGTTCTATTTGGACTTTCTGGAAATATCCCCCAGTATTGTTCCCTTTTCCATTCCGCATAAGGCTTACACAACCCTCCTTGGTAATACCAGAGAGAAATAAACTTTGTGTTGTCAGAAGTGGGTAAGCTGGGGTTTTTCCTTCTATCTTCAGAGTCCGTTTGAGTTTAGAGAAGGGGGGTTGTCATTGCTACTAGGACTTGGCTCATCCTGCCTCAGTGTATTTCAGCTGCTGCCAACTGCCCAGTGTGATGGTTCCTCTGTGTGTTCCTCTCTGTGTCTCACCAGAACTGTGGTTTGTCTGTTAAGATGTGATTGATGCTACCCAGATGCTGTGCTGAAAGTGTTCTGAAGTTGTTTTTCATAAGACGCCGCCATTGAGACGGAGTGCTGGGGTCGGATGGCTAACCGATCCATTATTGAGACGGAGTGCTGGGGTCGGATGGCTAACCGATCCATTATTGAGACGGAGTGCTGGGGTCGGATGGCTAACCGATCCATTATTGAGACGGAGTGCTGGGGTCGGATGGCTAACCGATCCATTATTGAGACGGAGTGCTGGGGTCGGATGGCTAACCGATCCATTATTGAGACGGAGTGCTGGGGTCGGATGGCTAACCGATCCATTATTGAGACGGAGTGCTGGGGTCGGATGGCTAACCGATCCATTATTGAGACGGAGTGCTGGGGTCGGATGGCTAACCGATCCATTATTGAGACGGAGTGCTGGGGTCGGATGGCTAACCGATCCATTATTGAGACGGAGTGCTGGGGTCGGATGGCTAACCGATCCATTATTGAGACGGAGTGCTGGGGTCGGATGGCTAACCGATCCATTATTGAGACGGAGTGCTGGGGTCGGATGGCTAACCGATCCATTATTGAACTAGTAGAAACAAGTGTCTTTACTTGTTTTGTTGTTGGTTGGCACAAAGTGTGGCTGTCTCCAAAGTTCCATGGGCAAAGTCATCAATTAAAAGCTTATTTGAACTATTTTACAGCCCCTGTCCTTGTTGAACTAATTGCATTTTTTTTTTTTTTCTTTTTTAAAAAATTTTATCCCCTTTTCTCCCCAATTTTCGTGGTATCCAATCGCTAGTAATTACTATCTTGTCTCATCGCTACAACTCCCGTACGGGCTCGGGAGAGACGAAGGTCGAAAGTCATGCGTCCTCCGAAGCACAACCCAACCAAGCCGCACTGCTTCTTAACACAGCGCGCCTCCAACCCGGAAGCCAGCCGCACCAATGTGTCGGAGGAAACACCGTGCACCCGCCCCCCTCGGTTAGCGCGCACTGCGCCCGGCCCGCCACAGGAGTCGTTGGAGCGCGATGAGACAAGGATATCCCTACCGGCCAAACCCTCCCTAGCCCGGACGACGCTAAGCCAATTGTGCGTCGCCCCACGGACCTCCCGGTCGCGGCCGGCTGCGACAGAGCCTGGGCGCGAACCCAGACTCTGGTGGCGCAGCATAGCACTGCGATGCAGTGCTCTAGACCACTGCGCCACCCGGGAGAACTAATTGCATTTCAATGAAATTGCAGGTGCAACTTCATTGATTTTAAAACATACCGTGTCTTGCCTGGACTGTGATGAAAGCAAACATAATTTAAGATAATTGAATGAAAAACAACCTTGAATATCTTTGAACCAGTCCTTTGAGTTAGTTAGCACAACACATATCTCTGTCTATGTTTCACTCATCGCTGTACTGCAAACATTTTATTTGATAGCATAAGAGCAGTGTAGATAGGATACAAGGCTTTGGTGAAATGAGAAGGAAATACAGGCCTGTCATTTAAATTTAATAGACAAGATCACCTCAAGGTTGAAGTGAGGGCTGAAAAACTAACGGGAGGTGTGTGTGTGTGTGTGTGTGTGTGTGTGTGTGTGTGTGTGTGTGTGTGTGTGTGTGTGTGTGTGTGTGTGTGTGTGTGTGTGTGTGTGTGTGTGTGTGTGTGTGTGTGTGTGTGTGTGTGTCTGTGTCCTAGTGCTCTGCTTTCATCACAGCAGGTGTGTTTGTTAACTTGTAATGAATGACTACATGGGTAATTTTCACCTGTGTAAACGTGGCTCAAGCCTCTTTCGTCTTCGCCCCTCAACCACACACACGGTCTGTCCCCCTCAGTTGCATGAGAGGCTGTCTCACCATACCCGACGGCCTAAACACGACATCAAAACAACTCACACTGTAAGTGCCTTGTGTCAAAATCCCCAGAGAACTGTACGTCAGGTAAGTAGCTATCCAAACGGAAAACTCCACCAAAGAGAAGACCAGAAGACCAGAAGACCAGAAGACTAGAAGACTAGAAGACTAGAAGACTAGCATACAAAGTATGGTGAGAAACAGGCTAGTAAGGCTAGTGAAATAACCCTCTCTGTTCAGTCAGTTCATTGTTCTGCTAGCTGGGTCAGACTGCTGAGTCCGGTTCAGAGGATGTCAGTGACTCATTCATTCAGCCCCCAGGGTCTCCTCTCTCCTCCTCTCATACTGTATATCTTCCCCTTTCCCTCTGACTGTGTCTCTCTTTCTGTCTTTCTTTCTTTTATTCTTTCTTTCTAATGGTCCTGCTTGCTCCCTCTGTTGCTCTATCCTACAACAGCTGTGAGGCAGGGTTAGGGCTGAATGAGAACGCACGCACGCACGCACGCACGCACACACGCACACGCACACGCACAGGGATCTGCTACTGTTAGGCTTGAATGCGGCTGAGATGAGGGAGACACAGGGCTATATTTTCCCATGCCAACAGTTGGCTGCTGGATAAGTCCATGACTGAGGAGAGAGACCTCTGTGTCCCTCGTCTGGCCCCTGGCCCAATGTCCCTGTCCACTCTCCTGCTGTGGCACTGAATGGACTGCCTGTGTATGTGTGTGTGTGTGTGTGTCATAATAGCCAATCACAGGAGGGGTTCTGCCATTCAGCCACCAGTCCCAACAACCGGCCTCCGGCCCCAGGCTCTAGGCAAATCATCTGTCTTCAAACTGGGAGCTCCCCAGTCTCTCCCTGGGGAGGCTTGCTCCATTTCTCTTCTTCCTCCTATATTTATTCCAGTTTTATGAATGTGTCTCTGTCTCTCTTTTTCTCTCTGTTCTCTCCATGTCTTACTATCTCCTTCTCTTGTTTCTTTTCCACTCCCTCCCTTCCTCCGTCACTCCATGCCCCTCTATGTCCATCCAGTCCCTGAGTTTGTAAAGAGCCTCCCCTGCAGAGGGAGTTGAAAGCATTCTGTCATCAGGGCCTTTTGAATAACTATCCCAATAAAGTCAACAACAGTGCCCCCACCACGCCCCCCCCAGCCCACCTCTTTTCCTCCATCCTCTCCATGCCGGCCCAGCGGCCCCCTCCCTTAGTGGTGATGAATGGAGCCATCAGGCAGGCCAGCTGCCCCGGAGGTGAGCAGGCTGCCCCCGCCGGGCAAAACGGAGGAAGAGGAGAGGGGGAGGAGGGGAGATGAGGGAGGATGGGAGGCCAGGGTTGGGCCAGCATGCCAAAGCGCACACTGGGCTGAAATTGGAAGGAAGAGGTGTAGTGGAAACAGAGGAGAGGGAGGGATGGGGAGAGGGCTGGCCGAACAGAGGGGTACAGGATACACACACAAACAGGTGCCAGTCCCAGCGCCAACAACTCAGCGGGCAATATGGATACACACACAACATGTTTGTGCCCACTGTCCACAGCTTCAGGCTTGTGACTTTCCATACAGAGCTACCTCTCGTGACCCTCCCTCTTCTGAGCTTAGTGTCTACTGTTATTTTGCTTGATGCTTTGAAGTGAAATGTCATCATTCATCCCATTCCCCACCATAGATGATCATGCACGCATATTCATTTCCTGTTAAGGTCAAATGGAATTAGATGTAAGAGACATGAGAGAAGTGTGTCTCAAATGTTCTGCATGAAACGATCTATAGCATGCCTCAGGGTTCATAGTCTTAATATACTAAGAGGTATGATCCTCACAGAACATATATATTTATATATATACATTTTGTAACATGACCTCTGTCTTACTCTTTCCATAAAGACTATCTAATCTCTATGGTACACATACACAGAGTATACTAAATATTAGTAATGCCTTCCTAATACTGAGTTGCACTCCCCTTTGCCCTCAAGACAGCCTCAATTCGTCGGGGCATGGACTCTACAAGGTGTCGAAAGCATTCCACAGGGATGCTGGCCCATGTTGACTGCAACGCTTCCCACAGATGTGTCAAGTTGGCTGGATGTCCTTTGGATGGTGGACCATTCTTGATACACATGGGAAAACCCAGTGGTGCGCCTGGCACCTACTACCATACCCCGTTTAAAGGCACTTACATTTTTTTGGTCTTGCCATTGTCACGTTCTGACCTTAGTTCCTTTTTTATGTCTTTATTTTAGTTTGGTCAGGGCGTGAGTTGGGGTGGGCATTCTATGTTGTTTTTCTATGTTTTGTTCTGTATGTTATATTTCTATGTGTTTGGCCTAGTATGGTTCTCAATCAGAGGCAGCTGTCGATCGTTGTCTCTGATTGAGAATCATACTTAGGTAGCCTGTTTTCCCACTATGGGTTGTGGGTAGTTATTTTACGTTTCAGTGTTTGCACCATTCGGGACTGTGTCGGTTTTCATTGATTCTCTTGTTCTTTTTGTATTTTGTATTCATTCTCGATTAAACGATATTATGGATACGTACCACGCTGCATTTTGGTCCTCCTCTCCTTCCACCAACGAAAGCCGTTACACCCATTTACCCTCTGAATGGAACACATAGACAATCCACGTCTCAATTGTTTCAAGGCTTAACCTGTCTCCTCCCCTTCATCTACACTGATTGAAGTGGATTTAAGTGACATCAATAAAGAATCATTACTTTCACCTGGATTCATCTGGTCAGTCTATGTCATGGAAAGAGCAGGTGTTCTTAATGTTTTGTACACTCAGTGTATACTCATAATCACTGCATGGAAATTCTTGTATAGCTACTGCCAGCAGCTAGATGTCCAAGGTAGAGAGAAAGAGAAAGAGAGAGAGAGAGCCAGAGAAGGCAAACAACGGATAATCAATGGGTAGGAAAATGCAGAAAGACTTTGGGGAAGAGAGGGAGGAAGAGGGAGAGGATATAGAGGACATTTCGTCCGCACATCAATCTGAGACTAAAGGAAGGGAGGATGAAGTCAGGGATGAGAGAGTGCTATTGAACAGGGATGTGCATCAAGCCTGCAAAAGCCATATGGCTGAGGCACTATGTACTGTACAAAACACATCACAACACTAAGTCAGTCAAAACATTAGGGAAACAGGTGGGCTGGAGTTATGGGTAGTTTACCCAGAACTTCCTCTGACGCCCTTGATTTGTTTTGATTCGTCTTGGAGCTCCCGCTCCTCTCCCTGCCGGTGCAGCTAACAGACCAGACAATTTTCGACATAAAACATCTCTCTCCAGCTCACTTGCTCTCCTTACCTTCCCATCCTTACTCAATTGGGAACTGTTTCTTTTCCTAAGCAAGCCGTGCTGCCAGTACAAATTCAGCAGAGCTCTGTGAAGATGGCTTTAAAGGAAGGAGCCCTGAACTCTACCTGAGGGAGAGAACTTTGTCTCTCTTCTAGCCCCAGCCAGACCTCAGAGCCAGCCCAGCCACAGCTGTGTTGAATATTTCCCTCTCTGTTCAGTTCATTTGGAGGTGATGTGAGTCCTGTTAGCCCCCAGGACATGGTGTAGTGAACAGGGCTGGCTATCAAAGCAAAGCAGCAGAACCACCCAGTCAGACAGACTGCTAAATGAGGAATATGAGTCCATGGCCAATAGGGCTGCAGAGACAGGACTGGACAGGCAGCTGCACAGAGATGAAACCTTATACATTTACACCATTGGATAAAACCCACCCAGTCAGAGTGGTATGTCTGGAGTTAGACTACCATTTCAGTCTGGACATACAGGAGTCACCTGACCTCTGACCTGACTGTCTTAACTTCTCCTTGACCTTTACAACTCTTCCATTCACTCAGTGGTGCGAAAGATGATAGCGGGCCATGGAATTCTGCCAATCATCTGCTCCTTCTCCTTCTTCTCCTCCCTCTCAGTGGTTCAGACTGATAACTGCTCAATCATTCATCACAGCTCAGGGCCGAGAAGCAGCAGAGGGCTTTAAAAGGTGACTGTTGTGCTGTTGCTCACTGAGAGGAGAGGAGTGCTTCAGGAGGAGGAGAGGAAGTGGGAGGAAGGATAGAAAGGTAGATGAAGGATGGGGATACCGTTGGCCAGCTCAGAGTTTTTCAAACCAGTGCAATGTGGTGTACGGTTTGGATTTCCAAATCTGTGCATGTGTGTCTGATGGTGTGTCAGGCTGGTAAAGACACCCGCACAGAGCAGCTAGTGGGAGGCTGCGGGCCGTTCAATTAGAGAGAACTAATAGAGTTAAACCTGGATTGAAAGACTCGTCTTATCTCATCCCTTCCAGGCCCTCTGAGCCTCTCCTCTTAGCCTCTCCTCCACACCAGCTCCAGGCTTAGCAGGCCGTGTGTTTATGTCTCCAGGATGGGGATTTGGCCCGGACGTGACCACACAATCCGCTCATTCACAAAAAAACAAACAAACAGTGACCTTAATGGGCCCAGTCTCCACGTGGCAGTGAAACCCTGAAATTTAGGAGCAGGCAGTTCAGACAGGCCAGACATACTTAGTGCTGCTACTGCTGCTACTGCCCACATCCTCCTCAGCTAAACCCAGGCTCACTAACTCTAATCCAGGGCGAGGCCCGAGGCGGAAATGACTATGTGTATCTATCGCAGTCCTGTAGCCTATTACAACACAACTATGTGTGAGGACCGGTAAGAGTGACCAGAAACCAACACGCTGCTTATTGTGTTTAAGTCCAAGGGGTCAGTGACTGGGTACATCCTCACAACTACTGTTCTCAGGCTGGCTTTGAGGGCATGCATATAATACAGCTTTGGTACAGGAGAAACATCAACCGTATTGGAATCTTAAATAAAGAACACACTGAAAGCTAGAATATCCGTCAAAGCAGCCGGCTTCAAATATTCCACCCATCTTATAGATTTGCTTCAGTAAGGATCATCCGTTCACTCCAGCAGCAGGAAATGATGAGATGACTGAGTGATAATAACGACAGGCTATACAGTCACCATTGCATTAGATTGGAGGACGGCTTGTTAAACCAAGCAGAAGGGTTGAGCCCATGGGATACATCTACTTATCTCCAGTGTGCAGCGAGCTCTAATGGTGTCAAAGTCTATGAGTGTTACTCTGCCCAGAGCAGCACAGTGTGAGTGGCTAGTCAAGTTAAATGGCTCGCGCTAATGCTAATTGCCGCTAACAGCCCAGTAACAGGAGTCCATCATCATCGAGGAGAATAAAAGTACAGTAGCAGTAGAAGTACGGTATACTGTATAATAAACTGCTTGTGGTCAAAGTGATATCCAGCGATATCAGTTATCTAATGTGCTTCTGTACCCTACGCTGCCTGTATGCTAGACTGTGTCCTCGCTAATCTCCCTTCTACTCAGACACTACTAGAGCACGATAGGTCATTTTGGCTGTGCATTCAGCGCTCACTCAATTAGCCCATGTCAGCCAATTTGTTTTAGATTGGTAAATTAGTTTAGCGGCCAGCTATCTAAACTTGTAGTAAGCATGGTCGAATTTCCGACCGGGGTGGTGTCCATTGATCATCAGGTATCACATTAAAAACTGCAAACATTTTCCTCTACCCGATGGCAAAATGTGTAGAATTGCAGGGAATAAGCTGTAAAACGGATTTCTTTTCAATATTCTCTCCGGCCCATGGCAAAATGTGCAGAATTGCAGGACATTAACTTTAAAATGTACATTTGTTATCTTCGCTGTCACAAGGGGGGCCGCTAAAATGTTTTGCTCGCAAGGTGGGGTGGGGGATATGCAGATCCATGAGCCACTGCAGCCCCTCATGATGAGTTCTGTTTTTTAATGGCCCCCACCCCCATCAAAGTTGCCCATCCTTGCTCTAGAGTTTCACCATCCGCCTCCTCTCCAGGGATAATTCCAGGAAGGGCTTTAAATATAGACTGTGAGTCTCGCCGCCCCAATTACCATGCGACACTGTGGCTTGTAAAGTACTACGGGACAGTCAAACCTGACAGACTTTGGAGACTGTAGTCTGTGGCCTCTTCTTTTTAGGGGGACAGACACCCTGTGCAGCGCTGAGGGTAACCCTGTTTTACAGAGAGGTGGAACTACATCAACTACAAGTGGAAGTGAGTTGCACTGCCCAGCTGTGTCACCTTACCATGTCCACTTTAATTGTATTCCATTAAATTCTCTTTCATTCCTGTTGTAGCACTTTTACAATGTAAGTGCGTCAGAGGACTTTAACAAGAACTATAACCTTCAATGGACAATACAGGGCTCTTTCTTTTTTACTCTCTCTCGCTCCATTTTATATTGCACCTCACTTCCTCTGTCTTTCACACTCTTTTTCCTTTCCTCTAAAGTATGAAAGAGCTGCCTAGAGAAATAAATGGTGTAAAAAGTTTTGAATTGAGTTCACGGGAGGTGTGTCAGTGTGTGTGCTGGCACAATTACCGTATAACCGTGCAACCGGCGGTTGTGGATGAAGACAACCAATAACCGTTTTAACATGGACTCTTAACAACGTGATGGAACTTTGTTGCCCCTTGCCAAAACATGCATGGTCTTGTAGCAGACGATGAATAGAATGGGCTTGGAAACTATAACCCTGGCAATTTGACTGGTAAACTCATGGGTACACTCGCAATGGCTGCCTGGTATTGTGATGCAATAATTCCCATGGTAATGTAGAAGGTTTACTAATGTGGCTCATGCGATGGAATGTATTTTTTGTAATGTCAGTCAAGTTAAATCAACAAATCACAGCACATATTTATTGTTACACTTCCTGCTTTGACTTCCTGCTTTGCTCCTATGGGCAGAGACAGAAGACGAAGCGAGACACCCCATTCACTGTTTTTTGTTGTTATTTCTGGTTTAATAAAAGTCAATGAACTAAGACCAGACCCAGCTGCTATTGCATTAGTGTCTATGGGAGACACATCCAGTTAAGTACACTGGAACTGACAATTTCTTTTCAATGGGAAACGGCCTTAGTGAACTATCTTCATTTATCCACCATCTTTGCCCTGTGTACACTAGCAATGGCCGCCAGTCCACCAATTATGACTTGAATGGGGACGCCAGTTCTTTTCATTATATTTCTGTAGCAGCACATACAGTCACGAGAGGAGGAAAGGGTTTCATTTTTTTTGCTATTCGAACAGTTAATATGGAGAACGCGGTCATTTGGCTGACCAATTACCATTTTGGTTCCAAGTAGAACCCTTTTCGGTTCCATGTAGGACCCTTTCCATGTAGAACCCTTGGAACCAAAAACGGTTCTACCTGGAACCAGAAAGGTTTATCCTATGGGGACAGCCGAAGAACCCTAAAGGGAACCCTTTTCTCTAAGAGTGTAGTGGAGAGGTAGGACGGTGAGGACTGTGAAAGGCCACATTGTTGATCTCAGGGCCAGTCAACATCAGCGGGTCAGTTCAGTTTCTGTGGGAGTCCCTATCTCTTGGCTTTCTGCCCCTGTACACCCACTGAGCCCACCGTCTAACCCAGTACAGAGCCACACACACGGCTCCACAGCCCCCTGAAAACGTCCATACTCACCATGGTTTACTGTTTCAACTCTGAGCCTAAGGAACAATGTTTTGAATGGTGGTGTAAACGCCAAGAGAGTTTAGGGGGGGCAGAGAATTACATGGTATCCTTTGTGTGTGTGTGTGTGTGTGTGTGTGTGTGTGTGTGTGTGTGTGTGTGTGTGTGTGTGTGTGTGTGTGTGTGTGTGTGTGTGTGTGTGTGTGTGTGTGTGTGTGTGTGTGTGAGAGAGAGAGAGAGAGAGAGCATGCAAGTGTGTGCATACAAGTGTGTGTGCGGTGTGAAAGTGTGCGTGCGTATGTGTGTGAATAGGCTTGGTTGTTTTCCATCCTGTTGGCTGAGGGAGAGAGTGTGTGAGGGCCTCTTCTCTCTGAATCTGATACAGGCTTCTTCTCCTCAGCCTCAATGTGTTATTCATGACCAGCAACATTAAAAAAAGACTCATATCTGAAGAAGAAAAGCTGAAGGAAATGTGATAACTTTATTCACTGTATATTTCAGATGATACTTACCTGGTATTTCCCTAAGAATAGATTGGACATAGTATACTGTATATTTCAAAGAATTCAACAGATTTTGTGCCAAGCGTGCCACCTACACGTCTGTGGTAGTGTAACGAGACTCCCAGTGAAGCAGCCCTCCTGCCCCCTCTAGCAAGGGAGGAGGGCCAACCACAGGGCTTTAATTACACAGCCTAAGCCCATTAGACCTGGGTCTGTGTGTGTGCGTCTGTGTGTGTGTGTGTGTGTGTGTGTGTGTGTGTGTGTGTGTGTGTGTGTGTGTGTGTGTGTGTGTGTGTGTGTGTGTGTGTGTGTGTGTGTGTGTGTGTGTGTGTGTGTGTGTGTGTGTGTGTGTGTGTGTGTGTGTGTGTGTGTGTGTGTGCGTGAATTAGTAAAGTCAGTCACCAGAAGCTGCGCCACCATGTCAGGAGGAGATTTAACAAGCTTTAATAACAAGCCTTAATGAGCTTAATTAGGCGTCCATGTGATCTCCATGGAAACGCCGGAACCCTACAGAATCTGACTCTGGTTGTCTGAGGCTGTTTCAATAGGATTACTGAGGCTAATGTCACTGAGACACAACGCAGAAAACAAACAAAGCGCAGAGGAGGAGGATGAAGAGGGGATGAGGGAGGATGAGTAGGAAGACAGGGGCTGCATCCCAGCAGCACAGGACCTGGCTGGGGAAAGGGAACATACCTACAGAGAGACAAGGAGGGGGGGGTCCAGAATTACCAGTAGGATTAGTGTCTCTGAGATTTGAGGACAACGGCCCCTTGCCTTCCCTCTCTCCCACTGAAGATTATTCCACCCAACCTGACTGATATGGCTGAATCATACCCCTACTCACCTCAGCCTCATTATCTCGCTTGTCGTCTTCTATTCTCTCTCTCCTACTCTTTTTCTCTCCTCTAACATTCTCTCTCCTCCTCCCACTCTACCTCTGCTCTCAACTCTCCACCAGAAGGAGGGGGGATGGGGGGGGGGGGTGTACCAGATCGGTTGATCATGCTGTGAATACCAGAGGGTCCTGTGGAGAAGACAGGGACAATGACAGAGTGACCTTTCATATCACTGTGACATGACTGGCCACCCCTGTTCTCCCCTGCTCTCCCCTTCCCTCACCTCCTCTCCTCTTTGCTGCTCTCCCCTGCCCTCCCATCCTCTCCCCACTCTTCCCTTCCTCTCCCCACACAGGCATATCTGATGACCCTGTCTCTGACAAACCAGCCCCCAGGGAGGCTCCCACACATAGATCCTTTTTTCAGGCAATGGATCATGGGATGTCAGCTGGCAGGTAGGGCCAGGAATCCGCTGTGTAGTGCACCCTGGGAGCTGCTGGGAACAGAGGGGAGCGAGGTGAGGTGGGAGGGGGAGATGATGACCTGCTAGACTATACAGAGGTCAGTGAGGTCACCAAGACAGGATGTGCATCATTTTACCATTTCTCTAGACCAGGGATGGGAAACTGACGGCCCGGACCCCCTTTTGAAGGCCCTTGGATAAAAATAAATCAAATAAAACTCAGTCGGTGACTCAACTTACTGTTGAGAATTAGAATAGTAGAATACACCAGGTGCAATTTTGACATTTGGTTGTGCATCAGCAGTTTTTATCTTGTCATGTCAGTCACTCATAGTCACTCAATTAGCCCATGTCAGCTAACAATATTTAGATTGTTAAATTATTCTCGCGGACAGCTTTCTAAACTTAGTAATCATGGTTGAATTACAGGCCGCTGGGCCCCCATTGATTTAGTTAGTCACTCTCACTCAGATATCATATTAAAAACTGCAAACATTTCTCTCCACCATATGGCAAAACGTATAGAATTTTCAGGAAATTAGCTGTAAAACACCTACTTTTCCTCTCCGCCCATGGCAAAATGCGTAGAATTGCACGGGAGAGGGTTGTACGCAGACCCGAAAGCAACTACGGCCACTCATGATGAGTTCAGATTTTTTGTAGCCCCCACCCCCATCAAAGTTGCCCATCCCTGCTTTACATCATAAAATGTACTTGATTTCAGAGGTTCAGGAATGGTCTCAAAGCATCCATCCATTCTACTCCCCTCCCTATAGCATCTGCCCTCTCGTCTTCTCCCCTCCCATCTCTCCTCTACATAGAGCGCAGCGTGGAGGCCTGCTGCTGTGGAATGAGGCAGAGGCCCATCATTATCAATCAGCCTGTTAAGAGGTAGAAACATATTAAGAGCTGCTCTCTGGATTCAAACTGGGCTCCTTAAGACAAATGGCGGCTTACATGGCAACACGGAACAAAATCAACACAACAAACTCCTTAGTGACCGTTTTCAAATCCCCAACTCTGTATTTCTCTTTTCTCAGTTATCTCAGTGTGTAACTCAACTTCCGTCTGCCAAGGAGTTGCAATGTGTAAGCGAATATTGTTCATATTAAACAGATAAAACCCCCACACAGCATTTAAAATATGCAGACACAAATAACAAGATAAGGACAAAACATCTGGTTTATAAAATACACTCCTATGATTCATTACAAATTTGTACGTCTCTCAGTTTCCCACATTAAATATGGAGCCCTCTCAAACATAAGAATAAACAGAAAGCCGGTAGATATAAGACATAGTATAAATGAGTATGCTGCAACACAGAACCCTGGATGAAGATTGATACTGTCTTGTGTCCCATACCTCAGGCTAATCTTTCAACACCCTCACCCTTCCACCAGGAGACCTCTACGAGTTCTCCCTTCATCTGCTTAACGCAATTAGGAGAAAGGACTCCAATCCAGCGAGACATTCTTTTTCCTAACTCTCAAGTCAGTCCACATAGCTAACGGGTGAAAAAAATGAAGGAGAGGGGAGGAAGAGGAGGAGAGGAGGGTGTGTTCCTCTCCTCCTGCTGTGGTCGCTGGCATAGGCCTAGCCGCAGACAGGAGACAGATAGCAGGCATCAGAGCCATGGGAACGACAGAGCGGGAGGAAAGAGGAGAAAAACAAGGCCACACAGCAGGAGCATGAAGATGGAGGGGCTGGTAGAGGGGTGTGAAGAGATGCTGATTAGTGGAAAGGGGGAAAAATAATGTAAAGACTTTAACAACACAGCAGCTAAACACACACACACACACACACACACACACACACACACACACACACACACACACACACACACACACACACACACACACACACACACACACACACACACACACACACACACACACACACACACACACACACACACACACACACACACACACACACACACAGAGAGAGAGAACGGATTTTCATTGTGTTGCTGCCTGAGGGAGGCTGCTGCGCTTGTCGCTACATGTGCTGTGATCGAATCAAATTTCATTTGTCACATGCGCCGAATACAACAGGTGTAGACCTTACAGTGAAATGATTACTTACAAGCCCTTAACCAACAATGCAGTTTTAAGAAAAATAAGTGTTAAGTCAAAAATAGATAAGTAAAAAATAAAAATAACAAATAGTTAAAGAGCAGCAGTAAAATAACATCAGCGAGGCTATATACAGGGGGTACCGGTACAGAGTCTGCTCCTCGCCAGTGGGCCAGCGGAGGGGGGCGATTAACGACAGCAGGCAGAGTATGTGTAAGTGTGTGTAAGGCCTGATCGTTACAATGGACAACTCGTGTAACACAATTACAGGGGTTTGCAGAGAAACTGCTAATGTGCATGCAGGCAGCTCCGTTGGACGGATCAGGTATTGAGTTTTCTCTGTTTAATTCACTTTCCAGCGCACACACTGGGTGCATTAGTTCGATTAGACCAGGGGAGGCTGGGGGGAGCAGAGGGGAGGAGAGGGGTGGTGGGCGACAGACAGATTTGTTTAGCGCAGCTTGTCAATTGGAGTCCTGACCCTTACACTAAATGGCTGCTCATCCCATGGAAAAAAGGGGGAAGTGGGGGAACTAAACAAAGCCTCGACGTGATTGGTAAAGACAGGGCCATTTGCCATGGGAGATAACTAGTGACATGTTGTGGAGCCACACAATAACCACAATATCTAGCATGATGCCTCACCAATCAAACAGAGTGCTGCACGGGGCTTGAAAGCTCAGCAGTTATTTACATTGGGGAAATGACTGTAGTAATGTTGTTATTAACAGGTGGTAGCAATGGGACCTAACAATGCTCAGTGGCAGAGTTAGACAGGTAGGTACTGTGGAGAGATGAGCTGGAGAATATCTGACAAGCCGTTAGGAAATGCCACCTTTAATCCAACAGATGGATGTGCTAGAGGTGTGTATCGTCTATAGTCCACCCTACAATGCCACATTGATCTACAACACCATTGTATCATTTTGAAATGATCAAATTCTAATCTGCATACGGCCTATATTTTTTCCATCCTCTTTCAGGGAAGTTATTCAGCTTACTAAAGAAGTGGAAAAACTGATTTAAAAAAACAAAGTAAAAATGGCTAGCAATTACGTGGCAGAAGCTTTGAAAACCTCCCCAAAATGTGTGTCCTTGTAGAGCAATTACAGACTTTTTTCACCAATGCTGAGACTATCCACCTCAGGGGAAGATAAGGAGTGTGGCACTAGTTAGAGTCATTATCAGCCCTCTCCCAGAGATCAGCAAAATAGAGCGGCAGTCTACTGCTGCCGCAAAAACAGCTCTGGACCCACAGCTTCTTAGCTTCTCCAGTAGCTAAGTGAAGAAGAAGAAGAAGAAGGGAGGGAAGGGGGGGGGGGGGGGGGGGCTACGGTTTCCTGCGTAAACACCTCCCAACCATGTAAACACACATCACAACAATATGGCCGCTGCAGCCCAGCCACGGGCTCGTAATCTTATCACTTAGTTTGAAAGGGGCCGGGAGGGTGGGGGGAAACCATTATTGCTGTTTGGCAGGTTATTTAATTAAAATGGCTGCCTTGCTCCCCTGAGATCACCCCTATACAAAAGCGCCACATTTTGGCCATGTTACTGGGGCAAGGCGAACAGATGTAATCTTGTAAGCATTTTTCTAAAGAACCCTGTCTGCTCCCCCTGACACTACACTTGCCCTCCGTCACCTCCCTCTCTCCTCAAAGAGAAGAGGAAGCAAAAAGAGTGCATGATCCAAAGACAAAGAGAAAGAGAGAGAAGTAAAAATGAAGAGTTTGCTTAGATGTGACAGGAAGTGAAGAGGGGACGTGGTGCCGCTGATAGAGGTTAGACAGTTACATCCCCTCTGTGTGGCACATCCATCACGCTCTTCATCACTGTTGTCCTCCCTCTTGTTCACCAGATACCCACATTGTGTCTGTCTGTGTCAGCACTGTTTTCGACTGTCCACTCCGCTGACTATCCCGTTGACTATACAGGGGTGACCATTGACGCTCCCTGGATTTGACATGGACATTTCGGAAACGCTACACTACATTCTGTCAACAAACTACAGGAACAGAGCCCAAATGGAAGCTACAATATTAAATATTAGAGATCGTGTTTTCTCATGCCCTAGTCTCTCAGAATAAATCAACGGTGTTAACAAACTGGCAAAAAGACAAATGTGTGAGATTGTGTGAGGTGCGCAACTTTTACTGGGGACTGGGGGACATGCCCCCCCACATTCTGAAATTGCATTGCTGTCCCCCCCAGATGTATCATTGGAATGTGATACAAAACGAGGCCCCCCCAGATGTATCATTGGAATGTGATACAAAGCGAGGCCCCCCCCAGATGTATCATTGGAATGTGATACAAAACCAGGCCCCCCCAGATGTATCATTGGAATGTGATACAAAACCAGGCCCCCCCAGATGTATCATTGGAATGTGATACAAAACGAGGCCCCCCCAGATGTATCATTGGAATGTGATACAAAACCAGGCCCCCCCAGATGTATCATTGGAATGTGATACAAAACGAGGCCCCCCCAGATGTATCATTGGAATGTGATACAAAACGAGGCCCCCCCAGATGTATCATTGGAATGTGATACAAAACGAGGCAACGGTGTGCTTTAGGACCATGAGCACGCCTCCTAGAGGTGGACTGGATCATTTTATTTATTTTTATGTCCCCCCCCCACTTCTAAAACCAAAGTTGCGCCCCTGCTCCACATGACAGAAATACAAAAGGGTCCGGATTTCCATACCCAATCATTCCCAAGAAGACGACGAAGGGAAACAAACACACGCCTATGAGAGGGAGGAAGTAAAAGCAACCCAATCCCTACGAAAGATTAGTTCTTTCAACATTGTTGTGCTTGTTTACCAGACTTAAGGTTATTTCTATGAACAAAGCAGCCAACAAAGCAGCCCAGAATAGATGTGGTTAATGTGTCTGGATCCTGCTGGGTCCACGATGCGCTCGTCCTGTTCAAACTGCCTCTTAAAGCCACACAGCTTAGGAGAAGCGGCTGTGCTATCTCTGTCTCCTTCCTCTCATCTTCCTTCTCCTCCTCTTTCTAGTCTTCCTCTCTGGCTTGTCTCTGTGCTTTTGTTGGCGGAGCCAGCGCTCGCTGGAGATGAACAATAAAACATCTTGCATGGAATAACAGCGATAAAACACAGAAAATGTAACCGCCGGAAAGCTAGTAGGTTTTTGCAGCCTTGTTGTAAAAACAAAAACATTATGATTTAGTAATGTGTTCCTTTGCAAATGAGAGGAGTAAGGGAATGTGCAGGGTAGGATTTATGCAAGCGGCTACCGGAGGAAACTCCTCAGGAGGTGTGATTTACATTGCAAGGTTTGAACCGTTCATACGGCAACCGTTGCCGTGTTGCGTGGCTTCCCCCTCCACCTCTCGGTGGTGCGGTGAGTAACCCCCCCAGCTCATACCTGCCAGCTCGGCTTACCCCGTGTCAGCCTAAAAACCTGGGAACCCCAAAGCTTTGTGTGTCACCAGTGAATTATCGGTTTCCGGTGCACATGTTACAGCATAGCTACAGCTACCCATTATGGTGTATCGGTTTCCACTGGCGAGCTGGATCTCTTACAGCTGTGTTACTGTATGGGGTCATGGTTTATAGGGGTCCGGGCTTACAGGAATAAGCCCGTCATCTCATTTCATATCAATCGTTTATTCCGTACACAAACCTCCTCCCTCTATAACAAACCTCTTTTCTATAACAATCAAGTGGGATGGATGGCTTGAGGCTTGTGAAAAATAACTGATACAAATCTCCAGTAAAATTAAATAAACATTGCTTGGAAACATTCCCACAACGTTTTATTTGTGTACGTTCCCGTACACTGCCTTTTAGCATTGCATAAAACCACAGAACAGAAAGCCATCAGGGATGTCTTCCTCAGTCAGTCTAGACTCTCTTTACAGTCCTCTTAGCCTTTGACCTTAAAAATTGCCATTTTGTTGTTCGTTTCTGTTCCGGCCTGATCATCACAACAACATTCATTATTCATCCTCTTCCTGCTCTCTGTTTGGTCAGCTACTTCTGGACTGTTTATCCCATTCTACCCTCTACCTACCTTAACTATTTACATACTTTCCTCAGAGTATGAATCAAAATATGTGCTGCGCAGAGATGATTGCTATAGGGTGCCTCTGTGTACCGACTCCCTGATGACCTACCATTTGAAAAAGTCATAGAATGTTGCACCATCAGACTCAGAGCAAAGTGTTGTCCCAGTTCTGGTTCTGTGGGACCATTACAGCCCACACACACACGACCCTGACCTAATTTCCAGGTCTGTGAGTAATGATGTTTAACTTCCACCTAGCCCTTTATGTGCAGCTTTCTGTCACTTTCACGTCATCCCCATACTGCTATTCATTCCACTGGAATAAGTGGTACAAGAAGCGTCTCTCTGGGGCTATGGAGTAAAGAAACTCTCTGTCTATGAAGCCCTTAATTTGGCAGACAGTTTCAGATTTAACAGTAGTCTACACTTTGGTTCCTGACTGTGTGTCTGAGGAGACACACAGTACAAACAGCCTTTATCTAGCGAGCAGACATACTGTAACTTTATGAAAATGCGGTTCACAACCAGAATAAGTGAAGTCGTAAAGCAACCTTTCGCAATGGGGTTTCTGACTGGGCCCCATTTAAATGAGCCCCATTGAGCTTGGCCCAGTTTAACGGTGCCTGCCAGCTAGCTGCTCCTGCCACTGGGGACTGATCACAGAGATATGGCACACACACCAGCACACAAACACATGCTGTACAAACACAGAAAGTGCTGACACCCAAGAGCCATTTTGAGCTGAGAAGTAATAGTGGAATTACAGTAACAAGCCCCAAACTGGAGAAAAGAGGTCAGAGTTTGGGGAGGGGGTCCATCTCACACACACACACACACACACACACACACACACACACACACACACACACACACACACACACACACACACACACACACACACACACACACACACACACACACACACACACACACACACACACACACACACACACACACACACACACACACACACACACACACACACAGATGCATTCAAACACATTAAAGGAATAAAACAACACACACACACACACACAGATGCATTTAAACACATTAAAGGAATAAAACAATATGCAATATGGAGAGAATAAGCAGAGTAGCTTATTTGATGGTGATTTCCAGAGTCTCCACTAAAACGTGTAGAGCGCATTATTAAATCAAAACTAAAATAACAACCTTTCATAATTCCGATATAATTATAAATGACTACAACAGCATTTGACTTCTAGGCACCTATGCCTTTTGACACACACAGTCGTCACATTCCTTCTTTTATCTCAGTCAATAAGACGAGAGGGAGGAGAATCGATCAGATCACACACTCACCCACAACACTGCAAACCAATGGCAGAGGACTTTAATTTAGCACCTCACTGAACAGAGTAAGAAACAACAACATCACACATTGAATGGGGTCTTGGTCATAATGGCCTGCTCTGTTTAAAAGTCTGTTGGCAGCTCTGTAGATAACAGATGGAAGAAAAATGAGGGGAATTATAAGACATATTGATTTCCTGGGGATGAATGGCCTGGTATTCTCACAGATTTATCTAGAGAAGACTTTCCTCCCAGGGTCAGACTCTGTTACTATCGGACACACACACACACACACACACACACACACACACACACACACACACACACACACACACACACACACACACACACACACACACACACACACACACACACACACACACACACACACACACACACACACACACACACACACACACACGGTGTGTGAAGCATACAGAAGCCCAGACTTTATTTAGACAGGTCAGGGTTAAAGAGTGTGTGTGTGTGTGTGTCCGATAGTAACAGACTTTTGGCAGGGGGTCCCAGGGAAAATGGGTAAATGTTTAGCAGGACAGGTCTAGCAGTAATCTCTGTTTCTGCAGTGGTTAATGTTGTCCCGAACCAGCCTTAGGGATTTAGGGGTGAGACACAGAGCTGTTATTTCTTTAGATAACGCAGACACACCCTACAACACACACACTACCAGAAAATCCACTTACTCCTTCCTGGTAAGATTGGACAATTACATAGCTCTACCCTCAATCCCCATTACTGCACCCTCTGACTCGTTCAACATACAGCGCTATATTGGAGTTACTGTAAGACCATTCATTAGTGTAGGGGGAAGTAGAAGTAACATTGTCCTTCTAGCATCCCCAGTCTGCCTCCATTGAGCTCTAATGTAAACCAGAAACCATAACTCTGCTTGTGAGATCACAGAGCTGGGGTAGGAATGGAGGATGTCCCTCATTTAAGCCCCATAAAAACAAGGAGGCACAAACATTTATCTGTGCTGGCCTTTCATCAGGCGTTTTAAGAGCCCAGGAATAACAGAGAGGGAGATGCTGATAAACGTTAGACAGGAAACGCAGAGCGTGGGTCTCCTGATCTCATGTTTCCACTAAAAGAGCACTAGTCCCATATCTTCCTACCCCCATGTCTCCCTCCCCCCGTCCCCTTGCCGCCTCAATTCTGATATACACTGAACCCACCAAAAAACGCAACATGCAACAATTTCAAAGATTTTGTTGAGTTACAGTTCATATAAGGAAATCAGTCAATTTAAATAAATTCATTAGGTCCTAATCTATGGAGTTCACATGACTGGGATTTTTTAAATCCTTCATTTAACTAGGCAAGTCAGTTATAAACAATTTCTTATTTACAATGACGGCCTACACCGGCACAACCTGGACGACACTGGGCCAATTGTGCGCCGCCCTATGGGACTCCCAATCACAGACGGTTGGGATACAGCCTGGATTCAAACCAGGGTGTCTGTAGTGACACCTTTAACACTGAGATGCAGTGCCTTAGACCGCTGCGCCACTCTGGAGACCAAATTACAGATATGCATGTGTTGGTCACAGATACCTTAAAATAAAAAGTAGGGACGTGGATCAGAAAACCAGTCAGTATCTTGTGTGACCACCATTTGCCTCATGCAGTGCGACACATTTCCTTCGAATAGAGTTGATCAGGCTGTTGATTGTGGCCTGTGGAATGTTGTCCCACTTCTCTTCAATGGCTGTGCAAAGTTCCTGGATATTGGCGGGAACAGGAACATGCTGTTGTACACGTCAATCCAGAGCATCCCAAACATGCTCAATGGGTGACATGTCTGGTGAATGTGCAGGCCATGGAAGAACTGGGCCATTTTCATCTCACAGGAATTTTGTACAGATCCTTGTGACATTGGGCCTGCATTATCATGCTGAAACATGAGGTGGCAGCGGATGAATGGCACGACAATGGGCCTCAGGATCTTGTAATGGTATCTCTGTGCATTCAAATTGCCATCGATAAAATGCAACTGTGTTCATTGTCTGTAGCTTATGCCTGCCCATACCATAACCCCACCGCCACCATGGGGCACTCTGTTCACAACGTTGACATCAGCAAACCGCCATTTGCCCGGTACAGTTGAAACCGGAATTCATCAATGAAGAGCACACTTCTCCAGCGTACCAGTGGCCATCCACGAAGTGCATTCGCCCACTGAAGTTGGTTACGACGCCGAACTGCAGTCTGGTCAAGACCCTGGTGAGTACGACGAGCACGCAGATGAGCCTCCCTGAAACGGTTTTCTGACAGTTTGTGCAGAAATTCCTTGGTTGTGCAAATCCACAATTTCATCAGCTACTCAAGTGGCTGGTCTCAGATGATCACGCAGGTGAAGAAGCTGGATGTGGAGGTCCTGGGCTGGCATGGTTACAAGTGGTCTGCGGTTGTGAGGCCGGTTGGACGTAATGCCAAATTCTCAAAAACGACATTAGAGGCGGCTTATGGTAGAGAAATTAACATTAAATTCTCTGGCAACAGCTTTGGTGGACATTCCTGCAGTCAGCATGCCAATTGCATGCTCCCTCAAAACTTGAGACATCTGTGGCATTGTGTTTTGCGAGACAAAACTGTCCCTAGAGTGTCCTTTTATTGTCCCCAGCACAAGGTGTACCTGTGTAATGATCATGCTGCTTAATCAGTTTCTTGATATACCACACCAGTCAGCTGGATGGATTATCTTGGCAAAGGAGAAATGCTCACTAACAGGGATATAAACAAATGTGTGCACAAAATAAGCTTTTTGTGCATATGCAATATTTTTGGGAATCTTTTATTTCAGCTCATGAAACATGGTACCAACACTTTACTTGTTGCGTTTTATATTTTTGTTCAGCGTACATACACCACGACACTACCAAGACCCATGCCTGGTGAATGTCCCTACAATTGAAAAGGATAAGGCCCAGACAACTCAGGAAATAGCGTGCTGGTGGGGCGTGACGATTTTATTACCGTACAAATATAATTATATGTCCAAGTTTACTACATCTTCCGTATCTGACGTAGTTTTTAAGCTTAACAAAATATCAGGCAGTAAGACACATGGCTTATATCATGGATTAATGCTGTTTCTATTCTTTGAGGGGTTCTAACATTTGATTGAGTTATGTTCTTCTCCTAGTGTTCCACAGTGAAAACAGCAAGCTTTAGCTGTCTGCACAGAAGACATCAGGTGACCGGATTAAAGGTTTAGCTTTGTCAATCATAGACGGCACATAGGCACAGATAGGAGCTCTCTGAAGAGGCATGATTTCAATAGCGGTTGTGTACAGTACACTAGGATCCAGAGGATGCCTGCTCTGCTCCATACTGTGTGGTGGTGTTGGTGGTGGTGTTGGATTAGTCAACATACCCATAAGCTCAGACCAGCCACTTCCTGCTGCTGCTACTGGGAGCTATACCCAGGTCTTTGTCATCTGAACTGCATGACTTTAGGATGACTTTCTAACGACTTTCCACAGAAAGACGGCGCTGTAGTTTTCTCAAAAGCGCTGTAGTTTTCTCAAAAAGTATGCTCACTGCAGGCTTAGATTCTGTATCCTGTGGAGCTCGGGGTCTGAGGTGCATCGTAAGTATGACACGGCACATAGTGTCAGTTTTTATTCCCCTACCTCCTCTAGCTCTGTACAGTACTATAGCCTACTGTAGTGTACCTGCTGGGGCGAGGCAGCGCCAGGAGTCTGAAAGGAACACCATTAAAGGAACAGTGGGGAAATAACAGCCATATGACTGTTTGGTGCTCATCAGCACTTTGGGGCTTTTTACAGTGTCTGCCAGTGTGTAACATCCGTGTGCCAGCAGCATTCCAATTCAGTCCCAAATCCCTCCACTCTTACTCTGCCTATTTTGTGTCCTAATCCTCTTAAAAAAAAGGTAGACTAACATGCATAGCAAAAGGAGAGGATATCAGTTTGATTGCATGTCCTATTGTTGATGTCAGTTATAGTAGGCAGAAAGGGGTATTTCCAGGTGAGTTATACCGTGGCTCAAGAACTGTTATAAACATACAGGTACAGTACTTTCCAGTGTGTGTTGGAGTATGAGTGTTTGGGTTGAATCTATTGTATATTCCAAATTCCCTGTCAGTCAACTCATAAACAACCATCTGCAAATGTTAAAAGCGTACTTGGGGATGTTGGCAACGAGGTCGTGTATCTACTTCCCCAGAGTCAGATGAACTTGTGGATACCATTTTTATGTCTCTGTGTCCAGTATGAAGGAAGTTAGAGGTAGTTTCGCGAGCCAATGCTAAGTCATTGCGCCAACACTAGTTAGCAATTGCGCTAGCGCTAGCTAGAAACTTATGTCAGAAATGCACACATAGATGTAAAAATGGTATCCACGAGTTCATCCGACTCTGGGGATGTAGATAAAAAGAATATCCCCTTAATAACAAAACAGTTACAAACCATACATCCGTGTCATGTTAACTCAGCCATGTAGCAGATCTGTGCTCAGTTGTGCTCGTTGCAATGCCAAACATGTAGCTTACGGCATGACAATGAATTACAAAAGGCTTGGATTAAGCACATACAGATTTAGATGGCTAGTCACATAACACAAAAAACATCAAATTCTGTAGCAACAAACAACATTGAGAGCACACTTAAGATCACATAAAATCCTGTATTTGACCTGTCCTGTCCCCTGGCTGCTCTCCTGTTAAGGGCATGGAAAGATGGAAAAGCAACAGGGTATTTGTGGTTGCACCCCAGTGGGCCCACAGGGAGAACAAAAGCCAAATTAAAGGGCAGAGGATAGAGTGTGTACTTGTACTCACTCAAGATGTGCCCTGTCAGTCTCTCTGCTTAAAATGGCATGAGAAGGGCCACTTAACTGGAAATCACTTCTCCCTCGCTCTCTTTTTCTCTCCTTCTCCCTGTCTCTCCCTTTCCCTCTCTCCCTCTGATCCTCCATTTCTCTCCCCTCTGATAATAATGTGCCTCTCCATGTGGAGTGGGGCCTGTAGTGTACCCTTGCACCACCTCTCCTCTCCTTGCCTGGGATCCTTCAGTATAATCACAGTGGTGTTAGCTGATTCACCCTCTGAATGTGAAATGACTGAGAATGTTAGCAGCCACCAACCACCTCAAATTGGGAGAGCCATTATCTGGTATTCACTCCAAAACAGAGGTGAGAGCTTAGGTAACCATCAACATGATCATAACAGTCATCATCCCTTCTCAAAGCTGCTAGCTGGGTTGATTAAGTACAGGAGCTCTTTTTTAATAACCATTTTTTTCAGTGACTGCATGTAGTCAAAAGGCAAAATGGGACACAGTACTCAGGCAATAGCAGTTGGACAGAGAGTTCGCTCACTGAGCTCTCTAACGCACTGTGTCACTTCAAACCCTGAGCTCTCTAACGCACTGTGTCACTCCAAACACTGAGCTCTCTAACGCACTGTGTCACTCCAAACACTGAGCTCTCTAACGCACTGTGTCACTCCAAACCCTGAGCTCTCTAATGCACTGTGTCACTCCAAACACTGAGCTCTCTAACGCACTGTGTCACTCCAAACCCTGAGCTCTCTAATGCACTGTGTCACTCCAAACACTGAGCTCTCTAACGCACTGTGTCACTACAAACACTGAGCTCTCTAATGCACTGTGTCACTCCAAACACTGAGCTCTCTAACGCACTGTGTCACTCCAAACACTGAGCTCTCTAATGCACTGTGTCACTCCAAACTAGAGGTCGACCGATTATGATTTATCAACGCCGATACCGATACCGATTATTGGAGGACCACCAAAAGTTGATACCGATGAATTAATGAATTTTACAACAATACTGAATGAACACTTATTTTAACTTAATATAATACATCAATAAAATGAATTTAGCCTCAAATAAATAATGAAACATGTTCAATTTGGTTTAAATAATGCAAAAACAAAGTGTTGGAGAAGAAAGTAAAAGTGCAATATGTGCCATGTAAGAAAGCTAACGTTTAAGTTCCTTGCTCAGAACATGAGAACATATGAAAGCTGGTGGTTGCTTTTAACATGAGTCTTCAATATTCCCAGGTAAGAAGTTTTAGGTTGTAGTTATTATAGGAATTATAGGACTATTTCTCTCAATACGATTTGTATTTCATATACCTTTGACTATTGGATGTTCTTATAGGCACTTTAGTATTGCCAGTGTAACAGTATAGCTTCCATCCCTCTCCTCGCCGCTACCTGGGCTCGAACCAGGAACACATAGACAACAGCATCCCTTGAAGCAGCGTTACCCATGCAGAGCAAGGGGAACAACTACTCCAAGTCTCAGAGCGAGGGGTGCGCTATTAGCAAATTAGTTCGCAATGAGCCAGGCGGCCCAAACTGTTGCATATACCCTGTGTAACGGTTTCGTCGTCTGAAGAAGAGTAGTCGGACCAAAGCGCAGCGTTGTAAGTGTTCATGTTTTTTATTTACACTGAACACTAAACAAAATAACAAGAGAATAAATGAAACCGAAACAGTCCTGTAAGGTGCAAAACACTAAACAGAAAATAACTACCCACAAAAACCATGTGGGAAAACACTGCCTAAGTATGGTTCCCAATCAGAGACAACGATAGACAGCTGTCCCTGATTGAGAACCATACCTGGCCAAAACAAAGAAATACAAAACATAGAAAAAAGAACAGAATGCCCACCCAAATCACACCCTGACCAAACCAAAATAGAGACATAAAAAGCTCTCTACGGTCAGGGCGTGACACCCTGACTCGGCGTGCAATGAACGCAAGAGAAATTACACAATTTCACCTGGTTAATATTGCCTGCTAACCTGGATTTCTTTTAGCTAAATATGCAGTTTTAAAAATATATACTTCTGTGTATTGATTTTAAGAAAGGCATTGATGTTTATGGTTAGGTACACGTTGGAGCAACGACAGTCATTTTTCGCGAATGAGCACTGCATCGATTATATGCAACGCAGGACACGCTAGATAAACTAGTAATAACATCAACCATGTGTAGTTAACTAGTGATTATGATTGATTGATTGTTTTTTATAAGATAAGTTTAATGCTAGCTAGCAACTTACCTTGGCTTCTTACTGCATTCGCGTAACAGGCGGGCTCCTCGTGAGGCAGGTGGTTAGAGCGTTGGACTAGTTAACCGTAAGGTTGCAAGATTGAATCCCTGAGCTGACAAGGTAAAAATCTGTCATTCTGCCCCTGAACAAGGCAGTTAACCCACCGTTCCTAGGCCGTCATTCAAAATAAGAATGTGTTCTTAACTGACTTGCCTAGTTAAATAAAGGTGTAAAAAAATATATGTATATATATATATACAGTGGGGAGAACAAGTATTTGATACACTGCCGATTTTGAAGGTTTTCCTACTTACAAAGCATGTAGAGGTCTGTAATTTTTATCATAGGTACACTTCAACTGTGAGAGACGGAATCTAAAACAAAAATCCAGAAAATCACATTGTATGATTTTTAAGTAATTAATTTGCATTTTATTGCATGACATAAGTATTTGATACATCAGAAAAGCAGAACTTAATATTTGGTACAGAAACCTTTGTTTGCAATTACAAAGATCATACGTTTCCTGTAGTTATTGACCAGGTTTGCACACACTGCAGCAGGGATTTTGGCCCACTCCTCCATACATACCTTCTCCAGATCCTTCAGGTTTCGGGGCTGTCGCTGGGCAATACGGACGTTCAGCTCCCTCCAAAGATTTTCTATTGGGTTCAGGTCTGGAGACTGGCTAGGCCACTCCAGGACCTTGAGATGCTTCTTACGGAGCCACTCCTTAGTTGCCCTGGCTGTGTGTTTCGGGTCGTTGTCATGCTGGAAGATCCAGCCACGACCCATCTTCAATGCTCTTACTGAGGGAAGGAGGTTTTTGGCCAAGATCTCGCGATACATGGCCCCATCCATCCTCCCCTCAATACGGTGCAGTCGTCCTGTCCCCTTTGCAGAAAAGCATCCCCAAAGAATTATGTTTCCACCTCCATGCTTCACGGTTGGGAGGGTGTTCTTGGGGTTGTACTCAACCTTCTTCTTCCTCCAAACACGGCGAGTGGAGTTTAGACCAAAAAGCTCTATTTTTGTCTCATCAGACCACATGACCTTCTCCCATTCCTCCTCTGGATCATCCAGATGGTCATTGGCAAACTTCAGACGGGCCTGGACATGCGCTGGCTTGAGCAGGGGGACCTTGCGTGCGCTGCAGGATTTCAATCCATGACAGCGTAGTGTGTTACTAATGGTTTTCTTTGAGACTGTGGTCCCAGCTCTCTTCAGGTCATTGACCAGGTCCTGCCGTGTAGTTCTGGGCTGATCCCTCACCTTCCTTATGATCATTGATGCCCCACGAGGTGAGATCTTGCATGGAGCCCCAGACCGAGGGTGATTGACCGTCATCTTGAACATCTTCCATTTTCTAATAATTGCGCCAACAGTTGTTGCCTTCTCACCAAGCTGCTTGCCTATTGTCCTGTAGCCCATCCCAGCCTTGTGCAGGTCTACAATTTTATCCCTGATGTCCTTACACAGCTCTCTGGTCTTGGCCATTGTGGAGAGATTGGAGTCTGTTTGATTGAGTGTGTGTACAGGTGTCTTTTATACAGGTAACAAGTTCAAACAGGTGCAGTTAATACAGGTAATGAGTGGAGAACAGGAGGGCTTCTAAAAGAAAAACTAACAGGTCTGTGAGAGCCGGAAGTCTTACTGGTTGGTAGGTGATCAAATACTTATGTCACGCAATAAAATGCAATTTAATTACTTAAAAATCATACAATGTGATTTTCTGGATTTTTGTTTTAGATTCCGTCTCTCACAGTTGAAGTGTACCTATGATAAAAATTACAGACCTCTACATGCTTTGTAAGTAGGAAAACCTTCAAAATCGGCAGTGTATCAAATACTTGTTCTCCCCACTGTATATGAAATCGGCCCTAATTAATCGGCCATTCCGATTAATCGGTCGACCTCTACTCCAAACACTGAGCTCTCTAATGCACTGTGTTACTCCAAACACTGAGCTCTCTAACGCACTGTGTCACTCCAAACACTGAGCTCTCTAACGCACTGTGTCACTACAAACCCTGAGCTCTCTAATGCACTGTGTCACTCCAAACACTGAGCTCTCTAACGCACTGTGTCACTCCAAACACTGAGCTCTCTAACGCACTGTGTCACTCCAAACACTGAGCTCTCTAACGCACTGTGTCACTCCAAACACTGAGCTCTCTAACGCACTGTGTCACTCCAAACACTGAGCTCTGGTAAAATCAAAGGTGCACGCACACACACAGGCACACACACACAGGCACACGCACGCACGCGCGCACGCACGCACGCACGCACGCACGCACGCACGCACGCGCACACACACACACACACACACACACACACACACACACACACACACACACACACACACACACACACACACTCACACACACACACACACAAGCACACAAGCACAGGCACACATTATGCACAACACTTCAGCTGTGTGTATGTGATGTGAATGGGAGGCTTTCTGCTCTCTGGGTGGTATTGAAGAGGAGTATCCGTTGTGCTGAAACAGAGGTCAGCCGTTCTGGCACAGGCCTGCTTGTCAAGTGCTGCTACTTGTGCTGGGCCCTGCTAATGCACTGCTAATAGAAGCGAATCTTGCACGGTGACGCTCCCCTGTAGTTTAGAGTGTCACACTGCAGAGTGATTAATGACACTTTCCTCTCATCTTCTCTCTAACCCCGTCATCTCCTCCTCGTATCTCTCCCTCTCGACTCCCTGTCCTCTTTGACTCTCACCCTCTCCAATCTTCCTCTCCAGTCTGCCTTTCCTCTCTCCTCTCTACTGTATCTCTCTGCTCCCTGCCTCCCTCCATCCGCCTCTCCTTTCTTTTGTATCTCAGAGAATAAGGCAGATGACAGAGAATGTTGGGAGTCGTTATTGTGCCCATGATACAGTATCTAGCCGTATCCGCACAGCTGGAGATATCCGGATTCAACAGCACTGCTGCACACACATCAGGCCCGATAACAGTCATATATACCCTTTTCCCTTCAACAAAAATAGAAAGTGATGTCAGGTGTGGGGACACAAACTCAGCAGCCTCTTTTCACAGTAATTATCACCCTAAACCACACTCACACTCCGTCTGGAATAGAGCCAACAAGCACCATGTTTTTCTGACATCATCCGCCTGAGGAAAAGGCTCCAGAAGGCCATTTCTGATGACATACACATCGTTGGTTGTTGCCCTTTGCCATCAGCTATGTTGCATATGTTACTGAGTCTCACTTTCCCTCAATGAAATATGGGCCTGAAAGTATTAACTGCATAATCTTGTCACCTTCTGCGCATTGCCAAAAGGTCTTAGCGCTAACTAATTCGCTAGCATTCCTCCACAGGTACAATGTGCTCATTGTGCGTACAGACGGCATTTGTGAAATGACTGCAGTGGCTGTAACCTTAGCAGCTCGGCTGGGACCATAGTTGTCAGCCAATTGGGGAAACGTTTAGAGTAATAATGACAGCAACAACATTCTCACTTACCCCGTTTTTTTAAACACACTGTGATCAATCTCGAAATACGAGTGTGTGTGTGTGTGTGTGTGTGTGTGTGTGTGTGTGTGTGTGTGTGTGTGTGTGTGTGTGTGTGTGTGTGTGTGTGTGTGTGTGTGTGTGTGTGTGTGTGTGTGTGTGTGTGTGTGTGTGTAAGCACGTTGTGTGTGTGTGCCTCTGCGTATGTGGTTACATCTCCATCCTAAGTTTCCCTTCACTTAAAAAAATAACAAACTCTTAAACGATCTGGTAGTTTGAACAATTTTTTTTAAAGAGACCATTTGCTTTTCTCTCCGAAAACAAAGCTCAGAGGACACAATATAGAGAGAGGGGGAAGAGAAGAGAGAGAGAGCACTGGGGGGGTGTAGTATGAAGTATTGGGAGGAAAGTTGTGGAAAAAGTGGCTAAAGGCTGTGTCCACAGACTCCCTAGGTTGGGTTTGGTTAGATTGGGTTTGCCTCTGTGTCTGAAGCTGCAGCGTCTGAAGATGACAGAGAGGCTTAGTTGGCATCACACTGCTCTTCATTATGAAACAGCTTATCTCATGTATCAAATAGGCCTGTCATTTAAGTAAAAATGTACTTAAATCTTGTTAACACATTTGACTTTTAGTTCAATATATTGTGTAATTCCATACCGGAGTGACAGCAGGGTGGGTGTACTTGTTGGGATGTATTTGAAGTAGGCTTAGACATTGATTTAGATATGCACTGTTTGGAGAACGATCAAAGATAAACCTTCTCTTCCACTGCCTCTTCTCTCTCATCCTTAGCTCATCTGCATATTCAGACAGTCACAGAGCCCAGATCTGCTCCTAAATACGCACACAGGCACACACACACACACACACACACACACACACACACACACACACACACACACACACACACACACACACACACAGGCACACAGGCACACACACACACACACACACACAGGCACACACACACAGGCACACACACACACACACACACACACACACACACACACACACACACACACACACACACACACACACACACACACACACACACACACACACACACACACACACACACACACACACACACACACACACACACACACACACACACACCTGCTGCTGTGCGAATGGATGATGGTGTGGACGCCTGCCCCTTCTTCAAGATTGACAATCAAGCTACTGTCCCTGAATTGGAAAGCATTTGGCTGCTGGCTGGCTAACCCCATATCTCAATTCCTGCTTTGTAAAGAGTTCGGTAGGTTAAAAAGCTATCTTCTTTAACCCCCGTTCCCTGATAGCTAGCCAGCTATCCTACTCTCTCTCTCTCTCTCTCTGCTGGAAACAAGCTAGGTGGATTACCTTGTCAAGAGTACAAGTTCAAACATAGACTAATAAGAAGCAGAGCCAGTTTAAATTCACCATGAGGAGCTACCATGCCGAGAGTCCGTCTCATACTATCTGTGTCACAACCGGCTTTGATCAGGAGTACCATAGGGCGGCGCACAATTGGCCCAGGGTCGTCCGGGTTAGGTGAGGGTTTGGCCGGGGTGGCTTTAGTTTGCTCATCGCAATCTAGCGACTCCTTGTGGCGGGCCGGGCGCCTGCAGGCTGACCTCGGTCGTCAGTTGAACAGTGTTTCATCCGACACATTGGTGAGGCTGGCTTCCTGGTTAAGCGGGCGGGTGTTAAGAAGCACGGTTTGGCGGGTCATGTTTCGGGGGACGCACGACTCGACCTCTGCCTCCCGAGCCCGTTGGGGAGTTGCAGCGATGAGACAAGATCGAAATTGTGGAGAAAAATGGGGGTAATTTTTTAAATTTAAATTACATTAAAAATAGAAAAGTCTGTTGCCGGGTAAGTGAGACACTAATCACCAACCGGGTGAGTCCTTTTGAGCTGAAGAGACTCTCCAGTGGAAATTTGCACAGGCAGCTCATCAGTGCACAAAGAAGGCAGGGCCATTAATTACCCCCAAACAATGTTCTCCAGGCTTATCGACTTCTTAATGGACAGGGAACGACCTGGTTCGTGTTCCCACTCCAGTCAACGACACGACCCTCTCCGGGGTTCTGGAATGGCCATTATGTCATCCCAGCCCTGCCCTTTAGAAACCAGAGCTGTTTTTCCTCCTCTGTTTTTCTCCTTTGCTCATTCCTCATTAACTATGTAGGAGTCACTGTGATGCTGTGGCTGAGGCTGAGGCCCGGGACTGAGAGCTGGGGCAGGATCTATGGCTGGGAGCTGGGGCAGGGGTTGGGGCCATGACAGACTGAATTGGGTTGCTGACAGACCCTTTTCCCTGTATGGATCATCTGAAATTATGGTTTTAGGGCTGCAATTTGAGATTGCAGGGGACTCTTGGACTGATCCAGAGCATGAAGGGCGAAAGCGTGACTTCCAAATTACTCGTTAAATTGTTGGGAAAACATTATTTCCTCCTCCAGCTGGGTCTGTGTTAATAAAGCCCTTAGTTCTGACATAGAACATTTGAAAAATCCTTACACCATTACTTCCATTGTTACATTATGTGTGTGTGAATGTGTTTGGGATATTCACAATGCATCTATGGTAAGAAAGAGGCCACCCACCTGCCTCCTGAGAAAAACACACACACACAGGAATGCACATTCAACACACCCTAGGGGATGGGTTTTTGCCTATTTTTGTTTGACAGACAATCCAGCTCAGTTGGGAATGGATTTGGTAAATGGGTTTGGGTGTTCGACGCTGTCCGCATGCTGTTTGAGATTTGACTGCTATTTTCTATTTGACAACACCTTAACTAAAATAAAAAACATCCTTTAATATACTGTAATAAAATGGCAGCATGCAGGATAATAATGAAGAAGGATACAAGCCTAAACAAAACAAAAATCAGAACCTACTGGAATTAAAAACATTCAACCGTTGAAACGTTATACTGTACGTAACCAATAAAGCCTTCCAATACTATTGTTGACCAATGACTCTAGCCTCAGCGTTGTGGGCCTACCACTGTTCAGACAGCTGCAGGTGAATAACCAAGGACAACAGATGTGAGAAGAGCAACTCTCCTGATGGATGAGGCAGTGGCCTATGACCCTGAACTTTACCATCCTTTCAACAAGTGTGAGAGATGGAAGAAAGAGAGAATAATGGAAGGAAGAGGAAAGTGAAGGGCGATGAAAATCCACAACAACAGGCGACAACTATACTTCATTATGAAAGTCTATGATTAAAATGCATTATGCATTAAAATCCAATGTTGAGATTGATCGAACTCATTGTTGCATAAAGCTGATAAAAAGGACAGAATGAAATTTACCGGGGGGACGGTTGTCAAACGTTTAGTTTTGTTTTGGGGAGGGTTGTGTGGTTTTTTATTGGGCACAGGGGAGGGTAATGCGTTCTGTTCCTGGTTTACGTTTGCTCGTTTGCAGGTTTTACTATATAATGTCTTCCATCCTAGCTAAATGTCCTCATCTGCTTGTATGTACCTCCCTTATATCAAGGTGTTTTGGTACTTCCCTTTTGCACTACGCATTTCTGCGCTAGCTTTTACTATACCCCAGGTCAATATAGTCCAGTCTGTCTATCCTGCCCTCTATCCACCAGGCATAGTGACAATAGTGCTAGGTGGATTGTTTGTCCAGATCTGCAATAGGCTGACTAGCAATCATTCCACACATCAAATCAGTGTGGCCAGGTGCATCATTGAGCATGAAAGAACAGTGAAGACGTGAGACACACAGCTCAAACAGCTCCTCTATTGATCTTGTTTAGGGACAACATAATGATCCCGCATAGACTAGCCTACAACGCCACATTGCAACGAATAGTTGCATTATTGTTTTCAAGTGAGTACAAAATTCTACTCTAGGCTGCAGTGAAAATGTCATTTGAATAACGGCGCAAAAGCCCTGTGATTTGAATGTTTCATTCCATTTGGATCAGTTGTGGGTCTACGACAGTTTAGAAGGCCTAGAAAGGGCAGTCTGGCTGTATTTTTACTTCTGCTACTGAGATGCGCTGTTTGTTGCAGATCATCATTCTCGCTAGTCGTCCAATAGCAATGTAGCTTCATATGCTCCCAACAGGCCCAGTTATTCAGATATATAAAATAGAATTCCAGCGTCCTCAAAATGACTTGACGTTAACCAGGTTTCCATCCAACCTTTTTAAGCGAGCAAAGTACATGTCGGATCTTTTTTTTTATGTCATCATGGGAAAGCATGCAGTTTATTAGGCTACAGAGGAAATAAGTTATGAGGGACTTCACGGGGTGGTAAAAGTGCACGGTCATCGTGATGCTCCTTTCCAATAAATATTGAGGGTCTTGTTCTGGTGATGTATTCTGCCGTTTGACAAATAAAAGAATATTGCACTCATCATGCAGTAGGCTATACCCGCACTGTATCTGCCAGCTGTTGGCTAGAGAGCAGGTGTCAACACCAGAGTGGGTACATTCCCTATACCTACGCAACATTTTTTGTGACAAAACCATCAGCAGGCCTAGAGTTGAAAATGCCATGGAAACTCATTTAAAAAAATTTATTCGGTATGGGAATTTAATACCAAAATAATTGTTTTTATGTGCACTATGTATTTATGCCCAGACTTTTATCCACAACAAGTCAATTTGATGGAAACAACTCTGATGGGATTTTTTTTTAACATTCACATGAAAATCAATTGGATGGAAACCTAGCTATATACACCCTAAAGACTCTGGCAAGTGCGCTAGCCCAGTTTCATTGATAATGCCTGCACATCATGGTTCACCAGCAGCCCCAAACATCTAAAGACCAAGCAAAACAAGAATTGTACTTAAACTCCCCCCTCATACTCATCTGGAGGTCGAGCAGTTTTTTGTCTGCATCTCTGTAACGTGTCTATCTATGTAATAGAGCCCCACATTGGAGGTGTCATAATACCCATAAAACCTAGCAGTAAAACAGGGAAATGGTTACAATCGTTTTTCCACCGTTCATTTTTCCCCACATGGGATTTTAGAAACACTTAAAATAAGCACTGTGCTTCGTGTTGGCTTACCCTGGCGTGACGTTTTCATAACCATGTTAATCTCTCTCGGACATGGTGACTTTTATCAATATATTCAGCTCTTTTTAGTCTCCGACTCAAAAATGCTAATTAGCATCAAAGTAGAAATGCAAAACTCCAAACCCCTGCAAGCTCCTGCACCTCATTGCTAGCTGACACCTTTGCTAACAGGTATTGTGTCAATTTAAAACGTGCACAACACAGTTCACAGAATTGTCCATTTAAAGAAATGTTGCCAATTTATTAATTACTACATTTAGCTAATGTCTGATAGTTAATCCAGAGATTCTTACCTTTGCCTCGATTTGACTGTCTCACCCAGATCATCATGTCATTTGTTGTTCTTTAGCAGCTAATTAGCATTTCATTTTTGGGGGAGTAAATACAGGCGAATATGTTGATAAGAGTCACCTTGACCCAGAGAGATTTGCACGGTTATCAAAACGTCAGTACTGGGTAAGCCGGACTCTTACTATGGTACTGCATAGTATATGTACAGTATGTGGTACTATGTGCCTTCATACCCCTTGACTTATTCAACTTTTTGTGTTACAGCCTGAATTCAAAATTGATTAAATAGATTTTTCGTTTTCTCATCTAAACACAATACCCCATAATAACAAAGTGAAAACATGTTTTTTTTTTTTTTTTGAAAAGATCTAATTGACATAAGTATTCAAGTCAAAACTGTAACTCACTACTCAGGCACATTCACTCTCTTCTTGGTAAGCAACTCCAGTGTAGATTTGTCCTTGTGTTTTAGGTTATTGTCCTGCTGAAAGGTGAATTCATCTCCCAGTGTCTGGTGGAAAACAGACTGAACAAAGTTTTCCTATAGGATTTTGCCTGTGCTTAGCTCCATTCCGTTTCTTTTTTATCCTGAAAAACTCCCCAGATCTTAACGATTACAAATGTACCCATAACATGATGCACTATGCTAGAAAATATGGACAGTGGTATCCAGCAATGTGTTGTATTATTGGATGTGCCTCAAACATAACACTTTGTATTCAGGACTTGTTGCAAACAGGATGCATGTTATGGAATATTTTTTATTCTTTCCTTCTTTTCAAACTGTCAATTAGGTTAGTATTGTGGAGTAACTACAATGTTGTTGATCAATCCTCAGTTTTCTCCTATCACAGCCATTAAACTATGTAACTGTTTTAAAGTCACCATTGGCCTCATGGTGAAATCCCTGAGCGGTTTCTGTCCTCTCCGGGAACTGAGTTAGGAAGGATGCCTGTATCTTTGTTGTGACTGGGTGTATTAATACACCATCCAAATGGCAATTAATAACAACACCATGCTCAAAGGGATATTCAATGTCTGCCTTTTATACGTTTACCCATCTACCAATAGGTGCCCTTCTTTGTGAGGCATTGGAAAACCTCCCAGGTCTTTGTGGTTGAAATTAACTGCCCGACTGAGGGACCTTACAGATAATTGTATGTGTGGGGTGCAGAGATGAGGAAGTCATTCAAAAATAATGTTAAACACTATTATTGCACACAGAATGAGTCCATGCAACTTATTATGTGATTTTTTAGAACATTTTTCCTTCTGACCTTATTTATGCTTGCCATAACAAAGGGGTTGAATACTTACTGACTCAAGACATTTCAGCGTTTCATTTTTTAGTAAATTTGTAAAAATTTGTAAAAACATTATTCCACTGACATTATGGGGTATTGTGTGTCGGCCAGTGACAACAAAATCTAAATGTAATACATTTTTTATTCAAACAGTAACAACAAAATGTCTAAAAAGTTGAGGGGTTTGAATACTTTCCGAAGGCACTGCATTTATGTACATAAAAATAGGGACCACAATGGAAATAAGTTCCCGACTTCAGAGTGCAATCCCGGTCACTTGTAAAAATATTTGTACTGTGTGTAAATATATGGATTTTTTTTACTGACAAATAAAACCAATCAATCCAAACTGTGCCATTTGATGAAACACCAAACACCAAAAAGTTGAATGACATTTGGATACTGGGTAAGCCTACAAGGTAGGAAGGGATGTATTTTCTGTTTGTCAAGATTGACATAGTCTATTTATTGTTGTGTTGAAAACACAAACCATGATATTGAAGTGCTCTAAGTCGGTAAGGTTTGTTTGTTGGTTGTGTAGTGCATTGGCACAGAAACTTATTGGTGGAAAATGTGGTGTATATATTTTATATAATTATAAATATGGCATCATTTTGTTTTAAATCTGATTTCCCTCTAGCTGATCATTGTCTGCAGCCGACTCTGATTGTAGTGTAATGAAACAGGCAGGGAGGGTGAGCTTGTCTGTGGTGGTCGGTGAGAACCCTCAACCTTCTGGCCTGTAGCCGTGAGTAGCATCGCCTGCACCACAAATCGTGCTGAGGTGGGAAAGTCTATATCCACGTTTATTAACACAGGGTCGCTACAGTTATTTGTGGTATTAAACATGATTTTGAGTTAACTCTATGAGGGGGGAGGGTGTGCAGTTTATTTTAAATGTTGGGGAGACAGGTGCATTTCTTTTGACACCTTAAGTTGGACCAGTAAATTTCGAACTGTCCCTTAAGTGTATGATGAAATATAAGCAAGCCTCCACGGGCAGTTATTGAATTTAATTTTGCTAATTGGGTTAGAGTAAACGTAACTTAAACGCAATATTTTCAATTGCTGTACAAGGCCTAGGCCACTATGTAAAATGCCGGAGAAGCTTATTTTTGTATGTCTCGATATAAGACATCCCGCGCACTTTGATCCGCACGCACAGTTGAAGTCAACTGCGTGTTTGTGTGTGTGTGTGTGTGTGTGTGTGCAGCGTGAGATAGAGAGATAGTCTAAAGAAACATATTGTGACTACGATGACTCAGGTGTAGCTTGCTAATCTTTCGTTTATATAACATCAACAAAACGATTAAAAGTATCTTAAAATTGAGCAAAATGGCTATGGTCAGGTCTGTTAACACAGAAGCATAGGCTTTATTGAAGTTGTGTCCTTTTAACGCATAGCCTTACACTTAGGTAATAAACACATTTGAAAAACGTCGATATCCACCACATTCCAGTAGTCGATATGGAAGAAACATTAATTGACTGTGTAAATATCCCAGAGCGCACAATAGTACAGCTGTGACTATATTTTTCACTCTATAAGGTATGCGACTCAGGAATTCTTCTATTTTGTTGGCCAGAAATTGACAAGTCTAGGCTATTCATATATGATGTCAGCGAACTATGATTTTCTGTTGTTGCAAAAATCCAGCACAAATCTTCGACTTTGGCCATCCGCAAAACACTCGAGCGCTGGTGCTTTTTTCTGCATGCAGGTATGAATTCGATAGCTTACCTTGAGCAGCTCCGATATCCACGAGGGCAATTAGCAAAACGAAAGATATGGTGATCATCTGCAGTAAGTATCCTGTGACTCCTCTTCTTCCACTTCTTGCAGTTTGTACACTATACCCCATGATGAGGAGTCAAAAACTCCGCGATGAGGCAAGTCCAGTGGCTATCAAATGCTGTTTCAATGACCTACTGCCTTGCAGCAGCTGCAATTGAAATCTTTAGGAGTCTCACACTTGACGAATAGAAGGGGAAGGTAGAACAAGGGGGGATGGATAGAGAATGAACAAATTCCAGGACTTCGGTGAAACAGTTTTGAAATATGACAGATATTAAATTGTCTTATGAGAAGCGAGCACCGCCCTCAGTCATATGAAGGTATGCGTGAAAACCTTTGAAATTACCGTTTGCTCTGTTCACTTTTAATGCTTAACGTGTCAAGCTGACTACCTGGGCCGATGTCTGGTTGATATGAAGTTCATGTTCCGAATCAGAAAATTCACAAAAGTCCTCCGTAACTGCCGCTACCACACTCCGCACTCCGTCTAGCGACAGTATACAACCTCAGTACCGCGCCTAGCGCTCTACTGATGGAATTGAATCGGACAAGGCTCCGTCTCTGTACCATGCTACTTCAACCAATCCAAATACGACCGACTCCTGTCTGTGGCGGCCATATCAAAACCCGGCTCGGAGCCTCGGAATGGATGTTATTTATCGAGTATAAAGTGGTGAGGAGGAGAAGCTCCATATCCGGAAGTAATTAGGCCATTCATAGTAGCCATTGACGCTATGTAGTCGTTTTTTTTTTTTAGGTTAAGGATACAAGACTGTGGATATATCTGACTGTGTTGGCAAAACCACTACATATCCCATCGAGCCAAGTGGGGAGAGGCTGCCTGTTGTCACAGTTGGCAATGATGCCGAAGATACCTTGAACCAGTCATGACTATTCAAAAAACACTAAATAATTTTCAAGTTTCTTTCCAGGTAATTTCTTAGTTACATGATTGCATAACTATCAAAGGAGTTTTGAATTTGAGGGTGTAGTATTTATGAAGTTTGGGAATGAGGATGAAAACTAGCATAGCTTAGCTAGCCAGCTAGTTTAGCCAGGGAAAACTTGGTAATAAAACAAGTTTGAGACAGGATATAGCTGTGCGCACTAATTCAGGAGACAGATTGGAGTTTTTATGCCCTGATATCAGGAGCTGGCGGCAAAAAGTTTGATTAAACAATTCAGACGGAAACGAATACATCAGTTCACAAATATTTAAGGGGAACGAATCGACATGCAATCCCGAAATCAGCTGTAACTGTCAATAGTAAAACAAAGCTTAAAATGATGATTGAGTGAACCTGAATCCAGAAAATGAATGGTGAAGTCGCTTCCGATAAGCATTAGTCAATTATTTCCCTTGCTATGATGGTTAAAAGGGGCAATCAGCAGTTGCTACATCCATTCTTGGACTTATTTAAATGCATGATAATATGTGCCCATTGATTCTTGAAGAATATAACTTATAAATTCCTCATGAGCTTAGTTCAACTGTAGTACCCCATCAGAACCCAAAGTATAAGCTTGTATCACTCCAATGTTTGTAAACAAAGTAAATGTAAACAAACACTGTACAGCCTAAAAACATGTGTAAAACTATAATTGTGATATCATGGATGGTCAGTCCTTGCATCCATAGCTATCTATGAATTTGAGAGTGGTTATATTTCTCCGTCCCCATTCCTCAGCTTTTTACGAAACAGTAGCAGGGAGGACACTTTGTTATTATTTAAACTCCTGATTGCCGCTTTAAGTCGAACCCTCTTCCAAAAGTCCACCAAAATATAAACAAATAGGTAAGGCTATATTGAAAAGAATAGCCAGTAGACAGTGAAATTGTTGGTTATGTAGCGGTAGCCTATAATCGATTAGCTCAGAATTGAAATATAAGGTTTTTAACACCGCTATTCTACCCTAAAGTAACTATCATTTTAATCTGTCTATTACAATATATTTTGTAAAGGATGTTTGAGCAAGCATATTGTTTGCTGAGCAAACATAAGGCAACATCGCTTTTTACTGCTGTAAGACCGCAAATGTAATCAGACTGTTGAAATTCAATCAAGAAACACATTTTCTCTAGCTGGCATTTGTTCTTGTCACAGTCGCACTCCTGATTCTCGTTTAGACACGGTCATTAGGACTAACATGCAGCCATGTCTAAAGACCTGATCAATAATTACCACAGAGGGACAGTTCAGCTAAACCTGAGGGAGGGGAGGGGAGGGGAGGGGAGGGGGGTCAGAAAGCTGCAGTTAATTTACTGCATTTGTAGACAATTTTCTAACTCAAAATGCTATTTGGAGAACACCAAAAAAAAAAAAAAAAAAGCAATATTAGGTTTAGAGGTCTGTGGAACGACATGTACAATGTCAACCACTACTCAACCTCATCATAAACTGACTTGTGGAGCGGTCCATACTGTGCAACATGAAATAGATACATAATACACGCTATGCAGTCACAACGAGGCCGACTTCAAATGTCGACATTTAATGTGAAAATAACCGGTGCATAAAAAAGTTGGCTTTGAGGCTTACAGGGCCGAGTTCAAATGCCTACATCAAATTAAAAGCAAATCGGCGCACTGGCTAAATGGCTGACCGGCAAAGCAAACTGTTTGGCACTGTCTCTGCTCTCTGCTTTCTTAAAGTGAGAGAAAGGCGCACAGCGTGGCAGCTTCTCTCTGAGCGATGCTCCGCATGGTCCTAAAGCAAGCCAGCAATTACGCTAAACAGTCGTTGCATTTGAATTGGGATTGGAATGATTTTAGTGTTCTTTTTTGTAGCCTACTTTTACATTTTTGGTCTTGAGGCGACTGCCTTACCCAGCTGACGAGCATGAATGAGTTTCAACACCCTTGTCTGACTCCTCCAGTCCCCCAGTGCTCCTACAGTCTGACTGGTGCAGATCAATCCTGCTTAGTACTCCAGGGGCAACACATTTTATGAATGAACCATGACCTGGATGGTTATATCAGAAAGCAAGAGCAAAGTTGGAAACAAGTAAAAGTGGGGTTTGTATAGTATATACAGGCACACATTGTTTTAGGCTTTGGGGAGCTCATGATTCCATCCCAAACACTTTTCAGAAATCACTGCACTTCAATCAAGGTCTATGGAGAGTCTAATGCACACATACCATTGCTTTATTTAATATTTTTGGGACATAACTTTGTTCTGCAAAGTGAGAAAGTGGCAAAGCCTTTTATTGTATATAGTGCAATACTTTTTCCATTAGAACATAATGTTTTTTCTTTTTTAATATTTACTCCTGCTGAAATATTATGTATGTGTGACAGAATTGTACACTACCTTGACTTTCTGTGATTAATGTGAAATGTGACGGTCGCTCTATGCCTCACAAAATGGAAAAGTGAAAATAACAATTTTTTAATGTAATTTGAGAAACAGGGTATTCTCATCACCTTCCTTCCATTTTAGGTGAATGTACAATAATGTCAATGGGCCACTGTCATCTCACTGGCATTTCAGTTTGAGTTACGAGACGCAGGAAATTGCTTTTGGAACTCTTGTGGGATGGGAGAGACAGGTTGACTGAGGCATAGGGCTCCAAAATATCCATCCCTCAAATAGACTTCTGATCATCAAAATCTGGTTTACTGCCATTTCATCCTAAATCACTTTCAGTGTGGTGATTTGCATATTGGTACAGTTACTGTAATATGTTAATAGCTAATGTCGTGCCATTCTTTACATTTTCTCATGAGCCTGAGTGAAAATGTTGTTTTAAAGCTAATTTCCTGCAATTCTACCCATATTGCCATGAAGCAGAGCTAAAGAGCTGCAGTTTTATAGCTCATCTTATGCTCTTTTACACAAGAGAATTTGGGCATTTTTAATGCACATTTCCTGCTATTCTACACATTTTGCCATGAGGCTGAGAAAATATACAGCAAATTTACTGTAATCCTTGGCTTATGACGTGGTCATATGGGGAGGGGGGGCTCCAGGGTGTGGCATTCAACTGCAGCATTTATATAATTTCAATCAGTATTTTCATTGGACTCTAACTGGACTTTAAAGGTCATAAATAAAAAGTCACTGCCCACTGGGCACAGACGTCAATTCAACGTCTATTCCATTGAGATGATGTGGAAACAACATTGATTCAACCAGTGTGTGCCCAGTGGCTGGTATAATCGGTTGTTAATTCATGGGGAAAGAGCTGATGTTACTATCGCAGTACTGTTTACATGGTAATTGCATGCAATAAACACATAGGCTACTGTACTTTCTGCGACATATTTCAAGTCATTTCACTATTTTGTAACTACTTTGTAGGGATTATTGAATCCCCAAGAAACAGAAAATGCTTTTTGCATAATGATATTACCTAGTAATTGCCTCCTTGACACTTCTAAGTAGATACAGTACCATGTAAATAGTGCATGGTAAAACAGTACTATCAAACAGTGGACAGATGAAGCAGGCTGCTCCTTCCTCCACTCATACCGCTGTCAGATTTGAATTAAGGAACAGTAAAAGTGTATTAATGGTATGGTTGTTAATTAGAGGACAGGAGGAGAGGGAGGTGGTGTATTGTGGTAATGACGTTGACCACACCACAGACTAAATTGTATACTAAACAGCAGCAGTTAAACCTCTGTGTCTCTCTATAGCCCTGCTGATAGCATAGTTAGGGATAGTAATGTCCCCACACTGTTCAGGCTCTAAAAAACTTGAATCATCTCAGTGTCTCATCAGGGACTCCTTGGGATTGAAGTGTTGCCATTTGATTTTGGTACTTAGGATGAGGCATAACAGTCGCTGAGTGATTCCCAAAATTATTTCCTCCCTATTCAGCGTCTAACAACTCTAGCTGGGCCTTTGTTCTGCTCTCTTTAGCTGGCCGTCGAGATATATCACTAACAGAAAGTGTGTGTCAAAGGTCACAGCATCTTTACAGAAAGTAGTACTGAACAAACAAAGCCTCCCTGTACTGATCGATCACCTCACTCACTCAAGCAACAAGGGATGTGAAGGATGATGTCACCACCCGAAAGAGCTTCTTTCTAATTTAGTAGATACACATCTCAGAGTGAAATTTGAATGGGAAATTAATCCTGCCTGTAAATTGCAGCATCTTCGGAGGGTTGCCTGTCCCCTAACAGTGTGACACAGAATGAGGGTACCAAGCTGCAAGAGCGAGAAAGAGTTGGAAATTATTGCAACCGACCTGATATGATTTGCACACAAAGCAGCAGTTTGGAGGTGATTTTTATTACTGTAAGCCACAGAGAGACAGTGACTGTCTGCCAGTCGTTGATGACAGTATGTGACACACAATAAAGCTATTTTCCATGACTTCAGGCTCTATACTTTACTGGTGCCCTTGATAACAGTATTAAAAAGTGATTTGCAGCACCGTATGTGGCAAGGAATCAAAACTTAATTTAGGCAGATAAAGATGCCATTTCGCAGGGAGATAAAGTGCTGCATCATGGGAGATGTGTCCTCCCTGCTCTGCTCTCAGCTCCTCACTCGGCCTCACAGATTTACAAGCTACTTTTTCCTGCCCCATAAAACGGCAAATCTGCTCACCAGGCGACACAGGGAAATGTTAATGGATTCATTTGTCAAGAAGCCTCCACTTATTTACAGTCCTCTTCCATTACCATCGTTTTTCCTGTAAGACAAAAATCAGGTGCCAAAGTCAAAATATCGATCTACCTGTCTGTCATGGCCATGAGTCATCATAGAAAACACACAGAGCCAAAGATGCTGCCGACAGACCTGCCTACCGCAAGGATGGATTAGTCTGTTTCACATCAATAGCTTCACAGTCACATTAGCATAATCATTTTAATTTGCAATATAACAATTCTTCTTTGGAAACTGACAATGAGTGTAATTACAAATACAGCTATGACAATATGCCAGAAAGACTCAGTAAATGAACGGTAAGATGTTTGGCTCATATCACTGAATGCTGATTGCTTTCACCAACACAGTATCAATACTTATTTTCATTCTCTTTCTTTAGTTGTTTTGCCTCTCTATGCAGTGCTGTGTCTGACCTCTGTCAAGCAAAGCATAAAGATCAGAGATGAGTGGTGCCCAGGAAAGTCTTACTATTTAGCATATGTCACAACCATTCCATTGACCTATGCCTCTTCTGTCTCAATGGCTGCAAACTAAGAGGTATTTTCCTTGCTCTCACTTCTCGTCCACAACTTCTGTGCATCCACATTAACTGCTGCAGAGAATCTATCTGAAATAATTGGTTTTCTGACATGATTAATATATTCTGCATAACCCTGTGAACCTCTTAAAGAGACTGAAGTCTTTTGGTTTCTGAAAGGGTTCATAATGGCAGAGGGTTAATTTGATGTTATACTCCTCTGTGGGTTTGCCATAACAAACTGGGCAGCTCACTGCTGGCGAGTACATACTGGAGAGAGAAGCGGGTTGGACGAGGAAGAGCTAAACTGGAAAATACAGTATGCATTCATTTATCAGACAATGAAGTGTACTGTAGCAAAATACCCAAATAAACCTGACCACAATCATTATTAATATACGCTATATATACAAAAGTATGTGGACACCCCTTCAAATTAGTGTATTCGGCTAGTTCAGCCACGCCTGTTGCTGTCAAGTGTATAAAATTGAACACGCTGCCATGTAATCTCCATAGACTAAACATTGAAAGTAGAATGGCCTTACTGAAGAGCTCAGTGAATTTCAACGTGGTACCATCACCTTTCCAACAAGTCAGTTTGTAAAATGTCTGCCCTGCTAGAGCTGCGCCGGTCAACTGTAAGTGCTGTTATTGTGAAGCGGAAACGTCTAGGAGAAACAACGGCTTAGCCGCGAAGTGGTAGGCCACACATGTACTGTAGTACGCTATTTTCTGCGACCACTTTTGACTCGTGAGCGCTACTTTCAGAACTACTGGCTAAAAAGTATACAAAAGTACCGGAGAATCTCTTTAGTACTGTATTTTGGCACACTTCATTGTCTGATAAATGAAAGCATACTGCATTTGTCCATATGTGTTTGTTTCTGGTAAGGGACCACATACAGTACTGTACTATTCTGCCCTTCACATGATGAGTACTCGGCTTCTCCTTTGGAATTTGTGCCTAATGGGCCTCCGTAGACCACCACTAGTGTTCAACAGTGACTAGTGACTTAAGCCAGATCTTAATCTTAACCCTAACCACTAACCTTTGACCTTTCACCCTATCTTTCCTGTGAGGTTGTGTCAGCAGTGGAAGAGATGGAAACTGTTGAAAAAAATAGGAATAAATAAAAAAACGGAGGCTTAAATGCAAAAATGTAGATGTTTTATTTGGATATCACGGTGGCTAAAACCTGATTGTGCAGAAAAGTGCATAAGTAAAGAGTGAAAACAAAAAGACAAACCTTTCGGCATCAAGCCATCATCAGTGTGAAATAAAATGATACCTACACAGGACTTTTAAAGAGTGCTGATGGCCTCCTACCACTTCTCAGCTTGTGTCAGCACAAATTACACCAAGATAAGAAGGAAGACACTAGGGATCCAACATGGTGCTGAGGTTCAGCCACAGATCATCACTAAAGCTCTCTTTTCACTGTCAAATTCATGATATAATAGATGTCACACAGTATATTGTCATCTCAGTCGATGGCATCTCTTGTGACACTGTAAATGCACTTTTATGGCAGACGGTTTGAATAAAGCGTCACCACTTTGAATAATAATTCATAAGAATATATCAGTGATTCAATGAAATAGTTTGAAGAAAAATATCAGGATCATTGACATAAAGTTTACAGGTCAAATCAAACAGCTCGAGACAAGGATAGAATCCAGGGTCTTAAAGCAGCTATTCTTCTCCACATGTACACACCATGGCCCAACCTTATAACAGTGTTAAGAGTTCCAGTGACCCACTGTCACTCTCGCTCTTGTACATAGCGCTGAAACATGACAATCCTGTGACTGTTCCCAATAGCCTGTGATACAATAAGATTGGATAAGACAAATATCAATTTTGGCTATTGTATCGTGACCCTGTCACTGTTTCAGTAGCCTGTGATATAACTGGAAATCAGAAGAACACCCATTGAGTTATTGTATCTCTGGACCATTGTTTGATATACCATTCTAATCACCACTGAACGCAAACTTGGAGGAAATGTTTGTAAGCCTCTGCATCCAACGAGCATTCTATGACTCAGTTCCATAGAGATTTGTTGTTTGCCTTTTGTAACAGTATGAAAGGTTTTGTTTATTTCTCGCCCACCCCGGCACACAGGGTCCAAAGAGAGTTGGCGCACAGAACCTCTGCTTGGCTCGCTGTACTCCCCTGTAGGCCTGTGAGAATACCACACACTTCAACACATACACAACACATGCACACAAACTTTCTTATACACACACATACGTAAAATGCATGCACGCAAACACACTCAAATCGAATTCATGGGGACCGTATGTACAGTATATGAAGCAATGAGCAATTGCACTTCACTGTACCCTCCCTCCACGGGAATGGTTTGGCCTTCCGATGTAAACAGGCATTAATCACTCTATCTGACAGAAATGTCAAGGGGAGAGCCCAAGGCATCTGAGAAGGGTTGGTATGTAGGCGAATGGGACCGGGAGATAGATGCTGCGGGGGCGTAGGGTGTCCCGTCCCCCCCCCCCCCCCCCTGGGAGCTGAACTGCACCAGATGATGGGGTCAGTGTGCCCACCACCTTGAGAAAGTGTGTCAAGGACACCGAGTGAGGAAAGAGGGAGGGACTCTACTAGGGTCTGGCTGAATTCATCACTCCAACCCAATACAGCACAGACTTGTTAGTCCAAGAACCAGTAGCTGGCAGTGCACCATACGTACTCCTATGTCCTGCTATCAGCTGCTGCCTGGTACAAGCAACGATACTCAAGTGTATATCTTACATGAAAATAGATAGAGAGGAACAAAGAAAATATACCTCGAATTGCTCAGAGCCTTCTCTGCTGTCAGTCAGTAATATCACATAATTGAATTCTTTGAAACTATTATTTGATTTCTACTTTCGAACGTTTCATGACAGTGTGCAACATAATTTAATTTCTGACAGACCCATTCAATTATCCTCCAACAACCGTTAGCGTTCTTAAAATTAAAAGTGTGATCTCTCACCAAGCGCTAGTACTTGACAAGAGCAAAATAAGTCTGCCAGAAACACAACTGTCATGAGGAGTGAATCAGAGATTTCTCTGTGTTGGGTTGTCCATTACTATCATGCTGCTGGAGGCTAGGTCTCTGGTACAGTCCCCTGCTCTTAAAACAATGGATCCCTGGCCTCCAGTATAAGACACAAGCACTTAGACAGAGAGCATATAGGAGACATATGTCCCTCATCTTAAGTGGTGCTTTAAAAGATATTGATGGTTTAAAAGCAGGCAGTAAGTAAGTAGCTGATCAATGAGGAGATCCGTGTCTGTGGGTTGTCATCGTACTGCTGCCTCCTAAACAATGATATACTGTACAGATGGAGCCTGTCAGACTGCTCCGATCCTCCCTATAGACTCCTTCAGTTCACTGACCTCTCAATTAGATGACTGAATTCTCATTCAGTTTCATTCAGTTCAGATTCAATTCCAAATCCTAGACCTCGCGATAGTCAATTAAGAGGCATCGGAGGTCTATTGTTGTCGTCCCCCCTGTGCCATTGTGCACAGAACATTGCCTATTTTTGCTGAGGTCTTGAGTAGTATTTTAGAGAAACAGAAAACGTGTGATTTGGGGAAGAAAACCAACTGTGTTGTGTGAACTGGCACTGCAGGAGCAAAGCTCTGCTGATTGCAATCAGTCAGAGTGCCATGTTTGATTGCAATTGTACAGAAGGGATTTTTTTTCTTCTTACTAAGTATATTTTTCATTCCATTCTGTAATGATCTAAACTCCGACAAATAGCAGAACAATTTGGAGCATGTGAAGTACACAGGTTGACTGTTATTTCATTGATTGTAGGCTACATAGTAAAATACTGCAGCCTGTGTAGATTTCTGACACTGGTATTATGTGTATGAATATACAATTAGGATTATAGTACACTGTAAAAACCCAAAGCATTTTTACCTCAAATACTTCTAGTAAGTTGAACTCAAAGTCAATTACAAGTCTTTATTACTTAAACTGTTTATGTGGTACTGACTAAAAACTACATGAGAAGTCACATCAACTTTGTTCTTTAAGTTATGATAATAAATTATAACTAAGCAAGTACAACTTTATCACAGCAATTGTGCTTTTATTATTAAACATGTATGATGTTTTTTAAGTAAGTGATTTAAACAACAGATATGTGCATTTCATTTATTTTAAATGTACTAGTTTATTTTGTTTGGCCAAAGAGTTTGTCTTGTTTTTTGGGGGGCAGAGCTAATTAGAATAATACCCAGCATGCTATCCAAATGTTAGTTTATACATTTACATTTTGGTCATTTAGCAGACGCTTTTATCCAGACCAACTTCAGTCAGTGCATTCAGCTGAAGTAGATCAAAAAGTTTCTGGTAAGCATTACTGAGAATGTCGTTGTAGTTATTAAAGTGGTCTGTTGGTTGGGCAATTTTTTTACATGGGTGTTGATGACAGTTCTGAAAAAGCATACAGAAGTGCAAGAGACAGATAGGAGCCTTAATGTTCCCTACTGAATTCTCTGTTATGCTATTATTAATTGGAAATTAAACTTTTGAATGTAACATAATGCTTCCTTCATTACATTGTGTTAGAAACTAGATAAAATACTTTCTCTGTAGTTTCTTTGTACTTGGAGAAAACAACGATGTTTGTAAAATATTTTTTAATATTTTTTAAATATTAAGCTTGAAAATATTACTAGGATATGTTCATGTAAGAAAAAAAATGCTGTATTCTAAGTTCAATCAAATTAATAATAACAATTTCTTAACACATCTGTTTAGAGTTCCAGACACTAATAAGTTTTGCATTTAATTAACAATGAGCTTAAACTTCAATGAACTTAAAACCTTTCTTGGTTTACTCAAAATTGTCACGCTGATACAACTCAAAACCGACTATCGGTTTGAGTAATGACTACAAAATCACTTCAAGTAACTGTACTCTTATGGTACAGTAGTGCAACGGGTTTGTACAGAAGTTTTGAGTAATGACAGCACATTGGGGTTTACAGCGTCTGTTCCCAGAAATAGGATTTTAGTTGACATCTATGGTTTTACCCATTTTATCTCTGTACAGTATTTCCATTTGGACCTATTTCCCTGAATTCATACATAAGTTATAGTTGAATGAATACCATAATTTTTCAGATCCACTTATTTTTACTGCTCAAAATGCTGAATGTTTACAAACAACTTAGTATGCACACTATCATGCTCTCACTTACCTCCCCTTATTTGATAGCTCTAGCATTCGTTAATAGCTTTAAAAGCACCCTGACTGTCATTGTAGCCTACTCAGTTTGGCAGGGATACAAACAGAAATCCAAATTCCTGGCAGGTTTGGGGGTGAAAAGCTTAACATAATGTACTGAGGCATTAGCGTGCCCCTCTCCACATTCTGGGAGACGCTTTCATCCCTCTCTTTGGAACTCAACCCTCTCGTTCTTTGTTAGGGGTGTGAGTTTCAGTAATGTTTCTAGCTGAGGCTACACAGCCAGCCATGTTTGTACATCCAGCGGAGAAATTCCTGACTAGAGAGGACTATGTGGTGATGTCTGGGCAGGATGTCAGGAGCTGTCTGTTAACGATGATTTATGATGGTTTCAGGGGGAGGCTGTCAGGCCTGTGGGAATGCAGCCACTAGTCACAATGCTACTGTAAACACAGCGTAGGAAGCCTGATGAAGACCTCACACTAGAACCCAACACATTCAAACACATTCCTCTCTATATGAGCCTGTCTAACTAACCTTCAGTAACAGTATCTTCCTCAATCCAGCAGAATACTGTTCCTCTCCCAAGTCAAACTGTTGCGCCGATGAAATAGATCAGTGAATATGTCTCAAACAGAGAGAGAGAGAGAGAGAGAGAGAGAAAGAGAGAGCGAAAGATCAGATGAGAAGTATATTTTGTTTCATGAAAGTAGTTCTCAACTTGACCAGAAGCACTGCAGCAGTGGGGTTGTTGTGACTCTCTATCAATAGCATTTCAGCGGCCTCTTTAATTTGAAGTCCTTGGAGAAGGCTCCCTCTTAAAGACAGGGACTCGCTTATCACGGTGTGATCACACCAACATCACAGACATGGACCCGAATCCTATAACAGTTGTGTGTGTGGAGACCAGCACAGGGATGATGTTGTGATGTTACTCTAGACCTTGACCCATCAAAGAGGCTCTGATAAGCAGACGGGACATTTCCCAGAGTGCATCCTGTGGGGTTGCTGGTCGCCGCGGTGATGGGAGGGGGCACTGTGTCAGACTCCCATCCTGCCCCATTACTCAGCACCGCTTCATTAACATATCTGCCATCTGATCTGCTCTGATACAGGCGAGAGGGGACAAGTGAACACACAGAGAGAACAGGAAAGTCAGAGAGAAGGAGCGGGGGATGGGGTGATGGAAGGTTGTGATTCTTCGTGCGTAAAGCGCACATCATTAAACTACTGTTCCTTACCCTGCAAGGTACGCAGATAGCATGTGGAAGCAATTATGTTGTGTACCTACAAGGTCAAATCAATCGAAGAAAAGCTGATTTACTTTTACTGCAGATGTCATCTCTAGGGGTTATTACATTGAGGGAGGAGGAGGAAAAGTGGGGAATGTCCAGTGATGTGTGTGTGTGTGTGTGTGTGTTAGGGTGTGTTTGAGTGTGTGCATGTGATAGATCGATTTGGATAAAGAGAACATGTGCCTATTCAAGTGTGGTAGCATGGTAAGCACCTCCCTTGCCGGTAAGGACCTGTTTGCCTCATTAATAGATTGTAGCTGAAGGGGGAAAATATGCAAACCAAGCAAAAAAAAATTGAATCTAAATATTTTCTATCTTCCTTGGAGTTCTCTGGGGAGTGTCTCGACCTCTAGACAGGACAGAGTGTGTTCAGAACACAATATGTTGTTCAACACAGCAAACACGGCTTCTACAGTATATTAACGACTTCCGCTTTAACATTCAATATAGATGTGTAGGCTGGCCAATCAATATTTATTGCATTTCAGTTGTAGAGTCTTATACAAAAGTGTCTGAAGTGATTTCCTTTTGTGCAATAGATATTGTAGACTGCAGCTCAGTGAAGAAAGAATGCTTTAATCTTGGTACAGTCGCATCTTTGCCTTGAAACTAGAACAGCCTACCCCTTACTCCTAGGAAAAATGAACAAATAGGAACACATGAACGAGTAAAAAGTCAATGTTCTGAAAACCTGGTGGAATAGGAGAATGGCTGAGATATTGCATCCGCCAGAGAATCCGTACTATGCACAGTAAGCAAACCACAATAGTTAACACAACAGTAAACAACAGAAAACAACAACAGTAGACAACAACAGAGAACACAGCACAGCATCCTAACCTAAACACAACAAAGCAGAGCAGAGAGCCCAACTCACCAGGAAACCAATGCCTGTCACGTTGACTATCGCCCAAGGTATAGAAACCAGACACCAAATGCTAAAACCCCAGAAATGGGAGGGAGGGGGCAATGATAAAACAAAATAGGGTTTTAATTCTACTTTTCTTCTCCCCCTGCTGCAGACTGTAGCCCTGAGAAAAGGGGTTGTGTCTCCAGCAAGGCCCCCTGGAGAGAGGGGCTGGTGCTGGGAAGATAGGGACTCCAGACAGGCTGCTCTCCAGACTCAGAGCAGGGGATATGGGGTTTAGAGGGGCCCTCTCCAGACCGGGGGTGTGAGATAAACCGGGGACCCCTGCTCTGATGGAGCCCCAGGTTACAGCAGCCATAGCAGGGGTTCCCTCAGTCACGGAGGAGGGGGGGGGGGGGCTCACCCCTGGATGAACCAGGATGACCCTAGGTAGTTAAAGGGTAACTGTCATCAAACATCAAACACTTTAATGTTATATACCTGCTCTGTTAGTCCTCATGAGGAAGGTACTGCAGGGGATATTGGGGACATTCAAGATGGAAGGGGGGGGGGGTTATTGCAACCAAATCAAACAGGAATCACTTGAATCATCTGCCACCCTTTCATACAAGACTTCAGATTTGTCAAGTATCCCCCGTGGTAAGACATTTTCTGCAAGAGTCTCTTCCAAAACCTCACCACATCCTACCCATAAAATACAAAGACTATTTTCTGTGGTTGTTTAGAGCTGGGAATAGTTATGTGACGACACAAAATGAAAACAGAAATCGACCCATAAGAAGAGAAAACAATCAATGAAAAAATCCAATCTTCCTGTAGCCTCTGAAACACTCAAATCTGTAACTACCGGTAACAATAGACTTTACTGTGCAATGCAGAGCATCCTAAAACTGCATCTCCACTTCTCAAGAACCACATGGGTGTTATGTGTGTACTCAAATCAAACAAGTAAACAGTAAATAGTAAACAACAATAGTAAAAAACAACACCAGAAAACAGACCAGCACAAGATCCTAACTCAACCTAAACACCCAAACACATAGTTCTTTTATAACAGGCATGGCAAGGCAGACTCTCACAAGTGCTGTTTAACTGTGAATTTAGAGTGACCTATTTTTATATAAGAGGGAGAAATGAAGAGAAATGAACTATTCATACATGCAAAAGGCAGGAGCAGCCTACAATAGACCAGACTCCTTTCAAATGCTGGAGAAATTGAATTTTCATGTAGGCAGCTTGAAGCTTTTATTCCACAGAGGCATTGCAGGGCATTGAACCCTCAGAAGTTTGAGAAGTCCTCAGGAACCAGAGTGCTGGTTTAACCTATCTCCATCCCCTTCCCACACCTCTTTTTTTACTGCAAGGGGCGAGCCGTCTTGTAGGTACAATGCAAACATTGTTGGTCTCAATTTCATTGACATTGTTGCCGCACTTAAGTGCAGTCACTCGATCCCCACTGAAACAGAAGGGTTTCAACCTCGGCCAGAGGGCCGGGAGGCACAGAGAGAGGAGTGGGAAGGGAAGAGGGGGTGGTGAGGGATGGGTGTCGTTACTGCACTTACAGCATTACATACCACTATGGAGGAAGAGACGGGGCCTTAGGGTTATTTAGATAGGGTTCCCTTACCCCTGAGATGTTACATTCAAAATCACATTTATTATCGAGAAAAATGCTTTTCTTTCAACATCTGCTCGCTTAATGTTAATTATAGCTTCCCTTTAGAGGAGGGAGGCCATTAAGCCGGTTTGGAGTCTTAACTCACACTGCTCTCTCAGTGTGGAATAGCTACACTGTTTCTCAGCTAAGTGAAGACTAGGGAGACTATGTAGCTACACTGTTTCTCAGCTAAGTGAAGACTAGGGAGACTATGTAGCTACACTGTTTCTCAGCTAAGTGAAGACTAGGGAGACTATGTAGCTACACTGTTTCTCAGCTAAGTGAAGACTAGGGAGACTATGTAGCTACACTGTTTCTCAGCTAAGTGAAGACTAGGGAGACTATGTAGCTACACTGTTTCTCAGCTAAGTGAAGACTAGGGAGACTATGTAGCTACACTGTTTCTCAGCTAAGTGAAGACTAGGGAGACTATGTAGCTACACTGTTTCTCAGCTAAGTGAAGACTAGGGAGACTATGGGTTGAGGTTCATGGAGTTATTCTTCATTCTCTAATTACCATCATTATTTCAGTAAACACTACAGAGTTTTCCACATTGAGAAAGCAATCCTCCTAAAAGGTTAAGGCAAAAACTTTCTACTCTAAAATGGTCGATTATACACCAGTTTACAGAACAGTACATTGCTGGGAGGGAAGATCATTAGTGAGGTTTTGCATTGACTCGGTTGTTGTGGAGATGCAGGCGGACAAGTTATATTCTGTATAATTACAGGGGAGAAGTACAGTATGTAGCTACAGTAACTGTAAACATGTTCGAGTTTAGTATTTATTAAAATGCTCCCCTGCACGTCTGCATGCTGTAATCTCTGGTGTCTTTGTCATTATTTTTCCCATTTTCCCTCAATGTACTATAAGTAGTTAGAGAGAACCCCACTGGAGAGATTAGCTGTGCTTCCTGTTGGTGAAGCTTTGAAGTTAAGTCCTCAGGGAAACCAACGCCATACAGTCCTGTTCCCTTCATCTGTGTCATTCAATGTATAGCACTGTACAATCACCTCCAATGTCAACCAGCCATTCACGCTCCTGGCTTTGCCCTCTTACATACAGCGATAGCAGGCCTGTAATTGGAACAGCATGAAAAAAAGAGGTTTGATTTTCTCTTTGAATGTCACAGTTACAGCTTTGCGTCTCGGCTGACAGGGAACTGCATAGTGCGACTGGGTGACCTGGGGAGCTTCCTTTGAGCTAAAGGACATGTTATCTGAATCCTCAATCAGTTCAGCTGCAGTTGGCCGAAATTATAGTACATATAAGCATCGTGAAGAGAAAAGAAAAGCAGTATGTTTTCAACACAATTATTGTATATCATTTCAAATAGAGTGAGGTTCAGTAGAAACATGTTCAAACGTGAGTGTACATACAATTGACTAGACCTTCTGACTTCTGTTGTAAGTTAGATTCCACCATAACATAAGAAGTCTGAGTGTAGAATTGTTCTCTTTCAGGTGCTTTTAGAGGCCCTAGCAGTGGCCAGAACAGTAGTAGTTAGGAGTAGTGGTAGGAGGAGTGTGTGGTGTAGCAGTAGTAGTTAGGAGTAGTGGTAGGAGGAGTGTGTGGTGTAGCAGTAGTAGTTAGGAGTAGTGGTAGGAGGAGTGTTTGGTGTAGCAGCAGTAGTGGTAGGAGGAGTGTGTGGTGTAACAGCAGTAGTTAGGAGTAGTGGTAGGAGGAGTGTGTGGTGTAGCAGTAGTAGTTAGGAGTAGTGGTAGGAGGAGTGTGTGGTGTAGCAGTAGTAGTTAGGAGTAGTGGTAGGAGGAGTGTTTGGTGTAGCAGCAGTAGTGGTAGGAGGAGTGTGTGGTGTAACAGCAGTAGTTAGGAGTAGTGGTAGGAGGAGTATTTGGTGTAGCAGCAGTAGTTAGGAGTAGTGGTAGGAGGAGTGTGTGGTGTAGCAGCAGTAGTTAGGAGTAGTGGTAGGAGGAGTGTGTTGTGTAGCAGCAGTAGTTAGGAGTAGTGGTAGGAGGAGTGTGTGGTATAACAGCAGTAGTTAGGAGTAGTGGTAGGAGGAGTGTGTGGTGTAACAGCAGTAGTTAGGAGTAGTGGTAGGAGGAGTGTGTGGTGTAACAGTAGTAGTTAGGAGTAGTGGTAGGAGGAGTGTGTGGTGTAGCAGCAGTAGTTAGGAGTAGTGGTAGGAGGAGTGTGTGGTGTAACAGTAGTAGTTAGGAGTAGTGGTAGGAGGAGTGTGTGGTGTAACAGTAGTAGTTAGGAGTAGTGGTAGGAGGAGTGTGTGGTGTAACAGTAGTAGTTAGGAGTAGTGGTAGGAGGAGTGTGTGGTGTAACAGCAGTAGTTAGGAGTAGTGGTAGGAGGAGTGTGTGGTGTAACAGCAGTAGTTAGGAGTAGTGGTAGGAGGAGTGTGTGGTGTAGCAGTAGTAGTTAGGAGTAGTGGTAGGAGGAGTGTGTGGTATAACAGCAGTAGTTAGGAGTAGTGGTAGGAGGAGTGTGTTGTGTAGCAGTAGTAGTGTCAGGTTTTGGCCAAGACTGTTCGGGTTTTGGTCACTAGATGTCCCCATTGCACCTTTTTTGTACCTTTTGTTTTTCTTGCTCTAATTATTGTTTGCACCTGTAGGTCATTCCCTTGTTAGTATTTAAACCCTGTGTGTTCCTCAGTTCCTTGCTCAGTGTTTGTAAGTTAGCACCCAGCCCCAGCCCAAGCCTTGTTTTATTCAGATATTTCTCTTGTTGGATTTTCCAGAGGTTCTCTGGTTTAGTTCTTGTGTATTATTTGAGTAGTCTTTTGAGGTTTGTTTTTCCCTGCTGTTTTTTACCACTTTGTGGAGTTTCTTTTGTTTTTTGGAGGATTTCCATTTTGTGCCTTTTGGCTTTATTTTTGGACATTGTGGATTTAGTTTCTTTGCCTGAAGATTTTGTTCTTTAATTAAACCACCATCTCTAGTACTGCTGTGTCTGCCTCATCTTCTGGGTTCTGACGATTATTAGTGACTGTTTCTCGCACCGGGTCCTGACAAGTAGTATGTATGCCTAGAGGTACAACATTAGTAGAAGTATCATCGTATGTCTGCCTTTAAAATGCTCTTACCTCAAAGATAATAATAGTTATGAAAGTCCCATCTGGTGCTGTGCACTGCTCCCTCTTGTCCATTTGCAGATGGAAGCTGAGATAAAACTGCCAGAGAGAGAACATCACAAGATGAAAACCAATACCGCTTCCCTTTGTGAGTATTAAACAGATAAGGATCTAGATGAAATTGGCAATGTTTTTGTAAGATTTATATTTTCAAATTAAATATAGCAAATATAAAAAATTGGCCAAATCATATAAAATGACACTACAGTATGTTTTTTGGTATCATATGCACTTACGTCAGTGAGTTCAGAACTGGTAGTGTACAAGCTTTAGTCACAGAACACAACATAACAAATGAACTGGAATGACAATCCATCTCATGGGGGGGCCAATAAGCACAAAGTCACGTCCCCAACAAGCCATGCCTCCAAGTCTTCTAATAGGCTGCCAGCGCTAAAATAGATTTTGTCAAAATGCCTTTTTGTTGTACTTGACACATACCAAAAGCACTAACATGCATTTAAATAGTGGCTCCGTGTCTTTTATGTGCATATGACAAGTAAACAATGCATTGCAACAACTGTCCAACAGGCAGAATTGAAAGGAAAACCACCCAAAGCTATATTTTGGTATTTGTTTCTTTAGTCCATTGTTGACATAGTCCCAAAGTGTTTTGCTTGTCAGCAATCAAGTTTTCAAGATATGTAACTTTCAAAATACAGAAATCATACAGTATGAAGCATTTTGCATCATATGATGCTGCGTTTTGCATCAAATGGGGATGATTTCAGTATCTTGAAAACCTGATTGCTAACAAGGAACACTTTTTGGAACTATGGCAACAATGGATTAATGAAACAAATACCAAAATATAGCTTTTGGGTGGAATTTTCCTTTAAAACCTCTACAGGATCGGTTGAGCTAATGTAGGCTAATGTGATTAGCATAAGTAAGTAACAAGAACATTTCCCAAGACATAGACATATCTGATATTGGCAGAAAGCTTAAATTCTTGTTAATCTAACTGCACTGTCCAATTTACAGTAGCTATTATAGTGAAATAATACCATGCAATTGTTTGAGGAGAGTGCACAGTTATGAACTTGAACATGTATTAATAAACCAATTAGGCACATTTGGGCAGTCTTGATACAAAATTTTGAACAGAAATGCAATTGTTCATTGGATCAGTCAAACACTTTGCACATACACTGCTGCCATCTAGTGGCCAACATTTAAATTGTGCCTGTTCTGGCGTAATACATTATGGTCTTTCTCTTGCATTTCAAAGATGATGGTATAAAAAAAAATACAAAAAACGTGTTTTTTTCTTTGTATTATCTTTTACCAGATCTAATGTATTATATTCTCCTACATTACTTTAACATTTCCACAAACTTCAAAGTGTTTCCTTTCAAATGGTATCAAGAATATGCATATCCTTGCTTCAGGTCCTGAGCTACAGACAGTTAGATTTGGGTATGTCATTTTAGGCGAAAGCTGAAAAAAAGGGGCGGATCCTTATGAGTACTGGGGCGTTCCACAAAATGAATTGCTTTTGCATCACTGAGGTGTTAATTAGATATTATGCACCAATATTGAATTTAAAAGCCTATTTAAAAGCCTGTTACATGAAATGAAGCGCCCTTTAATATAGACCACATGGAGAATTCAATAAATACAATTTTCAATATGAATAAAGACTTTTGATGAATTTTGCGTTTTGACATTTGTCTTCCATCATCATAGCGACGTCAACGTTTTTTTTTTTTTTTTATACATTCCTTCATGACATTGTGCACATGGACCAAAGATGCTGATGGGACAGGATATGAAGAGATTGAGCGAGAGAGAGCTGACTCGCTGAGTGGCCATTCCCTTCTAGGATCATTCATGTTATGATTTGTCTTTTTTTTATACATTTTGTTTTAACACATCACATAACACATCTGTGACTTCTAGGAAGATTTTAACCCACTGACCCCCCCACAAAAAAATGCTCCAAGTCTTCCCAATCATTGTAAAGCCCTAGTTATGTCATTACTTTTACAAGATTATTTGTGAAGATGATTATTTATTTAATGTGATTAGTGATTCATTTACCTCTGTTCCTCATTTTAAGGTGAACCCTGTTACGTGAACTGAACTCTCGTTTTAATATGGTGAAACTATTCCTTTTTAAATTTTTGTTTCAAAAGAAACATTGAACATCTAATAGTCAAATCAGAGTGTAAAATCAGGTGAGCTGGTTTTACTATTTTTGGACATTTTCTGGTGTTTTGTGGTGAAAAACTGAGTGGGTCGAGCATAACATCTTAACCCTGTTACCCATAGATAGGCTAGACATTTTTTAACAATTACATTTTTGGGGTGAATCTTGCATTCAATTGCCTCTCCCTGTTGCCCACAACAAGCTTCGATTCCCCCGGTCACAAGGGGATTCGTGGCTGATTTAACTAGTAATTACCAGTTGGAGGGCCTTTCAAGTAGATTTTTCCCAGATGTGGTAAATTCCCACTTTCCACTTGGTTACGAACGCACCATAACACCGCTAACCATTCACTGTAGAGCTGTATAATACCTTTTATTGGAAGCACAGGACCTAGACCTACAAATTGTGGAGCGTTGTACGATGGATGTATAGTTTGTGTTTAAATCGCAAAGAAAACGCCAAAATGTGTATTTTTAAAACAGCCTAGTGCCCGATCTTGATTGATTACCTCCATTGATCAATATGTGAAGAGTAATTTAAGAAGACTAATTAGGAAGCACTTTTGCCACCCTGTAGACTAGATGTCATAGCCATGCATTTCTGGAATATTGTCAGGAATTACATGCAGTTGAGCAAAGATGCAAATGTACATTTGACGTGACTATAACGGCTGTTGGAAGGATAGGACCAAGGTGCAGCATATTTATTAAATGAACACTGAAATAACAAAAATAACAAAGAATAACGACCGAAACAGTTCTGGCTGGTGCAGACACACAACAGGAAACAAGAAACAACTACCCACAAACACCAGGTGGGAAAAGGCTACCTAAGTATGGTTCTCAATTAGAGACGATAGACAGCTGCCTCTGATTGGGAACCATACCAGGCCAAACACATAGAAATAGAAAACATAGAAAAGACACATAGAATGCCCACCCCAACTCACGCCCTGACCAAACCAAAATAGAGACATAAACAAGGAACAAAGGTCAGGGCGTGACAGTGACATTAAATATATTGAAATGTATCTTTTTTTCGTATGGGTCTCTCTAAAGGACAGAGACCACAGGTTTTTTAATTCAGCTTCTCAGCTGGGAGCGGCGTGAGCCTATCAGCAGAGGTACTAAAACAGGAAGAGAGAGAGCGGCAAATCTGCACATGGACCTTAACTGAACGTTTCTTGCATGTGGAGAATATTCTAGTGTTTACTGTAAGCTCTGCATTCTGTATATTTCATATTGGGGCATGCAGAGACCATCAGAGGGGATTTAGGATGAGTGGGGGGACATCAAAGGGGCCACGAGAGCTGAGGAGACAGTCAACTGAACAGCAGGGTGGGATAGCTGGGAAGGTTTGGAACAGGGGAAGCATGTGCGTACTGCTATGTACACGTATGTTTGTGTACTTTTTGTGAGCACTATGAAAGGCTGTTAGTATTTCCTGTCCTTTAAAACTTAAATAAATGAAAAACATGTTATCCAAACACTAAATCTTACAGGATACATCCTCTTAGTAATACGACGGTAGGGGTTGTGCTATATTTGCTAAAATCACAGAATATATGGGGTGCAGATTGACTAGAAACCAATACGGGGGAAAATAATCCTATTCCATTATTCATGGGCATGTATAGCAGAACAATTTTGTTTTGGGGGAATGATTTTCATTCTACTTTATTTCTCTCCATTTTCTTCTTTGTAATATTAATTCTAATTTAAGCAATATTTATGGTTGTACCTCTGCTACGTTCGGCTAGCCTCACAGCTGCAGCCCCCCCTAGAGCTGTCAACGTGATTGACGATTGAGACAGTGCATGAATTTCAAATCCTGCAGGAACATAAGGGGCCTAGAACATAAACAGGTACAAAACTCCCAAGTAATAGGACTCAAACGCAGGCAATTACAACTCTTGCATGTAAATCAGGTGCATGTGCAGCAGTCTGAGTTTTTTTTTGCCATTACTTGTCAGCGAAGCATGGAACTCCCCCCTCTGCTCACTCATCAGGAATTGGCTAAAGAAGGCAGGGTCCCTGGGCCCTTTGCAGCCAATTATTGGCCTCTTAAATCCTCCAACCCCTGAGTGAAGAACAGCTTCTACAAGTTGGCCAGGCAATGTAACAGACGGACGGGCGGACGGACGGACGGACGGACGGACAGACAGACACTCCCTGTTTTCATATTAGAGTGTGGGAGCGTATCCAAGCATGGATTCGAGTATTTATTTCTTCACAAGTAGGCTGATGCAGTTGCTTCTCATTGAATAATATTGGCTCTGGTGGGACAGCAATGAGTCTCAGATAAGATATTTTAAAACACCAAATCACCTAAGGGACAGATTCTCTGAAGATAACCAAGAAAACCTCCAGGATGGATTGATATTCTCATGTGTCCTGTATGATGGCAGAGAATGAATGATTAGATACATACTGTATGCATACTCTTTCCATGTACTCTTTACAACATGTGATAAATTAGTCCGTTTGAGTATTGGCCCTGGTCAATGTAGCCAATTGACAGCTTCTTTGATGGACTCGATTGAGCAGAGTTGATGAGAACACAAGACTGTGATTTACCAGATGGCACATTAAGTTCTTGTTTCTTGGCAGTGTGACCCTATTGAATATTTAAATGAGAGACCAGCTTTTTGTGGAGAAAATGTCTTGCAGGGACAACGTTGCCTATCTTACTACACTGTACTTTTGTATTTGTTTGAATGTGTATCGACTTATTAAGTTCTTTCAAGTTTATTGTTTCTCTTGTGTTATTAAGTAGGACAAGCCATTCTGGGAGAACAAACAAGTTAAACAGAGGCTTTGGAGTGTTTTTACATTGTTCAGTGAAAGACAGTGATAATAGCGCAGATAATCAGATATAGTACTCAGCGATCCCGGAGCAAAACTATGCTGTTTGACACTAAGGGCTCTATTCAATCTGCATTGCTGAAGCATTACAGATTGCGAGATAGAAATTTAAAGGTAATTTCCGATTGAGCCGACATGCAGTGTTTACCGTGAATGCACTCAGCCAACGCAGGAACGTTGCCTTTAAATTTCAATTGGGCTTTAGCGCTGAACTTCCACGACAAACAATCTAAGAGAGTTGGCTACATCTCTGATATCAGATCATCTACGGTATAGGACTACATCATTGATTCACAAATATAGAGACTTAAAAAATAAAAATAAATCATTTGAATTAAACCCTCAAACATTTCATTGCTATGTACATGCATAAGACCTGTTTTGTAGAGTCATATGTCAATCCCAGCATGTTTCACCCCCCCGAGAGATGCAAGTCTATCCAGACAGTGGTAAGGCCAAGTGCTCCGGGGCATGCGCAACCAGCGTCAAACGTACAGTTGAAATTATTATCATAACATAAGTTTGGTACTCCCTTTTTAAGAGTATGTTTTAAAGGACAATCTCCAGTGTTTTTACTGTTACTCTGCTGGTGCAACACAGTACAGGTGTGCCACCAGGACATCTTCCATTAAACAGCAGGCCTTTCCGGCCCAGCGGCCTGCTTCAGATTTGAACCTAACCTTAACACAGGCCTCGGCCCTATCTTCTCATCATGGGCCCTGGATCCTTTCATTAACCTCTTTCATTATCCGCTGGGCTGGATTTGTCACAGATTGGAAACAGCTGTGGGTGGGTGGGAGAGGGGAGTGGGCAGACCCAAAAATAAAACATGGGGACCCTCTCACCTGAGCACTGATCCCTTGAGTTAGACATATTAGACAGAGGAGAAGTTTATGAGGCTTACCTAGTACACCATTACACAGGAAGGCTGAAGGGAGGGGGTGGATATTGGTAAGATGTAAAACTAGGTAGTAAGTGTGTGTGCGTGTGTGTGTGTACTTGTCTGTGGGTCTGCATGCATGCATACCTGCGCAGATCTTTGTTTCTTTATGTCTATGTGTTGTAAAATGCAATGATAACGTAATGACTGATAGTACAAATTGGGCATCAGTCATCGTACCGTACTTCATCACTGATTCATCAGATCCTCAAAAAGTTCTAAAGCTGCACCACTGAGAGTATATTGACTGGCTGCATCACCGCTTGGTATGGCAACTGCTTGGCATCCGACCACCGGGCGCTACAGAGGGTAGTGCGTATGGCACAGTACATCACTGGGGCCGGTCTCCCTGCCATCCAGGACCGCTATACCAGGCGTTGTCAGGTGTTGTCAGAGGAAGACCCTATACCAGGCAGTGTCAGAGGCCCTAAAAATTGTCAAAGACTCCAGCCACCTAAGTCATAGACTGTTCTCTCTGCTACTGCATGGCAAGCGGTACCAGTGTACCAAGTCTGTAACAAACAGAACCCTGAACAGCTTCTATCCCCAAGCAATAAGATTGCTAAATAGTTAGTTAAATAGTTAACAAAATTGTTCCCCGGCCTATCTGCATTGACCCTTTGACTCATCACATACGTTGCTGCTACTGTTTATTACCTGTCACTTTATTCCTAGTTATATGTACATAGTATGTACAGTTGAAGTCGAAAGTTTACATATACTTCCTGAGCCGTCATACCGCTCAGGAAGGAGACGCGTTCTGTCTCCTAGAGATGAGCGTACTTTGGTGCGCAAAGTGCAAATCAATCCCAGAACAACAGAAAAGGACCTTGTGAAGATGCTGGAGGAAACAGGTACAAAAGTATCTATATCCACAGTAAAACTAATCCTGTATCGACATAACTTGAAAGGCCGCTCAGCAAGGAAGAAGCCACTGCTCCAAAACCACCATAAAAAAGCCAGACTACGGTCGGCAATTGCGCATGGGGACAAAGATTGTACTTTTTGGAGAAATGTCCTCTGGTCTGATGAAACAAAAATAGAACTGTTTGGCCATAATAATCATCATTATTTTTGGAGGAAAAAGGGGGAGGCTTGCAAGCCAAAGATCACCATCCCAACCGTGAAGGACGGGGGTGGCAGCATCATGTTGTGGGGGTGCTTTGCTGCAGGAGGGACTGGTGCACTTCACAAAATAGATGGCATCATGAGGATGGAAAATTATGTGAATATATTGAAGCAACATCTCAAGACATCAGTCAGGAAGTTAAAGCTTGGTCGCAAATGGGTATTCCAAATGGACAATGACCCCAAGCATACTTCCAAAGTTGTGGCAAAATGGCTTAAGGACAACAAAGTCAAGGTATTGGAGTGGCCATCACAAAGCCCTGACCTCAATCCTATAGAAAATTTGTGGGCAAAAACTGAAAAATCGTGTGCGAGCAAGGAGGCCTACAAACCTGACTCAGTTACACCAGCTCTGGGATTAAATGTCAGGAATTGTGAAAAATGTTAAATGCATATTTAACGTGTATGTAAACTGCTGAGGTGTATGTAAACTTCTGACTTCAACTGTACCTCAATTACCTCATACCCCTGCACATCAACCTCTGTGTATATAGCAAAGTTATCGTTACTCATTGTGTATTTATTATTACTTGTATTATTATGTGTTTTACTCAGTGGTGTAAAGTACTTAAGTAAATATACTTGAAAGTACTACTTAAGTAGTTTTTTGGGGTGTCTGTACTTTACTTTACTATTTATATTTTTGACAACTTTTACTTTTACTCCACTACATTCCTAAAGAAAATAATGTACTTTTTACTCCATACATTTTCCCGACACCCAAAAGTACTCGTTACATTTTGAATGCTTAGCAGGATAGGAAAATTGTCTAATTCACACACTTATCAAGAGAACATCCCTGGTCATCCCTACTGCCTCTGATCTGGAGGACTCACTAAACAAAAATGCTTCATTTGTAAATTATGTCTGAGTGTTGGAGTGTGCCCCTGGCGATCTGTAAATAAAAAATTAAAAAAGACAATTGTGCCGTCTGGTTTGTTTAATATAAGGAGTTTTTAATTATTTATACTTTTACTTTTGATACTTAAGTACATTTAAATCCAAATACTTTTAGACTTTTACTGAAGTAGTATTTTACTGGGTGCCTTTCACTTTTACTTGAGTCATTTTCTTTTAAGATATCTTTACTTTTACTCAAGTATGAAAGCGTGGTACTTTTTCCATCCCTGGTTTTACTTCTCTATTATTTTGTCAGTTTTCTTTCTCTCTGAGTTGTTGGGACGGGCACATCAGTAAGCATCTCACTGTTAGTCTACACCTGTTGTTTACCAAGCACGTGACAAATATTTTTGGTGTGAAATATTGTAAAACGCTCATTCCAAATGAAGCCATGACCTATAGTGTAAGAAGCACCCACACAGACCTAAGTTATTCATGAATGACTCTCTCAGTTACATCATGCCAGCACACATGAAATAACATGTTTGTAATACTTACCTGTGTGTTGTTAGCTTTAGTTATACAAAAGCTAACAATTAATTCACACACTGTATAGGATTCGGCCTAAACTAGCCTGTTCATAATCACTAACTACCTGCCTTTTGATGATCGTATCTTCTGGCCGGGCGAGTTTTGTTTAGATCCTGACGCTTGCTCTAAACGTTAACAAGCATCACAGTATGGTTTTGTTTAGATCCTGACGCTTGCTCTAAACGTTAACAAGCATCACAGTATGGTTTTGTTTAGATCCTGACGCTTGCTCTAAACGTTAACAAGCATCACAGTATGGTTTTGTTTAGATCCTGACGCTTGCTCTAAACGTTAACAAGCATCACAGTATGGTTTTGTTTAGATCCTGACGCTTGCTCTAAACGTTAACAAGCATCACAGTATGGTTTTGTTTAGATCCTGACGCTTGCTCTAAACGTTAACAAGCATCACAGTATGGTTTTGTTTAGATCCTGACGCTTGCTCTAAACGTTAACAAGCATCACAGTATGGTTTTGTTTAGATCCTGACGCTTGCTCTAAACGTTAACAAGCATCACGGTATGGTTTTGTTTAGATCCTGACGCTTGCTCTAAACGTTAACAAGCATCACGGTATGGTTTTGTTTAGATCCTGACGCTTGCTCTAAACGTTAACAAGCATCACGGTATGGTTTTGTTTAGATCCTGACGCTTGCTCTAAACGTTAACAAGCATCACGGTATGGTTTTGTTTAGATCCTGACGCTTGCTCTAAACGTTAACAAGCATCACGGTATGGTTTTGTTTAGATCCTGACGCTTGCTCTAAACGTTAACAAGCATCACAGTATGCTTTTGGAAACATAAGGAACGTATCTTTCATATCAGTGATAAATAAAAATATATATATTTTAAAGTTTAAATTACTACACCTGTATACCGATGTAGGATATTCATTTGAGCCAGTTTGCTACAAGCAGGAAATGTGAATTTATTTTTATTTAACCTTTATTTAACCAGGTAGGCAAATTGAGAACACGTTCTCATTTACAATTGCGACCTGGCCAAGATAAAGCAAAGCAGTTCGACACATACAACAACACATAGTTACACATGGAGTAAAACAAACATATAGTCAATAATACAGTGAAAAAAAAAATAAGTCTATATACAATGTGAGCAAGTGAGGTGAGATAAGGGAGGTGAAGGCAAACAAATATATGTATAAATAAATAAAATAAATAAATAAAAATATAAAAGGCCATGGAGGTGAACTGAACACAACACAGCAAGTAAAATAAAACTAAAAAAAAACCCTGGAATGGTTGGTTTGCAGCGGAAGAAAGTGCAAAGTAGAGACAGAAAATAATGGGGTGCAAAGGAGCAAAATAAATTAATAAAATAAATACAGTAGGTAAAGAGGTAGTTGTTTGGGCTAAATTGTAGATGGGTTATGTACAGGTGCAGTAATCTATGAGCTGCTCTGACAGCTGGTGCTTAAAGCTAGTGAGGGAGATAGGTGTTTCCAATTTCAGAGATTTTTGTAGTTCGTTCCAGTCATTGGCAGCAGAGAACTGGAAGGAGAGGCGTCCAAAGGAAGAATTGGTTTTGGGGGTGACTAGAGAGATATACCTGCTGGAGCGCGTGCTACAGATAGGTGCTGCTATGGTGACCAGCGAGCAGAGATAAGGGGGGACTTTACCTAGCAGGGTCTTGTAGATGACCTGGAACCAGTGGGTTTGGCGACGAGTATGAAGCGAGGGCCAGCCAACGAGAGTGTACAGGTCGCAGTGGTGGGTAGTATATGGGGCTTTGGTGACAAAACGGATGGCACTGTGATAGACTGCATCCAATTTATTGAGTAGGGTTTTGGAGGCTATTTTGTAAATGACATCACCGAAGTCGAGGATTGGTAGGATGGTCAGTTTTACAAGGGTATGTTTGGCAGCATGAGTAAAGGATGCTTTGTTGCGGAATAGGAAGCCAATTCTAGATTTGACTTTGGATTGGAGATGTTTGATGTGAGTCTGGAAGGAGAGTTTACAGTCTAACCAGACACCTAGGTATTTGTAGTTGTCCACATATTCTAAGTCAGAACCGTCCAAAGTAGTGATGTTGGACAGGCGGGCAGGGGCAGGCAGCGATCGGTTGAAGAGCATGCATTTGGTTTTACTTGTATTTAAGAGCAGTTGGAGGCCACGGAAGGAGAGTTGTATGGCATTGAAGCTCGCCTGGAGAGTTGTTAACACAGTGTCAAAAGAAGGGCCAGAAGTATACAGAATAGTGTCGTCTGCGTAGAGGTGGATCAGAGAATCACCAGCAGCAAGAGCGACATCATTGATGTATACAGAGAAGAGAGTCGGTCCAAGAATTGAACCCTGTGGCACCCCCATAGAGACTGCCAGAGGCCCGGACAACAGACCCTCCGATTTGACACACTGAACTCGATCAGAGAAGTAGTTGGTGAACCAGGCGAGGCAATCATTAGAGAAACCAAGGCTGTCGAGTCTGCCAATGAGGATGTGGTGATTGACAGAGTCAAAAGCCTTGGCCAGGTCAATGAATACGGCTGCACAGTATTGTTTCCTATCGATGGCGGTTACGATGTCGTTTATGACCTTGAGCGTGGCTGAGGTGCACCCATGACCAGCTCTGAAACCAGATTGCATAGCGGAGAAGGTGTGGTGGGATTCGAAATGGTCGGTAATCTGTTTGTTGACTTGGCTTTCGAAGACCTTAGAAAGGCAGGGTAGGATAGATATAGGTCTGTAGCAGTTAGGGTCAAGGGTGTCCCCCCCTTTGAAGAGGGGGATAACCGCAGCTGCTTTCCAATCTTTGGGGATCTCGGACGACACGAAAGAGAGGTTGAAGAGGCTAGTAATAGGGGTGGCAACAATTTCAGCAGATAGTTTTAGAAAGAAAGGGTCCAGATTATCTAGCCCGGCTGATTTGTAAGGGTCCAGATTTTGCAGCTCATTTAGGACATCAGCTGACTGTATTTGGGAGAAAGAGAAATGGGGGAAGCTTGGGCGAGTAGCAGAGGGGAGGGCAGTGCTGTTGTCCGGGGTAGGGGCAGCCAGATGGAAAGCATGGCCAGCCGTGGAAAAATGCTTATTGAAATTCTCAATTATAGTGGATTTGTCGGTGGTGACAGTGTTTCCTATCTTCAGAGCGGTTGGAAGCTGGGAGGAGGTGTTCTTATTCTCCATGGACTTTACGGTGTCCCAGAACTTTTTTGAATTTGTGTTGCAGGAAGCAAATTTCTGCTTGAAAAAGCTAGCCTTGGCTGTTCTAACTGCCTGTGTATATTGGTTTCTGGCTTCCCTGAAAAGTTGCATATCACGGGGGCTGTTCGATGCTAATGCAGAACGCCATAGGATGTTTTTCTGTTGGTTAAGGGCAGTCAGGTCAGGAGAGAACCAAGGGCTATATCTGTTCCTGGTTCTAAATTTCTTGAATGGGGCATGCTTATTCAAGATGGTGAGGAAGGCATTTTTAAAAAATGACCAGGCATCCTCTACTGACGGGATGAGATTGATATCCATCCAGGATACCCCGGCCAGGTCGATTAGAAAGGCCTGCTCGCTGAAGTGTTTCAGGGAGCGTTTGACAGTGATGAGTGGAGGTCGTTTGACCGCTGACCCATTACGGATACAGGCAATGAGGCAGTGATCGCTGAGATCTTGGTTGAAAACAGCAGAGGTGTATTTGGAGGGCAAGTTTGTTAGGATGATATCTATGAGGGTACCCGAGTTTACGGAATTGGGGTGGTACCTGGTAGGTTCATTGATAATTTGTGTGAGATTGAGGGCATCAAGCTTAGATTGTAGGGTGGCTGGGGTTTTGAGCATGTTCAAATTTAGGTCGCCTAGCAGCACGAACTCTGAAGATAGATGGGGGGCAATCAGTTCACATATAGTGTCCAGAGCACAGCTGGGGGCAGAGGGTGGTCTATAGCAGGCGGCAACGGTGAGAGACTTGTTTTTAGAGAGGTGGATTTTTAAAAGTAGAAGTTCAAATTGTTTGGGAACAGACCTGGATAGTAAGACAGAACTCTGCAGGCAGTCTTTGCAGTAGATTGCAACACCGCCCCCTTTGGCCGTTCTATCTTGTCTGAAAATCTTGTAATTGGGGATGAAAATATCTGAGTTTTTGGTGGTCTTTCTAAGCCAGGATTCAGACACGGCTAAAACATCCGGGTTGGCAGAGTGTGCTAAAGCAGTGAACAAAACAAACTTAGGGAGGAGGCTTCTAATGTTAACATGCATGAAGCCAAGGCTATTACGGTTACAGAAGTCATCAAAAGAGAGCGCCTGGGGAATAGGAGTGGAGCCAGGTACTGCAGGGCCTGGATTCACCTCTACATCACCAGAGGAACAGAGGAGGAGTAGGATAAGGGTACGGCTAAAAGCTATGAGAATTGGTCGCCTAGAGCTACTGGAGCAGAGAGTAAGAGGAGGTTTCTGGGGGCGATAAAATAGTTTAAAGGAATAATGTACAGACAAAGGTATGGTAGGATGTGAATACAGTGGAGGTAGACCTAGGTATTGAGTGATGATGAGAGAGATATTGTCTCTAGAAACATCATTGAAACCAGGTGATGTCATCGCATATGTGGGTGGTGGAACTGAGAGGTTGGATATGGTATAGTGAACAGGGCTAGAATCTCTACAGTGAAATAAGCCAATAAACATTAACCAGAACAGCAATGGACAAGGCATATTTACATTAAGGAGAGGCATGCTTAATCGGGTGATCAATAAGGGTCCAGTGAGTAGAGGTTGGTTGGGGTCGTGGCGATCCAGACAGCTGGCCGGGTATGTGGCTCTCGGTAGCAGCATGGGATGGAGGTCTGTTTGTAGATACCTCGTGCGTTTCCGTCGGTAAGTTAGTGGGGTTCCGTGTAGTGGGGTTCCGTGTGGAAGAGGGGATCAATCCAAATTGGCAGAATAGATATAGTGACCCAAGGAGAAAAAAAATAAATAAAAAAATAAAAATAAAAATAAATAATAGTTGTCCGGTATGCTTATTCAGGTAGCAGCCGATAAGACAGCTAACGATTAGCGGGCCTCAGGTGAGCGTTCAGGTAACGTCGGGACGGAGGTGCCAGTTGGATAAATCCCTCGGGCAGATAACGTCGGCAGTCAGACGTGAAGGCCCGGTGGGGTTCCGTATCTGCAGCAGCAACAAAAGAAACGTGTCCGGATGGTGATGGAAATCCTCAGCTGGCTAGCTCCAGGATGATTTGAGTATGCTCCGGGGTCGACGTAAGCCAATCGTCACACGGTTTGCAGCTAGCTAGCTGCGAAGTCAAGGTGCAAGTGACCAGAGCCTGCGGCTGGAATCCGGGGAAACTGAGAGAGAAGAAAGGTCCCGGAATGCTCCGGTCCGAGTCGCGTTGCACAAAAGTGCCGGTAGATTATCGAGCTAGAGGAATAGCTGATGACCACAACACGAGGGCAGCTGAAAACCAACGCTAGCCAGCAAACCGGCTAATTTCGGGGCAGCTACAGATTAGCTTCTGGCTAGCTATCGGAGTAGCTACTGGTTAGCTTTCAGGCTAGCTTCTGAATTAGCCCCTGGCTGGCTTCCACGATGGATTTTCAGTTTGAGGTAAATATTACTTTTTAGTAATTGGTGAAGCGGGTTGCAGGAAAGCTTTTGCAGGAAAGCTTTTGTAGTTGAGTTCTTGGATAATAAAATAAATAAAAGATAAGTGAAGAGAGGTGTAAATATATATACAGGACACAAACAATACGGAACAGAAAAAGACGTCTGAACTGCTAAGCAACCTTGGGGGAAGAGTTACAATTACTATGTGGTTTATAATGTGGTTTATAATTAATGGACATTTTTGTAGGGGTTGATCCATTTTTCGATAGGGCAAATGAAGTCTGACATTTTAAAATGGAAATTACAAACTTTAGAAGCCTTTTTAAACCTTGAATACACCTGCTGTGCAGGAAGATTCTCAGCAACAGAAGAGTGATCAAATGAAAGGTTAGGGTTCCCACACGGCCATATTTCCATGTTACTTCGCTTGTTTACGGAAAACAGACGGAAGACAGAGTGGACTACCTGTGCTAATTAGATATCTGCCTCTACGAACACCTGTGTGTAAACGGAAGACAGACATCTCAAAAGTGTTGTCACTGAAAAATACGGTTGGCTGCAACTGTATTAAAACAGTGTACATGAAGTGTTTATTTTGCAGTTGTGAAATCATTTTAACGTGATATGAAATTAGAGGGCTTTATGTTTCGCAATTGAGAATCGATTCACACTTAGATGGAGTATTTGGCTGTTTTGGCTGCCAGAGCCAATTCACCTTTAAACAGAACATGTAAGGTCCTTGGACTATAAGGAGTAACGTTAGGCTCCTATAATCCATTATTGGGCTAAGCCTTACTTCCCAGGTCATGTTGGTGTAAGCTAACCTAGTCCTTTAAGGGCCTTATGTTATGTTCAAAGGAAAACTGGCTCTGGTACTCTCTCTAATACACTGACTGTACACTATTTTAACACAGCTGACAGTATTTCTCAGTTACAAAAAAATGTCCTGGCGTCCTTCTGCCATTACACACAGTTGTTAAGAGATGCTAGATAGCTGATTAGAACAGGTGGTCACCTCTCTCTTCCGTAAACAAGCCATCATGTTCAAAAGTTGTTTTTGAAAATTTCCTCAATGGTATTGAAGTTAAGTTCCAAATGTTTCCAGAACTGTACTGCAAGTGAGTCGTATTAACGTTTAGACATCACATCGGGCAACAATTACCCTGGAAAGCAGATAGGTTTGTGAATAGACAATATGTTTAGCATTACTGTCTATGAATGGACTAGTCGCAGCTCAACATTTCTTCTTCTCCTTCTTCTTCCAAAAAGGTGTATTTCCGCCACTGTCACGTTCCTGACCTGTTTTCTGTTGTTTTGTATGTGTGTGATGGTCAGGGCGTGAGTTTTGGGTGGGCATTCTATGTTGTGTGTTTCTATGTTGGTTTAGGGTTGCCTGGTAGGGCTCTTAATTAGAGGCAGGTGTTTTGCGTTCCTCTAATTAAGAGTCATATTTAGGTAGGTTGTTTCACTGTGTTCGTTGTGGGTGGTTGTTACCTGTCTCTGTGTTTGTGTTCTGCACCAGATAGGTCTGTATCGGTTTTGCACGTTTGTTATTTTGTAAGTTGTTTGTAGTGTTCACTTGTTCTTATAATTAAACATGTTGAGCACTGGCTACGTTGCATTTTGGTCCTCTCCTTCACCCCAGGAAGAAAACCTTTACAGAACCACCCACCAAACCAGGACCAAGCAGCGTAGCAACGGGGAGCAGCAGCGGCCCAGTACACAGGACTACTGGACACAGGAGGAATGGTCTTGGGAGATCATTGATGGAAAAGGACCCTGGGGAAGGGTTGGAGAGAATCGCCGCTCTCGGGAGGTGAAGGAGGCAGCCACAGCCCAGGAGCGGTGGATTGAGGAGGCAGCACGTAAGAGAGGCTGGAAGCCCGAGAGGCTCACCCAAAAATTTATTGGGGGGGGGGGGGGGCTAAAGGGGATTGTGGCGAAGCCGGGTTGGATACCTGAGCCAACTCCCCGGGCTTGCCGTGGAGTGAGAGAGCGTCGTACTGGTCAGACACCGTGTTATGCGGTAAAGCGCACGGTGTCCCCAGTACGCGTGCTTAGCCCAGTGCGGGCTATTCCACCTTGCCGCACTGGGAGGGCTAGGTTGGGCATCGAGCCGAGTGCCATGAAGCCGGCCCAACGTATCTGGTCTCCAGTACGTCTCCTCGGGCCGGCGTACATGGCACCAGCCTTACAGATGGTGTCCCCGGTTCGCCTGCATAGCCCAGTGCGGGCTATTCCACCTCGCCGCACTGGCAGGGCTACGGGGACCATTCAACCTGGTAAGGTTGGGGAGGCTCGGTGCTCAAGAGCACGTGTCCTCCTTCACGGTCCGGTATATCCGGCGCCACCTTCTCACCCCAGCTCAGTACCACCAGTGCCTACACCACGCACCAGGCTTCCAGTGCATCTCCAGAGCCCTGTTCCTCCTCCACGCACTCTCCCTATGGTGCGTGTCTCCAGCCCAGTGCCTCCAGTTCCGGCACCACGCACCAAGCCTCCTGTGCGTCTCCAGAGCCCTGTACGCACTGTTCCTTCTCCCCGCACTCACCCTGAGGTGCGTGCCCTCAGCCCGGTACCTCCAGTTCCGTTACCACGCACCAGGCCTAGAGTGCGCCACGAGAATCCAGTGTGCCCTGTTGTTGTTCCCCGCACTAGCCTGAAGGTGCGTGTCCTTAGCCCGGTACCTCCAGTTCCGGTACCACGCACCAGGCCTACAGTGCGTCTCAGCCGGCCAGAGTCTGCCGTCTGCCCAGCGGCGCCTGAACTGCCCGTCTGCCCAGCGGCGCCTGAACTGCCCGTCTGCCCAGCGGCGCCTGAACTGCCCGTCTGCCCAGCGGCGCCTGGTCTGCCCAGCGGCGCCTGAACTGCCCGTCTGCCCAGCGGCGCCTGAACTGCCCGTCTGCCCAGCGGCGCCTGAACTGCCCGTCTGCCCAGCGGCGCCTGAACTGCCCGTCTGCCCAGCGGCGTCTGAACTGCCCGTCTGCCCTACGCCGTCTGAACTGTCCGTCTGCCATGAGCCTGCAAAGCCGCCCGTCTGCCATGAGCCTGCAGAGCCGCCCGTCTGCCATGAGCCTACAGAGCCGTCCGCCAGACAGGAGCCGCTAGAGCCGTCCGCCAGACAGGAGCCGCTAGAGCCTTCCGCCAGACTGGATCAGCCAGAGCCTTCCGCCAGACCGGATCAGCCAGAGCCTTCCGCCAGACCGGATCAGCCAGAGCCTTCCGCCAGACCGGATCAGCCAGAGCCTTCCGCCAGACCGGATCAGCCAGAGCCTTCCGCCAGACCGGATCAGCCAGAGCCTTCCGCCAGACCGGATCAGCCAGAGCCTTCCGCCAGACCGGATCAGCCAGAGCCTTCCGTCAGCCCGGACCTGCCAGAGTCCCTCAGCCCGGACCTGCCAGAGTCCCTCAGCCCGGACCTGCCAGAGTCCCTCAGCCCGGACCTGCCAGAGTCCCTCAGCCCGGACCTGCCAGAGTCCCTCAGCCCGGACCTGCCAGAGTCCCTCAGCCCGGACCTGCCAGAGTCCCTCAGCCAGGACCTGCCAGAGTCCCTCAGCCAGGACCTGCCAGAGTCCCTCAGCCAGGACCTGCCAGAGTCCCTCAGCCAGGACCTGCCAGAGTCCCTTATCCCGGTGCCGCCCCTTATCCCGGTGCTGCCCCTTATCCCGGTGCTGCCCCTTATCCCAGTGCTGCCCCTTCATTTAGGTGGTTTTAGTTGGAGGGTGGTCATTGGGAGGGGGATACAGAAGCGGGGAGTGACTATGGTGGTGTGGGGACAGCGTCCGGAGCCTGAGCCACCACCGTGGTCAGATGCCCACCCAGACCCTCCTCTGGACTTTGTGCTGGTGCGCCCGGCGTTCGCACCTTGAGGGGGGGGTTCTGTCACGTTCCTGACCTGTTTTCTGTTTTGTATGTGTGTGATGGTCAGGGCGTGAGTTTTGGGTGGGCATTCTATGTTGTGTGTTTCTATGTTGGTTTAGGGTTGCCTGGTATGGCTCTTAATTAGAGGCAGGTGTTTTGCGTTCCTCTAATTAAGAGTCATATTTAGGTAGGTTGTTTCACTGTGTTCGTTGTGGGTGGTTGTTACCTGTCTCTGTGTTTGTGTTCTGCACCAGATAGGTCTGTATCGGTTTTGCACGTTTGTTATTTTGTAAGTTGTTTGTAGTGTTCACTTGTTCTTATAATTAAACATGTTGAGCACTGGCTACGTTGCATTTTGGTCCTCTCCTTCACCCCAGGAAGAAAACCTTTACAGCCACCAACTGAACGGGTTGAAAAAACAAAACAAGGTAAAAAGAAAATCCATTTGTGACAGGGAAACTAACTTAATCCACCTAAATAAAAATAGTACATTGACAAAAACAAAACAAAACTCCCACTTCTTCCTTTCAAATCTCTATATCTCCCTTCTCAGGCCCTAGGTCCGGAGAGGGTGGTACGGCTTGTGACAATATTCCATTTAACTCCTCCGCTGAGAAATCTTTCAGTCCCAGGAACCGCTCCGCTGCATCCACAATGATATCTATGTTCCTGGACCTTCTCTCCACCTTGGCAGTGCCATTAATCACCATAGCTATAAAGGCCACAAAGTCCACCTTCTTAACCTTTAAAATGTCAGGATCCTGCTGGTGAAAGGCAAACCCTGCAGCCTGCATTTAAGGCCTATCCACCACCATGGACTCTTCAGGTGCACCATTCAACCCCTCAACCCTTTTAACAGCTGCTGCATATGAAATGCTCTGGACAGCCCTGACTTTGCCACCTTATTCTCTTTCACCCTTGTCGGGCAATCATGGTTCCCACCACAATTGCAACATGTCACATTTTCCTCACTTTTAAAACACATGACATGATCTTTCCTACAACTTGGACATCTCAGCTTCTCCCTTCTGCAAACACTTCAAACATGACCAAAAGCTTTACAATGATCACACCGCTCTAACTCTGTAGTTTATAAACCCTAACTGCACTTGAGTAGAGAGAGACTCCATATCAAAGGAACAGATAGACTTAACTTTTTCACCATTCCCCACACGATTCATCCGAAGTGCATCAATCACTCCAGGAATACTTTTAATCTCTTTAAAATTGACTTCCCACGAGACGCCAGATATAACCCCCTTGAGGGGTGCCCACACACGACACTTCAAACTTATCAAATCGGATGAGACGCAACGCACGTTCCTTCTGATCCGCAGAAGCACTAAAAATCGAAGCAAGCCCACCTCACGTAATCCTCACAGCCTTCACTTTACCCAGCACTCTCTCCACCAGTTTGGATAACTCAAATGGTTTCTTCAAGATTGGTAACCTGTTTAGCTAGTCCTCATTAACAAACGGTACTTCTACTAGATACAAAGGGACATTCTCATCCCTGTACACTACTTTGCTCCGTTTTCCATTATTTTGGACAATATTCTAATTCTCCTTGATTCTACCGCCGTTGGATTCAGAATCCACTTTATCCAGTCTTGAGAAAAACAGCTCAACCTTTGAATGTCATGCTTACTTTTGATCTTAACCATCGCAGAGATATGCACAGTCATAGATCGATTTATACCATTGGGATTTGGTTAGATGGGCAATTTATTAAGGTGGGCAAATTCTGTTATCTTTATTGTAACTCATTGAAATCAAAATAGTTTGTTGTTTCTATTGAATTTTGCTGTCGAACGAAGTCCCAGTCGTCCAAACTGGAAGTGACAAACCCGGGCCATGTTCAGTACGAAAACGTTGTGAAATGTTGTGAATAGAAATGCCATGACTACAGTTGATGTAATTCCTTATTCTATACACCAGCAAGGTATGTTTGTTGGCTAACAAAACCGAAGTCGGGGGAGGTGCATCTGCAACAGCCGAAGGTCGGACACTGTAGTGGTTTTCCAACAGCAAGGCTCAGACCAACATGGCATTGTCAACATAGCTGCTATTATTATTATTTTTTTTAATTATGGCGAAATAAGCATTCCTCTGTTTAGATGTTGTTGACACCTGTCACATCTTACAACTCCTGGATAGGTATTTTACATATAGGCTAACCACATCACATGTTATAGCAATCTGATGGCATGGCAGGCAACCATTGGTTGATGTACTGTATGGAACACCTGAGCAGAGGGACGTGACCATGATGTGGTTAGCTAATACATAAAATACCTATCCAGATTTCACCTGGATTCCCCTGGTCAGTCTATGTCATGGAAAGCGCAGGCGTTCCTAATGTTTTGTACACTCAGTGTATAGTAATTCCCACTGGGACCTGGAACTTCACATCTTTAGTCAAATAAACATGGTGACTCTGTACTGCTGCTTCTGTTCCAATGCTTTCAAGCCTCCTACTGCTGGGCCAACCTACTCTGAGATGTTGTGTGAGACCAACAATCACAGTACAATGTTGTGACGTACATTCAACAAGATGTATGGAAGTGGCTGGGCTGCCACCTTGAGGTAAGGAGATGTACTATTACAATGTCATGCCTTTCAAAGTCTCCTGTCAAGTAAAATATGTTGATGGATGACCTGAACACAACTCTGCACATTGCACATTCTTTAGATAACTGAAACATATATCAACATGTGCCCTGATGGAAGACTGCAAACACAAGTGTTTAAAACTTGCAAAGAAAAAAAGACACATTATTGCAGATATCATTAGTTGACTTATATTTGAACGAGCTTCAAAGCACACCGTATATTCTTGCCTATCCCGGACTTCAGGTGTTAAGTATGTTATGGTCTGTTGTTGATACGGTCAACATAGGTTGATTGGTTAGAACAGAAACCAACAAATGAAAAAAGGAGGGGAAGTAACAAACTGGGAGATCTGTCTAAAACAGTCAGGACTAAAGCCTCACGCTACATTCATCCATACATTCATAATTGACCATCTAATTATGGTGAAATGACAGAGCCTACAGGGGAGGCCATGCCCTACATCTCAGTGGCACAGCTCCCTATGATACTTGCTGATACACGACACGAGCTTCTGTATTATGCAGCAGAATAGCTGGCACGGAGATGGTCTGCTGTGTGGCTCAGTAAAAACCACTTGCATTCCTCCACTATATCAGAAGGCTTCAATGTGTGAGGGATGACGCGAGAGTGCTGGTTGTATGTCACAAGTGCGTCTGGGGTTTAGACTGAGACTGTAAAGGACACATGCTGTCGAATTTATAGTGGTATTAAATGCTATAATGCAGTAGAAATGTCATGAGAGGGAAATGGGATAGTTAATAACGCTCTCAGTGAGCCGCTTCCTCGAGCTTCGACAGGGTGTACAATCAGGTCAAGTCGACTGGAGAATTAGCGTAAGGGCACCTTTTTTTTTTAGGACTTTTCCACTTTGGAGTGTGTGATATGGGGCATTAATCACAGTAATGTTGCTGCATTGCTACCACAGACAGTCAATGATGCCTTTATATTCCAAAGAGAATATTTCAGCTAATTTATGTACTGCTGTGCCTCGACAGTAAAGCTTTCTGTGGATGCTTATTGCATCGTATCTCATAACGGCTAAGAGAACGCATTGGCCTCACTTATTAGGTGCATGGTTATTATTTTATATGGTAGCAAGCAACTGTGCTAGTGAGTAGAGGGCACTATGTGGTAGTGGAAAGGGAGTAGGGAACAGAAACCAGTATGGAAGCCTTCCATCTCCAGCAGCATCTGCTAGTTGCCTCCTCCTGATATTGTAGATCCCCTACAGGCTACCGTACCCCACTACCCAACCCCTATTAGCAGGGCCGGCCCTAGCTTTTTGGGGGACCTACAGTGGCTTGCGAAAGTTTTCACCCCCTTGGCATTTTTCAATTTTTCCTTTTTGTTGCCTTACAACCTGTAATTAAAATGGATTTTTGGGGGGTTTGTATCATTTGATTTCCACAACATGCCTACCACTTTGAAGATGCTAAAAAAAATCTTGTGAAACAAACAAGAAATATGACAAAAAACAACCTGAGCGTGCATAACTATTCACCCTCCCAAAGTCAATACTTTGTAGACCCACTTTTGCAGCAATTACAGCTGCAAGTCTTTTGGGGTATGTCTCTATAAGCTTGGCACATCTAGCCACTGGGATTTTTGCCCATTCCTCAAGGCAAAACTGCTCCAGCTCCTTCAAGTTGGATGGGTTCTGCTGGTGTACATCAATCTTTAAGTCATACCACAGATTCTCAATTGGATTGAGGTCTGGGCTTTGACTAGGCCATTCCAAGACATTTAAATGTTTCCCCTTAAACCACTTGAGTGTTGCTTTAGCAGTATGCTTAGAGTTATTGTCCTACTGAAAGGTGAACCTCTGTCCCAGTCTCAAATCTCTGGAAGACTGAAGCAGGTTTCCCTCAAGAATTTCTTTGTATTTAGGGCCATCCATCATTCCTTCAATTCTGACCAGTTTCCCAGTCCCTGCCAATGAAAAACATTCCCACAGCATGATGCTGCCACCACCAAATCAAGTCAAATTTTATTTGTCACATACACATGGTTAGCAGATGTTAATGCGAGTGTAGCGAAATGCTTGTGCTTCTAGTTCCGACAATGCAGTAATAACCAACGAGTAATCTAATCTAACAATTCCACAACTACTACCTTATACACACAAGTGTAAAGGGACAAAGAATATGTACATAAAGATATATGAATGAGTGATGGTACAGAACGGCATAGGCAAGAGTACAGTATATACATATGAGATGAGTAATGTAGGGTATGTAAACATAAAAGTGCATAGTTTAAAGTGGCTAGTGATACATGTATTAAATAAAGATGGCAAGATGCAGTAGATGATATAGAGTACAGTATATACATATACATTATATTAAGTGACATTGTTTAAAGTGGCTAGTGATGGGCCTCCCGGGTGGCGCAGTGGTCTAGGGCACTGCAACGCAGACACTCTGGGTTTGCGCCCAGGCTCTGTCGCAGCGACGCACAATTGGCCTAGTGTCGTCCCGGTTAGGGAGGGTTTGGCCAGTAGGGATATCCTTGTCTCATCGCGCACTAGTGACTCCTGTGGTGGGCCGGGCGCAGTGCGTGTTAACTAGGTCGCCAGGTGCACGGTGTTTCCTCTGACACATTGGTTGGATGCGCGCTGTGTTAAGAAGCAGTGCGGCTTGGTTGGGTTGTGTTTCGGAGGATGCATGGCTTTCGACCTTCGTCTCTCCCCAGCCCGTACGGGAGTTGAAGCGATGAGACAAGATAGTAACTACTAACAATTGGATCCTACGAAATTGGGGAGAAAAGGGGGTAAAAAAATAAATAAAAAAAATGGATCAATTTCCATTATTAAAGTGAGCTGGAGTTGAGTCAGTATGTTGGCAGCAGCCACTCAATGTTAGTGGTGGCTGTTTAACAGTCTGATGGCCTTGAGATAGAAGCTGTTTTTCAGTCTCTCGGTCCCTGCTTTGGTGCACCTGTACTGACCTCGCCTTCTGGATGATAGCGGGGTGAACAGGCAGTGGCTCGGGTGGTTGTTGTCCTTAATGATCTTTATGGCCTTCCTGTGACATCGGGGTGTGTAGGTGTCCTGGAGGGCAGGTAGTTTGCCCACAGTGATGCGTTGTGCAGACCTCACTACCCTCTGGAGAGCCTTACAGTTGTGGGCGGAGCAGTTGCCGTACCAGGCGGTGATACAGCCCGACAGGATGCTCTCGATTGTGCATCTGTAGAAGTTTGTGAGTGCTTTTGGTGACAAGCCAAATTTCTTCAGCCTCCTGAGGTTGAAGAGGCGCTGCTGCGACTTCTTCACAACGCTGTCTGTGTGGGTGGACCAATTCAGTTTGTCCGTGATGTGTACGCCGAGGAACTTAAAACTTACTACCCTCTCCACTACTGTCCCGTCGATGTGGATAGGTGGGTGCTCCCTCTGCTGTTTCCTGAAGTCCACAATCATCTCCTTTGTTTTGTTGACGTTGAGTGTGAGGTTATTTTCCTGACACCACACTCCGAGGGCCCTCACCTCCTCCCTGTAGGCCGTCTCGTCGTTGTTGGTAATCAAGCCTACCACTGTAGTGTCGTCCGCAAACTTGATGATTGAGTTGGAGGCGTGCATGGCCATGCAGTCATGGGTGAACAGGGAGTACAGGAGAGGGCTCAGAACGCACCCTTGTGGGGCCCCAGTGTTGAGCATCAGCGGGGTGGAGATGTTGTAACCTACCATCACCACCTGGGGGCGGCCCGTCAGGAAGTCCAGTACCCAGTTGCACAGGGCGGGGTCGAGACCCAGGGTCTCGAGCTTGATGACGAGTTTGGAGGGTACTATGGTGTTAAATGCTGAGCTGTAGTTGATGAACAGCATTCTCACATAGGTATTCCTCTTGTCCAGATGGGTTAGGGCAATGTGCAGTGTGGTTGCGATTGCGTCGTCTGTGGATCTATTGGGGCGGTAAGCAAATTGGAGTGGGTCTAGGGTGTCAGGTAGGGTGGAGGTGATATGGTCCTTGACTAGTCTCTCAAAGCACTTCATGATGACGGAAGTGAGTGCTACGGGGCGGTAGTTATTTAGCTCAGTTACCTTAGCTTCTTGGGAACAGGAACAATGGTGGCCCTCTTGAAGCATGTGGGAACAGCAGACTGGGATAAGGATTGATTGAATATGTCCGTAAACACACCAGCCAGCTGGTCTGCGCATCCTCTGAGGACGCGGCTGGGGATGCCGTCTGGGCCTGCAGCCCTGCGAGGGTTAACACGTTTAAATGTTTTACTCACGTCGGCTGCAGTGAAGGAGAGTCTGCAGGTTTTGGTAGTGGGCCGTGTCAGTGGTACTGTATTGTCCTCAAAGCAAGCAAAGAAGTTATTTAGTCTGTCTGGGAGCAAGACATCCTGGTCCGCTCTGGGGATGGTGTTCTCGGGGTGAGGAGAGGTGTTGGGTTTGCACCAGACATAGCGTTTACCTTGATGGCCAAAAATCACAATTTTAGTCTCATCTGACCAAAGTACCTTCTTCCATATGTTTGGGGAGTCTCCCACATGCCTTTTGGCGAACACCAAACGTGTTTGCTTATTTTTTTCTTTAAGCAATGGCTTTTTTTCTGGCCACTCTTCCGTAAAGCCCAGCTCTGTGGAGTGAAGGCTTAAAGTGGTCCTATGGACAGATACTCCAATCTCTTTGCAGCTCCTTCAGGGTTATCTTTGGTCTCTTTGTTGCCTCTCTGATTAATGCCCTCCTTGCCTGGTCCGTGTGTTTTGGTGGGCGGCCCTCTCTTGGCAGGTTTGTTGTGGTGCCATATTTGTTCAATTTTTTAATAATGGATTTAATGGTGCTCCGTGGGATGTTTAAAGTTTCGGATATTTTTTTATAACCCAACCCTGATCTGTACTTCTCCACAACTTTGTCCCTGATCTGTTTGGAGAGCTTCTTGGTCTTTGTGGTGCCGCTTGCTTGGTGGTGCCCCTTGCTTAGTGGTGTTGCAGACTCTGGAGCCTTTCAGAACAGGTGTGTATATATACTGAGATCATGTGACAGATCATGTGACACTTAGATTGCACACAGGTGGACTTAATTTAACTAATTATGTGACTTCTGAAGGTAATTGGTTGCACCAGATTGTATTTAGGGGCTTCATAGCAAAGGGGGTGAATACATATGCACGCACCACTTTTCCGTTTTTTTTTTAAAACAAGTAATTTCTTCTAGTTTGGAGTTGTATGCTCATGACAACATAGCTACAGTATTTCACCTTTTCATGTGTATATTATTGCTTACTAGGTGTGTCCAATTTGGTAACCACTCCCTCTTCTAATTAGGGCTAATTGGAAAAGCCTTTCAAAAGAGGACATTGTATTCTCTTTTTTCTGTACTCCCTGACGAAGGCCATGCAGCCGAAACGCGTCGGTTTTTAAACAACTTTGTTTCTATTGAACATGCCATACTAATAAAGGCATTTTAATTAATTATATGAAGAGTGCCTTGGTCCTCCTTTCTTTTTGATGAGTAATTTCTTTCTTTTCACTTCACCAATTTGGACTATTTTTTGTATGTCCATTACATGAAATCCAAATAAAAATAAATGTAAATTACAGGCTGTAATGCAACAAAATAGGAAAACGCCAAGGGGGCTGAAAACAATATGAAATTTTGTTTACTACAAGTTTAGATAGCTGGTTCGACTATTTTGCAAATCTAAAAAACGTTAGCTGACATGGGCTAATGGACTGCGAGTGGCTGACAAGAGAACAACTGCTGGTGCCCAACCAAATTTCTAAATTGCACCTTGTGTATTCTACTATTCTAACTCTCAACAGTAAGTTGAGACCCCGACTGAGTTTCTAAAAAATATATATATAAAAAAAATGGGTTGGGGGACCTCTGGCAGCTGGGGGCCCAAAGCGCCCGCTTATGTCGCTTATGCCTGGGGCCAGCCCTGCATACTAGAGAGACAGTGGGGTACCTCACTACCTTCCCAGCCCCCTACTCATTTATCGCAGCACAATCTCTATTTATTTGTAACTTCTTTCTTTAGTTTAGCTCGATTTAACAAGCTACATTAGCTAATGGAGTGCAGCACAGTTTGAGGGGAAAGTTGGACCTTTTCCAAACACTTGAGTCTTTACTGAGCTCATCTGCCATGTAATTCAGATTTAACAGAAATCAACAGTTTCCATGGTGAGGAAACACAGTATGCCGTTGGATATGTTATCCTTGATTGTTTGTATTTAGTTGGTTAAATACACTACTGTATTTCATGGCCTGTCTTTAACATAGTTTAGGGAAGCAAAAAGTATTAGAGAAAATTAATCTGTTCATGAGCTATCTAAAACAATATATGCTACCCATGCCAGAATATGATGAAAAATGTTATGTTAGGCTTATGCAACGGTTCACTTGTTAAGTGCAATACCTTAATGAGACATATGCAGATGAGAGCCTGGTGTAAATGCCCTTACTGGTTGTACTGTATTGATTAATATTGGCTGGGGAAAATGTAATTATTACTTCATGAGATTGTACAGAGTGTACTAATGTATTTATACAGTACACACACACACACACACACCTGTATGCTATACGTACAGTACCTATACCCTTTGTCTTCATGCAGGTCAAGGTGGTGCAGGAGTTCAGTCGTGCAGCAGGCTACCTCTTTGGATGAAGGTCAGTCAGGTTCAGCGCAAAGGACAACATGGGCTGGAGGTGTAGTGGGTCTAAATGAGTAGCAGATGGTAGGATAATGACCAGCTCCAGAATGAAGAGGAATTTACAGAAAAACAAAGTGACAGGAGCAGGCTGACGTATGGAGAGCAAAGACACAATGTTGAGAACGGTCCTTTCAAATACGTACACACAAACATCCCATGCACACACACACACACACACACACACACACACACACACACACACACACACACACACACACACATATATAGAAATGCATCATGTGTGGAATGGCAGTACTGTACACTTGCAAGCACACACACCTACATGCAAAGATATTGTTTGGTACTCGCATGCCAAAGATAAGCAACAGTAGATTTTCAATTGAATTATTCAGGAGCTTAATTTGCTTAGCATAATGGAGCTAATTTATAATTTCCCTCTTAAACCATTATGAAAATGACACTTAACTGCATGCCTACACCATTAGGATAAATCACTCTAACAGCACTTCTGCTAACGGCATGTCAAAAAAATATATACATTTAAAAGGAATATTCCAACAACTCCTGTCTGCTGGAAATATATATTTTACTATGAATTGTTCACAGTTGCATTAAATGATAGAACATGTTGATGAACAACATGGCTGTTTCATTGCTCAGGCCCATGTAGAATGAATTGCTGTAGGTGCTTGGCATAGGCTACTAAAATATGGAACGTTTCAAACTATCATGATTATTAGAGCTTGAAAACCCCACCTGTCTCTAACCCCACGTCTTTGTTAACTGACAAACATAAAATGAAGGTTGTGGTTACACTTAGAATAGAGTCTGGATTTTTCAGAGAGAGAAAGAAAGATGACATTTCCAAATGAATTTAGTGAGGTTTTTGGTCCAAATCAAATAGATAAACAGACACGTTTCATCCAACACAGACCAATAAACAATTTACCAATCTGCCAGAATCTCATACACCCTCCCCCTTAGGACACGTACGCACGTACACATGGGACGTGTTGCTGGAGAATTCACATAGCTGTCCCCACATTCTTCCCTGGGGATGTGTTGCTAGAGCTTTCACATAGCCACTCTGGCCCAGTCACAGTAAACATCCTGTGGCCAGAAACACGATGGGATGGTTGTGTACATACACCAGGCATTGTGGGTTAAGTAGAACACAACGGAGTTAATGGAATAAAAGCTATGACTGTATGGTCGTAATACATAGGAATCATTGGGAGCATAACGTTAGGCACACACATAAATATGGACTTTGACAGAAGTAGGCCTGTAACATCTTCAATAATCAACCATTGTATAAAAGACTCCAACCACCTAAGTCATAGACTGTTCTCTCTGCTACCGCACAGCAAGCGGTGCCAATGCATCAAGTCTGGAACCAATAGGACCCTGAATAGCTGCTACCCCCAAGCGATAAGACTACTAAATAGTTAGTTAATTAGTTAACCAAATAGCTAGCTGGACTATCTGCATTGACCCTTTTTGCACTAACTGTTTTTGACTCATCACATACGGTGCTGCTACTGTTTATTATCTATGGTGTTGCCTAGTCTCTTTATTCCTAGGTACTGTATGTAAATATCTACCTAAATTACCTCACACCCCTGCACATCAACTCACTACTGGTACCCGTGTATATAGCAAAGTTATCGTTACTCATTCTGTATTTATTATTACTTTTATTATTATGTGTTTTACTTTTCTATTATTTCTCAATTTTCTCTCTCTCTGCAATGTTGGGAAGGGCCTGTCAGTAAGCCTTTCACTGTTAGCCTACGCATGTTGTTTTACGAAGCATGTGACAAATACATTTTGATTTGATTTGATGAGTGAATGGAATGAATAGTTTTCATGGCATAAGCCCATTAAACTGAACAAGTTAGCTGTAGTTGTAGGCAGCATCTATCTCTGTATGACAGTGTGATTCTTAACCTTTCCAAAATGAGGAGTATGGTTGAGGGTTTCCAATCTATTCTGACAGAGATCACACCTTGCTTCTCCCGGAGTGAGAGAAAGACAATGATTTATGACATGCTGCTGATACAATATGCAAAGCGACCGAGGAAAGTTTTAACTGATGCTCGCAAGATTGGCTAATGAACTGCTTGTTGGCAGAGGAAGTTTTCGGGGAAGTGTGTTCCGTGTGGTGGGTGGGCAGGAGCTATGGACCTCGTATAGTACAGCAGATGGGGGTGTTCGTTAGGGCTGCACTCTCCAACACTGTAGCCTTGGTAACAGCATGGTGAAATGGCAGATGCTTACATGGTGGGGTGATGAACAATGCATAAAATATATGACAATGTCCTAGTTTTTATAGAAAAAATATACCAGAGATGACAAGGGACCAGTTTTAATCCAGATAATGAGAAGTGCAATGGACCACCAACATACAAGGGGATCCATTTGATATGGGAAAGGGAAAGGGAAAGGGGATACCTAGTCAGTTGTACTGAATGCCTTCAACTGAAATGTGTCTTCCGCATTTAACCCAACCACTCAGAATCAGCCCAGCATAGCTGCTCTCATAACACCTTCATACATTGAAAATTCTTAATTATACAGAAAACACATTGTAAATGCCAGTTCATGCTAGTTTCCTGTTAGCGGATGACACCGTGGTTCTTTTCTAAACATGACATTTATGTGTAGACCTATCATCGCTCTCGGCTCTCTACGAACATGGATAGGTGAGGATGTAATTACGTTCATGGTAGGAGATGGCAATCATTTTCAAATGAACGTGAGGAGCATTATGTCAAACGCAAATATCGAAAAGTACAACCACTTCGGGAGAAATCCACAGGGGCACACAACGTCATTTCAACATGGAAATGTGGGTAATATTTGGTTGAGACGTTGATTAGTGAGATTTCCTCCTTTATTCACCCACTCAAAAAGGTGTTATCGCTATGCTTTCAACCATCTAAAAGCACAACAAAGATCAAATGGAAATACAATGACAGATATTTTGTATACACCAACTTCCTGTGTTATCACTGTGCTTCGTCTAATTACATTAAAAGGACATGGTGCAAGTGATCAATGCTGTTCAAGATTCTGCACAGATTATTACAGCAATTGTGAAGATCTCCACAGACCTGGGACCTTTGTTATCTTGAACATACACGCCTTCTATGATTACATAAGAAGACATTTATAGTTACATTAACCTCAAAATGTGGCCATGGATGTATTACTCATTTTAAGGTTGAATGTTACATTAGTTTGTAAGATAGCCTTAACTTTAGGCTATTTACGGTATTACAAAAGTAATATTGAATTGTGTTTGGTAAACAAAGCAACCAAATATCAACATTTAAAGGTGATGTATCTAATGTTTGGGTAGTTGCATCCTGCCTCCGCTGACCTTATTGAAGCCATGAACTTTCTCAACCTTCAGTCTCTTGACCGTCCATCTACTCATGATTCTGAATTTAAATGTGCTTGTTTTTTGTTGTTGTTGTTGCTGTACAGCGCTTTGGGATTTGTTTATGTTATGAATAGAGCTATACAATTTGAATAAATTATTATTGCTATTATCAGTTTTATCTGAGCCACTGGCTTAATCCAATTATTTTACTTGTATTTTTGGTTTAGTTGGACATATAATTTGTTAACAAGTTAATAGGCTATTTACTGTATTGCAACAGTGGTATTGAGTTGTGTTTGGTTGTCAACGCAACCAAATATCGACATTTGAAGGAGATGTATCTTCTGCTTGGATAGTTCCATCTGTTCCACTGACTTAGTCTGGCTTTTATTTCCAGTTTGTCTACAAATTCATAATTGATATGTTGGATTCACGTCTCCATCTCAACCAACAATCTAAGTGAAAGATTAGGACTAAAAGAAAACGTTATTTAAAGTGCTTTTATTTTTTGACTTGATTTGATTTAGTACTATTCTTTCACTTAGATTTTTGGTTGAGATGGAGACATGGATTCAACATATTAATTATCAAGATTACATTTGAAATCCACCAAAGCTTGAAACCCTAGACCTATACACTGACTATAACAAACATTAGGAACACATTCCTGACATTGAGTTGCATCTTGACATAAATAATGGATTATAGCTTTTACTTGGATTCACCTGGTCAGTCTATGTCATGGAAAGAGCAGGTGTTCTTGATGTTTTGTATACAAAGTGTATGTATTGTCTATTTTCAGTTGAATACTGGGTTGAATTGAAACAATAGCTCTTGATTACTTTGCAAATGCTATGTAGGCCTAAATATAATCTTTGATGATGTATAATTTATCAGTGGTGTAAAGTACTGAAGTAAAAATAATTTAATAAGTACTACTTAAGTATTTTTGGGGGGTATCTGTACTTTACTCTACTATTTATATTTTCGACAACTTTTGCTTCACTACATTCCTAAAGAAAATATTGTACTTTTTACTCCATACATTTTTCCTGATAACCCGAAGTACTCGCTACATTTTCAATGCTTAGCAAGACAGGAAAATTGTCAAATTCACACACTTATCAAGAGAACACGTGGTCATCCCTACTGCCTCTGGTCTGGCGGACTCACTAAACACACATGCATCTTTTGTAAGTAATGTCTGAGTGTTGGAGTGTGGCCCTGGCTATTCGTACATTTTAAAAACAAGAAAATGGTGCCGTTTGCTTTGCTTAATATAATCAATTTGAAATGATTTATACTTTTACTTCTACTTTTGATTCTTAAGTATATTTTAGCAATTACATGTACTTTTGATACTGTAGTATATTTAAAACCATATACTTTTAGACTTTTACTCAAGTATTATTTTACTGGGTGACTTTCACTTTTACTTGAGTAACTTTCTATTAAGGTATCTATACTTTTACTCAAGTATGACAATTGAGTACTTTTTCCACCACTGTAATTTATAAAATATGGTTACATTTAATTTGCTCTGTTAAACTTACCCTTTGGAATGACTTCAATAGCAACAGTGAATCTATTTAGTTGTTAAGAGATCTCTCAACAATCATTCTCACGATTCTCACGATGAGAGGCCAAATAGACAGATTAACTATACTTTCCAGTAGGAGGTGCTGCCCAGCCTATAGTTTTTTTTTCTTCAAATAGTGGCTATAACATTGAAGATCTGACATTGTTTCAAAGGTACAAATTCAACATATTTTATACAAGATTTGACTATGTTGAAAATTGGTTAACATGATGACATAATACTGTGGTTGAAATTTTACCCTCAAAACAACATTTTACATATACTTTTTCAAATCAACCATTGTTCCGTTACCACAGAAGCAAAGGTAACTGAACAAAATTACTATCGCCCTGAAGCACTCACTTCTGTCATCATGGAGTGCTTAGAGAGGCAAGTTAAGGATCATATCACCTCTACCTTACCTGACATCCTAGACCCACTTCAATTTGCTTATCACCCTAATAGATCCACAGACGATGCAATCGATATCGCAATGCACACTGCCCTATCCTATCTGGACAAGAGGAATACCTATGTAAGAATGCTCTTAATTGACTATAGCTCAGCATTCAACAACATAGTACACTCCAAGCTCATCATTAAGCTTGGGGACCGAGGTCTGAACCCCGCCCTGTGCAGCTGGGCCATGGACTTCCTGATGTGCAGCCCCCACGTAGGAAACAACACCTCCACTTCACTGATCCTCAACACAGGGGCCCCACAAGGGTGTGTGCTCAGCCCCTTCCTGTACTCCCTGTTCACCCATGACTAACGTGGCCACGCACGCCTCCAACTCAATCATCAAGTTTGCAGACAACACAACAGTAGTAGGCCTGATTATCAACAATGATGAGACAGCCTACGGGGAGGAGGTGAGGGCCCTGGATGTGTGGTTCCAGGAAAATAACCTGTCACTCAATGTCGACAAAACAAAGGAGCTGATCGTGGACTTCAGGAAACACATCGACGGGACCGCAGTGGAGCTGGTGGAAAAATGTGGCGTACACATCACTGACGATCTGAAATGGTTCACCCACACAGACAGTGTGGTGAAGAAGGCGCAACAGCACCTGTTCAACCTCAGGAGGCTGAAGAAATCTGGCTTGGCACCTAAAACCCTCACAAACTTTTACAGATGCACAATTGAGAGTATCCTGTCGGGCTGTATCACCGCCTGGTACGGCAACTGCAGCGCCCGCAACCACAGGGCTTTCCAGAGGGTGGTGCGGTCTGCCCAGCGCATCACCGGGGGCAAACTACCTGCCCTTCAGGACACCTACAGCATCTGATGTCACAGGAAGGCCAAAAAGATCATCACCGAGCCACTGCCTCTTCACCCCGCATCCAGAAGGTGAGGTCAGTGCGTTCAAAGCTGGGACCGAGAGACTGAAAAACAGCTTCTATCTCAAGGCCATCAGACTGTTAAATAGCCATCACTAGGCGGCTTCCACCCGGTTATGTAACCCTGCACCTTAGAGGCTGCTGCCCTATATAGATAGACTTGAAATCACTGGCCACTTTAATAATGGAACACTACTCACTTGAATAATGTTTACATATTTTTGCTTTACTCATCTCATATGTATATACTGTATTCTATTCTACTGTATTTTAGTCTATTCTACTCCGACATTGCTCATCCTAATATTTATATACTTAATTCCATTATTTTACTTTAGGTTTTCGCCACACCCGCAATAACATGTGCTAAACATGTGTATGTGACCAATACGATTTGATTTGATGTATTTTCCATGTAGATTCCACGTCACAATATGTGGACACATTCTGTTGAACCAATGTTGATTCAACCAGTTTGTGCCCAGTGGGGAAGGGACGACTATTCGTTTTCCTTTTGTATGTAGATGAGCTTCCATAGCCGTGTGAATCGTTAATGTGTTTATTGTGCTTATCAATTAAGGCCCTTCTCTGGGGTGAAAGCAGGCAGATGGGAATACAGCTGTGTGCAGTCAGAAAATGATCTCTGCCATTATCAGGGCTAATCTCCCAGGCAGACACACACAGACTGTCTGTACTGTGTTAAATATTGTAGATTGCATGTAGCTAAATACCAATGATATGTCAATGTAATTTTGCTGCAGAGATGAAACAGCAATAAGACAAGGAAAGTAATATCTGTTCTATCCATTTCTGTTCCTGTGGTTTCAGCACAGCTTCTACACAGGGACCTCATTTCCTTTTCCCAGCATGCATATGTGGTCCGCCCAGCACCCTGACGTGGCTGTTGTGTCTGGGCTGCTCTTGCAGAGAGGACTGTTATTCTTTGAGTCACACTGAGATAAGCCCATTCCGTTACAAAGACTCACGGCCCATGCAGTCTGATACATTTTTGTTTTCAGCACAAATAAAAGACAAAGATGCCAGTTGTTCAATTACAGTAAAAAAAAAAAACAGAGGACAAACCTAATGTAATGGTAGATCACCTTGAAGAAACAGCCCACGTTTGATAATGAGAGTGAAATCAAATGGTTGAACAAACGTTGCATTTTTATTTTATTTAACTAGACAATTCAGTTCAGAACAAATTCTTATTTACAGTGACGGCTTACCCCAGCCAAACCCTAACCCGGACGACGCTGGGCCAATTGTGCGCCGCCCTATGGGACTCCCAATCACGGCCGGCTGTGATGCAGACTGGAATCGAACCAGGGTCTGTAGTAACGCCTCTGAGAACGCTGCGCCACTCGGGAGCCAAAATAGTGCCCAACATGGGCATACATACAGTACTATACAAAAACTGAACATGATTTTACCTCGAAGTCTTACTTACAGTTGTCCTGTTGAAAAACAAATGATAGTCCCACTAAGTGCGAACCAGATGGCATGGCGTATCGCTGCAGAATGCTGTGGTAGCCATGCTGGTTAAGAGGGCCTTGAAATCTAAATAAATCACCAAAAGTGTCAGCAGCAAAGCTCCCCCACACCATCACACCTCCTCCTCTATGCTTCACGGTGGGAACCATACATGCAGAGATCATCCGTTCACCTACTCTGCGTCTCACAAAGACAAGGCAGTTGGATCCAAAAATCGCAAATTTGGACTCATCAGACCAAAGGACAGATTTCCACCGATCTAATGTCCATTGCTCGTGTTTCTTGGCCCAAGCAAGTCTCTTCTTATTATTGGTGTCCTTTAGTAATGGTTTATTTGCAGCAATTTGACCATGAAGGCCTGATTCACACAGGCTCCTCTGAACAGTTGATGTTCAGATATGTCTGTATTTGAACTCTGTGAAGCATGTATTTGGGCTGCAATCTGAGGTGCAGTTAACACTAATGAACTTATCCTCTGCAGCAGAGGTAACTCTGTGTCTTCCTTTCCTGTGGCGGTCCTCATGAGAGACAGTTTCATCATAGCGTTTATTAATGGTTTTTGCGACTGCACTTGAAGAAACTTTCAAAGTTCTTGACATTTTCTGTTTTGACTGACCTTCAGGTCACAACATAACTGATTGGCTCAAATGCATTAAGAAGGAAAGAAATTCCACAAATTAACTTTTAACAAGGCACACCTGTTAATTGAAATGCATTCCAGGTGACTACATCATGAAGCTGGTTGAGAAAATGCCAAGAGTGAGCAAAGCTGTCATCAAGGCAAAGGGTGGCTACATTGAAGAATCTCAAATATAAAATATGTTTTGATTTGTTCAACACTTTTTTTTGGTTACTACATGATTCCATATGTGTTATTTCATGTCATTATTCTACAATGTAGAAAATAGTCTAAATAAAGAAAAACCCTTGAATGAGTAGGTGTGTTCAAACTTTTGACTGGTGCTATATATATAATGCCACCTACTGTGTGTAATGGACAGCGAGTTCGTCAGTAATGTGATCTTCATAGGGTCAAAAGCTTCAAGTTCCTCGGTGTACACATCACTGAGGATCTGAAATGCTCTCATTGAGCTTCTACAGATGCACCATTGAGAGCGTTCTGTCGGGCTGCATCACCGCCTGGTATGGCAACTGCTCCACCCTCAACCACATGGCTCTTCAGAGGGTGGTGCGTCAGCCCAATGCATCGTCGGGGCCACGCTACCAGCCCTCCAGGACATCTACAGCACCCAGTGTCAAAGGAAGAACAAGGAGATAATCAAGGACCTGTCACCCGATCCACAGACTGTTCACTAGGCTGCTGTCTGACAGATGGAAACAGTACAGCTGCATCAAAGCCAAGACCGAGAGACCTAAAAACAGCTTCTATTACCAAACCATCAGACTGTTGAACAGCTTCTATTACCAGGCCATCAGACTGTTGAACAGCCATCTCTAGCCATCTAACACGCACACGCACACGCACAAGCACGCACGCACGCACGCGCGCACACACACACACACACACTCACACAAACACTCACACAAACACGCACACAAACACGCACAGCCAATATTGCTGTCCCATGTTATAAAGACATTGAACCACTGGTCACTTCCCATTTCACACCGTGTATATTATTATAATATTTATTCTACTGTAGATTGAGTTTTAGTTACACTGTTTATACACTCCAACATAAGTGTATGTAAACTTCCGACTTCAACTGGATGTACGCAGGGGGAATTTACACAAGATAAACTAAGAATGATATGTACAACAGTAAATATATTAAAGTGAGCTATGTCAAGAATTCAGTATACAAATAAATATGCGGAGTCATTAAAACTCGTTTTTCAACCACCCCACAAATGTCTTGTTAACAAACTATAGTCACTGTATCACAATTCCAGTGGGTCAGAAGTTTACGTACACAAAGTTGACTGTGCCTTTAAACAGCTTGGAAAAGTCCAGAAAATGATGTCATGGCTTTAGAAGCTTCTGATAGGCTAGTTGACATCATTTGAGGCAATTGGAGGTGTACTTGTGGATGTATTTCAAGGCCTACCTTCAAACTCAGTGCCTCTTTGCTTGACATCATGGCAAAATCAAAAGAAATCAGCCAAGACCTCAGAAAACAATTGTAGACCTCCACAAGTCTGGGTCATCCTTGGGAGCAATTTCCAAACGCCTGAAGGTACCACATTCATCTGTACAAACAATAGTACGCAAGTATAAACACCATGGGACCAGGCAGCCGCCATACCGCTCAGGAAGGAGACGCATTCTGTCTCCTAGAGATGAACGTACTTTGGTGTGAAAAGTGCAAATCAATCCCAGAACAACAGCAAAGGACCTTGTGAACATGCTGGAGGAAACAGGTACAAAAGTCTCTCTATCCACAGTAAAACGAGTCCTATATCGACATAACCTGAAAGGCCGCTCAGCAAGGAAGAAGCCACTGCTCCAAAACCGCCACGAAAAAGCCAGACTATGGTTTGCAACTGCACATGGGGACAAAGATCGTACTTTTTGGAGAAATGTCCTCTGGTCTGATGAAACAAAAATAGAACTGTTTGGCCATAATGACCATCGTTATGTTTGGAGGAAAAAGGGGAAGGCTTGCAAGCCAAAGAACACCATCCCAACCGTGGAGCACGGGGGTGGCAGCGTCATGTTGTGGGGGGGGGCTTTGCTGCAGGAGGGACTGGTGCACTTCACAAAATAGATGGCATCATGAGGATGGAAAAGTATGTGGATATATTGAAGCAACATCTCAAGACATCAGTCAGGAAGTTAAAGCTTGGTCGCAAATGGGTCTTCCAAATGGACAATAACCCCAAGCATGTCATGTTTGCTCCCGCTCTTCCCTTCCCCTGGCGCTTGAGGGCGCCAGATTACCCTGCATCACACGCTCCTGCCATCCATCACCCACACCTGCCTTCTCTCGTCACTCGCATCAGCGTTAATGGACTCACCTGGACTCACTTATTACATGTTAATTTCCTCCCCTATATTTGTCTGTTCCCTTGCTCTGTTCCCTGCTGCTGCATTGATTGTTTCTTGTCTAAGTTTTTGTTTGCTGACGCTGTGCTTGTCTCGTTATATGTCCGTCATTTATTAAATGTTACTCCCCGTACCTGCTTCGTCTCTCCAGTGTCATTTTGCTTGACAAAGCATACTTCCAAAGTTGTGGCAAATGGCTTAAGGACAACAAAGTCAAGGTATTGGAGTTGCCACCACAAAGCCCTGACCTCAATCCTATAGAACATTTGTGGGCAGAACTGAAAAAGCGTGTGCAAGCAAGGAGGCCTACAAACCTGACTCAGTTACACCAGCTCTGTCAGGCGGAATGGGCCAGAATTGTAAACTTCTGACCCACTGGGAATGTAATGAAAGAAGTAAAAGCTGAAATAAGTCATTCTCTCTACTATTATTCTGACATTTCACATTCTTAAAATAAAGTGGTGATCCTAACTGATCTAAGAGAGGGAATTTTTACAAGGATGAAATGTCAGGAATTTGAAAACTGAGTTTAAATGTACTTGGCTAAGGTGTATGTAAACTTCCGACTTGATACTGTTACAGTGCTTAATTGGATTCGTCCTGCAGTTCTTGATTTCTTGGCTTTTTTGAATGACATTTAACTGGATTGTTAGGAGCTAGTAACATAAGCATTTTGTTGCACCGCTATTAACACCTGCTAAACTGTGTACGAGACCAATCAACTTTGATTTGATTTGATCTCTGGGGATGAAAGTGATCCTGTATCACGACTCAGGATATGACCCAGATGCAGACACAGGTGGATGGTTCGCTTCTCAGAATATATATTATGACAAAGGGGCAGGCAAAAGGACAGGTCGAGGGCAAGCAAAGGTTTGTAGTCCAAGGCAAAAAGGGACAAATGGCAGGCAGGCTCAGGGTCAGGGCAGGCAGAAAGGTCGGAACAGGGAGACTAGAAAACAAGAACTTGAGAACTGAAAACACACGGAAAACACACTGGGACGACATGACGGGACAAGACCAACTGGCAACAGACAGACAGAAAATGCAGGTATAAACACACAGGGGATAATGGGGAAAATAGGAGACACCTAGTAGGGGTTGAAGACAAACACAAGAGGTGAAACAGATAAGGGTGTGACGTCCTGAGAAATGAGACTTCCTGTATAAAGTCTCACTTCCTCCATCCCATATACTCATTGCCTTACATCTTTCTGATCAATTATCATATTTGACCTTTTCCACATCCCTATCTCTTTTCATGATAGTGTGACACAGAGTGAGGCTCTAGCTGCTAACAAAAAGGTTTCCCTGCCAAAAAGGTTTCCCTGCCAATGGACAGGGTAGGAAAACATGAAGGAAACGTCAAATAGTGACCTTTCAATTCATTCAGAACGGAGGGTGGCCAGTAACACCTACATATTTGAGAAACCAACTTTGAAAAAATAACTTGGGCTCATTTCTGTCACAACTGCAGCAAGATGCATAATCAATGTGCATTTTATGACAATATTTTATTAACTTAATTTCACAAAGTTTAATAATGAATTGTACTATTTCCAGGTCCACTATGTTTAGTTTTGCGAGGGTGCTGAGGCGACCGTTGAAAATCAGAGTGAGTGACTGCGTGGTCTACATTCAAATGAGCTATGAATTCCTCCGAATATCTAGAAAACGCTTGTGAAGGCTGATAACTCTGAAGAATATACAGTATGATTTTTATACATGGGCCTACTTTTAGCATGTCATTGATGCAGAAGTAATGTACCTGTCATCTATCCACTCAGAAACAGCAGTTCTCAAAGGCCTTTATGCTATTTTAACAGGCATTTAATCCCAGAGTGTTTAAATCAAGAGTACAGGACACTCAATTAAAATACATTTCTAAGCACCAACAATTACTCATCTATTTGAATAGCCATTATTCACCCGCATCCTTCACTCATCTCTCTGTTTCTTCACATTTTCCCATTCCTTCACAAACAGAGCTGTATACAGCAGTCGGCAAGTGGATTCCTATGGGAGCTGGCCTACGACAGCCAGCCTCTCTCTGCTCTACCAGACTGGGGTGGAATCCACTAATCGGCTTTTGCCAAACCTGATAAACCCTCGTTCAGCATCAGACCAGTTACCACGTGTCAGATTCCTGTGTCCCGTGTGAGGTGCATGGCCATGCAGAGACAGACATGAGACCGAGCCCATCGTCTTAGAGACCATCTCCACTGTCTGTCTCTGTGAGAGAGGCCGTGTGAGAGGCTGTGTCTGCGTGTGCTTAGCCTAGTTTGAGGAGGCAGCATCGGGCACTACAGCTGGTGTCTCCCTGAGAAACATTTGCATGGAATGGTCTTCATACACACTCTCAGTGTAGGGCCTCCTTGTCAGATACACACAAACAATGGGGCGGCAGGTAGCCTAGTGGTTAGAGCGTTGGACTTGTAACCGAAAGGTTGCAAGATCCAATCCCTGAGCTGACATGGTAAACATCTGTCGTTCTGCCCCTGAACAAGGCAGTTAACCTGTTCCTAGGCTATCATTGAAAACACACATTTGCTCTTAACTGACTTGCCTAGTTAAATAAAGGTCAAATAAAAACACCTTGAGCTGACTGTGTGTCACATTACATCTGTGCAGATGCTGCTAAGGTTACTGGCTACTAAGGAGTATGGATGCCTATTTTCAATTAACAGTCATTAAGATACACAACACATGCTGTATATGTACCGTATACAGATAGTGTATGTGTGTCTTAGGGCGTAGCAGAGAAGCGTTGTAGATCAACTGGCAAGAGGATTTTTTTAAATTCCAATTTCAGACTGATTAATATCAACAACACGGTTGGCTCTAAACTGTGTTGCAATCTTGATAAATAACACTCCATATTGTCTTAAATCAAGAGGGGCCATTTAAAAAACTCAAGTCATTATTAGAGTTACTCTCATTATCGCTGCATGGCTTATACTTTTTAACCGCCCCTCTTTATAGAGGAATTAAATCATGGCTTAGCTGAAGTGCACATTGAATCATTATACCTGTTGTGAGAGGGGCTGGCAGGAATGTATATGCGGAGGTGGCTGCTCTGACTTAGATAAGAAAATAGGTCGACAAAAAACCTTGACGACAAAAGATCTGAAAGTCTTACACAATAACAGTGTGCCAACACATAGACACTCCCAATTCTCAGATTTACTGAAGGAAACGTCTATCTTGGAGGTGTTGGATTACAACCACTTTGCATAGTTAGCGTAGGTGCCAAAATGTTAACTTGTCTATACACTGCCTGCTTTACACTATTTCATGTTTAATTGTTCAAATGAACAATGGAAAATATCTCCTCAAACGAGGAGTAAAAAATGAAATAGACAGTATTGTATGGCACATGAACAGAAGGGGGGCACCAAGGCCCTGGCAGCCATTTTAGAGAGCATGCCAGCCTCCTTATGGGTATGTGCCATCCACATTATGTGTGCCAGGGCTGGGAGCTCACAGACATGTGTAGATGCAAGGACCCTGTGCCCTGTGGGCAGCACTGCTGCAGGACAAAAGCAGACTACAGACTACAACCTACATAGAACAACATGTTCCTGTAATGTTCCCTTCCTACTGTATTAGAAACCTCCATTGACCTGCATTTTTACTGTGGATTTGGTTAAGATCGTAGTGCTGTTGACATTGAAATACTTTCTCAGCATTTTTTTTGTCTGTCATGTAAGGTATTAAATATATGTTTATTTCTCAGGTTGAATGACGTCAGCCTTCCGTTAGACATGTTGGACACATTGAATAGAACATGTTGAGGACTTACAGATATGGAGATGTATGATTTGGTTGAGTCATACTGGACAATATTTAGTACATCCTAGCCAGAAACAAATTCTCTGTACCTACGTACAGATTGAATGACATGCTTAACTCAGTCACTGATGGCTCCTTATCGGTCACAAAGTGTCTCACAGTGTGAAAGATTTGCGGGTCGTGTTTGTTGGATAAACATTATTCAAAACAGTTCTCTGATCTCTGCAGTCTATAGTCCCACTGTCAGTGTCATTATTCAGTCAAGGTGGCTTTGTGACGTCCCTCCCCAGTTAGACCTTGGTGTTAAAAAACCGTCATCCTCATCTCCCCCCCATTCCTCAAACCCTCTCTCTCTCTAGTTTTTTCTCTACCTCTCCTTTGTGCGCTCTCTTTTACTCTCTTCCGTACTCCCTTTCTACTATCTTGATCTTTCTCTGTCTGACTCTCTCTCATTCTCACTGCCCCTCCTCCCCTACAGTACAGTACGTCTGAACCTCCCAGTAGTTTGAGGCAGTGTGGCTAGACTAGTCTGAGGAGTGTTCTCGTCGTCATTGCCCCTTATGACCTCCACGTTCCCTCTGGCACCGGGTCAATTATTCACCACACCTGTGTCCCTTGTGGGTCTCCCTGACAACCAGCAGCAGCCAGAAAAAAATGAGTCTATTACCATGGCGATGCCAGGTGATGGATTTCCTGTTTGCCAGTTTAGTGCAGGTAGAACCAAGGGAAGCCATCAAAGATGACCTTCACAGCTAAGGCACCATTTCCAACAACTCTCTCTGCAGACTCCCAGGAGAAGAGAGGAGAGAACAAAAGAAAGGAAAGAGAAAGAGAGGAATGAAATCCATGTCGGACTTGTTTGTTGTGTTTGATGGTATGATGTTGTGAATTCAGCAAGCCTCGACGACCTTCAGCTGTGTGATACCGATTTTTTTCCCGCTTCTGCATTACCCTGTGGACTACCGCAGCTGTGATGATGTGCTCTGTCTATTAGCCTGTTAGAAATGGATCGCACTGTGCTTTTGTGAGACTGCCGCTTTATCTGTGGAGAGACGAACTTGTCGGTTGACATTCAACAACGACCGTACATCCATTGAATGGACGTCACGGTATGGTGTGGTAGGACAGAGAGGTCTGTGTCTCGAAGGTCTTGACTGAGAGACGCACCAGAATTGAAAGTTTACATACAAGCTTTACTCGTTTTTACTGATGACATGGGGTTTTCATCTGAATTGTATTATTTCACTAAACGACTGCATTACTAATACAATCACACCAGTACAATAGATGGAACATTTTGATCCTGAAACCTTGCACCTTTCGTGCCACATTGTCCGTACCCACTAGTGAGGTGGCATCTGTAGTGCTCAAGGCAGGATGGCGCCCATGCAGGGTAGCACCAACCCAAGCTGTCAGCCCTGCTGTCTCCTGATACAGTCGATGGTTGCACCACACCCTGCAAACCACATGCAGCCAGCACTCCAGGTCAACAGACATGGTCAATACATGTGGTCAGCACATGTGGTCAAGACACACGGTCAGTGCACTATTCCACCGCATGCAAAAACATGGACCTACTGACCTAACTGCAAGCAAAGGTAGTTATTGAGTGGCTTACCCCAATGTGGCCCGGACCTACTCCTGCTCTCCCTGTGCCACGCCTGTGCAGTGGTGGTGGGCTTGTGTGTGTGTGTGTGTGTGTGTGTGTGTGTGTGTGTGTGTGTGTGTGTGTGTGTGTGTGTGTGTGTGTGTGTGTGTGTGTGTGTGTGTGTGTGTGTGTGTGTGTGTGTGTGTGTGTGTGTGTGTGTGTGTGTGTGTGTGTGTGTGTGTGTGTGTGCGCGCGCGCGTGTCTGCGGGTGTCTGTGGGTGAGTGTGCGTGTGCACGCATGCGTACGTGTGTGTGCGTTCAAGCATGTGTGGGCGGGAGGAAAGTTGGCTACATTTTATAGGGACAGGTGAGGTATCCAGTGGGGCCAGGCAGTTTTTTGGATCTCCCTCTCCTTCCCTCCTCATCTCCTCTGCTGTCCAAAAGGCTTTCTGTACCGTTGGACGGTTGATGAGTCTGTCTTAATACCAGCGTGTGTCAGCTGTCCTCAGCATGCAGAGGCACTGAACTGTACAGCTCCAGTCTGCTGCTCCTCCTCTCCTCAGTCCCACTAGCTCCCAGGCCAAACCGCCACTGGCACACACACACAAGCCCGCCACAATACCACAGGCCTGGCACAGACCAGGACAGGGTCCAGGCCGCCACACAACTCAGCCTCAGTCAGTCATCCTGTACTCGCTTTTGTTACAAAATAAGTCTGGCTGATTAGTTTCTCTCTCTTCCGAAGATGAAGCCGCTGAATAGATAGAGAGAGAGACAGAGACCTCCTTGGTTGGTTTGATTATAGTACATTACATTACATTCAATTATGTGATTATATATACATGCTGAAGGTCTGGTAGTGGAGCTAACAGTATGTGCTTGGTGTTGTCATATATATATCATCGTAGGTAGCTGTCATTTTCTCACTGGGTATAGTCAATACATGCATATGCACATGGTCATTCATACAATTGACAGTGAATGAATGTACTGATAAGAGACCTGAATAGAAAGATGGCAGACACACACCAGACACACACTAGACACACACTAGACATCTGTTATCCTCTAATCTTGCAGAGTTAATGATGTGTAATTTGAGTCTGTGACATGATGTGTCCATTAATGAGACGGTAAGCATACGCACTCCCCCTACATGTCCGTCATTAATCCCATGGACCAAAGTGAGGTGGTTGGTGGTTGAGTGGAGCAGGGGAGATGGGTGGGGGGGAGTCTGTTTCTCCCTCACCAGTCACCTCTAGTCAACATCTCTGTCTGCCCCCACCTCCACAATCTTTACCCTGGCATATTCTACTATGAACAGCCCAATAATTGCTATTGACACAAAGTAACGACAAACTATGAGCAGAGGTCCCTGCTGTCCAAACCCATGACCACTGCTCCAATCACCAGTCAGCTCCAATCACCCTTGAAGTATCAGAACCTCAGTGGTCTAAAGCTGTTACTGTAGCCCCACAGCACCAAGCGTATTACAGTGAGTAAAGAGATATCTGTGACGATTCTCACACTGTCTGTCCTCTGCTGCCCCTAGTGGTGGTGTCAGCAGATATCTCTCTCACATTCTGAGTATCACATTGCATGGGTCCACTCTAATATTAGGAGTATTCTTGGTCCCCAGATGTTGTTTATTGCCAGATGCTGAGATGTCTTTCTACCGTTAGAGCTATTGTTACTAGAAAGGTCACTCTTATACCGATAACAAAAGTTAACTCTTGTCATTAGTGTTTGGGAGCACAGGAGGTTGGTGGTACCTTAATTAGTTGGTGGTACCTCATGTTAGTGGAATGGTATCAGCCTCCTGTGTTTGGGAAACAGCATATACAGGGCTGGTCATGGCTGCTCTGCCGCCCTAGGCGAGACGAAACAATTGTCTCCCCCAGCAAAACTAGAATAGTCCCAGTAAGCAAAATGACGTTGAAAAGACGTCTAAAATACGTATTTTCCAGACGTTGAAGTTAGGTTAAATTTAGGTTCTGAATGAAAGGTGAAAATACGTATTTTCTGGACTTTGAAATCAGGTACATTTTCGGGTTCTGAATGAAAGTTGAAAAGACATAATTTGAAATTGAATTTTAGGAAGGCTCATCTATGTGGTAGACCTACCGTATGTAAAACACACAAATAAAGACGTCCGGTCCAGACAGGACAAAAAAAAAGACGTCCAAAAGATGTTGGCGTTGGTCCGCGCTTCCTGGGGAGTGGCCTACTGTTTCGGCCTGAAATTGAATTTTATGAACGTCCATCCATATGGTAAACCCACCATTTGTAAAACAGGCCATTGCATTGGCTTTATTAGTCCTGATTCCTCTGACTAATCAATTTGGCTATTTAAACTCTGAATATCACCTACCCAACTTTATCAGGAGTTATCCTTAGCGTATTTGCAATCTGTTTACACAGCGAGAAATGCAGAAGTATTTTCTTTTTCGCTATGATCATCTCGTAAAACAGTTATGGATTCAAACTTGAAACCACTGGTCATGACAATTTAGCCCATGGGATGAAACTCCTGGACAGCAGTTGTGAGAAGCCTGATTGTCCATTCCGTATTGTCCATTTTACTTTGACCTGTCCTGTTTTTAGGACATGTTGTTTGTTAACATGTCAGCACATTTTTTATTTGATTGGGCACCATTTAGGTTAGGCTATTTGATCTGAGAATCCTGCATGATGTAAAACGTTTCCATCTCATCACATTGTCATACATTTTATCTCCAGCCTGTAGGCTACAGAAAAGGCCACGTACTCTTTCTACCATATCCTACAGTATATCTGCTACATCGATGCCGCAGCGATACGTCTCTCCAACAGCACCCTGGAGAGGCGCGCTGGGAATGGACAAGATAAATATTCAGGATCCCTGCCTTTGACAAACTGGGCACTTCTTATCACAGGGCGGCATCAGCGCTCACCTAAAAATCCCATATGCCACTGGTTGAAAGAAATTGTCATTGTTTTTGGGCAGAATTATGTGAGGTTGTATGTGCTGTTGTTGGAGGTGTGTTTTGGTCAGTTTAGCTCAGATAATGCCTCCCTCGTCAATCTGCCACCCTAGGCGGCTCTGAACGTATGTGTGTTGTACATCTGTGTTGTATGTCTACATCTGCACTAAGATTAAGTTTTCATAAATCCTATTGTTGTAGACTCATCTCCTGGTATTGTAATGAAGCTGTCTACAGACATTTAAACAGGTGTAGATGGGTAACCTTTCATGTAAGTCTGCCTGGCTAATAATGGCAACAGTCTAACGACAGATCATGTAGGAAAAGGTCAGATTACAGTGAGACAGACTATTCTAGTCTTGATATTTACTCAAATCAAATCAAATCAAATTGTATTTGTCACATGCGCCGAATGCAACAGGTGTAGATCTTACAGTGAAATGCTTACTTACAAGCCCTTAAGCAACAATGCAGTTTAAGAAAATACCTAAACAAAATGTAATAGATAAGAAAAACAAATAATTAGGGAGCAGCAGTAAATAACAATAACGGGGCTATATACAGGGGGTACCGGTTCAGAGTCAATGTGTCAATGTGCGGGGGCACCGGTGTCGAGGTAATTGAGGTAATTATGTACATGCAGGCCATGTTATTAACGTATGCATAGATAATAACTGAGAGTAGCAGCAGCGTGGGGGGGGCGTGGGGGGGGGGGGGGTGCAAATAGTCTGTTCAGGAGTCTTATGACTTGGGGGTAGAAGCTGTTTAGAAGCTTCTTGGACCTAGACATGGAGCTCCGGTACCGCTTGCTGTGTGGTAGCAGAGAGAACAGTCTATGACTAGGGTGGCTGGAGTCTTTGACAATTTTTAGGCCCTTCCTCTGACACCGCCTGGTATGGAGGTCCTGGATGGCAGGAATCTTGGCCCTGGTGATGTACTGGGCCGTACGCACTGCCTTGCGGTCGGAGGCCAAGCAGTTGCCATACCAGGCAGTGATGCAACACGTCAGGATGCTCTCGATGATGCAGCTGTAAAACCTTTTGAGGATCTGAGGACCCATGCCAAATCTTTTCAGTCTCCTGAGGGGGAATAGGTTTTGTCCTGCCCTCTTCATGTCTATCTTGGTGTACTTGGTCCATGTTGGTGATGTGAACGCCAAGGAACTTGAAGCTCTCAACCTGCTCCACTACAGCCCCATCGATGAGAATGGGGGGCATGCTCAGTCCTCCTTTTCCTGTAGTCCACAATCATCTCCTTTGTCTTGATCACATTGAGGAAGAGGTTGTTGTCCTCTGACCTCCTCCCTATAGGCTGTCTCATCGTTGTTGGTGATAAGGCCTATAACTGTTGTGTCATCAGCAAACTTAATGATGGTGTTGGAGTTGTGCCTGGCCGTGCAGTCATATGCGTAAACAGGGAGTACAGGAGGGGACTGAGCACACACCCCTGAGGGGCCCCCGTGTTGAGGATCAGCGTGGCGGATGTGTTGTTACCTACCCTTACCACCTGGGGGCGTCCCGTCAGGAAGTCTAGAATCCAGTTGCAGAGGGAGGTATTTAGTCCCAGGGTCCTTAGCTTAGTGATGAGCTTTGAGGGCACTATGGTGTTGAACGCTGAGCTATAGTCAATGAATAGCATTCTCACATAGGTGTTCCTTTTGTCCAGGTGGGAAAGGGCAGTGTGGAGTGCAATAGGGATTGCATCATCTTTGGATCTGTTGGTGCGGTATGCAAATTGGAGTAGGTCTAGGGTTTCTGGGATAATAGTGTTGATGTGAGCCATGACCAGCCTTTCAAAGCATTTCATGTCTACAGACGTGAGTGCTTGGGCACAGGAACTATGGTGGTCTGCTTGAAACATGTTGGTATTACAGACTCAGACAGCGAGAGGTTGAAAATGTCAGTGAAGACACTTGCAAGTTGGTCAGCGCATGCTCGCAGTACACATCCTGGTAATCTGTCTGGCCCAACGGCCTTGTGAATGTTGACCTGTTTAAAGGTCTTACTCACATCGGCTGCAGAGAGCGTGATCACATATTCATCCGGACCAGCTGATGCTCTCATTGCATGTTTCAGTGTTACTTGCCTCGAAGCGAGCATAGAAGTTATTTAGCTCGTCTGGTAGGCTCGTGTCACTGGGCAGCTCTCGGTTGTGCTTGCCTTTGTAGTCTGTAATAGTTTGCAAGCCCTGCCACATCTGACAAGCATCAGAGCCGGTGTAGAACGATTCGGTCTTTGTCCTGTATTGATGCTTTGCCTGTTTGATGGTTCGTCGGAGGGCATAGCGAGATTTCTTATAAGCTTCCGGGTTAGAGTCCCGCTCCTTGAAAGCGGCAGCTCTACCCTTTAGCTCGGTGTAAATGTATCCTGTAATCCATGGCTTCTGGTTGGGGTATGTACGTACAGTCACTGTGGGGACAACATCCTCGATGCACTCATTGATAAAGCCAGTGACTGATGTGTTGCATTCCTCAATGCCATCAGAAGAATCTTGGAACATATTCCAGTCTGTGCTAGCGCAACAGTCCTGTAGTTTAGCATCTGCTTCATCTGACCACTTTTTTATAGACCGAGTCACTGGTGGTTCCTGCTTCAATTTTTGCTTGTAAGCAGGAATCAGGAGGATAGAGTTATGGTCAGATTTGCCAAATGGAGGGCGAGGGAGAGCTTTGTACTCGTCTCTGTGTGTGGAGTAAATGTGTTCTACCATTTTTTTCCCTCTGGTTGCACATTTAACATGCTGATAGAAATTCGGGAGAACTGATTTAAGTTTCCCTGCATTAAAGTCACAGGCCACCAGGAGCGTCGCCTCTGGATGAGCATTTTCCTGTTTGCTTATGGCGGAATACAGCTAATTGAGTGCGGTTTTAGTGCCACCTTTGCTCTGTGGTGGTATGTAGACAGCTACGAAAAATACAGATGAAAACTCTCTAGGTAGATAGTGGGGTCTACAGCTTATCATGAGCTACTCAGGCGAGCAAAACTTTGAGGCTTCCTTAGATATCGTGCACCAGCTGTTGTTTGCATAAATTCATAGGCCCCCGCCCCGTGTCTTACCAGAAGCTGCTGTTCTGTCTTGCCATTAGACAACACACAGTGTTGAAACCAGTAGCCTGATGCAAGTCACCCAAGACCAGGGTGAGTAGTACCTCGACAGAGAGTCTCAGTAGAAAGTCTCAGTAGAAAATAACTGTACTATAAAAGATGGGCAAGATATTTCGGTTTAATGTTTATTTTTTATTTTTATTTTACCGTTATTTTACCAGGTAAGTTGACTGAGAACACGTTCTCATTTGCAGCAACGACCTGGGGAATAGTTACAGGGGGAGAGGAGGGGGATGAATGAGCCAATTGTAAATGTACTTTGGTTTATGTATGAGAGGGAATACCAAAAGTTTAAAAGCCTCGAACAAAAACGAACATGAAAAGGGTTTCAAGGGTGTGTATTAAAAAAGGGAGAGAAAACCCAACCAGAGCACATTGTGACCTACAGACAGACCCCCATGTACCCATTTAGACGAGAGAACATTCGAACATTCAAACAATAGAACAAAATACTTACATTTACTGATTTAGACTAAACGGACTACAATTTAGACAACATGTATGCACTAAAATAACAATTGAATTATAGTTGAATTTCACATTATCTTTGATTAATTATTAAGTTGCTATTTTCTCTTAATGCCCCCAACAGTGGTGGATTATGGACCAAAACTATTTGAGGCCTGCTTTCATTAATCCATACAGGACCCGGGGCGTCTCCCTCTCCCTCTGAGAGAGTACCCACCCTGCCTTTGCCCACATCAGGGATGGAGAACAAGACTGATGGCAGGAGGGATGGAAGGAGGAGGGAGAAGGAGGCGGATAGAACAGGAGAAGGCCAATTTGTGTGTTAGCCCCTGCAGCAGGACAGGCAGGCACTTAATTCAGTGGAAGCGCATCATTATACGCACCATTTACCAGATGCTCATTTAACATGCAATAATTAGATCACTCAGTTTGGGGAGAAAAGGAGTGAAGAAGTGGGCTACTTAGATGGAGTCCCTTTTCCATAATATTATCTAGCCCCCACAGGGGCGATTGTCAAAACTGTTTGAGGGATGATTTATTTGGAGGGGGAAAAAAGGTAATGTATGCACTATGCTATTTGTGTTTTGGGTCTTTGTTTTCCGTTGTCTACATTTGATCTCTGAGATTGCTTTAGAATGAAGTTTGAACAGTGTGTTTTTATCTGATCTCTACAGTACAAACTAATTGCAGTACTCCTTGTCCTTCTTTGACCTCTTTCTACGAACATTTCTTATAACATGTATTTTTTACAACAGTATCCATTTACCTTTTATACTTTCAATCTTGAGATTGCTGTAGTTATATAAAATGCTACTTTGGAGCAAGAACGTCATAATGGCATTATTATTGACTTCATATTGTTCCTAATAAATGGAAAAACATTCCATCTCTTCATGAAGGTTTCAATCTCAGTCCACATCTAAATGGCCTAACATCCTTGCCCTAATGTTTACTTACTAACTCCATCATGAAGCACACTGCTTGAGACTTCCACACACTCACAGTAGGGCTCTTACTTGAGAATACCAGTAAACTAAATTCCATTTCATCTGTTCAGTTTTATGTCATCCATTTCATATGAAATATAGTTTCTTCAGAGTTTCACTCCATGTCACCCAGTCAGTCCAGAGACAGACGTTGGGTCTACGGAACCTCTAGACCCCCTGTGAAGTGGAACCAAAGCCTTGCTGACCTCTATCTCCAGAAGCAGATGTTGCCATGCCTTCGCTGAACATCCTATGCCTTTAGTAGAGCCTTTATGGAGATGTTAACGGAGTAATTTATGGAAGATATAAAAATGAAACAGGTCATCAAGAGTCCTCCAGCTTTCTCTCCAGCAGAGCCCAGTGTGTGTGCTGGCCTGTGCCTTGCTCCATTCAGCCGAGAGGAGAGGAGCCATTAAACCCTAGTGCAATGGGTAGGGTTGGAGGAGAGGAGAGAAGGAGAGGAGAGGAGTCATTAAACCCTAGTGCCTTGGGTACAGTTGGAGGAGAGGAGAAAAGGAGAGGAGAGTGATGCACGTGAGGGGGTTAATGGGTTGAGGAAGACATGGTTCAAGGTGCATTTATACTTTATGGTCCTAACAATGTCCCAGCATCAATGTCCTCATATGCTGCATAGAGATACAATGTAGTGCTTCTGGTTTAGTAATGTTTGGTGCATTTGTGTTAACGATCTACTTACTCAAACACAGAAAGGTGTACTGTTCTGTATAGTATCCTCCGTGCGCCCAGGTGGTGTACTGTGCAAAACTGCGCTGATGAAATGATGCTAATGTATGTTTGATGGCCCATAGCTTACCCCCTCTGTATTGAGTGTAGAAATGGACCAAGTTGTGCACCAGAAAGGCTCAAATGGAGGGAAAGTGGACCCTATGAACCTGTCTCCTGGCCCTAGCTATATTCTCCTCTATTAAAATTGGAAAGTACCCCTTCTGTCTCAATTGCATGGTACAACACCACTGGAACAATAGGAAAGGGGATCTCTTAGTGCCCTAGCACCCAGCGGACCTGAGATTGGCCTGCAGTTTGGTTTATGTTTGCCATTATATGTGACTGGCTATTTACACCAATTGCTATGTCTTTTAAACTTAGCAAATAAAAGGGACATTGTCTGTAATATCTGCATCTCTTTATTATGGTACTTGTAGATTGACACTTGGGATCGCTTCTGGGATATTTCATTTTGTTGGGAATTTTGGTTTATCGTTTTATGCTAACAAATTAGCATTGCATGATTCATTTGTTATTATGCCTGTGTGATGGTTTCTATTACCCAGAAGCCTTGCTGGGACCATAGCTGGGACCATAACGGAGCACTGTCATCAGGAGTGACAGGAAGGTAGCCACTGATTCACTTAGAAATAGAAGGCCCATTTTGTGAGTAATGCTTAGAAATGGAAGGCCCATTTTGTGAGTAATGCAGTCATTGTCATATTCATTAGCTGTGTCAGCGATAGATGATATAGCCATCTAATAACACAAAGAGCTTTTTTATTCCTGTGTCACTGGGATTGGCAGCCTCTGATTGGCTGGTTAGCCCGTTTTGGTCTGCAGATAAAATTAAACTACCCTCGACCATAATTTATAAATGCAATTTCGCATGACAGTCGCAAGCCCATATTTGATGCCAGTTTTGAGCCATGTCTATGTGTGTTCGCCCCAGTGTGTGTGCAGAATAATTTACACAACATTTACAAAAATAGAGGATTTTTAAAGTGTTTATTCCCCTCCATATTTCTCTTTTGAACAATAAGCCCTAAAACACTGCAATCTGATTATAATTCTCCCTCTGTTGTATTGTACACACTAGTAACTAACCACTCCCAGTCATATTGATCTAAACAAAGACAAAAGGCATGCAGTATAGATATTGATTACCTGTCTCACCTATTAGTCAGAAGACATCAGTTGTCAAGGTCAGCTGCATAAACAAGTGCCTACTAGCCCCTCCCCTCGGCCGCACGCTCCACTCCAGCCACTCTCCCTGACCACTTAAGGCAAACATTAGCCGGACACTAATCAAATCCAGAGTTAGTTTTACCATTGGTTCTGGCTTTTAGCAACGATTCATATGAATCGATGAACACTGTCTATATACCCAATAGTCTTGGCAGTAACGCAGTCAATGGGCGGCCTGCTTATTCTGCAACTTCTGACACACACGAAAAGCATTGTCCATTGGGGAAAACAAACAAGAATGCACACATTTATTCTGCACTGCCAAATCTCGTGTTATTATATTGCCTCAACGGTGATGTTCACAATGTGTGTCTATTTTCCAGTATTTGACCTTTTGTTCTTGTCGAGGCTGCCTGAGGGTATTGCTTCATATAGCACAGGTACATCAGTAGAGACTTAGTTGAGGAGGGGGCTCTACTGACTTCTAAAGGGAAGCTGCTGAATCATGTGCGGATGGAGTGGGAATCTGGGGATGATGTGAGGAGCTGAGGCCTCCCTGCTCTGGGCGCAGAGTGACACGTCCTGTGTGATCCATTCGATTTATGAGAAATTTGGTCCGAAATCAAAGAGGAGGAAATTGGCCGGAATATGTGCGAGGCAGAACATCCATTTATCATCTCCAGATAAAATATAATCTCTCCGGCTAGATGTGATTTCAAAGGCACATTGATGGCTAGCAGGGCTGGCCAGAGAGGCTGTGCACAGTGTGTGTCTAAAAGCAGGGGCCATGGTATTACTATGTTATGATGCTACGATGTGATGTCATCTCAGGTAAGAATTTTGTCAAGACATCTGTATGTGCCTTAATCAATTTTCGTTACGTAAAGAGACATTATATGTAAATATAGTTACATTGCTGCTTTTCAAGAATTTGAGTAAGATATGATGAGAATATGTGCCAGCTGTCAGAACATTGTTCTAATATCTAGAATGTTTCTCAATGGCAGTTATCCTTCCAACAACTTCTGAGATAATAAATCCTAAGGGTGCTATATTGGCAACTATCTAAGCACATGAAATGAAAAATAATGTGATTTGAATGACTCTGACATTAACATGATGGCTTAGAACAAGGTGTGAAAGTCTGTTTTGTACTTTGGGCCCCCTTACTGAGATCCGCCTCCTTGGCCAAAGGGTTCCCATTACCTAAATCAGCTCCATTAGCCTTTCTCTGTGGGGACCGCCGGGCTGCCTGAACCAAACCCACAAAACCCGCTCGCACACTTGGAAACAGCTTTCATAACGCCATCTCTCTATTGCCCTCCAGTTTTCTTTCTGATTTACATACAAATTGATCTTGAGGTAAATCAGATGTCATTTTTCTCCAGGTCACGGTGGGAACACGCTGAGATAATGAAATCAGGGTCCGATGAGTGCTATGCTACCACGGCGACCAGATGGGTCTCTCTGTTAATGTGTTTTTGTGAGTGTGTGTGTGTGTGTGTGTGTGTGTGTGTGTGTGTGTGTGTGTGTGTGTGTGTGTGTGTGTGTGCGTGCGTGCGTGCGTGCGTGCGTGCGTGCGTGCGTGCGTGCGTGCGTGCGTGCGTGCGTGCGTGCGTGTGTCTGTTATTTACTTTCTCAATGAAGGAGCGAATCATGTGTGATCATTCATTTGACGGTGTTGTATAGAGTACATGGCTCTTCTGAATGAGTCTGTGATTGGTTTGATGGGGGCTGTGATTACCTGGGTCTGCATGCCAGGATGCATTTCCTTCTACGCCAGCAGCATCCAGACATGGAAATCCCTCACATTCCCGACACACATATTACTGTAGGTTTAGAAATGGTCCACGAATACACGTTTTTCTTACCTACAATTTATTCTGACAATTGCGCAATGCAGTCCAGAGGACAGTGTTTATCTTCTTTTACATTTTGAAAGTTGTCCAATAGAGTATATTTCTATGCCCAGAAAAAAGCCACAAGCAAACCACTATTGACTAGATTGTAATGACATGCGACTCCCCCCTCCAGAAGGTGAGAGAGGCAGGAACGCATGCAGAGGGAGGGCCCAAGGCCCAGGGTAGTACACGGAGAGGGAAAAGAACTGAACGGACCATCACACCCTATTAATGATGTCACTGGGACATTAATAAGCAGAACATTTTTTCTCTAATGGAACAGACTGGTAATGTGGGGAGCCGTGTGTGACTGCATGGGGTAGCGTAGTTGTAAGCACTAATATTTGTTGATGAAAGGAAAAAATGACTCCTCCAAGTTCATTGTGTCAGCGATTTCTTTAAATAAAAGCCAGTTTGCGCATGTGCTCTATAAATGACGCACTGCATGTCCTTATGGAGAATAATGTTGGTTATGTCATGCTTTTTAAATGAGGTTTGCCTACTGTGACAACAGCATCAGCAGAGGTTAGCTATTATGGGCTCAGACGAGTGGTTCTCTACATTCCCCTCGCCTCATACAATTCTAATTGACCGGGTATGAGAAGGTAGTCCCAAGCTCTCAGTCATTGGGGGAACTGCTAATTGTGAGGAATTACAGATCCTTTGTTTAGTTATTCACCTTTTTTAAAAGGTTTTACCAGAGTACCCATTAGAGGAAGAAAAAGGTGCAGAGCATTTGGCATTCAGGACAAAGAGTTCAATCTTGGTTTCATCAGACCAGACATCTTTTAGGTGCCTATTGGAAAACTCCAAGCGGGCTGTCATGTGGCTGTTACTGAAGAGTGGCTTCTGTCTGGCCACTCTACCATAAAGGCCTGATTGGTGGAGTGCTGCAGAGATGGTTGTCCTTTTGGAAGTTTCTCCCATCTCCACAGAGGAACTCTGGAGCTCTGTCAGAGCCCCTTCTCCCCCGATTGCTCAGTTTGACCGGGTGGCCAGCTCTAGGGAGAGTCTTAGTGATTCCTTTTCTTCTTCCATTTAAGAATGATGGAGGCCAATGTGTTCTTGGGGACCTTCAATGCTGTAGACATATTTTGGTACCCTTCCCCAGATTTGTGCCTTGACACAATCATGTCTCGGAGCTCTACAGATAATTTCTTCGACCTCATGGCTTTGTTTTTGCTCTGACATGCACTGTCAACTGTGCGACCTTATATAGACAGGTGTGTGCCTTTCAAAAATCATGTCCAACCAATTGAATTTAAAACAGGTGGACTCCGATCAAGTTGTAGAAACATCTCAAGGATGATCAATGGAAACAGGATGCACTTGAGTCATGCTCAATTTTGAGTCTCAAAGCAAAGGGTCTGAATACTTATGGAAATAATGTATTATTATTTATTTTTTAACGTGCAACAATTCTAAAACCCTGTTTTTACTTTGTCGTTATGGGGTGTTGTGGGTAGATTGATGAAGAAACCATTTAATTTAATCCATTTTAGAACAAGGCTGTAACGTAACAAAATGTGGAAAAGGTCAAGGGGTCTGAAGGAGTCATCTGGAGTGATCTGTCAGTGACAGGTTTGAAATGGGACAGTGCCATTGTTCACTCCCCAGCTCTATACTGTACACTATTTTAATATTTGTTAAATAACTTCAGGATGCATGGGCAGTGCCCAGCTATTGTAATTCCAGCTGTCATGCCCCAATCAAAGAGAGGGTGAAAAATGCCTGGCAAGCTGGTGTTAATGTCCTCACTCTGTTCCAGGACCGGGCTCTGCAGGACCACCTTTATAGTCTACTCTACTGTTTTCATTTGTAAAAAATAACTCATTTCTGATTGGATTTGAAATTAGAACATTGATTACCTGACCAATAATTAAAGATTCCAAAAAGATACTGGCAACCGCAGTAGGAATAGTCATTGTGCCATTGTTTATGTGGTGCTTGGGTTGCCATATTTTGCCATTTAGAGTAATTCTTTCAAGGTCATCCTCCTCCTTGTAGTCCCAGTACAGTATGTCTTTCTCTATCATAACTCTGTCATCAGAGGGTATAAAGAGAGAATATAATGGGGCAGTAGTTTATATTCTACTACCAGTAGACTACTAGTAGTAGTCTCAGCAGGCTGTCTATGGCCAGTGAGTCCTAATCTTTGGCATGATGAGGGACATAAATCAATGGGACAATAACCTGGATGGCCCTGGCCCTCTCACTGCCCAAGGGGCACCACTTGGAATTGATAAAGGTGGGGACTGACAAGCCCAGAACCAATAACAGCACAGTCTGGTCAAGATAAATGTAACACAAATTGTCTTGTTTAATTGGGTTCATGATCTGTGGACCTGAGTGTCAGGTGGTCCCAGTAAAAAGGCCTGACAAATGGAACGCACAGATCTCCCAGCGCCAGGCAATGCTATTAGAAAGATTAAAAAATACTGGAGGTGTCAGGGGAAAAGGAGATTGAGTTACTGCCAGGTCGTGTAGGCTACTCTACTACCTGGGTGTGAAACTGCTCACTAGTGCCTCTATTATGGATCAATCTCATTTACGACACCTGGTCCGGGCTGAGGACCTCTGGAAGGAGTCTATACTGTCACTATACTGGCAGTGTTAGCACTCTCTCTCGCTTTCTCTCTCTCTCACACACACATACACAAACGCACACATTCAGAGACACACACACACAAACAGACAGGTATGCTTGCTTTTACTGAGACTTCCTATTTTGCACTAACTCTCCTGCACTGACTCTATACCCACACACGCACACATTCTTACACTGAAACCCCAACACACACACACACACACACACACACACACACACACACACACACACACACACACACACACACACACACACACACACACACACACACACACACACACACACACACACACACACACACACACACACACACACACACACACACACACACACACACTTTCACAATCTGCATGCCTGACAACTCAAACGGAATTCTTCCACTGCTCTATGTTCGCTATGTACTTCAGTCAAAGACTGTCATCGTAGAAGTCCATTGTGGTGACATCATAATGAGGGCTGCTGTACAAAACAACAGTGATTGGCTCATCTCTAACCAATCCTAGTATCAAAGCCAATTATAAATGTTTTAAATGTTCTGGCTTTGGCCCAACCCATTGTTTCCTGGGACCAATCAAACAATCTAGAACGTATTTCAATTCTAGAAATCACAGGGGAAGTACTCAGATCCAGACTGATTGCTGAAGAGAAACTAACATCCGTGAGCGTGTTGTAGCGTTTGGCTGGAGCAAGGAGTTTGGGTAGCTAGAAAATACGCTGCTGCTACTGTCTATTATCTATCATGTTGCCTTGTCACTTTACCCCTACTATAGGTACATAGCTACCTCAATTACCACATTCCCAGCACATCGACTCGGTTCTGGTACTCTCTGTATATGGCCACGTTATTTTGACTCGTTATGGCTAATTGTTATTCACTGTATATTTATGCCTCGGATTTCACTGTTTGTCTACACCTGTTGTTTACGAAGCATGTGACAAGTAACATTTGATTTGATATCATTAATCAAAATGTACATTGGACTGAATAGGTAAGTAACCAAATTAAGATCAAGATATTTCAACATGGACATTGTTAAGAATATTGATACAATAACAGCTAATCTGTGGTGGTACAAGGCATCTTCCACTATGCAGGGATAATCTACCCGTGTTGTGTTTGTGTCCATTTGTTCCTCATGAATGACACTAAAACTGCAATTAAGGTCTGTGATGATGTGCAGTCAAATGATTCCTGTCTGAACAGTGACTCCTACTGGTATATGAAGAAAACTGCACTTCAGTGAGAATAAGTCTACCATCCAGCTGCCTACCTCCATGTACCCTGCTTAGCAAACAAACTGTGTTCGATTCAGCTGAGCTACTATGTCAAAACATTTAGATATTGATCAGCTTCCATACTCAGTTTCCTGTGTCTATCACGAATGGTCCGCCACCCGAAGGACATCCAGACAACTTGACACAACTGTGGGAAGCGTTGGAGTCTACATGGGCCAGCATCCCTGTGGAACGCTTTCAACACCTTGTAGAGTCCATGCACCTTGTAGAGTCCATGTTCTGAGGGCAAAAGGGACTTAACTCAATATTAGGAAGGTGTTCCTAATGTTTGGTATGCTCAGTGTATATTGAATATGTGGAATTTTCAACACAATTTCAATGTATACATAGTTCTGATGATTATGTTGAAATTAGTAACAACCTGTTAGTCAAGTTAAGTCCATGTATTTAGGTTAAAGTTTTACCCTAATTTAAATGTTTACAACGCTGGTTGAAATGAGATGAAAACAGTACTGGTTCATGACTGTTTTCAAACCCAATGTATTTTCAATGTATTTTCCACACTGATTCCACGTCACAATACATTGGCAAATTACGTTGAAACAGCGTTGATTCAGGACGGCCGATTCTGATCAGGAAGCCCAATTCTGATCTTTTGGCAAATTATCGGCAAAAACTCTGGTCTGATGGGTCAAAAGACCAATTATCGATAAAAGATCTGAATTAGACTGCCTGTGTAAACGCAGCCAGAGACACACACATCTAGTCAGTTCAGGCAAAGGCATCAGAAACACCTGGAAACAGAGTCTTACTAAACAGACATAACACCCTCACTGGCCAGGGCTACTTTACAGATGCAGGATATGAAAGAGACCGATGGAACCATCCACTCACACCAAATCACAAGTCAAATCAAACGTATATAACAGCCAAATTACAAATACAGTAAGATTTGATAATGATGGATTGATTATAAATGTTTAATATGTGGTTTGATTCAAATCAGTAACTGATGTGAGAACCCAATTATGCTAATCCATTACGTGTCCGGCTCCTGGTGATGCAGCCTGAGTAATGGTTCGGTAGATAGCAGATGGTGTGGCTGCCAGAATGTGAATGTGATTTTTGATTATGACTCATTTTGAGATGGAAATTAAATATATTTTCCTGTGCCACTCATACGCCGCCTCACTGTGCTGTCTGTGGAGAGAAGTTCATTTAGAATTGTCACACCATGTGCACAAACACACACACAGACACACAGACACACACACACACACACACACACACACACACACACACACACACACACACACACACACACACACACACACACACACACACACACACACACACACACACACACACACACACAGACAGACAGACACACACACACACGTATTGCACACCAGTCATACCTCCCCTGAGGCCAAGCTCAAATGTCAGTTTTACTCAACACCCCCACCCTCATATCTCTCTCTTCCTCTCTCTCTTTCTCGCCCTTTCTCTCATGCTCACTTATGTACACGCACACATACACAGACACACAGACACACATACACAGACACACAGACACACATACACATACACGCATACATGTGCGGAGGGTCCGGGGGGAGGACAGTGGAACATGATATAGAGATCGCTACCCACTGATGTCTGATAACTGTGTGTGAAGGTCATTTGTCCCTCGCCTCAGCCAGCCTTATCATAAATCATTCTGGAATCACCACGATGAGTATTCATGGTGGCAGCAGATTACTACCCAGACTCCCTCAGTCTTGTCTCCCACAACACAGGCAGATGCGTACAATAAATAACACCCTGTTGTGACCATTTCATCCATTACCCTCATGAGTATGTTCCACCCTGACACACCACCCGTCAACCCTGCCTCTGACTGTCTCCCTCTCTCTCCATCCTCAAGTATCTTCCAGTTTGAGTTGGTTCGTGCTGTCTTTATTTGTCTCAGGGCCCTTGTTATTCTTGATGGAAGATTAGCAGACTGCTGCAGTCATACGTTTTGTTTCATTCCTATTTGATTGTTAGTGTGTTTTATTAACCTGTCCTTGGGCTAAAAAAACATAGCTGCCCTTCAGAAAACGTATTTATTAAAACATCCAAATCAAACCCAGCCCTTCCTGGTATCCCTGCACCAAGTACAGTGGGGCAAAAAAGTATTTAGTCAGCCACCAATTGTGCAAGTTCTCCCACTTAAAAAGATGAGAGAGGCCTGTAATTTTCATCATAGGTACACTTCAACTATGACAGACAAAATGAGAAAAAAAATCCAGAAAATCACATTGTAGGATTTTTAATGAATTTATTTGCAAATTATGGTGGAAAATAAGTATTTGGTCAATAACAAAAGTTTATCTCAATACTTTGTTATATACCCTTTGTTGGCAATGACAGAGGTCAAACGTTTTCTGTAAGTCTTCACAAGGTTTTCACACACTGTTGCTGGTATTTTGGCCCATTCCTCCATGCAGATCTCCTCTAGAGCAGTGATGTTTTGGGGCTGTTGCTGGGCAACATGGACTTTCAACTCCCTCCAAAGATTTTCTATGGGGTTGAGATCTGGAGACTGGCTTGGCCACTCCAGGACCTTGAAATGCTTCTTACGAAGCCACTCCTTCGTTGCCCGGGCGGTGTGTTTGGGATCATTGTCATGCTGAAAGACCCAGCCACGTTTCATCTTCAATGCCCTTGCTGATGGTAGGCTTTGTTACTTTGGTCCCAGCTCTCTGCAGGTCATTCACTAGGTCCCCCCGTGTGGTTCTGGGATTTTTGCTCACCGTTCTTGTGATCATTTTGACCCCACGGGGTGAGATCTTGCGTGGAGCCCCAGATCGAGGGAGATTATCAGTGGTCTTGTATGTCTTCCATTTCCTAATAATTGCTCCCACAGTTGATTTCTTCAAACCAAGCTGCTTACCTATTGCAGATTCAGTCTTCCCAGCCTGGTGCAGGTCTACAATTTTGTTTCTGGTGTCCTTTGACAGCTCTTTGGTCTTGGCCATAGTGGAGTTTGGAGTGTGACTGTTTGAGGTTGTGGACAGGTGTCTTTTATACTGATAATAAGTTCAAACAGGTGCCATTAATACAGGTAACGAGTGGAGGACAGAGGAGCCAGAAATCTTGCTTGTTTGTAGGTGACCAAATACTTATTTTCCACCATAATTTGCAAATAAATTCATTAAAAATCCTACAATGTGATTTTCTGGATTTTTTTTTCTCATTTTGTCTGTCATAGTTGAAGTGTACCTATGATGAAAATTACAGGCCTCTCTCATCGTTTTAAGTGGGAGAACTTGCACAATTGGTGGCTGACTAAATACTTTTTTGCCCCACTGTAACCATTCTTCTAATCTCTGTCACTTACCAAGAAGCAGTTAAGGCATGCAACCCATGTGGGTTGACACCTTCTCGTGCAGAGTGAGGGTGTGAGAATGTACTATATGTGTGTGTGTGTGTGTGTGTGTGTGTGTGTGTGTGTGTGTGTGTGTGTGTGTGTGTGTGTGTGTGTGTGTGTGTGTGTGTGTGTGTGTGTGTGTGTGTGTGTGTGTGTGTGTGTGTGTGTGTGTGTGTGTGTGTGTGTGTGTGTGTGCACGTGCGCATGTGCGTGTGTGTGCGTGTGAGCGTATGTGAGGGAAAGAGAGAGTGGCAGGTTTGGACCCTGAGGCGATGACAGAGCGATCAAACTCTACGTGTAAAATATAAATTGCATTGAGCTCTTTCCTCTTCGACTCATGGCTCTGTGGCGACAGGGGACATTTTATACCAACTGAAAATAGTGCTCAGGTCGGCAGAATATTAGAAAAACAGGGAATGTGGAAATTAACAGACGTATGTGTTTGAAAACTGATGTCCTCTGGGAATGTGCATTTCCCATTTCCCAAAAGACATTCAAGAGACCATGACGTTCATTTCAATATTTTCAACCCTCATGGTAAATTGCATGATAATGGAAATAATTCTTAGTCTGAAATAAAATGTTGCTGGTAATGAAGCAAATTATTATATTTCCAGATATTATGGCATTAGCTCATGTTAAATAAAGGTTAAATAAAATAAATAAATACAATTCAAAAAAGATAATGCACTTTTACAGTAACCTAGAATTACCACTACTAATCCTCTCAACTACAGTAGCTGAAGGGGCAGCCTTGTGTTGTTTTCTAAAAATTGACCCCATTTCCACATTTCAATTCTTCAAAGTTCCATGAATTCTAAATACATTTCATAAAGGGATGTGTTGTCTTCAGTGGCCATCTGTCCAGAAGTCATGTTTAGAAATGGGCCACGAGACACTTGACTTTTGAGTTACCAGCCGTGATTACTTTCTTGGCCTAATGCAATATTCATGCATTAGCCTGAGCGTTCATTAGTCTACTTTCTCTGGTCTCCTTTCCTCACTTCTCCTCATGCTGCTCTCAGTAATAGAAATTTCTGAAGTGTGGCATGTTTAATAATGGAATTCATTCCCCATGGAAAGTGTTTGAGATTGACAATGCATTGAGAGCGGAGGCGGGAAGCGACTGTTTTTTTTTAAGGGAAGAAAATGGCAGACTATGAGCTAATGAGCCATGTAGTAGGGTGCATAGATTTCTAATAATACCAAGGACTGGTTCAATTTAGCTTTACTCTTGTTTTCACCTAATGCATGGACTTATTTCATACTGTACTGCCCATGAAGGTCTGATGTCCATAACTGATTGAAAATGAAGAGGATGCAGCTGAGTGATCCATAAATGAGTTTCAGATTGAAATGTTCCATCTCGGCACTGTGAATATAGGTACTACAGTGCATTCAGAAACAATTCAGACCCCTTCACTTTTTTCACATTTTGTTACGTTACAGCCTTATTCCAGAACGGATTAAATCGTTTTTTCCCCTCATCAATCTACACACACTACCCCATAATAACAAAGCGAAAACATTTACATAAGTATTCAGACCCTTTACTCAGTACTTTGTTGAAGCACCTTTGGAAGCGATTACAGCATCGAGTCTTCTTGGTTATGACGCTACAAGCTTGGCACACCTGTATTTGGGGAGTTTCTCCCATTCTTATCTGCAGAGCCTCTCAAGCTCTGTCAGGTTGGATCGGGAGCGTTGCTGCACAGCTATTTTCAGGTCTCTCCAGAGATGTTCGATTGGGTTCAAGTCTGGGCTCTGGCTGGGCCACTCAAGGACATTTAGAGACTTGTCCCGAAGCCACTCCTGCATCGTCTTGGCTGTGTGCTTAGGGTCGTTGTCCTGTTGGAAGGTGAACCTTCATCCCAGTCTGAGGTCCTGAGCGCTCTGGAGCAGGTTTTCATCAAGGATTTCTCTGTACTTTGCTCTGTTCATCTTTCCCTCGATCCTGACTAGTCTCCCAGTCCTTGCCGCTGAAAAACATCCCCATAGCATGATGTGGGGACCACATGCTTCACAGTAGGGATGGTGCCTGATTTCTTCCAGATGTGACGCTTGGCATTTAGGCCAAATAGTTAATTATTGGTTTCATCAGACCAGAGAATCTTGTTTCTCATGGTCTGACGCCTTTAGGTGCCTTTTGGCAAACTCCAAGCGGGCTGTCATGTGCCTTTTACTGAGGAGTGCCTTCCGTCTGGCCACTCTACAATAAAGCCTTGATTGGTGGAGTGCTGCTGAGATGGTTGTCCTTCTGGAAGGTTCTCCCATCTCCACAGAGGAACTCTGTAGCTCTGTCAGAGTGACCATCAGATTCTTGATCACCTCCCTGACCAAGGCCCTTCTCCCTCGATTGCTCAGTTTTGCCAGGTGGCCAGCTCTAGGAAGAGTCTTGGTGGTTCCACTGTGTTCTTGGGGACCTTCAATGCTGCAGATTCTTTTTACCCTTCCCCAGATCTGTGCCGTGACACAATTCTGTCTCGGAGCTCTACGGGCAATTCCTACGACCTCATGTCTTGGTTTTTGCTCTGACATGCACTGTCAACTGTGGGACCTTATATAGACAGGTGTGTGCCTTTCCAAATCATGTCCAATCAATTAAATTTACCACAGGTGGACATCAATAAAGTTGTAGAAACATCTCAAAGATGATCAATGGAAACAGGATGAACCTAAGCTCAATTTCGACTCTCATAGCAAAGGATCCGAATACTTATGGAAATAAGGTATATCTGTTTTTTATGTTTAATAAATGTGCAAAAATGTCTAAAACCCTGTTTTTGCTTTGTCATTATGGGGTATTGTGTGTAGATTGATGAGGAAAAAACATAATTTCATCCATTTTAGAATAAGGCTGTAATGTAACAAAATGTGGAAAAAGTCAAGGGGTCTGAATACTTTCTGAATGCACTGTATATCAGGAACGGTCATACTACAGAGCGGATGAACTATGTCATGACGTTGGCCTGGGGGTAGGTTTATGACAGTCATAAATACCTTTTCCCCCCTTTTTCCTCTCTCTACCCTACTGATGTGACATTTGAAAATCCTTTGCTTAACATAGAGATTCTGGGAACATCAGAAGGTGGGGGGAAATGAACTATATTCTTGGAATCCGACCAATTGAACATATGCGGTGGTACTTAATGAATATGATGTCAGTTCGGTTGTCATCTGAGACATTCTCATCAATGATAGGATGACATAAACTCTACAGTGGAAAGTCTGCACATTGTAGTTATCGGATTCACATGGAATTGTTGTTCAATTTAAATGTTTGAATATAAAATTATTGGTGAAGAGATTAAATGTAATTTTAGCTTCCAAATGAGAGATTTGGGTTTTCATAAGGTTAGGGCTCTGCTCAATCAGTGGCCCGCCCCTGTGAAGAGACATGGGTTATAAAACTTTTCAAACACACCTTTCTCGCTCCACTATATAAAGCCTTGATGACAATATAACCTCCCGTTCCAAGTACGTGAGGTCTGCAGCCTTTTGCGTTAAAAGGACTAACATGTCAACTACAGAACTAAGCCAAACTCAGCGTGAGCTTTGGTTGCGAATGGTATGAACTTTGAACTCTTATTCACTACAGAAGTGATACCTCCTAGCCGTTGAGTTAGCAACAGCAGCTGCAAACGTGGGCTAGGAAAGAACAGACAGAGTATCCCGTCTACCACACAACGACGTTACTACAATGTATACAATTTACCACCAGAGACATTCTTCAAAGGACCCGGTTTGGCAACACGGCCTTCCATCTACCACCAACCTACTGAAGCGCAGCTCAGAGTAAATATTTATTGCATTTTCCTTTTCCAAGTGGGCGGTAATTTAGAATGCATAAGATACTGTATTTACGATAGAGACATCGCTTCTCCCTTTGTTCTTCAGTCTTCCCGCTCTTTCACTCAAACCAATCCCCCTTTTCTTTGTGTAACCAGCTGTCATATCTGTTCCGCCCGCTAGGGACGTTTTCCTTTATGACGTAATTTGTAATCAAGTTCTGATTCATTCTGTGTATATGTAATTCTGTGTGATTAGTTAGGTATTTAGTAAATAAATAATTAAACCCAATTTTGTATTGCTGATTCAACTTGTTAGCCAGGGTTCGTGAAGATAACCAAGAATTTACAACTTTCAGATGAGATTGAATTAAGTTGACGATTAATATTGACTGCTATTGATGTAAAATATTACTAGGTCTTTAAGAGTTTATTCGGAAGATAACAGCTCTATAAATATTATTTCGTGGTGCCCCGACTTTCTAGTTAATTACATTTACATGATTAGCTCAATCAGGTAATATTTATTACGGAGAAAGGATTTTATAGAATAGCATGTCATATCACTTAATCCGGCATAGCCAAAGACACGACAACTACATCAATAGTGGAGTCAAAGAATGAATGTCATCATGATATTTTGTTAATCATACAAGAGGTAGAGAGGGAGAGAGAATCGGGATGTGATACAGAGTAGAATATGCAAAGTGATTTTTAAAAGTCCTGATAAATGGACCAGTAGGAGGAGAGGGATTCCCAGCTGCTTGTTAGGAGGTAATGATCAAACTGGGTTGACCTCTGAGGCAGTTAATGCGGAGCAGACTTCAGCTTCCAGCGAGCTGGCCTGGATGTAAATGACGGACAGATCATCACAGGCAGAGAACAAAAGCCTGCAGCTCTCAGACAAGACCTGCTCAGCATGGCCACTCACTCACCACGCTGGGGAGACAGGGAACAAAATCTGCACCCCACTTCACTGGCACATGTTTCGATCTAATAGAGAACATGATGGTGCTATTCTCTCTCTCTCTCTCTCTCTCTCTCTCTCTCTCTCTCTCTCTCTCTCTCTCTCTCTCTCTCTCTCTCTCTCTCTCTCTCTCTCTCTCTCTCTCTCTCTCTCTCTGTGTGTGTGGGAGTGGTGTGTTTTATAATACACTCCTTTTGCTCACCATCCACTCATCTTTTTTTGTTTTCCAAACCTGTATCTCATTCTTTTGCCAAATCTCAGACTTCCCCATGTCTCTCTCCCTCTCTCCATCTCCTGCTCTCCCCACATTAATATGTTTCTCCTTTCTCTCCTCCTCCTCTCTCTGTGTCTCTACCACCTGTTGTGTGGAGCTGTCTTTCTGTCCCTGCAGGCTGGCTGTGGGGGTGGAAGTGGCATAGCATTGGGGAGCAGAGATAGAGTGGGCTCCAGCTGGGGGATGTGTACACACATGCTGCAGCAGCCAAGCCATAGACATATTAGGCTAATGAAATGTGCACAGGCTGTAATTATGGTAATAGAAGGGCCTGGGGAGAAGGCACTGTACTGTACAGGCAACCAGGCAGAGCGAGGGGAGAAAGAAGGGACAAGGAGAAGGACAAGCCTTCAAGCAAATCTATTTAGTTTGAGGAAAATCGAAAGGTATTACATACACTACAATTATGACTGGATCAGTTTTTTAAACATTAATGCTAATTGAATCCTGTCAATAATCTTGTTTTCTTTTCTATAGAGTTTTTCTCTTGTTTTTTTGTTCATTTATTTCACTGTCACCTTTCCCTTAAGATCTGATCTGCAGTATGTTTCTAAACGCATTAAGAAGAGCCTCCCACATCTGTCAACATATCACTTATTTTAGAGACGGCTAATGCTACTGAGATTTGTCAACACATTATCACATTCCCTCCTACAGCAGGCTCTGTGCTTGTCAAAGAGACTACGCACCCACGCGTTTTCCAACAGTTCCGTAATGAAGAAAATAAAAAGTTATAACTTGATCTACATATAGAAGAGAAAGAAAGAGAGAGAGAGAGAGAGAGGGGGAGGGAGAGAGAGAGGGGAGAGAGAGAGAGATGGGAGAGAGAGATGAGAGAGAGATGGAGAGGGAGGGAGGGAGAGAGAGAGATGGAGAGAGAGAGATGGAGAGATACAGAGAGAGAGATGGCGAGGGAGAGAGAGATGGAGAGAGAGGAGAGAGAGAAACTGAGAGAGAGATGAGAGAGAGAGTGAGGGGGGAGTAAGTCAGCTGCATTCTAATACGTGACGATAACATCTCCTGAAGTGTCAAGTACATTTCCATTTAAAGTGCTTGCTTAAACACCCATGAAGAAGAGCTCTCTGCCTGCCTGCCACGCATACAGCTGATGACTAGGGAGTCTCTTAGGACCCTGGAGCCATGAGACTCACCTCTCCCTCCTCATATACCCTGCAGAAGACCTCCATCATTGACAGGCTAACATTGTGTTAAGAAGGTACAGGAGAGCCTTCTTAACACAACGTATGTCAATCATGGCGGAATATTAACAATGTCCCTGAAAACTACATCGATGTGTTGTGAAATGTGTTGGAAAATCCCCCAAAAAAACATACAAGCAACACTAATTGTGGGCATGTGAATAAAGGCTCTACTTGTAGGGTCCTGAGAAGCAGAAGGAAAAGTTGAGAAGCAGCAGCTACATTGACATGTGTTGGCGCAGGGTGTGAATTACTTCAACAGTGACGTTTTAAGGATGAGGCTGGCTGCCTGCCATTGGCATGATTAAAATACAGCACTGTTGTTTGCCTTTGTATTTGGCCTCTTTGTCTTTGTCATCCGAGTGCCCTCACCCAGCGCCAAATAACAGCCAGTAAACAACATGAATGATGTGTCGTGTACCACGGCCGCCCTTAACGCAGATTTATTAAATCACACTTTTCAGCCGCACATCAGCTTTCTCCTTTGATTCATTCTCGTTAATGAGTTTGCTGATGTAGAATGGCGTGGTATAATGAAAAGGTAAAGACAAGCAAGCTAGAGAGGCATAAATAAGTCTAGAAGCTGAAGGAATAATGACAGGAGTTTAATGTCCAATTAGATTAAAAGGCTCAGAGACACAAAGGCAGGATGTAGGCTCTGGTGAATGCGCTGCTCAATGAACCTCGGAGCGACATTGATTAATGCTAAATGGATCTATTACTCCCATCAGCGGCATCCTGATCAACAGCTCTGGCTGCCATCTCTCGCACTGCCGTGCCCTGACTGTGTGTGTGTGTGTGTGTGTGTGTGTGTGTGTGTGTGTGTGTGTGTGTGTGTGTGTGTGTGTGTGTGTGTGTGTGTGTGTGTGTGTGTGTGTGTGTGCGTGTGCGTGTGCGTGTGCGTGTGCGCGTGCGTGTGCGCATGTGCTCACGTGCGTACGTGCGTGCGCGTGCGTGTGTGTGTGTGCACTCAGCCTCACCTCTTAGTGAATTACGGTATTAAGAGAGCTGCCGAAATAATGTCCTAAGTATCCATGAAGGTTAGAACCGTTCTCAAGGGCATCCAACTGATTATTTATTCACCATTTGTTTTTGCTTATTAATTTTATTCATAAACTAAAAAGCAAGCTAAGCCAAGCTGGTTTATACAATCAATTACTTTTGATATATGAGTTTCATAAAACACACAGCTGTCTTCTCATGAGAGCTCAGAAAGTCTTACTATCAATCAGTGCTACGGGTGACTGCCTTCTTCTCAAAGGAATGACTTAAAGACAGTTTAGTGGGTTTACTGTCCATCTGCACAGTGCACTTTACACAGTCACAGGCCTCCAAAAGGCTTAGAGGTACGGAGTTTGAACTTCCTTAGAGCAAGTTTGGAGCAACAGAGGAGCCATACATGAGCCAATTCTATCCTCCCCTGACCTGAGAGGGAGGAAAGCCCCCTACTGTTGTTCATTAGGCTGGTCACAGAGCTGCATGCCATGCTTCCTCTCTTTACACAGTGACTGACAGAGTGATGAGTGATCTCCCTCCTCTGGTGAGGCCTGTCAACACCTCCGACACATCAGACAGGCCAGACCACCTCCTCTCCCTAACCTCTCCCAGGCAACCCAGAGGATGTGGTTCACAGGGACCAGATCAAACACACACATATCCCTACAAACTGTAATGAGTTGTCTCCCTAAGAAGACAGAGCGGAGAGCTCCCAACAAACGAAAATTGAAAGTTCCCAGAATATTTGTTTGGTTGCGGCAACTGTTCTCATACAACAGAAACGGTCCAGTTGTGCTGATGATTATACAATGTTTGTATAGAACATTGTCCTGAAATTGCAAGAACGTTCTGGGAACGTTTTTCTTCTGTTCTTGAAAGGTTCCTAGAATGTTTCATCAGGTTGTTGTTGGTACAGTCTGGTGGGAACATTATGGGGACACAAAATGTATGTTCCCAAAACACAAAACTGTCCAGTTGATTATACAACATCACCTGACGTTCCCAGAATACATTTTTTTTATGTTCTTCAATAGTTCCTTACACATTTCTTTAGTTTGTGGTAACATTATGGGGACATGACAAGAAATAGATTCCCAAAACACAAAAAATGTCCAGTTGTGATAACATTTTTACAATGCTTGTACCAGGGTGCACAAAACATTCCCCCAATGGTCTTAGAAAGTTATTCCTATGTTCCCAGAATGATCAAATTAAGTTTTGAAAAGTCCATGGAGGTTTCTTTCATGTGCTAGGGTTATCTTACTATTGAGGAAGTTAGTTGTACAACAGTCCATGTACAAACACATCTGTCAATTATTGTAATCACATGACAATTTATTACACATTTATTGTATTAACATAGTTTTGCCATATTTTGTTAATAGTCGCAAGCAGGGATCAAACCTGGGAGGTTTGGAGTGTTATCTGCGGCACTAGTACTAAGACAAATATAAAGCTGCTTACACCTTTACTCTGAATCAGAATCTGGCTTTATGGGAGACGATGATATGGCGAATCACCTTTCAGCCCAGGAGGCAGCCATTCAACTTGCCATTCACCAGCTTTTGAAGCTTTATAATGTCAAAATAAGTTTGTTACCCCCCGAATATGGAGTTTAGATTAGCAACTATCGCCATTTAGTGCCGTCATGACCGGTATGTACTTCCATAAAAGTTTTTTTTTAAATGTAGAAGCAATTCTGCACCATCATGTCATAATTTACATAACTTTATGAAACCATGGCAATGTAGGTGTAATCCCTGCTTGTTGTTATGGATGTTTTAAATAACATAAGCAGAACGTTCTTGTAATGTTTCCTCAGAACCACTTCTAGTCCAAGGGCCAGCCACCAAAAATGTGTTGTTCCATGACCCAGGAAACAAAACTGCAAAATTTCAACAACATTACATAGATAATGGTATGAATATGACAACTGTGTGGTTCAAAACTTGTAAAAGTTGCACATTAAGTTGTTATTTGATTTTGATTACGATTACGATTTTTAGCAACACAATCCTTAGCAACATTCTGATGTTGCCATGTTTCACCTTGGTTACTTTGTTGCACACTGGCGCACAGAACACAGAACTATTTGTGCGTTCAGTGTTCATCCTTGCATAAGCTCAAGCAACACACGTAACGAGGAATATGTTTTAACCATGTACAGTGGTTAGCTCAGTTAATGTAAGACATTTGGTAGCTGTACAGTATTTAGGCTAAAAGGGCCATCGTTGCTTTTAACTGCTAGCCAAACTAAAGACAGCACAACATTTGCTAGCTAACACAGCTCTCAGAACATTCTAGGTCCAACAGCTACGTAAAGCACTGTTCTGGCATCTGAGAAAAATCTATTTTGCACCTTTCAACCAAGGGGCCAGGCTTCTGGTCTGGAACACACCTTCCACTGTGCTCAGATGGCATTTTCAGTACCACAGTTTAGCTGAAGTACGGCCACCCTAGAAAGACAATACTCATAGACGGCCCCATAGAGAAATGTTTTTTTTTAAATTCCAAATAAGACACTTTAGTCATCAACTTTACAAACAAAAAATCGATTGAAATATTCAAGTAATTGTCATAGAGGACAATATTTTTCCATCACTCACAGGCAAAGTTATTACCATTTTAAAGATTCATGCTGTGACGTGGGCGAGCTAATGTCACATGCATACGCTGAAGGGAAATCACTTGCGCGCTCTAGACCGGGACATTCTCATTTGTGTCTGGAGAATTCTTTCGACCTGTTGAACAGAAGCAGGAAGAAACTGAATATACAGCTTTTAACTGCACCAAACATGCAAATCCGTCTATTTAGTTATGAATTTTGTCATGATGCACGTAGATCGATGGGTGATTTTGTGTTGTATTGGAAGCTAGCACATAGCTAGCTAACGTCAACTAGCTTAAGCATCTCGACAAGGCATCTTGACATGGCTCGTGGTTGTTTGCTTGTTATGCTTGCTTACTATTATAGCTAGCTATAGACACAAAATATTTGATAAGATAATTGTGAGGATAGTTTTTATTGCGTGAAATTAATAAAAAGGCTGTCAATAAGGCAACATAGTAGGCTGCACAACTCTGGCAGCACTAGATAGCTATCTAGAATCCAAGTGGATGTGACAGACCTAATGTGACTTCAAGTCAGCCTGGCTATAACTAGACTATTATTAGACTAAAGTAGCCTAACGTTACTCCTTACAGTCCAAGGACCTTACATGTTCTGTTTAAAGCGCAAATTGACTCTGGCAGCCAAAACAGAATGCTACAGAATTCTGGGCACGCGGGAGGACTGGGGTTCAAATCCCCGACGGGGAGGAAGAAGTAGGCTGTCCTTGTAAATAAGAATTTGTTCTTAACTGATTCCATATGTGTTATTTCATAGTTGTGATGTCTTCACTATTATTCTAAATCCTGGAATGAGTAGGTGTGTCCAAACTTTTGACTGGTACTTGCTTAATTATTTTGATTAATATTATGTTTTTTCTATTCTAAGAAAAACTAAAAACCCTCTGGGTTTCCATTAGGATGGAACGGAAAATATGGCGCTGTACAACGTGGCGGTTGGCAGTACAGTACTGGGCTACTTACAGTTGAAGTCGGAAGTTTACATACACATTAGCCAAATACATTTAAACAAGGTTTTTCACAATTCGTGACATTTAATCCTAGTAAAAAGTCCCTGTCTTAGGTCAGTTAGGATCACCACTTTATTTTAAGAATGTGAAATGTCAGAATAATAGTAGAGAAGATGATTTATTTCATCTTTTATTTATTTCATCACATTCCCAGTGGGTCAGACGTTTACATACACTCAATTAGTATTTGGTAGCATTGCCTTTAAATTGTTTAACTTGGGTCAAATGTTTAAGGTAGCCTTCCACAAGCTTCCCACAATAAGTTGGGTGAATTTTGGCCCATTCCTCCTGACAGAGCTGGTGTAACTGAATCAGGTTGGTAGGCCTCCTTGCTCGCACACGCTTTTTCAGTTCTGTCCACATATTTTCTATAGGATTGAGGTCAGGGCTTTGTGATGGTCACTCCAATACCTTGACTTTGTTGTCCTTAAGCCATTTTGCCACAACTTTGGAAGTATGCTTGGGGTCATTGTCCATTTGGAAGACCAATTTGCGACCAAGCTTTAACTTCCTGACTGATGTCTTGAGATGTTGTTTCAATATATCCACATAATTTTCCATCCTCATGAAGCCATCTATTTTGTGAAGTGCACCAGTCCCTCCTGCAGCAAAGCACCCCCCCAACATGATGCTGCCACCCCGAGCTTCACGGTTGGGATGGTGTTCTTCGGCTTGCAAGCCTCCCTCTTTTTCCTCCAAACATAACGATGGTCATTATGGCCAAACAGTTCTATTTTTGTTTCATCAGACCAGAGGAAATTTCTCCAGAAAGTACGATCTTGGTCCCCATGTGCAGTTGCAAACCGTAGTCTGGCTTTTTTATGGCGGTTTTGAAGCAGTGGCTTCTTCCTTCCTGAGCGGCCTTTCAGGTTATGTCGATATAGGACTTGTTTTACTGTGGATATAGATACTTTTGTACCTGTTTCCTCCAGCATCTACACAAGGTCCTTTGCTGTTGTTCTGGGATTGATTTGCACTTTTCGCACCAAAGTACGTTCATCTCTAGGAGACAGAACACGTTTCCTTCCTGAGCGGTATGACGGCTGCGTGGTCCCATGGTGTTTATACTTGCGTACTATTGTTTGTACAGATGAATGTGGTACCTTCAGGCATTTGGAAATTGCTCCCTAGGATGAACCAGATTTGTGGAGGTCTACAATTTGTTTGGGCTGATTTTTGGCTGATTCCTTCTGATTTTCCCATGATGTCAAGCAAAGAGGCACTGAGTTTGAAGGTAGGCCTTGAAATACATCCACAGGTATACCTACAATTGACTCAAATGATGTCAATTAGCCTATCAGAAGCTTCTAAAGCCATGACATCATTTTCTGGAATGTTCCAACCTGTTTAAAGGCACAGTCAATTTAGTGTATGTAAACTTCTGACACACTGGAATTGTGATTCTGTGAATTATAAGTGAAATAATCTGTCTGTAAACAAGTGTTGGAAAAATGACTTGTATCTTGCACAAAGTAGATGTCCTAACCGACTTGCCAAAACTATACTTTGTTAACAAGAAATGTGTGTAGTAATTGAAAAACAAGTTTTAAACTTCTTACGGCTGAGATCCCGTTAACGGGATCGATATGACAACAGCCAGTGAAAGTGCAGGGCGCCAAATTCAAAATAACAGAAATCTCATAATTAAAATTCCTCAGACATACAAGTATTTTACACCATTTTAAAGATAAACTTGTTGTTAATCCCACCACAGTGTTCGATTTCAAAAAGACTTTACGACGAAAGCACACCAAACGATTATGTTAGGTCTGCACCTAGTCACAGAAAAACCCAGCCATTTTTCCAGCCAAAGAGAGGAGTCACAAAAAGCAGAAATAGAGATACAAATTAATCACTAACCTTTGATGATCTTCATCAGATGACACTCATAACACTTCATGTCACACAATACATGTATATTTTGTTCGATAAAGTTCATATTTATATCCAAAAATCTTAGTTTACATTGACGCATTATGTTCAGTAATGTTTTGCCTCCAAACATCAGGTGATTTTGCAGAGAGCCACATCAATTTACAGAAATACTCATAATAAACATTGATAAAAGATACAAGTATTAAACATGGAACTTTAGATAAACTTCTCCTTAATGCAACCGCTGTGTCAGATTTTAAAAAACTTTACGGAAAAAGCACACAATGCTATAATCTGAGTTCAGCGCACAGAGCCCAAATAAGCCATAAAGATATCCGCCATGTTTTGGAGTCAACAAAAGTCAGAAATAGCATTATAAATATTCACTTACCTTTGATGATCTTCATCAGAATGCACTCCCAGGAATCCCAGTTCCACAATAAATGTTTGTTTTGTTCGATATAGTCCATCATTTATGTCCAAATACCTTAATTTTGTTCGCACGTTCAGTCCAGTAATCCAAATTCATGACGCGCAGGTCAGACAAAAAGTCAAACAATTCCATTACAGTTCGTAGAAACCTGTCAAACGATGTATAGAATCAATCTTTGGGATGTTTTTAACATAAATCTTCAATAATGTTTCAACCGGAGAATTCCTTTGTCTTGTTCAGCTCATGCCAGACACCTGACTCAAAGAGCTCTCCTTCCCTCATTCTTCACAGTAGAAACATCAAACAAGGTTCTAAAGACTGTTGACATCTAGTGGAAGCCTTAGGAAGTGCAATATGACCAATATCCCACTGTATATTGGATAGGTAAACCTACAAACCTCAGATTTCCCACTTCCTGGTTGGATTTCTTCTCAGGTTTTTGCCCTCCATATGAGTTCTGTTATACTCACAGACATCATTCAAACAGTTTTAGAAACTTCAGAGTGTTTTCTATCCAAATCTACTAATAATATGCATATTTTAGCATCTAAGCCTGAGTAGCAGGCAGTTTACTCTGGGCACCTTTTCATCCAAGCTACTCAATACTGGCACCCAGCCATAAAAAGTTAATGACTCCAACCTAAGTGTATGTAAACTTCCGACTTCAACTGTAGCTAAAGAATCCCCGCAGGCACGCGGGAGAACGGGGTTCCATTCCCTGACGGGGAGGAAGGAGTAGGCTGTCCTTGAAAATAAGAATTTGTTCTTAGCTGACTTGCCTAGTTAAATAAAGGTTACACTAAGAGCATAACATTTCTGCACCCTAATTTTCAAATTTTTGTCTAACCAATACCCACATGGAGATTAAGTGATTAAGTGAAAATAAAAATCTCATTGATTTATCAAGACCAGTCCCCAATTAGCACAGGTAGTCCATTCTTTCTTCCGTCTATTTTCCGTAAACAAGCACTGTAACATGGAAATATGGCCGTGTTTGAAGCCTAACCCTATAAAGGTGTGTATCAATTTAACCTTTTATTTTTTGAAAATAATTTCTTGCTGAAATGAAAGACAAGGTCCTTCTGCTTCCAAAACCGTACCGCAAGCGATGCATGTCAATATTCAGACCGAGCGTCGCGGAACTTAACAAAACTCCCCCCTACAGAAGACGCCTTCGTTCAATGACTCTTATGTGTAATTTAATGGAACTGAGAGTCGTGATCAAGGGGTAGTCCTTTGAGTAAAGACATTTTGTCACCTCACCATCCATTGAACATTAGTTTTAGGACATTAGCTAGCTAGCTATTGGTTTTCATCCAAGAGTTACAGCATAAACTGAAGACATGTAAAAAAAGATATGAAAACGGAATTGCTTTATTTCTCTCAGCTAACTAATTTCATGAAATTCATTGTGAAAGTGTAGCAAAACATTTAGACCAAATGCATTGAATCTATCAAACCTCAGGATAAGACCCAGATGCAGACAGTTTGAAATAACAAATGTTTATTTACAAAACAGGGTGCAGGCAAACGACAGGTCAAGGGCAGGCAGAGGTCAGTAATCCAGGGCAGAGTCCGTAAGATGCAGAACGGCAGGCAGGCTCAGGGTCAGGGCAGGCAGGGGTCAGTAACGCAGGGACAATGCAGGTGAAACAGATCAGGGTGTGACAGAATTGTTAAGTAATGTCTATCATGCATGGTTCTCAGAGAGTAGACTTACTTCTGAGACTTTCACCAGAAGGCAAGGACTCAGCCCAGCAAAATGGGAACATTCCCAGAACATTACCTAAGATTGCCATTAAGTTCTAGTTAGGGTTGTTATCTAACATTAGGATGATAACATCCCAAAAACGTTCAAATAATATAACAAAATGTTTATATATATTTCCACCCTATGAGATTGGAATAATACTGTGAAGTTGTGAAAATTATGATAATGCCCTTTTAGTGTATAATTTATTTCAGCCTGTTTTGGTGGGATGTAGTTTTGGCCTGCCTGGTGACATCACCAGAAGGTAAATCAGTTAATAAACCACTAAGAAAGATAGTTCCAAACTGCCAACAACAGCTAGTTTTCAGTTTCCCCCTCTCCACTCAGACTACTCTCAGACAGTCCTAGCAAAATTTTTGCTTGAGAAATTGTTTTTTGCTAAGAAGCTGTATTCGTTTTTTTTTTGACCATTTGAATTGAAAACAATCACAGTAAGGTATTTAATTTTTACACAGAAATTATTTGATATTGAGATACAAACTGCTGCATTGGGCCTTTAAAGCCAGGGTCCAACAGGAGGCTGCTTCCTCTACAGAACTTAATCAAACTAATGACACTACAATGTGAGAAAAAAGGGTTATTCAGCTGTCCCCATAGGAGAACCTTTTTGGTTCAGGTATTACCCCTTTGGGTTCCTTGTAAAACCCTCCGTAGAAAAGGTTCTACATGGAACCCAAAAGGTTTCTACCTGCAACCAAAAAGGGTTCCTTAAAGGGTTCTCCTATGGGGACAGCTGAAGAACCCTTTAAATTTCAAGATAGCACCTTTTTAACACTCAGTTTAAAACCTTCATTTGGCTCTGATTACAACTGAGGGACCCGTGAGCGGCTGGGAGGGGAGTTAGCTCACTTAGTGGTTGGTTCAGAGTGAACAAGGGGAGAAACAAAGTTAGCCAGTTGTTTTCTCTTTAGAAGTTGCTCTAGCTCATAAAAACACCTACTCCTACATGCATCTATATCTGTCTCTCCTCCTCCGTCACCATTAGTATCACCAAGACAACCCTGTGCACCATGTTAGTCTGAAAGTCCATATCATTCTCCACTTCAGAATCACCGCGGTTTAACCAAGGCTTTAGAAGGGGATGATAGTGAACTTGCAGATGTTCAAGGCTTTAGGAGTTCCTATTTCAAACACAAGTAAAATAATAGGCCCACTTTTCCAAAAACCTACACTGTTAGACGCCACACTTTCACAAAAAAACGGAAGCTATAGGTAAGTTCAGTTTCACTGTCTGTCACAAAATCCAACTGAATAAAACTGATACAATTAAATACACTAGTGTATATAATTCAACAACAAAAACTTTTATCGCAGTAATTTCAAAGCAGTGGTAGGATGATTGCTGGTTTTGTCACTGGAGGGCAAGCATAGCACAATTGGTTTTGATGAATATTCCATGTTGTCACATTGCCTAGCAACAATCCATGGCAACAATCTTGTTTTTGTTTTTGTTTCATGTTCAACATTGTCAAGTGTTGTCAGCAAGTATTCATGGTAATGGAACATGTTGAACTATGGCTGACCACATGTTGAGCAATGTAGTTCCAATTTGTTTTGGAAGGTTTTTGTGTGTAAAATGATACATAGAGGAGAAACAAACAACGTTTTCACAAATAATAATTATATTCATGAATGAACACATAACAGACAGGTGTTCTAATAATGCAATGCAACACATGAGTGAATCAATTAATTACATAAAAATATATTATATTATTCAAGGTGTTCACAGAACCTTAAATACACCAGTTCACCATGCAGAGGATGAAGTTCACAGTCTCTGTCTCTCCCCAGATGGGAAAACAGCATTTAAAAATAAAGGAATTCATTACTGTAAAACTAGAAAAAGTTAATTAGCTAGGTGAGCCTTGGGGCTCTTGCAAAATGCCTCCCCAAGCAAGATCAGAAAGCAAGAAGTACCCCCAGCTACAACAGACCTGCTTACTGATACAGAAAATTTGATTGCTTTTCATATTCCACCACATTTTGAACATTTCCTTTTTTAGCTCCAGGACACAGAGACACCCAGAACACATTAGGATCGCTGCATCGTGGGAATAGGGTGGGGAAAGGGGGCAGGGCGTGGGGGCGGAATTAGTTCAATGTATTTTAATCAACAGCATTGAAAAATAATGCGCCATAAGTCAACTTAATGAAGAAATTAAACACTTGTTAAAGTATGCAAGTTGATAATAGAATACTGGAGGTGTGTTTGTCCAACTTGTTCAATTTATATGTAAATCCAATAACTTCATGGAATGACCTCCTCCAGGTGCAACATGATATGACAATGTTCCTACCTAAAAGCATTTTAAGTGCATAATACAGTATCTTTCACGCAGGATGGCATCACGGTACGTGCTTCTGTAACCTATGAGAATGGGCTGCCGTGTTTGTGTGCATGCGTTTCTCTGTCCAAGATTTGTCTCCACATGCCACATGACACATAAAGATGTCCTGATCTCTCATTGCATGTGTCCATGTGGATGCCACCAGTAATGATCAAGCTATCCTGTTCACCCAGCTGTACGGGTGAGTGTAAGATAGATTGGCGTTCCCACATCACGCAACCCCTGTCTGTGTAGCCTACTGTCTGTCTGGGTAGTGGAACGACCAAGTCTGTCACTTTGTCTCTCTTTATTAGAGTCACAGTAGAGGATGATAAGACAACAAACATGCTGTAAACGTGAACCCCCTCGGGAGTATGACCTTTGACCACATATACGTACGGCCGAAATACGGCAGGCTTACTAGCTCCCAACGACTTATTGTAACAACACAGACATAGAGCAATATGATTTGCTGTACATGTATTGTAATGAACAGATTCCGTCAAAGACAACAGCGTCTCTTATGAGTTTGTTCATGAGAGGAGTGAGGCTGTATTCCTCACCACAGCAGTCTATGGGAGCTTCCTTGGGATACTGGTGTAATCCAGTCACACTAATGGTGAGGAGCAGAGGACACCTGTGTCTGCCTCCTTGATGATAATGAACATGATGAAGATGGATAACATAATCACTCTGCTCTCTGGTCAGGAATCATTACAGAATCAGCTGAAGACACTGCCCACTGGGCACAGACGTCAGGTCAACGTCTGGTTTTGATTTACATTTGGTTGAGTTGTCAACTAACGTGAATTCAACGTGACGTTTTTCACCCTGTCGTTAGACGCACATTGATTCAACCAGTTTTTGCCCAGTGAGTTGGAACCTCTGAGACTGCTGGAGATACTGGCAGTACCTAACCTCTGAACTACTGGTGTGTGTTGTTATCTTAGCAGGCATTGTGCAGTTGTACACAGCAGTGAGTCAAGCAGCAATGAGTCAAGCTACAGATGTAAGATCTTAATTTTTTTTACCTGTATTGTCAGAGCAACATAATCTTGCAGCAACAGGATTTGAACATTTAGTCCATAACGTTGCTTGATTTGTGGTTAGGCTACTAGCTGGTAAATATGAGGCTAGATGGAAGGTGGAATACTGTAAACATAACCGTGTTTGTGTGCAGGTTTTTTCAGTCAATTGATGTAAATCACAAAGCTCATCTGCATTTCCAAGACTCAGGAAAACTTTCAGCAACGAAAGAGTGATCAAATTAAGATCCTACATATGTAACGTGAGTCAGCTACACAAAGACGCCCTGAACAGAGCAGCATGGCATATTTTCACATATGGTTTTGCTGCTCTACAATGCCTATGCTCACAGTAATATCTCTAAATTATGTGGTCAGGGTCAAAACAGCACACTGCAGTAATATTTTTCATAGCTCATAAAGTTAAAGAGACACCGGTGCGCTATCCTCCAACGCTGACACAATCAAGTTTTGTGGATTTGCCTCAATCTACTGCATGTACCCAAACTATAATCTCGGAAACCCAGAACTAAAATCATGATAATTGATGCTTGGTTAGGTTCTGGGGAATGATGTATGTCGAAACATAATAATGAGACTAGCGACAGCCTGGCCTCAGAGCCATACAAAACATCTCTGATGTACACTACCGGTCAAAAGTTTTACAACACCTACTCATTCAAGGGTTTTTCTTCATTTTTACTATTTTCTACATTGTAGAATAATAGTGAAGACATCAAAACTATGAAATAACACATATAGAATCATGTAGTAACCAATAAAGTGTTAAACAAATAAACAAATGATAGCCCCACCAATCCCAAACCAGATGTGATGGCGTATCGCTGCCGAATGCTGTGGTAGCCATGCTGGTTAAGCACCATAACACCTCCTCCTCCATGCTTTACGGTGGGAAATATACATGCAGAGATCATCCGTTCACCCACACTACATCTCACAAAGACACAGCGGTTGGAACCAAAAATCTCCCATTTGGACTCCAGACCAAAGGACACATTTCCACAAGTCTAATGTCCATTGCTCGTCTTTCTCGTGTTTCTTGGCCCAAGAAAGTTTTGAAGAATCTCAAATCTCAAATATCTTTTGATTTGTTTAACAGTTTTTTGGTTACTACATGATTCCATATGTGTTATTATGTTGAAAATAGTCAAAATAAAGAAAAACCCTTGAATAAGTAGGTGTTCTAAAATGATTAAGCATGTTAAGTTTGGTATTGGTATCTAAAAAATAAGGAAACTATTAACAATTAACGTTTTTGACCATGTAAAGCTAATGCTTAAAATAGTCCGATTTTTTACTCCAAATGTGGTCTTTGAATTCATCATAATAGTCCCTAAAGAGTTTGAGAAAATAACATTGATGCGTTCAAGGATGGCCACACAATATCAGCAGATGCATATTAGCACATACATTAATATGCTAAAATATGCCAAAACAATCTTCTTCTCATTAACCATAGGACCAAATGACACCAAATTGCAATTTAGGCATATGGTACCGGTCTTAACTTGGTTTTTTAAGAAAAGCTAAGATGGCTTAGTTTTGACTAATCATAAATCTGATTTTACATGTCCATTTAAACCATTGTAAATCCACTCCACCAGAGGCCTATCAACTTCAAACTTATCATTGCTATCATGGACGTTCTTAAAATGAATCACACTGAATTCTTTGCATATGTAACGCTAATGCTCAAAATAATCTGCAATCATCTTCTCCTCATGAACCATACATCAGATTCACTCCAGATGTTATATTTAGACTCATTACATCTTTCATGGGTTTGAGAAGAAAGTGTTGTTGCATTAAAATATGGTCGCATTTTACCTATAGATGCACGTTAGCACATATGCTAATGCTTTAAAAAATCTTTCTCTCACGAACCATGAATTTGTATCATTTGATTTACAAAACATGCCTACCACTTTGAAGTAAAAAAATATTTTTTCTTGTGAAACAAACAAGAAATATGACAAAAAAACTGAAAACCTGAGTGTGCATAACTATTCACCCTCCCAAAGTCAATACTTTGTAGAGCCACCTTTTGCAGCAATTACAGCTGCAAGTCTCTTGGGGTATGTCTCTATAAGCTTGGCACATCTAGCCACTGGGATTTTTGCCCATTCCTCAAGGCAAAACTGCTCCAGCTCCTTCAAGTTGGATGGGTTACGCTGGTGTACAGCAATCTTTAAGTCATACCACATATTCTCAATAGGGTTGAGGTCCGGGTTTTGACTAGGCCATTCCAAGACATTTAAATGTTTCCCCTTAAACCACTCGAGTGTTGCTTTAGCGGTATGCTTAGGGTCATTGTCCTGCTGGAAGGTTAACCTCTGTCCCAGTCTCAAATCTCTGGAAGACTGAAACAGGTTTCCCTCAAGAATTTCCCTGTATTTAGCTCCATCCATCATTCCTTCAATTCTGACCAGTTTCCTATTCCCTGACGATTAAAAACATCCCCTCAGCATGATGCTGCCACCACCATGCTTCACTGTGACATAGCGTTTTCCATGATAGCCAAAAAGCTCAATTTTACTGTCATCTGATCAGAGTACCCCTTCTTCCATATGTTTGGGAAGTCTCCCACATGCCTTTTTGCAAACACCGAACATGTTTGCTTATTTTTTTCTTTAAGCAATGGCTTTTTTTCTGGCCACTCTTCCGTAAAGACCAGCTCTGTGGAGTGTACGGCTTAAAGTGGTCCTATGGACAGATACTCCAATCTAAGCTGTGGAGCTTTGCAGCTCCTTCAGGGTTATCTTTGGTCTCTTTGTTGCCTCTCTGATTAATGCCCTTCTTGCCTGGACCGTGAGTTTTGGTGGGCGGCCCTCTCTTGGCAGGTTTGTTGTGGTGCCAAATTCTTTCTATTTTTTAATAATGGATTTAATGGTGCTCCATGGGATGTTCAAAGTTTCTGATATTTTTTTATAACCCAATCCTGATCTGTACTTCTCCACAACTTTGTCCCTGATCTGTTTGGAGAGCTCCTTGGTCTTTGTGGTGCCACTCTGGGGCCAATCAGAACATACTGATATACTGAGATCATGTGACAGATCATGTGATACTTAGATTGCACACAGGTGGACTTTATTTAACTAATTATGTGACTTCTGAAGGTAATTGGTTGCATCAGATCTTATTTAGGGGCTTCATAGCAAAGAGGTATGAATACATATGCACGCATTACTTTTCCGTTTTGAATTTTTTTGAATTTTTTGGAAAAAGTTATATTTTTTATTTCACTTCACCAATTTGGTCTATTTTGTGTATGTACATTACATTAAATCCAAATAAAAATCTATTTAAATGACAGATTGTAATGCAACAAAATAGGAAAAACACCAAGGGAGATCAATACTTTTGCAAGGCACTGTAGACTAATGAATTAGCCTCTAATAAACTTGAGAATGATTAGTTGCTGCATTCAAAGTCAACCACAATACACCAATTGATGGCACCATATCACACCAGGGCTATGAGAACTGAACCGATGAACCTGGGGCCATGAAATGTTTTATGCAAACCTTATGTATTTGTCCTTAGACGCTGTAGGAATATAACGTCTCTGCAACCTTAGATGGCTGCACCAGACCAGTTAGTGGCACTATAGATGTCATTGGCACCAGCTGGCACTAACGCAAATTTAACATTAAGACATGTCATTTAATGGTCAAAATGTTTTATTGCCTTTAAATTTGATATGAACACAACCAGTCAAACAAATCACTTCAAAATGTAGGCTATCTGCGCATGTTCATCCACTCAAACATAGTGGTGCACTTGCACCATTTGATGAATGGAAAGAGACCTCTGTTACAAAACACCAAGAAGTGTAATGACATTCGGCAATTGTCATTAATGAATGAATATGTCTTGCTGACAAATTACTTTTTTAGTAAAGAAATGATGGGACACCTGAAAAGGGGCTGAGATACAGGATTGTCCCGTAATAACAAGTGAAGCCACAATGTAATCCATGAGACAGAGGTGGGGGGGTGTTTGGAATAAGCTTTTTTGTATTTACCATTGTAGCAGTAGAAATGTCATTTTAAACAAGTAGGAGAGTGGTTAAATTAGCATTATTTAGAGCGGCCAGTGGCGATGCATGCCAGCAAAGCCAATACACAACACTAAACAATACATGAATTGCACTATAACGGTGACAAACGGTGCCCACAAACTGTTAATTGCCTACATAAAGCTGTCCCAACATCTTACCACTGCTACACATGGCTATCAGCAAAGCCATGTCTGGCAGCAAAACAGTTCCTTCAGCCTCATTTAGTGCTTTAAAAAAAACATAGCTGATATGGCTGACTTGCTTAAACAAATGTGGTTTCTACTGACAATTGAGATGTACAAACTATGGGATAATGAGACAAGCGGATAAGAGGCAATCTGTAATTTTGATAAAGACAATAACGAGCGAGCTAGGACGGACATAGTCAATATAACTATTTGTTGAGCACTTTTGAAATGTACAGCAACAGATGAAAGCTCTTACAATATTCAATGATTATGTTTCTCTAAAACAGGTTATAGGCTACATGTGCACCACCAAGTCAGAACAGTAGGCACAATTAAGACGGGTAAATAGACCAAATTATTAGGGTGAGGCACATGGGCTACTAACATCTTACTACACAACATACATTTAGTATTAATTTCTTAGCTACAGTATACATATCTCCCTGGCATTTTGCATAATTTATGCAGCAGCATACAATACATTTTTGGACTCACATTGTTGTGCTGTGCTCACTTGAACAGGAAGGTGCTGTGGTGGTCCTTCGTGGGCAAAATTTGTCATCCAAGTCTGGCATTCCCTGGATTTATGGTGCTTTCAAAACAACTGGAAACTATGAAAAAAATAAGGTTGAATCATGATGACGTTATTGATCTTCAGGTCGTAGCTCTAGAAAGAGGCCGGAATTACAATTAAAATCAAATAAAATGTTATTTGTCACATGAGTGGCGGCACTGGTTAGTCAAGGTAATTGAGGTAACAGGTACATTTAGGAAGAGTTATTAAAGTGAATATGTATAGATAATAACAGAGAGTAGCAGCAGTGTAGAAGGTGGGGGCAATGCAAATAGTATAGGTAGCCATTTGATTAGATGTTCAGGAGTCTTATGGCTTGGGGGTAGATGCTGTTTAGATGCCTCTTGGACCTAGACTTGGCGCTCCGGTACTGCTTGAAGTGCGGTAGCAGAGAGAACAGTCTATGACTAGGGTGGCTGGAGTCTCTGACAATTGTTAGGGCCTTCCTCTGACACCGCCTGGTACAGATGTCCTGGATGGCAGGAAGCTTGGCCCCGGTGATGTACTGAGCCATACGCACTACCCTCTGTAGTGCCTTGTGGTCGGAGGCCGAGCAGATGCCATACCAGGCAGTGATGCAACCAGTCAGGATGCTCTCGATGGTGCAGCTGTAGAACCTTTTGAGGATCAAACCTTTTGTTTGATTAGTTTGTTGGTGATGTGGACGCCAAGGAACTTGAAGCTCTCAACCTGCTCCACTACAGCCCCGTCGATGAGAATGGGGGCATGCTCAGTCCTTCTTGTCCTGTAGTCCACAATGATCGAATTTGTTTTGATCACGTTGAGGGAGAGGTTGTTGTCCTTGCACCACACGGTCAGGTCTCTGACCTCCTCCCTATAGGCTGTCTCCTCGTTGCCGGTGATCAGGCTGTTGTGAAATCTGAAAACGTAATGATGGTGTTGGAGTCGTGCCTGGCCGTGCAGTCATGAGTGAACAGGAAGCACAGGAGGGGACTGAGCACGCACCCCTGAGTGGCCCCCGTGTTGAGGATCAGCGTGGCGGATGTGTTGTTACCTACCCTTACCACCTGGGGGGGAGCCCGTCAGAAAGTCCAGGATCCATTTGCAGAGGGAGGTGTTTAGTCCCAGGGTTTTTAGCTTAGTGATGAGCTTTGAGGGCACTATGGTGTTGAACGCTGAGCTGTAGTCAATGAATAGCATTCTCACATAGGTGTTCCTTTTGTCCAGGTGTGAAAGGGCAGTGTGGAGTGCAATAGGGATTGCATCATATGTGGTTCTGTTGGGGCGGTATTCAAATTGGAGTGGGTCTAGAGTTTGAAAATGTCAGTGAAGACACTTGCCAGTTGGTCAGCACATGCTCAGAGTATACATCCTGGTAATCCATCTGGCCCTGCGGCCTTGTGAATGTTGACCTGTTTAAAGGTCTTACTCACATCGGCTGCAGAGAGCGTGATCACACAGTCGACCGGAATAGCTGATGCATGTGTCAGTGTTACTTGCCTCGAAGCGAGCATAGAAGTTATTTAGCTCGTCTGGTAGGCTCGTGTCACTGGGCAGCTCGCGGCTGGGCTTCCCTTTATAGTCAGTAATAGTTTACGTGCCCTGACACATCCGACGAGTGTCGGAGCCGGTGTAGTATGATTCGATCTTAGTCCTGTATTGATGCTTTGGCTGTTTGATGGTTTGTCGGAGAGCATAGATTTCTTATAAGGTTCCGGGTTAGAGTCCCGCTCCTTGAAAGCGTCAGCTCTACCCTTTAGCTCAGTGCGGATGTTGCCTGTAATCCATGGCTTCTGGTTGGGATATGTACGTACAGTCACTGTGGGGGCGACGTCATCGATGCACTTGTTGATTAAGGCAGTGATGTGGTGTATTTCTCAATGCCATCGGAGGAATCCCGAACATATTCCAGTCTGTGCTAGCTTAGCATCTGCTTCATCTGACCACTTTTTTATTGATCTAGTCACTGGTGCTTCCTGCTTTAATTTTTGCTTGTATGCAGGAATCAGGAGGATAGAATTATGGTCAGATTTGCCAAATGGAGGGTGAGGGAGAGCTTTGTACGCGTCTCTGTGTGTGGAGTAAAGGTGGTCTAGAGTTTTTTTTCCCTCAGATGAAAACTCTCTAGGTAGATAGTGTGGTCTACAGTTTATCATGAGATACTATACCTCAGGCGAGCAAAACCTTGAGACCATGTTTGTATACGGCTTTATTAACTCAATGATATATATATTTTTACACTGATATGTGAATTAATGCCAAAATAACTTCCAAAACAGGCAAAAACATTATATATATTTTTTTTTAATTGCTAAAAATGTGGTGCTCAAAACATACCCTGAATGACGGGTTTGACTTTGTTGCATTTAGGGGGACTCATGTCTCATTCAAGGGGTCTGAGACCACCCTGTGCCCCCTGTAATTCACACTCTGCCTGCATCCCACACAGCTCCGCTGGACAGATGGGACATGGAGGAAGAGAGAGAGAGAAAAGCTTATGTCTCTATCAAACCTTATGAGACCAGAACTGTATAAAAAGATACCGTAGTCATCAATCTACTGCTAAAGTTAGAAAGTGATGAGAAGCAGGATCAGGTTGAAATACTGAGATACTGGTAGCTAATTACTGGCTTAAGAAGATCACACAGCTTCCGGTTAATCAGGTGAGGTGCCTGTCCTCAGCAGTACATCCCAAACTGTATTATGGGAATGTTCTTTCCAAAATAAGAAGGCTCCACTAATATAGTATGGCCAGATAATATGTCCTCTCTGACACTTTAGAAACACCTGTCACGTTCCTGACCTGTTTTCCTTGTTTTTGTATGTGTTTAGTTGGTCAGGGCGTGAGTTGGGGTGGGCATTCTATGTTATGTGTTTCTATGTTGGGTTAAATGTGTTGCCTGATATGGTTCTCAATTAGGGGCAGGTGTTTGACGTTTCCTCTGATTGAGAACCATATTTAGGTAGTCTGTTCTCACTGTTTGTTTGGGGGTGATTGTTCCTGTGTCTGTGTCACCACACGGGACTGTTTCTTTTCGTTTTCGTTCGTTCGTTCGTTCGTTCGTTCGGTCGGTCGGTCGGTCGGTCAGTCGGTCGGTTGGTTGGTTGGTTAGTCAGTCTGTTCCTGTTCGTGCGTTCTTCGTGTTTATGTAAGTTCACATGTTCAGGTCTGTCTACGTTGTTTTGTAATTTTCCAAGTGTTTTTTCGTGTTCGTCTTTGCTTTAATAAATATTCATCATGTCTTCACAACACGCTGCATTTTGGTTTGATCCCTACTCCTCCTCGAAACCGTTACAACACCAAGCTAAGTCAATTGCAAATGGGGTTTCATTCATTCTATGGCCATGAAAACATGCTGTCATACTGTCAAGACATTTAAGAAATGTTAACATCCAATCTCACCAAGTCAATTACTGGTAACTACAGTATGACCTTGGACGCAGATTGTCATTAAAAGTTTGTCCGTTTCCGGAAGCATGCATTGAAACGCTTGGCTTTCTCATTGCTTTCTTTTGCAAAATAACTATGAATTAACAGACTTATTTTCAAGTCATTGTCAACATACAGTGCCTTCAGAAAGTATTCACACCCCTTGACTTTTTAAAAACATAACACTAATATATCTTGATTAGATAAGTATTCAACCTCCTGAGTCAATACATGTTAGAATCACCTTTGGCAGTGATTACAGCTGTTTGTCTTTTTGGGTCTCTAAGAGCTTCCACACCTGGATTGTGCAATATTTGGCCATTATACTTTTCAACATTATTCAAGATCTGTCAAATTGATTTTTTATCACTGCATTTTCAGATCTTGATATAGATTTTTAAGCAGATTTAAGTAAAAACTGTAACTCGGACACTCAGGAACATTCACTGTCTTCTTGGTAATCAACTCCAGTGTAGATTTGGCCTTGTGTTTTAGGTTATTGTCCTGCTGAAAGGTGAATTCATCTCCCAGTGTCTGGTGTAAAGCAGATTGAACCAGGTTTTCATCTAGGATTTTGTCAGTGCTTAGCTCCATTCTATTTATTTTTTGTCCTGAAAATCTCCCCAGTCCTTAACCATTTTGAGTATACCCATAACATGATGAAGCCACCACTATGCTTGAAAATATGGAGAATGGTACTCAGTAATGTGTTGTATTGTATTTGCCCGAAACATAATACTGGTCATATCTCTGGTCTGTCTTGGAACATATGGGAATTGGCTCCAATTTCATTAATATGATTAAAATGCTATATGCCGTCCCTCAGCCATAGTTATAACAGGCAATATCTGCTCTGCTTCGTTCAGAGTCACTAGAAGCAGCAGACAAGGCGATCCAATTTTTCTTTTATTATCCATGGACCCCTGGCCAAGGCAATTCGCCAATCGAATGAAATAACACAAATTTCCCTCAAATCTACTGATCCCATCTCATATTTTACTATATCTAGACAATGTACTGTATCTCACCTGTTTCCAAAGGCATTGAAGATCATATATAAATTCACCTTAATCTCAAGTTATAAAACGAATATCACCAAATCAGCCATACTGTCTCTCAAGACCCTGATGGAGTACTCCATTTCTACTTAAGAAATCTAAAATCGTTTCCTATTTTAAATATTTGGGAGCAAATCTTTTTCCTTCATGAGATAAAACCATTGCCAGAAACTTTAACAAAATGCTCAAATCAATTCAAAAGTATGTGGACACCCCTTCAATGTAGTGGATTCTGCTATTTCAGCCACACCCGTTGCTGACAGGTGTATAAAATATAGCACATGGCCATACAACCTCCATAGACAAACATTGGCAATAGAATGGCCTTACTGAGGAGCTCAGTGACTTTCAACATGGCACCGTCATAGGATGCCACCTTTCCAACAGGTCAGTTCGTCAAATTTCTGCCTTGCTAGAGCTGCCCCTGTCAACTGTAAGTGCTGGTATTGTGAAGTGGAAATATCTAGGAGCAACACCGGCTCAGGCGTAAAGTGGTCCACATAACCTAACAGAACGGGACCGCCGAGTGCTAAAAATCGTGTGTCCTCAGTTGCAACACTCACTACCGAGTTCCAAACAGCCTCTGGAAGCAACATCAGCACAATAACTGTTCATCTGGCGCTTCATGAAATGGGTTTCCATGGCCGAGCAGCCGCACACAAGCCTAATATCACGATGTGCAATGCCAAGCGTCGGCTGGAGTATTGTAAAGCTCACCGCCATTGGACTCTGGAGCAGTGGAAAAGCGTTCCCTGGAGTGATGAATCACACTTCACCATCTGGCAGTCCGACGGACAAATCTGGGTTTGGCGGCTGGCGGGAGAACGCTACCTGCCCGAATGCATAGTGCCACCTGTAAAGTTTGGTGGAGGAGGAATAATGGTCTGGAGCTGTTTTTCATGGTTCGGACTAGGCCTCTTAGTTCCAGTGAAGGGAAATCTTAATGCTACAGCATAAAATGACATTCCAGACGATTCTGTGCTTCCAACATTGTACCAACAGTTTGGGGAAGGCCCTTTCCAGATACTTTATTTAAATAAGTATTCAGACCCTTTGTTGTGAGACTCGAAATTGAGCTCAGGTGCATCCTGTTTCCATTGATCATCCTTGAGATGTTTCTACAACTTGATTGGAGTCCACCTGTGGTAAATTCAATTGATTGGACATTTGGAAAGGCTCACACCTGTCTATATAAGGTCCCACAGTTGACAGGGCATGTCAGAGCAAAAACCAAGTAATGAGGTCGAAGGAATTGTCTGTGGAGTTCCATGACAGGATTTTGTTGTGGCACAGATCTGGGGAAGGGAACCAAAGCATTTCTGCAGCATTGAAGGTCCCAAGAACACAGTGGCCTCCATCATTCTTAAATGGTAGAAGTTTGGAACCACCAAGTTGAGCAATCGGAGGAGAAGGGCCTTGGTCAGGGAGGTGACCAAGAACCTGATGGTCACTCTGACAGAGCTCTAGAGCCTCTGTGGATGTGAGAGAACCTTCCAGAAGGACAACCATCTCTGCAGCACTCCACCAATCAGGCCTTTATGGTAGAGTGGCCTGATGTGCCTTTTACTCCTCAGTAAAAGGCACATGACAGCCCGCTTGGAGTTTGCCAAAAGGCACCTAAAGGACTCTCAGACCATGAGAAACAAGATTCTCTGGTTGGATGAAACCAAGATTGAACTATTTGGCCTGAATGCCAAGCGTCACGTCTGGAGGAAACCTGGCACCATCCCTACGGTGAAGCATGGTGGTGGCAGCATCATGCTGTGGGGATGTTTTTTAGAGGCAGGGACTGGGAGACTAGTCAGGATCGAGGGAAAGATGAACGGAGCAAAGTACAGAGGGATCCTTGATGAAAACCTGCTCCAGAGCTCTCAGGACCTCAGACTGGGGCGACGGTTCACCTTCCAACAGAACAACAACCCTAAGCACACAGCCAAGACAACACAGGAGTGGCTTCAGGACAAGTCTCTGACGGTCCTTGAGTGGCCCAGCCAGAGCCAGGACTTGAACCCAATCGAACATCTCTGGAGAGACCTGAAAATAGCTGTGCAGTGACGCTCCCCGTCCAACCTGGCATAGCTTGTGAGGATCTGCAGGGAAGGATGGGAGAATCTCCCCCCAAAAAAGTGTGCCAAACTTGTAACGTCATACCCAAGAAGACTCAAGGCTGTAATCGCTCCCAAAGGTGCTTCAACAAAGTACTGATTAAAGGGTCTGAATACTTATGTAAAAGTAATATTCCAGTTTTTAATTTTTGGTACATTTTGTAAAATTTCTAAAAACCTGTTTTTGCTTTGTCATTACGGGGTATTGTGTGTAGATTGATGAGAGGAAAAAAACGATGTAATCACTTTTAGAATAAGGCTGTAATGTAACAAAATGTGGAAAAAGTCAAGGGTCTGAATACTTTCCAAATCCATGTATATATAATCTTTTTGCTTTCAAAAATGTTTTTGTAGTTATACACACGCCATGTTCAACATGTTCAACCAGTTATCAAGTCAAAAAATAATAATATCCTAGTTCTGACTAGCACGTGAACACGGCATAAGTTTCTAAGTGACAAAGTGAGGGCTTTGGATAGACGCTTTGCGGCGATTTTAAAAGAACGTTATTAACCAGTTCCCATGCTTTTAAAATAACGGTTATTTTCCGGAAGAGTATAGATCACTCGGTTTGGGTTCTGCTCCTCAAATAATTTAGTTATTTTCCGGTTTTCGGTTCTGTTCCCTGAACCGGTTCAAACCCTTGATTTAAATATTGTACCTATAACCCCCCCCCCCCCCCCCCCAACAAAAAAAGTACAAAATAAAGTACATTTCATCACACAAAAAAAGGTTTGCTTCACCACAGTCAAATGCCATGTCTAAAAAAATAAAAAAATAAATAAAAACAGGCCTTGTGTCATTCTCAGGTGGCCTCGTGGAATTCCTCCACTCTAGTGAGGGGTAGTATGACTACAAAGGTGCCATTAAAGGGGTGATGTGATGGGTGTCCTTCAGGTAGTGTCCCAGTACAAGGAGGAGGAGAAGGGCTATTAATTACCATCTGCCTCAGAGAGAGGCCAGCGTCATCACTTTAATGAAGACGTATTTGTAGATAAGAGAGCCTGACCAGGAGGTGCTAGGCAGGGGGCTAATGACACAGAGGGTCCACTACCTGGTCCTGGCCTCCCACTGAGGCCAATGGGCACACCCATTAACACTCGGGGTGGGTTGCACCAACATGGATTAACTCTTAAACTGGGTTAAATCAAGGTGTGGCTATAAATATTGTTTCACCAAAATGTAAACCTAGTTTTAAATCAATCCTAGTTAAATTCCTCTAAACTCAGTTTCATTGTTTTACTTTAAACCAAGATCAAATGTAATCTTGTTGCTCCATTGTTTTAAAATCAGTTTTAAATTTAGTTTAGGGATTAAATCTAACTGGTTGAGGTTTTTTGTTAATCTAATGTCACTGTATGTGCAGTTTCTTTCTGTGTTATTAACCATTTTAACTCTTGTGGTTTATCATGTTTGTAAAACTAACCTAGCCAGCTAACTAATTTGACAAAAAAGTTCAGAATTTAGCCCGAAGTCAAAACTCACTTTTGTTTCCACAGAAATATAATTAGAACATATTGCTATGGTGAATCCATTATGACACGTGTCTCTAATCATAATTTTGTGATTTAACCTTAGAGTAACTAACCCAGGTTTAAAATCAAATGGTGCAACACATCTCTAGATTTACAAAGTCTAGGTTAGGTTTAATATAAAATGTATTTGAAGCATGTTGGTGCAACCCACCCTCAATATTAAAGGTAGACTCAGCGAAATGACGTTGCCACGGACAGCATTGCAGAAATTGAGATGAGCAAGATGCAAAACTTTGCTCTCACACAGTCGCACACAATATCTGTGCATGTGCACGGGTTCGCTTCACGCTGTTCACATCATGTTAGCCAGAAGTTGAGCCTTCAACGCTCTTAGTTGTTGCGAAAATGTACCCATTACGCTGTTTACTTACTGCATCTATGTCATATCACAAAGTCTACCTTCAACTCCACACACCCTCACCACCTGTGTCAGAAATCAGGACTCGTGAAATATTACTGTGCATAGTGACCCCTGCGTGAGCTTACACTTTTCAGTGAACCTCAGCTACACACTTATCAAATGCATCTTTTGAAGGCCTGTCACATTGAATGTGACGCTCTGTCTGATTCAAGAGGTTGAATATACATTTGAAACGGTCTGTGTCAGAAAATGAAGACAAAAACATGTAAGACCATATGTAACGGTGATGTCACTTTTTTTTGAAGTGGTTACGCCTCCTGTCTGAAGTGATGCTGCGGTTGAATTGTAGAGTGTCATTTCAGAGCTCATGCTCAACAGCTCTCCACCCATGAACTACTTGGAATGTTGTGACTCATCTCCTATGAGTGCTCATATTTACTCACGGCATCAAGAGGAGTCAGAAAGGGACTACTGCAAACTGTGTTCAACTCAAGTTCAATCCAATCCAATCTAAAAACCTGTAGGCCTACCTCATTCAGAATCCTATTGATACTTTTTTCCTGGGATGTTCACAAACTCATCTGACACAGGCCTTGCTTATTTCCTCAACTACCTCTCAAAACTCACAATAGCTCTGGGAAATTGCAGCTCCAGCTCTTTTATGTTCATACATCAACAGATCGCCACGGTGGAAGACACGGGTCAATGATGAACATCACTGTACTCTGATGTTACTGGATTTCCTTTTGTACGTTTATTTCTTTGATTTGTTTATGACCTGGCCCATTTCAGCTTTTGAAGCAGAACAAATGTCCTGAAGCTTTTCATTACGTTTTACGAAAAAACTCCTCTGTTTTGCCTTAATTTAGGTGACATGCTGGCCCAGGTATCCTGGCCGATTGGCAGAGGGAGTAGAAGAGCTGTGGAGGATGCCCAGTATGAGGCATCGCATCTGAGGTCCAATAACTGTGCTCTTAATAACATCCAAAGAGAAGTGAGTTTACGACACACACCCTCGGGCCTGAACCTGCTGGCCTACTGAAATTAAAAACAAGCATTTGGCCCGACGGTTGTTTCCAACGCAAGCTGTTGTGTCAGCAGTCTTTTACTATAGTCCTCCTGTCCTCAAAGACAACAGTGAGAACAGAAAAACAACACATGACAGGAATGAAAGAGTGGTGGCTTCTGTCTATATCTGCATCCATCTTCTGACTGCAATACATTCATTTTCCTCAGTTAGTGGTTATTCTGTTGCAAAGGTCATTAGTGAAGTAGAATAAGATTGATGGATGAAAGTGAGAGACATTTAGAGGCCCATCTCTCCCTCGCTCATCCCTGTCTGGAGGATGTGAGGGAGGGACTGCCTTCAGAGGGCAGAGGGATGGATGGCTTACACTCCCCCTTAACATTGGCATTCACAGTGGATGGCATCATCTATACTTCAGATGAGAGGAGAGAGAGTTTATGGCCTTTAGAGTGATGATGAGGCATTGTTTCCAGGGCAGCTCAGAGAGCCAGCTCTTATTCATACCCTCTCCACCCCACAACGCTGTTTACAGCAGAAAACCAATCATGATTATATTGTATGAGATTACTGTATGTTACAGGTTGTCCGACATGCAGAAAACATCCATCCTTTCCGTAATGGCCCTCTGGAGTATCTATGGAAAAGCTTTTATTTTTTTGTATTTTGTTTTGCATTCCAGTAAAAAGGATAATGTATCTGTGTAATTTATGCAATTGAATAAAAGCCCTGGGATTTTGAGGGATGATTCAAATAAATTGATAACTTTAAATCACTACAAGCACTCCCTCTGTCTCTCACTCTCCTGCACTAAAAGGGTTGAGTCAGCCTGCAGTAACCTTGTATTTGACTTGTATTGTCATTAGCAAATCAAACGTGGCTTAATTAGCCAGCACTCCAGCGGAATGTGCATTACCCTAAGTGACTACAGTAATATAACTTCAAGAAAAATCACCAATGGTCTTTCACATTGACACCAGAATGAATGAACAAGGTGTTTTGCTGCTTTTGGAAGTGCTGCTATTGTCATTAAGTATGGACATTGATTATTTTAGTATTAGAGAGCCCATAAGTGCATTAATCCAATACAAATGGAACTCTCTCTCCAGATGGGTGCCACCCCTTTCCCCCGGTCTATCTCTCTCTCTCTCTCTCTCTCTCTCTCTCTCTCTCTCTCTCTCTCTCTCTCTCTCTCTCTCTCTCTCTCTCTCTCTCTCTCTCTCTCTCTCTCTCTCTCTCATACACAAATAAATGGTTGGAAAGAAACATCTTTAGGGGAAAAAGTAACAATCTTGTATGCTGAGTTTACCCTATAAGGTTTACATTAACAGTAAATACCATCTACAATGGACATAAACCCAATCGTGGTGTTTCCCGCTCTATCAGTGTTTGTAGTGAAGATGGAGTCAGAGGGCTGTTTGTGTGACTGTGTTGTTGCTCTGCCCCCAGTCCTACTGCTGTTATATTCCTCCACGCTCTGACATTTGAAAACCCACCGTGAATAGCTTAGCCAGGCGAAGGGAAAGGAGAGGCCAAATCATGGAGGGACCAGGGGGAGGTTGCTCCTTGAAGGAACATACCCTGCAAGTATACAACCCTCATGATCATTTTGTAAACAACATCAAATCACATCTAGTTGACCTCGACAGGCTGCATATGTGGCAAAGGGTATTGTAAGTCTATCCTAAAGGGACGCTTAACTAATGTACTGTACTAGACTCCAAAATCATCTCATGGGTGTACTAACAGTACCCCCTGCTGGTAAGAGGGATAACTTTTTACATACAAGGAGAACAGAAATGACACGATGTACGTGCTGTGAGCTGATGAAAATTACACGCAGTACTACGCAATAAATATCAAATATTAAATGATGAATGGGGAATGAATTAATAATGACAGCAAGTGAGCAGAGGGAAAGGGATGGGCGTGATCCTGTTTATTGAGGATTAAAGACAAGTCTTCCTTCTACTCTCCAATAGAGGTCATCATCATACTGACTTCCTGCTGAAAGCTGACACAATTACCAATCTGCCCCACTTCCACTCTAATACACAGACTAAAACGCACAATGGAACGTTACAAGTCAAATGCCATATGAGTTAGAATGTAAGATGTATTTCTCCTAGTAATACTGCCATTACTTTAGCTGGGATTCGTCTTGACACTGAAACAGGTGTAATCAGAGACCCACTGACCCTAAAAGGCATAATACATCACTGCCCACCTAAGAATCTCAGAACGTCCTTGATATCACACTGATTTGGCTAAAAGAGAATGTACCCACCATAGAGATCCTATAAAATGAGTATTAAATTAGTAGGCTATTCTAATTCCTAATTATATGGTATCCACATACCGATACGTCAATGCTCAATGTCCACAATATAGTGTTTTTGACCAGTCCCCTGTCACACAGCCTACATATAAAATGCATTTATTTGGTATTTAATGTGCTGTATATTCCCTCCTATCTTATATTTATCTTGATACTATTATTGGATGTGTTGCCCCGGCACAGAGAATTCCTCCTTTACAGGTTCCCAAGCACTACTACCTTCAAGTCACCCTAGAGTAAACACTGTGGTTGCCATGCCAACTTGGAGCAGGATCCACAGAGCAAACACTTTAGACCCCAGGAGAAAAGTGCGTAACAATGGAGCCTGAACTGGGATTAGAGGGGAAGGGGGAGATGGAGCAGCACACAGGTAGACTGGGAACATTAAGTTCCATATAGCTAAATAAACAGTGTTCAAAATCTGGGGACACAGACAGGTTTATATCTAAGTCATATTCGGCTTAACATTAACAGTTTTCCAATCTGCTGCCAATTCCCGAGCCATACCTATCAAGTTAAATTATGGTCAGAAATAGGCCTACTGGTATATAATATAATTATCTATCTCTGTCTGTCTCTCTCTCGCTCTCTGTTTCTCTGTGTGTGTGTGTGTGTGTGTGTGTGTGTGTGTGTGTGTGTGTGTGTGTGTGTGTGTGTGTGTGTGTGTGTGTGTGTGTGTGTGTGTGTGTGTGTGTGTGTGTGTGTGTGTGTGTGTGTGTGTGTGTGTGTGTGTGTGTGTGTGTGTGTGTGTGTGTCTCTCTCTCACACACGCACACATACACACACAGAGATTACACTTTTTTATCTAACACACACTCATCAAAACTATGATGTAACCTAATATTCAGCAAAATGTTAATCATTTTACCAGTTGTAAAATATTTGAAAACCATTGGATTTTCAATTTGCATAGAGCAGAGTTAAAGAATTACCTCTTGCTGCAACCTGGACTCAAGGGTAGACATAACATAGTAAATGTAGAGCTGTTTCCTCCATTTAGTATGAAATGATATGTTATGAATTCCAATTTGTTGTTGCTAATATTAATATTAGCTAGGTGGCTAATGCTAATGTTAGCTAGGGGTTAAGGTTAAAGTTAGGGTTGACGTTAGTGTTAGTAGTTAGGTTAAAGGGTTAAGGTTAGGGGAAGGGTTAGATAACATGCTAAGTAGTTGCAAAGTAGGGAAAAAGTAGTAAGTAGTTGCAAATTTGCTATTTAGCTAAAATGCTAATGTGCTTGCTAAGATTCGAACAGGCAAGCTTTGCCTTAAGTAACCTTCTGTCTTGTGTAACCATACAAAACATAACATATCATACTAATTTGAGTGTCCCTGATTTTCGTTTACTGTGTCGCGTCTAGTATATGAGACCAGGCTGCTTGAATATGAAATCACATCGCTCACACACAAGGGCAAAAGGGTAACCGATACACATCCCTGCTGGAGATGATGACCAAAACGAATACGTAGCCTACCAACAAGAGGCTCAGTGACTGGGTGCCAAGAGCGCGTGGGACCAACTTCATCACAACTTCTCAACTTCTCAAACATAGATATGAATAATGTATCGAAACCGCGAACAGTAATTTCACCTTAACTGTGTGGTGATGTCGAAAATCTGCCTTATTTAGATACTTATCTGAAGTCATTATCGCCTTGTCGTTTCGAGTTTTCACCTGTCAATCTACTACTTGACAGAAGATAGTTTCAGTGCTAAAGAATTTGCAGGTGAGTAAACATGTAATTAACAGTATTTACAATTCAATAAAAGTTTGACATTGTCATGAACTTTTTATTTACTTTAATTTACTGTAAACGTTAGGGTTGACAATGATAGGCCTACTACAAACATTTGAAATAAATGTTCTTGCAAATCACTCTGCTAAGTGCTAAATCTACCAAATTACTTGCAATTGTAATTCGTCTTTAGTAACAAAGTAGCCAACAGTAAATAGAAACTGCAATCTGTCTTTTAGAAAGTTGCTTTTAATGATAAAGCATGTACGATTTGATTTATAATATGCCTGTCATGTTTTTCAGACAGATAGCGCATTTGACTTAAATCAAATGTAAGGGATTTGCATTTTTTTTCACATTGTATTCAAGTAACGTTACAGACTTAGCGCTTCAAAATGGTATACCATATACTGTAGTTGGATCAAAAATGGGGAAGTAATGTTGCTTTAAATGTTGATGAATGTGTAATTCCATTTAGGAGAAAAAGGCTTTCAAAGATTTCGCAGCCATTTACACACTTGCTTTACAATAATCCTTGGGAAACATGTATTTAGAAAATGAATATTTTTACCAAATTTCCAAAATAGATATTCTGTACATTATCTCACTAATTCCCTCATTAGGCAAAACATGAACGGTATTAAATTGGCTATTTATTGTATAATAAAGATAACCTTTCATATTGAAAAGCTACAGTGCTTCTCTTTGTTCACGCCCATTTAACATAGTTCAAACACTCTTAAGCCTTAGACCCACCCATCTCTATAAGAATTCACATGTGAACCCATGTGACTGTGGCCATATGCTAAAGCAGTGAGGTACATTGCTTAAAAAACAAATAAAATATTTCAAGATTACAATATTTGATTAACTTCAGGTGCTAGCTTACAAGAAGGAACAACTTAAAACACACAAACACATAAAGGTAAAAACAATCTATATAGATCTAGGCGTATATCATAAGATCCTTTTGTTGTAAATGACTTGTAACTGGAAACGGCAGATTTTTAATGGAGTATCTACATAGGCGTACAGAGGCCCATTATCAGCAACCATCACTCCTGTGTTCCAATGGAACGTTGTGTTAGCTAATCCAAGTTTATAATTTTGTAAGGCTAATTGATCATTAGAAAACCCTTTTGCAATTATGTTAGTACAGCTTAAAACTGTTGTGTACCACTGTGTACTACTGAAGGGAGTAGTACACAGCGGTGTACGAGATCTTCAGTTTCTTGGCAATTTCTCGCATGGAATAGCCTTCATTTCTCAGAACAAGAATAGACTGACGAGTTTCCTAAGAAAGTTCTTTGTTTCTGGCCATTTTGAGCCTGTAATTGAACCCACAAATGCTGATACTCAACTAGTCAACTAAAGAAGGCCAGTTGTATTGCTTCTTTAATCAGAACAACAGTTTTCAGCTGTACTAACATAATTGCAAAAGGGTTTTCTAATGATCAATTAGCCTTTTAAATTTTTCAAAATGGATTAGCTAACACAACGTGTCATTGGAACACAGGAGTGATGGTTGCTGATAATGTGCCTCTGTACGCCTATGTAGATATTCCATAAAAAATCTGCCCGTTTCCAGTTACAATAGGCATTTACAACATGAACAATGTCTACACTGTATTTCTGATCAATTAGATGTTATTTTAATGGAAAAAAATTAGCTTTTCTTTCAAAAACAAGGACATTTCCAAGTGACCCCAAACTTTTGCATGGTAGTGTATGTGATGTGAAAATTGCGTGGTTTGCTCTATAACCTGTTAATTCATATGCCATGTGAGTGTGATATATAGGCCTAAAGGTTGATACAATAAGAAGACACAGTGGCAGAATAAATTCAACCACAACTTTGTTTTATCACAAAACCAGATAGCAACCTCTGTCCAGTGAAGTCCACAAAGCATATTGCATGTACAGTAACAGACAGTTATATGACCTACAGCATGATCAAGAAAGTTAATGTTTCCGCCATTTTTGGACCACTTAACAACTATTGATTTAGAACCACAGAGAGTTACCGTAAATCACAAAGAAAACAGGAGCTGTCTGCACTATTCCAGCACCATTTCAGCTTCAACATTTCAAAACCATCAAATCACCACTGCTTAGTCTAATACAGTGACAACTAAAAGATACAACGTAAGCTAAATATGTTGCCATTTGGAGCAGGACATGTAATATTCATGGCCTTTTCATTCTCAAAAAGATATGTTTGCCGGGATGTGTCCAGTCCAGGGGATGCTTGCACATCTCTAGGAGGAAGGACGTCAACGTTGCAAAGCAGCTGAAATCTGGTTCCATCTGAATGAAAGCTCCTTGGCTACAACAACACCAGGCTCCAGACATTTGAAGCCATAAAAAAGGAAAGCAGACTAAAATAGACAAGACTTTAAAACCTTGTATTAAAAATAACAAACCCAGCACTAACATTCACTGACACCCAAGTTAAAGCAATAAGCTCATAAAGTACAAATACAAAATACCGAAAGTGCTGCTTGTTCACCCTAGTTCATCTCCTTGTACTTGCAGAGGAGAGCAGGTTCTTCTTATGCTGAAAGACAAATTCCAGGAAATAGGTTAGAGTTAAAACATAAATACATTTATACTCTAATAGCTTGTTATTGGCTGTTGACTGCTACAGCTGTACTAATTCACCAGCTAAAAAACAAGCCCTGTAGTCAACCTGCTTCCAGTCAAACAATGGCAATGCTGACACAACTTATTTAGCAAACATTTAACTTCATAATTAGCTAAATGTAAATGATATTCGTCTAGCTAGCCAGTTAGTTGAAATGGCAAAAAAACGACCTAAATCGAAATCTATTATCCAATCTAGATAGCTTTTTAGCCATTATTTAATTGTGGTTAGCTAGCTAGAAAACCTTAGCATGTATGTACCTATCACCTGGCTAACATGGGTTAGCATATGCACCCCAGTGGCTATTTTCGGTGGTTAAACATGACAAACTGACAAAAATGACAAAGATTATCATCATGTCATGCATGGCTCAGCACATCAACCATAAACATTAGCCAATTTAACATTAGCTAGCTAGCTAGAGTTCTGGCCAGCTAAAGTTAGCTAGCTAGCTAGCATGCTACCTGTATTTGTGCTGTTTATTATTAGTTATTATTATTATTTTATTATTAGTGCTTTTTGAGGTTGGTTCGGTTTCGGCTCGATTATTAAAAAAATTATAAAGATTTTTTATTTCGGTTTTGATAATTAAAAAAATAAATACATGCACCAAGCATTATGTTGGTTGAATGCTGTAACAACACAGAATAAAACAATGAATAAAGTCCCATGATGGTAGTGAATGTTCATTACTGCTTATCACTTATTAACCATCAGTTATTCACATTACTTTACTTGAATACAAGATTTCATTTGTTGTGTATAATACATGTGTTTAATTTAATTACTTTATTATTTCATTCCAAGTCATCATCTCATCTCTATAGAGCTGCTGCCTATGCTGTCTGACAAAATCACTATTTTAGTAGTTCTTCAAAGTAAATAAGGCATACTTTATGTATCCCCTCTTGATCGCGCATTCTTCTGTGTCTTGTGTAGCAAGTGTAAAAGAAACACAGACTGGACGAGTAGCCGTGCAATGGATTATGGTCATTGTAGTTAATTATCATGTTTTCTGTGCTAAACTATGTAGAACATTGGCCTGTTGGAAACTACTACATCTCACAGTTAAGGCATAATCTGATTTATCTCTAGATGAACTGTAGTGCAATGTGCTCATTGAGCTCACAGAAGATTTAAAAAATATATATAATTCAGATAATTGAACCGACAGTCAATTAGTAAAACAATTCAGGAAAAAAAAGACTCTTTGTTTAATCGTTCAGCAGTAGCCTGTATGCAGGTGTTTAGTTACACAGCAATAGCCACTGGACACACCACCTCAACGTGGATAATTGGGTAATATTTGGTAGATACATTGATCAACAATAGGACTAAATCAAATCTAACTTTAAATACAATTTGATTTGATGTAATCTTATTCTTTCAATTGTATTTTTGGTTTAGATGGAGACGTGAATCCAAGATATGTATTATTAACTTGTAGATTCCATTTGAAGTCAACCAAAGCTGAAACGTAGGCCTATATGTATTTTCTATTTTTAGTTGAACCCTGGGTTGAATTGAAACATTAGCTGTTGATGACTTCCCAAATGCTATACAGGCCTAAATATCATCATTGATGATATAGGATTGATAAATGACGGTTACATTTGATTTGATTTGTTGGACCTACCCATTGGAATGACTCCGATAGCAACAGTGAATCTATTAACTTGAGATTTTCTCAACAATCATTATCACGATAGCACATTGGTAATAGTCAGTGACAAATATATCAAAGCTAAACAGGGCTGGGCTTGGTTAAAATCCTGGATGGGAGACCGAAGGAATAGCTGTAGATAGATCAACTCTTTATCTTTTTTGTTATAGTGGCTATTATGTTGAAGATCTGACGTTGTTTCAGTTGTACAAATTCAACATATTTTGGTTGTTGAAATGTTACCCTCAAAATGACAGTTTTAACAAAAGTTCGTAACTTTTTTCAAATCCAATGTATTTTCCACCACAGGAAGTTGGCTGCACCTTAATTGGGGAGGACGGGCTCGTAGTAACGGCTGGAGCGGAATAGGTGGAATGGAATCAAATACATTAAACACATAGTTTAATGCCATTCCATTCACTTCATTCCAGCCATTATTATGAGCCGTTCTCCCCTCAGCAGCCTCCACTGTTTTCCACGTAGATTCCACATCGCAATACGTTGACAAATTACATTGATTCAACCAGTTTGTGCCCAGTGGGTAGCTAGCAACGAAAACAACTTTATGACACTGTGTTGAGCTAGCTAATGAAGTGTGCACATGAAGCTAGCAAGCTGTTTCACTGGGGACTCTTACCTGCATATGGATGATGATTAATCACAGCAGACTAAAACACTTTCAAAATATCCTTCCCACTCGGCATCAACCAATAAGAGCTGCATGATACCAGCACCAGCAGAATTCAGGGCGACACTGTTGTTGAAAGCTGTAGCTACACTTTGCATGTTATCCATAATGGAAATATGAAATATGAGTAATTTTTCCAATATCCGCAGTATCAGAGAGCAGGATGTGACATTTGACAGAAGGCTAGTGACAGACTCTCTCTCATGAATTTCCCGGCCCCCTCCTTATCCCAACCAATAATGGCGGGGCAAGATTCTGTATTTTCTCTGTGGCTAAACAGCTTCGTTTTAAAAATGTTCTTCATAATTACAGATCACATACAAGTTTATTATTAAGGCATCAATGCGTTAAAAGTTCACATGTTCAAGAAGACATTTCTGCAACAACACAAAAAAAGCCTTTTAAACGGCTCTACTGTATAGACGGGTTGGCTGACAACATTTTGAAAATGATGCGCGCATTGATGGGTCCAGAAGCTGTGCTTTATTATGATTCTCAATGGTCAGATAGCTGGCAAAAATGACAAGAAGCTGTCATGTGGGGAATCGTAGGTGGCTCGTTTCAGGTAGGTTTATCTTGTTCTTGATACCATGCCTTGTTTTAAGGTGTTTTAAAGTAATTCATGTCAATGCTAATATGGCAAAAAATTCGCTAAATTCGCTAAGTTTATTTTGTCACGTGCACCGAAGACAACAGGTGTAGACCTTACAGTGAAATGCTTAATTACAGACCCTAACCAACAATGCAATTTAAGTAAAAAAAATAGGTATTAGGTGAACAACAGATGAGTAAAGAAATAAAAAACAACAGTAAGAACACAGTGAAAAATAACAGTAGCGAGGCTATATACAGTAGCGAGGCTATATACAGGCACCGGTTAGTCGGGCCAATCGAGTGTACCTTACCGTGAAATGCTTACTTACAAGCCCTTAACCAACAGTGCAGTTCAAGAAGAGTTAAGAAAATATTTATCAAATAAACTAAAGTAAATTATTTTCACAAAAATAAAAGTAACACATTAACAGAAACAATAACGAGGCTATATACAGGGGGTACCGATACCGAGTCAGTGTGCGGGGGTACAGGTTAGTTGAGGTAATTTGTACATGTAGGGTAGGGGTGAAGTGACTATGCATAGATGATAAACAGCAAGTAGCAACATGTACAAACAAATGGAGAGAGGGGGGGGTGTCAATGTAATAGTCCTGTGGCCATTTCATTGTTCAGTTGTTTAGCAATTGTTCAGCAGTCTTATGGCTTGGGGGTAGAAGCTGTTAAGGAGTCTTTTGGTCCTAGACTTGGCGCTCCAGTACTGCTTGCCGTGCAGTAGCAGAGAAAACAGTCTATGACTTGGGTGACTGGAGTCTCTGATAATATTATGGGCTTTCCTCTGACACCGCCTATTATATAGGTCCTGGATGGCAGGAAGCTTGGCCCAGTGATGTACTGGACCGTACACACTACCCTCTGTAGCGCCTTACGGTCAGTTGCCGAGCAGTTGCCATACCAGGCGATGATGCAACCGGGCAGGATGCTCTCGATGGTGCAGCTGTAGAACTTTTTGAGGATCTGGGGACCATTGCCAAGTCTTTCAGTCTCCTGAGGGGGAAAAGAACACACAACTGTCTTGGTGTATTTGGACCATGATAGTTTGTTGGTGATGTGGACAGCAAGGAACTTGAAACTCTCGACCGCTCCACTACAGCCCTGTCAATGTTAATGGGGGCCTGTTCGGCCCGCCATTTCCTGTAGTCTACGATCAGCTCCGTTGTCTTGCTCACATTGAGGGAGAGGTTGTTGTCCTGGCACCACACTGCCAGTTATCTGACCTCCTCTCTACAGTGGCGTGCGAAATTATTTACCCTGCTTGGCATTTTTCCTATTTTTTTGCCTTACAACCTGGAATTCAAATAGATTTTTGGGGGGTTTGTATCATTGGATTTACACAACATGCCCACCACTTTGAAGATGCAAAATGTTTTTTATTGTGAAACAAACAAGAAATATTACAAAAAAAGAGAACTTGAGCGTGCTTAACTATTCATAACTAAAGTCAATACTTTGTTAGAGCCACTTTTCCAGCAATTACAGCTGCAAGTCTCTTGGGGTATGTCTCTACAAGCTTGGTACATCTAGCCACTGGGATTTTTGTACATTCTTCAAGGCAAAACTGCTCCAGCTCCTTCAAGTTGGATGGGTTCTGCTGGTGTATATCAATCTTTAAGTAATACCACAGATTCTTAATTGGATGAGATCTGGTTATTGTGCTGCTGGAAGGTGAACCTCCGTCCCAGTCTCAAATCTCTTGAAGACTGTTTCCCTCAAGAATTTCCCTATATTTAACGCCATCCATCATTCCTTAAATTCTGACCAGTTTCCCAGTCCCTGCTGATGAAAACATCCCCACAGCATGATGCTGCCACCACCATGCTTCACCGTGGGGATGATATTCTCGGGGTGATGAGAGGTGTTGGGTTAGCACCAGACATAGCATTTTCCTTGATGGCCAAAAAGCTACATTTTAGTCTCATCTGACCAGAGTACCTTCTTCCATATGTTTGGGGAGTCTCCCACATGCTTTTTGGCAAACACCAAACGTGTTTGCTTATTTTTTTCTTTAAGAAATTGCTTTTTTCTGGCCACTCTTCTTTAAAGCCCAGCTCTGTGGAGTGTACAGCTTAAAGTGGTTCTATGGACAGATACTCCAAACTCCGCTGTGGAGCTTTGCAGCTCCAGTCTCTTTGTTTCCTCTCTGACTAATGCCCTCCTTGCCTGGTCTGTGAGTTTTGGTGGGCGGCCCTCTCTTGACAGGTTTGTTGTGGTGCCATATTCTTTCAATTTTTTAATAATGGATTTAATGGTGCTCTGTGGGATGTTCAACGTTTCGGATATTTTTTTATAACCCAACCCTGATCTGTACTTCTCCACAACTTTGTCCCTGACCTGTTTGGAGAGCTCCTTCGTCTTCATGGTGTCACTTGCTTGGTGGTGCCCCTTGCTTAGTGGTATTGCAGACTCTGGGGCCTTTCAGAACAGGTGTATATATACTGAGATCATGTGACAGATCATGTGACACTTAGATTGCACACAGGTGGACTTTATTTAACTAATTATGTGACTTCTGAAGGTAATTGGTTTCACCAGATCTTATTTGGGGGCTTCATAGCAAAGGGGTATGAATACATATGCACTCACCACTTTTCCATTTTTTCTTTTTTAAACAAGTAATTTTTTTCCCATTTCACTTCACCAATTTGGACTATTTTGTGTATGTCCATTACATGAAATCCAAATAAAAATCTATTTCAATTACAGTAAATAATGTAATGCAACAAAATAGGAAAAACGGCAAGGGGGATATTATTTGCAAGGCACTGTATACGCTGTCTCATCGTTGTGGGTGATCAGGCCTACCACTGTTGTGTTGTCAGCAAACTTAATGATGGTGTTGGAGTCGTGTTTGGCCACGCAGACATGGGTGAACAGGGAGTACAGTAGGGGACTAAGTACATACCCCTGAGTGGCCCAACAACTGTAACAATGCATTTGAGAGACAACAAGTACTCATTGTGCAAATGTATTTATGTTTTCAATAAACATTTGGAGACTAAATATAGTTTACCTGTTGTTAACAATATAAGCCAAGCCCGTCTGTTTTGCCCCATAGTTGCGCACGTGAAGGTTTTCTGTTGTAGTTCTGTTTGCTGTCAAACGTCCCAGACAAGGACACCTGATTCAACTTGTCAACTAATCATGCCCGCAATTAATTGAATCAGATATTTTTTGTCCGGGGATATAATAACAATGTGTACTGTTGGTGGTTCTCGATGGACTAGAGTTGGGAACCATGAGTAGACTATGGCAACATATTTTGGGGAGATTTCAGTAAATTCTTCCCTGCGTGAGTTATAGTTTGTGACTCATTTATTACTCATAACTATAAATGTGTGCCTGTCTCACTGATATATTTCAGATGTCTTTGTCCGTATGGATAGACCACAGAGGGCCTGAAGATGAGATGCTGATTTAGCCACGGATCTTCCTCTTCTGCAGACTTTTGGGAAGAGGAGCATTTTCGGAAAAGTTGTTCTAGTCTCCTAAACCCTCCAAGGCTGCTTGTGAAAAAGAAACTGGGTCAGACATGAACGGTAAGGGCTGTCACCTCTTGGTCTCCCCCTCTGGTGTACCCCATTCGCTGGGCATGATCACAGGACAGCAGGCCCCCTCCATCAGGATGCCTATGCGCACCACCCTGTCCCCGGGATTCTGTGCCACCCTGAGCCCCTCTCCAGTGGGTAGCAGCTGGGGTAGAGGAGGGGGTGTCCACCACTCGCAGGTACCCCTCAGCTCCGGGACAAACTCTGGGAATTCTGGGAGTTCTGTCCTGCTCCCTGCCCTGAGCCTCCGCAGGCAGATGTTGACCAATGGGAAACAGCCAAATGTGTCAAGTGTCTCACAGATGTCACGGCAACAAGTGCCCGCCCTTCAACTCCCACCCATCAGCGTTGCAGCCACCAATCAGGGCATGGCGTCTGACTGCTCTGACAGTGGTGTCAAAGGTACGTTCTTGTAAGCTTTGTCGATATACAGTATTACATTCAGACTAATACATTTACACGAGTGTAGATGTGAGTGATGTCTTGACCTTTTGTGTAGGATAAGGTCATTTCCATGTGAAAGGTTACATGAGCACCAACATGTGAAGTTCATAGGAGGATATCAAATTGGGTGTCAAATGAAAGCTATGTACATTTTTCAACAATTTCCATCCTAGAAATTAGGAATAAGCATAGGCTTTGATTTCTTGTCAAACAGGTGGAAAAGGAGGTCTTAGAAAACATCTACCATAAAAAGCCTTAAAATCTATTAGAAATAAACTCAGCAAAAAAAGAAACATCCCTTTTTCAAGACCCCGTCTTTCAAAGATCATTCGTAAAAATCCAAATAACTTCACAGATCTTCATTGTAAAGGGTTTAAAACTGTTTCCCGTGCTTGTTCAATGAACCATGAACAATTAATGAACATGCACCTGTGGAACTGTCGTTAAGACACTAACAGCTTACAGGCGGTAGGCAATTAAGGTCATAGTTATGAAAACTTAGGACACTAAAGAGGCCTTTCTACTGACTCTGAAAAACACCCAAAGAAAGATGCCCAGGGTCCCTGCTCATCTGTGTGAATGTGCCTACTACAAGGAGGCATGAGGACTGCAGATGTGGCCAGGGCAATAAATTGCTATGTCTGTACTGTGAGAAGCCTAAGACAGTGCTACAGGGAGACAGGACGGACAGCTGATCGTCCTCGCAGTGGTAGACCACATGTAACAGCACAGGGTTGGTACATCCGAACCTGCCCAAGTTACACCAAGAACGCACAATCCCTCCATCAGTGCTCAGACTGTCCGCAATAGGCTGAGAGAGGCTGGACTGAGGCCTTATAGGCCTGTTGTAAGGCAGGTCCTCACCAGACATCACCGGCAACAACGTAGCCTATGGGCACAAACCCACCATCGCTGGACCAGACAGGACTGGCAAAAAGTGCTCTTCACTGACGAGTTGAGGTTTTGTCTCACCGGGGGTGTTGGTCGGATTTGAGTTTATCGTCGAAGGAATGAGCGTTACACTGAGGTCTGTACTCTGGAGCGGGATCGATTTGGAGGTGGAGGGTCCGTCAGGGTCTGGGTCGGTGTGTCACAGCATCATCGGACTGAGCTTGTTGTCATTGCAGGCAATCTCAACACTGTGCGTTACAGGGAAGACATCCTCCTCCCTCATGTGGTACCCTTCCTGCAGACTCATCCTGACATGACCCTCCAGCATGAAAATGCCACCAGCCATACTGCTCGTTCTGTGTGTGAATTCCTGCAGGACAGGAATGTCAGTGTTGGCCAACGAAGAGCCATGGCCAGCGAAGAGCCCGGACCTCAATCCCACTGAGCACGTCTGGGACCTGTTGGATCGGAGGTTGAGGGCTAGGGCCATTGCCCCCAGAAATGTCTGGGAACTTGCAGGTGCCTTGGTGGAAGAGTGGGGTAACATCTCACAGCAAGAACTGGCAAATCTGGTGCAGTCCATAAGGAGGAGATGCACTGCAGTACTTAATGCAGCTGGTGGCCACACCAGATACTGACTGTTACTTTTGATTTTGACCCTCCCTTTGTTCAGGGACACATTATTCCATTTCTGTTAGTCACATGTCTGTGGAACTTGTTCAGTTTATGTCTCAGTTGTTGAATCTTGTTATGTTCATACAAATATTTACACATGTTAAGTTTGCTGAAAATCAACACAGTTGACTGTGAGAGGACGCTTCTTTTTTTGCCGAGTTTACATCAAAACACAATAATGTTGAAGACCCCTGCCAACTAATATCAACATTTAGTTATGGGGGAAAAAATTCTGCCTTCTGTAAGTTTCCATTGCCAAAATCTTCATGATATTTTCACATTTCTCTCCCTCATTAGGGGGGAGGATAATGACAGTTCACAGAAGTGACAAGTGAAGGTAGACCTGCCAGTTAGTTATAGTGTTTTTACTGATATTGATTTTGTTAATTTTGTAGACTAAGTGATTAAAACAAATTGGTAACAGAATTTCTGCAAATTAATTGGCTACAATGGGAACTCAAAGCAGTCACAAACCACAGTTGGGTCACCTGCTACTGTCCTCCCATCCACTGGCATTCTGTTATGTTCAGCTGACAACTGTTTCCTTTCTCTTTCTGTCGTCTGGTGGTCAAAGCAAGTGTGTGAAAAGTCTAGACAACCCCTCCCTCTCTCGCTCCCTCTCTCTTCAATTAATGTCCCCTCTCCCGGCTCTTACTGACACTCCCTTTCCATTTACTATAACCAGGATCCTCACCCACTGAACACTGACCGACACCGGACGTCCATGGACATTGAAAAGTAGTTTGCATTTGGTCCTGGCCTTGATTTCAACATCCACAGACGTTTTTTGAGGGCCTGGTCCAGACCAGACTTGATTTCAAGGTCCACAGACGTCTGTACTGACCTTCATTTGTCACAAAAATAGATGTCCATGATTCACAAGTTTGGACAGCACAGTACAGTACAGTAGAGCACAGAAGAGTACACTACAGTAAAGAAATGTAGAGTATAGTACAGTACATTATAGTAGAGCACAGTAGAGTATAGTACACTACAGCAAAGAAAAGTAGAGTATGGTTCAGTACAGTACAGTACAGTAAATAAAAGTAGAGTACAGTACACAGTAGAGCACACTAGAGTGGACTACACTATAATGTACTGTACTGAACTATACTCTACTGTACTGTACTGAAGAATACTCTACTTGACTATACTGTACTGTTTTCTACTGAACTCTACTGTGTTGTACTTTGATGTCCAAACTTGTGAAACATAGACATCTGTGATTAGTTAAGATTTGGTCCAGTCTGGACCAACCAAATGTGGTCTTATTTGGTGGCGGAGCTCATTAAAATAATAGCCAGTGTGGTAGAATAATACCAAAATCGGAGGATATTACATATGTATACCTTTGTGTACCATTTTAGGATACAACACCATGAAGAGAATGACATTCCTATCCATAATTATGCATTTCTGTGTAGTACAGATCAGGGACCAATGATGAAATTCCATTACTGCAATTCAGTTACTGGGTGTAAATCCACTTAATTTACTGTAGTTCAATAACCAGAAGAGATTTAAAGATCAAATAGAAATAGTGACACGGGAACTAAATACAGTGCATAACGAATAACAATAACGAGTGAAAATAACATGGCTATGTACAGGAAGTAGCTATAAGCATCTGCATAGTTCTTCCAGGAAATTGTTAAAAGTAGTCCTTGTGCAGAGAGTTGTACAGTTTGTTAAACTTTGAAATCAATGGGTTTTTTTTGGCATACAACTTAAGAGAAAAAAATCTGTGTCTCAGCGCAGTTCCTTTAGTGTGGAATTGCCCATAACTGTAATTGTTTTGATCAGTCTTGACTTTGTCCCCCTCATTATGAAATATTGTGACCCTCGTGACCTTAGGTTAGTTATCCTCTCTAGGTGCACTTGCAAGTGAGGATGTCCCTCCAAGTATATTGAAAGCACCCTATTAAAGTAATCAGTTGTTTAATAGCTAGCTAAATGTTCCCTACAATAAACTATTTATTTAAAGCCTGATACCTATGCCCTCCGAGGACCTGTATGGAGGACCTCTTCCTCCCTTTCAATTGAAAGATCACAGTGTGCACATGTCCCAGTGATATGTTGTAAACAGCATTTCAATCAGTCCCTCTCTTCTCGCCACTCTTCAAAGTAGCACCGATTTACATAGAAGTCTTCATACTTCACTTCACTTCAATGTCGTCCTCCCACCCTAACCACCGTTCTTCCCCAGAACTCCTTTCTCCCTGGCTTGTTTATTGATAACTAACCAAGCAGAAAACATATCCCTAAATGAGCGATGGAGGAAAGAGAGGAAGAAAAAAATCTCATTAGTAATTAACAGAGCAGAAAGTGTCTCTGGGCAGCCCAGGTTTGTTAGGGTGAATTCCAGGATTCATAAGCTTCTATTGAACAAGACAAAAGATGTTAGGTTTGTGTTTGATTTCTGTTGATGATATCTGCCTCATGGGTCCCTGGTGTGCAAACACAGTTGGGTGTGTTAATATGGGGAAGTGAACTGTGGCGGAGAGGAACAGACCCTGAACCATGGATTCATTGCGTCTCTATCAAAGTCAGATACTGCCAGTACAAACTAAGAAATGTGTGTCAGGCATGATGACAATGGTTGGATGCAAATGGCAAATGCCACAACCACTGAAGTGTGAACATTGTAGAAGACTACACAGTAGTTGAAGCTCTCGCGACAATTAATGCACAGTGAGAGTTCTCCACAAGTGTCTCTCTATTATCTTCGTCTGGAATTTACTTTGAATGACTTGATTCCATAATTAAGAAAGTTAGTATTATTTCTCATGGTGTTTTCTTTTTCAATCTTGTTTCAAGCTGTGTCGAACGGTTTTGTTTGAATGTGGTCTTTAGCACAAGCAGCAGCACTGGAAGGCTGGATGCTCGGATGTAAAGGCCTCTTATTTATTATGATTTTTATAATATTCCCAGTTGAACATGAATTTGAAACGGTGTTGATTAATTTAGAGCCCGCATGAGGCCTAAGAAATGTCACTCGACATTTTAGACCCTTGGTCATTAATACAGTATGTGGTTCCTCACTATTTAGATATTATTATGTGAGGAGAAATGTCTGTATTTTTTTTATTTGTAAAGTATATGGTCTAATTCAAGCAAACCATGTCAAGTGATTGTATTTCCTACTGTATGACCCTGTATACTTTGACATTGATGGTGAACCCTCAAACCTCTAATGGTGAACTTGTCTCTATCAGGTTACTCTGTGTCAGGACCAAGTATGCAGGTGTTTGGCCAGCCAGCTGGTGCTAACCTCTGGGTCACCAGTAGTCCGATGGTGGTCCAGAGCCTGGGCATGGTGTCTCCTGTGAGTGCCCAGGCATACACCTCAGGTCCTCTGGTACCACACGCCCCCCAAGACTCCCAACCCCCACAAGGCCTGATGGTACCCTACACAGATGCCAGGTGAGTCAACCTCTGCATCACACTAGGTGGGGGAGTATACCTACAAACTCTTTTCATTGCACTGATTTCTGAGCTACTTTAAACAATTTCCATGTACGTTATTAAACAGCTGTGATACTCAACTCTACCAGATTTTCCTGGTACTGCTATCCTTACTCACATACTACAGTGTTGTGCCTCAGGTCCTTGCTCTCCAGAGAGTCCCTGGCCTCCACCACCCTGAGCCTAGCAGAGACCCAGTCAGTTCTGAGTGGCAGACAGGAGTGGCCCTATGGCTACCGAGTCCTTCCTCCACTCTGCCCACAGCAGGGCTCAACCCTTGGCAGCGAGGGGGGTGAGCTGCTCAGCATGCCCCCTGGCACTGCCATGTCAGGGAGCACCAGCATCTCCAACTCTGCGTCCCTGCCTTCCTACCTGTTTGGCGGGGATGCCAACAGCCCCCGGCAGTACTCAGCCCGTTCCAGGAAGAGGGCCCTCTCCATGTCCCCTCTGTCAGATGGCTATGGCATCGACTTCAACTCCATCATCCGCACCTCGCCCACCTCGCTGGTGGCTTACATCAATGGCTCCCGGAGCTCTCCGGCTTCCCACCACACCCTTTCACCCCTCCAGCCTGAGGTCTATGGCCACTTCCTGGGGGTGAGAGGGAGCTGTATCCCCTATCCTCAGTCTCCAGGCCTCTTCAGCCTCGCAGGCTCGACGCTGGCCCTGATCCCACTGAGTGACCCCCACCCTGGGATGGAGTGTGGCCGCATGCAGATGCTGGAGCAGGGTGGGGCGCTGGAGAGCCAGATGGCTAACATGGTGGTAGAGCAGCAGTGTCTCCCAGAGGAGGGAGGGACACTACAGGAGGCAGCCAGGAGTGCTAATGACCTGGTGCCATCTCTACACTTTCAGCTAGAGTTGGCCACCATCATCAGATCAGATAGTCCACCGCAGGGCCCTCCGCCCCCCTACCACTCTCACCAGCACCTCCACCTCCACAGACCTCCCAGCCACATCCAGGGCCATTCCCAGGGCCCTGTCCCACAGGCTCCCCCAGCTCCCCCTGTACATGGGGCCAGCCTCCTGCCCCATCCCCTGTCCCTGTTTCCCATGCTGGAGGAAGAGGAGGGGGAGACAGAGGAATACAGTGGGGGCCACTGCTGCCGCTGGGTTGACTGCAGTGCTGTGTATGACCAAAAGGAGGAGCTGGTAAGGCACATAGAGAAGCTCCATGTGGACCAGCGGAATGGCGAGGACTTCACCTGCTTCTGGGCAGGGTGTCCACGCAGGTTCAAGCCCTTCAACGCCCGCTACAAACTCCTCATCCACATGAGAGTCCACTCAGGAGAGAAGCCCAACAAGTGCACGGTACATAGCAAATCAATCTCTGGTGAATGCCTCAAAACTGTCTATAAAATGCAAGTGTGAATCTGTTTAGTCACCCACTTGAGGATCCATTGGCTTTACCTGAACAAAATGTTACCTCAGTTATTCCACCCCTTTATGCACAATGGTTAACATATTTTTCCCATAAGTATGCTAAGGGGGGGAAGTGAGTGCACCAGTTCCCTTCCAGGCTGTCTCCCCTGTCTACTGTGAGTCAACCAGCCAATCCTCTAGACCGGAGCTGTAGAGGGCCTTTCAGCCTCCTAATAGCCTTGCTGAGACGGTTTAGAGGGAAATCGACGTCTTGAAGTACGCACGTTGTACCTCTTTAAGGCCTTTGTGTGCTCTGATGTACGTCCGAAGGTTGAAGGTTTGGGTCAGAAATATGGTCTCTCTCTCCTCTTAACTGTGGCCATGGGCTAATTAGTCCAGCTCTGTGATAGTTGACATGGCAGTTAACTTAATTATGTAGTTATTAAATCAGCACAAAGGCAGAGCAGCGCTTAAGTTCTGGCAGGGCACCAGTCAGCCAGCCTCCTGATCCCTGCTCTGCCACAGTCCCCTCTCTCTCTCTCTCTGAGCTACTCTACCAGGCAGTCACAGGGCCTGTCAGCAGCCAAGAGCCTGCCAGGCAGGGACAGACTTGGCTGGGGTTCTGGGAAGGTGATGTTCCCTGGCCCGGTTCTGATTGGGTCTGGTTCTGTGGCCAAGGAGAGAGAGACTTGAATGGAGCTCATCTGAAAGCCATGTATCCTTGGACCTGGTACTGATGGGGAGGATTGGCTGGATTCCCCTGAGACAGGTGCTCCCAGTCCTAGTGCTACCTTTTGTTCTCTCAGATGTGCTGTTAGAGAAGGCTACGTTTGGTTCTTTTGATTTCACGGCATGACAACATACCATGTTCAAAGCCAAAGTCAGTTGACAGATGAGTTGTTCAGCTCTGTATAGCCTTCCTGTGCTGTAATTGCAGTTATAGGAGTCCTTCAGGAGCCATAGCAGCACAAAACCGATGCACATTAGTTGCAGTAGTGAGCTCGGGCTCTTTTTTAGGCTCATCGAGCTGGATTACTAAAACTAAAAAGAAACTGTAGAAATTATATTGGACCTACACTGAAACAGTCTTTTCACTCTTTCCAGGTTGCTATGAATCACCGAAAAGAAAGCTGAATAGTTAGGGAGAATAAAACATTTGAAAACAATTTTGACTGCAAGGAAATCGAACACATTTTCTGGACTTTGGTAAAGACCCGAATGTGGCCCGCGGGCAAAATGGCTTTGACATCCCTGGTCGAGACAATTGTAGAGATACCCCCCGCCCTCAACCCCACTGGGAACATACTTGAGGTTCAGATGAGTCAGAGGCCAACAATTCTCATTCCTTGACCCGTTTCCCTGCTTCTTGGTTAGACAATTATTAACTGGATGCATACCTGTGGTCGACCTTTCGCTCCAAAACACTCACTTATTAGTACCAACCAGTCCCGTTGCTATGGAGGCTGCAGCTGCAGTCAGATGGGTCTGTGTATCATGTAATCATGTGTTACAGGGGAAAATATCCAGGGTCATGCCCAAAAACAGAACGCTGGAAATGGCACCTTATTCCCTATGTAGTTAATAGAGTGCCTATTTGGACATACCCAGTGTGTGACATCCCATCATCCCAGGCTTGACTTCAGCATACGCTGAAAAAGTCAGACCGAAAAGAAATAGAACGAGGTCAGTCTAATTGACAGAAACTGTCAGAAAACCCATACTTACTGAACAAAACAGTCTGAGCAATCAAAGTCAGAGCCGAGGAGCTAGACAGGCAACAGAGACTCTCACAGAGCGAGAGAACCAGTTCTACTTCACTAAAAACGTCTTAGATGCCATGCCAGTCAATTGTCCGAGAATTACACTCGGGCTTATTGTGAGGAATGATTGACAGGAAGGATGGGGCTGGTGAATGGCAAACAGAGGCGCGAGCCGCCCGCCCAGCCGGTAGCATTACAATGAAGTAGATCTGATTACCCAGCACACTGCCCCACATACACCAGGCAAGCCATGACTTGTACCTGTCAGCTCTCAGTGCGTGAGGGTGATTGAGCACTTTCTTAACACATAGTTGATTCATCTGTGTATTTAGTATATGCCTTATCACTGGGATTTCAACACTTTCAACAGTTTTCAAACGGGTTTGGAGCATTGGAAATCCCCAAGAGCAACGCCTATGTAAACACATTAGCTAATCATGTTTTTTGCTCTACATTAATTTGATGATTTACTGTTCGAAGGATGAACAATTACCGCCATAGTTAATAATGGTACATTTTCCGGCTTATCACAACAGCTTTAGATGTTGTGCAGTAGATTCATACAGTTTCTTGGACAGCTGAACCATATCTCCTCCTACAGTAACTATATTATTTTCTAATGAAAGCTCCCTGTGTTGTTGGATCTGGATCGTAGTTAATTAAATAGAGAGACATATGGGGTACCCAAGCAACTGTGGAGGCCAGGGTTCCTCTAGCTTAGTCAGTTTAATAAAGCACTCCATGGGAATGCAGGCGTTCAAGTGTCATGGTAGCTGCATGGCTGTGCAATTAAGATGAACCAGGAAGCTATCAGTCAGCTCAGATAATTCCCGTTGGTTACTCAATCCGCATTGCTGCAGTGTGATGTTCAGCTACGTGAATGATATAGACGATATCTTGACACATCCTGGAGTTATCGGTTTTGTTTGGGCCCCAAAGTCTGTACATCGTCTGAATTATAAATGGTCTTGATGCTTCTATTCTGCGCTAGAGTACTTGAGTTGTAGGTTCACTTGAGGAATCACAGTGTGCATTTTAGCATATCTCTTATTGATGTTCGAAGACTGTAGCCGTTAAGGTGTAACACAACCCCAGTAGTTCGGTTTTAATCCACTTAGTTTCCCTTACAATGGACAGCTTGAAATTCTAGTCCTGCCTGCAACGGCACAGAATGCAGGCCTGATGGGATTTATGGTTTGCCAAGATTTTTAGCGCCATCTCTACAACCGTAAGGAGGGAAATAACTTGATTTTGCCGCCAGAAACCGGTTCAGACTTCAAAGTGTTTTAACGCACCAGCTTATTCTCAAGTTTCTGTAATCGTTTTCAGCTCTTATTTTAAAGACCTCAAAATCTCATGAACCAACTTTTTGCATTTATAGAAGATGACGATAGATGAGAAGATAAGAGGGAGAGGAGACGTTGACTGGGCATGAGGAGAGGATATGTGAGAGGGGGTGAGATTTGAGCGTTTGAAGAAGATAAGAAAGGGAGTTGAGCTGTAGATAAGAGTAAGGAAAGCGTTCTGTAAAGATGTGAGAGAGAACAGCGGGAGCATGGAAGGGATGGAGAAGAGAGTAGAAGAGAGAGTGGAGATGTGAGAGAGAGGAGATGTGAGAGAGGGGAGATGTGAGAGAGAGGAGATGTGAGAGAGGGGAGATGTGAGAGAGAGAGGAGACTTGAGAGAGAGGAGACTTGAGAGAGAGGAGACTTGAGAGAGAGGAGACGTGAGAGAGAGGAGACGTGAGAGAGAGGAGACGTGAGAGAGAGGAGATGTGAGAGAGAGGAGACGTGAGAGAGAGGAGACGTGAGAGAGAGGAGATGTGAGAGAGAGGAGACGTGAGAGAGAGAGGAGACGTGAGAGAGAGGAGACGTGAGAGAGAGGAGACGTGAGAGAGAGGAGACGTGAGAGAGAGGAGATGTGAGAGAGAGGAGACGTGAGAGAGAGGAAACAGAGAGAGAGGAGACGTGAGAGAGAGAGGAGACGTGAGAGAGTGGAGATGTGAGAGAGAGGAGACATGAGAGAGAGGAGACGTGAGAGAGAGGAGATGTGAGAGAGAGGAGATGTGAGAGAGAGGAAAGAGGCTGAGGCACTACAGAGGGCACTAGACTGACTCTGTTGGCACGCTGTGGGCGGGTCATTGTTCCCCAGGGCATGCCCGGCTGCCAGGACCTGTCAGGAGGCTGGCTGTGGCATTCAGCTCCACTGAGGAGCCATGTTGCTGTCTATTCAGACCCTCTGTCCCTCACAGCAGCTAAAAGGGGACTCTAAGCTTTATTAGCAAGAGAGTGTGTGTGTGTGTGCGTGAGTGTGTGAGTGTGTGAGTGTGCATGACAGGCCACTCCTGGGCACCGCTGGGCTCCTGGCAGTATATTTGTGTGTGATGCTGGTTCTCAGTTCTCTTCCCATCCCCAGGCTGAATGGCTATTTATCCTGCTCATTCTCCCTGGCCTGTATTTTTCTTATGCTAGCCCGTCTGAATGGTCCGATGCTGATCCTTTTCTCTACACTGTGGTTTGGAGTGTCCGGTTGTGGTGTACTTCCCTGGTATGCCACCGTTTTAGAGAGCATTTGGACAGAATATCCTGCTGTGTGTGAAGAAGACTTGTGAAAGACTAGAAAAACTATGGAATGGTGGTGGCTTTCTCCACTTTCAGGGATACTTCTGTTAGGTCATTACTCGTGTCCCCAGACAAGCAGGACATAGAGTGCAGTGGTAAAGACCCACAAGGGGAGATATCGTCATCGTTGCATGGGAGACCTCATCTGTAAGCACTAAAATGCTGTTGATTGTACCCCGAATTCACACATTCGCTATGATACAGTCATGCAGAATACGTTTGCTATCCCCAATAGGCTGGTGAGCACTGATAGAATTATCAGGCATATCTGCCTCTCTCTTGAATTACTTAAGGCTTATAAAGTCTGATTCCCATTCCTTTTGACAATATGAACATATGGTTGCCATCAGAAGGAGTCATAATGGCCTTACTGGAATTGAGGGTCAAAGTTAGGCATAATGAGTTTTGGCATAATGACAGTACTCTGCTGGGGGTTTTGCTCGGCAGGGTGTACAGTATGTTCGTGCCTGCTGTTTGCCAGCTTCCAGACAGAACAACATCGAGTGTAGTGGCTGTTGAGTAGGTAACACTTTGCCTATACAGTACGTTAGAGATTTGAATTTCATCGCGATATTGTCTTGCAAGAAGAGAGCGGCAATGTTGATTCAGATAGAGTTCAGAGGAGAAATCCAGTCTGAAGTTAGCAATATGTTAATATGCAAATCAAAGGAATCAAAGGAGTGAATCAAAGGAATATGTCCCATAGCAATGCAGATGAATGTGATGAGTCAAATATTAAAGGAACTGATTCATTTGTAGTTGGTCAGCTCAGACTGAGGGAGAGGTATAGCTATGCAAGGAATCCAGTCCTGGAGGGACAATAATAAAATGGGTCATGGTTCCATGACTTTACTCTGTGAAACTGAAGTAAGGACATTCCAAGCCCTTTGACTGTGGAGTGAGAGAGCAAAGGAGTAGGCTTGACTTACAGTAGGAAACTGTGATGATTCACATGTCTTGGGGGTGAGGTCATTGCAGTGAGGTGGTAGTACTCAGGGGCAGACTGGGACCCGAAGTTGTCTCAGGCATTTCTAACACACCGGCCTATTTCTCTCCTTGAGGCCCCCACACACACCGGCCTATTTTATTTCTTGAGTCCCCCACACACCGGCCTATTTTTCTCCTTGAGGCCCCCACACACACCGGCCTATTTTATTTCTTGAGGCCCCCACACACACCGGCCTATTTTCTCCTTGAGGCCCCCACACACACCGGCCTATTTTTCTCCTTGAGGCCCCCACACACACCGGCCTATTTTATTTCTTGAGGCCCCCACACACACCGGCCTATTTTTCTCCTTGAGGCCCCCACACACACCGGCCTATTTTATTTCTTGAGGCCCCCACACACACCGGCCTATTTTATTTCTTGAGGCCCCCACACACACCGGCCTATTTTTCTCCTTGAGGCCCCCACACACACCGGCCTATTTTTCTCCTTGAGGCCCCCACACACACCGGCCTATTTTTCTCCTTGAGGCCCCCACACACAACGGCCTATTTTATTTATTGCGGCCCCCACACACAACGGCCTATTTTATTTATTGCGGCCCCCACACACAACGGCCTATTTTATTTATTGCGGCCCCCACACACACCAGCCTATTTTATTTCTTGCGGCCCCCACACACACCGGCCTATTTTATTTCTTGCGGCCCCCACACACACCGGCCTATTTTATCTCTCGAGGCCACCATTATTAGCCAGATAATGATAATTTTGCAAAAACAGGTTTGACAGGCACAATAGGCTGAAAGTGGAAGGCCATCTGGCATTTGCCCGAAGTGACAGATGGCCAGTCTGCCACTGGTAGTACTGCACAAAGGAGAGCTGTTTAGTTCTGCTGACTTGGATCAGCTTCCATCCACTACTCTTGAATCCCATAGCTTGTGACAGCTAGTGCACCTGGGCAGGGAGCAAGCCCTTTTGACGAGGAACAAACCCCTCTCTACCTTAACCTCTCTACGAGTTGGTGGTAGCATGTTTCTACAATGAGTTCATCTGTCAACATGTTTAGATCCTACAAGACCCTTGAGACAAGACAGATTTTACAGACTGAAGTCTGTGTACACACAGATACTGACCCCTGCTGGATACATTGACCACCACACGTCTTATAGTGTTATCCAGTGGTAGTTTACATATCGAGAGCTTCTATCGGCATTAAAATTGGGTTATTGATATACCCTTGTTTTGTGCAATGTTCTCAAATCTATATACTACTCATGTTGTTGTTAAGTCCAAAAGAAAACAAGATAAAAAATTGCTGAAACCTTTCAAACCAATTATCTCAGAGAATCCTATTTTTGCAGATATAACTTTATAGTCTCAAGGTCTCCATATGCTGAATGTTTGGATGTTGTTTTGTGGACCCCTGATGTACAGTATAGGTTAATGATAGGGATATTAAGTGTACACTATCCCTCCTCTCCCTGTGCCCTTCGTGTGTTGTTGCAGTTTGAGGGCTGTCAGAAGGCTTTCTCTCGGCTGGAGAACCTGAAGATCCACCTGCGCAGCCACACTGGAGAGAAGCCTTATCAATGCCAGCACCCAGGCTGCCACAAAGCCTTCAGCAACTCCAGCGACCGAGCCAAACATCAGCGCACACACCTGGACACGGTGAGTTGAGTGGCGTATCTCAGACAGACACACAGAAAACACACGCATTGAGAATTGAGACACTGATCTCTTACTCTAAGTGTTCTTCCTTGTTCACTCTCTTGTGCTCTCTCATTCTCGTTTTTTCTCTCTGTCGCTGCCTTGTTTTCCTCTATCGAGCTGGACTTACCCACATGGCAGCTAGCTAGCATTTCCACCTTCAAGAAAGCTGTACACAAATTCTTCTGTGTAGACTTTTATCTAGACAGCATCTATGTGATGTGTATGCTGTTATTGATTATATGGAACCCAGGACTCCCTGGAAAACAGTGACTGAGTGGACTATCCTGGCTAAATAAATCTAATCAAATGACATACACACACACACTGAAAGTCGAAACTGGAAGTTGTTGGTTTTGTGACATTATTTACAGTTGTGTGTGTCCGTGTGCGTGTTTGTGCAGAAGCCGTACGCGTGTCAGATCCCTGGTTGTGTAAAGCGCTACACTGACCCCAGCTCCCTGCGCAAGCACGTCAAATCCCATTCCTCCAAAGAGAGGCAGTTGAGGAAGAAGGTCAGTATGGAGCTGCCTGGACTCTACTCTTTACACTTGAAAATTCGCTCAATCCCCCTCAGCATCTTACACTTTGCAGTGAAAGGATCCACTTGACTTTATCACAGTCTCAATGTCTTTTGAGACACCCGCTCTCTTTCACAGCCTCTTACTTTTCCCCACTTCTATTGTATCGCAAACACATCCACTCATACAGTACACTAACGCAGAATGCCTCCACATATTGTTGTATAAATCTTCACTAGGTAGTTGATTTTCTTTGCTGCGCTGTAATGCTCAGACCATATAAAAGTCACTGTTGGGGATAATCATGCTCATTAATTCTATCTTACAGTTAAGGTTATGTCACCATAGATACAATTTGCCGCAGGAGGTGGGCTGTTTCTATTTTTAAAAAGTATTGTTTTTACGAATACTCCCACATTCACTGTTTTTTTAAGTTAGTCTATTCTCTACTTGCATTTATGCTGATCTCTGTACCTCTGTATCTCTGTGATTGGTCTAAAGCTGAGGTTGTCCGTTGACATGAGCCAAGAGGCATTAACGGATTGCCTAACCATCCAACCCCTGAAACCCAGCCTCTCTCCTCTGGACATGATTGACAGAAGGTTGGGCCAATCCACTAGCCCCTCCCTAGATCACTACACAGGTACACATCATCCAGATGCTCTGACTGGGCCTTTATTTAGACCTATTCGGGTGTGAAATCCATAGTTTGATATGTACGTATATTCTTCTTAATTAGAGTCTCAGTGATGGGTTTATGTTGCGTGTAGCCTTGTCCAGTGTATCTATATCTCTATTTTGTTGTCTGTGTTTGATAGAGTTGCTGTCCAGTGGCCAGTCAAGCCACTGTGTGTCTCTATCCATCCCTGTCCCTTCAGCTGTTCCACAGGGCCAACCCTCCTCAAACAGCTCACACCTGGCTCTGCAGGACAGTTACAGGTACTGCAGCCACACAGCAGAACAACTAGTGTTAGTCTTGTAATCTATTTGAGTTCACCACAGAAGTTTATTCAGCTTTGACTATGAGGCAGTTCTAGAGTTTTTTTGTTTTGTTTCATTGCCGGTTGTAAGTTTAGATGCAGAGGGAACATTTGCATTTGTGATAAACAATTGGTATTCATACAATGGTGTTTTACCTATGCTCAAATTATGAAAATTCATTAGCAGCTGTCACAATCTGCTGTGGTAGTTATGTGGAAATCGTTTTCTAAGGCATTGGTGGTGAGAACATTTCCATTTGAAAACTTCACCGCGGTGATATGTGCACAGTGCGTGTTATACTGTAATTCTGTATTAAATGTTAAAATGTGCAGGAGACCTAGTCTTGAACTAAAAAAAGTGGGTGCTATTTAAACCATTCATCATGCATAGTCATATTTAGTCACATATTTGTATCTCTGTAACGAAGTCTACTCATCATAAATGCAGTAATCAATTTACAATAAACATATAGGATTAGAAGTCGAGCAAGGATTTCTACAACTGCGTTCAATGTTCCTTCCTTGAGACTTTGAGAATTCAGTCATGTTCCCAGATCTTGTGTAAAGGTCGAGGCATTTACATTGAATCTGTTTCGTAGTTATGACAAGTGCTGGCTAATGAAAGTTCTGAAAGTCATTACCTTAAGAACAGTCTTTCAGTCTCTCTCACTTCCTACTGGGTAATCAATTAACAGCGTTCTTGGAATTCTGCAGGTGAAAAAATGCTACCTGTATATAGTGAAAGACCTTACCTAGTCCTGTTGAAAGCCACAGCCCCTTCAAGACACTCTATTCATGGTATTTGGCAGATACTTTTCTCGGTGTGTCTAAGACATTGACGGCGAGATATGTGTTTTAATGGCATCGCTAGTAGCATAATGTCTGGCTCTCTGACAATGTGTCAGACAATGATGAATAGATGGTTATATTTCTCATCCATCCTGTTAAAGTGGTTTGGTTTTTGAAACATGTTCACATCTACTTTCTGGGAAGAGAACCTGCTGCAGGCCCAGTTGCATCTGTTGGGCAAGCGACTTGGTATTTCTATTCATTTTGAGTTCCCATTGGCAGAGTGACTGTAGCCATGACTGATTTAAATGCCTATCCCCTTTTCCTTCTTTTTTTTCTGATCTGAAACAAATAAGTACTTAAACGTCGGTTGTCATGGCTTCATGGCAGTAAACTCATAGTTAGAATAATCTGATTAAAATAAAGCACCATTTTCTCCCCTTTTGAAAGACCCCAATGGGCTTTCTTGTGGCCCGCAGCACCTCAGCTGTGAAGAGAGCGGTTGGGAAGAGGTTTTACAGGTTGGGAATGGCCAGCAACACTGTTGCCTGGTCAGCCCACAAAAAAAAACATTCCTTCATCCATGCACTTCAAAGGCGGTGAGAAGGAGTGTTTTCTGAAGTTTTGGGCAGCCAGATGCTCATGGCTTCTCACTGACACTGATTGATTGTCCTGGTAGCAGCGGTAGGCCGCAGCATTCACCACAGGATTCTGGGTACACAATCAGCCAATGAAAGCAGGCCCTGCTTTGCCTCATCAGTCTCTAGGGCCTGCATTAGTGGATGCTATAACCACCATCTAGAGTGGCTCAGGAATTCAATAAGTGAATCATAAAATTGGAAAAATACCATTCAGAGGCTCCGGGAAGAGGATTGCTGTAATTACTTTTCTAGATGTTAAATCGATTGTAAAATCCCATTTGCTATTTTATTCACTGCCATTATGTGATTTCTTTATTTCCTCATTCAGCCTGTGCATTGTTATCCCCTTAATCAATTGCATTGTAAACACCTCAATTATTTTAATTATTACCCTGGTGCCAGTAAGAAAAATGAAAAAGGTTTACAGATACACCATAAAAGCACTCATTGTTTGGCTTTCCTTCTAAGGATGTTCTTCACAATATCCTCTTTCTTACTTTCTGATGCTTGGTATGGGAAAAGAAGGTTGCCATATTTAAGTAACCAGGCATTTTAGTCTGGGCAAACAAACAAACTAAAACAAGTCATTAAGATTTCTCTCACGTATCTGTGCTTAGTTAACATGGGTTATTTAAAGTCTGAGAGGTGTGCTATGTTACTACCCCTCAGTGATGAATTAGCGGCCTCTTTTAAACAGACTTCTACTTGTCAGATATCAGTGTCTTTTCACTGAAAGTGCTGTCTGTGGGGCAAGGGTGTAACTTTGTGTTTCTTATTGGCGGAGGGGTCCGACATAAAAACAACAACTGTGAAATGGTTGTTCCTGGTGAATTTTGAAGTGAAATATATCCAAAATGTTCCTGATAATATGGTCAATATATCCCAACCACAACATGTATGTATTACTTAAAACTGTTGGTCTAACACTGCATTTACACAAGCGATTAGTGCTTTTTGAGGTCTGTTCGGTTTTGCTTCGATTATTAAAAAATAATCACGGTTTTTGATTCCAGTTTCGATTATTTATTTTTTAATAAATGCACTATGCATTATGTGGGTTGAATGCTGTAACAACACAGAATAAAACAATGAATAGAAGTCCCATGATGGTAGTGACTGCTCATTACTGCTTATCACTTATTAACCATAGAGAGTTATTGATTCACATAACTTTACTTTTAATAAAACATTTTAAAGAATATTTCAGTTGTTGTGTATAATACATGTGTTTTATTTGATGACTTTATTATTTAATTCCAAGTCATCTTCTCATCTCTATAGAGCTGCTGCCTATGCTGTCTGGCAAAATCACTATTTTAGTAGTTCTTCAAAGTAAATAAGGCATACTTTTATAACTTCTGAATACCAACTATCAATCACTTAGATCATGTATTTTCAGGTAGAGATAACTCATGAAGCAACTGCTGTCTATCCCTCTCGATTGTGCATTCTTCTGTCTCTTCTCTGTCTGTCTGTCTGTCTGTCTGTCTGTCTGTCTGTCTGTCTGTCTGTCTGTCTGTCTGTCTGTCTGTCTGTCTGTCTGTCTGTCTGTCTGTCTGTCTGTCTCTCTCTCTCTCTCTCTCTCTCTCTCTCTCTCTCTCTCTCTCTCTCTCTCTCTCTTTCTCTCTCTCTCTCTCTCTCTCTCTCTCTCTCTCTCTCTCTCTCTCTCTCTCTCTCTCTCTCTCTCTCTCTCTCTCTCTCTCTCTCTCTCTCTCTCTCTCTCTCTCTCGCCATGTCTGCCCCACACTTATCTAAACTAGCAGGCATAGAAGAAACACACAGACCGGACCAGTAGGTGTGCAATAGATTATGGTCATTGTAGTTAAATAACATGTTTTCTGCTCTAAACTATGTAGAATATTGACCTGTTGGAAACTACAACTCCCTACTACATCGCACAGTTCAGGCTTGAGGTGATTCATCTCTAGAGAAACTGTGCAATGTGCTTATTGAGCTCACAGGGGGAAAAAATGGAATTCAAATAATTGAACTGAAGTCAGTCAATTAGTTGTTTAAAAACCGAAAAATAACCGAAATGTCTGTTAAAACCTTTTGTCAATAGGGGGAGCTGTTAGCATTATTTTTTTTTTTACATTTCCAAATTAAACTGCCTCGTACTCAATTCTTGATCGTACAATATGCATATTATTGTTATTATTGGATAGAAAACAGTCTATAGTTTCTATAGGAGTTGAAATTTTGTCTCTGAGTGGTACAGAACAATTTCTACAGCACTTTTCATGACAGGGTTCAGATTTCAGAAATTTTTACCTCTGATCTGGGGTCTGTTTATAAGGCCACAGTGAATGCTATGAAGAAACCGACACTACCTACGTCTTCCTCTGGGTGTCTGTACGTCATCACGTTTTCAATGAAGTCTATGGGACGTTCACAGCCATTATAAATGACAAAAATGTACAGAGACCCCTCTTTCTCAACGTGCGCCTCAAGCGTGAAGGCCATCGGACCTGCCTCGTTCCAAATCGTTTTCTAACCAGCAGTATTTCTCCGGTCATGTTTTCAGTCGTTATAGTTGTTAAAAACATCATAATGTAGTGAATTTTAACCGTTTTATATCAATTTATATCCGTTTAGTGCGATTTTGAGGAATTTCTTTGTCGTGCACTCTGAAAGTTTGGACACGCTTTAGGGTGTCGGTCGTTGGTGATGGACATTTCGAAGGACAGAGGACATCTATCGACCAAAAGACGTTTATAACATAGAAAGGATACATTGCCCAAGAATATGATGGAAGATCAGCTCAAAGTAAGCAATATTTAATATGATAAACCGTGTTTCTGTCGAAATATTTTAAACGCATACATCGCCATTTTGTTTGGTATAGCTTCACTTGGCCAACCCTGTATTGAAAAGTAAGGATAATTTTAAAAATGTAAATCAGCGGTTGCATTAAGAACTAATTTGTCTTTCGATTCCTGTCAACCCTGTATTTTTTAGTCAAGTATATGATTAGCTTTTAATTAAACTAGATCACTCTGATAGATGACGTCAGACATATTGAGGCTTGATTTCCTAGTATTTTCATTGTGTAACCACGGTTTTGTATGGCTAAATATGCACCTTTTCGAACAAACTGTATATGTATGTTGTAAAATGATGTTACAGGAGTGTCATCGGAAGAATTCTGAGAAGGTTAGTGAAAAAATTAATATCTTTTGGCGGTGATTACGTTATAGCGCTCTTTGCCTGGAATCGATGCTCTGGTAACGTTTTCACATGTGGTATGCTAACTTATCGATTTATTGTGTTTTCGCTGTAAAACGCTTAGAAAATCTGAAATATTGTCTGGAATCACAAGATCTGGGTCTTTCCATTGCTATGCTTTGTCTATTCTTATGAAATGTTTTATGATGAGTAAATTGGTCATACACGTTGCTCTATCTAGTAATTCTAGTGGATTTGTGATGGTCGGTGCAATTGTAAACTGTGATTTCTACCTGAAATATGCACTTTTTTCTAACAAAAACTATCCTATACCATGAATATGTTATCAGACTGTCATCTGATGGTTTTTTTTATAGGTTATTGGCTATCAATATCTTAGTTGAGCCGAATTGGTGATAGCACCTGAAGGAGTAAGAAACTGATGGAGTTAGAATAGTGGTGTATTTTGCTAACGTGTTTAGCTAATAGATTTACATATTTTGTCTTCCCTGTAAAACATTTTAAAAATCTGAAATGGTGGCTTTATTCACAAGATCTGTATCTTTCATCTGGTGTCTTGGACTTGTGATTTAATGATATTTAGATGCTACTATCTACTTCTGAAGCTATGCTATCTATGCTAATCAGTGTGTGGGGGGTGGGGGGTGCTCCCGGATCCGGGTTTCTGAGGCAGTAAAAGTTAATCACTCAGCACTAGTTTACACAGGCAGCCCAATTCTGATATTTCTTCACTAATTTGTCTTTTGTCCAATCAGATCAGTTCTTTTGCTAAACCCCTTTAAGTGTCATAACCTATAATGCTTATTTGTATACTTTTCACTACGCTTTTCACCCCCTCTAATTCTGTAGCCTACTAGAAACAATATATTTTAAGGTTTATAATACTACCAAAGTTGTCTTTGAACTCCCAAAAATGTGCCCAATATACCCGTTAACAATATCACTCATTTTGATAAATATCACTCATGCGCATTACGTCACTTCACAATATAAACTTTCTCCATCATTCATATTCGTGTTTATGAATTTACCATGTCAAATTTGACTGTACTATTTTATTTGTTCCAAGTTAGCTCACAAAGTTGAGGGTTTGTTAAGGAGAGAGAAAGAGATACTGCATGTTTCTCCATTCTCCTTACAAGCAGGCATGTGCACAGATTGGGCTCTACCTGTGCAGAGCACATGCCCCTTTGCCCTTCAAGCCTCCAAAGTCTCCTTTTGGGCGGTGGTAGAATTTATATGAAGCTGAAAGAAAAATGTGCAGTTTTACAGCTAATTTCCTGTCACTCTAAACAGTTTTGACACAAATTATGATGTGTTCATATCCTATCTGGGGAGGGGGCTATATCATAAGCCCTCAAAGTTCCAGAAGGGGGTGGTAATAGCAGCCATATTGGTCAGGGAGAAATCCAAACCAGTCTAATTGGAATGAATGTCAGTAGAGGCATAATCTTGATTTAAAAAATGTAAAAATTGTGTAATAGAATTATTGTCAACCTAAAATATTGTCTATAATTATAAATACAGTTGATATGGGTTTTATACCAACTTTCTGGATAAATAGCCTCTGAAATATATGTATATACTCGGGGCTCCCGAGTTGCGCAGTGGTGTAAGGCACAGCATCTCAGTGCAAGAGGTGTCACTACAGTCCCTGGTTCAAATCCAGGCTGTATCACATCCGGCCGTGATTGGGAGTCCCATAGGGCGGCGCACAATTGGCCCAGCGTCATCTGGGTTTGGCTGGGGTAGGCCGTCATTGTAAATAAGAATTTGTTCTTAACTGGCTTGCCTAGTTAAATGAAGGTTGCATTTTTGAAACCATAAATGTCTCAAAAAATATAAATTTGAAAGCTGAGAGTGCTATTATATAATATCAGTACTTGTTACATTTACAACTTGGCTAAGTCCTATCATCAACTGATTTCAGCCAGTGTATGGCTATGAATTGACTACATTGTTTGAATGGAATGTTGGCATATTGGCAGTTAATTTGAGAAAATGTATAGAATCATTCTTCTAAAACTGTCTGGCTAGCTAGCTAACAAACAGTGTAGAAAAATTCTTAAAATTCATTATTTTACACAATATCTTATCACAGCACTGGCATACCATGGTTGACCAACTCCCTGACCAAAATGGCTGACATTTATCCAATAAGAAGGTTCATGTCCACTCTAGTATTCTGATTCCTAATTCTATTGGGCCGACCTCAAGGGGGCCCCCAACCCCAAGAAATCTAAATATATATATACATTTTGGGGGTTGGGTGCCCCCAAAGCCTGTGGGCCCCCCGCCTTGCATCGGCTGCGGGGGTTTGTGGTACGCCAGGGACCCCCCACCCACTCCGTTGGTTGTGCATGTTGATCTGCCCTGTACGGAGCTCGCGTGTGGCCGGTTGCGCCTTTCCCAGTCTGCCCTGTACAGAGATTCAAACATGCATGGCTTGAGAGATGCGATTGCCGATCGAGGGTGTGTAGCTAGCTACTTAGTTAAAATATCAACAGTACTGCCACAGCAGCATAACATTTGATTAACACTTGATAACACTTGATTTAGCCAACATCATCATCAATATTTGGTCTGGTTGGCTGATACGTGCAGTAGAGAGAGACAGAAAGACAGAAAAAGGTAAATCACAATCAGTAAAAGAAATTGAGCTAGCTAACTAGCAGATTTACATGAATCATCAACATCAATGATCAGCTGATATCCCACCCTCTTTTCCCCATGTGAATCATGTTTTTAGGAGGCACTGTAAATAGATTGCTTAAGATTTGTGATGATGAGTGAGTGTGTTGTTGCATAAATAAATTAGCCTACTGCAGGGGCAGTGTCACAGTATCATGATGTTTTGCAGCAGGTGTGTAGATTAAATTATTTATGTCCATTTGTATCTTGAACAACCTGATATTATTTCATATACTGGTTTGTGAAACATTTCAGGTTTGCCAATAGGTCCCCCCACCATCTCAGCCCCGGGTCACACCAAAACCAACTGCCTGGTCCCTCCACTCTTCTTACCCACCATCCCACTGGCTTATCCCTAAAGACCAGCACAGCTCTGAGTCATCCCAGTCACACTCCTGTAGTAAAAACAGATCACCACCCAGGTAAATGACATCTACCAACTACAGGCACATCAAATATGTTCACTGCATTCATCTATTCGGTGATAATGTACTGAATTGAAGATATCCTTCCCTGGAACGTCAAAAGGGACAGCAGATCAGGTCGGTAATGCGTCCCAGAGATCTGCATAGGATTACACCTGCACCTACAGGAAGGCATAGCTTATTGACTGTGGAAATGTGCCTGCGGAAAGAAAACAATGATACAATTCCACAGGGAAATTCCTGCTCTGAAATGAGAGTTACTGTTGGTTTTATTGTGTGAAAGTCTATTAAAGAAGTGTGTGGGTGGTTTGACATTCTGTTTTGACAGATACTCCGATATAGGATGATCATGGCTTAATGCTGTTTGTTGTGCAGCAGGTGGCTGATGTTTTTTCTATTTAGGAAAGAAGAAGCAGCTTTACTCTCTAGATCATAGCTTAAAATAGATTGCACATTTTCCCCACTGGACTTGCCAGCAGTGCTTGATGTTGACAAGGTGTTCATGCTGTGCACCGCTTCTATTGTTTTAATAAGAACAATGCTTCAAACTACTCAAAAGTACAGTTCTGTAGTATCAGATGAGTAATAGTGCTTCCATAAGGTGCCATGGTGGTTGTAAGGGTTCATAGAACTACAACTGAGTATTCTACCTTTTATCTATACCAGATTTATTTGTGAATATGAATATCAAGATATGAAGCCAATGTGCTTGTGGGAAGAAGTAAGAATGAATGAAGATGGAAAGAGGGAAACACCAGAGGAGGAAAACAGATTCTTCAGTCTCCCCCTTCATCTATTTGTGAAATGTAAATAACTAGATGTACCTGTTATTTTCCTCCTCAGGTTTTAATGGTCAGATCCAAATGGTGTACTCTCCGTCATACAACAATGATACACACAAATCCGCCAAGCAGACCAACTCCTGTCACCTGATGCAAACCCCAGTGTTTGATGACAGCTTTGCTCCAACATTTACCACTCAGAATGGACTAGACATCTCCCAAAGAGCTCTGTCGTCTGGGCTCACAGGTAATGAAGAGACAAAGTACAATTACAGTACAGTACGGATCAACGTGCATTCATTTGCATCTATCGTATAACAATGGCTCCCTGTGTGTGTGCTGCATCCACAGTATACGACCTGCAAGGTGCGTCACAGGATCTGCCGGCGCCAGTGATGTCAGAGGACGCTTATCTACATGTCAGCGCGGTGGACCGTTGCCCTAGCCAGCTCTCCTGTATCTACACTGAGGGTTGACGTCAGCAAATCTGTCCACTTCTTAAGGCAGATGCTTTCTATAATCCTCCTACAACAACCCTATTGTTCTTCAGCTCCATGCTCACTGACATTGACCTGAGTGTGATGCCCCTATTGGGTGAGAACTGTAGACAAGAGGGGACATACAGTAGTTTGAATTAATTAAATGGGCAAAATGAACATATACATATCACTTATTAACTGATATTATTCAATCGACATTGTTTTCATAATGGCAAGTCATATGGTCATATGTATCATAAAAACTATTCTGAGATCCTTACTTTTGAAGTCTGCAAGATGCTGTCTTCATTCAAGTGAGTATCATCCACAGGAGGCTGCTGAGGGGAGGACGGCTCATAATAATGGCCGGGAAGGGAGCAAATGGAATGGCATCAAACACCTGGAAACCATGTGTTTGATGTATTTGTTGCCATCCCGCCAATTCCGATCCAGTCATTACCACAAGCCCGTTCTCCCCAATTAAGGTGCCACCAACCTCCTGCGGTATCACCGGATGTCAGAGTCTAAGCCCGCAATGAAATATGCCTCCTAAAGATTGTGTTGTACTGAAAAAAATGACACTTCTGTGGATGCCTATGGTCTTGAGCTTTGGAGGATTTTTTATGTTTACATTAGTTGAATGCATTTGTACTACAGTTGTATCTAAATATTGTCCCTCCTATTATGCAATTACTGTAGATACCATAAAAAGCACATGAAAGGCACGTTCTTTTGTTTTTAAAACGTGTTAGTAGCATATGAATTATACTGAACAAAAATATAAACACATCATGTAAACTGTTGGTCCCATGTTTCATGAGCTGAAATAAAAGATCAGAGAAATTTTCTATACGCACAAAAAGATTATTTCTCTCAAATCCCTGTTAGTGAGCATTTCTCATTTACCAAGATAATCAATCCACCTGACTGGTGTGGCATTTCAAGAAGCTGATTAAACAGCATGATCATTACACAGGTCTTCAATTGTCTACCATAAGCCGTCTCCAAATCAAAATCAAATCAAATGTATATAGCCCTTCTTACATCAGCTGATATCTCAAAGTGCTGTACAGAAACCCAGCCTAAAACCCCAAACAGCAAGCAATGCAGGTGTAGAAGCACGGTGGCTAGGAAAAACTCCCTAGAAAGGCCAAAACCTAGGAAGAAACCTAGAGAGGAACCAGGCTATGAGGGGTGGCCAGTCCTCTTCTGGCTGTGCCGGGTGGAGATTATAACAGAACATGGCCAAGATGTTCAAATGTTCATAAATGACCAGCATGGTCAAATAATAATAATCACAGTAGTTGTCGAGGGTGCAGCAAGTCAGCACCTCAGGAGTAAATGTCAGTTGGCTTTTCATAGCCGATCATTAAGAGTATCTCTACCGCTCCTGCGGTCTCTAGAGAGTTGAAAACAGCAGGTCTGGTACAGGTAGCACGTCCGGTGAACAGGTCAGGGTTCCATAGCCGCAGGCAGAACAGTTGAAACTGGAGCAGCAGCACGGCCAGGTGGACTGGGGACAGCAAGGAGTCATCATGCCAGGTAGTCCTGAGGCATGGTCCTAGGGCTCAGGTCCTCCGAGAGAGAGAAAGAAAGAGAGAATTAGAGAGAGCATGGCGCCAACCCAGACAGGAAGATCACGTCAGTGACTCAACCCACTCAAGTGACGCACCCCTCCTCGGGACGGCATGAAAGAGCACCAGTAAGCCAGTGACTCAGCCCCTGTAATAGGGTTAGAGGCAGAGAATCCCAGTGGAGAGAGGGGAACCGGCCAGGCAGAGACAGCAAGGGCGGTTCGTTGCTCCAGAGCCTTTCCGTTCACCTTCACACTCCTGGGCCAGACTACACTCAATCATATGACCCACTGAAGAGATGAGTCTTCAGTAAAGATGTAAAAGTTGAGACTGAGTCTGCGTCTCTCACATGGGTAGGCAGACCATTCCATAAAAATTGAGATCTATAGGAGAAAGCCCTGCCTCCAGCTGTTTGCTTAGAAATTCTAGGGACAATTAGGAGGCCTGTGTCTTGTGACCGTAGCGTACGTGTAGGTATGTACGGCAGGACCAACTCGGAAAGATAGGTAGGAGCAAGCCCATGTAATGCTTTGTAGGTTAGCAGTAAAACCTTGAAATCAGCCCTTGCCTTAACAGGAAGCCAGTGTAGGGAGGCTAGCACTGGAGTAATATGATCAAATTTTTTGGTTCTAGTCAGGATTCTAGCAGCCGTATTTAGCACTAACTGAAGTTTATTTAGTGCTTTACCCGGGTAGCCTGAAAGTAGAGCATTGCAGTAGTCTAACCTAGAAGTAACAAAAGCATGGATAAATTTTTCTGCATCCTTTTTGGACAGAAAGTTTCTGATTTTTGCAATGTTACGTAGATGGAAAAAAAGCTGTCCTTGAAACAGTCTTGATATGTTCGTCAAAAGAGAGATCAGGGTCCAGAGTAACGCCGAGGTACTTCACAGTTTTATTTGAGACGACTTTACAACCATCAAGATTAATTGTCAGATTCGACAGAAGATCTCTTTGTTTCTTGGGACCTAGAACAAACATCTCTGTTTTGACCGAGTTTAAAAGTAGAACGTTTTCAGCCATCCACTTCCTTATGTCTGAAACACAGGCTTCTAGCGAGGGCAATTTTGGGCCTTCACCGTGTTTCATTGAAATGTACAGCTGTGTGTCATCCGCATAGCAGTGAAAGTTAACATTATGTTTTCGAATGACATCCCCAAGAGGTAAAATATATAGTGAAAACAATAGTGGTCCTAAAACGGAACCTTGAGGAACACCGAAATGTACAGTTGATTTGACAAACCATTCACAGAGACAAACTGATATCTTTCCGACAGATAAGATCTAAACCAGGCCAGAACTTGTCAGTGTAGACCAATTTGGGTTTCCAATCTCTCCAAAAGAATGTGGTGATCGATGGTATCAGAAGCAGCACTAAGGTCTAGTAGCACGAGGACAGATGCAGAGCCTCGGTCTGACGCCATTAAAAGGTCATTTACCACCTTCACAAGTGCAGTCTCAGTGCTATGATGGGGTCTAAAACCAGACTGAAGCATTTCGTATACATTGTTTGTCTTCAGGAAGGCAGTGAGTTGCTGCGCAACCGCTTTTTCAAAAAACATTGAGAGGAATGGAAGATTCGATATAGGCCGATAGTTTTTTATATTTTCTGGGTCAAGGTTTGGCTTTTTCAAGAGAGGCTTTATTACTGCCACTTTTAGTGAGTTTGGTACACATCCGGTGGATAGAGAGCCGTTTATTATGTTCAACATAGGAGGGCCAAGCACATGAAGCAGCTCTTTAAGTAGTTTAGTTGGAATTAGGGTCCAGTATGCAGCTTGAAGGTTTAGAGGCCATGATTATTTTCATCATTGTGTCAAGAGATATAGTACTAAAATACTTAAGTGTCTCTCTTGATCCTAGGTCCTGGCAGAGTTGTGCAGACTCAGGACAGCTGAGCCTTGGAGGAATACGCAGATTTAAAGAGGAGTCCATAATTTGCTTTCTAATGATCATGATCTTTTCCTCAAAGAAGTTCATGAATTTATTACTGCTGAAGTGAAAGCCATCCTCACTTGGGGAATGCTGCTTTTTAGTTAGCTTTGCGACAGTATCAAAAATACATTTTGGATTGTTCTTATTTTCCTCAATTAAGTTGGAAAAATAGGATGATCGAGCAGCAGTGAGGGCTCTCCGATACTGCACGGTACTGTCTTTCCAAGCTAGTCGGAAGACTTCCAGTTTGGTGTGGCGCCATTTCTGTTCCAATTTTCTGGAAGCTTGCTTCAGAGCTCGGGTATTTTCTGTATACCAGGGAGCTAGTTTCTTATGACAAATGTTTTTAGTTTTTAGGGGTGCAACTGCATCTAGGGTATTGCGCAAGGTTCAATTGAGTTCCTCAGTTAGGTGGTTAACTGATTTTTGTCCTCTGACGTCCTTGGGTAGGCAGAAGGAGTCTGGAAGGGCATCAAGGAATCTTTGTGTTGTCTGAGAATTTATAGCACGACTTTTGATGCTCCTTGGTTGGGGTCTGAGCAGATTATTTGTTGCGATTGCAAACGTCATAAAATGGTGGTCCGATAGTCCAGGATTATGAGGAAAAACATTAAGATCTACAACATTTATTCCACGGGACAAAACTAGGTCCAGAGTATGACTGTGGCAGTGAGTAGGTCCAGAGACATGTTGGACAAAACCCACTGAGTCGATGATGGCTCCGAAAGCCTTTTGGAGTGGGTCTGTGGACTTTTCCATGTGAATATTAAAATCACAAAAAATTTGAATATTATCTGCTATGACTACAAGGTCCAATAGGAATTCAGGGAACTCAGTGAGGAACGCTGTATATGGCCCAGGAGGCCTGTAAACAGTAGCTATAAAAAGTGATTGAGTAGGCTGCATAGATTTCATGACTAGAAGCTCAAAAGACGAAAACTTCATTTATTTTTTGTAAATTGAAATTTGCTATCGTAAATGTTAGCAACACCTCCGCATTTGCGGGATGCACGGGGGATATGGTCACTAGTGTAACCAGGAGGTGAGGCCTCATTTAACACAGTAAATTCATCAGGCTTAAGCCATGTTTCAGTCAGGCCAATCACATCAAGTTTATGATCAGTGATTAGCTCATTGACTATAACTGCCTTTGAAGTGAGGGATCTAACATTAAGTAGCCCTATTTTGAGATGTGAGGTATCACGATCTCTTTCAACAATGGCAGGAATGGAGGAGGTCTTTATCCTAGTGAGATTGCTAAGGCGAACACCGCCATGTTTAGTTTTGCCCAACCTAGGTCGAGGCACAGACACAGTCTCAATGGGGATAGCTGAGCTGACTACACTGACTGTGCTAGTGGCAGACTCCACTAAGCTGGCAGGCTGTTTAACAGCCTGCTGCCTGGCCTGCACCCTATTTCATTGTGGAGCTAGAGGAGTTAGAGCCCTGTCTATGTTGGTAGATACGATGAGAGACAAGAGAAGGCTCGGCCTCAGACTCCGACTCGCTGCTTAATGGGGAAACCCGGTTGAAAGTTTCTGTCGGCTGAATGAGCGACACCGGTTGAGCATTCCTACAGCATTTCCCTCCAGAAGCCATGAGAAAGTTGCCCAGCTGCGGGGACTGTGCGAGTGGATTTATACTACTATCTGTACTTACTGGTGGCACAGACGCTGTTTCATCCTTTCCTACACTGAAATTACCCTTGCCTAACGATTGCGTCTGAAGCTGGGCTTGCAGCACAGCTATCCTCGCCGTAAGGCGATCGTTCTCCTGTATATTATGAGTACAGCGACTGCAATTAGAAGGCATCATGTTAATGTTACTACTTAGCTTCGGCTGTTGAAGGTGCTGACGAACCATGTCCAGATAAAGCGTCCGGAGTGAAAAAGTTGAATGAAAAAAAAGTTGTGAGGGAAAAACAAAAAATATAAACGGTAATTAAAAAGTAAAATCCGTAAAGTTGTCAGGTAGCAAAGTAAGGTTGGCAACAAAACGCACAGCAACACGTCTGCAAGTTTCCACGCATGCAAAGTAATGGACCAATGTGTCCAACATCGTTTTAGAGCAGGGTTTCCCAAACTCGGTCCTTGGGAACCCCCCTGGGTGCACGTTTTGGTTATTGCCCTAGCACTACAGAGCTCATTCAAATAACCAACTCATCATCAAGCTTTGATTATTTGAATCAGCTGTCTAGTGTTAGGGGCAAAAAACAAAACCTGCACTCAGGGGGGGCCCCAGGACCGACTTTGGGGAACCCTGGTTTTAGAAAATGTGGCAGTACGTCCAACCGGCCTCACAACCGCTAACCACGCCGGCCCAGGACCTCCACATCCGGCTTCTTCACCTGCGGGATCGTCTGAGACCAGCCACCCGGAGAGCTGATGAAACTGGGTTTGCACAACCAAAGAATTCCTGCACAAACTGTCAGAAGCCGTCTCAGGGAAGCCCAATCTGCGTGCTCGTCGTCCTCACCAGTGGACAAATGCTCACCTTCAATGGCCACTGGCATGCTGGAGAAGTGTGCTCTTCATGGATGAATCCCAGTTTCAACTCTACCCGGCAGATGGCAAGGTTCGCAAGGATCTGTACACAATTCCTGTAAGGTGAAAATGTCCCAGTTCTTCTGTGGCCTGCATACTCACCAGACATACAGTATCACCCATTGAGCATGGTTGGGATGCTCTGGATCAACGTGTACGACAGTGTGTTCCAGTTCCCGGGAATATCCAGCAACTTCGCACAGCCTTTGAAGAGGAGTGGGACAACATTCCACAGGTCACAATCAACAGCCTGATCAACTCTATGCGAGGCAAATGGTGATCACACCAGATACTGACTGGTTTTATGATCCATGCCCTACCTTTTTTTTGTTTAAAGGTATCTGTGACCAACAGATGCATATCTGTATTCTCAGTCATGTGAAATCCATACAGTAGATTAGGGCCTAATTTATTTATTTCAAATTGACTGATTTCCTTATATGAACTGTAACTCAGTAAAATCTCTGAAATTGTTGCATGTTGCGTTTCTGTTTTTGTTCAGTGTAATTAATGTTCTTGGATAAATCAAAGTTCTTTTGTGAGAAATATATTAGAGAAATCTAACCTGAATTGTGTGTGTTTTTCTGCTTGTCAGATTAATTAAATGTTTTAATGACTGAGCCTAGAGAAAATTGAGGTGGCTGTACGACGGCATGTCTGTACTATTGTACAAAATTGTGTAAGAAGGGAAAAAAAGCTTGTAATTTATTATATTTAGTGGCGTAGGTAGATGATTATGAAACACTGACTGTTAATTTGGACCTAAACAATAGAAAATAGCTAGAGTGTAAATTACATGTAATTAATGACAAAGTAATGTGTATTACAGAAGTAACCTTAGTTTACTTTTTTCCTAGCTGGCTCTGAAAATGCCCATTATTGATTGGATGGAATAAAGCAATTATTTGTACCTTTTAAAGGTTAACTGAAACATTCGAATGGCATCGATGGACCATATTTAGAAATATACTCCAAAAAGTCCCTCATAGTAATGTCTAATAGGTTCACTATCCGTATCTGTGAACTGTTAGGCTAATGAAATTATGTATAGCCTTTCACTAAAACACAAGATTTTACATGATCTGGCTGTAGCTTCAATTATAAATTGGTTTAAAATCACATATTCACTAATATCTTTGGGTTTATATGGTGTGTGTTATCTGTGTGTGTTTGAGTGTGTGTGTGAGAGGGGGGGGGGGGGGGGTGGATGGATGGATGGTTGCCTCCTTTCTTTGTTATCTCAACCACTCTTTATCACCTATTGGTGCATGGTAGTCCCGCCTTGGGAAATAACCTGATTCAATGAACTAATGTGATTATTAATGCTGTTTGCCATGTTGTATTGTGCGCATAATGAAACATTCTGTGATATTTCTATTGCCATTTTTCATACATTTGAAGACTTATTGAACCAAGAATAGTGTGATCAATCCACCCTAATGTGATGATGTTCTGAGTAAATGAAAGATGAAAGATTCACTAACGTTATATTGATGTTAATTCATTTTAATACCGCTTATAATACTAAGCAGTTTTTCTTTTATAATAATTGTTTTCTTCTTATCAGGAGCACATACATCCATTTATCAAATAAACCTTCATATGCATCCCTCCAACGCTCCCTCATCGCAGCTCCTCCTACAGAATATTCAGTTAGGTTGCGCGGGGTGAGTTTTATAGCAACTGTTGCCCAGTGAGGCAGCGCCATAGTCACCGTAGTCCTGGCGACTGTAACCCACCAACAACAACAACCTCTCGTTCCATCATTGCCACCTCCACCATCCTCACTTCATCCTCATCAACCAGTCCTCAGCCCAGGTTTGAATATACTTACTATTTCTACCAGCATCTGTTTTCTCGATTCTTCGCCAACGCATTTTACTTTATATATTAAATGTCTAGCTTGCTAGTTTTGTGAGCTAGTTTTGTGAGCAAGTTAATGTCTGCCCTCCTTTATTAGCTACATGGTTAACGATAGTTAGCTGATCTGATGTTAGGTGTTATTTCCTTAACGTTGTTAGCTTCAACAAGAAGAAAGCAATGTGCTTAACGTTATCTGCGAAAGTAAACTGGCTACCTAATGAACTAGGCTGTTAACAGTACGTCAAAAAATTATGTTTCTGTTAGTTAGCTATTCTACCCGAGTTTGCTGTGCTGTTCGTCGGCCGTCCAATGACAGCTAACGCTAGATAGCTAGCGCGATAGCCAATACACGCTATCTACGGTAGCTAAGTTAGCAACGCAACTAACGTTAGCTAACGTTACAGAGCAGGTGTCTGATTTATGTGTGTCGTTCAATGACCGCTAACTTCCTGGTGTGATGTTGGTGGCTGTCAAGATACCTCACATTTTCAATAATATTATACAATATATAACTACTTGCTTTGGCATTTTGAATAAATTCGAACTAGTACCATCTTCATTCAGTAATTGCTAATTGAGGTTAGCAGTAGCTTCTCCCTTTTGTCTTGGCTAGCAAGCTAGTTTCCTTTGTAGCTAACGTTAGCTTTGCGAAGCAGGTGCCACAAAGGCTTCGTTAGCTAGCTAACGCTGTTAGCGAGAGCGGCTAGCCACGCTAGCTACTTTAGCTAAACCTTCAATTTGTATTGATCTCAGGTCTCTTATCACAAACCTTTACCCTTTTAACCAGCTAGTTTCATAAATTATATCCCATCTAGCTACAGCTAGCTAGGTGGCCAGTTTAAAATGCCTATGGCACAGTGCATTAGCTAGCTAACATTTTTGAAGCTGATACAAAAAGTAAAAGCAATAATAGCTGTCACATTGACATTTAGCTACAGTTGCGTGTGTGTCTCAGAGAGGTATGATATACTTTTGAGCAGATAGAAGAGTGAAGTAGAGACTGTCATCTTAAAGACAGCACATAATAAATGCAGCAGTCATCTGGCTGTCATAGGGCAATTCCATGACCATGGTAACTGAATTAAGCCGAGACTTCCATCTTTTACTTTAAAATGTATGCCATCAAAAAACATTTCAAAGTTTAACAAATCAAACGACTCTATGCAGAAGGACTACTTTGAACAATTTACACAGAATCATATTTACTTTACTTATGCTACCATATTTTCCCCAAACTTTGTTAAATATCTGCCCCGAATTAAGATGCAAAGATGTCTGCAGGAAGAATTGGGTGTCCGTTATGACATGACACCTTGGGCTCTATTTAATGACCCTAACTCAATGGTAACTCTAAGCACTGGCGGTAGACATATAGGTCCTGTGGTGTCAGAAATAATTTAGCTATTTTCACAGGTGGAATTATGAGTGCAATAGCTGGTCGTGATGCGAAAGGGCTGGGCTTTGATGAATAAACAAGTTGTAGGTGTGACAAGGGTTTGACCACTTACTCGCCAATCAATGCAACACGTTCCATGGCTTAATACTGCAGGCATTTGTCTCAAGTTCTGTAGGTTATTGACATTTGCATTGTGATCAACTCCAATTCAGCTGGGTGCATGGAATATTCATATCCTGGTCCCTTGTGGATTGAAACTGCAGTTTGTTAAATAGCATAGGCTACAGTAACGAGTAATAGACACAGTACAAATTAAAACAATCCAGTGTTTGCTCAATAGACTATGTTTGGAGTGTTGCAGTCAACATTGCTATATACAGTGGGGAGAACAAGTATTTGATACACTGCCGATTTTGCAGGTTTTCCTACTTACAAAGCATGTAGAGGTCTGTCATTTTTATCATAGGTACACTTCAACTGTGAGAGACGGAATCTAAAACAAAAATCCAGAAAATCACATTGTATGATTTTTAAGTAATTAATTTGCATTTTATTGCATGACATAAGTATTTGATCACCTACCAACCAGTAAGAATTCCGGCTCTCACAGACCTGTTAGTTTTTCTTTAAGAAGCCCTCCTGTTCTCCACTCATTACCTGTATTAACTGCACCTGTTTGAACTCGTTACCTGTATAAAAGACACCTGTCCACACACTCAATCAAACAGACTCCAACCTCTCCACAATGGCCAAGACCAGAGAGCTGTGTAAGGACATCAGGGATAAATTGTAGACCTGTACAAGGCTGGGATGGGCTACAGGACAATAGCCAAGCAGCTTGGTGAGAAGGCAACAACTGTTGGCACAATTATTAGAAAATGGAAGAAGTTCAAGATGACGGTCAATCACCCTCGGTCTGGGGCTCCATGCAAGATCTCACCTCGTGGGGCATCAATGATCATGAGGAATGTGAGGGATCAGCCCAGAACTACACGGCAGGACCTGGTCAATGACCTGAAGAGAGCTGGGACCACAGTCTCAAAGAAAACCATTAGTAACACACTACGCCGTCATGGATTAAAATTCTGCAGCGCACGCAAGGTCCCCCTGCTCAAGCCAGCGCATGTCCAGGCCCGTCTGAAGTTTGCCAATGACCATCTGGATGATCCAGAGGAGGAATGGGAGAAGGTCATGTGGTCTGATGAGACAAAAATAGAGCTTTTTGCTCTAAACTCCACTCGCCGTGTTTGGAGGAATAGAAGGATGAGTACAACCCCAAGAACACCATCCCAACCGTGAAGCATGGAGGTGGAAACATCATTCTTTGGGGATGCTTTTCTGCAAAGGGGACAGGACGACTGCACCGTATTGAGGGGAGGATGGATGGGGCCATGTATCGCGAGATCTTGACCAACAACCTCCTTCCCTCAGTAAGAGCATTGAAGATGGGTCGTGGCTGGGTCTTCCAGCATGACAACGACCCGAAACACACAGCCAGGGCAACTAAGGAGTGGCTCCGTAAGAAGCATCTCAAGGTCCTGGAGTGGCCTAGCCAGTCTCCAGACCTGAACCCAATAGAAAATCTTTGGAGGGAGCCGAAAGTCCGTATTGCCCAGCGACAGCCCCGAAACCTGAAGGATCTGGAGAAGGTCTGTATGGAGGAGTGGGCCAAAATCCCTGCTGCAGTGTGTGCAAACCTGGTCAAGAACTACAGGAAACGTATGATCTCTGTAATTGCAAACTAAGGTTTCTGTACCAAATATTCAGTTCTGCTTTTCTGATGTATCAAATACTTATGTCATGCAATAAAATGCAAATTAATTACTTAAAAATCATACAATGTGATTTTCTGGATTTTTGTTTTAGATTCCGTCTCTCACAGTTGAAGTGTACCTATGATAAAAATTACAGACCTCTACATGCTTTGTAAGTAGGAAAACCTGCAAAATTGTCAGTGTATCAAATACTTGTTCTCCCCACTGTATAGGGAGTAGAAAATAACATGGCTATATACAGGGAGTACCAGTACCGAGTCGCTGTGCAGGGAGGGGTATGACGTATTTGAGGTAGTTATGTACTGTACATATAGGTAGCGGTAAAGTGACTACACAACAGGATAGATAATAGACAGTAGTAGCAGCATATGTGGTGAGTGTGAAAGTTTGTGAGCGTGGGGCATCAGTGTGTGTGTGTTGGGGTGTAAGTACTGTACAGTCCAGCGTGTGTGCATAGTTGGTGCAAGCGAGTTAGTGCAAAAAAGAGTCAATGCAGGTAGTCCGGGTCGCCATTTGATTAGCTTTTTAGCAATATTGTTTAGAAGTTTTATGGCTTGGGGGTAGAAGTTGTTCAGGGTCCTGTTGGTTCCAGACTTGGGTGCATTGGTAAAGCTTGCTGTGCGGTAGCAGAGAACAGTCTGTGGCTTGGGTGGCTGGAGTCTTTGACCATTTTTTGCAGCTTCCTCTGACACCGCCTGGATGGCAGGGAGCATGGCCCCAGTGATGTACTGGGCCAAACACACTACCCTCTGTAGCACCTTGCGGTCGGATGTCAAGCAGTTGCCAAAGCAAGCAGTGATGCAGCCAGTCAAGATGCTCTCGATGGCGCCGCTGTATAACCTTTTTAGTATCTGAGCATTTGGCATGGGCCCTCAGGGGCCCCCATGCTGTGGGTCAGCATGACGGATGTGTTGTTGCCTACCCTCACCACCTGCAGGCGGTCCGTCAGGAAGTCCAGGATCCAGTTGCAGAGGGAAGTGTTCAGTCCCAGGGACATTAGCTTAGGGATGAGCTTCGACGTCACTATGGTGTTGAACGCTAAGCTGTAGTCAATCAACAGCATTCTCACGTAGGTGTTCCTTTTGTCCAGGTGGGAAAGGGCAGTGTGGAGTGCAATAGAAATTGCATCATCTGTGTATCTGTTGGAGCGGTTTGGGAATTGGAGTGGGTCCAAGGTGTCTGGGATGATAGTGTTGATGTGAGCCATGACCAGCCTTTCAAAGCATTTCATGGATACAGATGTGAGTGCTGCAGGATGATAGTCTTTGAGACAGGTTATCTTGGCGTTCTTGGGCACAGGGACAATGGTAGACTGCTTGAAATATGTAGGTATTACAGACTGGGCCATGGAGAGGTTGAAAGCCTGGGCTCGAACCAGCGTCTGAAGTGATGCAGTGCCTTAGACCGCTGCTCCAGTCGGGGGCCAAGTGAGCTGATGTTAGACAGGTAAATTGCCGACCCTGGCATTAGGGCTGGAAAATGCCAGTGAGCCCATTTTAACATCACACAATTGCAAACTAATGTGTGTTTGACACTAGTGGGTCCTTAAAGCCAGCTGAAAATGGAGCCATTTTGGTTATTGAACTACAGTAAGTGAAGTGTATTTACACCCAGTAACAGAATTACATCGTGGGTCCCTGAACTGTACTACACAGAAATGAATAATTATGGATATGCATTTCATTCTCTTCGTGGTGATGTAACCTGAATAGGTACACAAAGGTAGAAATATGCAACATCCTCCTTTGCATATACCGTATGGGTGTTATTCTACACACTGACTATTATTCTAATGAGCTCCACCCCAAACAAGACCACATTTGGTTGGTCTGGACCGGACCAAATCTGAAACATCATAGATGTCTGTTTCACAAGTTTGGATATCACAGTACAATAGAGCACAGTAGAGTACTACAGCACATCACAGAGTAGAGTATAGTTCAGTACATTATACTGTACTCTTTAGTATGGTCTACTGTACTAAACTCTGCTCTACTGAACTATACTCTACTTTTCTGTACTGTACTGTGCGGTTAAACTTGTGAAACATAGATGTCTATGATTGGTGGCCAGACCAAATCAGAACCAATCATGGTCCAGACCGGACCAAAAACGTCCGTGGACAGTGAAATCAAGGCCACGGCGGGCTGACCAAGTTTCCACTACTTTTCAACATCCATGGACGTCCTGTGTCGGTCGGTGCTCAGTGGGTGGGGATGCTGGTTAGAGTAAATAGAGAGAGAGGGGACTCGTGGGTAGGTAACATTGAGGGGTCTACATACAATACACAAACAGGGCCGGCGGAGCGCAGTGTTGCAATGCCGTTTTTTTGTCACAAAAGGGCGGCTCCTTGTAATACGCTCCGTCATTTGACCCAGTTTTTTCCTACCTCGAAATTGAGACCCGACTTATCATTCCTTGCGAAGACTGAGGGGCAGTATTGAGTGAGTTTTGCAATGGAAGTCGCACCGCTGTGTGTCAATCACATACTTTCCAGTATCTCTTCTGGAATCAACACAGAAGAGATGGATGTTCTGCTTCTTCGTTCTACTACTTGGAACCTTCCTTTTTTGTGCTTTTTATTTCGAGATTTGCTAAGCGCAATTATTTCTATGTTTAGTTTGGAGGAGCGTCTGTGCGAGCTGGTGAGACAATACGAGAACGTATACAACCCTTTGATGCGGTTGTATTCGGACAAGCAAGCAAAAGACAACAGCTGGAGGGAGATATCACGGAATTTGAACACCGGTACTGATATCAAAGAAACATGGAGAAAGATTCGGGACCGGTATGTTCGCAATCTGAAAAGGGTGAAGGAGATGAGTAGTGGGGTCTGCCGCTGGTGTGTGTCCCACCGATTGTCAGACAACTGGATTGGCTTCGTGTTCACGTGAAGCATCATCAGACAGACAACAATATGCCAGATACGGTATGTACTCGTCATGCAGCCGAGTCCTTTTTGTGCAGTCAGTGTGTGTGTTAGTGATCTTATGTTTAGCAGACCTTGTTAGAACATGTGAAATTAGCTCTTTTCTGGATGGGCAAAATTGTGAGTGGGAAATGTTCAGTGGCTGTGTTATCATAATGACTAACAGGGCTAGTTCAAACACCAGAAAACCTACAGAGTGGTGTGTGTGTTAATTAGATTGAGATGTTTATGAAATCATTTCTTTTGGGTAAACATTTTAACACAAAGGAGTCCATGGAGATCGCTTGCATTGTATTCACCATCTGCTTTTGTGGTGTTTTGGACAGTCCAGAGATGGAGCTGAGCCCTGAGGGGCCCATCTACAGGTGGTTTATCGCCCCTTGATTCATCATCTCTCCGGCTAGCAAAGACCCGTGCTCTCTGCCCTGCAACTCCATCAACCTCCATCCCATCTCCCCGGCCCAGCTCCAATGGCCGGAAGAGGAAGACCGCCTGGGATCCTTTGGACGCAGACATTATGCAGCGCGTGGATGACTGCAGCAGGAGTAACAGAGACAGCAGCAGTGTCCAGCAAAGGCTGTCTACGACGTCGTGGTACCAGGGATGGTGTCTATTCCTGCTGATTACTGTCTTTTGTTTGTCTCACTCCAAAAACGATTGTGCTATTTTTTAAATTATTGTTCATACGTTAGATTGGTGGGTAATTTACCCGGGGGTTAAATATGTTTTTTTACACTTATTTCCTCATTTATGTGTTACTGGTTTTTACTTTGTTTAAAAAAAGTCTTATTTCCCCTTTTCATCACACTTCACCTGTTTTTACATTGCACTATTTTCTTCATGTGGTAGTAAATACATATCTAAAAGGTCTGCAAATGTATTTGTCTGGTTATTTGTACTTATACTGAACAAATATGTAAATGAAACATGAGTTAGTTCATGTAAGGAAATCAGTCAATTGAAATAAATTCAATAGGCCCTAATCTATGGATTTCACATGACTGGGCAGGGGCTCAACCATGTGTGGGCCTGGGAGGTCATAGGCCGCCCACTGGGGAGCCAGGCCTAGCCAATCAATTCGTTTTTTCCCCACAAGGGCTTTATTAGACAGAGATACTCCTCAGTTTCATCCGTTCTCAGGGTGGCTGGTCTCAGACGATCCCGCAGGTGAAGAAGCCGGATGTGGAGGTCCTGTGCTGGCGTGGTTGCATGTGGTCTGCGGTTGGGAGACTGGTTGGACGTACTGCCAAATTCTCTAAAATGGTGTTGGAAGCAGCTTATGGTAGAGAAATGAACATTCAACTCTCTGGCAACAGCTCTGGTGGACATTCCTGCAGTCAGCATTACAATTGCCCGCTCCCTCAACTTAAGACATCTGTTGCGACAAAACTGCACATTTTAGTGGCCTTTTATTGTCCACAGCACAAGGTGCACCTGTGTAATGATCATGCTGTTTAATCAGCTTCTTGATATGCCACACCTGTCAGGTGGATGGATTATGGCAAAGGAGAAATGCTCACTAACAGGGATGTAAACCACATTTGAGAGAAATAAACTTTTTGTGCATATGGAACATTTCTGGGATCTTTTATTTCAGCTCATGAAACATGTACCAACACTTTGTATGTTGCGTATATATTTTTGTTCAGTATATAATATAACATATTACTGTTTTGAATCAGACACTCAGTAAACTTGTATTGCTTTGTACATGAGTTATGTAGATGAGGTTAGTGTCTTGGGGGATCTGTCCTTATTGTCTACAGCTGGACACTCACCTATGTGCCAAAGCAGGAAGGGCTCCATTGAAAGGCCACTACACATGACCATGTACAATCTTGTGTTATGTAGATTAAGTTAATGTCTCAAGGGTCTAGCCTGGGCAATTATTTTCCATGGAGGGCCACATTAGAATACATTTTTGCCATCGTGGGCCAGAATCATATTACAGGATTATAAATGTGTATGACTGTGCTGACATATCTCCTGTAAATCACGTCCAGATATGCTACTTATTCCATTTTTTTAACATGCACAGAAATAAACCACAATGTTCTCCTTTTGGTAGGTATTTTCATTATTTAACATGCGATGAACTACACAGAGGGAAAGTACACTGCATTCAGCACCACGGACAGAGCTCTTGTTAATGGTTATGCACAAAAACACAGAGAGAGCTCAACATTTACATTTAAACTACTCAATCAGCGTGAAGAGTGAAGTCTCTGATGGGCATTGACTAGAGCAGTGAAGTCAGGTATAGTTTCTGACGTCGCTATGCGTCGGATTGCTGAGAGGTGAGAATCAGTAAGAGATGATCTGTGCCATGACTCTGAAAATGTCTGTTCACATACATAGGTTCATGACTCATTATATTTCGTCACTGAAAATGTCTGTTCAAATACATAGGTTGACCCGAACATCTTCTGAGCATGACTCCTAATCTTTGGAAAGTTTTGTTCATCGAAAGATGCATAGAACCTCGTCAGTGACATTGTTTTGAATAGTTCTCCAATCACTGCACCAGACTGAGGATCGATAAACTCAAGTTGCAGGTCAGTGGGAGCGTTATCCCACTGAGCTGCAAGGTCCTAAACGATATAACAGCCATCGATAAGAGACAATACCGTGCAGCTGTATTCATCGACCTGGCCAAGGCTTTTGACTCTGTCAATCACCACATTCTCATCGGCAGACTCAACAGCCTTGGTTTCTCAAATGACTGCCTCGCCTGGTTCACCAACTACTTCTTAGACAGAGCTCAGTGTGTCAAATCGGAGGGCCTGTTGTCCAGACCTCTGGCAGTCTCTATGGGGGTGCCACAGGGTTCAATTCTCAGGCCGACTTTTTTCTCTGTATATATCAATGATGTCGCTCTTGCTGCTGGTAATTCTCTGATCCACCTCTACGCAGATGACACCATTCTGTATACTTCTGGCCCTTCTTTGGACACTGTTAACTAACCCCCAGACGAGCTTCAATGCCATACAACTCTCCTTCCATGGCCTCCAACTGCTCTTAAATGCAAGTAAAACTAAATGCATGCTCTTCAACCGATCGCTGCCCACACCTGCCCGCCCATCCAGCATCACTACTCTGTACGGTTCTGACTTAGAATATGTGGACAACTACAAATACCTAGGTGTCTGGTTAGACTGTAAACTCTCCTTCCAGACTCACATTAAGCATCTCCAATCCAAAATTAAATCTAGAATCGGCTTCCTATTTCGCAGCAAAGCATCCTTCACTCATGCTGCCAAACATGCCCTCGTAAAACTGACTATCCTGCCGATTCTTGACTTCGGCGATGTCATTTACAAAATAGCCTCCAACACTCTACTCAGCAAATTGGATGCAGTCTATCACAGTGCCATCCATTTTGTCACCAGTGCCCCATACCCACCACTGCGACCTGTATACTCTCGTTGGCTGGCCCTCGCTTGATATTCGTCGAAGCTGGAGACCCATATCTCCCTCACTAGCTTTAAGCACCAGCTGTCAGAGCAGCTCACAAGATCACTGCACCTGTACATAGCCCATCTGTAAAGAGCCCATCCAACTTCCTCATCTCCATACTGTTATTTTTTTTTTTTAATTGCTCCTTTGCACCCCAATATCTCTACTTGCACATTCACCTTTTGCACATCTATCACTCCAGTGTTTAATTGCTAAATTGTAATTATTTCGCCACGATCTGTGTCGGCAGTTTTGTTGAGCAGGCATTTCAGTCCATGACGGGGTATCACATCTGCTGCAGATGCAGTTTATGAGCTTATTTCTCGAGTCAGTTGTTCGAATGGAGCTAGGAGTGTGTTCAGGTTTCAAACACGTTCTCAAATGCCATTGAAATGGCAGTATGAGAACCAGCACATTCTTGAGCATGCAAAACAGCTTTCGTCAGTACGAAATCCTCATCCACCCACTGTGCTGTCAGACTCGGCATGCTCATGGGGCTGACATCGCTGGTCCAAATGTCATTCGTGAAGCTAATAGCAGTGACGCCCATAGCAAGTAGCTCATTGATGTACGTTTCAACAATACTGTGTAACTCCGGTAGGGCAACATCTGAAAAATAGTGTGTACCGCGGCTTGACCAGTCGGCGAAAGCCAACATCAGAGGACGGTTGATTGTCAAGGGCAATGAATTCCATTATCTTGCCGTTAATGGATTTCGCCTTTGAGTTGTCTCACTGAAATGTTCTTACTTTTTCAAATGACTGCTCGACTTGAACTTGTTTAGCTGTTAGAAGTGCGCGCTTAGTATTTTTCTGCTTTTGTTCTATGTAGCGCTGTATTTTTTGTGGCGTCATTACGTCATCTACTTATGTTATAGGTATGCACGTCAGCTTTGACATCGGTTTTGCATATTGGCGTTAAACTAATCATCGGGCCGCTGCCGATGTTGGCATTTTTAGCTAATATTGTCCGATTCCGATATGCTCACCGATATATCATGCATCCCTAGTTCAAAGCACGCAGCAGCGATATATACGTCTCTAGTAGTGTCGGAAGGTGGGTGAGATTGTTGGCTTCTACTTGGCGGGTCAGGAGGAGTAATCTTCCCTTGAAGGCTTTGACAAGGCTGTACATCTGATGTGCAAAAGGCCCTTCCCTTGTAGTTTGGAATTCAGTTCATTCATGAGGGCCATGATGTCCATGGTGAAAGAAAAATCAGCCAACCATTCTTTATCTTGCAGTTGAGGGAAATCCACATATTTTCCTTTCATTTGCAAAAACTCAGCAATCTCTGACTTCAGGTCCCACACCCTTTTAAGCACCTTCTCCAAACTCAGCCATCTCACGTTTGTGTGGTAGGGGAGATCTGCATGACCTGACTGTCTCCAACAGTGAGACAAACTGCCTGTGGTAAAAGATTTTGCTCTTATGAAGTTTACCACTTTAGTGACTGTGTCCACAACATGGCTCATTTTCAGAACACATTTACAGAGCAGCTCCTGATGAATAAATGCAATGCAGGAAAATCATTTTCTGTTCTGGGTTCAGCTCAGCTACCTGATCTGGTATCCTTTTCAAAGGGCCAACGTTTTTTCCTGTCAAGTTTGGCACCCATCACTGGATAACTTTTCAAAACTCAGTCCCAGCTTTGCCACACACTTATTAACCTTCTCCAATATTGACTGCACTGAAGCAAGCTCCTCTGTAATTTCAAAGTCTGGGGTTATGCCTCGTAAGAATATCAACAACTGTGCCGTGTCACATGCATCACTGTTCTCATCCAGGGCCAAGGAGAAATGGGTGAAATCCTTTACCTTGTCTTTCAACTGATGTTCCATATTCTCTGCGATGTCCTCAACACGCTGTGTAACACGCTGTGTCACTGAAAATATTTCCCTGTCAGACGAACAAACAGCTCTTTCTTGTCGGGGCAAAGTATTGCTGCAAAGTCAAATAAACATTCTTCAATGAATTGCCCTCAGCAAATGGCTTGCTATGTTTAGCAATTTTGTGGGACAGTACATAGCTAGCTCTCGCAATTTCGTCGTTTGCTGAATGCAGTTTTGTGAAAAGTTCTTGCTGCTTTTGCAACTGAGAAAGCAACTCTTTCGATGCACTTGCCCTCTGCTCAGAAGACATATTCCTATATTTCTCTGCATGCTTCGTCTGGAAGTGTCGGGACAAGTTGTAGTCTTTCAAGACAGTGATGCTCTCTCTGCACACTAAGCACACAGCTTTCCCTGATACCTCAATAAAGAAATATTTCGATGTCCACTCTTGCTGGAACACCCTACATTCATTGTCTACTTTCCTTTTCTTTGAAATCTTTAAACTTATTTTTGCGCAATTTCTAGCTAGCTACTTTTTGTAACTGTGACGTGTGTGTCAGCCTGTCAGTCACTGTCTGTCCTCGTGCAGTTGTTATTTATACGTGCCTTCAAAATAAATGTCCCACGAGCTGTGGGAGTTAAATCCTTACACAAAGACGAGTATTCATTGGGCTTTTAATGTTCTTTTAATTTTTTTATTTAACTAGGCAAGTCAGTTAAGGACACATTTTTATTTACAATGAAGGCCTACCAAAAGGCAAAAGACCTCCTGCGGGGACGGGGGCCTGGGATTAAACATTTAAAATAAATAACATATAAATATAGGACAAAACACACATCACGACAAGAGAGACAACACTACATAAAGAGAGACCTAAAGACAACAACATAGCAAGACAGCAACACATGACAACACAGCATGACAACAACACGGTAGCAAAACAACATGGTAGCACCATAAAACATGGTACAAACATGATTGTGCACAGACAACAGCACAAAGGGCAAGAAGGTAGAGACAACAATGCATCACGCAAAGCAGCCATAACTGTCAGTAAGAGTGTCCATGATCGAGTCTTTGAATGAAGAGATTGCGATAAAACTGTCCAGTTTGAGTGTTTGTTGCAGCTCATTCCAGTCGCTAGCTGCAGTGAACTGAAGAGGAGCGTCCCAGGGATGTGTGTGCTTTGGGGACCTTTAACAGAATGTGACTGGCAGAACGGGTGTTGTATGTGGAGGATGAGGGCTGCAGTAGATATCTCAGATAGGGGGTAGTGAGGCTTAAGAGGGTTTTATCAACCAGTGGGTCTTGCGACGGGTATACAGAGGTGACCAGTTTACAGAGGAGTATAGAGTGCAGTGATGTGTCCTATAAGGAGCATTGGTGGCAAATCCGATGGCCGAATGGTAAAGATCATCTAGCCGCTCGAGAGCACCCATACCTGCTGATCTATAAATTACGTCTCCGTAATCTAGCATTGGTAGGATGGTCATCTGAATCATGGTTAGTTTGGCAGCTGGGTTGAAAGAGGAGTGATTACGATAGAGGAAACCAAGTCTAGATTTAACTTTAACCTGCAGCTTTGATATGTGCTGAGAGAAGGACAGTGTACCGTCTAGCCATACTCCCAAGTACTTGTATGAGGTGACTACCTCAAGCTTTAAACCCTCAGAGGTAGTAATCACACCTGAGGGGAGAGGGGCATTCTTCTTACCAAACCACATGACCTTTGTTTTGGAGGTGTTCAGAACAAGGTTAAGTCAGAGAAAGCTTGTTGGACATTAAGAAAGCTTTGTTGTAGAGCGTTTAACACAAAATCCGGGGAGGGGCCAGCTGAGGATAAGACTGTATCATCTGTATATAAATGGATGAGAGAGCTTCCTACTGCCTGAGCTATGTTGTTGTAATTTGAATAACAAATGCGTTTTTCAACACTTTACTGTCGCAAATGATTTGATCTGTGTTTTAATCACTTAATAACTCCTAAACAAAAATGTATATCAGTAAAAACACTAGGCCTATAACTAATTGGTAGCTCTACGTTTTTACTTCTGTGAACTTGTATTATCCCTCCTCATGGGAGAAATTAGAAAATCTCTTTAAAGATATGTGCTTTTGGTAAACTTACAGAAGGCCAATCATTTGTCCAAAATGAAATACAAGTGTAGAAATTAGTTGGCAAGGTTTTTTACTTCAACACCATTGTTTTGATGTATTACCATATTAATACTTTTTATTTGGAAGTAGTTTTGGAAGAACCCGTTTCCATCTGTTTGACCAGAGATCAAAGCCATACATTTTCAGATGGAAAATGTTATGAAAATGTATCAATGCCTTTTATTTCCCCAAAATATAGACTCTTTGCTTTCATTTCACACCCAATTTGATATCCTCCTATAAACTTCACATGTTGGTGCTCATGGGTACTTTTACATGGAAATGTATCACATTCCTTCCATTGACAATGTAACATTAGACTAATATTAGTTTACTGCTGTTTGGAAGATCAAAAAACAAACTGATCCTGATAATGACAGGTTTGTTTATTTGTTACTGGTGTGGTGGGGAAGGTAGTTGATAGGCTAGTAAAATGTGGAAGTGGATCCCACTCCGATTCAGCTGCATTTTGGACTCACTGGTCCAACCAAGCTGAGGAAATCTGCAAATTTCAAAGCCTGGATTTCTGTATTTTACAGACAATTTATGGCACGGAATACAAAGTTCATAACTTTTGAATATTCCACACACATCTTCTAACAGAGGTTTCCAGCTGTCATTTGGTAAGGCCTACATTTTCTGTCCCTCCATAAAAATGGAGCGCAGTATGGAATCGCTGGAATAATGAAAGACACAACAGTCAGATTCTCAAAGTGTGAATGATTATTATTATTACTGGAATAGGCTGGATGACTTGTAATAATTATCAGGGCCATATCCCAGTCGGCCTCTCCACTAAAACATCATTAAAATGGCTTTGGACAACCTTTTTTACTCTCTGAACCTCTGCAATTTGCATTAAATGTTATGAATCTGCAGGATGGAAATATCCTAGGCTTCCTAAACAGAATGGTGGTTTGGTGTTTGCTCAGTCAAGACAGGTGTGTAAGCCTACTGCCCAGATTAAATGATGCTTTCCTCTCATGCTACTCCTTACAGACATAGCTTTTTTACTTCATAAATGATACAGTATTGCATTGTTTTAAAGCAAATTGTCAATGAAAGTGTAGAGACATCTCTATATATGATCAGTTTCCTCCTAGTGGTTTTGTGGCTCTTATGGCCTCTTGGCTGACTATAGATGAATTTGGACCCCTCTTATGGCCTCTTGGTTGACTATAGATGAATTTGGACCCCTCTTATGGCCTCTTGGCTGACTATAGATGAATTTGGACCCCTCTTATGGCCTCTTGGCTGACTATAGATGAATTTGGACCCCTCTTATGGCCTCTTGGCTGACTATAGATGAATTTGGTTCCCTCTTATGGCCTCTTGGCTGACTATAGATGAATTTGGTTCCCTCTTATGGCCTCTTGGCTGACTATAGATGAATTTGGACCCCTCTTATGGCCTCTTGGCTGACTATAGATGCATTTGGACCCCTCTTATGGTCTCTTGGCTGACTATAGATGGATTTGGACCCCTCTTATGGCCTCTTGGATGAGGAAGGAGAAAGCTCCAGGGTTGTTGTAAGGAAGGAAAAGCTCCATGGTTCTCTGTGTTGCATCATCATTCTCTACAGTCAGGTCCACTGGGTGTTCTCTGCAGCCAGCCGCAGCCCTCTGTTCCCACCTAGGGGAGAGGAACAGGTGTGTGTCGAGAGGGGGAGGTGGAAGGGGGGACAGGTGCACAGTGGGTCTTAGTGGGACTCCTGACCACCTAGGGGAGAGGAACAGGTGTGTGTCGAGAGGGGGAGGTGGAAGGGGGGACAGGTGCACAGTGGGTCTTAGTGGGACTCCTGACCACCTAGGGGAGAGGAACAGGTGTGTGTCGAGAGGGGGAGGTGGAAGGGGGGACAGGTGCACAGTGGGTCTTAGTGGGACTCCTGACCACCTAGGGGAGAGGAACAGGTGTGTGTAGAGAGGGGGAGGTGGAAGGGGGGACAGGTGCACAGTGGGTCTTAGTGGGACTCCTGACCACCTAGGGGAGAGGAACAGGTGTGTGTCGAGAGGGGGAGGTGGAAGGGGGGACAGGTGCACAGTGGGTCTTAGTGGGACTCCTGACCACCTAGGGGAGAGGAACAGGTGTGTGTCGAGAGGGGGAGGTGGAAGGGGGGACAGGTGCACAGTGGGTCTTAGTGGGACTCCTGACCACCTAGGGGAGAGGAACAGGTGTGTGTTGAGAGGGGGAGGTGGAAGGGGGGACAGGTGCACAGTGGGTCTTAGTGGGACTCCTGACCACCTAGGCTAATTGTTTTTGGGCCACCCTAAGTCTTTCCCTGACAAACATGCCAAGAAATGACTGGTATATATGTAGATAGGCTATAGGCCCACCAAGCTTGCAATTAGGCTAGATATTACAATTTCCATGGTTACTGCAAGTTTATATGGGTAGCATCTCACAATAAAGTCGTTTCAATCTGTCACTCCATATTCCACTGAATTTGTGTGGACCATGATGCGATAAGACACATAGCAATCCCAAATGAACGGAACAGACTGGCAACATCTGGAAAATAAGCTAATGAATTTAACTGAAATTAATTAGCTTAATGATTATTTGCACAGCTTGATTTTAGTTAAAATAAGTTATTTCTGTGATATGAGGACTCCAGTTCTAAACCGTGAGCATTTGAAGGTCTGTCTATTGACACTATTGTTGTTTTGCATTGTAAAAATAGTGCCTAGGCCAGGGATGGATAACTGGTGGCCCCCCCTTTTGTAGGCCCATGGATAAATCCCGTCCCCCACACAAATGTATTTGTGTATACACTACCGGTTAAAAGTTTTAGAACACCTACTCATTCAAGGGTTTATCTTTATTTTTACTATTTTATACATTGTGTAATAATAGTGAAGACATCAAAACTATGAAATAACACATATGGAATCATGTAGTAAACAAAAAAGTGTTAAGCAAATATTTGAGATTCTTCAAATAGCCACCCGTTGCTATTTAACACTTTGTTTTGTTTACTACATGATTCCATGTGTGTCATTTCATAGTTTTGATGTCTTCACTATTATTCTACAATGTAGAAAATAGTACAAATAAAGAAAATCCCTTGAATGTCCAAACTTTTGACTGATTGTGTGTCTGTCATATATATATATATTTATTTATTTGTTTATTTTTAGGACTCAGTTGGGTCTCGACTTAAGTGTTGAGAGTTAGAATAGTAGATTATACAAGGTGCAATTTTTAAATGTTGTGTATCAGCAGTTTTTATCTTGTCGGTCACTGACAGTCACTCAAATTAGAACATGTAAAAAAGAAAAAATAGATTGGTAAGTTAGTCTAGCAGCCAGCTATCTTAACTTGTAGTAAGCATGGTCGAATTACTGACCCGGGCCCCCATTGATTTTGTTAGGCACTCTCAATCCGATGCAATATATTAAGAACTGCAAATATTCGCTCCACCCCATGGCAAAATGTGTAGAATTGCAGCAAACCTGCATTAAAACGGTAACATTTTCTCTACTCCCCATGGAAAAATGGCAGGAAATGACCTCTAAAACGTCACTTTGCTGTCAAGAGGGGGGCCACTAAAATGTTTTGCTCCCAAGTTGGGGGAAGCCCCCCAACAAAATATTCCTTATGGCCCGTAAAAGGCTAGCGCCGCATGTATGGATGTGGGTATGTAGACCCGCGAGCCACTGCAGCTGTTTTGTGGCCCCCACCCCCATCAAAGATGCCCATCCCTGGCCTAGGCCTATAGCCTATTCTAAGGCAATAATGGCATACACACCTCTGTGGACAGAGGACAGGATGTCAGAAACGGCTAGTTATCAGATCACGTTACCACTTACCTGAAGTCAGGTGTTGGGTGGGCAAAAATAGAACCATGCCACCTGTTCCCTGGATCCTGTTCCGTTTCCAATCACTTAAAGAGCCGCTGATTCATTTGATTATTCACCCATCAATTTTCATGGCTTAGCAGCATAAACTGGGGGTTTTGCTGTGTTATTTGCACGCACAGCAGCCTGTGTACACTGTTTTTACATTGCAAGGTGTACTTTATCACTAACCTCAACCCTGTTCCATAGTTGTAAAGGAAATGGGTTAATACTGCAGCTTCAGACAGTGTTTTTATCACTGCCAGCCTAACATGGCCACAGGTCTTACATGATGGAGATGGGAAGGAAATGAGATCGATACAAAGGAGACGTGCCTCTTTCTTTGGGGTTGTGTTTCTTTCACAGTGTTACAACTCCTCTCTAAAGCATGTTGTTTCTGGACATTCATCAATACTTTTTAGGTTGAGGACAATCCACTTGCTACCAGTCTCATGCTCACAATGGATATCCCAGGCATTTTAACAGCATTTTAGACTTTAAACATATTTTGTTTTGATCATGCCATTAAAATTACCCCTTTGTTGACTGTGGTAATGTGATGAGATAACATTATAGATCTCGTTCTGATCGTCTGATGTAATAAGTCCTGTTCCCCCTATTTCCCCAGCTGTCAGTCAAATGGGGAGGAAGGACCCGGGGGAGGGTGAAGGAGAGGCAAGGCGAGTGCTGCCCTCCTCTCTGGCCTTTGTTCCTGCGTGGGCTTGTATAGCTTGCAGTTGTTCAGTTGAGCACAGCGCTTAAGTGGGCCACAGGGGAGCGAGAGCAGGCTGAAGGGGTGGGGGGTGCTGCGGCAGGAGTGGGGTAGGTGCCCTGTTTACATCCAGAAAGTCCCTCCTCTCCTCATCTCCTAATCATCAGGGGCAGGCTGCAGGGAGCAGGTGGATTTTGTGTAGTAGAGGCCTATAGGGCCTTGCACTTTAGCTCTCCTACTGCAGAGTGCATGGAGCAGAAGACAAATGGTACCTGTAGAGACTAAAAAGAGAAAGCATGACAACCTCTGAATGGATCACTTGACTGCCATGTCAGCAGCATCTCCCTGGCACCAAGACTGGCACAGTTTACCGTATAACCACGTAACTGATGGTTATAAAAGAACCGAAGACGGGATGGCCAGGCATTTGTAAGGCTGAGTCCATTTTTTAGGTAACATGGACTCTTAACAATGTGAAGAAACTTTGTTGCTCAAGCAAATTGTTGTAGCAAACGAGTCTTCGGTTGCCTAGGTGACGCTCGCATGCCTGCAGCAGCAGCACTCATAGAAATAGAGTTGATAGTCCCAGTCGGTATTCACGCAAACAAATTGGGGGAAACCAACATTATTTTCTATTGGCTCCCATTGTAAAAGAGGTAACTTCGTCATACATTTTTTTGTTATACAGAAATAACAAAACATGCCGAAAAGCTGCTGTGTTAGTTAATGTACATGTAACCTTGTCAAAAATCATGACCTCTGGTTCGCAATGCTCCCACGTAGGGAAATAGAGCCTGTGAGCAGAGTTCTGTGTGGGGGATGCGGTGTCCGAAGAGTCTACACGTACTGTAGATATGTGTGTGGGAAACATTCAATCACAGGTAAGACATAGCTTGTTTAGTACAGTCCGTTTGTAACTCCACTCACTACTTGCAGCTGTATAGTCCGTTTGTTTGTGTTGTTAGTCTTGGCAAGTTTAATGTTACGGTCGGTAGCTAGCACTCACTCAAGTGGCTGCTAGCATCGTCATGAAAAGGGGCACGAGGAAAGCCCTACAATATTGCGTTTTTGTAAGTAGTGAGAACGCTAGGGAGCACATTTTGTAATCGACTAAAACGAGCAGACAACAAGAACTGCATTTGAAAAAGTTAATGGGGTAGGTAACCACAGGTTGTTTTCCCCACAGGCGGGATGGGTCGCGACGTTCTATCTAATCAATTCAATTCAAGGGGCTTTATTGGCATGGGAAACATGTGTTAACATTGCCAAAGCAAGTGAGGTAGGTAATATACAAAAGTCAAATAAACAATAAAAATGAACAGTAAACATTACACATACAGAAGTTTCAAAACAATAAAGACATTACAAATGTCATATTATATATATGCAGTGTTGTAACAATGTACAAATGGTTAAAGCACACAAGTTAAAATAAATAAACATAAATATGGGTTGTATTTACAGTGGTGTTTGTTCTAATACCAACTGGGTCTATAGAAGAGGCTTGGTAAAAAGAGGTCAATCGAACTCGACCAAAACAATGGAATTGCCATGGAAACGCGTGGAGGAAAGGGCGGTGGGGGAAAGATCCTTAGTCTCCTCATTGCCCCCCAGCAAAATGAGGCTACATTTAGGCTATTGTTTACATGTGTATTTCACACTATGTTGAGGTAACAATCTGAGTATAATGCTTGTATGGATGTCAACCCCAACACATGTTCATGTCATCATTACTAATCAACTGCATTACAGTTCAAAACGACTGACTTCCACCACCGTTGCTAACCAGCTTATACATTTGGCATTTTTAGCAGTCACTTCTTCTAAACCTGAAAATAGACTTGTTGAAGTTCTACATGTTATGCAGAGGAAAAAATCTCAATATATAAAAATTGTGCGCCTGTTACAATACATAAATCATGACGGATTTGACGAATATCCACTTTGTCAGATCAGTTGAATGTGAGCCAATCTGCTCAATGGAACTATCTGCGTTCCATTGACTCCTTTACCGCATCTACAGTATTTGACTGGTGAACTCATGGATACACTCTCAATGGCTGCCTCGTATTGGGATGCAATCATTTCAATGGTCATGTAGAATGTTAATTCAAGTAACTGATGTGGCTCATTCAATGGAATGTATTTTTTGTCATGTCGGTTGAGTTGAATCAACAAATCACAGCACATACTGATGGGTATAGAAACAAGGGGAACACTTTTCTAAAACCCCTGCTGCACCATCAAAGTATAGGCTATGTTCCTTCAACTGAGAGGTTTCAGTTTGAAAGTCCTGACTGGTGGCAGAACAGGAGCGGAATGGTCTGACTGACTGGTCTCTGGTTCTTTCTGTGAACAGCATGGAGAACCACCTGTCTGAATCAGTGCTCAACTGTTTTAGTGTTTTACCAATACAGGATGGAAGAAAATACTATTCAATCCAATGCAGCCTCCTGAGTTAAAAGGAAACTACGCTGATTGACACCCTGTGCATGCACTATACTGTGCTGTACTATCATGCACTATACTGTGCTGTACTATCATGCACTATACTGTGCTGTACTATCATGCACTATACTGTGCTGTACTATCATGCACTATACTGTGCTGTACTATCATGCACTATACTGTGCTGTACTATCATGCACTATACTGTGCTGTACTATCATGCACTATACTGTGCTGTACTATCATGCACTATACTGTGCTGTACTATCATGCACTATACTGTGCTGTACTATCATGCACTATGAAGGGAGAAATGCATCTGAACACAACCTCTGGTATATCACTGAAGATGAAGAGGAGGAGTAGTAGGGTGGAGAGAAGGAGGTGGAGGAGGACAGGCAGACCCCGGAGAGATCCAGGGCTCTTAGGAGACAGGTTAATTAACCAGGAGAGGCTTGGTCATGGAAACTTAGTTGAGCAGATGAGGGGGAGTGTGGGAGGGGGAGGGGGGGGGGGGGAGGTCACCGCAGAGGACAGAGCAGGAGGAGGAGAGGTGGCTGTTCTATGATTAGCCTACATGCTGCTTTACTGTGAATGTCTCCCTCTGCCCAAGTCCTCATCTCACCGTAGCTCTGTGTGTTCAGGGTTGGGTCGTTAGCCAATAAAGATGGATTCTAAATCTCTGACACCAGCTGCATTTTTGGACACCTATGCATGTGTTCCAATGCCGAGGTGTGAGAACAAAGTAAAAACCGCGGTTTGACAAATACGACCACATTTTCACAAAATTAGCCTAAATGTGTTTGGCAAGAATTAATCAACTAATGTCTGAATGATAAAAAATCGTTGGAAGATGTGAAGGGAACAGATTTGTGAGAGCAGAGGGAGAAAGATAAGCTCATTAGGGCTGTTAAATATTAACTGTTTTTTTATTGCTGTGAACACGGAGACAGGAGACGAGCTCTCTGCTCGGACCACTGACTCATACACTACCCTGAGTACATTCAGTACTGCTGGCCACAGCTGCCTGTTCTAGCAGCACAGCAGTCAGAATTACATCGGTGCAGTCAATGTGATGAGTTGCTTAAGCACTGACTCTCAAATGGACAGTTATTGTACACACAGAGTCAGTATTCTTATTCCAATTATACCAAAGAATAATGATGATATGGTATTGTGACTGTATTAGTACATGTTGTGCATAGATGATTGGTTGAGAGAAGCGTACTTCGTCTTCCCAGGAACCAAATAATCGAATCAAATCACATTTTTTTTGTCACGTGCGCCGAATACAACAGGTGTAGACCTTACCATGAAATGCTTACTTACAAGCCGTTAACCAACAATGCAGTTCAAGAAAGTGGTTAAGAAAATATTTACTAAATAAACTAAAGTACAAATAGTAAAATAAAAAAAAGTAACACAATAAAAATAACAATAATGAGTCTATATACAAGTCAATGTGCAGGTTAGTAGAGTTATTTTGTACATGTAGGTAGAGGTAAAGTGACTATGCACATAGATAATAAACAGCGAGTAGCAGCAGTGTGAAGACAAAGGGAGGAGGGGGGCGTGTCAATGTAAATAGTCCAGGTGGCCATTTTGATTAATTGTTCAGCAGTCTTAAGGCTTGGGGGTAGAAGCTGTTAAGGAGCCTTTTGGTCCTAGACTTGGCGCTCCGGTACTGCTTGCCGTGTGGTAGCAGAGAGAACAGTCTATAACTTGGGCGACTGGAGTCTTTGACAATTGTATGGGCTAACACCGCCTAGTACATAGAGTTGTGGTCAGAAGTTTACATACACCTTAGCCTAATACATTTAAACTCAGTTTTTCACAATTCCTGACATTTAGTCCTAGTAAAAATTCCCTGTCTTAGGTCAGTTAGGATCACCACCTTATTTTAAGAATGTGAAATGTCAGAATAATAGTAGAGAGCATTATTTATTTCAGCTTTTATTTCTTTCATCACATTCCCAGTGGGTCAGAAGTTTACATACACTCAATTAGTATTTGGTAGCATTGCCTTCAAAACTATTTAATTTGGGTCAAACATTTTGGGTAGCCTTCCACAAGCTTCCCACAATAAGTTGGGTGAATTTTGGCCCATTCCTCCTGGTGTAACTGAGTCAGGTTTGTAGGCCTCCTTGCTTGCACACGCTTTTTCAGTTCTGCCCACAAATTTTCTATAGGATTGAGGTCAGGGCTTTGTAATGGCCACTCCAATACCTTGACTTTGTTGTCCTTAACCTATTTTGCCACAACTTTGGAAGTATGCTTGGGGTCATTGTCCATTTGGAAGACCATTTGCGACCAAGCTTTAACTTCCTGACTGAATTCTTGAGATGTTGCTTTAATATATCCACATCATTTTCCATCCTCATGATACCATTTATTTTGTGAAGTGCACCAGTCCCTCCTGCAGCAAAGCACCCCCACAACATGACGCTGCCACCTCCGTGCTTCACGGTTGGGATGATGTTCTTCGGCTTGCAAGCCTCCCCCTTTTTCCTCCAAACATAATGATGGTCATTAAAGATTTTATTTTTGTTTCATCAGACCAGAGGACATTTTTCCAAAAAGTACGATCTTTGTCTCCATGTGCAGTTGCAAACCGTAGTTTGGCTTTTTTATGGCGGTTTTGGAGCAGTGGCTTCTTCCTTGCTGAGTGGCCTTTCAGGTTATGTCAACATAGGACTCGTTTTACTGTGGATCTAGATACTTTTGTACCTGTTTCATCCAGCATCTTCACAAGGTCATTTTGCTGTTGTTCTGGGATTGATTTGCACTTTTCACACCAAGGTACGTTCATCTCTAGGAGACAGAACGCATCTCCTTCCTGAGCGGTATAATGGCTGCGTGGTCCCATGGTGTTTATACTTGCGTACTATTGTTTGTACAGATGAATTTGGAAATTGCTCCCAGGCATTTGGAAATTGCTCCCAAGGATGAACCAGACTTGTGGAGGTCTACAATTTTTTGGCTGATTTCTTTCGATTACCCCATGATGTCAAGCTGAAATACATCCACAGGTACACCTCCAATTGACTCAAATTATGTCAATTAGCCTATCAGAAGTTTCTAAAGCCATGGCATCATTTTATGGAATTGTCCAAGCTATTTAAAGGCACAGTCAACTTAGTGTATGTAAACTTCTGACCCACTGGAATTGTGATACAGTGAATTATAAGTTAAATAATCTGTCTGTAAACAATTGTTGGGAAAATTACTTGTCATGCACAAAGTAGATGTCCTAACCGACTTACCAAAACTATAGTTTGTCAGCAATACATTTGTGGAGTGGTTGAAAAACGAGTTTTAATGACTCCAACCTAAGTGTATGTAAACTTCCGACTTCAATTGTAGGTCCTGGATGGTAGGAAGCTTGGCTCCAGTGATGTACTGGGCCATACGCACTACCCTCTGTAGCGCCTTACGGTCAGATGCCGCGCAGTTTCCATACTAGGCAGGGATGCAACCGGTCCGGATGCTCTCGATGGTGCAGCTGTTGAACTTTTTGAGGATCTGGGGATCCATGCCAAATCTTTTCAGTCTCCTGTGGGGGAAAAGGTTTTGTCGTACCATCTTCACGACTGTCTTGTAGTGTTTGGACCATGATAGTTTGTTGGTGATGTGAACACCAAGGAACTTGAAACTCTCGACCCGCTCCTCTACAGCCCCTGTTCATTAGTCAACCTGGGTACAGTAGATATAATCTAGAATTTATATCTCTGTGAGTGATATTGATTTTATACTCCCAGACCCAGATACACCTTAGTTAGCGCTTAAATTGTCCTGGTACTGTGCATGCAAACCAAATTGAGACAAAGGTTGCTTGTGGGGTTCTTTGCAGTGGACTTTGTTCTGCCACTTTGGCGCCAGGCCAGAGAAGAGCTTGTGGTTCTCTATAGTCCGTCTATCAATGTGCTCCCCTCCATCGATGGCTCTGGTGGTACCCAGTTGACCAATGTGTCCTCTCTCTCCTGCAGGCGCCATGCAGACCCCTGAGGCAGGCGCTGACTCCGCCTCCACTGTCCCTCTCCAGACCGCCGTGTCTGTGCAGCCCGCAGGCTCCGCCCAGCAGGTGACCTCTCAGGTGCCTGTCCAGCAGCAGGTAAACGGGCTGTGTGTGTGTGTGTGTGTGTGTGTGTGTGTGTGTGTGTGTGTGTGTGTGTGTGTGTGTGTGTGTGTGTGTGTGTGTGTGTGTGTGTGTGTGTGTGTGTGTGTGTGTGTGTGTGTGTGTGTGTGTGTGTGTGTGTGTGTGTGTTTGTGTGTCGTTTCTAACTTGTTGCCCTACCGTTGCAGACCCAGACTGTTCAACAGGTTCAGCATGTATACCCAGCACAGGTGCAGTACGTGGAGGAGAACAGTGGCGTCTACACCAACGGAACCATGTGAGTGTTTAGTGTTGCTCAACCACCGCTGCCTTTGTCACTCACTCTGCAGTGGCACTACACAGTGGCTTTCACGTCTTCTCTGTAGTCAACGGCAACAGGTAAAGTCACTTCACAGCAGTAGTTCTGCCACACACACATGGCGAGCGCGGAGGGCGTATGTAACAGCACAGTGAAGTACTGTGTGATTGTGTGCAGTCACCTGGAGATGATCAGGAGTATGAATAAGTGCTGCGTACTCCTTGGCTCGGGGGACGAGGTTATGTACACACTCCACAGGTTGGGGCTGTCCCATAGTGAGTGACACACAGTCACAAATCGACCGGCAGCAGTCTCTGATGGAGGGGCTTAGGGAGGGGCAAGGCCTGGCTAACAAGCCAGCTCAACACAGTCTCACTTCAGGACAGAACAAGTGAGCTGAGCACACACCCACTTACTATTTGAGTCTGTTAACAGTGTGTTAGTACCAGCTGCTTGTCCCCTCCACAGTTCTATTGGGTATAGAAGTAGATTCACTACACACCAGAAGAGTACATGAGAAAGGGGCAGGGGTTATTTCTTACCGTTCAGATGATTTGTCAACAATAATCATTCCGGTGTCTTTAACTTTTCTCTAAACTGGTATTTCTCCAGAGTTTCAGTATAAGTCTTATGCACTCCTCTACACATTTATTTGGACAGGGACACTTTTAATTTGGCTTTGGATTTGAGATCAAATGTTTTATGAGGCGAGAGAACAGACAATAGGACAGCATTCTGGTAAATAAACTTAAATTTACGTTTTTATTACTGCACAAAAAATATGTCAATTTAAGTTTATTTCCCGGAGTGCTGTCCGATTTCTGTTCTTTGGATTATATACAAGTACAGAATGTCACCTTTTTATTTGAGGTTATTTTATTACATATCTGTTTCACCCTTTAGAAATGAAAGCACTTTATGTATCTTGGCCCCCCATTTAAAAGTATGTGGACAAATTCACTTATAATGTATTTAATTTTGTCAAGTTTAGTATTTGGTCCCGTATTCGTAGCACACAAACACTGCGTCAAGCTTGTGACTCTACAAACTTGTTGGATTCATTTGCAGTTTGTTTATGTTGTGTTTTGGATTGTGTTGTGCCAAATAGAAATGAATGGTAAATAACATATTGTCTTATTTTGGAGTCACTTTTATTGTCAATAATTATATAATATGTTTCTGAACACGTCTACATTAATGTGGATGCTACCATTACGGATAATCATGAATGAATCGTGACTAATGAGCGAAAAAGTTAGAGGCATAATTATCACATATGACGCAATACATTATTTACCATTAATTTCTATTTGGCATAACATAATCCAAAACATAACCAACATGAACCGCAAATGAATCCAACAAATTTGTAGTCACAAGCTTGATGTAGTCATTGCGTGCTAGGAATATGGGACCAAATTAGTGCTGCATGGTATACCGAAACTTCTGTACCTTTCTGATACTAGAACCTGAAAAACAGTTTGGTACTCAAATGTTTGTTTCTTTCAGTACTTCTGTCAAATGTGTCTCACTTCGTCTACTGACTGAGAGAGGATCAAGTCTGTCTATCAGCGAGTCAATGTCTCTTTTATAGCACGAGTGCACTGTGCCTGCTCCAAGTACTCATTGCTAGCTCTAGCCTGAACCACTGCACTCACTGGGACTCTGGGCTGCGTAACATTAGCTTCCCACTCACGCTGCATAGAAGCTAACACACAGTTTCAACACAATGTTGAAACTGTTCATTACTGTTTGCAAAACTATGTCCGTTACAGACTAGAATGCTTTACAATGCAAGAAGAAACTGTTAGCTTCCAGTTTTGTAGGCTAACTTTTCTTGCTAGCTTACAGCTGAAGCTAACATCAATTTACTACCCTAGTACTTCTTTGTGATAATGTGCAAACCATAATGCAAAATATGCTGATTGTCACCACAAACTTTATTCATTCAGTTCAGAGCAACTGTGTGTGTGAATTACTTCTTTACTGGGTCTTAAAGAGACAGCGCACACTTTTATAAAATAAGAGATTGCTTCGTTTATGCAAATCTTGTTCAGCCGTATAATAAAAGAAGTCCCAAATGGAAGGGAAACGAATAGTTTTTCTCCTTCCTTCTCCCCATGAAAGCTGCCAAATCAAGCTCAATATCTCAATGCATGCGCACACTCCTATTGAATATGCATTTCCCTGTATTAGGAATAGGCCTAGGCTTGATTATATCTTGATTTACCCCGTTCATCAATAGAGATTTACCATTCAAATAAATTATTACTATTATGTTGTTACGTAGTTAGATTGGTAAAAACAAAGGCAAATTCATGAATGCATATACATGGCTGTCTCTGAAAAAAATGGACATATAACATTTCAAATGTAATGATATTGAACTCAAAAGATCTATCTGGATCAAGTGCCTTTCTTTGACTTTTTTTTGCGTATTGAGTATTGTGATGGTATCGAGTATTGTTATACTAAAACTGGTATCCGTATGGAAGTCAAAATTCGGGTATCGTGACAACCCTAGACCAAATACTAAACTTTTGACGAAATGTAATACATTATAAATGAATTTGTCCAAATACTTATGACACCCTCAAATGGGAGGACTAGATGCATAAAGTGCATTTATTTCTTAACGGTGAAACAGATATGTATGAAAATACCCTCAAGTTAAAGGTGACATGCTGTACTGTCGCTTCATATGAAACATTTGATCTCAAATCCAAAATGGAGTATAGAGCCACATTTGAAAGTTTTAGCATCACTGTCCCAAATGTATATGTAGGGGAATGTATATAAAGGTCTGACAGAGAGAATATATTTCTGGTCCACAACACCTGTTGTGTCAAGGCACTGAAGGGTGTCATTATATCAGAGGCCAAGGTAATGGTCTGAGTCACTGCAGAGGAAAACGACAATCACACAAATCTCTGTCGGCACGGCGACTCCTCAGGTGATTTGTGTAACTATGGAAACTCCACTTTCATTAACACAGGAATATTGCCTTCCCGTGAAGGCTCAGAATGGCACCGCTAATTCACATCAAATAGGCACTCTAGCACCATTCAAACTTGCCTTTATGTAAAAGGAAATTATCCTGACCTATCACTCTTGGGGGGGGGGAAATTCCTAACTTTTCCCTCCATTGTTTTTGTCCAGACGGACGTACTCGTACTCCGAGCCCCAGGTGTACAGCCAGAACAGTGGAGGGAGCTACTTTGATACGCAGGGCAGCTCGTCCGAGGTGTCTACAGTGGTGTCGTCCCATGGCATGGCCAACAATGGAGGGGGGAACGGGGGTCTGACCATGGGTCTGGCCGGGGGGCAGATCATCAGCAGCTCTGGAGCCTACCTCATCGGGGGCAACTCCATGGACAACTCTGCCCCCCACCCAGCCACCCAGAATACCCGAGCCTCCCCGTCCACTGTGAGTGTACGGCCCCCCTTTACTTACTCTTCTCGTCCTGTCAGTCTGTCTGTCTGTCAGGCCACTCTCTCCTTTCTGTCATAATGCATATCTGAAGCCTTTCTTGAGTAACTATAGTACCACTTAGCTACTTTATGTCAGTGTCTGAGAATGTGTTATTTTGTCAAGTCTCCCTCTGTCCTGTGGTCTTCTCAGCTAGTACTTTCTATAGGTATCTACCCTTCCAGTGCTGTGAATTGGAATTTCCTCTCGTGGTGTGTTTTAACTAAAGATTAAAATAAATATTAAATAATATTTGTTAGTACTGCTTTACTGTGTTGTGAAGCTTTTAAGACAAAACACAATGGGTGTGTTTGAGCAGTAAGCGTAACGAAGACTACTGTAGAGGGAAGTCGGCGAGTGAAGTCAGGAGTTTCATCTTCGACAGCCGAAGGTCGGATACTGTAGTGGTTTTCCAACAGCAAGGCAGTGTCAACAAAGCTGCTATTATTTCTAAACGTATTTCTGTATAAATGTCACAACTTTATACCCCCATATCACACACTCACAAACTGAAAACATAACGGGGCAATACTTGCGAACATTAGAAACAGTTTAAATGTAAACAATTTCTCAGTCTAAAACTGTTCATCAGACAGTTAAAATCGTCGATTTTGATACAACGCTACATTGTAGCTAGTCCCATCAGATAATCTGGCACACGTTAGCCCTATGCTAACCTCAACAGATGACCGTGATTATTTCCTGATTATTTCCTGTCAAAGACCTTAGACTTTATATCCACCAACTAATGGCATTTCTTAAAATCAACCCTGGCCACCAGAGGGATATTTTAAACCTTAAAATTCAAGATTCACTTTTGTACCATTGGTCTGTAACAAAATGTTTTGTGCCAATATTGCATTGAGGCATCCTTGACTAGGCTACTAGCTATTAGTACTAACGTTAGACAAAATGTTCACGTTTTCGCATATATTTGACACGCATTCATGTGCTTTCACAGCAATAAAGATGTAGGAGGATTGTACAACATGTACGTTGTATATTCACAAATTGTTAGTTTTTTTTAACTCTGACGCTCGCGGTCTTGTCAAATACCCTACATGACCAAAAGTATGTGGACAGCTCGTCGAACATCTCATTCTAAAATCATAGGCATTAATATGGAGTCAGTCTCGCCTTTGCTGTTATAACAGCCTCCACTCTTTTGGGAAGGCTTTCCACTAGATGTTGGGACATTGCTGCAGGGACTTGCTTCCATTCAGCAACAAGAGCGTTAGTGAGGTCGGGCACTGATGTTGTGCGATTAGGCCTGGCTCGCAGTCGGTGTTCCAATTCATCCCAAAGGTGTTCAATGGAGTTGAGGTCAACGTCTGTGCAGGCCAGTCAAGTTCTTCCACTCCGATCTCGACAAACCATTTCTGTATGGACCTCGCTTTGTGCATGGGGGCATTGTCATGCTGAAACAGGGAACTAAGGGGCCTAGCCCAAACCATGAAAAACAGCCCCAGACCATTATTCCTCCTCTACCAAACTTTACAGTTAGCACTATGCATTGGGGCAGGTAGCGTTCTCCTGGCATCCGCCAAACCCAGATTCGTCTGTCGGACTGCCAGATGGTGAAGCGTGATTCATCACTCCTGAGAACGCGTTTCCACTGCTCCAGAGTCCAATGACGGCAAGCTTTACACCACTCCAGCCGACGCTTGGCATTGCGCATGGTGATCTTAGGCTTGTGTGCGGCTGCTCGGCCATGGAAACCCATTTCATGACGCTCCAGACAAACCGTTATTTTGCTGACATTGCTTCCAGAGGCAGTTTGGAACTCGGTAGTGAGTTGTAACTGAGGACAAACAATTTTTACACACTTCAGCACTCGGCGGTACCATTCTTTGAGCTTGTGTGGCCTACCACTTCGCAACTGAGCCGTTTTTGCTCCTAGACATTTCACAGCACTTACCTTTGACTGGGGCAGCTCTAGCAAGGTAGAAATTTTACAAACTGACTTGTTGGAAAGGTGGCATCCTATGACAGTTCCACGTTGAAAGTCACTGAGCTCTTCAGTAAGGTCATTCTACTGCCAATGTTGCCTAAGGAGATTGCATGGCTGTGTGCTCCATTTTATACACCTGTCATGTTCTAGTATACACTTGTCAGCAATCCAACAATTTGAAGGGGTCTCCACATAGTTTTGTGTGTATATATAGTGTAGCTGTAATTTACCCTTACTGCTATCATTAATTTTTGGCGTGATCCACTAAGGCAGTAAGCCCAGAGACGGCAAGATTTTTATTTGAGGAAAAAATCGCTCCATTGTTGGTCCTCGAGTCAAATAACGCATATGTGACAAAGTAGATGATTATAAAAACGCATATAAAACATTGTACATGTAAGTGTAGCCTACACGTCTATGTAATATAGCCTATATTAGCAAATATTATTTATGTAGCACTGCCAGTAGCTTATGTGTCGTCTGGAAGAGGGACTCCAACAAGAAGCTCCTCATAAAATATATTCGTAATCTTCATTTACAAGGTTTTGCCGGCACAACACACTACCACAATTAGTGTAGGTCTAATATGTAGTTCTACATTTGTGCCACCCCTCCAAGCCATGTGAAGTGAGTGATTTTAGGTTGTTTCGTTATAACTGTGCTTGTAATAGGCTGTTTGGGGAAAAGCTTCTCTGGTGAAAACACGTGATTGGAATGACTAACAGAACATACCATTTCATTTTTGTCATTTGCATCAAATGTAAGGTAAACGACAAATTGTAGAAAGTGTCTCCTCGCCAGGCGAGGGCGTAATCGCTACGGGTATCCTGTACTAGGCTTTCACCTCACAGCCTGGAAGCCGAGGCTGCCCTATGGAATAGTTGACCTGCATGGGGGAAGGTTTGTTCCTGGGTTGTCATGTTCTGTGCTAAGCTAGCAGTAAGATGAAATATGAATCGTCGAAGAGAGAAGTTGTTCAGCTCGTCTTTCTATCCACGCCTTACACAATCAAGGAGAAACACTTGAGCAACGAGGCAAGCAGTGACATGCTGTAAAATATGTGCTGGCGATGTAAAAGACGTGCTGTTGAGTTAATACATTTAAATACCGTTTTTTTTAAAGTTATTTTTCATGGTATTATATGCAGTTGTCACTATGACAATGAAGACACCCTGAAAGCACGGAATGATCTTGTTACCACCTTATTAGTAGGCCTACAGCGTGCAGTAGGATGTGTTGATCAGTTGGTTGACAGGTGTGCTGTAGAACGATAAACATCAAACCTTCCTCTAGTGTGGATGCTTGCAAATGTGGGTTCTTCAAAATAACTTAACACTATTACTGCAATACTGCCATCTGTAGGATGATAACGAGAGTGCTTGACTTTGTTAAGGACGCTGTTATGGAAAAGCGTTTGTTCACCTCAACATTTGTAATTGGCTGATGTAGAACTTGTTCCAGGAAATCATCACTGTCATCTGGTGAGGTTAGCATAGGGCAAAGTGCTAACGTGTGCCAGGTTATCTGATGGAACCAGCTACAATGTATCGTACTATCATGTAAATCGACTATTTTACCTGGCAGATGGGTATTTTGAGACGGGTCCAACAAAAACACCCTAATGATTGGTTGACACAGTGCGTCCCACAATGCAGGTGAGAAGCAACTGCAGCGACTTCATCAAAAACTTCATGACCTTTGATCACATCATTTTTGTAAAGTTCGTGCAGTCGACATGGAGTCGCAAGTCTGACAATTTTTAGAACTATAATACAACACACTTTGAAAGGACTTGAAAAAATTGGTCTGCTCCAACATGCGCAGTGAGGTCTACCTCAGTGGATCTGTGCTCTCCTCTGGTGGCTGAAAATGGTAGTTTCACAGCTTCTGATTACTGTGGCGCTTGTTTATTTATGTAACTAGGCAAGTCAGTTAAGAACAAATTCTTATTTACAATGATGGCCTACCGGGGAACAGTGGGTTAACTACGTTGTTCAGGGGCAGAACAACAGATTTTTGTACCTCGTCAGTTCCGGGATTTGATCCAGCAACCTTTCGGTTACTGGCCCAACGCTCTAACCACTATGCTATGTGCCTCTTGACTTTCTGTTAGCACTCTGCTTCATTAAGACAATGGGAAATGTAATACAAATGACAGTTAGGTGAATTTAAGTTTAAACTGACTTTGCTATGCTGGGCTTTTGGCACTAGTTTGGGTGACGCTTGCTTTCGGAGCTGTTCTGGATTTTTCTGATTTTCTATGTGTGTCAGTACTGTGTCAGTATTCTAGTGCAACTTTTTCCTTTGTTGTTTTTGTTTTTCCTTCTATTTTTTGCTCCTTGGTCTATCAGATTGAAATGGCGATTGAGACGCTCCAAAAGACTGAAGGTTTATCCAGTCAGAGAAGCTCGCTGCTCAACAGCCATGTAAGTCGCCACTCTAAAACGCCTCGCCTGCCCTGTATAGCTGTTTTCACTCTCTAGTACCTCCAGAACTCTCTCTTTGCCTCTCCCTCTCTTTCTCTCTATGGTGGTGGGGGTGCTTCCTATGCTCCAATTTTTATTTTCCGCTGCTTTAGTTAATTGTGCTTTTAAAGCTAGGGAAGGGGCGTGTTTGTATTTACAGACAAGTGGGTGGTGAAACATGCATCTGCTGTGGATTACAGAGAGGTGTAGTGACATACATGTGTGTAATTGACAGCATATCTTCTCTCCCCCACAGCTGCAATGGCTACTGGATAACTATGAGACTGCGGAGGGAGTGAGTCTGCCTCGCTCCACCCTCTACAACCACTACTTGCGCCACTGCCAGGAGCAGAAATTGGACCCGGTCAACGCCGCTTCCTTCGGCAAACTCATCCGCTCCATCTTCATGGGGCTACGCACGCGACGCCTCGGCACAAGGTGAGCTACTGAGAGGACAGACACATTCTGATAACTCCCCTTGCACCCCCTCCTCCCCTTCTCCTCTATCCTGTCACTGCATCTCAAGTCCCCCAGTTCTGCTCTCCCTAACTCTCCTCTGACGCCTTCAGTTTAGCCTTGTCCTTTCCTTTTTCCTTGGTTGTCTTCATTATGATTTCCTGTTTGGTATTACAGAAATTAATATAGGGGAAACACTGAGAACTGTTAGCTGTCTGTTCATTCCTGTCTGTCTGTCTGTCTCTCTCTGTGTGTGTGTGTGTGTGTGTGTGTGTGTGTGTGTGTGTGTGTGTGTGTGTGTGTGTGTGTGTGTGTGTGTGTGTGTGTGTGTGTGTGTGTGTGTGTGTGTGTGTGTGTGTGTGTGTGTGTGTGTGTGTGTGTTGCAGAGGGAACTCTAAGTACCACTACTATGGGATCCGGCTGAAGCCGGACTCTCCTCTCAACAGACTGCAGGAGGACATGCAGTACATGGCCCTCAGACAGCAGCCTGTCCAACAGAAACAAAGGTACAATTGATACAGTGCATTTGGAAATTATTCAGACCCCTTTACCTTTTCCACATTTTGTTACGTTACAGCTTTACTCTAAAATTGATCAAATTGTTTTTTTCCCTCAACAATCTACACACAATACCCAATAATGACAAAGCAAAAACAGGTTTTTAGAATGTTTGCAAATGTATATAAAAAAACAAAAACTGAAATAACACATTTCAGTAAGTATTCAGACCCTTTACTCAGTACCTTGTTGAAGCACCTTTTGCAATGATTACAGCCTCGAGTCGTCTTGGGTATGACACTACAAGCTTGGCACACCTGTATTTGGGGAGTTTCTCCCATTCTTCTATGTAGATCCTCTCAAGCTCTGTCAGGTTGGATGGGGAGCGTCAATGCAAGTCTCCAGTAATGTTCGATCGGGTTCAAGCCTGGGCTCTGGCTGGGCCACTCAAGGACATTCAGAAACTTGTCCCGAAGCCACTCCTGCATTGTCTTGGCTGTGTGCTTAGGGTCGTTGTCCTGAGCGCTCTGGAACAGGTTTTCATCAAGGATCTCTCCCTCTGTGCTCTGTTCATCTTTCCTTCGATCCTGACTAGTCTCCCAGTTCCTGCCACTGAAAAGCATCACAGAATGATGCTGCCATCACCATGCTTCACCATAGGGATGGTGCCAGGTTTCCTCCAGACGTGACCAAAGCTAATTGACATTCAGGCCAAAGAATTCAATCTTGGTTTCATCAGACCAGAGAATCATGTTTCTCATGGTTAGAGTCCTGTAGGAGCCTTTTGGCAAACTCCAAGCGGGCTGTCATGTGTCTTTTTACTGAGGAGTGGCTTCTGTCTGGCAACTCTACCACAAAGGCCTGATTGGTGGAGTGCTGAAAAGATGGTTGTCCTTCTGGATGGTTCTTCCATCTCCACAGAGGGACTCTGGTCACCTCCCTAACCAAGGCCCTTCTCCCCCGGTTGCTCAGTTTGGCCGGGCGTCCAGCTCTAGGAAGAGTCTTGGTGGTTCCAAACTTCTTCCATTTAAGAATGATTGAGGCCACTGTGTTCTTGGGGACCTTCAATGCTGCAGAAATGTTTTGGTACCCTTCCCCAGATCAGTGCCTCAACACAATCCTGTCTCGGTGCTCTAAGGACAATTCCTTCGAACTCATGGCTTGGTTTTTGCTCTGACATGCACTGTCAACTGTGGGACATTATATAGACAGGTGTGTGCCTTTCCAAATCATGTCCAATCAATTGAATTTACCACATGTGGACTCCAATCAAGTTGTAAAAACATCTCAAGGATGATCAATGAAAACCGGATGCACCTGGGATAAATTTCGAGTCTCATAGCAAAGGGGCTGAATACTTATGTAAATGAAGGTATTTCAGTTTATTAAAAAAAATGTTTTTCGCTTTTTTCGTTATGGGGTATTGTGTGTAGATTGAGGATTTTAAAATATTTTTTTATGCATTTTACAATAAGGCTGTAACGTAACAATGTGGAAAAAGGGAAGGGGTCTGAATACTTTCCCGAATGTACTGTACATACTTACACTGACATTAAGAACCCTGCTTTTTTCATGACCTAGATTAACCAGTTGAATCCAGGTGAAAGCTATGATCCCTTATTGATGTCACTTGTTAAATCCACTTCAATCAGTGTAGATTAAGTGGAGGAGACAGGTCAACGAAGGACTTTTTAGCCTTGAGACAATTGAGACATGGATTGTGTATGTGTGCCATTCAGAGGGTGAATGGGCAAGACAAAAGATTGAAGTGCCTTTGAACGGGGTATGGTAGTAGGTGCCAGGCGTACCGGTTTGTGTCAAGAACTGCAATGCTGCTGGGTTTCTCACGCTCAAGAGTTTCCCTTGTGTATCAAGAATGGTCCACCATCCAAAGGACATCCAGCCAACTTGACACAGCTGTGGGAAGCATTGACTTCGGCGATGTCATTTACAAAATAGCCTCCAACACTCTACTCAGCAAATTGGATGCGGTCTATCACAGTGCCATCCGTTTTGTCACCAAAGCCCCATATACTACCCACCACTGCAACCTGTATGCTCTCGTTGGCTGGCCCTCGCTTCATATCCGTCGCCAAACCCGCTGGCTTCAGGTCATCTATAAGTCTTTGCTAGGTAAAGCCCCGCCTTATCTCAGCTCACTGGTCACCATAGCAGCACCCACCTGTAGCACGCGCTCCAGCAGGTATATTTCACTGGTCACCCCCAAATCCTATTCCTCCTTTGGCCGCCTTTCCTTCCAGTTCTCTGCTGCCAATGACTGGAACGAATTGCAAAAATCACTGAAGCTGGAGACTCATATCTCCCTCGCCAACTTTAAGTATCAGCTGTCAGAGCAGCTCACAGATCATTGTACCTGTACATAGCCCATCTGTAAATAGCCCATCCAACTACCTCATTCCCATATTGTTATTTATTTTTTGCTCCTTTGCACCCCAGTATCTCTACTTGCACATTCATCTTCTGCACATCTATCACTCCAGTGTTTAATTGCCACATTGTAATTACTTCGCCACTACGGCCTATTTATTGCCTTACCTCCCTAATCTTTCCTCATTTTCACACACTGTATATAGATTTTTTTCTATTGTGTTATTGATTGTACGTTTGTTTATTCCGTGTGTAACTGTGTTGTTGTTTGTGTCGCACTGCTTTGCTTTATCTTGGCCAGGTCGCAGTTGTAAATGAGAAAAAATAAACAAATTGGAGTCAACATGGGCCAGCATCCCTGTTGAACGATTTCGACACCTTGTAGAGTCCATGCCCCGACGAATTGAGGCTGTTCTGAGGGGAAAAGGGTGTTCAACTCAATATTAGGAAGGTGTTCCTAATGTTTGGTATACTCAGTGTACATATACAAACAGTACTGACTGAGGCATTGTCATTGTAGGTTTAAGCCGGTGCAGAAGGTTGATGGTGTGTCTGGGGAGAACTTCTCAGGCGGAGGCCAGCACACCCCCAGTGCAGCGGAGCAGACCGTCATTGCACAGAGCCAGCACCACCAGCAGTACCTGGGTGAGTGAGCGGTGTGTATGCATCTGTGTGTGTAGACTGACTCGGTGACTTTCAGCAGCAATAGACTGCTACTGTTTGATATTCCCTTGTTATGACACAATAAGTTGTGATACCACTTCATGAAAATGCTCCTCCGCTGAGTGCAGTAAGGGTTCCCCTGTCGGGTTATATTCTGCAATGAACCACTGATAGGATTTTCTCAGCCTTCAGTATTTCCTTGTTAAATATCTACCCCTGTGTTCCTTTGCTTTATACTGGATTCATAACGGTTGTTGTTGACCTTGTCTGATTTACATACGTCTCTCCCTGACAGACGCGTCCCGGGCGCTGCCAGACTTTATGGAGCTGGACCTGGGAGAGACCAACGTGGACAACATCGGCCCAGACGACATCAAAGCTCTCCAGTCACTCTACAGAGAGCACTGTGAGGTCAGAGATTATACATCACCTCTAACAAAGTTCTACAGGAAAGTTTGTATTATTCTCTACGGGGTAAATTCAGACCAGAGATACGCGCATGTAAATGTAACTTCATTCTGTTTTCATGCACTTTCCTCTCTGCACACATTCTGACGTAGAACTTAAGCAAGGGGAATCGAATGTGCCCAACAGGTATTGGGTGGAGATTGCAGAAATGTGTATCTACAAATCAAATCAAACTTTGTCACATGCGCCGAATACAACAAGTGTAGACCTTACAGTGAAATGCGTACTTACAAGACCTTAACCAACAGTGCAGTTCAAGATGAGTTAAGAAAATATTTACCAAATAAACTAAACAATAATAAAAATTAACATAGTAATAACTAGGCTATATACAGGGGGTACTGAGTCAGTGTGCGGGGGTACAGGGAATTTGTACATGTAGGTAGGGGTGAAGTGACTATGCATAGATAATAAACAGCGAGTAGCAGCAGTGTACAAAACAAATGGAGGGGGGGTCAATGCAATAGTCCGGTGGCCATTTGATTAATAGTTCAGCAGTCTTATGGCTTGGGGATGAAGCTGTTAACTTCTCTGGAATATGTGGGACGCTAACGTCCCACTTGGCCAAAAGCAAGTAAAAATGCAGAGCGCCAAATTCAAATAAATTACTATAAAATCAAACTTTCATGAAATCACACATGAAAGACACCAAATTAAAGCTACACTTGTTGTGAATCCAGCCAACATGTCTGATTTCAAAAAGGATCTACGGCAAAAGCACACCTTGCGATTATGTTAGGCCAGTACATAGCCACAGAAAACACAGCCATTTTTCCAGCCAAAGAGAGGAGTAACAAAAGCAGAAATAGAGATAAAATTAATAACTAACCTTTGATGATCTTCATCAGATGACACTCATAGGACTTCATGTTACACAATACATGTATGTTTTGTTCGGTAAAGGTCATATTTATATCCAAAAATCTGAGTTTAGGCGGTACGCTACTGTCTCACTTGGCCAAAAGCCAGAGAAAATGCAGAGCGCCAAATTCAAATAAATTACTATAAAAATCAAACTTTCATTAAATCACACATGAAAGATACCAAATTAAAGCTACACTGGTTGTGAATCCAGCCAACATGTCAGAATTCAAATAGGCTTTTTGGCGAAAGCAAACGATGCTATTATCTGAGGATAGCATCATAGTAAACAAAGAGAGAGAAGCATATTTCAACCCTGCAGGTGCGACACAAAACTCAGAAATAAAAATATAATTCATGCCTTACCTTTGACGAGCTTCTGTTGTTGGCACTCCAATATGTCCCATAAACATCACAAATGGTCCTTTTGTTCGATTAATTCCGTCGATATATATCCAAAATGTCCATTTATTTGGCGCGTTTGATCCAGAAAAACACAGGTTCCAACTTGAGCAACGTGACTAAAACTGAACTACTTTTGTAATACAACTTTAGGTATTTTTTAACGTAAATAATCGATCAAATTGAAGACGGGATGATCTGTGTTCAATACAGGATTAAAACAAACTGTAGCTAGCTTTCTGGTCACGCGCCTCTAACAAACAGTACACAACAAGTGACCCTCGTTGAAGATGGCCGTACTTCTTCATTACACAAAGGAAAAACCCTCAACCAATTTCTAAAGACTGTTGACATCCAGTGGAAGCGGTAGGAACTGCAAGAAGGTCAATTAGAAATCTGGATTCTCAATGAAAATCCATTGAAAAGAGAGTGACCTCAAAAAAAAAAAACTGAATGGTTTGTCCTCTGGGTTTTGCCTGCTAAATAAGTTCTGTTATATTCACAGACATGATTCAAACAGTTTTAGAAACTTCAAAGTGTTTTCTATCCAAATCTACTAATGATATGCATATCTTATCTTCTGGGGATGAGTAGCTGGCAGTTGAATTTGGGTATGCTTTTCATCCAAACGTGAAAAAGGTAAAATAAATAAAAAATACATTAAAAATCTAGTACTGATAGCATAAGCTACCAGCTAACTGGTAATAAAATGTGGTGAGTAGTAGACTCAAAGAGAAAGACAAAAGTTGAGCAGTTTTGAACAAATTCATGAGTCTTTTTTTATACATTTGTTTTACTTTCAATTACTTAGCTAGCAAATGCAGCTAGCTAGTTTAGCCTACTCAAACAGAGAGATGCATTGCCACCGGGCCCCACAGGTGTATCTGCTTACTAACTGTACCCCATACAGCATGATTGTAGCCGGTTTACTAACGCGTTAGTTCTATTAGCTATGTTGACTATGACGTTACTTTAGCTAATCAAATCAAATCTTATTTGTCACATACACATGGTTAGTAGATGTTAATGCGAGTGTAGCGAAATACTTGTGCTTCTAGTTCCGACAATGCAGTAATAACCAACGAGTAATCTAACCTAACAATTCCACAACTACTACCTTATACACACAAGTGTAAAGGGATAAAGAATATGTACATAAAGATATATGAATGAGTGATGGTACAGAACGGCATAGGCAAGATGCAGTAGATGGTATCGAGTACAGTATATACATATGAGATGAGTAATTTAGGGTATGGAAACATAAAAGTGCATAGTTTAAAGTGGCTAGTGATACATGTATTACATAAAGATGGCAAGATGCAGTAGATGATATAGAGTACAGTATATACATATTCATTATATTAAGTGGCATTGTTTAAAGTGGCAAGTGATACATTTTTGATCAATTTCCATTATTAAAGTGAGCTGGTGTTGAGTCAGTATGTTGGCAGCAGCCACTCAATGTTAGTGGTGGCTGTTTAACAGTGTACCAGGCTGGGAAGACTGAATCTGCAATAGGTAAGCAGCTTGGTTTGAAGAAATCAACTGTGGGAGCAATTATTAGGAAATGGAAGACATACAAGACCACTGATAATCTCCCTCGATCTGGGGCTCCACGCAAGATCTCACCCCGTGATGAAAATTACAGGCCTCTCTCATCTTTTTAAGTGGGAGAACCTGCACAATTGGTGGCTGACTAAATACGTTTTTGCCCCACTGTATGTGGCTATGAAATTGAACTATTTTCGTGTGATCAGGGTGTATTCATTCCACCGATTCTGTTGAAAAATATTCTTAAACAGAAGCATACGGAATGAAATGGGGATAAACATACCTGAATTTGTCCAATAGAAACTTGTTTGCAACTTTTAAACTAATGATTACACCCTAAATCAGCTAGATGCAGGCAAGAGTGTGCAAGGCTGTATTGAATGTGTCACTGTCTGTCACCTCAAATCTTTCTCTCGACCTGTGTGCACTTACGTTGTAAACTTTCATTCATAGGCTAGGTTGTAGCAACCTCATGATGGGTATAGGGAAAATGTGAGTATCATGTAGTAGCCTAGAACTATCGATGTTACATTGAGCTGGGTGAATGGAATATGAATAACAGTCATCCAATATGCTGTAATAAAAATAAGGCCATGCTCATAAAAACAAATATCGTCCTCCTTCATCTTAAACGGCACCGACCCCCACCGTTGTATACTTTTCTCACCTTCCAATAATTCATGGATTGAATATGGCAACTTTCAGGATGAATCAAACCACTGTATTTGTTTATGCAACAATATATTTAGTGTGTAAAGGCTCTCCTCAATCTTTTTTTAAAATGTATTCATAAATACATTCCCAACCCTAAGTAATCTACAAGATCAGAATATTTTTTAATCTTAAAGGGATGGCTTTAGATAAAACCCTATTGAGCGAACACTCCACAAGAACACTCCACGAACACTCCACGAGAAAATCTATTGGCCAGCAAGAGTGAGGGGTTTTCAGCAGTTGAATTGAATGTATTCAGTATGCGCAAGGGAGCCACACCCATAAGGTAAGTCTGAATACCAACTACTGAGAAGTACTTGAATCAAAAGGTGTTTTAAAAAAACACAAATAAACAGATTTTCCATGTCTGAATCAGCCCCCATGTGCAGATTAATGGGAGCTTTCTTTGGCATGCATGATATTTACAAGTCTTCATCTTCATTGATCCACACCAGCTCATCCACACTAATCAGTTTGACTGTGAATAGTTATTCAGCTCAGTTGTGTGATGCTGACCATGTCTCTCTTGCAGGCCATCCTGGATGTGGTGGTGAACCTCCAGTTCAGTCTAATAGAGAAGCTGTGGCAGACATTCTGGCGCTATTCCCCCTCTGACTTAGTGGAGGGCACCACCATCACAGAAAACAGGTCAGCTCTTTCGGTTTCTCTCTCGGTTTCTCTCTCGTTCTCTCCCTCTCTCTTGAAGGTCAGTTCTGGTGACTTTTTAAAATTCTGGTGACTCCACAATTATAGGCTATGAGCATGTTCCAATATATGAAAATTAAATTATGTTGACACCATCTAAAATATAATTTCTACCTTGAGAAATGAGCCAATATCATATTGGTAAAATTATTTGCAAAAATTATTTTTACATATTGGAACATGCTCATAGCCTATGCATGCTCCATATTATCAGGTATACTATTAGCAATACACATTATCACCTGTATCTCGTAGACAGATGACTAGTATCGTAGAATCTGTTTGGACTGAAAGGGATGTGTAGGATAACGAGAAGCAGTAGTTCTGGTGTTTGGGTTTTTCGTCTCTGGTTATTTGGACAAATTAGAATTTTGCAGATGTTAGCATCTTTCATATTTCGGAAGGGGAGGGGATATTTGGCCAATAGCTTGCAAAGAGAGAGGGCGAAGCTCCTCGTTCTAGCATTTCTTGATCCCTGTCTGTGTATGGACTGTCTGTTTGGAACCAGAACTTAAATCGGGCCGCTGACTTTAGTTCTGGGTTAACCCGAGATTAAGTTGGCCTTGCTTCAAATATCCTTTGATCAGTGGCAACGCTGAGGAGTATTTCTCTCTGCTCTGCTGAGGAGTATTTCTCTCTGCTCTGCTGAGGAGTATTTCTCTCTGCTCTGCTGAGGAGTATTTCTCTCTGCTCTGCTGAGGAGTATTTCTCTCTGCTCTGCTGAGGAGTATTTTTCTCTGCTCTGCTGAGGAGTATTTTTCTCCGCTCATACAGGAGCAAAAAAGGCCTAGTGCACTTTGGTGGGATTAAAAAAAAAATATATCATATATTTTTTATATGGGTGAGTGAATTCATTGGGACAGTGCACGACCCCCGTAACTACTGTAAAACTTCAATCAAATGCAAATAGCCGCTTGTCCCTTTTTAATAGCTGGGCAACGGCACACTTTTCAGCAAATAAACACCTGTTTCAAATAAATACCTGGTTTAAATTAATTGTTTACCAGGTTTAATATTTGATTTGCTACATAAAATAATTCAGTAATGACTCAACCCCACAGTAGGCCGAGTGAGATTGAGGTGAATCTGATCCAGTATATAAGATGAGTATGTGTAACTTTGAACTCTGTCTCCACAGTGGTATGAGTGAGATTGAGGGCCGTTTGCCCTGCTCCAGGCTGGTGGTGCTCTGTAGGAACGAGGCTGTGCTCAAGTGGATGAGTTCCTGTGACCACCTGATGTACCAGGCCCTAGTGGAGATCCTCATTCCTGATGTCCTCAGACCTATCCCCAGTGAGTGGCTGACACACACAGTCACACACACACACTTTCTCGCTCATTCCTAGTTGGGTATCAGAATTAAAATGGTGATCTTTATATAGACTTCTGTCCTCTGTATCTGTCCCTCTCTAGGTGCCTTGACTCAAGCCATCCGCAACTTTGCCAAAAGCCTGGAAGGCTGGCTCAACAATGCCATGAACGTCATTCCACAGAGAATGATCCAAACCAAGGTACAGACACTCTCTCACACTCACTCACTCACTCACTCACTCACACACATATTGGCAAATAAACTTAAATTGCCTCTATTTTGTTTGATCCTGACTTTCCTCTCTTTTATCTTTTCTGACTGGTCTTGGTCTGATTTTAATTGGCTGCTGTTTGATCCTCTGTGTGTTTGATTGGCTGCAGGTTGCCGCTGTTAGTGCCTTTTCTCAGACGATGCGTCGTTACACTAGTCTGAACCACCTGGCCCAGGCAGCCCGCGCCGTGTTGCAGAACACCTCCCAGATCAATCAGATGCTCAGCGACCTCAATCGCGTCGACTTCGCCAACGTGCAGGTCCGTCTGTCCCTCTGGCTGGCTGTCTGTCTGCTTGTCCCTCCATCTGCCTGGATGTGGTTTGGTCTGCCTGTCTGTGTATTTAGTTAGAGGGACACGTCTGTATAGCCATCTGTCATTATCTCTATATCCTCTCCCCGCTTGAGGTTGCTGTTTATTTCATCAAGGGGTGCGTGTGCATCTGTGTTTTTGTATGTTTGTTTGTGTTATCCCACCCTGATCCGTCCTCTCTCTCTCGCTCTCTCTTTCTTTAGGAGCAGGCGTCGTGGGTTTGTCAGTGTGAGGAGGGTGTGGTTCAGAGGTTAGAGCAGGACTTCAAGGCCACCCTGCAGCAGCAGAGCTCTCTGGAGCAGTGGGCTGCCTGGCTGGACAACGTGGTGACCCAGGTCCTACAGCCCTTCGAGGACCGGCCCAGCTTCCCCAGGGCTGCGCGGCAGTTCCTGCTCAAGTGGTCCTTCTACAGGTCAGCTACTGTACTGTCCATAGAAATTGAATGAGATCATAGATGAGATCATGAGATCAAAAAATGTCTTATTTTGGTACGCAACTCACGGAAAATACAACGTACACACTTAAAAAATATATATGTTTTTGCTCCCTCAACCAATTTAAGTAGTGTGTTGTGATATTTATTGTTTATCATATCAATTGATTTGGTTTGACAGCTAATTAGAAGTTTTCCAGTGGTTGATCTCGTTGTCCATCTCTTTGTCAGCTCCATGGTGATTCGAGACCTGACTCTGCGCAGCGCGGCCAGTTTCGGCTCGTTCCACCTGATCCGCCTGCTCTACGACGAGTACATGTTCTACCTGGTGGAACACCGCGTCGCCCAGGCAACCGGCGAGACGCCCATCGGTGTCATGGGAGAAGTAAGGCCCCGATGAAATGAACACACCACACACGCACATAATTGTAATGTTCCCATTACTCCTTGGCTCAGTCTCAGTATGGTTTCTTTGTGCTGCTTAATGTATTGCAGTTCGATGACCTCAACGCCATGTCGCCTGCTTACATGGACAAAGGTAAGCCAACCCCAAGCTGTGTCTACAGGCTAAGTCTCTGTAGGCTTCTGCTTCCACATTACATGGAGTTATTAAGCCCTTTGAAGCCATGTCCGTTCAGCATTGCTGTGCGTCATTCTTCTTTTGTTCCGCGTCGTACCTCCTTCTACCTTCGTCTCAACGTGCTGCAACTTAGAGAATAGCAGTTTCAATTATTACCCGTTCAAAAATGTTATGGTCAGTTGCAGCCGAGAAGCTATTGGATCCTTTCACATTTCTGTGAAGTTACGTTTAATACTAAGATGTTCATGAGAAAAGGCGAGGAACTTTTGTTAAACAGTTGCCGTGCCTAAACACCAGACTGTTGCGGTGGTTACCTCATGAATATCAGTCAGAAAGAAGTCGCTGTTAAAAAATAAGCAATAGTCTCTACAAGGCAGAATGTTGAGTAAGATGATATTTACACTTATTTTAACGGTTGTACATGCTGTTGGTCCTTTTGGCAGTAGGAGGTGGCGATAGGGTGTCCACAGGAAAGGGTTGTTTACCCGACTTCTTGTGGCGCCTGTTGATTCTGTCGCTTGTATTTTCCATATGTTGCACGTAATGCACAATATGTAAACAATAGCTGAATGTAACCGGATGTAGTCGACCAAAACACGTTTCCTCCCAATCAGCTAGAAGTGGTTGCCGTTCGGTTAGGCTCATCCGTATTGTGAAAGTTTTTGTCACGTGCGAATTGCATCAGTATTGAAAATAAAAACCGGAAATACAAACTGGAAATACAAACTATGTGCAGACCAACATACTGAAGGTCGGGTTGATAACACTACTCTGAAGATATTTTGTCTCACAAAAGTATGTGGACACCTGCTTGTCGAACATCTCATTCAAAAATCATGGGCATTAATATGGAGTTGGTCCTCCCTTTGCTGCATATAACAGCCTCCACTCTTCTGGGAAGGCTTTCCACTAGATGTTGGAACATTGATTTGGGGACTTTCTTCCATTCAGCCACAAGAGCCTTAGTGAGGTCGGGCACTGATGTTGGTCGATTAGGCCTGGCCCGCAGTCGGCGTACCAATTCATCCAAAATGTGTTCGATGGGGTTGAGATCAGGGCTCTGTGCAGGCCAGTCAAGTTCTTCCACACCGATCTTGACAAACTATTTCTGTATGGACCTCGCTTTGTGCACGGGGGAATTGTCATGCTGAAACAGGAAAGGGCCTTCCCCAAACAGTTGCCACAAAGTTGGAGGCACAGATTCGTCTAGAATGTCATTGTATGTTGTAGCATTAAGATTTCCCTTCACTGGAATTAAGGGGCCTAGCTGAAACCTTGAAAAACATCCCCAGACCATTATTCCTCCTCCACCAAACTTTACAGTTGGCACTATGCATTGGGGCAGGTACTGTTCTCCTGGCATCTGCCAAACTCAGATTTGTCAGTCGGACTGCCAGATGGTGAAGCGTGATTCATCACTCCAGACTTTCGCCATTCCAGCCGATGCTTGGCATTGCGCATGGTGATCTTAGGCTTGTGTGCGACTGCTCGGCCATGGAAACCCATTTCATGAAGCTCTTGATGAACAGTTCTTGTGCTGGCGTTGCTTCCAGAGGCAGTTTGGAACTCGGTAGTGAGTGTTGCAATGGAGGACAGACAATTTTTACGCGCTTCAGCACTCGGCGGTCCCGTTCTGTAAGCTTGTGTGGCCTACCACTTCGCGGCTGAGCCGTTGCTCCTAGACGTTTCTACTTCACAATAACAGCCCTTACAGTTGACCGGGGCAGCTCCTAGCAGGGGAGAAATTTGACTGACTTGTTGGAAAGGTGGCATCCTATGACAGTTCCACGTTGAAAGTCACTGAGCTCTTCAGTAAGGTCATTCTACTGCCAATGTGTGTCTGGAGTTTGAATTCCTGTGTGCTCAATTTTATACATCTGTCAGCAATGGGTGTGGCTGAATTCAAATCAAGCTTTCTTTATACAGCACATTTCAGACATGGAATGCAACGCAATGTGCTTCACAGAAAGAAAATATATATATTTACTACACAACATACATTAGATAAAAAAACAAAAGAATGACACAAACTGAACTAAAATGAACCCTAACACTGTAGCCAAACCGTCCGCAAATAGATTTTGTCCCCCCACACCAAACGCGATCACGACACGCAGGTTGAAATATCAAAACAAACTCTGAACCAATTATATTCATTTGGGGACAGGTCGAAAAGCATTAAACATTTATGGCAATTTAGCTAGTTAGCTTGCAGTTGCTAGCTAATTTGTCCTATTTAGCTACATTTACATTTAAGTCATTTAGCAGACGCTCTTATCCAGAGCGACTTACAAATTGGAAAGTTCATACATATTCATCCTGGTCCCCCCGTGGGGAATGAACCCACAACCCTGGCGTTGCAAGCGCCATGCTCTACCAACTGAGCCACACGGGACCGCTAGCTTGCTGTAGGTAGCTAATTTGTCCTGGGATATAAATGTTGAGTTGTTATTTTACCTGAAATGTGCAAGGTCCTCTACTCCGATAATTAATCCACACAAAACGGTCAACCGAATCGTTTGTAGTCATCTCTCCTCCTTCCAGGCTTTTTTTTCTTTGGACTTTATATGGTGATTGGCATCTCACTTTCATAGTTACCACGACGACCGACCAAACTCAGTTCATTTTCAATCACCCACGTGGGTATAACCAATGAGGAGATGGCACGTGGATATCTGCTTCTATAAACCAATGAGGAGATGGAAGAGGCAGGACTTGCACCGCGTTCAGCGTAACAAATGGAACTGACTTCTATTTTAGCGCTTGGCAACACAGGCGCTCGTTGGCGCACGCAATAATTGAATCCACAGTGTATCCACGTGTATGCTTACATTAATTTTGCAACGCTCGTGCACACGATGCGATCGGTGTGGTCAGCATGTAAGGTGCTTTTAAGATCTCTTTTAAATATGTCCACAGTTTTTGGCCCCCCTCAGGTTCTCTGGTAGGCTATTCCTGAGGCTGTGGGCATAATAACTAAAGGCTGCCTCTCCATGCCTCTTGGTCCTAGGCTTTGGGATAGTTAAAAGGCCAGAGGACCTGAGGGACCTACTGGGTACATAACTTAAAAGCATGTCTGACATGTATTGGGATGAGCAATCGTGGATTGGTTTAAAAACAGTAGAAGAATCTTAAAATTAAGATTGCATCTTAAAATGCAGAGACCTTAAACTGGTGTAATGTGTGCTCTCTGTCTGGTCTTGGTCAGTACCCGTGCTGCAGCATTCTGTATGTTTTGCAGTTGACCAATGTCTTTCTAAGGTGGACCAGACAGGAGAGCATTACAGTAGTCAAGCCTGCTTGTAGTAAAAGCATGGATGAGTCTCTCTGTATCAGCCTGAGAGAGAAACAGCCGCACCTTGGCAATTTTCCTCAGGTGGTAAAAAGCTATTTTGGTCACTTTCCTAATGTGTGACTCAAAATGTTGTTCACAATCTAAAATAACACCGTTTTTTTTTTACCTGCTGTTTTATCTTTATTGCTTGTGAACTCAAATGTGCGGCTAGATTCTCTCTCTGTGCTTCGGCTCCAAGTACCTTTGTCTTGATTTAGCTGGAGGAAGTTGTGAGCCATCCAAGTATTTAAATCAGTAATACAGTCCAATAATTTATCTGTGGAGCTAAAATCCTCAGGTGACACAGAAATGTAAAGTTGTGTATCGTCTGCGTAGGTGTGAAAATCAATGCTGTGCTTTCTGATAATGCTGTCAAGGCATAACATATAAACTGAACAGTACCAGACCCAAAATCGAACCTTGTGGAACGCCACATGTGATAGTTATGTTCACTAAGGGTGATAAAAAAACGAATTGACTGGTTAAATTGGTCCTAAACTAATTTAGAACTGGACCTGAGAGACCAACCTACCTCTCCAGTCTGTCCAGAAAGACATCATGATCAACAGTGTCGAATGCAGCACTTAAATCTAAGAGTACAACGACCGAGAGCTGTTATCTGTCAAGATAATTTACCACTTTAACCAAGGCTTTCTCTGTGCTGTGGTGGGCACAAAAACCAGATTGGAATTTTTCACTTGGCAATACAGTTGGCACTTAAAACAATATTTTAGCGTTTTGAACACCAATTCATCCCGAATTTTTCTTAAGAATGGAAGGTTTGAGGTTGGCAGAGAATGGAAGGTTGAGAATTGCTAAGAGCTGAAGAATCTAGATGACTTTTCTTCAGAAGGGGTTTCACCATAGCAGTTTTTAGTGCAGTGGGGAAAGTGCCTGTGAACAGGGAGTGATTAACAATAGCTTGCACTTCTTCAGATATGCAATTAAAAACCGTTTTAAAGAAAGTGGTGAGGATAGGATTGAGAAATCAGGTTGAAGGCTTAAGTTGTGATATCACTTTCCTGCGCATGTCTGTGTCAACTTCTCATCAGGCCTTGACTGAAATATGCCACAAACTCATCACATTTCGATGTGGAGGAAAGTTCTCATAGGTTTGCGGGGGTGGGATTTATCAGGCCACCAATGGTCGTGAAGAGTGCTCTCTAATTATTCTGATTAATAGTGATCAAGTTAGAAAAATGAGCCCGTCTGGCAATTCTAATTGCCAACTTGCGCTCTCAGAATATCATAATAGACCTGCAACTTTTACTTTCACCACTTCCGCTCTGCCTTTGTGCAATTTCTTTTTATTTGATTAGTTTCCTCACTTATCCAAGGGGCTCTGCGTTTGGATGTGGCCTTTTTCAACTTTACTGGAGCTATGGCATCAATGGTTGCCCTTAATTTGCTATTAATGTTATCAACTAAATCATCACAAGATGAAGGCAGAATAGGTGGTGGAGTATTGTTCATACACTCAATAAAATCTGTAGCAACTTCAGAGGTAAGATAGCGTTTCTTAATAATGTGTTCAGTATTTCCCTGTGCTATGGGCAACAAGGTAGTAGAAAACACACAGTGGTGATCAGATAAAGCAACATCAACAATAGAGGATATGTCAATACAAAGCCCCTTGGTAATAACCTGGTAGGGCTGCAGCTATGGGTGTGCCCGGTAACATGTTGGATAAAGTCCATAGAGCTCAAAAGATTCATAAATTCAATGGCCTTTGAGTCAGTCTCTTTGTCAACATGAATATTAAAATCGCCCAACACAATGATTTTATCATCTTAAGGACAATAGGCAATAGTTCAGATAAACCAGTAAAGAAAGTGGGGCAGTGTTTTGGTAGCCTATACAGGGTTATGGCCAGCATTGGTGGCTGACATTTAAACAGTATAGCATGATGCTCAAAATACCCAAAGTCGCCAAACAAAATGTCCGTAGAGCTAAGAGCATTAGTAAAAATAGAGGCTGATAGAGTATGAAAAGCTGTAGTCCGAGGGGGAGGCTTCAATAAGATCGGCACTACAGTCTGATGACAGCTATGTTTCAGTGAGAAACATGCAATCATCTTAACGCTCAGTAATGAGGTCAATCACGAGAAAGGTTTTACTTGTGATTGCTCTAACATTTAAAAGCACCATATTCAATGAGTGTGGGCCACTCTGCCACTGGGGCATCTGCCTTCGAGGTAACAATAGAATAACAACCAAATGATTAACGTTACAACCACATTTTCTGACAGTCTCCAATCTATCAGAATGGTAGGAGATGACAGTTTGTATAACCTCACTAGAAGGCAGAGTTAAAGGAACATACAGTGCCTTCGGAAAGTATAAAGACCCCTTGACTTTTTTTGCAAATGTATTAATAAAATACATAAATACCTTATTTACATAAGTATTCAGACCCTTTGCTATGAGACTTGAAAATGAGCTCCGGTGAATCCTGTTTCCATTGATCATTGTCGAGATGTTTCTACAACTTGATCGGAGTCCACCTGTGGTCAATTAAATTGATTGGACATGATTTGGAAAGGCACACACCTGTCTATATAATGTCCCACAGTTGTCCGTACATGTCAGAGCAAAAACCAAGCCATGAGGTCGAAGGAATTGTCCATAGAGCTCCGAGACAGGATTGTGTCAAGGCACAAATCTGGGGAAGGGTACCAAAACATTTCTGCAGCATTGTAGATCCCCAAGAACACAGTGGCCTCCATCATTCTTAAATGAAGATGTTTGGAACCACCAAGACTCTTCCTAGAGCTGGCCGCTCGGCCAAATTGAGCAATCGGGGGAGAAGGGTGGTCACTCTGACCGAGCTCTAGAGTTCCTCTGTGGAGATGGGAGAACTTTCTAGAAGGACAACCATCTATGCAGCACTCCACCAATCAGGCTTTTATGGTAGAGTGGCCAGACAGAAGCCACTCCTCAGTAAAAGGCAATTGACAGCCCACTTGGAGTTTGCCAAAAGCCACCTAAAGACTGATGAGATTGATGAGGAAAAGGCAATCGATTTTAGAAGAAGGCTGTAACGTAACAAAATATGGAAAAAGTCTGAATACTTTCACAGACCATGAGAAACATGATTCTCTGGTCTGATGAAACCAAGCGTCACATCTTTAAGAAATAGGGCACCATCCCTACGATGAAGCATGGTGGTGGCTGCATCATGCTGTGGGGATGTTTTTCAGCGGCATTATGGGGTATTGCTTTGTCATTATGGGGTTTTGTGTGTAGATTGATGAGGAAAAGGCAATCGATTTTAGAAGAAGGCTGTAACGTAACAAAATGGGGAAAAAGTCTGAATACTTTCCCGAAGGCACTGTAAATTGGGTTACTCACAATAACTATAGTGCCATTTCTACAGGAATTGATATGCTTTCCAAGTCCTCTGTTGCTTATTCTGACAGGGAGAACTGGAGGACTACCAGGCCCTGTCCATCAGTCTCTAAAACAGTTTGTGATGTTGCTCGAAATAAGCCTGGAACCCCTGCGTTGTTACAAAAAGAGATGTTCCTGTCGTTGGAAAGTTTTCTTCAAGTACTTGTTCGGGGCAAAGAGTTGTCTGAAACGTTCCGATCCCCTTTGATAGCACGGGAGGGTGCCAGATATAATTATTCTCTTCTATATGCTAGTGAGGGTGTTTAAAACATGTTTGTAGTCCTCCCTCAGTTCCGAATCCACTAATTTGAAGGGGTGTCCACATCATTTTCTGTTTATATAGTGTTCCTTCAAAAGGACCAACCACTCAGACAACCGTTAAAGTATAATTTTATTCAGCATTCGGGCTTATAGAGGTTGTGAGAGGAAACTTTCCTGATCCAAATGCTCATTTCTGCCCAACGTAGAATTCTATGCAATTCAAAGTCGGGTCTTCAGGTCTATCAGCCTTTCCTGCAAACACAATGGGTCAACCTGACTAATGAGAATCCTAAAGAGTCGGCATTCTAACCATGTCTGTCTGTCTGTCTACCTGTCTGTCTGACTGACTGACCCTGTCCCCTTGTCTGTGTCTCCAGATGAGGTGAGTGAGATGGACAGTGACCTGGAGGAGGACATGGAGGAGTCTGGGGAGCCGCTGGCCAAGCGGGAGAAGGCTGAGTTGCAGCATGAGCACCAGGTGATCCAGGTGATCCAGGTGGGGGCTCTGGAGGACGGCTGTAACCCCGTGGTGGGGGTGGTCCAGCCGGGCATCCTGCACTCCCTGCCCCAGCCCCCCCAGGACCACGCTGAGCACATCCTCACCCCTTCTGCTGCCACCCCCACCATCCGCCACTGCAGCGCCACCGGCAACACCTACGCCTCCGTCTGAAGAGAGAGAGACGCCCACAAACCACTCATCTCTTGATCTGTCTGTCTCTCCCTCTCTCTCTATTTCTATGGGTCACGCTGTCACACACACGTCTGCACTATTTCCCTCTGTCATGCGCTGTGTTTTCTCTGCTCTCCTCCGCCCCGGGCCACTAGAGGACGATGAAAATCACCATGACCACAGCCGCTGGCGTCACACAAACCGTGGATAGATTAAGAGAGCTAGATGTGAATAGGAATGTGGGCGGGCCGCCTCTGTCTGCTGTCATCCCATGTTTCTGTCCTCTGGGAGGGGATGCTGGGTGAAGGAGGAGGATTGGAAGGGGGGGGGGGGTGACCCATGAGATGCTGCCAGACGTGAGACACTGACTGACCCTAGCTGTGTAGAGGGGAGGGTATATATTCAAAGCTCAAATCCAAGCCACCAGCCCCAGATGAGCGATGTGATCGATTGATAAGAGTACACTTGGTTCACTCTTAGATCGGGTTGTTTTGTATATAGTGCATATATAATAAACAAAACACAGGTGCTGTTCTCTCAAATTAGCAGATATTCCTCCCAATCATGAGGTGATATACGTTCTTACAGAGAAAGCATTGACACATTCCAGTTAAGGACAGAATTGAGTTGAACGATATGAGATTTTTTGGTTGTTGACTTTTCTGTGTATTTCAAACCTTTGTTTAGATATGACATTCGGTGATGTATGATTGCTTGTGATGTGGCAGTTGTTTTGCGTTCTATGATTTATTGAATAGTGTATAATCGTAGCCATGATCCCCTGATAACCCCTAATGGCTTCTAGCCGTGAAGTATGTTCTGCCCATGAAGAAAGACGTACTCTTATGTGTGCTGCTACTCTATAGAAACACGAGGTGAGACAGACAGACGGACTGGATGTACTATACCACTACAACACTAGCTTTTCTACGCACTTCATGCATCGTATGGGATGCTCTTGACTTATTGCCTTGGTTTGGTTAGATTTAGATCCTGGATAGTGTGATTAAAAATGTAATTAGTTAGACTCGTATAATCTACTGACATGTTCTCTGTGTGTGTGTGTGTTTGTAGTTTCTATCTTGGTAGATGTCTTAAGTTGTGAATGGACCAAAAAACAAACCAACCAGAGGAAACTGGCAGAGAATGAGAGCCATCATGGCCGCCACAGTGGTCCCGGCGAGGCTGCTGCGTGTCCCGTTTTCCTGTCCCAATGTCAGGGATTCTATGTACCTCAGCTTCATCCTAGTGCCTTAATAACCCTTACTGCAGCTGTCCACGTAGTCCTGACTGATTATGTGGTTGTGGGGAGGGATAGTACATTCTGCGTTACTGTCCCAGCCACAGCTTTGGCCCTCTCTCTGGTGACTTGTGGCTGGATTTGGGCTGGCTCATTGGTGTTACTGAAGGCTGGGGAGGTGCACGTTCAGAGGTGCTTGTAGTTTTCTCTGGATTGCGCCGGTTCTATTACTTTTTGTTTGTTTGTTCGGTATCCCGATGTGGGTGTGTTGCCTCGTTCCTGCTCTCACTCTCTCTCGAGGCCTGCTCCTGCTTTAGCATGTGCTATCGGGTGAAGCGTGCGCGTGTGCCGACGTGAGCGCTCGACCTGATTGAGATGATGGTTGCGCGTGCCGTTGTGGTTGTTGTGGATGAATGAGTCCGAGCGTGGGTTTTGCGCACACCCACTAGTCACCCTACCTCACACCAGCGGTGCCAGCCTTTTAACACATGCAGCACGTCACCAAACCTTGTTCTCGCACACATATGTAACCATACTACTCCCACGACACACCACGATAACACCATATGCCTCTCACACTACACAGCTAAAAATACACATTGTCATTTTAGCCCATTCAGTCCTCAGTCCTCAGTCCACATCATCATCTCTTGTTCTATCGGTTGTAAAGTGCATATTTGTATAGTGGACCAAAAGTAGATATTTTCTGATATTTAAAGATATATATATATAGATATATATAAGGATGATACAATACGTATGTATTCATCTTTGTTTGTTTTGTTTTTCATGTGGTTGATCTGTCATCTGTGGTTGTTTCGTTGTTAGCTAGCTCTTCTGTGATTGGTCGATTGACTGTGAAATGGGCGGGGCATGGGGACCAGCTTCTGACGACGCTGGATACACATTTTGTACCTGAGCTGTTACTGATAGCTTTTAGGAGATGGACATCACACTGGCAAAAGGTGTTGAACTGGAAGAATCTTGTTGATACTACTGAAATTACCTTTCTGTTTTTTGTTTAACTCTCATATCTGGAGAACTGTATGCACCAATGCTTTGCCTAGACTTTATTTATTGGTATTTATTGTGCTTTTGTTTTACTATTTGAGAAGTTATTCTTAAGTTATGCACACGTATCCATACCAGTCTTGAAAATGAAATTACACTGTATATACAAAAGTATGTGGACATCCCTTCAAATTAGTGGATTCAGCTATTTCAGCCACAGCCGTTGCTGACAGGTGTATAAAATCATCGATCACACAGCCATGCAATCTCCATAGACAAACTTTGTCAGTAGTTTGGCCTCACTGAAGAGCTCCGTGACTTTCGACGTGGCACCGTCATTTCTAACAAGTCAGTTCGTCAAATTTCTGCCCTGCTAGAGCTGCCCCAGTCAACTGTAAGTGCTGTTATTGTGAAGTGGAAACCTCTAGGAGTAACAATCACTCCGAAGTGAAGTGGTAGGCCACACAAGTTCACAGAGCAGGACCACCGAGTGCTGAAGCGCGTAGCGAGTAAAAATTGTCTGTCCTCGGTTGCAACACTCACTAACGAGTTCCAAACGGCCTCTGGAAGCAACGTCAGCACAAAAACTTGCCTGCACAGACCCTGACCTCAACCCCATTGAACATCTTTGGGATGAATTGGAAGGGTGAATGCAAGCCAGGCCTAAAAGCCTTCCCAGAAGAGTGGAGGCTGTTATAACAGCAAAGGGGGACCAACTCCATATTAATGCCCATGATTTTGGAATGAGATGTTCGACGAACAATTTTTACTACTGAGAAACAAAATGTACCTGCTAAAAAACTGGAAATTATGTTTTCAGAGGATCATGAATTTATTTGATCAACTACATTTTCTTTAGATATATATGGTACTTAGCAGATTGTGCTTGTGTGATTTACTTTATGAGAAAGGGCCATTCTACTGATAATGCCTTTTACTAGTTCACTGAAGATAGTGCATTCACTTTAGACTGAAAAGGCAATTGACCTTGCTTACAGATTTATTGAAGGCTTTGGGCATTTGTTTACATGTCAAACTCAGACCACACAGAAATTACAAGATCTTACTCAACCTGACTGTACAGTCACCTAACATGTCATTAGAGATGGCTCTTGAACTTTGAACATTGACCTTTTTGTCCGGAAAATACTGAAGATGTTAAGATGAATTGTGTATTCATTTGTGCCTGGAGTGCAAACAGCTTACAGATGTGCTTTAGAATCTTGAAAGTGCTTTTTTTGATCTTGCATGCCTTTTTGTGCTGCTAGAATCTATTGGTTCGTCTACTTTGTGTTTGGTTTTCTTTGGAATATGTGCCAGATTGTAAATGCTGTATTCACTCTGCGACCTCATCAAACCTGCCTGTTTCAAAACTGGACTCAAGCCAATTCTGTCAACACAAATTATGTTGTAATCATAGATAACCATTCACAAAAAGTAATACGTTTATTTGTTTGGGACAAAAAATATTATAGGGCCTTCCCCATTGTCTTACGTCACTGACGGCTCCTGGCAACGTGTGGCGTTAGAAGACAATAGGGCCTTTTTAGTTCCTTGATTAATTGAGCCCATTTCTAACGTAAAATGTTTGATACAGCAACTACAACGACAACAAAAATGAAAAGGAAACAATCTTGACATCCTGAAAAACATATCAGCTATTCTCAAACTGTCAGTTGGAAGTGGTGAGAATACATCAGTTTCACTGATCCACAAGACTCCAGTGCCTTTAATTTGACCCAGACAGCTGGGCCTAACGTCTCTGGTCTGACTCCATGGTTCCAGACACAGGCTCTTTAGAGCAGACTTTATGGAAGAGGTGAAAATGGCTGCTCACATGGAGAAGAGGATATGGGCCTAAGGGATCATACAGTCTTAATTCTTAATTCTGACCTCATCCAACTGACTACTGGTCAACTGTCACTGACCAATGACCAAACATGACAGTTTACACTGGGTGGGGCTTTCTCCACATATTTGCTGTTGGATGGAGCTTTAGGAGAGAACTACAGATTTACATTATCACTAAACTAAGAGAAAGATTGGAGTACTACTGGACTGGGATATTTGTCAATGGCAACACTGTACTATCATTGTCGTCATTATCATTTCCTTTTGTATGATATTCACTGATTGCTGTATGGTGGCTTTATTCAGTTTGATTTTGAATATTTTCTTGATCTATTTTAAGTGCCATTTGACGGTCTAGTGAGTTGTGGCCCACTGTAGCACGCTCTAATGCAAGCACAAGCATTTGGCAGTGGATACTAGGGAAACCTTTTCAATGAACCACCCCCAAGATGTAACCAAGATGTAAATATAGACAAAATGGGAAGAAAGGATATTTATTTGTCTCTTAAATATTTGTTTTGTTCCTTTTCGATTAGTTTTATTTCATCTGATATGTTGGCAAAAGTACTTTGTGATTTCTCTTGTTTTGGATAATGTATTTGTATTTATATATACATATCATGTGACTTTCTTTTTGTTTCAAGTTACGTCTTAGTATATACTATATTGGCAAGAGAAAACCAATAAGTGTAGGGTGATTTGTATTGTGTATTTTACATAAAAGATGAAACTGTGGAACTTTTATATTTATAAAGGCATATTAACATTAAGGCCAAGGGCTCTATTCAATTTAAAGGCAATGTTCCCGCGTTAGCAGAGACTGCATTCACGGTAAACACTGCATGTCGGCTCAATCGGAAATAACTATTTACAGTTCTATCGCGCAATCTGTAACGCTTCAGCGATAGATTGAATAGAGCCCTCAGTGTGTCGTAATGATGGAAATATAGGAACTATTAAAGACATGTTTGGTTTTCTGAATATTTCAGACTTGAGCTCAGGCTAGCTTAGTGTTGTTTTCTTAATTCGTGGCTTGTCTTTAAATTAATAAACTTTTTCTTGTTAAAAATAAGTCATTGTTATGACTGTTGTCATAGAGAAGGGACACACAGAAGATGAACGGATAAAACTATTGGTGATCAACTGCTGTATGATCAATGGTGAGGCAACACGTCGAATCGGCTGGAAATTTACACTACATATTTTTGTCAAGAGGCAATAGGACAGCCACCTGCTGCTTAAGTACTCGACTGATCGCTGGTGTGTTTCCTCTTATACACCACAGGGAGAACCTTGCTCTGTGGGAGTGATACAGCTGTGTGCTAAGACCAAGCGAAAGAATGAACACCAAACATAAATTATACACCATTTTATTTCCATTAATTATGAAGGTAAAGGACGAGCACTGGAGCACGTCTGTCCTTAGCCTACATATTTATCATTTTCTAACATATGGTCATAAGGCAGAAAAATATATAATTAAGCAATAAGGCCCAAAGGGGAGTATTATATGGCCAATATTCCACGGCTAAGGGCTGCCCTTAGCAGTGGTATATTAGCCATATACCACAACTCCCTGAGGTGCCTTATTTCTATTATAAACATGTTACCAACATAATTAGAACAGTAAACAAGTAGTTTTGCGTCATACCTGTGGTATATTGTCTCATACCACGGTTTGTAATTATAAAGTGACAAGTAGTCCAGGCCCACACAAGTGCTGATCTCATAATGCAGCATCTGGTCATAAAAACCTGTATTTATTTATAACTTTCACAATACTGACTGGACTGTGCTCTGAACTGTTTCCTTTCATATGGGTTCATTTGGCATCAATATGGCTTCCTTTCCTCCAATATCTCCAAGGAATGTTACCACAAGTTAATTCATCAAAGTCATGATTACAGAAATATGAAGTGGAGATAAAAATGTTAACTGAAATGAACACCTGTCTAGACATTGAGGCATCTGAAAACATTATTGAAGTCCGTGACGTGAACACCATCTGGTCTAGATCCCACTCATTGCTACAAAAGCTGAATATTCTAAGATAAACTAGAAATGTATGCGGAAACTACCCCTCACACTGCATACCTAAACTAACAACAAGACAACATACTGAAAACAAGCACATGAAAAGCAAACCAATAAAGTGCTTAATTAAGCTTATATGCCATCTGGGAAAAAAAGTAGCATTGAAACTCAAATACAGTATATAAAGTGTCATGACATGGCCTTCTGTCAGTCAATGAACAGGATGATATGAATAGAACAGAATGAAAAGCATCCATGAGTAACGACTGTATATCCTGATTCTGAGGCAAGTAGAAAACAGATTCATGAGCTGGTATCTTCAGAGAAGGAACCCTGGCTGGCTTTGATGCCAGTGGGTAGAAAAAAGAAATAATTCACCCCCCTCTCTCATCCCGGACAGCATTCAAATGGGCTAGCCTACGCGGCATGGGCAGTCAGTTATAAACAAAGTGGAGTTAGTGTTGCCGTTCTATAACTCAGTCCAGGGGCTGGGGGTCAGCGATGGGCATGGTATGCAGCACCTCATCCAGTAGCTGCAGTGCCCGGTGGAGATGAATCTCAATCCAGCACGGAGTCTCTTTGATGCTCTGCCGGGGGTAGTCAGGCCCCCAGCCCTTCACAAAGCTCATTCTCAGGATACACAGCCTGCGCAGGTCGTCCACTCCTATACCTGCCGCCGCAGACAAACCTGGAGGGAGGGGGTTAAAAACAATAGTTACATTTTTTAGATTTAACTAGGCAAGTCAGTTAAGAACAAATTCTTATTTACAATGACGGCCAAACCCGGATGACGCTGGGCCAATTGTGCGCCGCCCAATCACGGCCGGATGTGATGCAGCCTGGATTCAAACCAGGTACTGCAGTGATGCCTCTTAGACCGCTGCGCCACTCGGGAGCCCAGTTAGGGGGTAGTACTACATATTTGATAGAATGATTCACTACCTATATAGAGTTACACGTCTATGGCAGTGCACACATTTAGCCATTTCTGTAAGGTTCTGAGATGCTCGGAGACAAGACAGATGGAAATATTGCTTGGCAGACAGGTTAAAGGATGAATAGTGTGAAGAGAGAGACTCACTGATGGCGGGGGCGATGCCTCCTACAGAGCCAGGCCCGGGGATGTTTCCAGCCACTGCTGCTGCCTGTGCTGCGGCTGCCGCCTGTGCTGTGGCTGCCTGCTGCTGCATCTGCCTGTGGCACTGGCGCAGGTCAAACACCTGCACAGCACACAGGGAGGGTTAGGGACTACACACATTTTCCGACAAGGTAGAACTGCCAAAGGGGGCAGAGTAGCAATCTACTGCAGAGATAGCCTGTAGAGTTCTGTCTTACTATCCAGGTCTGTGAGCTTCTACTTTTAAAAATCCACCTTTGCAGAAACAAGTCTCTCACCGTTGCCGCTTGCTATAGACCACCTTCTGCCCCCAGCTGTGCCCTGGACACCATATGTGAATTGATTGCCCACCATCTATCTTCAGAGCTCGTGCTGTTAGGTGACATAAACTGGGACATGTTTAACACCCCGGCCGTCCTACAATATAAGCTTGATGCCCTCAATCTCACACAATTATCAATGAACCTACCAGGTACAACTCCAAATCCGTATACTCCGGCACCCTCATAGATATCATCCTAACCAACCTGCCCTCCAAATACACCTCTACTGTCTTCAACCAGGATCTCAGCGATCATTGCCTGCGTCCGTAATGGGTCTGCGGTCAAACGACCACCCCTCATCACTGTCAAACGCTCCCTAAAACACTTCAGCGAGCAGGCCTTTCTAATCGACCTGGCCCGGGTATCCTGGAAGGATATTGACCTCATTCCGTCAGTAGAGGATGCCTGGTTATTCTTTAAAAGTGCTTTCCTCACAATCTTAAATAAGCATGCCCCTTTCAAAAAATGTAGAACCAGGAACAGATATAGCCCTTGGTTCACTCCAGACCTGACTGCCCTTGACCAGCACAAAAACCTCCTGTGGCGTACTGCATTAGCATCGAATAGCCCGCACGATATGCAACTTTTCAGGGAAGTTAGGAACCAATATACACAGGCAGTTAGGAAAGCAAAGACTAGCTTTTTCAAACAGAAATTTGCATCTTGTAGCACAAACTCCAAAAAGTTCTGGGACGCTGTAAAGTCCATGGAGAATAAGAGCACCTCCTCCCAGCTGCTCACTGCACTGAGGCTAGGAAACACTGTCACCACCGAAAAATCTGCAATAATTGACAATTGAGAAGCATTTTTCTACAGCTGGCCATGCTTTCCACCTGGCTACCCCTACCCCGGTCAACAGCCCTGCACCCCCCACAGCAACTTGCCCAAGCCTCCCCCATTTCTCCTTCAACCAAATCCAGACAGCTGATGTTCCGAAAGAGCTGCAAAATCTGGACCCCTACAAATCAGCCGGGCTAGACAATCTGGACCCTCTCTTTCTAAAATTATCAGCCGAAATTGTTGCAACCCCTATTACTAGCCTGTTCAACCTCTCTTTCGTATCGTCTGAGATCCCCAAAGATTGGAAAGCTGCCGCGGTCATCCCCCTCTTCAAAAGGGGGAGACACTCTAGACCCAAACTGCTACAGACCTATATCTATCCTACCCTGCCTTTCTAAGGTCTTCGAAAGCCAAGTTAACAAACAGATCACCGACCATTTCGAATCCCACCGTACCTTCTCCACAATGCAATCTGGTTTCAAAGCTGGTGGGTGGGTGCACCTCAGCCACGCTCAAGGTACTAAACGATATCATAACCGCCATCGATAAGAGACAATATCGTGCAGCTGTAATCATCGACCTGGCCAAGGCTTTCGACTCTGTCAATCACCACATTCTTATCGGCACTCAACAGCCTTGGTTTCTCAAATGACTGCCTCACCTGGTTCACCAACTACTTCTCAGACAGAGTTCAGTGTGTCAAATCGGAGGGCCTGTTGTCCGGACCTCTGGCAGTCTCTATGGGGGTGCCACAGGGTTCAATCCTCGGGCCGACTCTTTTCTCTGTATACATCAATGATGTTGCTCTTGCTGCTGGTGATTCTCTGATCCACCTCTACTCAGACGACACCATTCTGTATACTTCTGGCCCTTCTTTGGACACTGTGTTAACTAACCTCCAAACGAGCTTCAATGCCACACAACTCTCCTTCCGTGGCCTCCAACTGCTCTTAAATGCAAGTAAAACTAAATGAATGCTCTAAAACCGATCGCTGCCCACACCTGCCCGCCCGTCCAGCATCACTACTCTGGAAGGTTCTGACTTGTGGACAACTACAAATACCTAGGTGTCTGGTTAGACTAAACTCTCCGTCCAGACTCACATTAAGCATCTCCAATCCAAAATCGGCTTCCTATTTCGCAACAAAGCATCCTTCACTCATGCTGCCAAACATACCCCCGTAAAACTGACTATCCTACCGATCCTTGACTTCGGCAATGTAATTTATAAAATAGCCTCCAACACTACTCAGCAAACTGGATGTAGTCTATCACAGTGCCATCCGTTTTGTCACCAAAGCCCCATATACTACCCACCACGACCTGTATGTTCTCATTGGCTGGCCCTCGCTTCATATTCGTTGCCAAACCCACTGGCTCCAGGTCATCTATAAGTCTTTGCTAGGTAAAGCCCCACCTTATCTCAGCTCACTGGTCACCATAGCAGTACCCACCCGTAGCACGCGCTCCAGCAGGTATATTTCACTAGTCACCCCCAAAGACAATTCCTCCTTCAGCCGCCTTTCCTTCTAGTTCTCTGCTGCCAATGACTGGAACGAACTGCAAAAATCACAGAAGCTGGAGACTCATATCTCCCTCACTAGCTTTAAGCGCCAGCTGTCAGAGCAGCTCACAGATCACTGCCCCTGTACATATCCCATCTGTAAATAGCCCATCCAACTCCCTCATCCCCATACTGTTATTTATTTAATTTATTTTGCTCCTTTGCACCCCGGTACCTCTCCTTGCACACTCATCTTCTGCACATCTATCACTCCAGTGTTAATTGCTATATTGTAACTATTTCGCCACTATGGCCTATTTATTGCCTTACCTCCCTTATCCTACCTCATTTGCACACACTGTATATATACTTTTTCTATTGTATTATTGACTGTATGTTTGTTTATTCCATGTGTAACTCTGTGTTGTTGTTTGTGTCGCACTGCTTTGCTTTATCTTGGCCAGGTCGCCGTTGTAAATGAGAACTTGTTCTCAACTAGCCTACCTGGTTAAATAAAGGTGAAATAAAATAAAATAAAAAGAGGGGATAGGGGTTCAACTAGAGATGGGCAACTGAAATTATTTCACTATTCAAATAATATTATGAAATTTGATATCTGGATAGTCGAAATACATGTTTTTTTTGGTACTTATTTTCTTTAACCTGAGCAGTTATTGCTGCACGAGGGAGAAGCGGTGGAGCTCTGCTGTTGCAGCAGGGGGAGGGGCCGGTGTGTTTGGGACGCAGGAGTGTAGGGCAAGTAGAGAGAGATGTAGAATGTATCAAAGCCGACTCATGCTAGTTAGAAAACTTCTAGCTACCATAGGTTATTTATCATCCCATCTGATAGTGCTGGTCTTGACTGCTTCGATTACAGCAGTGTTTCCCAACTCCAGTACCCCCACAACAGCACACATGGTTATCGCAGCCACGGACAAACATACCTGATTTAATTAATCAAATGGCTTGATGATTAGTTGACAAGTTGAATCAGGTGTGCTTGTCCACACCTACAATAAAAATGCGTACTGTGGGACAGGTTTTCCATTTTAATTTACTGGACATTAGAGAAGTCTGACGGACCCTTATGCGTTGGGTGCGCAACCTTTAGGGTGTCCACCCACAGTGCTCAGAATGACAGAAATCCCATGTAGATTATGGTAATTCATATTAACAGAACATGCAAGTCGAGGATGCAACAATGTGCAGTCCTTACCGAATTCTGATGTGCAGAATTCATTAACAAGCTGGTTTTTAGATATGACCTATTCTATTGGTCAGCTTGTCGAGGTAGAAATAACCTATTCCAAACAGACTCTGGGACAGTTGTGGGAAGATAGATGCCAAATTCATACAACCAGTAGGCCTAGGTTACATAAAAAAAAAAAAGTTAAAAAGCAAATGAGTCAGATGCAACAGATCAGAAAGTTTAGCTTAAAATGTTGCTAAACTATTCTTCACATTATTAAGCACAGCAATGCGCACAAGGCATTAGACCATGCGCAAATGTTTGATCCATAATGCAATTAGCGGGAAAACACAGTTGTCAAAAGGGCACCGCACATGCAAGCGGTTTCATGTGATAGATGAAAATATCCATAGCTGCGGGAAGTAGGGGTGCCCCTAAAAAATCTGTTTTTAAATACAAAAATAATGCACTGGGCCTTTACTAGTCCTGCATTAGCAGACCGATACAGCCGTCTGTAGTGCATGCAAAATATTTATTTAACAGCATTTCTACATTTTTTTTATAACCCTAACAGAAACCTTTTGTTGAAGGTACTTGAGGACTGGAGTTGGGAAACACTGGATAAGAGAAGCCAGCTAGACTAATTGGTGCTACATTTTGTTGTGCTTTCTCCCTGTCCTTGTCTACACATAACATCCATTCATATTAAACAACCTACCTGTTGGCCTACTCCTCCTCATTAGTTAACTTTTAATTCTGTAATTTTGATTCCATCTTGCATTGATTAAATATCTCATCAATTCACTTGCTACAAATGTAGCCTTTGAATGAATAAAGTCCCGCTTCGATTGGTCGACAAAAATAAAAAATATATTTGTAAGCTACTGAGCGTGCATGTCATAAGAACTACATTCAAACATTTGTTGTTTATTACATCTAATGTCATGGTATATCCCTGTATGTAATAATGTCACGTAGATAATCAAATTGAGCTTTTTAACTTTTAAAACTGACCTTATTTGTATCTTCTCAAAAATTAATACTAAAGTCAGTTCAGATTTTCGAATAACTGTGCTCATCCAAAGGTTCAACGGTCTAAAACGTAAGGATTTTAACCAGTTTTGAGAACAATCAACCTTACCAAGCTGTCAAATAACCACTGAGACACAATGCATGTAAATAATACATACAGATCAAAAACATGTCCTTGTTTACTTAGGGGTGCCATTCCTCAGCAGTGAGTCTGTGGGCTGTGATATCAAATCTATTTGTCATATGCACAGAATACGCATAGTGTGTACACAGTACAATGACATGTTCACTTGCAGGTACCCCTCTCAACTACGCGACAAAAATAAGAATAGAAGTAATTCAAATAATAAAAATAGTACAAAATAAAAGCTCAATGGAATACAATAAAAATATAATATCTCACCTTGATGTAGGCGCTGGGGTAGATCTTGTGCACTGCATCTCCAGGGGCACGTCCTGCCTCCCTGTCCAAGTAATAACTCTGCACAAACACTGCATGATCGCTAAGGCAATGCACCCACACGTCCCCTTCCCCTTTACACTCCAGCTGCACCCCTTTACCAATGTGAAGTCTATAGAGCCAGGAAGAAAGGAGGGAAGAAGAGACGCAAACAGAGAGACAGTATGACAAGATTTTTTATTTATCTGCCTAAAAAAATACTTTATATTGCTATGGTACACCAATACTCTTCCAAAAATATGAATGATATAAACTGAAGGGAGTGGCAGGCACTCTGCTTAGCCATTTAATTTCGCAAAGACATTAAATCCTTCCTTTTTCTATGGTAGAGTACCTGGCTCTCTCGATTGCCTCTGTCCTGTGGACGTTGCAGAGCTGACCCAGGCAGAAGCGGTCCCCTCCTGAGGGATCCACGTACCCGTCCACAGTCACCGTGGAGCAGCTGGCCGGAACCTTGAACGTCTCCCCAGCCTGAACATCCATTTCAAAGTAGGCAATGGAACACCAGTAGTCAGGGGCTGGAACAGAACAAAAGAACCAGCATCAATTGGTCTCGGTCTCTATACCCTCTACAGTGCCTTCAGAAAGTATTCATACCCCTTGATTATTGTCCATATTGTGTTGTGTTACAAAGTAAGATTGAAATGGATTTAATTGTCTTTTTTTGTCAAAGATTTACATAAAATACTCTAAATGTCAAAGTAGAATTTTATTTATATTTTTTATGTATGGAAAATAAAAACACTTAATCTTCATTAGATAAGTATTCAACCCCCTGAGTCAATACATGTTAGAATCACCTTCGGCAGCTGTAAGTCTTTCTGGGTAACTCAAAGAGCTTTGCACACCTGGATTGTACAATATTTGCCCATTATTCTTAAAAAAAAATTCTTCAAGCTCTATCAAGTTGGTTGTTGATTATTACTAGACAGCCATTTTCAAGTCTTGCCATAGATTTCCAAGCCGATTCAAGTCAAATTTGTAACTAGGCTACATTCAATGTCGTCTTTGTAAGCAACAACTCCCGTGTATAGTCCTTGCCAATGACAAGCATACCCATAACATAATGCAGCCACCACCATGCTTGAAAATATGAAGAGTGGTACTAAGTGATGTGTTGTGTTGGATTTGCCCCAAATATAATGCCTTGTATTGAGGACAAATAATTACATTTCTTTGCCACATTTTTTGCAGTATTACTTTAGTGCCTTGTCGCAAACAGGATGCATCTTTTGGAATATTTTTATTCTGTACAGGCTTTCTTCTTTTCACTCTGTCATGTGTTAGCATTGCGAAATAACTACAATGTTGTTGATCCATCCTCAGTTATCTCCTATCACAATCATGAAACTCAAACTGTTTCAAAATCACCATTGGCCTCATGGTTAAATCCTTGAGCGGTTTCCTTCCTCTCCGGCAACTGAGTTAGGAAGGGCGCTTGTATCTTTGTAGTAAATAGGTTTATTGACACCATACAAAATGTAATTAATAACTGCACCCTGCTCAAAGGGATATTCAATGTCTGCTTCTTTTTTTACCCATCTACCAATAGGTTCCCTTCTTTGTAAACCATTGGAAAACCTCCCTGGTCTTTGTGGTTGTGCTTGAAATTCACTGCTCGACTGAGGGACCTTACAAATAATTGTATATGTGTGGGGTACAGAGATTAGGTAGCCATTTAAAAAATCATGTTAAACACTACTGCACACAGAGTGAGTCCATGCAACTTATTATGTACATTTGTACACCTGAACTTTAAGCTTGCCATAAAAAAAAAGAGTTGAATACTTATCAACTCAAGACATTTCAGCTTTTCATTTGTTATTTAATTTGTTTTAAAAAAGATGTAAAAACATAATTCCAATATGACATTATGGGGTGTTGTGTGTAGGCCAGTGACAAACATCTAAATGTAATCAATTTTATATGTAGGCTGTAACGCCGCAAAATGTGGAATACGTCAAGGGGTGTGAATACTTTCTGAAGGCCCTGTATTTCACACCTCATGCCGGATCAGATGGGGACACATACTCTGGTGGGGACACATAACCTTTGCACACAGACTCACCAGGGTGATTGGAGATAGGGGGGTGGAATGCAATCTTATTGTGCGAGAGCCCTGGAAGAGAATGGCAGGTAAATAAGACAACAATCCAGAGAATGGTACTGTTTGTACTGCTCGTGCTAAATGAACAAAAAATGTATGTTGAATAGCATAAGTACAAATTCACATAATTTCTGGAAAATAGCTCTTTCATTTCACAAGACCATAATCTTTGTTACATGAATTCAATGTTAGCTTGTTGCTTTGTGCCATAGATTTGTACAATCCAGGTGTGCAAAGCTAACATATGTTAGGCTCAGATGTTGGCGGCAGCACCACTAGCTGTATACCCAGAGAGGGGGCCAACACAGCCACTCACAGTAGTGTGGGGTGTTGGGCATGGGTTGGTGGTGCTGCAGGTGCCCATTCTGGTGATGAGGCACTGGGGGGGAGAAGTTCCCGTTTCTCAGCCAGCCTGAGGTGGCACCTGAAAGCAGAACAATCACACGTTGCGTCAGACCATCAATATAGCAAGAAAAGACCTAGCTTTGAACTAAACACAACTCACAAATCACACTCGACACATACATAGGTTACAGTCACAGGGGTGAGAGGAATTCTATAACTGACCGAGGAGGAATGAACCCGCTGGAAATGCAATGTGGTAACGCTGAAAAGCTTTTTTGAGAGAAGAAAAATGTTGAGAACGTCCAGGTTCTGAGAAGTTAATAGGGTTACTGTGAAAAGCAGCAGGGAGGAAATATGAGGGCTGTTATGGTATATGGAGGGCGGATGAATGAGAGTGCTACCTGTAATGGTTGCTTGTAAGTGCAGGTCATTTCTGTAATTGCTAATAGCACAGGCAGTGAGAGTTATATTTAGGCTGATGAATGCAGGTGCCCACTCCCTTTAAAGGTCAACTTGCCCTTAGAATCAACTTCCCTGGTTTTAAATGGCCTATGTGGCATCAATATGAGTCAGAAACACACATTTCTGTCAAAATTGACTACAAAGTGGAAATATGCTCATTTTGGTCCTAAATTTAGTCTCGTACAAAGTCAGTCTCGTACTGAGTTTTGTAAGTCAGTGCGTCACGACTTACTGGAGGGTTGGGGGTATGGATTATGATCATGCCCACTTGCTCAGTGCACACTAACACGAGAGAAGCAGCTGTGCTGACTGTGCTCAGATGTGTGCTCTATCCAATCATATAGCCAGAACCCCCAGACATTTAGATGGACCAGGGCTGCGTTCAGTACTTGTTTACGTTCTGGCACATTCAATTGAATGGAAACGGTGTTGTACTGAATGACCAGTTGGAAAACTGGGAGGGGTTGGGTTGTGGAACGCTGTCAGCGTGGCCACTGCCCTTTAAATACATCACTTATTGCCTCAAGCCACGCCCACCAAACGGGAGCAAACGTATCTCAAAGTCTGTTGTAGAACGTACAAGAACGGTTTGGGGAATCGTGTCATTCAGTACAAACCGTTCCGCAACATAGTAAACATTCAAGCAAACTGAACGCACCTCTGGGCTCGGTTTCCCAAAAACATCTTATGGCTAAGTTCATCATTAGAACCTTAGTAGGGGCATCATTAAATCTCTGTGGTGTTTCCCCAAACCAGCGTAACTAAAGCTGCACTTGTTATTTATCGACTGCCTCAGACCACTCGTAGACCAGGTAAGTGCTTCGTTAGATAAAAATCTCCGCTAAACATAGAATCAAGAGGTTTGTCTGTCTGAAGGCTGATAACTTCTGAACAGGGTTGACTACAAAGTCGCCAAAGTCTTTACAATGGTTACAAAAAAAGTGAAGGATGACAAGATGCTTCAAATGAAAACCGAGATGACTGCATTAAAATATATTTAGGCTACATGGGCCTATAATATATATATATATATATATAAATATTTCAATCAATTTCATGTTCAATCAATTGAGTACTATTGTGCCAATAGGCTACTGTCAAATTTTTTGCCTCAATATATTTGTTGGGTAGCCTTGCATAATAAGCCGCCTTGACATTTACAGCCATAGGTGATAGCACTCTAGAAACTGATCCGTCATTATTGTGAAGTAATTATAATGTTAAAAGGTAAGATTTTAATGAATAAAGCTGATCCGAAAGCAGTGAAGATTTTCTATCCTATAAGTATCTAACAACGCACTTAAAGAACGTTCTCTGCATAGTGTTTTGGGGAATGCACATTACATCTTCGGCCGTTGTAGGAACAATGCATCGTTAAAACAAGTGATGCCCCATATACACATCGTGACGTATTTAATTTAAGCAATAAGACACGAGGGGGTGTGCTACATGGCCAATATATTTTTCCACCAACTGTTGTGTCGTCAGCGAACTTAATGATGTCGTTGGAGTCGTGCTTGTCCACGCAGTCGTGGGTGAACAGGGAGTACAGGAGGGGCCCCGGTGTTGAGGATCAGCGTGGCAGGCATTGCCACCTACCCTTACCACCTGGGGGCAGCCCGTCAGGAAGTCCATGATCGAGTTTCAGAGGGAGGTGTTTAGTCCCAGGGTCCTTAGCTTAGTGATGGGCTTTGTGGGCACTATGGTGTTGAATGCTGAGCTGTAGTCAATAAACAACATTCTCACATTGGTGTTCCATTTGTCCAATTGGGAAAGGGCTATGTGGAGTGCGATGGAGATTGCGTCATCTGTGGATCTGTTGGGGCAGTATGCAAATTGGAGTGGGTCTAGGGTTTCCGGTATGATTGTGTTGATGTGAGCCATGACCAGCCTTTCAAAGCACTTCATGGCTACCGACGTGAGTGCTACAGGGCAGTAGTTATTTAGGCAGGTTACCTTCACTTTCTTGGGAACAGACAGGGACTATGGTGGTCTGCTTGAAACATGTAGGTATTACAGACTCGGTCAGGAAGAGGTTGAAAATGTCAGTGAAGACACTTGCCAGTTGGTCCGCACATGCTCTGTGTACACGTCCTGGTAATCCATCTGGCCCCACGGCCTTGTGAATGTTGACCTGTTTAAAGGTCTTGCTCACATCGACTACAGAGTGCATTACCACACAGTCGTCCGGAACAGCTGGTGCTCTCATGCATGCTTACCTCTGAAGCGAGCATAAAAAGGCATTTAGCTAATCTGGTAGGCTTGCGTCGCTGGGCAGCTCGCGGCTGGGTCTCCCTTTGTGATCCGTAATATTTTGCAAGCCTTGCCACGTCCGACGAGGGTGAGGGAGAGCTTTTTATGCATCTCTGTGTGTGAAGTAAAGGTGTTGTAGTTTATTTTCCTCTGGTTGCACATTTGACATGCTGGTAGAAATGAGGTAAAACAGATTTAAGTTTGTCTGCTTTAAAGTCCCCGGCGCATTTTCTTGTTTACTTATGGCCTTATACAGCTCGTTGAGTGCGGTCTTAGTGCCAGTATCGGTTTGTGGTGGTAAATAGACAGCTATGAATAATGTAGATGAAAACTTTTGGTAGATAAGTGTGGTCTACAGCTTATCATGAGGTACAATTCCTCAGGCGAGCAATACCTCAAAGACTTCTTTAATATTAGACATCACGCACCAGCTGTTATTGACAAATAGACCCCCCCACCCCTTGTCTTACCAGACGTGGCTGCTCTGTCCTGCCGATGCACGGAAAACCCAGCCAGCTCTATATTAGCCATGTCGTCGTTCAGCCACGACTTGGTGAAACATAAGATATTACAGTTTTTCATGTTCCATTGGTAGGATAAGCTCAATCGTAGATCATCCAGTTTATTTTCCAGTGATTGCACGTTGGCCAATAGAACAGATGGTAAAGGCAGTTTACCCACTCGCCAACGAATTCTCACAAGGCACCCCGACCTCCGCCCCCTGTATTTCCGTCTTTTCTTCACAAGAATGACGGGAATTTGGGCCTGGTCTCAGGGAAGCAGTATATCCTTCCTGTCGGATTCATTAAAGAAAAGTATTGTATCTGGTATTGTATTAAATTTGGAGGGCTGAGTGTGGGTGCTTACTGTGATGGTATGTGGCGCTCTGTGCCAGGGGATAGCCGTTCTGCTGTGAGCTCTGTCCCTGTGCTGGGCCTGGCCCTGAGGATAGCTGCCGCAGACCTTCACTGATATGGCTCCCTGACAGAAGGCTACTGGACTGGGCTATAGGGACAGAAGCAGGACGGGCCAGGGTGGGTGGGTATGGAAAACATAAGCACACACAGCCAAACAGAAACACACATACATACACCACGATACAGACACACACACAAACAAAAGTGATCAGGAATGACACATCTGAAAAACTTCTCAGCATGACCTTGACTTGGGGTATGAGGGATCCACTGTGTCCTGTATTTATGTCAGAAGCGTATTCACCACAAAATGAAACTTTACATTTAAAGGGAGTAATGAACTACAAGACAGCGTCTCACTTGAAGCTCCAGCAGCGAGGCTGGAGAAGGCAGAGGTGGAGGCTGAGCTGCTGCCCTCGGGGGGAGGGAGCAGGGCTGGGCTGCTGAACAAATCCTGAGGACCCCCTGGTCTGGAGAGTTGGTGCTGGATGGTCTGATGGTGGCCGTCCGCGCCAGAGTGAGATGGCTGGTTCTCAAATCCATACTCATCTTTGACCATGAGTGTGCCTGGTAGGTCAGGTAGGGTGAGAGGGTCGAGGTTTTGGGGAACTTCACTTTAATCCTCCATTGTGAACTGCAAATTACTAGTACAGAGCGAGAGCCTCCCTTACCTGAGCTTGAAAGAGTCAGTCCTGAAAGGTCTGTGAAGAGAAGTAGAAGGACACAAATGAGATCCAACTTAGAATTCAAAGGAAAAGTCAGAGGGGCTAAACAACAGTATTCAAGAAGAGGAGAAAATAAATCCCACTCACCAATCCCTGGTGATACCACCCTCTCATAGTGGTACGGGTTAACACACACGTTGTCAGCTTTGAGGTCAAAAGCAAACTGGCAGTATTTCACATGCTTCAGTTCATTTTTGTGCAGGTCAGGCCACCGCCACAGTCTTGCATAGATCACATGGGGGAAGCCTTTACGCCCCGCAACCTGAGAGCAGAGATGAGAAGACAAGAGTTATGAACATAGTACAGCAGTCCTGTAATGCAAGTGTAATATCTCCTCTCTATCGCCAAGGTGGAATTCATTAGGCACCAAAGGGACTGAAACAGGGAGGGACGATCAGAACTTGTCCAATAAGAAATGCTCTTTTTCATTTTAAGTTGCAAAATGTTTTACTACGGGATGACCTAATGAATGACCAAGCTATCCCATTACCTGCAGGCGTCCATCCAGGGTGCGCTGTATGGTGGCACACTTGCTGGGGTGAGCTCCGTTGGTGGTGATGGCTGTGATTAAAGAATCTAGCTCATCTTTCTTCTCCTTCAGTTTCTTAACAAGGCTCTCAATGGCTCGCTTGGCGAAGGTCTCGCTCTCTCCACCCTGTCTGTGGCACATCAGGCTGTGCACGATGTTCAGACAAGCGTCATTGCTTGTGGGGGTGTTTGTGATCGACATCTTGCTCACCGTTCCACAGTCTCTATTACTTGGAGTTCAATCTTAAGGCTTCCAGTTCAGTCCTCCCTCCAGATCAATGAGTCAAAAACACATTTTCTGAAACCTTTTGCCAGGGTTAGAATGGAATGTGTTCCCTTCACTCTACAGGTGGGATGTACAGGACAGACTGCAGTGAGGGAGCAAGAAAATAACGTTAGAGCACTACGTTACCGTACTATCAATGTACAGAAGCATTGACTGGCAGCAAATTAATAATGCCATCATGTTTAGTTAGCTAGCAAGAAAACGTTAGCACCACAAACTTAGCTAGCTACTTTCCTACACAATCTTAGCTAGTTAGTTACAAAAATATTACTTACAAAAGCTAACTATTTTACATAAAATCCCTCGTTTTAACGTTAGCTAACGCAAATACCCAGCTAACTAGCTATGGTTAACGTTTACATATAGGATGTTCTCAAAGGAGGATAGTACGCTAGCTAGCTACAGTAGTAGGCTCGCTTAAAATCGAGCCTACTACTGTAAAATCAAAAAATTACGTGCCCGTGTGGTTAAGTTGTAGCTAATAGTCAGTGTAGCTAAATTACCATTTTTTAAAAATGCTAATACTTTCTCGTAGCAAACCTACAATGGTATTATCGTTGAACTAGTTAGCTTGCTAGCCGACAACAAAACCAGTGTTCTTTGAATCGAAGTTCGAGCCAATAACGTTACTTGACTATCTTCTAATTATGAGATATGATGCGACTCTTTGATGTTTCTCAATTGTGCCCGTGGCGAAACAAGACAAACATGGTCGCAATATACTGACTGGTAAACGATGCTAAAGTGCTAGCTACGAAAATAAACAATTCCCTCTCTCCCTGCAACGCCCTCGCGACTCCAGTGCAAATGTGCAATGGGTGCATTGGTCCAGTGCTACTCATATCAGCAGGGGGAGCATGTTCTGTGACTCAGCTTTGCTCGAGTTCAGAGAACCAGGCTGGGCGACCCAAAAATTGGCCCTAGGGCTGAAAAGGTCCGTTTTGATTTCTTATCGGTGTGTTCATTCTGTTTTCCATTCATGACAAACACATGTAATTTATAAAATATCAATGTAATTCTACAAACTCATGTAGAAGTGTTCATAAGTCCCATATATGAGGTCTGAAAAACCAAGATGTGCCTTCATGAGTCAATCTCTGCTCCTGGTTTATAACCTACAAATGTAATTAGTTTCCAAGTAAATGTACCATGTACCTATGTGCATATCCAACATTCTGGAGATTTGATCTGGCATTTCATTCAACAACACCATATGCCAACCATGTCTTCGTGCTGCAAAACAAATAAAGTTTATTTTTCCTCAAAATAATTCATTTCCACAAGATGCAATAAGTCTACTGAACTTTCACATGCACATCAAATTTACTAAATAAATAACCATCACCTTTCAAGTCATGAATAAATACTCTGAAATAATTTCTGTAACAGCTCAATAGCTATTAGGTACAGTATACAGTATAGGTTTGATTAACAAATGCATGGCAGTGAAAAGCAAATCTTGACTGAGAACCAAGTCCAGTTGGTTTAAAAGTTCAGCGTGATTCCATAGAGGTTGTCTCTCCTTCAGTCTGCTGACAGCAGAACAGGAGTGGTGATGTGACATGTTTTTTTTCAATCTGTACTGCAGGCAAAGCCATGATAAGGGACCCAGAGTATCCATGCCAGAGAAGGGAAGTGGGAGTGTTTGGGGCCAGGCAGTGGTGAATAGAGAGAGACTGGCCAGTAAACAGAGGCTGGCTGGGGGGTGTATTGAATGTTCCATAGAGATTGTTGGTGTTGGGGCCCAAGAATCTGACAGCCCACTCTCCCTACTGCTCCCCACTTGGAATGGTTTCTCATCCTGAGTGATGGTCTACACGTCTCCAGGCCCTAACACCTCCTTATCACCAATGCTTTCATTGCATGTGGCTCTAGAAGGATGTGTGATGATGGGGTGGTAGGGGGTGTGAGTCGGACTGAGGCAGATAGATTAGCCCAATAATAAGTGGGCAGAAGGATTTAAAACATTAATTTGGTTCCATGGTCATGGACAGTATATTACGTATTCAGGAAAAATAACTTTCTTTCTGGCAAACTTAATCTATGGCTTTGTACATCGTCTGTGCCTTTTTGCTTCTGCTTTCTCCAAATGTAGAGGTTAGACATTTTGCAGAGACATAAAGTCATCTGCAATTTAAAAAAAAAAAGTCATAACACCTTCTAAATTGTTTACCCTTTGATTTCACATTCTCTGACCTGATATGACACTCCTCTTGAAAGGTTTTAATATTTTTTTAACCAAATATTATATTTTTTAAATCAAATACAAACAACCACTTACAGATGCACGCAAACAACGACTACATCTCCACTGCCCAGACCCACATGCTCACATCTCCATCCCTAGTGCCTGCATTATTGTTGCCACGTGGCCTTAAATTGTACCAATTCACTTTTCTCCTTTGCCCTTGCTATTTCAATATTTCCATAATAAATAATTAGATTTTTTTCCATTGTGTTAATGATGGTGGATTAATTGAATTACAAGTTTTTTATTTAATAAAATTCAAGATGAGTGATGAGAGGAGAATCGTCCAGGCCATTGGGCATCTCAATACACCTCCATATGCCATGTCTTGAAATATGCAGACAGATTAAAAGTACATTTACATTGTAATATTTCAGACACCCAACTTTCTAGCTCCGACCACAATTTCTGGACTTTATAGCATAACCCAGACAGAATGGATTATTGAATCATTGTTAGTTTTACACTTCAGACCTGACTCTGCCGTTGTGCTGTGGAATTTGTGAAATTTGTCTGTTCTATAACAACATTCTATATTCAAGGTTGCTCTGATGTCCAAAATATTTCAAATCGACATTTTGTGATATATAACTTTTAAATTGCATGTATTTGAAACTATACATTGGTCAGTCCAAAATTACTTTTTTCATTCTGTCATGGAAATAAATGTTTTTCCTGTTACCAAGTCATTTACGGTTTATATGCCTTTGGTTTTCCATGTGGACCAATTTATCAGTGAATTCAGAAAAGCTATCCACGATTATTCCATGAAGTTCATTTCCTTCCATATTGTTATAGTGTTCTTAACTATGAAGTTGTTAATGTTCGTAGCTTTATCCTTAGAAAATAGACAAGTAAACAGATTCTGGGGATGAGCGTGCTCATCTTCAATATGTACCCATTGTTCCTCTTTAGTGCATTTAACTATATGCGGCAAGTAAAAGCCTTGCTTTGTGAGTTAATACAATATTCCAAGTCTGGAAGGTTAAAACCACCCTTAGACTTAAGTAGATGTAGAAATGTCCTTTTTATTCTATGAATTTATTAGCCCATATAAAGAATGTTATGACAGAGTATACTTTTTTAAAGAATGTCTTCGGTAGGGTAATTGGTATTACCGAAAATAAATATTAAAACTTTTGGAGCAATGCCATTTTTGAAAGGTTTTTCATATGTCAATTGCATTGATCAATGCCATTTTGCACAATGCCACTCTATTCAAAGCAAGATTAACGTCTGTAGTGAACATGTAGTCTTGGCTTGTCCACAGGCCTTTGTAAAAGACGACCTCAAACAAAGTTCCATTCCCATAATACATTTCTGGAACATGTGTTTCTATAATACATTTCATTTCACATTTTATGACATCTAGTACATCATGGAAGCACTCATATTTGAAATATCAAACACCATTCATCCTGCGCTCTTTTAGAATGAGCATCTGTCTTTGCATGTAGAATATATGGTTATATTTATGTAACAGCATGTATATATACTGTGCATGCAGGAGTGATCTGTTCTGTTTTTCTGTCATTTAAACCAAGAGAGTTTTGTGCATATCTGACAGTACATACCAACAAATCGTCATAATTAAAGTAAAATGTAAGATGACAAACATATACAAACTATAAAGAACAGCATAATATCCACATTCAAATCTTTTTTGTGTTTCTCTTTTGTTTTACAAAATGACATTATATTGCTGGCATTATAAAATAGCATTTTATATAATCTCCATATAATAAGAAATGTACTTTCACAAATGACAAATTTCCATCATATAATGCACCCTTTTGCTCTGTCATCTTCCTATTTACTCCTCCCTGTTCATCTTTATCTTAAAATGTAGTTGAAGCGGCGTGTTCATTAGATACTGTAAATATAAATTATTCATGCCCTACTATATATCAGTTTCTAGCGCACAAAGCAAGTATCCTTGATGCTTGTGGAAATGGATGTTATTTTCAAATCGGCACTTATGATCTGGTTTTCTTCTTTGATAGTGAAACTGATGACCACTCAGTCTATGCTAATCCAAAGTCTCTATAATTCTCTCCTGAACCTTCAGTCAGTTCTATGACTATCTACAGCCGCACTCTGCCACCACCATGCCCTCGTACTTGTGCATGTAGGTGACCACTCCTCCATCCTCGTAAAGGAGTGGGATGGGCTCTAGCTTGGTGGGAACACAGCAGGCTGGTGACACCTTCTGTGGAATCTTACTGCTCAGCTGAGTCTGGACAATGGCATGCTTGGTAGGCGAGACCTCAGAGGTCATAGGGTAGCTGCATACACCATTGCACTCGTAGGCTTCATAGCCCATGGGCTGTATGACCCAGGTATCCCAGCCAATGTCCTTAAACTCCACATAGAGAGGGATCTTCTTACAGGGGTCACCCTTGACGTTGCGGCGGATTCGGGGAGGAGTGTCGTAATAGAGGTTGGAGTGCAGTTGCATGAGAGTCTCCTCATCCAGCTCCACTCCATCAGTGTTCCTTGCATCGCTCCCAGCCTGGTACCCCCGGTTCCCGTGTGGACTCAGCTCCAGGTCAGCCGGCAAGTCGTTCTCATGTTCCATCATCCAGTTGAGCTCCCCCATGTCCTCCTCATGATGGTCTCTGCTTTGATCATCTGAGAACACAATAACCACTGGCTTGTGTTTCTCACCCGAGCCCATGTCAACATCCACTTTCTTTCCATCCTCTTTTCTGACTTCCTGGCGGATCTTCCCACCTTTGCACCTCAGACTTGCAATGTGGACTTCCAGTCGGTGGGTGGAGCTCTCTGCCTTCCGCCAAAGGTTGACCTGATTGGTCAGGTCGAAGGTAACCCAGACATCGTCTTTACCATAGACGTGCCGGGTTGCCAGCTCCTCCATTTCCTCAATTTCATCTGTCTCCTGCTCATTCTTTCTTCTGTCCCTCCCCTCTTCTTTCCTCCAGTGCCCCCCCTCGTGTATCTTGTAGACGGTCACCTTGCGGTCAAGGCCGGCGTAGTGTCTGCGGTCCTTCTGGACCAAGGTGTAAAGGCGGAGCTCGGCGGTGAAGATGTGCTCGTGGTGGGGGATGGAGATGTTGAACAGCAGGGGGTGTCTCCTCATGCCCCTGACTGTCACACTGTAGGGGGAGGAATCTGGAATTAAAATATCAATGAAGGTCTGAATTGGGTTTAGACTTCAATTGGATTTAATCAATTTGATATGAAATAATGCATCAATAATAAGGGGTTAATTTTAGCTCTTTTGTTAATGGTTAGATTTTATTGCAATCATATCATCTGACTTCAAGCAGAGGAAATAAGCACCTGTTAAACCAATTTAAATTCAATAAAAGTTTCTTTAAGGGCAAATAAAATATTTTATTCTTGTCAATTTTGGGCTAAAGTTCAAAAAACTTGCTTTAATAAAGTCAACCTCAGTTAACCTGAGCCCAAAACAAAGAGTGATTTACAGTTACAGTCAAATATTAACTCCTCCAAAAGAAAACAAACAGCTGTGTATACCTTTTGACATACTAAGTTGTATTAGTCAATATATTGTATCATGCTATAGTTGTCAAATTAAACAAAACTAATTTGAGTGGCTTTATAATGTTAGCTCAATAAACAATTAATAATATCCCAAAGATACATTTTCAGGATGATAAAAATAAGAAAGTGTTAAACAAAAATAAAAAATGTCCTCAGACAAATAGAAGTAAGTGTTCTACCTTCATTCTTGAAACTACGCACTATGTTGGCAGAGGGCACCGCTGTGTGACCGTTGGCAAAGCGGTTGTACAGTTCCAGCATGTATTCTGGTGTCTCTTTACGTGTTGCACGGGGCCTGACCCGGGCCTCCAGCTCTGTGAGGTTCAACGTAGACAGAAACTGACCCAGAGAGTCCTGTATGTCCAGCTCTATATCCTGATCCTGCTCCAACATGGAGGTATCCACCAGACCCCTGGCCCCAGGGCCCCGTCGAGGCTCCTCGGGGGACATGATGGGACTGCCCTGGCTCCAACCAGGCAGTAGCAGGGGCAGGAGGCTAAAAGAGTAGATGTATCCCAGTATGGAGAACACTGGAGCGACCATGACTGACTGACTCAAGGGCAGGTTCAGGTCCAAAGGATGAGTATCAAATATGGAAATATGAAAGGATCCTTAGCAGAGGACACCTGTGGAACAGTTCCCCCCTATCCAGCTGCAGTTTGTCTCGGTTGGGGCTGAAAGGGTGGTGTGTGGGTCGAGGGAAAACAGCTTTGTCCTTGTTGATCTTGTGATCGGGTGCAGAGGGCAGGGTGAGATGTGTTGTCCACCCCACTGTGCTGACAAGTTTGGAGATGTCACTAGGGCTCTACTCGCCCCCTGCCTCTCTCCGGGCCCGCCAGCCTGCTGACGACCACTAACTCCAACTCCACTCATCTTCTATCTACTACTTTCTATGCATGCTTTTCTCTGGCTGTTCGCAGGGCACTGCTGAGGGGAGACTTGCTTTGTACACATCATTTTCTGCTTGAATGATATTTTATGTAGAATCCACCTGAGAACATGAGAACATGTTGTGATACAAGTTGCTTAATGTTTGTAGGACAAAGTCCATATTTCTTTACAACATCTGAGTGAGGGCACTAGATATCAGCATAAATGCATTTTCAGAGTAACCTCTGAAAAGTGAGTTACAAGGTACTGCAACAGCACTGTTGACAAGCTCATGCAGTGCTACAGGTGTTCCACAAGAGGTCAGAGTACATCGATCCATGACAGTTTCTTTCTTTCTTGAGTTCACTGTATAGGGAAAGCAAGATACCTCTTCAGTTGTACAACTGAATGCCTCAACTGAAATGTGTCTTCTGCAATAAACCCAACCCCTCTGAATCAGAGAGGTGCAGGGGGCTGCCTTAATCAATTAACATCCATGTCTTCAGCACCCAGGGAACAGTTAACTGCCTTGCTCAAGGGCAGAACGACAGATTTGTACCTTGTCAGCTTGGGGATTCGATCCAGCAACCTTCCGGTTACTGGCCCAACACTCTAACCACCAGGCTATCTGCCACCCTATAGTATATTGGTTACAACAATTTGCTTATCAGTAGTTCTAATATTCAACAATGAATTTCAATACATTTCCTGATTAGATGTTTCAGCGACATTTACTGATTAGATGAAAAATAAATTCATTTAAAAAGCATACTCTAAAATCTGCAAGACCAATTACAAAGCTTTGATATCTCTTGATGAGGTGTTATTGATTGATTGACATCTCACAGCTGATTTTAATGAAGCCCTCTGCGCTGCCTAATGACAGCCTCTGGGCAGTTGTATGTTATGGGCAGACTGAGTAGTGCTTAAGGCTTTGATATACTTTTACAGTAGGGGAGAGTGGGGTAGGCTTAAGATTAGCAAAAGCATTTATTCAGCATCACTACATCAAGGGAAATATAGTATTATTTCTAACAACGATATGTAAGTGAAAATCAACGAGGGGCTATGCGTTCTATGGAAAATAATGAACGCCGTGGAGGTGTGTTCGACGCGCTAGCTGAGTGGCACTGACCTTCCACTTAGTTTAATTATTTTCCAGAGAACGCATTGAACACCGAGTTGATTATCCCTTTTATACCATGACTATAATTTAACACATTTGCCTCTAGAAATGTGTTCAACATCCACTGCAGTAGCCAGTAAGTGTGCTAGAGAGCTGCAGTGGTTGCCATGGTAACCAAACAAACAGACTTGTTTAGCTAACCCAACCCTTAGTCCTAGCTTGCCAATATGAAAATCAATTTTAACAATGCCAATAACGTTTTCAATTTGACTTTTGCTTTCAAAAGGAGCTCAAACATAGAACATGTAAGAATTTAATTCCACCATGCAAATATACTGTGCGTTATGGGGAAATAATACGCGCTCTAGAATGCCAATCAGAAACAAGTATTCAACAATGCCATGGTATAATTAAGCAATAAGGCCCGAGGGGCTGTGGTATATGGCCAATATTCTAAGGCTAAGGGCTATTCTTATGCACGATGCAAGGCGGAGTGCATGGATGCCTGGATACAGTATTTATACCACAAACCCCTGGTGTGCCTTACTGCTATTATAAACTGGTTACCTACTTAATTAGAGCAGTAAACATAAATGTTTTGTCATAGCCGTGGTATACGGTCTAATAGGTGTAGTTATGAACTAAATGGATCGAGTCCTGAATGCTGATTGCAGGGTTCGTACAGACATTGGCAAGTCAAACGTTCAAGTACTTTTTCAAGCGTTAATATTTATTTTTAAAGGACCATCAATTTGTAATAGTTAATATTATGCAATTGTTTCTAGTCGCCACCAGATGGCAGTATATCGTCACAACCTCATAAAAAATAACTAATTTAGTATTCATCACTACGTTGTTTCACTACTTATTTACTACATACATGAGTGGTGAAGTCAGTACTGATGATTTTGTAATTGGAGCAGAGTAGTGATGAGTAGAGTTTTGGGACATGCCGCCAACTGGTTGGTACACACATTTCCTATTCGCATTACTACATAATTCCAGCTTAATGACTGTGTTTTACGGGCCATTTGGGAATCTACTACTTAATAGCTACGAAAAAGCGTATTGATTCCGACTGGCAGCTTTAGTGAGGAAAACAGCACTTGAACGGCCGCCAGAACTGCAGGATCACGGATGCCACTTGATAAAGCGGTATATCGCAGGCGCCCCGTGAATGAGGTGATTGGCAAAACAGCTCTGGATGTTATTGTAGAGAAAAAGTATCATAATGTAGAACTGGCGCTAGCATAGTATGCAGCGTTGTGTCTTCCCCCCTTCATGTGGCTCTTCAGGGCCGACTCACCCATGCAATGTCAGTCTGAAGCATTTTTTTCACCTTACACGGTGTGTGTTGGTTGGGTCCAGTGATGTAGAGGGAAAAAGTTGGGTAAACTATACTGAACGGAAATATAAAACGCAACATGTAAAGGTTAGGTTTAAAATCTGATTTGAATATTATTATTATTTTTAAATAGGCAGGGTTTATGACTTTGTGGCTGTGGTAACTAGTGACGACCATGGATGATGGTAGCTGGGTCATTCCTTGCATGCGGTGCCTTTTCTGGCCCCAGGAAATATCAGTTCTTAATTAGTGTAAAATGTGGATTCTAAAAGGCTTTAAATATAAGGTCAGGTGTGCATTACCTTAAAAACAGTCAAATATAGATCCTGAAAGGGAATTTTACGCATTTTAAACACTTTTTGTCAGTGGATGTAGGCGTTTTTGCCATGTCCCCAGGTGTTATGTATCAACTTCCACAATAAATATAAGCCATAAAATAATTACAATTTTAAAAATGTTCTTCATTATTTTATAGTCCTATTTCTTGATTATTGTATGTGTCCCTGACACCACTTTCCACCTTGTTAGTTTGTTGTAATTCTCCATTTAAGAAAACAACCCCTTCCTACAATGGCCCCGCATTCATGAAGTGTCATAGGCTAAATTATAGAGAAAAATAAATAAATAAAAATGGTAAAATACATTTGATAGAGAAGTTAAAATCCTGTTCAAGTGTTCACTATTATGCTCGCTCAATCTTGCTCACTCACAGAGCTATGGCTAATTTAGACAAACAATTCCACCCTGTTAGGTTCCACCCTGTTATGATTATGCACCTAACAAATTGGAAAATGCCTCCCAAATTTTTTTGGGTGCCTGAGCTTGACCAATATGTTTTTATGAAAGTCAAACATGCCCTTTTTCTGATGGAATACACATTTTTTAAATGTTACCACATTGTAGGAATGACCCAGCTATGAAGTAGCCTACTTCCTGTTAAGGATTTTCTGCTTCTTCTCTTGGGTTTAAGAGGTGCAGCCACCTACTGTACGTTTTGATCAACACTTTTTTCAAGTGGGTGAGGCGGTTTAGGTAGTGGCATTTGTCACTAGAAAGGGACCGTATGTATTGCCTGAAATATACAGTGGGGAGAACAAGTATTTGATACACTGCCGATTTTGCCGATTTTCCTACTTACAAAGCATGTAGAGGTCTCTAATTTTTATCATAGGTACACTTCAACTGTGAGAGACGGAATCTAAAACAAAAATCCAGAAAATCACATTGTATGATTTTTAAGTAATTCATTTGCATTTTATTGCATGACATAAGTATTTGATCACCTACCAACCAGTAAGAATTCCGGCTCTCACAGATCTGTTAGTTTTTCTTTAAGAAGCCCTCCTGTTCTCCACTCATTACCTGTATTAACTGCACCTGTTTGAACTCGTTACCTGTATAAAAGACACCTGTCCACACACTCAATCAAACAGACTCCAACCTCTCCACAATGGCCAAGACCAGAGAGCTGTGTAAGGACATCAGGGATAAAATTGTAGACCTGCACAAGGCTGGGATGGGCTACAGGACAATAGGCAAGCAGCTTGGTGAGAAGGCAACAACTGTTGGCGCAATTATTAGAAAATAGAAGAAAATAGAAGAAGTTCAAGATGATGGTCAATCACCCTCGGTCTGGGGCTCCATGCAAGATCTCACCTCGTGGGGCATCAATGATCATGAGGAAGGTGAGGGATCAGCCCAGAACTACACGGCAGGACCTGGTCAATGACCTGAAGAGAGCTGGGACCACAGTCTCAAAGAAAACCATTAGTAACACACTACGCCGTCATGGATTAAAATCCTGCAGCGCACACAAGGTCCCCCTGCTCAAGCAGGCGCATGTCCAGGCCCGTCTGAAGTTTGCCAATGACCATCTGGATGATCCAGAGGAGGAATGGGAGAAGGTCATGTGGTCTGATGATTCAAAAATAGAGCTTTTTGGTCTAAACTCCACTCGCCGTGTTTGGAGGAAGAAGAAGGATGAGTACAACCCCAAGAACACCATCCCAACCGTGAAGCATGGAGGTGGAAACATCATTCTTTGGGGATGCTTTTCTGCAAAGGGGACAGGACGACTGCACCGTATTAAGGGGAGGATGGATGGGGCCATGTATTGCGAGATCTTAGCCAACAACCTCCTTCCCTCAGTAAGAGCATTGATGATGGGTCGTGGCTGGGTCTTCCAGCATGACAACGACCCGAAACACACAGCCAGGGCAACTAAGGAGTGGCTCCGTAAGAAGTATCTCAAGGTCCTGGAGTGGCCTAGCCAGTCTCCAGACCTGAACCCAATAGAAAATCTTTGGAGGGAGCTGAAAGTCCGTATTGCCCAGCGACAGCCCCGAAACCTGAAGGATCTGGAGAAGGTCTGTATGGAGGAGTGGGCCAAAATCCCTGCTGCAGTGTGTGCAAACCTGGTCAAGAACTACAGGAAACGTATGATCTCTGTAATTGCAAACAAAGGATTCTGTACCAAATATTAAGTTCTGCTTTTCTGATGTATCAAATACTTATGTCATGCAATAAAATGCTAATTAATTACTTAAAAATCATACAATGTGATTTTCGGGATTTTTGTTTTAGATTCCGTCTCTCACAGTTGAAGTGTACCTATGATAAAAATTACAGACCTCTACATGCTTTGTAAGTAGGAAAATCTGCAAAATCGGCAGTGTATCAAATACTTGTTCTCCCCACTGTATGTGCCTTCTAAAAGTTTAATAAACATTGCTTTGTGCCTTGTAAGAACAGGGCTCCGGGCAGCCGAGCGGAAATGGAGGAAAACTCGCCTCCCTGCGTACCTGGCATCCTTTCACTCCCTCCTCTCTACATTCTCCTCTTCTGTCTCTGCTGCTAAAGCCACTTTCTACCACTCTAAATTCCAAGCATCTGCCTCTAACCCTAGGAAGCTCTTTGCCACCTTCTCCTCCCTCCTGAATCCTCCTCCCCCTCCCCCCTCCTCCTCCCTCTCTGCGGATGACTTCGTCAACCATTTTGAAAAGAAGGTCGACGACATCCGATCCTCGTTTGCTAAGTCAAACGACACCACTGGTTCTGCTCACACTGCCCTACCCTGTGCTTTGACCTCTTTCTCCCCTCTCTCTCCAGATGAAATCTCGCGTCTTGTGACGGCCGGCCGCCCAACAACCTGCCCGCTTGACCTTATCCCCTCCTCTCTTCTCCAGGCCATTTCCGGAGACCTTCTCCCTTACCTCACCTCGCTCATCAACTCATCCTTGACCGCTGGCTACGTCCCTTCCGCCTTCAAGAGAGCGAGAGTTGCACCCCTGCTGAAAAAACCTACACTCGATCCCTCCGATGTCAACAACTACAGACCAGTATCCCTTCTTTCTTTTCTCTCCAAAACTCTTGAACGTGCCGTCCTTGGCCAGCTCTCCTGCTATCTCTCTCAGAATGACCTTCTTGATCCAAATCAGTCAGGTTTCAAGACTAGTCATTCAACTGAGACTGCTCTTCTCTGTGTCACGGAGGCGCTCCGCACTGCTAAAGCTAACTCTCTCTCCTCTGCTCTCATCCTTCTAGACCTATCGGCTGCCTTTGATACAGTGAACCATCAGATCCTCCTCTCCACCCTCTCCGAGTTGGGCATCTCCGGCACGGCCCACGCTTGGATTGCGTCCTACCTGACAGGTCGCTCCTACCAGGTGGCGTGGCGAGAATCTGTCTCCGCACCACGTGCTCTCACCACTGGTGTCCTCCAGGGCTCTGTTCTAGGCCCTCTCCTATTCTCGCTATACACCAAGTCACTTGGCTCTGTCATATCCTCACATGGTCTCTCCTATCATTACTATGCAGACGACACACAATTAATCTTCTCCTTTCCCCCTTCTGATAACCAGGTGGCGAATCGCATCTCTGCATGTCTGGCAGACATATCAGTGTGGATGACGGATCACCACCTCAAGCTGAACCTCGGCAAGACGGAGCTGCTCTTCCTCCCGGGGAAGGACTGCCCGTTCCATGATCTCGCCATCACGGTTGACAACTCCATTGTGTCCTCCTCCCAGAGTGCTAAGAACCTTGGCGTGATCCTGGACAACACGCTGTCGTTCTCAACTAACATCAAGGCGGTGACCCGTTCCTGTAGGTTCATGCTCTACAACATTCGCAGAGTACGACGCTGCCTCACACAGGAAGCGGCGCAGGTCCTAATCCAGGCACTTGTCATCTCCCGTCTGGACTACTGCAACTCGCTGTTGGCTGGGCTCCCTGCCTGTGCCATTAAACCCCTACAACTCATCCAGAACGCCGCAGCCCGTCTGGTGTTCAACCTTCCCAAGTTCTCTCACGTCACCCCGCTCCTCCGCTCTCTCCACTGGCTTCCAGTTGAAGCTCGCATCCGCTACAAGACCATGGTGCTTGCCTACGGAGCTGTGAGGGGAACGGCACCTCCGTACCTTCAGGCTCTGATCAGGCCCTACACCCAAACAAGGGCACTGCGTTCATCCACCTCTGGCCTGCTCGCCTCCCTACCTCTGAGGAAGTACAGCTCCCGCTCAGCCCAGTCAAAACTGTTCGCTGCTCTGGCACCCCAATGGTGGAACAAACTCCCCCACGACGCCAGGTCAGCGGAGTCAATCACCACCTTCCGGAAACACCTGAAACACCACCTCTTTAAGGAATACCTAGGATAGGATAAAGTAATCCTTCTAACCCCCCCCCCCCCCCCCTTAAAAGAGTTAGATGCACTATTGTAAAGTGGTTGTTCCACTGGATATCATAAGGTGAATGCACCAACTTGTAAGTCGCTCTGGATAAGATCGTCTGCTAAATGACTTAAATGTAAATATTAAATGTAATTCCGTTACCAAAAACCCACATATCTTTAAGATATTTTCCGATTTTTAAAGAAAGTTCACAGAAGTAACAAGTAAAGGTAGACCTACCAATTAGTTATAGTGTTTTTACTGATATCAAGCTTGTTTTTTGAATTATTAACTGATTAAACCTGTAATTCTGTTATTTGGCTCATCGCGCTCTAGCGGCTCCTTGTGGCGGGCCAGATACCTGCAGGCTGACCCCGGTCACCAGTTGAACAATGTTTTCTCTGACACATTGGTGCGGCTGGCTTCCTGGCTAAACTGGCGGGTGTTAATAAGGATCCGCCCCTTTTTTAAAATTTTCGCCTAAAATGACATACCCAAATCTAACTGCCTGTAGCTCAGGACCTGAAGCAAGGATAAGCATATTCTTGATACCATTTGAAAGGAAACATTTTGAAGTTTGTGGAAATGTGAAAGGAATGTAGGAGAATAAAACATAATAGATCTGGTAAAAGATAATAAAAAGAAAAAAACTACTTTTTTTGTACCTTCAACTTTGAAATGCAAGAGAAAGGCCATAATGTATTATTCCAGCCCAGGTGCAATTTAGAGTTTTCCAAATGCACAGAGTATTGCCTCTGCATGGTAAGTCAGGACTGGGTCATTGCTCTTTCACTGTAGATGCAGCCCTTTTACAGATGTTGAACTCTATTGGCAGGCGAAAGTTCCAGTGGAGCACCCTGAAAAGCTGTTTTGTTGATCTGTTGAACTGAATAAATGTTTTGCAGCAGAATGTCACCTATATCGAGGTTCGCAGTTGAACCAGAGATGAACTGCAAATGTCCCTGCTTCTCTGATTAAATAAAAGGCTGGTTTAAAAATCCAATAATGTTCTTTGGTGAATAAGCACATCAAGTCATTCTAAGTGATATAAACTAGTCCTACAATTTTTTCCATGTGTCACGTTCTGACCTTTATTTCCTTTGTTTTTGTCTTTATTTTGTATGGTCAGGGCGTGAGTTGGGGTGGGCAGTCTATGTTTGTAATTCTATGTTTTCCTATTTCTGTGTTTGGCCTGATATGGTTCTCAATCAGAGGCAGGTGTTTTGTGTTGTCTCTGATTGGGAACCATATTTAGGTAGCCTGTTTTGTGTTGGGTTTTGTGGGTGGTTGTCTTCAGTCTTTGTGTGTCTGCACCAGATAGAACTGTTTCGGTTTTCATGTTTGTTTGTTTTGGTATTTTGGAAGTGTTCAGTTTATTGTCTTTTATTAAACATGATGAACACTAATCACGCTGCGCTTTGGTCCTCTCTTTCTTCCGCAGAAGAAGACCGTTACACCATGGTTCTACCAAATGCAGAAAGGGTTGATCCATCTTCCCTCAGATGTAGAGGTTTTTGTAGCCGCAATGTAAACTATGATTTATACCTGAAATATGCACATTTTCCGAACAAAACATAGATTTATTGTATAACATGTTATAAGACTGTCATCTGATTAAGTTGTTTCTTGGTTTCTTTGGTTTGTTCTAGGTTAGTTTGGTTGATTTTGTGCATGCTACCTGTGCTGTGAAAAATGTCTGTGATTTTTTTCTATTTGTTGGTGAGCTAACATAAATATATATTGTGTTTTCCCTGTAAAACATTTTTAAAAATCGGACATGTTGGCTGGATTCACAAGATGTGTGTCTTTCATTTGCTGTATTGGACTTGTTAATGTGTGAAAGTTAAATATTTCTCAAAAATATTTTTTGAATTTCGCGCTCTGCCTTTTCAGTGGAATGTGGGAGGAGTTCCGCTAGCGGAACCCCAGTCCTAGAAAGGTTAAAAGATTTTGCAGCAATTCGACCATGAAGGCCAGATTCACACATTCTCCTCTGAACAGTTGTTGAGATGTGTCTGTTACTTGAACTCTGTGGAGCATTTATTTGGGCTCCAATCTGAGGTGCAATTAACTCTAATGAGCTTATCCTCTGCAGCAGGTAACCCTGGGTCTTCTTTTCCTGGGTTGGTCCTCATGAGAGCCAGTTTCATCATAGTGCTTGGTGGTTTTTGCGACTGCACTTGAAGAAACTTTCAAAGTTGTTGATATTTTCCTGATTGACTGACCTTCATGTCTTAAAGTAATGATGGACTTTCATTTGTCTTTGCTTATTTGAGCTGTTCTTGCCATAATATGGACTTGGTCTTTTACCAAATAGGGCTATCTTATGTATACCACCCCTACCTATACCACCCCTACAACACAAGTGATTGACTCAAATGCATTAAGAAGGAAAGAGATTCCACAAATTAACAAGACACACCTGTTAATTGAAATGCATTCCAGGTGACTACTTCATGAAGCTGATTGAGATAATACCAATTGTGTGCAAAGCTGTCATCAAGGCAAAGGGTGGCTACTTTTAAGAATCTCAAATATACATTTTATTTTATTTGTTTAACACTTTTTTGATTATTACATGATTCCATATGTGTTATTTCATAGTTTTGATGTCTTCAGTATTATTCTACAATGTAGAAAATAGTCAAAATAAAGAAAAACCCTTGAATGAGTAAGTGGGTCCAAACCTTTGACTGGTACTGTAGGTCCTGGATGGCAGGAAGCTTGGCCCCAGTGATGTACTGGGCCATACGCACTACCCTCTGTAGCACCTTACGGTCAGATGTCAAGCCGTTTCCATACCAGGTGGTGATGCAACCAGTCAGGATGGTGCAGCTGTAAAACCTTTTGAGGATCTGGGGACCCATGCCAAATCTTTTCAGTCTCCTGAGGGGGTAAAGGCGTTGTCGTGCCCTCTTCACGACTTTCTTGGTGTGTTTGGTCCATGATAGTTTGTTGGTGATGTGGACACCAAGGATCTTGAAACTTGAAACTCCACTACAGCCCCGTCGATGTGAATGGGGGCGTGTTCGGCCTCCCTTTTCCTGTCGTCCACACTCATCTCCTTTGTCTTGTTGAGGGAGAGGTTGTTGTCCTGGCACCACACTGCCAGGTCTCTGACCTCCTCCCTATAGGCTGTGTCATCGTTGTCGGTGATCAGGCCTACCACTGTTGTGTTGTCAGCAAACTTAATGAAGGTGTTGAAGTCTTGCTTGGCCATGCAGTCATGGGTGAACAGGGAGTACAGGAGGGGACTAAGCACGCACTCCTGAGGGACCTTTTAATGCCAAATAATGTCCCCCTTTGCGTCACAATGAGATTCGATAAACTATTTGCGTCGGTTGCTATATCAACGGTGTGATGACCTAATGATTAGAATTTTGGAGATCATCACAGCCTAAATTACGTTATTTTCATCATCGCTACGCAAACAGGGCTGATTTCCGCAACAATGTTGTTGTTTAAACAAGGTTTGTTTTGCTAATAAAATGAAAACATTAATTCTAACTACTTTTGGGTACCTTGTTAACATTACAACATGAAATCCATGTCTTAAACGTTGCTATGTTTCAGAAATGGCAAAGAAAATATGTTATCTGCTTGACACAAAGTTACTTAACTTACAGATCACGAAGTCAGCTAATTTCCACTCCATTCATTTGCAAATCCATTTGATTCAGACTGGCTTGTCTGGCTGTCATGTTTTTATTTTAACCTGCCCTTCCCTTATCTACGCTGAAATAATATTATTTCAGTAGTCCTCTATTATGATTCATTTTTTTCTATCTCACAGAGCTCATTAGTACACCCTTGTGGTTAAATATATATGTATCTATTGTAGGTCCTAGGATACAACAATGAATCATGTGGAACAAATAAACACCATCAAAGGATACCTTACAACTTACAATAATGAACACCTTGTGAGACAGCTGTGAAAACCAACCCGGCAATATTTAAGATTTTAATACATAAACTTTTATATTTTGCCATTCATTTATTTTCACAGATAATTGTTTGTACACTCACATGGCAATCAGACTGAAATACTTCATTCTGGTGGGTGGAATAGAGAGATGGGTGCTGTGTGGTTGGGAGGTTCTGCCTGTCACTTGTTCTCAACAGGCAGCTAGGGGGACTTGAAGAGGGAGAGTACAAAGTCCAGGCACTGCTGCTCTCTTTGTTCTGAGTGTTTGCAGTGCTAGTTTTTTTTAGTTCATCTGTGTATCTCACATATTATGTGCCCAGTATGATACGGCTAGCAAACTTTATTAGCAGATAATGACAACATGACAATAACAGTAGCTTTAGATTATGTAATGAGATGGAGGAGGGGATGGAATGAGGGGGCAGATTGTTGGGTAATCAGACGTCACTTGATGCAGAATTTTGTCTGGAGGGAGATGAGAGAAAGAGTTAAATGATGAGGAGATAGGAAAGAGGCAGAATCAAGAGACAGGTGCTGCGGCTAGTTCTTCCTGTCACTTGTCCTCGACAGGCAACCCGTCTCAGTCACGGGTGGTGGGATGGAAAAGCAAACAAAGGATACTTCATTTTCAATAACATGGTCCTGGTTTAGTTGGAAGCCCTCTCACCACGTCAAGGTACAGGCAGAGATAAGTTTATTTTAAATGTTTATTACCCAGTTTAATTAAAGCCTTTAATCCCCTACTCTATCTCTGTAGTGTTTGACCTGATGGGGCTTGGATAGGTGTAGCAATATGGTGATGACTCAACCCTGCTGTGTAATGGACTCTGGGAGACTTCTGCCATATTACACACAAATCTAGAACCTCCAGATATGCAAACACTACCTAGAAACCAATGTCCAATTCCATACCAACCCTGGCCTAAAATTGGATTTGGAATTGGGCACAAAAGATTAATGGCTAGGGAGAATGGGTTAAGGACCAGTAAGGAACTGGGCAACTGAACAGTCAATTGAACATTTTAGCAAGTTTAAAATATTTACCAGCAAACAAATGGAAAAATATACAAATATTTACATGCTTGTTAACGTTACTTGCAATACAAGTACTTACCAACCAACTTCACAGCCAATGTCTGCAAGAAAACACATCTTTATACAAATTAAAAACAATATTACACAGGTTATTAAGGTTATTTACAATAACATACAATTTACAAAAAATATACAATGTAGTAAAATACCTACCGTCTTGAGGTGGGGAGCCGTTCAAGCAGTGACAACAAGGGTGGGGAAAACATCAGACAAAACAGATGACAGACGATGGACAGACAAATTCACGCACATTGACGACATGAGACAGACAAGACACATGAAAATTCTTGCCGCATCTCCTGCACCGGGCCACCTCCTTACCTTCTCTCACGTATTTCCGGCAGAAGCAGTGGACGCTGACCTCTGTTGTGTAGGGTGTGGACACCTTGGGAGGCCTGGACCCAGGACGGGGATTGGAATCGGGACGGGGAAATGGTGCCAGGTGCCCAGCCTGAAAACTAGAGAAAATATGTTTTCTCATGGATTTCTGATGGTATCGTGCCATGGAGGGCTCCTCATCTCTGCAGAGTAAGACAGTTTGCTTTAGCAAACAGCCCACAATCTGTGCCCCCTTTCTGCCGTTGGACTGCCGGCCACTCCACAGTCACAAAGGTCCCTGGAAAAGATAAGACAGAGATGAGTTGTGAGAGAAACTCTGGGGTGGTGTCATGACCACTGGAGTCATACACCTTAACAGTACCTACCTGGCAGCGGAGGTTACTTACCGTGACCCAGTGGTTAGCCTTGAGATTGACTGGACAAACCCCTGGACTAGTGTCGGTACTGCTGACGGCATGGCGTGCCGCCCACTGCGAGGAGGCCTCCTACTTCTGGATGCTGCACCTGCAAAATAGCTTGAGCATGATCAATTGTAAAATTGTCTAACCAGGAACGTGATGGAAGAATGACCCCCGAAAGTCCTCCATCCGGCCACAGAGATGTCGATGTTCAGTCTCGCCTTGATTGATAATACTGTATATTTCATATTATTACAAATAAATTACCAGCAGACAATCATTTTTACCTGGTCAAAAACCTCCACGTCCTTCTCAGCCCGTGCCTGAACATGGTCCTCGAAGGCGTTCTGATCTGGTTCCACAACTTCCACCACATCAGGTGGACTTTCAGTGATCTGAAAGTATGTTATTCAAAAATAGCATTAGACTAACAACACATTAAGTCAATCACACATTTGAATGACTGCAATAAATGCAATAATTTGATATAATTATATATACAATTGCATTGTTTACCTCACTAAACAACTGCGGCTCCCGTCCGTACAGTAGGTGATAGGGTGAGTACTCTGGAGGCCTGGACACTGTTGTTGTGTGCAATCTTGAGAGTCTGGTTGGTCCGTTAATCCAAACCTGGAAGAGGGGGTAGGAAAGGGATATCTATTGACAATGTAAGATATTAAAATCTGTCTGATTATGTACCATGGAAAAACAATAAAAACGAATTGTAAAAAAACAAAAACAAACAGTTGGTCTGTGGATGATATGCAGCGGAGACCCAGGGATTCACCACCCAGTCCCCGAACAAGACTTTGTTGGTCTAAAGAAAATTGCACATCAGTAAATAAACTTGGCTATTAATATACAGTTGAAGTCGGAAGTTTACATACACCTTAGCTAAATACATTTAAACTCCGTTTTTCACAATTCCTGACGTTTCATCCTAAACATTCCATGTCTTAGGTCAGTTAGGATCACCACTTATTTTAAGAATGTGAAATGTCAGAATAATAGCAGAGAGAATGATTTATTTCAGCTTTTATTTCCTTCATTACATTCCCAGTGGGTCAGAAGTTTACATACACTCAATTAGTATTTGGTAGCATTGCCTTTAAATTGTTTAACTTGGGTCAAACGTTTTGGGTAGCCTTCCACAAGCTTCTTTTGGAAGTTTACATTCACTTAGGTTGCTGTCATTAAAACTCGTTTTTCAACCACTCCACACATTTCTTGTTAACAAACTTTTTGGCAAGTCAGTTAGTACATCTACTTTGTGCATGACACAAGTAATTTTTCCAACAATTGTTTACAGACAGATTATTTCAATTATAATTCACTGTATCACAATTCCAGTGGGTCAGAAGTTTACATACACTAAGTTGACTGTGCCTTTTAAACAGCCTGGGGGGAAAAAAATATGATGCCATGGCTTTAGCAGCTTCTGATAGGCTAATTGACATAATTTTAGTCAATTGGAGGTGTACCTGTGGATGTATTTCAAGACCTACCTTCAAACTCAGTGCCTCTTTGCTTGACATCATGAGAAAATCAAAAGAAATCAGCCAAGTCTGGTTCATCCTTGGGAGCAATTTCCAAACGCCCGAAGGTACCACGTTCATCTGTACAAACAATAGTACGCAAGTATAAACACCATGGGACCACGCAGCTGTCATACCACTCAGGAAGGAGACGCGTTCTGTCTCCTAGAGATGGACGTACTTTGGTGCGAAAAGTGCAACTCAATCCCAGAACAACAGCAAAGGACCTTGTGAAGATGCTGGAGGAAATAGATACAAAAGTCCTATATCGACATAACCTGAAAGGCCGCTCAGCAAGGAAGAAGCCACTGCTCCAAAACCGCCATAAAAAAGCCAGACTACGGTTTGCAACTGCGTATGGGGACAAAGATCGTACTTAGATAAATGTCCTCTGGTCTGATGAAACAAAAATAGAACTGTTTGGCCATAATGACCATCGTTATGATTGGAGGAAAAGGGGGGGACTTGCAAGTCAAAGAACACCATCCCAACCGTGACGCAAGGTGGCAGCATCATGTTGTGGGGGTGCTTTGCTGCAGGAGGGACTGGTGCACTTCACAAAATAGATGGCATCATGAGGACGAAAAATTATGTGGATATATTGAAGCAACATCTCAAGACATCAGTGAGGAAGTTAAAGCTTAGTCACAAATCGGTCTTCCAAATGGACAATGACCCCAAGCATACTTCCAAAGTTGTGGCAAAATGGACAACAAAGGACAACAAAGTCAAGGTATTGGAGTGGCCATCACAAAGCCCTGACCTCAATCCCATAGATAATTTGTGGGCAGCACTGAAAAAGCATGTGCGAGCAAGGAGGCCTACAAACCTGACTCAGTTACACCAGCTCTGTCAGGAAGAATAGGCCAAAATTCTTATTGTGGGAAGATTGTGGAAGGCTATTCGAAATGTTTGACCCAAGATTTTAGCATTAAAAGCAATGCTACCAAATACTTATTGAGTGTATGTAAACTTCTGACCCACTGGGAATAATGAAATAAATAAAATATTAAATAAATCATTCTCACTGCTATTATTCTGACATTTCACATTCTTAAAATAAATTGGTGATCCTAACTGACCTAAGATAGGGAATTTTTACTAGGATTAAATGTCAGAAATTGTGAAAAACTGAGTTTAAATGTATTTGGCTAAGGTGTATGTAAGCTTCCAACTTCAACTGTATATGCACAAAGTGACAAATTTAAACACTGTGTGCGCTCTGATATGGCATTCATCGGAATCATAATCATTTCAAATATAATAGCATGTGATTGATAAACAAAATATTATTTTACTTGCCCAGCTGTCCACATCCTTGACATTCCCACGCTAGAAGAAGCTTAGGTTGATTTTGGCAATTATGCGCTTCACTCCAAAAACGGACGCTTTGGTTCATATCGTAATCCGGTCAGAACTTTGCACGTTCTAGCAACAGCCCTAGCGTTGTTGTTGCATACCCTTACCACCTGGGAGCGGCCCGGCAGGAAGTCCAGGATCCAGTTGCAAATTGAGGTGATTAGTCCCAGACTCGGTCAGGGAGAGGTTGAAAATGACAGTGAAACTGTCACGCATGCTCTGAGGACACATCCTGGTAATCTGTCTGGCCCCGTGGCCTTGTGAATGTTGACCTGTTTAAAGGTCTTGCTCAAATCAGCTACGGAGAGCGTGATCACACAGTCATCCGGAACAGCTGGTGCTCTCATGCATGCTTCAGTGTTGCTTGCCTCGAAGCCAGCATAAAAGGCATTTAGCCCATCTGGTAGGCTCGCGTCACTGGGCAGCTCATGGCTGGGTTTCCCTTTGTAGTCCGTAATAGTTTGTAAGCCCTGCCACATCCGACGAGCGTCAGAGCTGGTGTAGTATGATTCAATGTTAGTCCTGTATTGACGCTATGCCTGTTTGATGGTTCGTCTGAGGGAATAGCGGGATTTCTTATAAGCGCCCGTATTAGTGTCCCGCTCTTTGAAAGCAGCAGCTCTAGCCTTAAGCTCAATGCGGATGTTGCCTGTATTCCATAGCTTCAGGTTGGAGATGTACATACGGTCACTAATATGGTCATAACACTGTCATGACACATATACTGTATTTAGACCTGTTGTGACATATATTGCATTATTTTATGGCTGGTTATGACACCTACATAAGAGTGTCAAAACCCACAAAACAAGGCAAAACATTGCTGTACACCATAGCCTACGTGTCAACAGTATGTTTATGTTATATTAAAAAAATACCAAAAATGTACCATATTCAATGATCATTGTAATTGCGCACACATTGATGTCAGACATGCACCTACCCCAATGCTCTGTTGCTGATGACCTGGATGAATGCAGGAGCAGATTTCAGGAGCAGGACAAGACACCCTCTTTTTGACTGATATAAAAGCATGTACGTGATATGCCTATCTGGCTTACATGATTATCATGGTTATAATGCTTCTTGACAGTGTCATGAACAGTGACACAGTAACGTCATAATGCTGCTTTATTTTCTACGAGTTATTTAAAATATGATTTAAAAAACATGACTGTAAAGAATTCATAACAAAAATATGCTTTGTGGCAGGGAAAAAACTAATTGTAATAAATGTGGGTTATGACACTCTATGTAGGTGTCATAACCAGTGGTGACCCGTCATTCAGTGGCGCCCCGTTTTTGTTGTTGCCTGTTTTGCATGTTATTTTGGCACTAATACGTGTCACATATCAGTTCGATAACAAATGAATAATTGAATGAATAAAGCTGCATACAAACATGGTCTCTTTTTTGCTTTCTTGAGTAAGGCAGGAGTTTCAGCCTAGCTCAGTGCTTTTTGAGTAAGGCAGGTGTTTCAGCTTAGCTCAGTGCTTTCTTGAGTAAGGCAGGTGTTTCAGCCTAGCTCAGTGCTTTCTTGAGTAAGGCAGGTGTTTCAGCCTAGCTCAGTGCTTTCTTGAGTAAGGCAGGAGTTTCAGCCTAGCTCAGTGCTTTCTTGAGTAAGGCAGGTGTTTCAGCCTAGCTCAGTGCTTTCTTGAGTAAGGCAGGTGTTTCAGCCTAGCTCAGTGCTTTTTGAGTAAGGCAGGTGTTTCAGCTTAGCTCAGTGCTTTCTTGAGTAAGGCAGGTGTTTCAGCCTAGCTCAGTGCTTTCTTGAGTAAGGCAGGTGTTTCAGCCTAGCTCAGTGCTTTCTTGAGTAAGGCAGGTGTTTCAGCCTAGCTCAGTGCTTTCTTGAGTAAGGCAGGTGTTTCAGCCTAGCTCAGTGCTTTCTTGAGTAAGGCAGGTGTTTCAGCTTAGCTCAGTGCTTTCTTGAGTAAGGCAGGTGTTTCAGCCTAGCTCAGTGCTTTTTGAGTAAGGCAGGTGTTTCAGCTTAGCTCAGTGCTTTCTTGAGTAAGGCAGGTGTTTCAGCCTAGCTCAGTGCTTTCTTGAGTAAGGCAGGTGTTTCAGCCTAGCTCAGTGCTTTCTTGAGTAAGGCAGGAGTTTCAGCCTAGCTCAGTGCTTTCTTGAGTAAGGCATGTGTTTCAGCCTAGCTCAGTGCTTTCTTGAGTAAGGCAGGTGTTTCAGCCTAGCTCAGTGCTTTCTTGAGTAAGGCAGGTGTTTCAGCCAAGCTCAGTACTTTCTTGAGTAAGGCAGGTGTTTCAGCCTAGCTCAGTGCTTTCTTGAGTAAGGCAGGTGTTTCAGCCTAGCTCAGTGCTTTCTTGAGTAAGGCAGGTGTTTCAGCCTAGCTCAGTGCTTTTTGAGTAAAGCAGGTGTTTCAGCCTAGCTCAGTGCTTTCTTGAGTAAGGCAGGTGTTTACGCCTAGCTCAGTACTTTCTTGAGTAAGGCAGAAGTTTCAGCCTAGCTCAGTGCTTTCTTGAGTAAGGCAGGTGTTTCAGCCTAGCTCAGTGCTTTCTTGAGTAAGGCAGGTGTTTCAGCCTAGCTCAGTACTTTCTTGAGTAAGGCAGGTGTTTCAGCCTAGCTCAGTGCTTTCTTGAGTAATGCAGGTGTTTCAGCCTAGCTCAGTACTTTCTTGAGTAAGGCAGGAGTTTCAGCCTAGCTCAGTGCTTTCTTGAGTAAGGCAGGTGTTTCAGCCTAGCTCAGTGCTTTTTGAGTAAGGCAGGTGTTTCAGCCTAGCTCAGTGCTTTCTTGAGTAAGGCAGGTGTTTCAGCCTAGCTCAGTACTTTCTTGAGTAAGGCAGGAGTTTCAGCCTAGCTCAGTGCTTTCTTGAGTAAGGCAGGTGTTTCAGCCTAGCTCAGTACTTTCTTGAGTAAGGCAGGAGTTTCAGCCTAGCTCAGTGCTTTCTTGAGTAAGGCAGGTGTTTCAGCCTAGCTCAGTGCTTTCTTGAGTAAGGCAGGTGTTTCAGCCTAGCTCAGTGCTTTTTGAGTAAGGCAGGTGTTTCAGCCTAGCTCAGTGCTTTCTTGAGTAAGGCAGGTGTTTCAGCCTAGCTCAGTGCTTTTTGAGTAAGGCAGGTGTTTCAGCCTAGCTCAGTGCTTTCTTGAGTAAGGCAGGTGTTTCAGCCTAGCTCAGTGCTTTCTGTGGTGGTGGGCAGCCAGCGGAAAATACGAAGCATAGGGGTTGGCAATGTTCTCTAGTTGCGCCGTGATTGGCTCAGTGTTCTGTCATTCATGGGAACAATGAGTGGTTTGGAAGGAATCAGTGGCTAACTGCAAGCATTGCAAAGCAATCACTAGCCTGCTATTCAGTGGAGTGGGTGTGTGGTTCAAGTCTGGGTTTAAAGGTCTGGTTTAAAGGTCACACCACGGGCCATAAAAGTTTGATAACAACATCATAACAACAAGATAATTTATAGTCAGCAAAAGGGGAGTGACTGCTTTCTACAAGAGCACAAAACGTCTACATTTCTAGGCACCTTTGAAAACCGAGTCAGGTAAAGAGCTTTTTTTGTCATAAAGGGACAGTGTTGTATTTTGAAACAGGCTTGAATAAGCTAAGTGGCCAATAGGCAGAGGGTAACATAATTTTCTAATTCTCTGTAATAATGGTATGGGAATAATAATGCATTTTATTTTGTAAAGTGGTTGCTTGCATCAAACAACACAACAACATTTTCAGTCACCTCCTTGTCTGAAGGACAAGTGGATACACAGGTTAATGTCAAGCCCTGCATGTTTTTTTCAAAAGTCTCATCAAAAGCCACACATTGGCTGCTACTTTAGACTGAGTGATAGAACAGCTATTTCCATGTTAAAATGTTATGGGATACATTTTCTCCATTCTTTTTGATGGTAGGCCACTCTGGTCCCTACATTATTATCAAATAGCCACAGTAGTCTACTTGGCCACTGTTAAAACTGTAACTTAAAGTGGGTACAGCCTCAGGGTTCACAGTAAACGCGCGCTGGAAGCTGCACAGAATTTCACAACGTTCAAGTTTGCGCTCAGCAGACCTGAAATTTGCTCAGTGCCGAACAATTTTTAGAGGGAACATTGATCGTAATGTATTTTGACACTGGGTAGTCAAGTAAAGTGTTACCCCAAAATCGAATATCATGGATGGCCAGTCATTGCATCCGTACCTCTATCTATGAATTTAACAGTGGGGCGGACAGAACGGTTTGTTATTGTTTCACCTCTGATTGACGCTTTAACAGAGCGTTTACACTATACAAGCGGCACTCGCCTAGCCACGCTACCCTCGTCCTCATGTGGGTGCTAATAAGCTAGTAAGCAAGCTAGGTAGTGCTACGTATCAACAGCCAGTGCTCTACTTCTACATACAGGACTTCTCAGTTGGAGCATTGCAACTCTTATGACCTAACAGCCATTAGCTTAAGTACTCTGAATAAAATGACTCACTTTGTTCCAAACCCCAAGCCAAGGCCTGTATGACATAGCTTTTTTTTCTTAAATAGCATCTACTGGATCTGGGCCACATGGCTTCAGAGTCAATCAGTCAAATTAAATGCACTTTGGACTGCCTTATAAATATGGAACATATTTATAGGCCTACCCCATTTAGCTGTACCCTCCAGATCCCCTGTTATTGAGGTGATCAAGAGACCGTGGGAGGCCTGATAACATGCAGAGCACTGAGACAGACAGTGCATCTCACCAGTAGCAAAATATCATCTGCTGAGTGGCAGCAAGTCACGAATAAATGGCACAAACTCTCACTCATTTATCAATGTTTATACATACACTATCGTTCAAACGTTTGGGGTTACTTAGAAATGTCCTTGTTTTTTTTTTAAAAGCACATTTTTTGTCCATTAAAAGAACATCAAATTGATCAGAAATACAGTGTAGACATTGTTCATGTTATAAATGACTATTGTAGCTGGAAATGGCAGATTCTTAATGGAATATCTGCGTAGGCGTACAGAGGCCCATTATCAGCAACCATCACTCCTGTGTTCCAATGGCACGTTGTGTTAGCTAATCCAAGTTTATAATTTTAAAAGGCTAATTGATCATGAGAAAACCCTTTTGCAATTATGTTAGCGCAGCTGAAAACAGTTGTTCTGATTAAAGAAGCAATAAAATTGTCCTTCATTAGACTAGTTGAGTATCTGGAGCATCAGCATTTGTGGGTTCGATTGCAGGCTCAAAATGGCCAGAAACAAAGAACTTTCTTCTGAAACTCGTCAGTCTATTCTTGTTCTGAGAAATGGCTATTCCATGCGAGAAATTGCCAAGAAACTGAAGATCTCGTACACCGCTGTGTACTACTCCCTTCACAAAACAGCGCAAACTGTCTCTAAGCAGAATAGAAAGAGGAGTGGGAGGCCCCGGTGCACAACTGAGCAAGAGGACAAGTACATTAGAGTGTCTAGTTTGAGAAACAGACGCCTCACAAGTCCTCAACTGGCAGCTTCATTAAATAGTACCCGCAAAACACCAGTCTCAACGTCATCAGTGAAGAGGCGACTCCGGGATGCTGGCCTTCTAGGCAGAGTTGCAAAGAAAAAGCCATATCTCAGACTGGCCAATAAAAAGAAAAGATTAAGATGGGCAAAAGAACAGTTCCTCTGTCCAGTGTCTGTGTTCTTTTGCCCATCTTAATCTTTTACAACATGAACAATGTCTACACTGTATTTCTGATCAATTTGATGTTATTTTAAAGGACAAAAAACAAGGACATTTCTAAGTGACCCCAAACTTTTGAACGGTAGTGTACATACAAACACGCACTCGTTCTTCATCATGTTTTATACATGAAATGTTCATAATGGTAAATCCTGTTAACAAGTAACGTTTTTAACACTGATGGCTACAATAACAGAATTTTTTATTCCCAGTAACAAGAGACAACATGGGGGTGTGCATGTTAACATTTTGTGAACTTTATTCAAAGAAAACAAGCAATTTTATATATATTATTGATCCAGGAAGTAATTAACTTGTGTCTCTGTCGGAGATGGGAATTTGACATGATAGGGAACTAATTGGAGATATCTCCTTACAACATGCACTAACGAGCAATCTACAGGAAAACAACATTGAATGTGATGAGAGGATTGTGATATTCAGAATGAGGAGGATGCATTGCTAAAGGTGGTATAGAAGAAAATTGAATAGTTTTCGTAATATGGATAGCTTCACTCAAATTTCCATTAAAGGCTTTATACAAGAATACAACTGAACAACAATTTTCACTTAACAACCAAGGCAGGACCTAAGGACAATATCTAACATGAGACAATTATTAAGAAATATAAACTCAGTGTGAGGTCGGTATTGTATCTACAACAATCCATCATCATACTGAAATCTGGTAATGCAAACGTATCACAAGATCACTTATACTTAAGCAATAAGGCCCGAGGAGGTGTAGTATATGGCCAATATATCACGACTAAGGGCTGTTCTTAGGCCCGATGCAACGTAGAATGCCTGCATACAGCCCTTAGCCGTGGTATATAGGCCATATATCACAAACCCCCGAGGTGCCTTATTGCCATTATAAACTGGTTACCAACGTAATTAGTGTAATAAAAATAAATGTTTTGTCATACCCGTGGTATACGGTCTGATATACTACGGCTGTCAGCCAATCAGCATTCAGGGCTCGAACCGCCCAGTTTATAATGTACTATACACAACCACAGTCATTGTCTGTCACTCTTTTACTATTCCAACAGTTAAAGCAATAATCTGCGGTAGCCGCAAAAAAATAAATACACAAAACTATACTGAGAATCACAAACACAGCAGAAATAACTTTTCCACATTGTAAACACAGCACTTTGATCTGTATGCATACACAGTGCACACCAACATCACCTGTTGGATCATTTAAGGTTACATACTTCAAGGGAATATGCCGTTTCATTACCAATTAGCCTTGCAACAGCTTGAAACTCTTCCAGGTTCCTTTCTGTTACTTTCTCGGCGTCTTATCATTTTACCATCTGGAAAAGGCTCATACTTGGCTCACAAGTTCATACAGAAACAGGACACTCTGTTAAGAAAAATGTTATAGTTTAAATTCCAAACACGTTGCTCTCATGCAATGTCATTCCTTGACCAGAAGAAATCGAAAAACGTGCTATTTACATGTGAAAATGTAATGGGAGGAATTTTCGGCATTGTCTTTTTTTTTACGAACTCTTTCTGGGCTCTCTGGGTGATTTTATTGGCTAATTAATGTCAGTGATACCCAGTTAGTAGTAAAATATGAATGTCCTCCTGCATAACCTGAAGATTTCCCTAATCATTGTTAACCAATATTTGATCTTTAGTTAAGCAACCTGTAACAAATAATTCTGTAGCTGGGGGACAGAAATGCAGGTGGTTCACTTCATTCTTCCCTCACGTGTATGCTAAAATTGGGTCTCTGTAGTTGAATTGAGGGTGCCTATATGGGACACTAAGAGCACTGAATTAAATGTTTGTGGCATATGTACTGCACATCTGGTAGCTACAGTCAGGTGTAAAAAGCTCTTTCACAGTCACATGTCATGTCAGTACCTTTGAGTGATTGGTGCTTTTTGAGGTCGGTTCAGTTTCTGTTTGTTATGAAAAAATAGTCACGGTTTTCAATTTCATTTTTTTGGGGACATTAAATGCACTATGCATTATGTGGGATGAATGCTGTAACAACACAGAATACAACTATTAATAAAGTCCCATTATGGTAGTGACTGCTCATTACTGCTTATCACTTATTAACCATAATTTAATCACATTACTTTACTGTAATAAAATATTTCGGTTGTTGTGTATATTACATCTCATCTCTATAGAGCTGCTACCTATGCTGTCTGAGAAAATCACTATTTTAGTAGTTCTTCAAAGTAAATAAGACATACTTTTATAACTGCTGAATGACAACTATCAATCACTTTGATCATGTATTTTCAGGTAGAGATTCCTCGCAGAGCAACTACTTTTTATTCCTCTATCTCTCTCCATCACATGTTCTCTCTTCTCTCCGTCTCGTGTCTGCTCCACACAGACTGGACAAGTAGGCGGGCGCGCAATGGATTGTGATCATTGTAGTTAATTATTATGTTTTCTGTGCTGAACTATGTAGAATAATGGCCTGTTGGAAACTACAACTCCCTACTACATAGCACAGTTCGGTGGGGCTCCAGGCATAAGCGACTCCAGGCATAAGGAACATTAGCAATCGCTTTGGCCCCCCAACCCAATTTTTTTTTATGAACTTAGTCGGGGTCTCAATTTACTGTTGCGAATTAGAATAGTAGAATACACAGGGTGCAAGTTAGAAATTTGGTTGTGTATCAGCAGTTTTTATCTTGTTTGGTCAGTCACTGACAGTCACTCAATTAGCAATGTCAACTAAGAATTTTTAGATTGATAAATTAGTCTAGCCAGTTATCTAAACTGATCTCCAGGGGGCCCCCATTGATTTTGTTAGTCACTCTCACTCAGATATCATTATGATGGCATACTGAAAGTCATGGCAAAATGTGTAGAATCGCATGACATTTGTTAGATATATTTTTGTTGTTGTAACGTCTCTGCCCCATGCCCCAAAAATGTTTATTGCAGGAAATTTGCTTTTATGGTCAACTCCACCATTTTTCAAACTTATTTGCATTATCTCCAGCACGAATACCAGTGTCAACATATGTGAAAACAGCTAATTTCTTAGTTTTGTAGAAATACAGGGCCTTCAGAATGTATTCATACCCCTTGACTTATTCCACCTTTTGAGCCTGAATTCAAAATGGATTAAATATGTTTTTTCTCACCCATCTACACACAATACCCTATAATGACAAAGTGAGAACATATTTTCAGAAAACTTTGCAAATTTATTGAAAATGAAATACAGAAATATCTCATTTACATAAGTATTCACAACCCTGAGTCAATACATGTTAGAATCATCTTTGACAGCGATTACAGCTGGAACTCTTTATGGGTGTCTTTAAGAGTTTTGCACACATTTTTACATTCTTCAAGCTCTGTCAAGTTTGTTGTTGATCATTGCTAGACAGCCATTTTCAAGTCTTGCCGATTCAAGTTGAAACTGTAACTAGGCCACTCAGAACATTCGATCTCGTCTTGGTCAGCAACTCCAGTGTATATTTGGCCTTGCGTTTTAGGTTATTGTCCTGCTGAAAGGTGAATTTGTCTCCCTGTGTCTGTTGGAAAGCAGACTGAACCAGGTTTCCCTCTAGGATTTTACCTGTGCTTAGCTCTATTCCGTTTCTTTTTATCTAAAGAACTCCTTTGTCCTTGACAATGACAAGCATACCCATACATTGGAAGCACAGAATCGTGTAGAATGTCATTGTATGTTGTAGCGTTAAGATTTCCCTTCACTGGAATTAAGGGGCCTAGCTGAAACCTTGAAAAACAGCCCCAGACCATTATTCCTCCTCCACCAAACTTTACAGTTGGCACTATGCATTCGGGTAGTTAGTGTTCTCTTGGCATCTGCCAAACGCAGATTCGTCCGTCAGACTGCCAGATGGTGAAGCGTCACTCCAGAGAACGCATTTCCACTGCTCCAGAATCCAATGGCAGCGAGCTTTACACCACACCAGCCAACGCTTGGCATAGCACAGGGTAATCTTAGGCTTGTGTGAGGCTGCTCGGCCATGGAAACACATTTCATGACGCTCCCGACGAACATTTCTTGAGCTGACGTTGCTTCCAGAGGCATTTTTTCTCCCCAATTTCAATCTTGTCTCATCGCTGCAACTCCCCAACTGGCTCAGGAGAGGCAAAGGTCTAGTCATGCGTCCTCTGAAACATGACTCGCCAAACCACACTTCTTAACACCCGCCCACTTAACTAGCTGCACCAATGTGTCAGATGAAACACCGTTCAACTGATGACCAAAGTCAGCCTGCAAGCTCCTGACCCACCACAAGGAGTCACTCAAGCGCGATGAGACAACCCCCCTGCCAAACCCTCCCCTGGGCCAATTGTGCTCCTCCCTATGGGACTCCCGGTCACTTTCGGTTGTGACACAGCCTGGGATCGAACCCAGGTCTGTAAAGATGCCTCAAGCACTGCGATGCAGTGCCTTAGACCACTGCACCACTCGGGAGGCTTTTTCAGAGGCAGTTTGGAACTCGTGGGCCCGTACTGTGAGCTTGTGTGGCCTACCACTTCGTGGCTGAGCCGTTGTTGCTCCTAGACGTTTCCACTTCACTATAACTCATTTTAAGGGTGTCCACATGTTTTTGTATATATTGTGTATGTAGACACTAGTTTGGTGCTGAATTTGATGAATATGAGGTTGAAAAGTGGCGTAATTGCCCTTTAAAATTGCAACCATTTCTCTCCATCCCATGACAAGATTGGTAGAATTGCAGTAAATCATTTTTAAAACTGCTAAATTTCTCTCTGCCAACTTGCAAAATTAGTAGAATTGCTTGAAATGTGTAAGAAAATTGCACAATTTTCTCTCCACTGCATGGCAAAATGTTTAGAACTGCAGAAAACTGGCTTTAAAACTGCAAAAGTTTCTCCCTGCCCCATGGCAAAATTTGTATAATTGCATGAAATGTGTTATAAAATATATATTTTTTTCTCTACCACATGGCAAAATGTGTAAAATTGCAAATCTCCAATCTCTAGAGGACCACAACAACAAAAAAATCCCACTTGGTGGCCTCTTGTTAGGGGAGCCCCCCCAACCAAATCTTGTTTAGGGCCCCCAAAAGGCTACAGCCAGCCCTGCAGTTCTGGCTTGGTCTGATTTATCTCCAGAGAAACTGCAGATCGCGCTCACAGAAAGAAAACTAAAAATAACTTAACATTTCGGTTAATCGCTCAGCACTATTGCGCTCTTATCTCCAACCTGTCCATTTTCCAACCTCACCATGCACACACCCCCCACTGTTGTTGTCCACCCAACTGCCTTTCAAAGCTTCCACACCTGACACATAGCGACCCCCGATGGAAAGAGTCTACCAACATCCTCTGCATGAACACCCCGTATTATTGACACTCTACCGTTACTGTTACTTCCCTCTGCCCAGGAGCCTCTGCAGAGCCTTCCTCCTTCCTCTGCTCCATCTCCAGACACACGCAGCCCATCAGGTCGCTGTCGGTGTAGATGCGGTTCCTCACCCCCAGGGTGGTGAGAAGGTTGGCACTGAGGGCTGTGTTCCGGGGGGCTCTGGCATTGTGCCCCCGCTGAGCCTTGCTCACCGCCTGCTCCTGAGGGACCACGCTGCAACATGATCTAGGGTGACAGGCAGCCTGGAAGCCCTTCTTAAAGTTCTCATTGAAGTAGCCATAGATGATGGGGTTGATGCTGGAGTTGGAGAAGGCCAGCCAGTGGGAGAAAGGGAAGATGTAGCCTGTCAGAAGGTCCAGCTGGTCCCCTTCAGGTCTGGCGTAGTCTGTGAGGAGCATCAGGGTCCAGAGAGGCAGCCAGGACAGCATGAAGAGGAGGGCCACCACGATGAGCATCTTAACCACCTTGACTTTCCTCTGGGAGATGGGGGACTTGACGTCTGGGTGCCCCCTACTGGACAGAACAGCTGTAGAGTAGAGCTTGGCCCCAATGCAGCCATACATTATCATGATGAGAGCCAGGGGCATCAGATAGATGTGTGTGAACAGGACCATGGTGTAAACCTTCCTCATCTCCGGGTCAGGCCAGGTCTCATAGCAGTAGTAGAGAGGGTAGGTATGGTTGTCACTGGATACCATGAAGTGACCCTCCTCTTGCTCCACCATCAGCATCACAGCCGACGGAAGCATGATAACCAACGCAAGAGCCCATACCAGCCCTATAGTTGCCTTAGCAACAAGAAGGGTTAGCTTGGGCTTAAAGGGGTAAACAATACAGCGGAATCTAACAGGAGAGAGAAGAGATAGATGAGAAGTGATTAAGTGATTCATTTGAGCGATTATCTGCCACATAGATTAAACTGTTTATTGTACAACATTAAGTATTTAACATGCATAGATGAGAGCCTCACTATCCCCTTCCAGTTCCCATGTGTAGATACTTTTGGGGGGGGGGACTTACCTGTCCACAGCAATGGCAACCAAGGTGAATACTGATGCACCTACTGATATCCCCTGTACCAGACCACTTAGCTTACACACTGCATTGCTAAAGGGCCAACCTGCAAAACATCAATAGCAACAATAATACTTTATTAGTGAGCTGCCAGACATATCAATAGCCACACTGTGAACAGGTGTTTTTGACATGTTTGGTACATGTGAGTTTGGTATATGGGATTTGGTCAGAATAATGAAGGGGATAACATCTTCAGGAGCACTATATTCATGTTTTAGTACTTTTCTAACCTGCATGAAAGGTACAGAAATAAACTGTTAGACAAGAGTGGATAAAGTGGAGGAAGTCTTTGTACCTGCCCAGCGAAAGAATTTAGCCTTGAAAAGGTCATTACTTTAAGTTATGCCTTCCTGACTGAGTGATTTTGTGGCAATGCATGTTTCACACTTTTGTAAATGTGGGGTTTTCTAAAAGCCCTTTTCCTGCCAAGACTCAACTAATGTCTGTATTGATGTTGTAAAACAGGAAGAGATTGTGAAGAACTGTCTACAAATGTTAAGTAATTCATCAGGCTGTCAAATGAAAGACAGCTGTGATCATCATGTTCAGGCCCACTACTATTCTCTCAGTTCTGAGACTTCAGCAAATATCCAAACGTTAATCAGCAATTTCCGCAAGTCCATGTGTAAACAGATAGCTATAAATAATAGTTTAAAAAAAGCAAAAATAACAGGATGGCGATCCAGCTCGTGGTTTGTGAGATGTGTGAAGATTCAGTACTGTGAGAATGAATTGAACTGATCTAAACCATTGCAAAGCTGGCTGTGCTGGTGTGTGTGCAACCACATAGACACATAGACCCGTGCTGAAACTGAATCATACATTACATGTGAATGAACATAATTATGCTTCTTTCAAGGCACGAGTTGTTTTTCCTAATAATTGTCATTATCGATAGCTAAAGGCAACTGGCCAATCTGTTATAAAAATAACTGTCTCTCGCTAAAGGTTGCATCATTATTTTCATCAAGGCCAAACGTAATCAATTCAAAGCATCATGTATTTATTAATTTATGGAATCATTATAACAGTAGGGTAAAACTAACTCAGTGGCCTTGTGGTTAGAGTATCCGCTCTGAGATTTGAAGTGGGGGGGTTCGAACCCCAGTTGAGTCATACCAAAGACTCTAAAAATGGGAGGACCCAATGCCTCTCTGCTTTACACTCAGCATTAATGAGATGGATTACGGGTAAGGCCCCTGCGATAGACTAGCCTCCTGTCCAATGGATGTACTTGTACATCAAGCTGCCTCATACTACAGAAACAGGAGATTGGCCATTCTTCTATAGCAGTAGGGTATTACCTGTGATGAGGTTGTCCACCAGCGTGGTGGGGATGCAGAAGATGCCCACCAGCAGGTCACTGATAGCCAGATTGAAGATGAAGAGGTTGGTGACCGTCCGCATGTGACGGTTCCTCACAACAATGAGGCACACCAGGCCATTACCCACCATGCACAGCAGGAAGATGAACAGGTAGGCCAGGGTGTAGCTGGCTGCTATTGCCAGGGAGTGTTGGTAGTAAGGCGAGAGCTTGACGCTAGAGACGGTGCAGCTGGAGTTGGTGTTGGTGCAGTTGGTGACGTTGGCGAGGTTTGTGGATAGCAAGAGGTCAGAGGTCATGTAAAGAGTAGTGGTCAGTTGAAGTTCCCATGTGTCCTCCATCTTGAACTTCTCTTCTTAGACCAGGAGGAAAGTATCAGGCATAGGCAAAAAAAAAAAATATATATACAGTATATATTTATCACATGGAAGTATTTGGTGTCTTAAAAAAAAGTGTAATCACATTATCAGTCTTTTGTCACTTTGGTAAATTCAATTAATTTATTGACTAGTAGATCGATATGGTTGTCCAGTTGATCCAGTGAGAATGCACTGCAGTGTATAGTTGTTTAGGACAATCCACTGTAGGACCTCAGGGTAATGTACAGTATACAGCAGTGGAGGCTGCCGAGGGGAGGACGGCTCACAATAATGGCTAGAACTGAGCGAATGGAATGGCATCAAACACATGGAAACCATGGAAACCATGTGTTTAATACCGTTCTACTGAATCCTCTCCACCATTAACACATGCCTGTCCTCCCTAATTAAGGTGCCACCAACCTCCTGTGGTGTACAGTATTGTAGCAAATACAGGGGGTAGCCTCGACCGGGACTCAAACCTCAGTCCAGTGACTGTCAAAACCAACACCTTAACCGTTACGGCAAGAGGTCCACACCTCTTTACGAGGTCACTAGATGTTGGGTTAAGGTCGCTACATTACCTCCTTCCTTCAGGAGAGCGTGTCCCCACACTTTTCTATACCAAGTCCCTCACATGTACACAGTTCTCCGATGGTCTCACAGGCGCATTCCCACTTCTGACACCAATGTAGCCCCGACCGGGACTCAAACCCGGGTTATGCGACTGTCAAGCCAACACCTTAACTGTTATCCCAAGTGGGCCGGACCTCATGACGATGTCACAAGGTGTTGGGTTAAGGTCTTTACAGTATTTTTTTAGTAATCGGCCACAAGTTGGTCTGTTTGTCAGCTGTCTCCATCAAGCACAATGCTATGCATAACAAGCCTCAATGAATTACGCAATTAGGTGAAAGCAATGTTGTTGTAATTATAGCGAGACGGTGAATGTCGATTAAGGAATATGAGAACTTCTCTATGACAACCATTCATCTTGGATGGCACAACACCCATTCTACTTTACTGAATGCATTCTGTTTTTCAAAGGGGATGAGAGATGTGTTTGTGAAAGTCATTGGCATTATGATATGTCAACAACGATGTTTTACATAATAATTCAACAAGTCAGTTGGCTCTGATATCTCTGATTGCATCGCATTCATTCATTACACATGAACAATTATCTATTTAAATATAATATTATGTTTATGATATGCTTATCAAGTGAATAAAACTGTATAAACATACACAACCAATCATTAAATGGTTTTTAGATGTCAAAATTAAGCTATCATTCAAAACCAAAAGCATTTCATTCAAACAATAAACAATGAAAGAATGTATAAACAATAAAATAATGTAACTATTTCTTACATTTCAATAAAACATTTAAAATAAAGTGATACAATAGCCTATAAATATTTGGTGTTATTTCTCAACACATTAGTGAAGTGTTCACATAGATGTGTTGACATAGGAGTAAATCTAATTTTCACAACAGGTACATTTCAATGGATCCGAATTTTTAAATGGAATGGGATTTGTTTTTGTTTTTTACGATAATTTTACTTTTTATTATTTAATTCACCTTACATTTTCCGAAATAAAGTGAAAGCGCCTACCTTATCAAGATAATTCCGTTGACAAAGAAAGCCCTATACTAGACTTAAAATAGTAAGAAAAGCCGTTGGTGATTTATAGAATAAAGACCATATCTTAATAAGTGCCTTTTCAAAGACGTCCACCCGTGCAGTAACAGAAGAAAAAATAACCAAATCGTAAATACTCTGCACACTAAATTAAGAAATAGATACAGAGAGAACGACTAAACTTTTCCCCACTAAAACACTTTCATATGCATTTTAAGCTCTTTTGCTTGTTTGTCTCATCCTCACAACCGTCTATGCGTCGGGCGAATGAGGAGGCGTACACGGTGCACGTGAACGGCTTTTATAGCTACAGCGCAGTCGTGCGTGCGCCACAGTTGGAGATGTTCTAGAGACCTCAGGCTACTCATCATCAGTTTTCGCAGAAAAGCAATGATCTCGAGTATTCCTTTACTTGGCAATTCCAATAAATTCCAATAATGAAATCACCCTACCATGTCGGAATACTATATATTGGTCTGAAGTCAGCGAAATGAATTAATTGTGTTAGGCCTACGGGGTTACTCAGTTGTCGGCGTCAAGTGTTGTCACAAGTCAACAGTGTTGTCACAAGTCAACAGTGTTGTCACAAGTCAACAGTGTTGTCACAAGTCAACAGTGTTGTCACAAGTCAACAGTGTTGTCACAAGTCAACAGTGATACACTCATGTTTTAGCTTCCCCATGACCCTAGCCATTACACTGCTACTTGTGGTTGCACTTGTCATATCAGCTCATATCATGAACTCACTGCCTATATCCATATATCTCGAACAAACATCTGCACTGTAGGCATCCTGCATAAAGGGACAGTACATCGTGTAAATGGAATAACTGCATGATGAAAGTTGTTCAAATACATATAGGCTTTAGTTTCAAAATGAGAGAAAAAGTTGACGAGCTGTGGTATACCATAATTACCAATCCCATCAGAAGTCAGTGAATGAGACATCATTTAGCTTGGAAAACATGTTACCAAATGTCCCCAGGGTACAAGCAGAGAGAGCAACATCAATACGGTATCAAACAATCTGTGTCTATATCCTTACAAAACAATTGTGTTGAGCCCCAGTACTATTCATCTGAGAGCCAATCATTTACAGGACCTGGGGAAACCATAAAAATACATAAACCGTATTTCAAAGCGTGAGCTAGCAGGGGTGCAAAGTGCTGTAGCTCAAATACAACATAATTATGCAAATAAGTAATGTGAAAGTACAAGTGATACATTTCATGCTCCTAGGGGAGCATTTGACATTCCTCATTTATAGCCCAGTCTACTGTACATCTCAGCCATTCAGCTGTTGAAAATAGCTTTTTTCATGTCCAGGACCAGTGGAGCAGGTAGCAGTATTTTGGACCTCATTCCAACTAAGGGCAACCACAATGTCCTCACTCCCTATCACCATTGGAATGCTTTCACATTGATTTCACGATAGAATTAACTAATCAAATATTTGTCATTGGTATTGACACAGCAACAGCTGAAAGCAACTAATTCCTGTCTTGAAATCTCTTTTCCAAATAAACCTATAATTCTAAGAACAGCTGAAAGTCAAGGTTCCCTGTTCACTGTTGTTGCCTTGAAACCTCTTTTATCCAGCAAAACACTGACCAGACAATGAATTAGGCAGGTTGGAATAATGTGAAAGCAATGTGAAAGCATTCCAATGGTGAGAGGACATTGCAGTTGTCCTTGGTAGGAAGGACAACCACAATGTCCTCAGTCCCCATCACCATTAGGTCTGTGTCTTCTGGCATCCAGTACTTTCCAGTAGTTTACTTATACAGTTTAAGAACTGCAGAACACTGTACAATTCTATGTTCTTGCATCATCAATGTATCAATTCACATCAAGTTAGGTTGGAAGGTAAAGCAAAAGAACATACCAGTATGGATGGGACTGTAAAAGCGACATCATCATCCTCCATCAGCAAGCTTCAATACAGTAGGGCAAAGTGGAGAGTCACTCTGATGTACTACCATGGTGTAGTGCACTATGCATTGCTGACAAACTTGGGTTGTATAAAGTATAAGAGTATAGTCCCGGATTTCATTGATAGGCTGATGATTTTGTCATACATACAATCAGTGCAAATGGAGACGTTGCACTATCTGACATGAGGAAATGTAGTTGGCTCATGACTGGATGGTTAATATCATGACTGGATGGTTAATATCATGACTGGATGGTTAATATTGTGACTGAATGGTTAATATCATGACTGGATGGTTAATATCGTGACTGAATGGCTAATATCATGACTGAATGGTTAATATCATGACTGGATGGTTAATAAAGAAACCTCAGACAAGAGTTTGTCTGTGCTGTAGGGTAAGCATATCAGCTTGTCGTGTTAACTTATCATCCCAACAAACCTAAACAAAATATCTTATAGATTTAGGCTCCTCAATAACTCAAAAGTTTTATTGATGTTCAATATTCACATAGAAATGATTCAAAAGCACAGTGCTCTGTACATTTGTTTTGACAATTTGATAATCTGTACATTAGATTTAATTTCTCCCTTCATTATGACTAGGATTTGCATTAGGTTGGCATGAGACTGCCCTCCTGTGGTCACATGTGCAACCTTCAGCATGCCCAGCGGCCTGTATTTTTCAGCTGCTTGTCAAAATGAAAGCAAGATCAAATCCATCTAAAATTAAACCAGTATCACAAGCATTGAAATCATCAATTCAAAGAGCTAAACTGCCAGTACTTACAGCAAATGAATATGTACATAAAGTATTTGACTCTCTATTTATTAGATAATTCTATCCAGAGAAAGAGTTAGAAACACAACCCAGGTGTACGAGCAGATGTTCAGCCTGTTAACGTGAACATCTTCTGTTTTTACCAGTCAGTCAGCCAAGTCCTGTCTGAACAGCTGCTCTCTGACTCCTTGCAGCTCTGCAGTGTAGCATGCTACAGTATCCTCATCTTCATCCTAACTCCTCTCACCTGGGAATTCATAAAGAAAATACTCACAAAATATGAAATGAAGCTGTGAAGAACGCATAGGTGTATTGTCCATAAAGTGTGGTACTCTGAGTCTACAGGCTGCATGCGTTACACCAGGGAGATATCTTACAGCCAGGGGGTGGCTTTGTGTGTGTAAACATGTATTTTGCGGCTATTATCCCATGTGTGACTCACATCTTTGTATTCTTTCTCAGTGATGGTGCCATTGATTGTGCAGGCCTCTCTTCCCTCTGTATAGAGGAGGATCGATGTGAAAGCACATTGTCAAAGGGTTAATTTCAAGGTAAGGACACTCAGACTTAAAAACAAATCTACAGAGTCGCAAACAAACAGTGAGAGAAACGAATTGCCTTCTTTCACCTGTCCTGTGTGTGTGTCCTTTGGTCTGGAGGCTGGTTGGGTGTGGTCGGGAGGCAGGGGGTTGAGCCCTAGGCCAGGCGCACTGAGTCTTTGCCGGATGAGTCGTAGTTCTTCAGTCCAGGGGGGCTGGCTGGGGTCTGAGCTAAAAGCTGATGGGTCAGTGGTGGAGGATGTACCAGGGTCTTCAGGTGAAGGGCAGAGGCCAGGGATGGAGGTGGGTGGCACACCAAGCAGATAGCCCATGGCACTCACAATGGCATGGATGAGCTCCGGACTGCTGGGGCAGGGTCTGGAGCGGGGGGACAGGGAAGAGGACACTGACTCCTGAGGGACCTTCTGTGTTGTAGGGGGGGATTTGATGTGCTGAGAGTCTGTCCCTGGTACTTTAGCTACAGTATGGAGAGAACAGAGAACAGAAAGATAGATAAGCAGCTATTCAAAATTAACACATACACACTCACTTCTACCCATGTCTCCACCCATCACACACCAGATTTTGTAGAATGACTACTATTACATAGCAACAAAAGTATACTCTTTCACGTACTGAATCCATATTAACTTACATTTAGTCTGAGCTGAGGGTGAGTGCGTGCCTTTGATATTTTTGGAGTATGACTGGGGGCCATTTCTCGCAGGTGGAGGATTCTGGCAGGGTGAGGGTACATTTGGCCAACTCTTGTGAATGGTAGAGGGTTTTTGAGTTGGTGCCCATGGTATTTTGACTTTAGTTCTAAAGTCCTCCTGTCCTGTAGTAGTTTTGTCTTTCTTTCTAAAGCATTCTTTAGGATGATCCTCCCGGCTTGGCTGTGGAATTGGGCCCCGTGCTGGGTGAGGGTGTCTCAGTGAGGGTGGACACCTTTCCCTCTCCCATCTCTCCCTCTCTCTCTCCCATCTCTTCCTGTCCCTCTCTCTCTCCCTGTCCTTCTCTCTCTCCCTGTCCCTCTCTCTCTCCCTGTCCCTCTCTCTCTCTCTGTCCCTCTTTCCCTCCCATGGTAGTTTGGCAGAATATGAGGCTTTACTCAGAGAACTCCTGGTCTGAGATGGACAGTCATGGGGGATTGCCAGGCACCTAGAAGTGGGGGTAGTTGTTAGATTCCCCTCACTTCCACGGAAAGAAGTACCAGTACCCCTATAGTTCGGTGAAATCCCTGTTGATTTGCTCTTGGGGGAGTAGCTCTTTGGCCTGGGTGTGTCTGGTTTCTGGAAACCTTGACTAATTTTTAGCTCTAAACTCCTGCCCAGAATTGAGGTTGAGGCTGCAGGTCTCCCTTCTGGGTTGTTGCTGGAGGTGCTGGAGGTGGGCTGCATAGATGGGCTCTGATCCTGGATCGGATCTCGGATACTCGGATCCTGGGTGAATCTGTGAAGAACTCTAGTCTGAGGCTTCTTGGGGGAGCGGGTCTTGGGGGAGGAGGTCTTGGATGAAGGGGTCTTAAACAGCCTATGTGTGTCAGTCGGCACCCCATTCAATTCGCTGGAGGATTTAGCCACCACAGGCCTCTGCTGATAAAGGCCTGTAAATACCTGCTTCAATCTTCTAAGGCTAGGGAGGGGAGGTCTCTCTTTCCTCCCACTCTCCTCCTTTGGTTTTGGCACACAATCAGTGTTTGCAGAACCTTTAGTTTTAAGACTAGGGTCACAAGGAGAAGTCTTGATGGTTGGCCGGCTCCCTCCAGCACTTTCTTTTGTAGTTTTTGTGGATAGAACATGTTGTGACACTAAAGAGTCTGCCTTACTACTAACAACACTCTGAGGTTTTGATGGTTTCTTGAAATTACACTCAGTTTTGTCTGTTTGCTTGTCTGACAAAGAAGGTGAAGGTGTTAATTTAGGTGAATCAGAGGTCTTGGTTTTAGGACTTTTCTTAGGACTTGTCTTATCTTGAGACTTGTGCTTCTGATGTGCTGTAGTTGATTGAGGAGATGACTTCTCGGGGCTTTTAAGTGGACTGCTTTTGAGCTGTGGTACATCATAAGGGTAGGAAAAGATGGAGGTGAGTGTTAGCTTACTGCCTGGGATGGGGGTCCCACGGTCTAGCTCAGTTGAAGAAACATCAGGTGAGGCTGATGATTTCATTGGTTTTCGTAGTCGTGGGTCAGCTTGTGGAATCTTAGATTCTTTCAGAGTGGGACTGGCATGTGATGATATGGAAGTCTTAACTCTGGCAGGAGAACATTTCTCAGTCGTTTCCTTTGGTGTTGAAGTCTTCTTCATTTCACTGCTCCTTCTCATCTCAGAATCATCTTTCTTCGCTGTATCTCCTTTAATATTGAACATGTCTGGGTATGGAGTGTTGTCCGCTTGGCATCTAGCTTTAGGGCTGTTTACTGAGTCTTCAGGGTTGTAACTGGTTACTGTCCCTTTAGCTATTGGTGGACAGCTCTCCAGCCCACAACATGTAGTCCTACTTCCTGAGATGTTACTCCTGGTGTGGAACGATGACTCCCTGTGTAAGGTTCCATGTTGTGGGGTGCAAGGGGCACTGGAGGTGAATAACGTGGTGCGTACTGGGGTGCCAGGGGCACTGGAAGATGTCACCTGACTTTGTACTGGGGTGCCAGAAACACTGGAAGATGTCACCTGACTTCGTAATGGGGTGCCAGGGGCACTGGAAGATGTCACCTGACTTCGTAATGGGGTGCCAGGGGCACTGGAAGATGTCACCTGACTTCGTAATGGGGTGCCAGAAACACTGGAAGATGTCACCTGACTTCGTAATGGGGTGCCAGGGGCACTGGAAGATGTCACCTGACTTCGTAATGGGGTGCCAGGGGCACTGGAGGTGAAAGAGTGGGGGTAGAGTGGCGTGCTAGGACAACTAGAAGGCGTACTGAGAGAGAAGGAAGGGGAAAATATTGGGATGTTGGGAGATGTGTTAGAAAGAGGAGCAGGGTGGGGAGGAGTGCTGGTAGCTGTGGGAGAGAGGAAGGGGGAGTGGGTATAGAGTGGGCTGAGCATGACACTGCCATCAGATGCTGGGGAGTCCGAGGCACTGCTGTCTAGCTGTCGGCGCCATGACCGGCGGTCCCATCTCCTCACCTGGCTGGGGGGTAGGCAACCTGACCAAAAGAAAACAATGCACCAAAATCAATGGCAAACTGTCAACATCCTCTAACTGCTCTATCGGGGCCCCTCATGGATACTTTTGGGGCCCACTTTTATCCAGTTTATAGCTACATAAATGACCTGCCCTCTGGATGTCCCGAGATCAAAATGCAGACCAGTGGTGCACGGGTCAGCTGTTTGTTCACCCACACCTGTCCGCAATTGCTAATAACCCATCCCCAACCGCCCAACTATATGTGATAAAGTGAAAATCTGAGGCCCTCACCCGACCCTAACCCGCAAATATAGAACATGTGCCATAGGCTACAGTCAAAGACCGCAGAACGATTTTTTGACAGGGGGTGCAGGATTATTTTGCCTGATTTAGATACGTTTCTGCTTATAATTTCCGACATTTTGGTAGGCTATTTGTTAGTTAACTTGTCTATAATTAGATACATGCAGCTTCTCTTCTGTCATTATACTGTATGTTGCCCTTGAAGACTGAATAAACCTTTGTTCACCAGAATAATGTCATAGATCGATAGAATGAATGCTTCAATCTAGTTGACAGTTCTCTCTGTCAAAGATTTATCTCTGTGAAAAAGATTTTCTGTGCAAAATGTCCAAATAACATCTGTTACACTGTGAAAACGTAAGCTGTGAAAACCACCCAACGTGTTTCTGATTAGATTTCAGTTCGGCTTAGATGCATATTTTATGTGTTTGAAATACGATCAGCTTTTATTATTCCTTTTTGATAAAGAAAGCCTCAGATACTACAGATGGTATCTAACTGAGCATTGCATTGTTTCAAGATGCAGAAAGAAATCAGATTTCTTCACTCCTGTTCCCAAGTCCACATTAGCAAGCTAGCCAAAGTTAGCCAGTTAGCTTGGATGCTTGAATGCAGTTGTGCTTCATTTGTAAATGATGTCTGTGTTGGAGTGTATCCGTAAATTAAAAAAAACAAGAAAATCGTGCCGTCTGGTTTGCTTAATATAAGGAATTTGAAATGATTCATACTTTTACTTTGATTTTTGATACTTAAGTATAAAATACTTTTAGACTTTTACTCAAGTAGTATTTTACTGGGTGACTTTCACTTTTACTGAAGACATTTTCTGTTAAGATTAAGGTTAATTTTCTGTTACTTTTACTCAAGTATGACAATTGGGTACTTTTCCACCACAGCGTGCTAGCTACTTCCAGACACAAATGAGACCTGAACATTTTACTCGCCCTAGCAGAGCTGGTTAGGCTGTTTTCATGTGATGGTGACTGTCACTTTGCTGCTGGAAACAATTTAATGACTTTTTTTGCCGACATTTACTGACACCAGTCATATTCAACAGGTGTTGCCTTTTCGTAAATTCATCAGTTATTCTGCACTCTAGCACCCTCAGACGAGAGTGATCTGAAATCAGAGTAGATAGCCAGAGTGAATTTACGAACGCACCCTTCATCAGGAACAGTGAGACCCATCAACCTGAGATAAGTGTAAAGGGACAGAGGATTGAGGTGGTTTCACATTTTAAATACTTAGCAATAATTATTGACTCTAACCTGTCCTTCAAAAAATAATACATAAAGTATAATGAACAGTCAAAAGCAGCCTGGTCATTTCAAATTGATCAGAAACCAAATGTCAACAAATGCTGCTAAGCTGTACATGCACTCAATGATTTTGTCCCATCTCTCATAAACCCGTACTGTGTATCACAGCAATGAAACCACTGCAAAAGCTCTATAAAAAAACTCTGAAAGTGCTGCACTAAAAACCAAACACCTATCACCAATGCAATATTATTAAGAAATACAACCTACTGAGCTTTGACAGCTTCTTATGCCAACAACTCTCTGCTGTTTAAGAACACTCATGACCTTTATCTTTATGCTATTTGCCTCATGACTCCTGCATGCTTTGTTGACTATGAACTTGCTTGCTTACCCAACCGTGGGGCAGTCTATGTTTGTTCCCACACTCAGGACTCTGACTCTCTATTGGTTACACGGACTCTTGGCCTCCGATCCTATTCTAACCACCTCTCGTCACCTTTGTATTCATGTTACCTGATGAAATTGCTGTATAATATGATCTTGTTTCCATCTAATGCACATTCAAATGTTATAAATCAACACTACAGAGCTCTCCCTGTCCTCTGCCGTGCCCTGATTGTATTACTGCTGATTATATCTGGAAATGTGCATATACACCCTGGCCCATCTACTGTTGCTAGCCCATATTCTGACTTGTGCTCTGATAGCTGCTTCACTGATTTCTGCTCTTGTAAAAGCCTGGGCTTTCTGCACATTAACACTGGAAGCGTATTACCTAAAATTGATCATTTGAAAGTGTGGGTTCACAGCTCCAATACAGATGTGTTGGTCATTACTGAGACGTGGTTAAGGAAGAGTGTTTTAAACACTGATGTTAACATTTCTGTTTAGAACCTTTTTCGGCAAGACAGATCTTCAAAAGGGGGTGGAGTGGCAATCTTTACCAAGGAACACCTTCAGTGCTCGGTTGTCTCCACCAAGTCTGTCCCCAAACAATTTGATTTGCTGGTTTTACACATTAAACTTTCAAATACGTCTTTGTTGAATGTTTCTGGGTGTTATCGGCCACCATCAGCACCGGCCTGTACTCTAAATGACCTAAGCGCTCTCCTGGCCCCTTACACTAAGTCTGAATTTGTCCTGCTAGGTGACCTAAACTGGGACATGCTTAAACCACCTGACCAAGTCCTAAAGCAATGGGACTCCCTAAATGTTTCTCAGATTATTACCAATCCCACAAGGTATGACTCCAAACACCCAGAAAAGGCTACTCTCCTTGATGTTATCCTTACAAATAATCCTGATAGGTATCAATCTTGTGTTTTCTGTAATGGCCTTAGTGATCACTGTTTTACAGCCTGTGTTCGTAATGACTGCTCAGTGAAACGACCTGTCCTGACTTGTGACAGACGCTTGCTAAAAAACTTTAATGAGCAAGCCTTCCTTCATGATCTGGCCTCTGTAAATTGGTATAGAATCAGCTTGATCACCTCTGTCGAAGACGCTTGGACCTTCTTTTTTATATTTTCAGAGGTATCGTTAAAAAATACGCGCCCATAAAGAAAAAGGATCATTAAAAACAGGTTCAGCCCCTGGTTGACCGTGATCTGGCAGAGTTACTCCACCTCAAGAACTACATTTGGCAAATCGCTCGACACGCATACTCAGGGTGACTGGCTCTCGTCCAGACAAATTAGAAATAAGTGCACTCAGGCTATCCGGAAGGCCAAAGTTAGTTACTTAAGGAGAAGTTCTCTCTCTGTGGGTCTAACCACAAGAATTTCTGGAAAATGGTAAAAGACCATGTTTTGCCCGTCCAACATTTCCTCATCTCCCACCCCTTCTAATGTGACTATCCCCGATGCTCCTCCCTCTTTTTCCCCTGCTACAAAGTTTCTCCCTGCAGGCGGTCACTGAGTCCGAGGTGCTAAAGGAGCTTCTTAAACTTGACCCCCAAAAAACATCTGGTTCAGATGGTTTAGACCCTTTCTTCTTTAAGGTTGCTGCACCTATCATCGCCAAGCCCATCGCTGACCTTTTTAACCTGTCTCCCCTCTCTGGGGAGATTCCCATTGCTTGGAAGGCAGCCACGGCCAAGCTGATCCTGTTATAGGCCAATTTCTATTTTGCCCTGTTTATCAAAAGTGTTGGAAAAACGTGTCAATAATCAAATGACTGACTGTGGTTTCCACTCAGGTTATGGATGTGTCACTGCAACTTTAAAGGTCCTAAATGATGTCACCATTGCCCTTGATTCTAAGCAATGTTGTGCTGCTATTTTTATTGACTTGGCCTAAGCTTTTGATACAGTATACCAAGGCTGCCCAACACTCTTCCTGGAGATCTACTGTCCTGTAGCTTTTCAGTCCAACCCCAATTTAGCATATCTGATTCAGCTAGTTAAGGTCTTGTTGAGCAGCTAATTAGTCGAATCAGGTGTGTTAAATTAGGGTTGGACTGAAAACCCACAGGATGGTAGATCTCCAAGAAGAGGGTTAGGCAGCCCTGCGGTAGACCATTCCATTCTTGTGGGCCGGCTAAGGAGTATTGGTGTCTCTGAGGGGTCTTTGGCCTGGTTTGCTAACTACCTCCCTCAAAAAGTACAGTGTATAAAGTCAGAACATCTGCTGACTCAGCCATTGCCTGTCACCAAGGGAGTACCCCAAGGCTAAATCCTAGGCCCCATGAATTTCTCAATTTACATCAACAACATAGTTCAAGCAGTAGGAAGCTCTCTTATCCATTTATATGCAGATGAGACAGTCTTATCCTCAGTTGGGCCCTCCCCGGATTTTGTGTTCAACGCTCTACAACAAAGCTTTCTTAGTGTCCAACAAACTTTCTCTGCCCTTCACCTTGTTCTGAACACCTCCAAAACAAAAGTAATGTGGTTTGGTAAGAAGAATGCCCCTCTCCCCACCGGTGTGATTACTACCTCTGAGGGTTTAAAGCTTGAGGTAGTCACCTCATACAAGTACTTGGGAGTACGGCTAGACGGTACACTGTCCTTCTCTCAGCACATGTCAAAGCTGCAGGCTAGGGTTAAATCTAGACTTGGTTTCCTCTATTGTAATCACTCCTCTTTCACCACAGCTGCCAAACTAACTCTGATTCAGATGACCATCCTACCCATGCTAGATTACGGAGACGTAATTTATAGATCAGCTGGTATGGGTGCTCTCGAGCGGCTAGATGTTCTTTACCATTCGGCCATCAGATATGCCACCAATGCTCCTTATAGGACACATCACTGCACTCTATACTCCTCTGTAAACTGGACATCTTTGTATACACATCGCAAGACCCACTGATTGATGCTTATTTATAAAATCCTCTTAGGCCTCACTCCCCCCTATTTGAGATACCTACTGCAGCCCTCATCCTCCACATACAACACCCGTTCTGCCAGTCACATTCTGTTAATAGTCCCCAAATCACACACATCCCTGGGTCGCTCCTTATTTCAGTTCGCTGCAGCTAACGAGTTGGAACGAGCTGCAAAAAACACTCAAACTGGACCGTTTTAACAACATCTCTTCATTCAAAGCCTAAATCATGGACTCTCAGTGACAGTTGTGGCTGCTTCGCGTGATGTATCTACCTTCTTGCCCTTTGTGCTGTTGTCTGTGCCCAATAATGTTTGTACCATGTTTTGTGCTGCTACCACATTGTGCTGCTGCCATGCTATGTTGCTACCATGTTGTTGTCATGTTGTGTTGCTACCATGCAGTGTTTTCATGTGTTTCTGCCATGATATGTTGTTGTCTTAGGTCTCTCTTTATGTAGTGTTATGTGTTTTGTCCTATATTTATTTTTGTTCTAATTTTTTTTATCCCAGGCCCTGTCCCCGCAGGAGGCCTTTTGCCTTCTGGTAGGTCGTTATTGTAAATAAGAATTTGTTCTTAACTGACTTGCCAAGTTAAAATAAAGGTTAAATAAAATAAAACATTTAAAAACTTTCCCCAACACCTCTTAAGCAGTTTGTTACATATTGCAAAGACAATACCAGGACAACAAGAGCTTCAACCAGAGGGGACTGCTCAAGTCAGTTTAGGTCCACCAAATTTGGTCAGACAACTTTTCCAGTCAGAGCGTCTGGATTAAGGAACACCCTGCCAACCAGTGTGAGAGTGCTGCACGTTTGCTAGGCAAACCAGTCATGTGAACAATAAGACATTCAGATACTGATGTCAAACACAGTGGGACCGAGGGTCAACTCTGATGTAATATTATCATTATATTGTCTATTGTTGTATATTTTGACATTATTTTAAATAAATATTTTAATATGATGTTATATTTTAGCATTGTGTTGATGTATTAATGTTCATTGTTTTCTGCCAGGGGACTACAGATGTAAATTTGCTATCTAGCTAAATCTGTTGCAATGGCATGTTGTACATGGTCCCTGACAAATAAACAAATAAATAAATAAAAACCTTTCTCTGACGGCGGACTCCTTCTCCTCTTTCCTCCCTGGTAGGGTTTACAGACAGACCTCCCCTCCCCAGCACCCAGAGGGGCGGTGTGTCTCGCCTGGACACCCGAGGGGCCTAGTAACAAATGATAGGGCAGGGAACAAGTAATTACAATCATTAGTAGAGTAAGCTTGCAAAAAAGGCAATCACAGACAGAAGAGAAAAGACTGAGTTCCCATTGACATAGCATAAAAAGGACTGTATGATTATATTTGATGTCTCAAATTTGGCGGACTAAAAACCCTAGCTACCTCTTTCAGCATTAGACTCATCTGATGCCTCCTAAGGAAAGAAAAGTGAGAGATGACAATACAGTAAGATCCAATATGAGAGTCACTAAATCGATTTGTTTAGATCTTTTTTAGCCAGGCATGAGTTTAGTAAAATAGAATACAGTGTTTACCTTATAGCAAAGCTGGTCAAGCCTCTCCTTGTGATGTTTGGTCTTCTTCTCGCTGCGCACCGCCTGGTACCATTTCAAACTGTTCTGGTAGCGGCGGGTGAGGTAGGCTGGAGTGGTGCATCGGAACTGGGACTCAGAAGGAGACTCAGAATCCTCGTCGTTGGAGCTGGAGCTAAGCAACTGCAAATCCCTGACAGAGCGGGATAGGGAGGCACCATCTCCTCCGCCTCCCCTGTCCTCACCTCCAACAGCCTGCACCTTAGCAAGGGATCTGTGTGAGTGGATACCGTCTAGGGGGCTATGGTCTGCAGAGGGGGGCTGCTTGCGTGATGGTGGTCTGGGTGTCACAGGTCTAACCAACTGACCACCAGGGAGGGTTCTCTGCCTGGTGAGCTGCTCTAAGTCTGGCCTCACTGGGATAAAACGGAGGGTGGCCTCAGGATGTTTAAACTTCACTCTTTTATCCGTCAGGTTGGGGGAAGGGTTGGGGACAGGTCGTTTTATTGGATGAGGTCTACAGTGGCGCTTGCCTATAGGGAGGGCTATTGTGTATTTGAGCAAAGGCTTGTCATAAGGTTCTCCTTTCCAGGTCTCTTGCACTGGCATCCAAATCTTGGTCTTGGCTGAGAGAGTGGGTCGAGGTAGGGGGTACTTTCTACTGAGACCTGGTGGGGGGAGGGCAGTGGTCTGAGCATTCTGAGGAAGGGGCGTAGCCCCTTCTCCTGCAAGACTGAGAGCTGGGAATGCTGGATAAAGAGATTTAAATGCCAGAAGAGATAAATGTCAAAATAGACATCTAGCTACTGTATTAAGTTAAATTGTCTAGCTAGCTAATAGTCTTAGAAATTCTTTAAAATCCTCACCAGCTAAATGTGAACTTTCCCTCACATTGTCTCTTCCCTCCTCCTGGAACCTACAGTAAAAAAAGCAGTGCTTTTCTTTAACTTCTTCCAGCATTAGTAGTTAGCTAATTTAAATTTTTGAATTTATGAAACACTGCATTCAAGATTCAAGCTATAGCTAACGTTAGCTAGCTATCGCAGTTCATTTAACTTAAGTTAGCTAACGTTAGCTAACTTAACTACACGAGATTGATTAATACCTATCAAGCCCATTTTGGTTGACCGGTCAAGTGTTGCTAGCAAGCTGTCAGTGTTAGCAAAACTGATGCTCTGAACTGGAGTACGTGTATTCAAACGTACCTTTTTTTCTCCTTCTTTAGCTGGACCTGGGTATATTTTGGTTTCATCTTGTAACAAATATGACATTCATTGGCAAAAGTAAACAAAGAAGTGACATCATCAACGGCAGAATTCTTCAAAAAATGCATTATGCTCGAGCAGCTTTTCCAACTTGCTGCACACTTCATTTCATGTTTCTATTCTCGTTCCAGCACAGCGACCATATACAGTGTAAACATATGGTCGCTGTCCAGTGCTGAAAGTAAAATGACTATAGCACAACACCTAAGCAACATGCTGCGTGAATGATAAATTCCCTAACATACATGTTGAATAAACCCCTCGCCCTTGTCCTAACAGAAAGACGAGAAGAACAGAAAATACATTATAAATTAAGTCCATATAACGTTGAGAAATTGTATGAGAAATTGTGGATTTTATTTGCTAACATTATCAATTTAACATCGCGATGCAAGAACAAACACTGCATAAAGCAGTCATCGAGTCAGCTCCTGATAAAATGGCACTATTACTTCGTGTATTATTATATGGAGGTATCGTTCACAAGATAACGTTCACAACTGTTAATAAATAACATGAATATTACAATATAAATGCCTTAATTTAGAATATTAACAATCTTTTATTACACATGTACAATCCCATTTCCAACTAGTCTCTCACATAAAACGGATGCACACCTTGCAGGAGTAAAACAATACAACATGTTAATTCTAGAGTAGGGCAGGTCAGGTAAATAAAACAAAAATGTTTTGACAAATCCTAACTTCCTGGGCTACATTCAGCTGTGTCACTCCACTCATCCCGCTGTCCATTATGTGCACATTTATTTATTTTCTAAGTAGGAGAGGCTCTGATCAACTACAGTCAGAGTTTCACATTGAAAATGTAAATGCAATTCCATATTCACTCCATTCTGATTTACTGGGGGGAGAATAACCATGTTGTCCTAAATGGTGAGTTGACCTACAGAATGTCCATCTAAAGAATAAACACCACAATGACCTCCACAAATGTTGACGTTTCACTTCCTCTTTCACCAGCACATCTCCTGCAAAAAAGAAAAAAGACAAAGGACATGCATCACACCGATGTGTAAAACATCAATCCTAAAATAGTTCTGTGAAATTGGATTTACCTGCACTACAATCCCTTCTACCAGTCTCAGACCCAGGAGTCGAGGGGTGGAGGTTTGCGCTCCACCAGGCCCACTGCAGGCCTTCCAGCCCGGATGAAGTGCTTCCTCTCTGGGATACTCTACAACAAAATGTGAGTGTGTGTTTAGTTAAATGTGAGTCACCATTGAAGAACTCCTGACCTTACGTATAGTAAGGCGCTCTGTGCAGTGTTACTGACCTGGAGAGACTCTCTCTCCATCATGTAGCCTGGCCCATCACCCACTCTGTCCCCCTGCTCCACAGTAGAGTATCCATCTGTGGGAAAGACAGAGAGAATACAATAAACAAAGGCCATTTTACATTCAAATGACAAACAAGGAATAGGCACACCCACACTTATGCTGAAGCTACAGTCTCATGGTGACCTTGATTTTTCTCCATCAGAGGCAGTGTGATGTCATCATAGCCTGACTTTCCGCTCTTGGGTTTTTTGGGCATTCCACTAGTTGTTGGCTGAGAGTAAAAAAGAGAGAACACACAATTACATTTACATTTTATGCCATTAGGAACTAATTTTGGCCCATACAGTGCTCAAGTTACAAATCAATAACAGAGTTGTGTTTGTGCCACCCATTTGGACTGTGTAGTGAATGGGGAATAGAGCCTTCTTCAGCATGCCATGCCATACCTTAAAGTGGCTCTTGTTCCAGCCTCCCTTGTAGAGACTGTTTCTTAGGTCCTTGTAAGCCCACACTGTCTGCAGGACATGAGATGCTGCTTTGGTCTCTCGCTCAGATTGGCTAGCAAAGAAACAACAGAATAAACCAGAGCCAGCATAAAGGAGAAAGCACAGCACTGTGGACTGAGCATCTAGCCAATTGAAACCAGCACCAAAGATACTTTGCTATGAAAATCTACCTTGTCTTGTTGATGGCTACCAGTTTCTGGATGGCGTGGCCCTGTATGAGACCTCGGGCGTTCTCAGGGCTGTCTGAGATGATCTCATGGATAGTGTTCAGAATGGCCACCACTGTGTCCCCTTCCAGGTTCTTGGCTGGCCTCTGCTGACCACAGGGCAGGTTACTGACCAGGTCCCTCATGGCATAATTCCCTGTGGGGGAAAGAAAATGGTCAAATCGTGTGTGTGTGTGTGTGTGTGTGTGCATGTGTGTGTGTGCGTGCGTGCGTGTCTATGTACCTATGAGGTCTTTGTTACGCCGATCTATGGCCAGGTTGCGGAGAGCAATAGCTACAGCCCGGACCACTTTATCACCATCTGAACGCAGTAGCTCCACCAGGACAGGCAGACCTTTCTCCTTCCTCACTGTGGCCCGGATGTAACTGGACCACTGAGAAAAGGCACAGAGAGAGAGAATAATAGAAGGGTGTAATGTATGACATTTTGTAAAGTCCTATTGTGCTACTTATGATTATTAATACATACTCATACTTTTATACACGTTATAGTTTTTCAACCACAATTCAATCACACTTAATCAACCCTTCACACAGAGAGCAAGAGAGAGAGAGATAAAGATAAATGGGATGAGAAACAAACAGTCTGTTCTCCCACAGCCTCAGATCAACTGCTTCTACGATTGCCCTTCACTCACCGCCCAGTGTCCTGCAGCGAGGTTCTGGAGCGCTCCCGCTGCTGCCTCCAGGGTGTTGTGGTTCTGACTGCAAGTGAGGAGAGACAGGTACAGCCTCACAACCTCTGGCTGGTAAAGCAGCTCCAGACCTACAGAGAGGGAGGGAGGGAGGGAACGAGGGAACGAGAGAAGCACAGAGAACTCTCAGATACATCGGAACTGGTATGATGAGACACCGTGGTTGGATTCACAAGCAGTTCATCTTTAAACCTATGTAAAATATGTTTTGTTTTTTGAATTTTTATAATGAGTATTTCTGTATTTGAATTTGGCGCCCAGAAGTTTCACTGGCTGTTGAAGAGGTGGGACGCTACCGTCTCACGTGCCCAAGAGAGGTTAAGGAAGACATCCTCTTCTGCAAACCAATGGAAACCAGGACAACAGGAGAGGATATTTTTAAAGTACTGGACAGCTTTGTGACATCAAATTGACTTTGGTGGCCAAGATGTGTTGGTATCTGTAGTGATGGCGCAAAAGCCATGACAGGGAGACATAGTGGAGTGGTAATGCGCGTCCAAGCAGTTGCTCCCGATGCCACTTGGTTACACTGCAGCATCCACGATAGGCTCTTGCTGTCAAGGGAATGCCTGACAGCTTGAAGGACGTTTTGGACACTACAGTGAAAAGGGTTAACTTTGTTAAAGCAAGGCCCCTGAACTATTTTCTGCACTATGCAATGATATGGGCAGCGACCATGTAACGTTTGTACAACAAACAGAAGTGCGCTGGTTATCAAGGGGCAAAGTATTGACACATTTTTTTGAATTGAGAGACGAGCTTAAAGTTTTCTTTACTGACCATCATTTTCACTTGTCTGACCGCTTGCATGATGACGAGTTTCTCACACGACTGGCCTATCTGGGTGATGTTTTTTCTCACCTGAATGATCTGAATCTAGGATTACAGGGACTCTCCGCAACTATATTCAATGTGCGGGACAAAATTGAGGCTATGATTAAGAAGTTGGAGCTCTTCTCTGTCTGCATTAAGGACAACACACACATCTTTCCATCATTGTATGATTTTTTTGTGTGCAAATGGACAAGGTTAAGGACAATGTCAAATGTGATATAGCGAAGCACCTGAGTGAGTTGGGTGCGCAATTACACAGGTACTTTCCCGAAGCGGATGACACAAACAACTGGATTTGTTATCCCTTTCAAGCCCTGCCTCCAGTCCACTTACCGATATCTGAACAAGAGGGCCTCATCGAAATTGCAACAAGCGGTTCTTGAATTTAATCAGAAGCCACTGCCAGATTTCTGGATTGAGCTGCACTCACAGTATCCTGCCTTGGCAAATTGTGCTGTTAAGACACTGATGCCCTTTGCAACCACGTACCTATGTGAGAGTGGATTCTCGGCCCTCATTAACATGAAAACTAAATACAGGCACAGACTGTGTGTGGTTAATGATTTAAGACTGAGACTCTCTCCAATACAACCCAACATTGCAGAGTTATGTGCATCCTTTCAAGCACACCCTTCTCATTAAGCTGTGGTGAGTTATTCACAATTTTTGATGAACAAGTAAGGTTTTATATGTAAGATGACTAAGTAAAGAGCAAAATTATTGATTATTATTATATTATTATTTATGCCCTGGTCCTATAAGAGCTCTTTGTCATTTTCCACGAGCCGGGTTGTGACAAACTCATTCGCATTCTTATGTTTAATAAAACAACATTTGAGAGAGTGCTGACCCTGATGCTAGAGGGGGTACGCAGCTGGAGGTTGAATGTTTGAAGGGGTACGGGACTATAAAAAGTTCGGGAATCACTGCTCTAGAGAATATATGTAGGCTTACACAGTTAGGCTATGAAGCTCAAAATTATTATTGGCTTAGTAATTCAGAAAGACTATACAGTATAATGTACACAACATAGATAATACCCCCAATTAAAGCTCAGCCATGTTTGTGTGTGTACATTTTAGATATTCACACTGCTTTTATGTTGAAGGAATATTCTGCCTTGCAAAGGGATTTGGACTGTGCATGATATTACAAATGCATAAAGAAAACTAAATGTTTTTTCCAACTCCAAACTTTCACGCAAACACCCCAACTACATGTAAACATGGATCACTATTGCATTATTAACCATAGGATGCTTCGGGCTCCAACTCTTATCAGCTCTCTGAGAGCTCTCGTCTGCTACAAACGGTACCACCACTCACTTCAACCATATTCACAGACTGTACTATTCTACTGGAGTGAGAGGCTTCTAGCTACACACACATCCCTAGCAGTCATGCTGGAGTATAGAAGGAATCCAAATACTCAGGAATTCTCTCACAGGCGGTCCTCCAGAGGCTTTCCAATGATATTCAGCCAGCTGAAGCCGAAGATGCTGATAGGCTGCCTCTGGCTGAGAGACTTGCGTGCTGTCTAATCCTGACCTAGGCATGTAACCTTCTTATCACATTGATTGCAGCCGCAGGCAGGAGTGTGGGATGGCTCCACAGCCAGGCACACAGGTTCTGTGGAGGGTATAAGATTTTCTACAGACCTGTATAATACCTGACTGGCTACACAGATCCATCGAGCAGTGCCCGTTCCCTGTGTCATCAGAAACCTTCTCACACAAGTTCTGGTGTGCCACGACCAAACCTTCCCTTTAAACCTGTCTGGACTTCTACATCAAAAGACATCAACCATGCTCAGGGAATGATTTTGTCTGTATATGTATATTCATGTATCTGATTATGTTCCAATGCCATATAGAAGAGAGTTGTATAATCTATTCAGTTATACAACTCTCTTTTTTACTAAGGTATAATCTATTCAGTTATACAACTCTCTTTTTTACTAAGGTATAATCTTCTGTTGGAACTTCTGAATGTCAATGACTAGTTTAGAATCCTGTCAATAGTCTGTGATATTACACATTATATTTTACATTAAAAAGGCAGCTATAGTGTCTTATCATCACATTGTGACACAAAAATGCATTCAATCGTCCCTTCATTTGATGCTGAATATAAGCTCTACTAGCTGTCTACACTGCGCCATCTCAAACACAGAAGTCCATTATTCACAATATAAGTCTCTTGAGTTGCCACAGCAATCCCACCAAGCTATTCCATATTGTATTGTACTCATACAGTAACTGACACATGGTACGTTTGTATGGACCATGTAGTTCTGCCAAAACATTCAGGCAACCTATTGTTATCTCTAAATGTTTCAAATACAATCCAACCACTTCTTGACAGTACAACACATTGGAAACGATTCTACATCATGCACAAATACCCTTTCCAAATGCCTCACGCCAAGGTTAAGGCTTTGTACAATGTAGGTCTTTGGAATGCATCTTGAAGTTACATAAATGCATGTCTTGAATCTTGACCAATCCACAGATCCCTAAAGATGTTCCATACCTTTCATTGGTTCTGTGCGTTTGGGTAAATCCAGAGTACCATATTTTTTATCACTTGGTCCATTTCTCCAGCCTAGACGAAACACACACACACGCAACCACACACGCACACACACACACACACACAGACATATACACACACACACATACATACACACACACACACACACACACAATAAATAGGAAAGATCAAAACATGGAAAGTGTATAGAGACATGGAATGTGTAGAAATCTTTTCTAACAATGAGTCAGAAAACCCTAGGTCTTCCACTGAAGCTCAAGTCTTGAGGCAGACAACAGGGCAAGCAACCACAGAGGTCCTGGTTTCTCATTGTTGACAGAACATTATTCTGGATTTTCAAATTGTCAAATATCATTCATTCATTCAGACTTACTTTGACTGAACCACTCCTCTATTGAATGGAAGGAAACAAAACAAAAGATAAATAAGGAAGACATTAGTAAAGCAACACAGAGTACACACCAGAAATCCCACAATTCTACTACGTATTACGTGTTGCGCAAACTGCTTGACCACCATTCATATAGCGCCATCATGAGGTCAGATTCAACTCACCCTTTGGCTTCTTCCCTCCAAAACAGTCTGCCTCCTTCTTTTTCTTCTGGTTCCCTCCTAACCCTGGCACCTGATTGGCCACGGGTTCCTGAAATCTCTCCGCCCCCGGCACCTCTTTGTGGACGTGGTAGGAGAGGTTTCTCAGGATGCAGACACAGTTCTCTACCGACTGAGAGATAGGAGGATAAACAACACAAAGATGCTCATCACAGACAGCAGATGCATAGAATGTAGGGAGGGTCTGATTCTCATATGTGGTCCAGAATACTTTTGGTTAATGTACTGATTCGCATTCCGGCTATAGTGTTTTCGTTGGGATTTACATGTGCTCAACTGTGTCTGCGTTCACCTTATTGTCGGTCTCCTTGTGTGCGACAGCTGACTGAAGGGCATGGAGGAGTGCGTCCACCAGCCCCTCACACTCCCTCAGTCTCTGCCGAGCCTCTGCCCCATCTGAGCTCACATTCCTGGGGGAACACAGCTCTATTAGTGGGGCGGATGAAGTTAGCATAGCACCGCTATCAGTATCTCATTTACCATTACGTCCAATTTAGAAACGTCCAATTTAGGGAGCAATGAACCCTGAAATAGTTGTTGTGTAAGGTTCCATTATCTTTTCATCTATGTAGCTGCTATACTTTGCCTGAGACATCCTGAGGTGTTCTTGAACACGGTGGTCCACTCTGTCTCCTGGGGTCTGGAGTGCTCAGTAGGGTCTCTCCTCCAGCCAGAGTGGGGGATGATGACCTCATCAGTCAGTGTCTGGAGCCCGTGGTTGATGATCATCATCTTCAGAGGCTCATGGGAGGAGAGGTTCCACAGGGTCCCTATAGGTAAAAAGTATACGCGATTTGTCCGAATGCTATACAGAAGGTGTTTGGGTAATCAGGGTGAATCTTCTGTCATAGGCTCACTGTACCTGTGACCAGCTCTGTGACCTCCATGTTACTGGACTTTCTCAGCAGTCTGACCAGGGCCGGGATGCCGTCACAGTTCTTGATGGCCACCTTGTTGTGGTGGTCTTTCCCATAGGAGATGTTCCTCAGGGCTCCACAGGCCTTGCGGTGGACCTCGGCTTTAGGGTGGTCCAGGAGGCCCACCAGTACTGGAACCCCCTTCAGCTGCCTGACGTCTTGCTTCATGTGGTCGTTCTCGTAGCACAGGTGCTGCAAGTAAGCGGCGGCGTTGGACTTGACCGGGTCCATGGGGTGGCTGAGCATGGTGATGACCTCCCTCAGGTTGGGGTCCCTCCAGCGGGGGTCCTTACGGATGCTGTCCAGGCTGACCATGCTGCAGCGCTTGTGGGGGAACTGTAGCATCTGAGCCCTGGACATGGCCTGGAAGAAGGAGGTGGGGTCCCCGTCCACCTGGGACATGAGGGCCTCCTCGTATCCCCCTCTGGAGAAATAGAGAGGGAAGGAGGGGTTAAGTGGGGAGGGGGGGCTGAGACAAGGACAAGAGATGGGCCTATATGTAGAGACAGACAGAATGCACAGAAAGCAATTAGATGTTGTTTGCTGAACAGTCACTGTTATTGTCTCTTGTATGTTCTCTGAATAGTTGTGCAAACAGATATTTTATCTCGACAGCTTGAGTTCAGATAGATGGAGAGAAAGAGAGAGCAGAAGATAGACGGGGAAGCGATAGAGCGCTAGATAGTTAAGTATCCTCTGTAAACAGCTCATTGACAGCTTACAAGCTGAGGAAAGTGCTGCTGTCAGTCAGTGATACAGGTGTAACCTCCTTATTTATTGACTGGTGGCCTCCGCTGATTGTTACCACCTGCTCCTTGAGTGCTGGCCATCTGTCTCGCCCCACCACATGGACTACAGCAGCTAGAAGCTCCCACTGAGGCTCAACGCTATGGAACGCAATATACAGAAATCCACTCATGCAGTTTCAAGCCATACTGAGCTGTGTTGAGTCTTATAGTAGAATTTTCTAGTCTCCTCTTTAAAAAAAAAAATGTGTTCATAAGCTACATAATCGAATGTTGAGGGTCAGTGTATGGTGAAGTGTACTCTACAGTGTTATCTCTTCACTGAAAACAGCATTTATGTGGTGAATGAAGATAATGATTGTGTACAGGACTGTTCTATTGGTCAGTAGCAAACAATACACAGAATGTGTCCTCCTTTTCAAATGACTACCTACACACAGCAAAAATCAATGCCCGGTCTTGAGAAAGCATTAGCCTTTGTCAAGGGTAAACTAATTTACAGAGAGTTTATTGATGTTTGCGCGCCACACATTAAATGTCCTTTTACTACTGTCCATTCTCTGAATGTAAATAACTAATTTTAATGGGAATAAAGGACTTGACTTTGAATCAATGGATTCCATCACCTACCATAGAGCTGAGATAACAAGGTCACCAGTCTTTTTAGCTTGGATATGCTGCTAGGGAGTTCTACTGTCATGCATGTGCCGAACTAGCTAGCCCATATCCTAACCTGGTTCTGGAAGGCTCCATCAGGAGCTCCATGGTAGTGATGGGTCTGAGATAGTGGATTCCCCCCAGGGTGGCGTAGCTGGAGGTGGGGTAGTCAGCCTTTACATCCTGGGCGTCCCCTGGTCCTTCCCCCTCGGTCTGGTTAGTCAGGCCCACCTGGCCGTAGTTGTCCCTGGGTAGGGGCAGGGTGTAGTGGCCTCCGGGCTGGGTCTGGTAGTTCCTGGAGGGCCAGTAGGTGTGGGGGGAGCTGTGGTGGACACCTCCTCGAGACAGGCTGCCATACCCAGAATACATAGCACCTCCAAGGCCAGGAAATGGAGGGTCAGGGAGGGTGTAGATGTTGTTCTGCCTCTCAGGGATCTCTGTGTTGGGATCACGGTCGGTGTTGTTGTAGGGAGGGGGGAGAGTGGTGATGGTAGCAGTGGTTGTGATAAGGGGGGTGAGGGACTCAGAGGAGTTTTGGATGTTGGTCAGGGGGCTGGGCTGCAGAGATGGGTTGTCTGGACACATGGGAACCTGGGTAACTGGGAGATGCTGTGGGACTGGGGGAAGCTGTGGGGCTGGGGGAAGCTGGGGGGTGGGTGTGTCTGGGGTGTTCGGAGTGTCTGCCTGGTCATTCGCCAGTTCCACAACCTTGGGGTCCTGTAGAGAGGAAGGCATATCGTTCATTTCAATACACCAGTCAGACTGCCCCAACTGTGGGATCTAATATTCCATCTCCATCACAGCCTCAGCCAAGTCTATGAGACGCCATCCTAAAGCTGCACTCACTGCCTCAAATAACCACAACCACGTTTATCAATACTACCACCAAATCTACTACTAACTTTTTTCCCCAACAGCAGAGAGCACAAAATGGCACAGTTTGATAAACATTTAACCCTGCATTAAACAAACCAAAAAATCGCCCACAAGCTCTCGTCTCACAGGAATTATCCATCATTTTTATTACAACAGATTCCTGGCTTTGAAGTAGGCGAGTAGATAATTCATTCTGCTTGGCTGCCAGTGAATAATGTATTTCCCCAGTTGGAAATTAGTTTAGATTGGACTGTGATGAAACAAGCTGAGGTCCAGCTACTGTTGAGTACTAGAGTAAATTGCAGGAAATTAAAATGGTCTGTTTGATGGAAGTTGATTTTGATGTTAACATTTTCACAACCACCAAGACCAACACGCAATCTGTGTTTTTATCTTGCACAACTATGAATATGATGTAAATATGTATGACGTTAGATGACTCAAATAGTCTGATGAATAGTATTGTGGAAATTGTACACTAGGATAAGCTTTGTGGCATTCTCTGGCCCTGAGATACAATAGTGTTAACTGCTACTTCCCCAAGGGAGATTCTGGGAGCTTGGCACAATACAGCCTTCAGTTCAAAAAGCTGTCTGGGGCCTTTAGATTTACATTCTGTTGAATGGCAATTTGTTTCTGGCGGATGGTTAGGATTAAAAACACATCATGGTTCACCACAGCTGCAGATGTATTACACTGTATAGTTATTGTTTCCCATTGTTCTGACATAAATCGTAATGCACAGGGATGGTGTTTTATTGGAGATATAATGGAGGATTAATCCATGCTTCAGATTCCAGTAGATAATGATTACAGTATGATCCTGGGAGAGATGTACTGTGGAGATCAACTGGCTGAGCTTAGATGATGACTGATTGCTAAATGAAGTAAATAGTCCATAGGGGATCAATATATTGATGAGTGGGAACCTCTGTGTGTTGTGGTGCCTCTGTCTCTGCAGTGGAGCTGCCATTGGTGGAGGTGACAACAGAGGAGTTGGAGGTGGGTGTGTTCAGGTCATCGTCTGTAGGCTCCACATGTGATTCCTTGGTCTCCAGGGTTATAGCCGACAGAGACGAGGGCCCCCCTGGGATCTGCTCCTACACAACAGAGGAACGAGTTAGATACACACTCCTACGCAGCAGGCAAGCACATAGCACAGGGTAGAGGGTTGGAGACATATCCTACTACAGACCAAGTGCAGGGTCGAGAGTTTGATACACAGCAAAGAGAAGAGATTTAGTTAGACATCCGAAGCGTAGGAGAGAACGTTTCACAGAGAAAGAGAGTGAACGAGTGAGAAAGCAAGAGAGAGAGAGAAAGAGTGAGAGGAGAGGTAGATAGAGAGAGAGCGAGAGAGAGAAAGAGAGGGAGATTTAGCAAAGGAGAAGAGGGAGAGAGAGAGAGAGGGAGAGTGCCCAGTATCCTTTGTAAAGAGAGGGAGAAATAAAGACAAACTAAAGGTGACAGGCCGGTGAGAGCAAGAGAGGGTATTATCTAAATGTGAGAATGAGCTCCACCTGTTTAATTAAATCAGCATTTGTTTGACCTCTCTTGAGGCCCTCTCACCCCGTTGACCATTCTGCTGCTGCCATTCTGCTGACCTTTCACTTCCCCTGCTGACTGCTCGCATATTGTTCATTTTTAAGCCCTCTCTTTCAAACACCCCCTCACTGTATAGTGTAAGACACAAAGCTATTCAGCCTTTCCATACTGATGTGTGGCCATGTGTGGGGAATGGCAAAGAGGGGAGCAGGCTGTTGTAATTGTGGAGGTTCAGGTGCTGAGAGACTTGATTTGTTAAAAGAGTAATGATGCCATTATGTGGATTAATGAGGAGGAATGATTTGGCATAAGTACTGAGATATAACAATGTCCTGTCTTTAATCAGCCCTCTCCAGCAGCTAGCCTGAGACACACAGAGTCATTTACTGATTTATGCTTATTTATTTAAGTTAACTTGGGGATTGCATTTCCCCAAACTAGGAATCTATTGAATATAAAACATAAACAACTTCAAATGGATCTATAAAGAGACTAAAGAGGCATAAAATATGAACAAAATTACCCATAATTAATGTTGACGTGCTTTTGCATACTAAATAGTGTTCATACACGGAAGATTCTGTTTTGATCACCCAAGGGTGTCTGAATCTGAGATCTTAATCAACATGTTAATGAGCAGAACTCCATTCACCATAAGGGAGAAAATGTATTTATGTGCCAACATCTCTTGCAAGCCATCAGATAATCTGACATAAAATGCATTGCATCATATCTCACCGTTCTAAATGAAAGTGCTCTCAATCTTACTGTGCAGGAACAAATGAAAATATCAGGTTTGCCTGTAAGGGCTCGAATCAATGATGATAAAGGTGATATTTCCAATTGAGATGACATGCAGGGTTTTACCATGAATGCATTCTGTACGAACATGGGAACATTGCTTTTCAATTCCAATCTCGCTATAGTGCTGAACTTCTGCGATATGGATTGAATCGAGCCCTTACAGAAACATACTGTAAATAACAGTGAATTCAACCATATTCCAACATACTGTAAATAAAAGTGAATTCAACAGTAGTCCAACATATACTGTAAATAAAAGTGAATTCAACAGTATTCCAACATACTGTACATAAAAGTGAATTCAACAGTAGTCCAACATATACTGTAAATAAAAGTGAATTCAACAGTATTCCAACATACTGTACATAAAAGTGAATTCAACAGTAGTCCAACATATACTGTAAATAAAAGTGAATTCAACAGTATTCCAACATACTGTACATAAAAGTGAATTCAACAGTATTCCAACTTCAACGAATCCAAGGGAAATAGTAGGGGGCTGCATGTAAAATAGTCCTCAGAATCTGCAGTTATAAAACTCATTAATGTGATGGGAGAGCTGATTCACTCGCAGCCTCCATTTCCCAAACATAATGTCCTCATCTTCATGCAAATAAATCTGTCATAGAGAGAAAGAAGGAGAGATGAAAGCCCCATGGTGGACAGACAGCAGAGAGAGAGAGAGAGAGAGAGAGGGAAGAGAATGCAGTCTTAAACAGCCCTGGAGGGATAAATGATTGGAGGTATTGTAGAGCAGAGATAAATAAATAACTAGCTGGCTAAAGGCAGGGTGTCTCTGTTCTCTAAGGAAGGCTTGATGGAGGGATTGAGAGATGGTAATAGGGTTTGATAGAGGCAAAGAGGGATGTATAGTGAGGTTAGAGACTGAGAAATTCCCACCTGGCCCTGTTTTTAGATGAGCATTTCAACAGATCAAGAGCCTTCCAACACTGTTCCTCCATCACATCAACCAACTATCCTCATATGTCTACAGACTGTATTTGCTGCTGTTTACAAATGAGATGCAGGAGATAGATGTTAGAGGCACTGAAGCAGGGGACAAAGTGACACGATTAGCGTCTTGTTCCAGCCAACTGTCAAATCAAGGCTGACTGCACCACATTATAGTGGAAAGGCCAACAGTCTGATCTTCTGCTGAGTGAGTTCAGATTTAGTGGCCGGCTCAAGGGCACTCCAGACGCAAGCCACATTTAATACTTGTCACAAGCTCATTACGATAGACGAATCATGCAGGGGAGGGAGAAAATGCATGCCCTCTATCTCAATATTAATGTAGCTCAGAGGAGATGCTGCGACCCTGTTGGAATTACCACTGACAATGCAGTCAATTTGTCTTCATCAGATAGAGGAGAGAGAAATGTGTATCGCTCCAGTACTTGATGTGAAATGACTGTGTGCACAACATTGCGGTAAACAACGAGCAATAACTTGTCACAATGGACCCCCTCCCAGGGTTTCCAATTAGAGGGGCAAGAAGTTGGCTTGTTTTTGTTTTGTTGTCAAGACGTGAGAGGAAAACATTCTCTGTCCACATTACCCAAACACAGCATTATCCAGTCACAGCAGCCTCAGAGAGCCACTGCAGCTAGGCATTACAGCATGATGACATCAGGATATCCCATCTCATTCACCGCTGTGCCAAGACTCATTTCCATTGAGAATGAGGACACCGCTCATCTCTTGTCTTTGTCTATGCAGGATGCAGGAGCCAGGAAGCCCCCTGGACAACGAACAGTTCAATACTGCATGGATATATTTCATGTAATTCTAACTTTCAGTGGCTGGCTGGCGGTGTGCTGGGTGATAACAGCGTATGCAGCAGCAGCAGCACATTCCCCTGTGGGTGGTTATCACTCAGCCTCCTCTCATAATGTTACCATGATTGACAGCCTCTCCATATGTCCTGCAGCATACACACTGAACAGAGGTGTTAAGAGCATGTCCCTGAGCACACACAAGTAGACTGCAACACGCTGATCTGAGGGGAGAAAATAACGCTTTCCCCCTTCATACTACGAGAGAAGCCTATAGCTAACCGAATAGAATAGAATACAGAACAGCTGTGGACTGGGCTCCTGGAGGAAAAGCGTCGGCGGGAAAAGAGGGAGGGTAGTGAAGAGAAAACAAATACTAAATCAAAACACTTACCTCTTTCACCTCTGCAGGCATTGCCAAATCCCTTTGATTAGCTTTCCTACCAACTGATGGACAGAATCCTTCCCCAGTGAGAAGAGAGCACCGCGTCTGTTCCCCTCCTCCTGCTGTTTTCTCCCCCGACTTTTCCCTTTCCCTGTGAGCATGGAGGCAGTTCAGACATGAGCAGCCATCCTTCCTCCCGGGCTCTCACTAACGCACGTACGTGCACGCAGCACATCCACACACTCCCTCTCTCTCACACACACACACACACACACACACACACACTCACACACACACACACTCTCACATATTCACAGAGTGATCTCAGATTGATTCTGCACTCTCCCCCATGAAAGAGATGCTGAATCAACGACAAAAAACAGGCAATCTCATCATTACACACCACTCTCTGCTGTCATACAAACAGCTGTATCCACGGTTAGTAGCAAGATGTTGGTTAAATCAAACTAAAAGGAATACTGCTGAACCCTATAAGAAAAGGGGTGAGTATATCCAGTTAGCGGAAAGCAATCTGTGTGCTTTCTCCCCAGTAGCCTGCTTCTCTCACTCACTCACACACACTGTTCCCTCTGGGCTGACAAACAGATGCAGCTGGAGCAGGAAGAAGGCTGCTCTAGCCCAGCCCTGTCACCCATGTGCAGGACAGAGGGAGGGACGGATGGAAAAAGGGGACGGAGGGAGAGAAGGATGGAGGGACGGAGGAGAGGAGGAGAGGAAGGCAAAGGGTGCAGCAGACAAAGAAAGGCTACCCTGCATACTGCGATAACAGCCTCGAGTGAAACTAGATATGTGCATGCAATTCAATTCGACAACATTACATTTTAATATTAAACCCAGTCATCTAAAGAGGCACTAACATCTAATTATTACCCTATAGTGATCTGTGAAAGCACCCTTGAGTGATGTAAGCTCCTACTCATGCTCTGTGATTTGCAAATCCAAAACAGAAAGCTAGACATAGTGAAAAAAGAGACAAATATTAGACTAAATGGTGATAGTCTAATTAGCACTTGCTCAAATGTTTACCGTTGATTTGAATCTTACAGTACTAGCATGGCTTATGAACGACAGTTTCAAAACATACAGATGAAAATACAAGGGGGACAGCTAGCAATACACAGCATGTCCGTGCATCCCACACAGAAGCACTGCATGTATGGTATGTACAGTACAGTAGGGTGATCACGCGCTCAAATGGACACGCATTCTGTCATGCTCAGCGTTACGTTCCTCCACATCCATTCATTCCCACTTTCTCTCTATCACACAGACACATTCCCTTTCATCCGTTCTAAACCCTCCTCCCCCCCACTGCCCCCAGCCACCTCTATGAAAGTCTGATGTGACCGAGGCTAATTCATTAGCAGAATTAACACGGAGGACCCGCGGGCTTCACAACCCAGCTAGTTTAATGAGCAGAGCAGTTAACATCTAAGGACAGCTAAAATACACAATTATAAGATGTGCTTGTAACCAATGAGATTCAAGTGAATTGGTATATTGCTGTTGACACAACAGCAGCGTAGTCCAACTAAATTGAGCCACATTTGGAAATACCAATAAAGGTCAACAGTGAGCCATAACAAGGGACAATGATCTATACTCAGTCATTGGGGTTGGCCAGTGGTTACCAATCTTTTTCGGTTACTGTACCACTGAAGATTGCACTGCCCGGAGTACCTCTAAAGGATCCCCTCGTGTGCATTTTACCAGTAGACCTATGGTCTCATGAGTCTTCTCATGTACCCCCTAGTACCCCTGGTTGGGAAACACTGATGTAGGCTATGGCAGGACCAGGCAACTAAAAATAAGAAATATATCTAGGACTTGAGAGAACCCATTGGGCACAGACATCAATTCAATGTCTATTCCACGCTGGTTCAATGTCATTTCATTTAAAACGCCGTGGATACAGTGTTGATTCAATCAGTGTGTGCCCAGTGGGAAGGAGGGTTTCCAAGAGTGGAGCCAGTAAGCTTGAGAGCCTCTCCGCTCCGACTACTAATAATACTGTACCTGACATGCTGTCTTCCAGTTAGCAGTACCTGCAAATCAGAATAATCCACAGAAAAACAGGAAAAGGAACTTCAGGAAAGGAAATTCCCCTGAAGCAGACAGTCCAACAAAGGGCCGAGTGAATGTTGAAGTTCTATAGATAATATATGAGATACAAGTCTCTTTGAATTGTGATAAATAATGGATGTAAACCAGGGCCCCCCAGAGAGCTGAACTACACAAGGTGTTATGATTTATACTGAGCCTTCCTGTCAGGTGTCACCACAGGAAACGCTTCATCATAAACAGCCCAGGGAGGAAATGAAACGCTTCAGTGGCACGGGAATCTGAACCTGGCAATCAACAAGGCACTGATGACCCTCAATCAATTAGGAGGAGAGTGTGTGTGTGCGTGTGTGTGTGTGTGTGTGTGTGTGTGTGTGTGTGTGTGTGTGTGTGTGTGTGTGTGTGTGTGTGTGTGTGTGTGTGTGTGTGTGTGTGTGTGTGTGTGTGTGTGTCTGATGTGAGTGTGCATGCATGCGTGCATCTGATATAACTTTATCACCATTGGTCAGCCAAACATAACCACAACATGGTGTAAGATAGCACTATTCTGACACCAGAATCTGCTCCACTTCAAGTACTCAACGAACCACAAACCCCCCTCTTCACAGCAGCCTTCCTCATTAACATTTTACCCCAGGCTACAGAAACAGCGAGGAGAGAGAGGGAGGGAGAGATGGGGGGGTAAGAGAGAGAGAGAGAGCGAGCGAGAGATAGAGAGAGAGGGGGGGATAGAGGGAGTGTGTGAGAAATGGAGAAAGAGAGGGAGAGAGAGAGAGAGAGAGCGAGCGAGAGATAGAGAGAGAGGGGGGAGATAGAGGGAGTGGGTGAGAGACGGAGAAAGAGAGGGAGAGAGAGAGAGAGCGAGCGAGAGATAGAGAGAGAGGGGGGGGGGGCGAGAGATAGAGGGAGTGGGTGAGAGACGGAGAAAGAGAGGGAGAGAGAGAGCGAGCGAGAGATAGAGAGAGAGGGGGGGGGGAGATAGAGGGAGTGGGTGAGAGACGGAGAAAGAGAGGGAGAGAGTGGGAGGGAGGGAAACAGAGTATTAGAACTACATCAAAACCAGCAGCTCAGAGGTCTGCAACTGGGCCAAAGTTAAAAACACACATGAACAGAACACCAAGCTGAATATTTGATCAATGGCCTTTAAAGCGGTCCCATCACTAGACTTCAGACAGTGGAAGTGTCATGATTCCTACAAGCTTGGTGAAGATCAAAAGTGCTCATTCAGACTGAATAGACACAGTAGGGTCACGGTTGTAGAGGGCACCGTTTCATAAAGAAGGGGGGTCAATCCAGGAGGAGAGAGAGAAGAAAAGGAAGATGAAAGGATGCACAGAGTCTGAAGAACGGTAGAATTTTACATTTAAAAAATGGATATGTCAAATGAAGGGTGGAAAAACTTCAGTCATTAGTGAGACAATAAGCTATTTGTTATGTGATCTAATCTGAAGAGATGAACGGTCATGAATAATGCATTGTTTGGGACTCAATACATGTTCTGTGATGTCACACGGTACTGTGATAAATGGAATGAAAGAAAAGACCGTTGCCAACTGCAGAACCATAGAAACTGAAATATTACAGCAGGGAGGGGGCTACTGTTAACCAAGGCTGTTCCTTCTTTTCGTGTTTTCTGAGTACCTAACCCCTGTGTAAACGGTTGTTGATGTTCTCAGTACTTTTCACTACATCCCTGCAGTTCTGGAATGATGTCTCGATCTCTCTGTGTCTATGGCAACGATCACTGGCAGTCTGAGAAATATCACCGCATCAGACTGCTAGTCCAGCACACAATCTCAGTGGAATTACCTCAATAGCGAAGGCTTCATTTATTTAAGATATCCAACACATACTTCTCTGAAATCCATAGCTGAGCGCAGCAAGCCTCCCATCAAAAAGTAGGCCTATAGGATTACCTACCCACTCATTTGTGGGGCGGCAGGTAGCCATAGTGGTTAGAGCATTGGACTAGTAACCGAAAGGTTGCAAGATTGAATCCCTGAGCTGACATGGTAAAAATCTGTCCTTCTGCCCCTGAACAAGGCAGTTAACCCATTGTTCCCAGGCTGTTGTGGAAAATAAGAATTTGTTCTTAACTGACTTGCCTAGTTAAATAAAGGTAAAATATACTCTTGAATGTTCTTTATTCTACTCACAGCACCTCACATATATGTCCACTAGGGGGTACCATTTCCTCATACTATTCTGAACGAAAGCTGAACTGAGCTCAGTTCCTGCACCTTGTGTCAAAGCGGGAACCAGGTGGAGCCAAGCTTCAGTACCTTGTAGGTCAGAAGAGAAATATTGGATAAAAGTAAGCTAAACCAAGGTTATGGGTTAGGGTTGTGTTTAAGGCTAGAGTTAGAGTTGAACTGGGATGTGGACATGAAGCTAGTGTTATTAGGGTTAAGGCTCTGTTTGCTCCTAGCAGAAGTCGGCTAGGTGAAGTGAACCTCTTTGCCTCACATACTTCTTAGATTGAAAAACGATAAAAGTAGCAAAATTACTGTTTGTCCTCTTCAGACCCCGTAGCAACAACAGAGCCAGTATACACTTCCTCAAAATATTAAGAATTAATCTAAGATAAATCAAGAAATATGTCATTAATTTTGATGTTTTCACCAAGGAGGTCAATTTTACATCTAACTAAGATGTTTTATTATTTTTCAAGTCGTCTCACAGTTGAATGACAACAAACACTTCATTGAAGAATCCCGTCCATAGTTCCCACTCTTACTAGTAGTACTGTTGACCAATCACCGATGAAGGGGCGTAGACTTCGGCTACCGAACTTCGACTTGCTTTAAGAAAAACATTTGTGAGCGAACAGCCGGGAAAAAAACAGCTGAACACCCAAACGAACAAAAACGTTACAAAATGTAATCATAATAAATGCGCAAACTGCTTTGCTTGGGAAGAATGCGACAGGCTTTATAGTTGTGGATGAGCCTAGGGTTAGATTTGAAACAGGATGTGGACATGAAGCTGGTGGCAAGAACGGATAAACGAATACATAATTGAATGACAACACCTTAAACAGAAAAAGGAACAAAACAGAGACTTTTTTATTTGTCAAAACAACCACAAAATATTACTAAAGCATGATTTCTATAGACGCAAAATAATAGAATGTCCCATCATCATCACATAACATTATTTCTCAAAAGCATTATCAAAACACATAAACCAACAATAAAAGATCTGTCTTCTGTACATGTCTGCTGTTCTAGTTGAGCTTATTGATTCCCCCGACTGCATAGAGAGGCACAACTGTCTGCTAATTGGCCACTGTCCTGAGATATCTGCATACGCTGTTGGTTATCACTCACTCTATATATTCAACACACACCCTTGGCTAGCGAGAGGTCCAAGTGCAAATATCTGTACAAAATGATTCCCATAACTGCATGTTGATGTCCTCTCAACTCCCACACCCTCCCACACACTGACAACCCACACAGACACACTTACACAGTGCTGGGAAGTTGTGGATATACAGGCTAACACTGCAGAGTAGTGTGGTTGGCTGCATACACCCTCCAGGTCCTATTTGGGGGCACCCAGGGGTGCTGAGTGCTTTCCCTCCATGGCATTGGTGAGTAAGGGGCGTTATGGGGGGGCATCTGGGGGAGAGGCAGAGGAAAGGGTGCTGGGCAGTGTGGAGGAGGAGGAGGATGAGGGCTGGGCCTGCCTGTTCGGGGGGAGGTAGGCTGGGGAGGGGGAACGACCCTTACTCTGCAGGCTGCTGCTGCTCTGCAGGGGGGAGCTGGAAGTCCTGGGGGCTCGGGTCAGAGAGGACGACGAGGCGCTGGAGAGGGGCGACCTCGTACCCCCGTACCCCAAAATACCAGTGCTCATCAGGAACTCCCTGGAGCCGTATGCGGGCGGGGTGGGGCCGCGTGACCCTGGGAGGCGCATGCTGTCCGCAGGGAGGCTGCGTCTGCTGGGGATGTCGTACAACGCCATGTCTGGGCAGCCGTACAGGGCCTGGGACCTGGCCTGCATCCGTAGCATCCTGTCCCTCTCCTCCATCTCCCGCCGCTCCTGAATGGAGACCATGATGGTCTTGGAGAGGTTGTCATAGCGGACCGGAGAGGCCTCCCGGTGGATCAAGGCTTGCTGGGAGAGGTCCCTGTGCATTAGGGCCTGAGGGGAGAGGTCCCGGGAGGTGAGGGCCTGAGGGGTGAGGTCCCGTAGAGAGGGATCCCTGGGTGAGGTGTCCCTGGGCTGGGGAGATTGCCTGGTGACCCCCATGAACACGGGGCTGTAGGTGTGTGGAGGGGGCCGCTGCAGCACACTGCCTTCATGTCCTAGGGTCATGAAGTGTGGGTGGTAATGAAGTGGGGGTCCTCCTCGCTGGGCCAGGTAGTGGGCGTCACTTGAGTTCACCAGGCTGTCATAGGAGAGGCTGTTGCGGTTGGACAGGGGGTTGTGAGGGGGGAACAAGCCCGGAGACACCTGATGGGAGATCAGACCCTCTGGGTACAAGACCGGCAGCTTGTTGTGGTGGCGATAGGCGTGTTTGAGGGTGAGGGAGCGGGAGTTGAGGGTGAGAGAGTTGAGCTGGAGTGGAGCGGACATGGGACCGGATGGGAAGGCTAGCTGCTGGTCCAATCTGCCCAGGATGAGTTCTGATGACAGGTCATGACGTCTACTGCTGCCCCCTTGCTGCTCTGGTGCCACAGCCACCTAGACACAACCACAACACATAACAGACTGTCAGAGAGCTCTCAGAACATAACACAGCCACAACAGTCTGTTAGAGGGCCGACAGAACACAGAATCACATGGCCAGTCTGTTAGAAAGCTCTCAAAACACAGGACACAACCACGATCTGTGGAAACGGCTCAAAACACAGCACAATAAATCCACAGTGTATCTGAATGGTGTCAATGCTGTGAATGAATGACCTGACCTGATGGACAGGTGAGGGGGGTGGTGCCTTAGATGTGGACTGCGGTAATGGCCTGAGCTGCTGCAGGGTCTGCCCAGGGGAAGGGGTCACTGGTTTGGGATGCAGACCACTCTCTGGAATCCAAACACAGATGGAGAAGGAAATCAATATTTAACAAAATGTGAAATATATTACCATAATGTCTATTGGGATTTGTGACTGAACTAATCCAGAGAGAGGCAGTAACATGTGTGTAATTAACATATAATACAAGTCTGTCATCAGAATCACCTTTATTAGCCGAAACATTTGCATAAACAGGAATTTGACTTGGTGAAATGGTGCTGCCACCATGAACAGAATATACAGACAGGCGATAAACAGGATATACAGACAACAGACGTAGAAGCATAGTTTACACAAATCCATACGCGGTACGCATACTATGTACACTGTAAACTAAGAACTGCAATCTTCACTATAAACACTAAACTACATTCTAAATTTGGCTTGCTCTAATATTCAGTAGCTCATCCCGAGTGAAATTTTGTTGGAAATCCACAAGTAAACAAACAAAGAAAAACCAACGAAGACACAAGCAGCAACTAAAACCATGGCTGCCTCTCCGGGCACCAGTTGAATAATGTGGCCACTAGGGTGCAGTAGGAGAGCAGTGAGTGATAGCTTGGGGGGTTTCTGGACCGTTTCAAGTTTCTTCATGATCATTTGCTCATGTTCTCTATAATACAGTATGAGGTGCATAAATACAGGTACTGTATCCCTGGTTGTCAGATTACTAATGTGACCCTACCTTCAAGTGTTGCTAGGTGTCTCCTCAGCACGTTGGGGTCTGGTTTGGGGGGCAGAGGTGGTGGGGTGTCCAGACGTCGGATGTCTGGCTCTTCCATACCGTCAGTGGACGGGCGCTGAGAGGAGAAGAGAAGGCACCTACTCTTAAACATATCTGATCTGCCAATGAAGTTAGTTAAATACTGAGGTTTTATGTGAATCTGGGATGTTCCCTTCTGAGGGTATTTTGAGGTGGACAGACTTACTTTATTTTGGTTATCATGACACTGGATGCCGTTATCCTCAACCTTAATAATTGGTATCTGTCTGTCAGTCTCTGGTCTCAGGAATGGAGGAATGACGCGAACTGTTGATTTCTTAATGGGCCTCGCTGTATACCTGGTATGGTCCAAGCATATAGATAAGCTAATGAGCTCCAATACGTTATATTAAACATGATGTTTACATAAAAACGTCAAATGTTTCTTACTTTGGAGAAATGGGACTGCATATGAGATACTCCAAGTTGCCACAGCAACCTTGTGTGAAAGGGTTGACCCCTCCTTGAAACTTCCCAGTAACCTGTGGAAAAGAGGGCAACAATTTCCTCATTAAAGTGAGGACTCGACCTAGGGTGGCCTCATGTATTCCAGAAACCTTTTATCTAGTCATTTAAAAACATGAGCTACATAGAGGCGTCTGACCTGTTCATTGGTGGTTCGGCCCCTAGACACCAGGTAGAGGTGGAACCCTGTGAGGCCCAGGACAGGAATGAAGAACAGACCTGATACACTCATCACCACCAGGCTAGACACAGCAGTCAAGGAGACTCACGGACTCTCTTTAGGGACCTTTAGACATGAATTACCATGATCATACTGTATGAACACACACACACACAGTACACAGGGTTTGTGCAAGGAAGGATACGTGACAGTACAGTGCAGCTTCCATAGGTCTTCCAGATGGTGTAGGATGTAGAGCAGGCCACCGGAGAGCACGCCCACCATGTGCAGCGTGAGTGACAGGAGAAACAGGAAGAAGTAGCGGTAGTTCCGCCTCCCGATACAGTTGTTCACCCAGGGACAGTGGTGGTCAAAGTCCTGCATGCGGTTATGACACAATGGAATACAACATTAGATAAAACATTCAATCGCTCTGAGAATTATGACAAGTAGCAGCCTACTTTACATGACTCTGTCCCAACATTGTGCATCCATGCTACAAACAGTATTCTGGAGTGGTCTAGCTAGCCACATCCACATGGTATTGATCACTCTTGGACAGTGGAAAGACATTATCAACAGAAGTCAAATATCAATCAAGTGTTGATAGGCACTGAGCTGTCTAAATATACCTCAGTGTACACACAGAGATTGTCCCAGCCATTTTCAAATCTCATCTCTCTCCCCGCTGCGGGGACATTAAGGATCGGGGGAAAGGGATTAACCTGATTAATGTGATCTCTCTCTTCCTCCCCCTCTATCCCTCCATAATTTTCTCCCACCCACCATTACCCTACAGCCACACACACTATTGATCCCTCCTCAGGCCCTTCCTCCTCCCTCCACCATCAACCACTACACCCCCCCCCCCCCCCCCCCCCCAAAGCCTGTCTCACATCCACAACTTCCCCCTATCCACCCGTCCCTCCCGCTCTCCGCCAGCCCTGGCTTGTTCTCTCCCTCTCCTCCTCTCCCTCCCACCTCTACACAGTGGTCACAGACACTGCAGTGGGAGCATCGTGGAGGTCTGTAGAAGTGGCAGGAGGCACACCACTTCAGCCGGACCTGGACACCCTTCACGTCCACGTTCTTGTAGAGCGGGGCGCGGAAGTCATCGTCCTTGTCCTCGTCCTCATTAGCTGCAACCCAAACGCACAGCTCGACATGAACTATAGGTCACCGGCACAACACTGGGCGTTGGGTAACACTGGATATTCTTGTTTTTATGTCAATGTTTTCTCTTCAAATTCCTTCTCAGGCAGAAAGTTAACATTACTACCATAAATCTGGCCTAGTTTATCAATATATTGTCACGGTAATGAAATGTACTAGTATGTTATAACTAGTAGATAATAATTCAATAGAGTTGAATAACTGCCTGCCAACCTACTGTAATGTTTGTCCTGTTTAGTTACACTATAGTGTACAGTAGTGAATAGACCCGTGCAGGTTTTCTGTTCTACCTGATAATTAATTGCACCCACCTGGTGTCCCAGGTCTAAATCAGTCCCTGATTAGAAGGGAACAATGAACAAATGCAGTGGAACTGGCTTTGAGGTCCAGAGTTGACTTTGATGGTAATAGTGTATAATATAGTAGTTATAGTGTAACTAACCCATAGGGAGAACACCCGCATCCATAAAGGTTGCCATGGTGAAGTTGGCCAAGACAAAGAAGAAGAGGATGCCACTGCATGGTGGCACGTAGATTGACACGGTCACTGCCAGCCACGGGCACCTGGGACAGAGACAAGAGACCTAAAGCACAGTGGACTCACAATACACACACAGTCATTTTGCAATACACACACATTACACTCATAGTATAGACGTAGAACATGCACAGTAATATGTCTAGGTTGAATTGGTTGAAAGGGGTATAAATCTCCCTCAGGCTCAGTGTAGGAATCAATCAAAAAGGGATTGTCACAATGATTTGGTTTATCAGCAGGAAAATATAACTACACTCGGCGACGCTAAATTCAGACTGATACCCAACTTCATGGCGTTTTCTGAATATGTCCACAGGGCTTATAGAGACCATCATAACCATCACTGTCATTATGCAAATGTGGTTAAAACTGGAGAATTCGATTTGGTGAGAGGATGCTATGATTATATCTCCACAGTGTGAGATTAAATAAAGGCTCTGTAATCAGGTTTACTGACGGGGACACAGGGGAAGGCACGGTGGATTATAATGATTAAAGGTCGGCATGAAGAGCCTATACAATATCCATTTTTTTTTTTAAATATCTGTATAGAATTGAGTCCAAAGCCATGCTGCTGTGGCGAATTTATCTTCACTTGAAAAGTTTACAGCAGAATGTGTTTCAGCATTGGGCCTCTTACATTATCACAACTGGCAGCATGTCCTAATACTCCTCCGTCCTGTAGGTATTTTATGTTAAGGGGCAACAACAGCAGAAGTGAGGATTGCCATTGAAGTGCAGACTGTGTATTAGTGACCATGGCCGTAACAGTGACTGTAACAAGACCGTGATCAGTGTGAAACAGATACTGGGTGGATCCCCCACACACACACAACCCAAACCTGTCTCCCCACAGTTGCAAAGGTGAAGGGTCAGGAGGTGACGAAGGCAGAACGTATATGTGTGAACCCCAATAGACTGACCGTGACTGTGAACACTGTGAAATTGACAACATTTTGACAACATTTTGAGCCAAGAGTCTCCCTTCCCCAGCCCCAGCCCCAACTCCAGCCCAGCCCAACCTGGCGCAAGCCCCCCAGCCCACATAGAACAGCCCCAGTAAGGATGAGCGCATGGGGGAGGGTGGGGTAGCATGGGGGAAGGGTGGTTACCCCCAAAGGAATGCCTGGTAATGCCATGCCAGCTGCAATCTCAATAATCCCAGGATTAGGGACTCTGGATTACAGCCCACTCTGCCAGCCCGCGATGGTGGAATCCTCCCATCAGACGACAAGCACACAGACCCTACAGCCTGCAGCACACAGCACAACACACAGCCCAACAGAACCTATTCCATACCTTTAGGATAAAGCAAACCATACATATTCCATTACCTATACAGCTGCAACAGACACGCCTGCCTTTACAGACAAACAGCCTTCGTAGGCAAATACAATACAGTTCTGTACAGTTCTGATCTGTCAGCATAATGCTCCTCTTTAAGGATTTACTTAATTGAAACATTAACACTAAATTGTACTACTGAGTAAATCAGATTAATGAGGGGAACAGAACAGTGGTTTCCCACAGCTGGAGGAGGGGATTTATATCTTAAGTCCTCTCTGAAGCAAAGTTTCATTAAATGTGTTCATGTTTGAGATGTACTTAAATTGTCATAAGAGAGCTAGATTACACGGATATGTGCATTATACTGTACCCCTGCACTACACAGAGTCCACACTGTACTTGTCCCAGTACACTGAATACTGTACTTGTCCCAGTACACTGAATACTGTACCTGCACGTCTAGCCACTCTACAGTATAAATAGGGAATGTGGATGAAGTTGGTAGATTTAGGGGTAAATGCCAGCGGGGCAGCACTAAATATGAGGGATCAAGCCCAGTCAGTCTGCATGGTCTGGAGTAGTGTTCATGTATCTGCATACCACTTTCACCATCCTCCTCTACCAGCAAGACCAATGGGTGGTGGGGAAAACAAGTAGACAAAAAGGCAATTAGGAATAGGTATACTGTCACTGATTATCTTTTCAAAACTCATTATTTAGATGGTCAAATCCTCTTCCCCCTCACCCATCTGTCAAATAATGGATCTATCACAAAAAAAATGGACAAAATGAGCACAATATGGAAGATAATGATATTGCGTTCAAAATAAGCAGAAGTCAGTCTAACTCATTTGGGCTGAGTGCGGAGCGTAGAGGACACACCAGATAAGGTGCAGCGCTCTATAGAGGGTCGATCCGCGACTGTCTGATTTCTTATCAAAGGGATTATTTCTGTGGATGCCATTGCATGAGCGGCCTGCCGTCCGGCCCATCATTGCTTTTTGACCATCTGGAGCACAGCACAGGGAGAGTTCATTATGCTGCAGTGTGGCGGTGCAGGCAGACAAGCCCCTGCCTTGCGCCTAATGAAACAGACAGCAGAGCTGTATTAAATCATCCAGAAGGGTAAGCTGCTGTTGAGGCTGTCCAATCTGCACACTGCCCTGCCTGAGTAAAGCACAGTAGTGGGTAGGCTAGTCATCACTACCAGTGTCTATCGCATCGGCAGCAAGCAGCAAGCAGAGAAGAGGATTAGAGAGGCTCACAACTACACTCTCAGAAAAAAAAGGGTTCCAAAAGGGTTATTCTGCTGTCCCCATAGGAGAACCCTTTGAAGAACCCTCTGTGGAAAGGGTTCTTCATGGAACCCTAAAGGGTTCTACCTGGAACCAAAAAAGGGTTCTTCAAAGGGTTCTCCTATGCGGACAGCCGAAGGACCATTTAAGTTCCAGTGTATGGCTCCTAGAAACATCTCATGGATTGAAAATATGAGTGTTAAAAAACCTGAATGAAATGCGATCATAAGCCCTTAGGAATGTGTGGAATGTATGACTTGTCTTTAGCTTCAGAAAACACTGAATGAACACATAACAGTGTTATAACAGGGTTCGGAGAGAGTTCTTCTTTGAACTATTAAAACTACGGGCTTGAATATCAACTATGTATGTCTACTTAAAGGAAACATACGTGTACATATTACATCATTGTATCCAGGGATCGATGCGTATACGGGCATAAAATAAACTGTTTGTTTGGGGAGGAGTGTTATTCTATAAATATCTGACCCACTATGGGTGTGTAACACATCTGACATCCTCCCCTCTGCACATGGTTGCATAATTAACTCAGAAAGAAAGTAAAAGGTCAAGAAGGCTTCTCCTTACAAAACTGTATAGCATCTCAGCTACATCAAATGTTGACATTAGCCATGGCAGATTGTTACGAGGAAACACCCTTGAAAGAATCTTTGCTTATAATGGTTCAAGTTCGTAGTGTTCCCACTGCTGGTCTTTGCATGTCTTTTGTGAATTGTCCACAGTAACAATACTTAGAGGGAACAATGTAACACAAACACACTCTGAAGGCTGAGATAACCCTTTCCGTTTTAGCTTAGTAATGAGGCTGTTTATCAGGCGAAGGATGACCAAAAGGTTCCTACTTTCAGTGGTCCCCCCCTTGCCAACTTCACAGGAGGATTTTTGTCTTGATATTGAAAAGTGTCCTAAATCTTGTATAGACCAGTTTGTCAGTTTGTCTGTGAGTCATGTACTTTGATACATCAGAGTAACTGCTGCAGCTTACTCTCCATACTAACAGACTGGGGTTGTATTTGGGCAATTTCTTTTGACACGCACATACTCTAAGTAACAACCCGAGGGACCATGAGGTCTGACTGGCATTCACTTTGGACTCCCTGCAACAGCATATAGCACGAAGGACGAATCAAGGTCCCTTTCCCTCAGAAGGACCAAGGTAGGGTTGCATTTGGTCGAGATAACGACAGAATCTGGCATCTGTCCATCACTGCTTTTAAAGAAACACAGACATCGTCCCTGCTGAAAGAGCAGACAGGCAGACAGACACAGACAGACAGTTCTTCTGTCTAACAGGGATGTAGGCCTACATATGATGCAACGGCAAAATATTGTCCCTACAGATTCCATTTCTTCTGCTACTGCCAAAGTGAAAGGGCAAACAAACGAGCATGTGTGATTGGGCTGGAACGCTCTGTTTCAACATGACCTTATCTTTTAAGAATGGCTGTCCATGGAATAGAAACTTCAGACATAATCTATTTTATCATCGTGAAACATCTCTCAGTGGGAATGTTTTCGGCAATGTTCTTCACGTCTCGTGTTGGCGATCTTCAGACAAACCTGCAATAACAGCCACTTGTCCTGGAGCAGTGGAGCTCTGGGGGTTTGTTCTATTGAAGTGTGGAAGTTCTCTTTAGAAATGCAGATACGAGTCTATTGATCATTGATGGAAAATGACCACTCACTCTCATTATATAATAGTAGGGATAGACTGCTTGCTCTGCCTGGCCGCCAAAGTAATGCTACCCACATACAGCAGCATCCATCAACTGACTGCAAAAACCAACACAGAATTTCAGGGATTATTGGAAGTTGTGAAAACTTTATTTTTATACTTCGATTATTTATTTTTTGCTACATTATTTAAGCAAAAAAAATACTGTTTGTTTTTGGAATTTCCTAAATATTTATAATATTATTAATTTGCATGTCAGCTCTGTGCCAGGAAATACCCTTGTCCAGAACAAAGGATCCCAATTTTAAACTCCCCCCAAAAGTGTTTAAAACTCTTAAAACGGGCTAAAATTAATATTCACTGAAAAAGGATCTCATGTAGTTTCTTGCAATAGCCCTCTCTGACTTTAAGGAATATGTTTCTCAAAACTGTGATTCCTAAAAAATTTGTCCAGAGCGTTGGTCAACTCTGTCAGATTTGTTCAAAGTCGTAAATGAATAAAAAATGTGTAGGGTCAGCTATACCATGGGAAGCCCTTCCTCATCTCCTGATAACATGTAGTGCAACAAGACAACTCATGGTCCTAAAAGTCCTCTACTTTTGAAAGATTTAAAAATACATTGTAGATATCACATGGTGACAACCATAACCTGTCAACTTCATCTACTTTATAGATTAACATAGAATATGATTTTTGGTTCAAATATGTTCATTTTAATTAGGTTATAGCAAATGAAGAAAAACAAAATTGCTATGTAGTATAGCACTTGAATAAAGAAGAAAAATAAGCAATTTGTCAACTCCGTAAAACATCAACTCAGTCAGATTTTTGACTAACGTCTGATAGAAGGGTTGGGCCAATTGCAAACACTGATTGACACTAGATTATCACCAATTGACGCATCGATTTACCGCTCCATAACACGGATGTCGGGGTGTTCTTTTAGTTCTGATCGCAACCAACACTTTTCAAGATGATTTCAGCCTCTTATCATCAGAACATTTTAATCTAGCCCTTTACCAAAGTAAAGGCGATTTATCTATTTGATCATTCAGTACAATTGAAATAAAGCATTTCCTTGTTTAGCACGGCAAATTGACTGTGGAAATGTACCGAACATGTATGATTGGAAAACTAATGTTGATGTTGAAGCCTACTTATTATTTTAGTCATTCCAATTTATGTAATCCATTAAATACAACTGTCTTTGAAAAAAAAATGTGTCTGATATCGTCATTTCTTATCAAGATTGAGGGTAAAATATCCCTGGACTGTCCATACTGTGTGACTAAATCAAGTAAATCGTGATTGAGTTATATAATCTATCTATTTTTTTATCAAATGAAAATGTAGTTTAGAGCCTAGATTTATTTTGAATGGCATATACTATTTTGGCATTTAATGTGAAACGTTTTGATGAAATATAGGCCTTCTAATAGTACACATTCTATACGGAACAAAAATGTCAACGGAGCATATAACAATTTCAAAGATTTTACAGAGTTACAGTTCATATAGGGAAATCAGTCAATTCAAATAAATAAATGGGGCTTAATCTATGGATTTCACATGACTGGGAATACAGATATGCATCTGTTCATCACAGATAACATTTTTTTTTTAAGTAGGGGCTTGGGTCAGCAAACCAGTCAGTATTTTATGTGATCACCATTTGCCTCATGCAGCGCGACACATCTCCTTCGCATAGAGTTGATCAGGCTGTTGATTGTGGCCTGTGGAATGTTGTCCCACTTCTCTTCAATGGCTGTGCGAAGTTGCTAGATATTGGCGGGAACTGGAACACGCTGTCGTACAAGTCGATCCAAACATGCTCAATGGGTGACATGTCTGATGAGTATGCAGGCCATGGAAGAACTGGGACATTTTCAGCTTCCAGGAATTGTGTACAGATCCTTGCGACATTGGGGCCGTAGAGGAACTAGGACATTTTCAGATTCCAGGAATTGTGTACAGATCCTTGCGACATGGGGACGTGCATTATCATGCTGAAACATGAGGTGATGCCGGTGGATGAATGGCACGAAAATTGGCCTCAGGATCTCGTCACGGTATCTCTGTGCATTCAAATTGCCATCGATAAAATACAATTGTGTTTGTTGTCCATAGCTTATGCCTGCCCATACCATAACCCCACCGCCACCATGGAGCACTCTGTTCACAACGTTGACATCAGCAAACCGCTAGCCCACAGAATGCCATACAGTTGTGAGGCCGGTTGGATGTACTGCCAAATTCTCTAAAACGATGTTGGTGGCGGTTTATGATAGATCAATAAATATGACATTCTCTGGCAACAGCTCTGGTGGACATTCCTGCAGTCAGCATGCTAATTGCATGCTGCTTCAAGACTTGAGACATGTCTGGCATTGTGTTGTGTGACAAATCTGCACATTTTATTGTCCCCAGCACAAGGTGCACCTGTGTAATGATCATGCTGTTTAATCAGCTTCTTGATATGCCACACCTGTCAAGTGGATGGATTATCTTGGAAAAGGAGAAATGCTCACTAACAGGGACGTAAACAAATTTGTGCACAAAATTTGAGAGAAATAAACTTTGTGCCTATGAACAATTTCTGGGATCTTTTATTTCAGCTCATGTTGCGTTTATATATAAATTCTGCCTGTTGGTTGCAATCAAGCCGTTATGTTTTTGTTGGGGATTGTCAAAATGTATCATCCATATTTTAAGTAATGTTTCTATTTCAATTTTTATAGACAAGAATATCTCTGTTTTGAGTATCTTTTGTCACCTCGGGCAGTTGCTTGTCAACTCCTCAATGATTTACCATCCCAATTAAAAACATCCCCAGAATCAGTCAACAACAGCAGGCCACCAAGATAATAACGCAATAAACAAGCCTATGTGAAGAGATACGATTGGCATACAACTGACTCACTGACACTTAGCAATTAAACTTCAACAGCAGCAGCTACATCAGCAGCCAAGAGTTGCAATAAAATGGAATGAGTTTACTTTTTTTTACGCACTCACTTATCAGATGATTCATTGTATTGTATTTCCCATAAAGAACTCTAGAATTCCTCATTCCAAACAGCATGTGAATTGGGGGTATGCAGTAGGCATGGCCATGTCAGTTCTTATATTCAGTTATATTCACTGTTAAGACTTTCAGATACAAGATAACTTTCTTTATCTTTCTCCATATAACAGTTCAATGACATATGAAAAGGACTGAAAACGGACTCTTCCATGCTAAAGATTCAGATCCTACCCTACATAGAGGATTACACATCTCTCTTAAGCCCAATGTCCATAAGCTCCTTGTCTTTGAACAGCAGGGAGTAAAACAATAGGGAGGATGTCAGTATGAAATCACTCTTTCCAGACTCTCTCACAAATCATTGGATAACCCCCAGCCAAGTCAGTGGCTTTAGTCCAAATCAACCCAGTCAGAACAGTATAGTACATTTACAACTCAATCCACTGTGTCCCACTTTCTCTTTCCTCACATCAATGCATAATCACGTCACTGAGGATATACCGTTATAAAATATTTCAGTTAATCAGAAGTGCATGTAGTCTAGTACACTTATGCCAAGTTTCCACCTGAGAATTACCCCAGTGTTTACCCAGAAGGCTCAGACTTTTCTGTTTCCATCTCCACAGACCGGCACCTGTATCACACTGGACCATGGCCTCAGTGAACATGCTTTGATTTAGGGCAAAGGCCTGGCACTTTTCAGCTGTCATTTACATAACAACAGCTAAGTGTGAGCATGGGTTAACATCTTTCTATAGTTAACACCTTCTCACAAAGCGACTGTCTTGATGATGCAGAGGTTGTTGATTCTGCCCTTTATAAGTCATCAATAGTTTACTCCTCCCTGCTAGCCCCAAGTCTTTAGTCACCCCTAGTTCCACAGATGTGGGAATCAAAAGGCATCCATCAGAAGATCGGGATACTAATTGGAAACGTCCTTGCACTATACGGTCAGGTCTCTGACCTCCTCCCTATAGGCTGTCTCGACCTTGTCAGTGATCAGGCCTACCACTGTTGTGTCATCGGCAAACTTAATGATGGTGTTTGTGTCGAGCCTGGCCTGCAGTCATGAGTGACCAGGGAGTACAAGATGGGACTGAGCATGCACCCCTGAGGGGCCCCTGTGTTGAGGATCAGCATGGCGCATGTGTTGTTGCCTACCCTTACCACCTGGGGGCGGCCTGTCAGGAAGTCCAGGATCCAGTTGCACACCATAGTACCCTCACAGCTTAGTGATGAGCTTTGAGGGCACTATGGTGTTGAACGCTGAGCTGTAGTCAATGAATAGCATTCTCACATAGGTGTTCCTTTTGTCCAGGTGGGAAAGGGCAGTGTGGAGTGCAATAGAGATTGCATCATCTGTGGATCTGTTGGGGCGGTATGCAAATTGGAGTGGGTCTAGGGTTTCTGGGATACTTGTGTTGATGTGAGCCATGACCAGCCTTTCAAAGCATTTCATGGCTACAGACGTGAGTGCTACGGGTCAGTAGTCATTTAGGCAGGTTACCTTAGTGTTCTTGGGCACAGGGACTATGGTGGTCTGCTTGAAATATGTTGGTTTTACGGACTCAGACAGGGACAGGCAAGTTCCACTTCAGGGCATGCTCTGAGTACACGTCCTGGTCACACAGTCGTCTGGAACAGCTGATGCTCTCATGCATGTTTCATTGTTACTTGCCTCGAAGCGAGCATAGAAGTTATTTAGCTCGTCTGGTAGGCTCGTGTCACTGGGCAGCTCACGGCTGTGCTTCCCTTTGTAGTGGTATGGTAGTACAGTGGGACTATTCACCCAGGCGCTATTAGCAATCTAGGGGATAATGTTGAAAGTGTTGTTGGTGGTATCCCAACAACACGGCAGTGATTCTCACATGACTAAAATGTCGTTTTGAGAATAAAAGTACGGTGATATTCGGGAACCTGTTTTGCTCTAGCTGACCCAGTCTGATTTCTAATAAATATTTCTGACTCTAAGCATCATTGCCCTCTGGAAGAAGATAAAGGGATTTAGGAATACATGTTCACATACACTCTGAGAGGTGTGGTTGTGTTCATTATATTTTGAGTCGGAATATCAGAAAATCAGCCTTAGACATAGGCCTAATAGTTAAATAGCCTCTTAACTCACATAGTCCCCATACCAAATTCATATAGCCTACAGTAGCTTGTATTAAGAGGATCAACATGGTATTAGGCAATGACATGTAAATACTAATAGACAGCTTTGGGTACAGTATTGTTGAACTGTTTAATGAATAGTATAGCATATTGATATGTAATTAAAACTACACCAGAATTTCACAAAAGGGACTTTTTTCAACAACAAATATGTGTCATATTTCACTTCTGTCAGATTGAACGGCAAAAAAACACTGTTCTAAATTCCGAATGTGAAGTTAGCCTTCAAATGTTTATTGGTCGTTCTTGAATTACAGTGGAACTTGGACATGGCATTTTGGTGTCACGCCCTGACCTTAGAGAGCCTTTTTATTTCTCTATTTGGTTAGGTCAGGGTGTGATTTGGGTGGGCATTCTAGTTTGTTTATTTCTTTGTTGGCCGGGTATGGTTCCCAATCAGAGGCAGCTGTCTATCGTTGTCTCTGATTGGGGATCATACTTAGGCAGCCCTTTTTCCCCACCTTCTGTTGTGGGATCTTGTCTTTGTATAGTTGCTGAATAGCGCTACAGAGCTTTACGTTCGTTTGTATTTTGTTGTTTTTTGGTGTCATTTTAAATAAAAGTAAAATGTACACATACCACGCTGCACCTTGGTCTTCATCCAACGACGGACGTAACATTTGGACAAAATGTACTTCATTTTTCCTCATTTTTAAAATGTTGATTTGACTACATCTTCCCATTCTAAATCAACTAATATGGTAGCTTAATGATCTTAAAAAGTTTGTACCATTATGATAATGTTGTGACATCTGTAGGAGTAGTAACACCAATGATGGTAACACCAATGAGACATTTTAGGTAAATTAAGATTTTCTGAAATGGAGGCCACAATGATCAAATCTAAGTTCATCAATCCTGTACTAAAGTGATATGATTAATAATTTTTCTCACAAGGATATTTCCCTTCATTTAAATGGACTAACACCAAGTTGGGGCGGCAGGTAGCCTAGTGGTAAGAACGTTAGGCCAAATAACCGAAAGGTTGCTAGATAGAATCCCGAGCTGACTAGGTAAAAATCGTTCTGCCCCTGAACAAGGCAGTTAGCCCACTGTTCCTAGGCCGTCATTTGTTCTTAACTGCCTAGTTAAATTAAAAAGTGACACTTTGGATTTTGACACCAAATTAATTAATGGAATCCTCAAATGTATGACATATTTAAAGGGTGTGATTAGCTAATAATTTACTTTAATATAGACCGGAGTGGTCTGAAAAGAGTTTGCCACTGGAGAGAAGGCTCAAGGTTCTTGGAGATCTTTGTAATTAGTTATTTTCAAGGTGGTAACCCCAGTGACAGCAAACAGAGGGTCACACATTATACTGGTAAAATAATAGGTATTTTAATAGCCTTCTTTGTTTTTATTAATCTATACAATATATGACATACTTTTGTTCACTTTCTAGCATTCAAGTTCCCAAAACATGTCACTACAACTCCACTACTGTGACAAGCCTGCTCCTAAGTACTTTAAACAATGCATCAACATAGAGGGTTGCAGTATGAAGGATTTGAATTATGTTTTATAATTTATAAACAGTTCAATATAAACAAAAACATGTATTATGTGTTTATTTGTCATTTGTATGTGTGTTTCATGGTTGCAAAGGCAAGGGACTCAAATGCCAAATCAATTAAAAAACGACCCTTATTCTACACAGTGTGTGAGCGACAGGAGCTATTTTATCACAAGCTTTTCCTAGAGACAATTTTACCGTTTGGAGCAATTGTGCATGCCCATTGGATCGGATACTTCATAAGCCTATATACAGTATATGCAATTCAAATATGTGGACTAGGCCTACTTCAGATAGGAATATAATAGTTTCGAAAAGGTAGGCTACTTTAGTGTCTTGTATCAAACTACATTTTCAAAAGGAGGCATATCGTTAACTTACGTAAAGACAAAGAATAAAGTGGTGGACCCGACGAGGAGGACTGCAGCGGTGGACACTGGAATAAACGCGCTGCCTTTAATTCTCTCCCTGCCGCTGTTGGGCATTCTGTACTTTCCACAAACATCAGCAGTTTATTCCAACGAAACGATTACACCAAGATACAATAAATGATCCATGATACGACGTATTCCCACTATGTTCTGTCCGGAGTCTCCGTGGATCAAATGCAACAAATCCATGGTCAAAAAGTCCAACGAGCTGTGCCCGTCTTGGAAATCCCACCGTACCGACTGGGCCCGACCAACCACCAACTCAGCGAAGCGGCTCTTGATTTGATAGGTGGGGCTATCGCCGGGGAAAGGTAGCTTTGGGACACAACATCGGGAGTCTGTCTATTGGTTGGACTCCGTTTAAAGGAGGACTTACGTGAACTACACTATAGCAGGCTGGACTCCATTGTGGTGTATGTTTTCAGTGCTAAATATTATTTTTACTATTTAGAAAAATATATATTTCATGTCATAGCCATACTCTTGATTACAAATGTTATTTGCTTCAATATGGAAATGGGTCTGTCATTAGAAATGGACAATAATGTTGCTCTATAGTGACAGATAAAAGTATATAATGTACAAATGTTGAATATTCTAACAACATAAACATAGGCTATTCAAACTCTGCTCCTTTACAGTGATCCAAGTTCAGTTTGGTTTTTCGCTTCTGTATTGGGATACTACAAGTCTCTGGCAGGGGTGAACCGGCCATCTGGCATTTTGGGCAAATGCCAGAGGGGCTGGTCCATTTTTAGCCCAGTGGGCCTGTCTAACTTGTTTATTTTTAATTACCTGGCTGTTGATGGGGGCCTCAACAATTAAAAATGGGCCGGTGTGTTTGAAATGCCAGGGCCGGTTTCTGGTCCCAGTCTCTGGTGCTGTCCAAGAACTGAAGACTAGAAATGTATGTATGTTGCATCACTGCAAATGTGAGGTTAAGTCTCTAAGGATTTGTTGAGGGGTTGGGCCTGGCTGTAGCATGATATTAACATCCCTTATAAATGTTGAGCCAAATAAGGCTCAGACATATATAGATGCCCCAGGTGGGATGGATGCAACGGAGTGGATCGAAGCCTTCGTCCGAGGGCTGATGTGTCTGCTAGGGATCCTGGGGAACAACTGGCTTTGTCTCCGCTCTCTCCCTGGACCCAAGTCCAGTCTCCGCACCAATGAGGTCCTCTTCATCAACCTGGCCGTCTCCAACCTCATCACCAACTACCTGGTGGACCTGCCCGATACCATGGCTGACTTTGTTGGCCACTGGTTCCTGGGGGAAGCCTACTGCTGTGTGGTCCAGTTTTGCTCTGACCTGTCAGAGACCAGCAGTGTCTTCTCCACCTTGTTTATTAGTGTGTTCTGGTACCAGAAACTGGTGGGGTCTTTGAAACGCGGAGGAGCTCCGGTCCAGCTGGATAGCCTCCGTCTCGTAGCCTGTCTCCTGACTGGCAGCTGGACAGTGGCTGTGTTATTCAGTGTTCCACAATTATTGTTTCTCCGAGTGGACAGTGGAAATGAGAGCCACGATGACTGTCTAGAAATCTTTCCCTCCCAAACTGCAAGGCAGACCTATGAGCCGTTGTATCTGACCTTCGCTAACGCCCTCCCCATCGCTGGTATAGCGTTTGCTAGCATCCAGATTGTGATCACTCTGCTAAGGAACCAGACACGTATCCAGGGCTTGACACCGGACCATCACAACGGGACAGCTAATTCTTTACCTAACAATGGACCCTCAGTTGTACACAGCTCGATCAGTTCCCCCCTCTACCAGGTCGAGATCGGGGACAGCATAGTCAGAGCTCCACCCGATCTGAAGAGGTCCTCTCAGCCTCCAGCTAAGCCCAGCCCAGGCTCAGGTACTCAGGTGAGGGCAGCCAAGAGCGTGGTGGCTGTGGCCACTGTGTTTGTGGTGTGCTGGGTGATCCACCTGCTGCTGATGATGGCCAGCAACATCCACACGTCCTCCTTGGCGTTGGAGCTGGCCAGCTACATCGGATCCTCTTATACCTGCATCATCCCCTACATCTTCCTCTATGGAGTAAAAAAACTGTCTTGCTCCTGTAGAGGGTAGCTAGATATAGTCATACACTCATGTTCTATTTAGTGGTATCAAACCAAGTGCTTTGAATAATTGTAGCTCTTCTTTTATTTTATCTTTATTTAACTAGGCAAGTCAGTTAAGAACAAATTCTTATTTTCAATGACAGCCTAGGAACAGTGGGTTAACTGCCTTGTTCAGGGGCAGAATGACTGATTTTTAACCTTGTCAGCTCAGGGAGTTGATCTTGCAACCTTTCGGTTACTAGTCCAACACTCTAACCACTAGGCTACCTGCCGCCCCAGATGTCTTTAGGACATCTGTGTTGCCTGAAAATAAATCAAATTAGATTGGCATATCGCCATGATTTCATTAGTGTAGTTATACTAGTGTAAACACAAATTCAGTATATACACCATCACGTCTGGGTGAATATCAGTGAACTCCAACTACTCTCTGACAGATGGAGCTAGTGATGGTGACTGACAATTAGAAGTATGTTTATGATGGAAATGTTGTCAACCCTGTAGAATGTTAAGTTACATAAAATACACCATAGATATATACTCACACATGACTTTGATGTTAATGATTTGCTGTAATATCTTATATAAAGTCTGTGTTAACAAGCATTTCAACTTCGAGTTGGATTTAAGTGCTTCATGAACTTGGGAAATCAATTCTGCATCTCTGGATTGAAGTCTACTTTAATTGTTTTGTTTCCAGCACATTAAAATCAAAGGCCCGTGTCTGAGTAATTGGAGAAAAGCATCTCAGCAATTATTGCTAAGTTGCAGAGACAACAACCAGCCCTGGGGCACAATTATCCTCTATTAAGGGTAATTATGCCAACAAAAACAACAGGCACACAACAAAGTATGAACAACCCTCTACAATGGGGTGTCTGTTAATTGTCAACAGTGCTATGAGGCTGGGTGCTCCAGGGCCTTCGGAAAGTATTCAGACCCCTTGACATATTACACATTTTGTTACGTTACAGCTATATTCTAAAATGTATAAAATTGTTTCCCCCCCTCACAAATCTACACACAATACCCCATAATGACAAAGCAGAATACTTATGTAAATATCACATTTACATAACTATTCAGACCCTTTACTCAGTACTTTGTTGAAGCACCTTTGGCAGGGATTACAGCCTCGAGTCGTCTTGGGTATGACGGTACAAGCTTGGCACACCTGTATTTGGCGTGTTTCTCCCATTCTTCTCTGCAGATCCTCTCAAGCTCTGTCAGGTTGGATGGGGAGTGTTGCTGCACAGCTATTTTCAGGTCTCTCCAGAGATGTTCGATCTGGTTCAAGTCCGGGCTCTGGCTGGGCCACTCAAGGACATTCAGAGACTTGTCCCGAAGCCACTCCTGTGTTGTCTTGGCTGTGTGTTTAGGGTCGTTGTCCTGTTGGAAGGTAAACCTTTGTCTGAGGTCCTGAGCGCTCTGGAGCAGGTTTTCATCAAGGATCTCTCTGTACTTTGCTCTGTTCATCTTTGCCTCGATCCTGACTAGTCTCCCAGTCCCTGCCACTGAAAAACATCCCCACAGCATGATGCTGCCACCACCATGCTTCGCCGTAGGGATGGTGCTAAGTTTCCTCCAGACATGATGCTTGGTATTCAGGCCAAAGAGCTCAATCTTGGTTTCATCAGACCAGAGAATCTTGTTTCTCATGGTCTGAGAGTCTTTATGTGCCTTTTGGAAAACTCCAAGTGGGCTGTCATGTGCCTTTTACTGAGGAGTGGCTTCCATCTGGCAACTCTACCATAAAGGCCTGATTGGTGGAGTGCTGCAGAGCTGGTTGTTCTTCTGGAAGGTTCTCCCATCTCCACAGAGGTACTGTGGAGCTCTTTCAGAGTAACCATCAGGATCTTGATCACCTCCTTGACCAAGGCCCTTCTCCCGATTGCTCAGTTTGGCCAGCTCTAAGAAAAGTCTTGGTGGTTCCAAACTTCTTCCATTTAAGAATGATGGAGGCCACTGTGTTTTTGGGGACCTTCAATGCTGCAGACATTTTTTGGTACCCTTCCCCAGATCTGTGCCTTAACCCAATCCTGTCTCGGAGCTCTACGGACAACTCCTTCTAATTGGTTTTTGCTCTAACATGCAACTGTGGGACCTTATATTGACAGGTGTGTGCCTTTCCATATCATGTCCAATCAATTGAATTTACCACAGGGGACTCCAATAAAGTTGTAGAAACAGCTCAAGGATGATCAATGGAAACAAGATGCACCGAGCTAAATTTCGGGTCTCATAGCAAAGGGTCTGAATGCTTATATAAATATGGTATGTTTATTTTTTATAAATTAGCAATAGTCTTACCCTGTTTTCGCTTTGTCATTATGGGGTATTGTGTGTAGATTTGAGGATTCTTATTTATTTAATCAATTTTAGAATAAGGCTGTAACATAAAATGTGGAAAAGGTCAAGGGATCTGAATACTTTCCGAAGGCACTGTATACACTCAGTGGTCAATTAAGTACACAACCCTCTTAACGAAAACGGTTCACTCCTACAGACAGCGAGTCATATAAAGCAGGATGCAGACAGGCATCCAGTTACTCTTCGATTCAACATTAGAATGGACAAAACGAGTGACCCAAGCAACTTTTAGAATGCTATGATTGGTGCCAGGCGCACTGGTCCAGTATCTCAGAAACGGCTGTCCTCCTGGGCTTTTAACGCACGACAGTGTCGAGGGTTTCCTGAGAATGGTGCGACAAACAAAAAACATCCAGTCAGCGGGAGTCCTGTGGGCGAAAACAGCTTGTTGATGAGAGAGGTCGAAGGAGAATGGCAAGAATCGTGCTAGCTAACAGTCAGGCCACAAACAGGCAAATAACAGCGCAGTACAACAGTGGTGTGCAGAACGTCATCTCGGGAACGAACAACTTGTCGGTCCTTGTCACGAATGGACTATTGCAGCAGACGACCACACTGGGTTCCACTCCTATCACCTAAAAACAACAAGCGGCTCCATTGGGCACACGATCACCAACACTGGACAAAACATTACCTGGTCCGACAAATCCCGGTTCCTGTTGCATCATGCCGATGGCAGTCAGGACTTGGCGTAAGCAGCATGATTCCAAGGCCACATCCGTACTGGTATCAACACTACAGGCTGGTGCCGGTGTTGTAATGTTTCTGGCAGACGTTAGGTCCCTTGATACCAATTGAGCGACATGTCCACGCCCCGAAGAATTCAGGCTGTTGTGGAGGCAAGGGGGGCTCACCCAGTACTAGATGGATAAACTAGATACACTGTGGCCAGTTTATATCACAACGGGACCCATACATGGATATCTGTGAACATTCACTTGTGCAAAGAGTTCAAATCAAAGTGTTTATTTTTTATTTACTGAACAGGTTGCAAATTTTATTATACATTTTTTCCAATACAATCTTAAACCAAAAAACTATGACGAATTGAAATTATTCTATGTATGTAAAATTGGCTTATTTTATAAAATTGCTCATTGCAGGCCTGAGTTCTCAGAGTAAAACTACTTGAACAGCACCCTTATACAAGGCATGGATCGAGGATTTCTGTCTCATCCCTGAAATCTCAGTTGAGTACAACACTCATACAGTCAATTAAATGCCATTTAACTAGTCAGCCAAAAGCAGACACACTGATTAAGGTGTTAAGTCATTCAGAAAAATAAGAAATACTAACAAAACATGTAAAAGTAAGGTTAAGTTATTATAAACCTTTGGCAGAGAATGCATTCTTAGCATAATGTTAGGAGTACCAATATTTTACTCTGTATTACGGAGGTTGATTGGTACAGAAAGCCAAACACTGTCAGCTTAACAGTCTTCTTGACATCTAAACTGTGGGGGGGGATTAAACTGGGTTTAAATGAGTGGAGTGATTAAGACAGCGTCCTCAGCTCGCATCAGAGGCTAATGTCCATGGAACAAATACTTAGGCCTGAATCATGGCAGGCATGTAGAAGGAAAGACACTCATGAATGATATCAGCGTGATATCCAGCATGTGGATTCAAGTTTAAACAAATGACAAAGCCATCACAGCAATCATGTAAGTGCATTTCTCCTCTACATACGTACATTCTATATATTTTACCCACATAAGTACAGTAACTCCATATGTAAATGACGATCCCATCCCTGTAAAGTATTGTCCCCTAATTCTGTGTATGACAACAGTTCATGTTTGCCTAACATTCATTTGTGAAACCAATACTATTCCCTCAGACAGCCACCAATAAGTTGTCTTCACTTCTATGCTTATATCACAAAACAAATGCATACTGTACTTATAAAATAAGTTAAAAATAGGATGTAAAAAGTCTGAAGACAGGGGTGTAGTGAGCTGGTCAATAACCCCTTCATGAGAAATGCGGGGGTGTAGTCCTTTGCGACGCAACTGCAGTCTGAGAAACCTAACTGTATTCTCAATATCACTCCACTATCAAACACCAGCCAGAACAGGAGATATACAGAAGAGTCATGTTATTCAGAACTGTAAACCAGTTTCATTCTGTCTCTTTACTTGCTGATCTTCCTGTGACCCCTGGGAACCTCCTCAGTGAACTTTCTCCAGCTTGGCCTGCAGGGCCTTGAAGTTGCCGATGGTGAGCCGCAGGGTAGAGTTAGGACTCAGGGACTGCAGCTCCACCAGGTAACCACAGATGTTATCCAGACACACATTAGTGAACCGCCGTCTGACAAGATGGGGGGAAGGAGGAATAGGAGTTAGACTGAGCGTATTAGATAAATTAGAGATACATTTTAAACATGTTTACAAACAATAATTGTCATGACTACATACGTACACGGGTTGATATGTTTTCAAATGAGAAGCATTGCATAATGAAGAGAGCAACGACGGTTAGCACACGTGGTGATTGGTTAGTTACCGGTCATATGTTGGTACTCTGCTGGGGTCCTCTACGTATCCTGACAGCAGCACATGTATACACTCTACCAGGTGGAGAGGTTTCTTCAGACGCTGCCAACACGGATCCTGGGAGACACAGCCACAGTTCGAGACATTCAGTCTTTTAATATCTACAGAACCTTAATAATTAATCAAATAATGCTCAAGTTGAACAGGTGCAAAATATGATTTTATAATAACCCTTTATTATTAAGAGTATCTTTATCTATTTGTATCCCAAAACTGCCAGCAATAATTGCCCCTCAGGGAAGAATAATGGTCATCGAATTTAATTGAGCGATATACCCGTGTTTTGAAAAGTTGGTCGTAGACCTCCAGCAGACGGGGGAGCTGTACTCCTATCTCCTGCATGGTGAAGGTGACAAAGCCCACGTCCCAATTCAGATGACACACCTCCTGCTCCAAAAACTTCACCAGGAATTCTGGAGACAAGACAGTGGAAAAGTACTGTACATTAAACAATTTGCCCATCTCTGTAGTTCAATGGTAGGAGACAACATAGGACAGGTGTTGGTGGATAATGAAGCAATTACAGATTAAACATCCAGACCCTATAGACATAACACCTGAGACATACATAATGAACTGCTAATGTAATTACACTAAGCATGGATGTCTTACATAGAGGAGAATCAGAGAATTGGCTGAATAAATGAAAGTAGGCCTGTGGTTTTACCTAGAGGAAAGTATCTGGGTGTTCCTGCGTAGATTTTCCCCAGAGACACCAGTTTGAGACTCAGAGCTCTCATCCTGTCAGCTGGACTCATGGCCACACTGTCACCCAGCTCTGGAATAAAGGAAAAATAACAGAATTAGAGATTTAGGTTGTTTATCTACTTACCCAGAGCCAGACGAACTCATGGATACCATTTTATGTCCGAGTGCAGTTTGGAGATTATTGAAGCTAGCAAATTGTTAGCTTAACGCAATTCCGTGAAGTCTCCCGGTACAGTAGCCAGCTCCTCTCAAAAGCAGGGGAATAGACCTAACTATTCCGAAACTGGGTGGTTGGTCATTTATAGTCTTACAAAGCTATACATCGTTATCAATATTTTACCAATATGTTCATTTCTCTGATAATCATAAAATCTAGATTCTATCCACTTCCGTTTGTCGCATAGAGATGTATGGAGACCGCAACGTTGAATCTGTTCCATTATGGCGTCTTGAGTGCACGGGGAGCACAATTGAGAGATAATTTGCCATCTCCATACATCTCTATGCGACAAAAAGGGAAATAAGGAAGTGGATACAATCTAGTTTTTATGATTATCAGAGAAATTAACATGTATAGCTTTGTAAGACTACACGTAACCAACCACCCAGTTTCGGAGTAGTTAGGTCTATTCCTTAACTACGCAAGAGACAAACGCGTTGGATAACGTCAGGAGCACTTGTCTGTACACACCTTTTTCCATGATCTCCTGCCACAGAGAGTGCACCAGGATGGGGTCAGAGTGACCAGCACAGTGGATGATGGCCAGTTTGCATTCAGACAACCGGAAGTGATCTGCAAACTCCCCATACAGCTAGATAGGAGGACAAAGGACAGGGGTATTAAAACATTTACTGTACGGGAGGAAAATGTATTACCAAACAGAACTATTGGAGTGAGGGGCAATGTTAGATATCCATGCACCGTTACCTTGGTGATGTCCATAAGCTCGGAATCCAGTTGTGACATGGCTCCCTGTACAGAGGGATGCTGGGAGTAACGTCTGCTCAGAGTCTCCTGGATCTGGACCTGAATACGCACCACCTGGGAGGCAGGACCAACAATATCAGCTAGAGTTGACAGAGCCCAAATCTAAACCTTATCAAAAAGGGGTCAAAACCAAAAAATTCAGCGAGGAGTTATTTCCCCTCCCCCGTACCTCCATCTTCTCCTCCAGCTCATGCAGGAACTCCCCTTCAGCTCCTTGAGCAGAGATGCAAGAGGAGCTCTTGGCTGACAGGATGGCCCTGGAGATGTACTCCAGCCTCTGCTTCAGGGAGATCTCAGTACTGCACACAGACAGACACATGTATAAGATGTTCGTACTCCTTTTTAACGTCGCTCAGAATCAACATGAATGAGGCCATTTTCATATGTCAGTGGTAGCGCCGGGCTCTACCACTGAGACACACAGTGTGTGGAAATGGCACATTAAGACTCGGGGGGCTGTTAGGTCGTACCTGTGCATGTCAGCGAGCCTGGCCAGGACGTGAGCTGCCTTGCCAAAGCTACGGCTCTTCTCATAGTACCGCCACAGCAGGTCCATGTTCCGCACCTTACTCTGGTCCTGCTTGATCATGTGCATCAGGTGTTCCTCCAGGTATGGAGAGTTCACCTGGATAGCGGACACACACACAGAGAAACCGAGAGAGAGAGAGACAGACGATAATAAACCACAACAAAAGATCAGTTTAATGCAATATACTCATCCACTATAAAGAACAGAACCAGGCATCTCAGGCCGTGACTGTGGGACAATGCCAGAAGGTTCTTACCTCCAGAAGCTTGTCGGTGAGGTCAGCCTGTATCAGCCAGTTGTAGAGGGCTATGTGGAAGAGTTCATCCTGTGACCTCTGGGCCAGACCAATGACCTGCTCAAACTGCCAGGGAGAACGAGAAGATCATGAGATAGCTCATCCATAGCATGAATGAATTGAGTCCAAAATCTTTGGACTAAACATTTTCAGCCTTATACTAAAAAATAATGCTATTATTATTTTTGTAAACAAATTCCTATTATTGTTATTAGGGGTAACAGTCTCCTCCACACAGCACTTACGTGGGCGGTGGCATCCTCATTACTCAGCATGTTGGGGTCAGAGGTCATAACAGGGGGTCCTGGCTGCTTAGGGACACTGGGAGACTGAGGAGCAGCTTTACTCTGGTTCACCAGCTCCTGCATGGTGTCTGTGATGCACTTATAACATGACAACCTACAGGAGGAGACGAGGGGGTGGTCAGTCTGTCAGCACAAGGGAGAAAATAAAAGGGCCAGGACGTCCCTTAGCAGATCTCTATTACCACAGTCTCATGATCAACGTGAACATGTGGTTCGTTACCTCTCCTGGAAGGCCAGTGCTCCAGCCTGGTCCTCCTCTGGTTCTCCGTTCTTATAGAAGTGAGGTCCCAGCCTCTGAGGATCCTTCTTATCTGCTGCAGTCAGGCACAGCTCAAGCACCCCCTCATAAAAACGCACTGAGAGAAAGAAACACCCTTAGCGTCCCATCCACACTAAGCACGAAGAGTCAAGGACATTTCAAATAGTATTAGTGTGATGGCCAGGTGTGTGTGGAGCCTTACCCTGTCTGTACTGGGAGCAGACCAGTGGCAGGTCTGTGTGTTGGCTGATCAGCTGGTAGAGTTGTAGTGACTCTCTCAGTGTTCTCTCCTTATCGATCTTAGTCTGGATCTGTCTGGAGCCCTGCAGCAACTCATTAGCCTGGGAGGGACAGAGGGAGGGGGAGATTTAGTTCTGAGATACAGTTGTAAAGGGAAAAAGAAGACTGAGGAGGCAACAGTGGATGCTATCAAACTTTGCCCAGGGACTGCAGATGGGAATTAACCTTGTAGTCAAAATTGGATGGACATCTTCCCTGTCATATAGACAAATAAAAACACAGTGCGTGTGTTTGTAGACTACCTTTGAGCAGACGCTGTCGTCGCTGCTGTACAGCAAAGGACAGATGTCTCTAAGGTGGGTGCTGATGGCATCTACAGAGGCGGAGTCTTTGATGTAGACGTTGATGAGGGCTGTGATCAGAGCTCCGGTCAGCTCTCGACCCCGGATCACCACGTCCTTAAAACTCGCCCCCTTCATCTGGTCCTGGAACTCCTATTACAAGTCACACACGGGTTACAAACAGGAGACAAGGGAGACATCTTTACAAAACACTTCAGAAATACACCCTCCTCCGTATTTATTTGGACCGTGAAGCTAAAATGTAGAAATTTGTCTCCACACTCCAGCATTTTGGATTTGAGATCAAATGTTTCATATGCTGTGACAATACAAAATGTCACCTTTTATTTGAGGGAATGTTCATACATAGGAACAGCTCTGGTGGACATTCCAGCAGTCTGCATGCCAATTGCTCGCTCCCTCAAAACATCTGTGGCATTGGGTTGTGTGACAAAACTGCACATTTTAGTGGCCTTTTATTGTCCCCAGCACAAGGTGCACCTGTGTAATGATCATGCTGTTTAATCAGCTTCTTGATATGCTACACCTGTCAGGTGGATGGATTATCTTGGCAAAGGAGAAATGCTCACACTAACAGGGATGTAAACAAATATGTACACAACATTTGAGAGAAATAAGCTTATGGAACATTTCTGGGAACTTTTATTTCAGCTCATGAAACATGGGACCAACACTTTGCATGTTGCATTTATATTTTTGTGCAGTGTAGTTAAAAGTGTAGTATTTGGTCCCATATTCCTATCATTCCTTAACTGCATCAAGCTTGTGACTCCACAAACTTCTTAGATGCTTTCGCAGTTCGTTTTGGTTGCATTTCGGATTATGTTGTGCCCAATACAAATGAATGGTAAATAATGTATTGTCATTTTGTAGTCACTTTTATTGTAAATAATAATAATAATAAATGTTTCTGAACACGTCTACATTAATGTGGATGCTGCTATGGTTACGGGTAATCATGACTAATGATGAAGTGAGAAAGTTAGAGGAACAAAGACCATACCCCACCAAAACGCTAACCTCTCACCATTACCAATAATAGGGGAGGGTACCAATTTTGGGGGGAGACTAGATACATAAAGTGCTTACATTTGTAAACGGTTAAACAGATATCTATTAAAATACCCTCTAATGAAAGGTGACATTTTGTACTGTCACCTCATTTGAAACATTTGATCTCAAATCCAAAATGCTGGAGTATAGACACGAATGTACACATTTTAGCTGCACTGTTCAAATAAATACGGAGGGGAGTGTGTGTTGATTAACCAATTAGATGAATTAGTCTGACTGACAGCACAATGTAATCCTGCACATCCTGAATATCCAGCGCTGGTTTCCCGGACAGATTAAGCCTGGTCCTGGATAAAAAATCTATCCCAACGGAGAATGGACTAGGCTTAATCTGTGCCCGGGAAACCAGTCCACAGTGAGGTCATTGGTGCTGGAAGCTTACCATGGGTAGTTCAGAGATGATGATGCTGAACTGGTGGTCACACAGCAGCTTCCACAGGGCCAGGGTCTGACAGGAGCGATGCACCAGCTGCTGGATACCCTGCAGGGACATCTTCTCATAGGCCTGAGCCTCGGCTGTGGACGGGGAAGAGAGAGAAACAGTAGTCACAGAGTACAGAGACCCAAAAATATAAGAATAGTGTGTTCTCATTGGTGTTAGGATTCTACTCCAACAATGCGGTCTTTCTAGTTGCTCCTTGATTTGGAATGACAGTTTAACATCCACACATTACTTACTGTGGTACTTCCTCTGGAGTTCCTGCTGGACCTGCTGAGAACTGGCTCCTCCATCAGGCCGCATGAAGCCCAGCAGACGCTGCTGCAGATTGGCTGGAGAGCTGAAACTGCAGATGGGTGGAGTTCAACATGCAAATCAAATACTATTAATTTCACTAGATGACCATAGAAGTGTGGATATATAGTACCTCCCATAAAGCAGCCAGCCCAGCTCTTGGCCATGGGGAGAGGCAGGGTCCAAGACTCTGTCTTACCTGGCTGCCCCCAGAGACGAGGGGCTGAACTGGGAGTTCTTATCCAGGAAGTCCTTCAGACCACGGAGCTCCAGAAGAACTGACTCCAGATCAGATGAGCTGGCTGTGCTCTCCAACTGGGGGAGAGAGAGAGAGATTGATCATCCTCAAATTAACTTGCAAAGGAGGACTGTAATATGCTGTTAATGCAATACTCACAATACTGACAGCCTGATTTCCTTTACTGATGGTCTTCTCAACAGCAAGACTCCCGTCCCAGATATTACTGTTAATCAATAACGTTCACAAGTTAGTGAAGTCACTCAAGCCATGCTATAAGTGAAACGTCTCTCAGTCCAGTACAAAGTAAAAATATTGCATTTCCCCGAGTACGGAAGCGAGGCCTGAGTACAGTACGCTATCCAGGTGAGGGGACTGACCCCATTATGCGTGCGAAGTAGACACTGATGCCATTGTGTTTCCCTGAGAAGACCACCTCTGGCCCAGAAGACATGCCAGTGATGGGGGCGGAGGGCATGGGCGTGGCAGGTATATAGGGCGTAGACACACTCTGGGGCATCATACCTAAGAGATTGTTGTCAGGGCACACACACATTAAACACTCGAATGTTGCTAATATTCAGTGGGTGAATGTGTTGAGTACTGTCGACGGGCAAGGCACTCTGCAACAAAAAAAAAGACAGAAAAAAGGGCAGTGTACCTGGAACAGGCGTTGCTAAGAAACTAGGGTTAGGCATTGGACTGCTACCAACCGGCATAGGGGACCCTAAAACAACAGGCAGGCAGGAAGTAAGACAAGTGATGCCCGACAGACAACTTCTCATTCATGAGCAGTCTAATTGCAACGCACTGTGTACAACTTATACAAGGGATTTCGACTAGGGCATTATTGCCATTGGCATGCTACAACGAATGGGAATTCGGGAATGGGAATTTGGCTTTAAGCAGAAATCCTTCCTCAGATGCACCTCACCTGGTACAGGAGAGCCGAACAGCGCTCCGACGTTGCTAGGAGCAGAATGAGCCGAGGGGAACCTCATCTGAGCCTCTCCTCCATACCTAAAGAAGGCCCTGGTGGCCCACTGAGACACCTCTCTGTCGCAGGCAGCACTGGAACAGGCTACTATCAGAGCAGTGGCACACGCCTGCTCCTCCTGAGGTGAAGAGGAGGGTTAGATCAACAAACAGAGAAAGAAAGAGTGTGTGTAGCGGTGCTTGCAGTAACAAGACAATGAGTAATGAGAGACTCCTCTACCCTGTGCAGTTTGAAGAAGCGTTCGACTTCTTCACTCTCGCCACCAGTACCGCTCACCAGTAGGTGGCGCAGCTGGTCCACCGGCCGCAACTTGTGGAAGATGTGACTTCCCTGGAAGACCATGAATAACAACCCATGTATAGACGTTTGTTCACAAAATGACAGACAAGAGTGAACAAGTTTCATCGACCGTGTGAATTTACAGTGCCATTCACGCAGTACAAACTAAGCCGGAAAATCTTGACCGTACCTTGGCAGAGAGAAGGACAAATTTCTGCGGAGGGACATTGTGTTGCTGCACCACGACAGGAGAGTCAGTGAGGGGAACCTGATCCTTATTCAGGGGGGTAGAGATTTTAGGTGCCTTCTCCTCCTTGATGGCACAAAGCGCCCAGGAGTGGCCATCTACATTGGACATCATCTGCAATGATATACACAGACAATATGAGCTATAATATTCTTTGAAGCCAAACAAATACTACATTTAAAAGGAAACTAAATCATAGCATATGCATTGCAAAGTAAGCGGGGTTTTTGACTACACATAGTAGAGTGTCTAATGTCAGCTCTAAAGCAGATGAGGTTTTACATCTCTAATTAACTATGACCCTCACTCCCTCAGCTCCCACCTGAGCCTCCATCAGGGGTTTCTTAAAGGGGAAGGAGTCATGGTTGATGCACCACAGGATGTCACTGTCCTCAGTCTCAGACGCTGCCATCAGGAGAACTCCTGTAGGGATCAACACCAGAGACACATGAGTAAACCTTTAGGAGGACCATTTATAACAGGATAGCGTATAGACTGCAGGGTGGCTTTTACCTTTGCTGTGCAGAGCCTTGTGGACCTTGGCAGGCTTCTGCAGGGTGGAGGAGGCAGAGAAGCCTGGAGGCAGGCGGACATGGACCAGAGCAAGCAGACAAGGGCGTGCCCCTGGCTGCTTGACATGTGGTGGGGCAAAGGGAGCAGTGCTGAAGTAGAGACGCACTCCTAAAAGCAGAGATAGAGACCTACATAAGGTCTTTGTACATACTTATTCTGCAATGAAAAGAAAGTCAGTATGGCCTCTATATCCTCTCCCATGTCAGTCCGTCTCCTTACCTGCATGAGTGACAGCCAGCAGGTGGCAGTCGGACGACTCCGATCTGTCTATCACAGAGATCTGTATGATGGGTTTAAACACAGAGCGATCTATGGTCCTATATGGAGCGATATAAAAGAACAAAGAGATTAATTTTGATTTGTTCTCAAGCAGTGATGAGCTTTGACCATCTGAACCATTCACTAGCACTCTGGATTTAACCAGAGGTGAGGAGTAGCTGACGAACCTGGCAACGTTTCCTGCTGCAGCCACGATGGAACTCTGTGACATGGCCGCCACACGGCTCATACCCTGCCCATCTACACCCAGATCATACACCTGGAACAGACAACATCAGCTTTTAACTCAAGGTCCTAATTCAGCGTTTCCCAAACTAGGGGTCGTGACCCCACGTGGAGTCGCCTGATATGAAAATGTGGTCGTGGGAGAATTTCCAAAATCCAGATTTTTTGCGCATTCAAATTACGTATCGTCATTGTATCTCAAAATCATTGTAACGTGGTTAAACTTAAAAATCTAAATTTAAACTATTGAAATCTAAAAAGATAAAACTCAACCAGAGTACCCTTAGATCGTGGGGAAATGCGCTTGAATCAGAATAATCCAAGTGCAACAGTCAAGTGCGGCCTTTCGAGCAGTCATGTGGACATATGCTGCAGACAAAGCATTGACGGGTCCATCACGGAGGAGTTTTGGTTCCTGACTCAGAAGGGAATACCCTGCAGTCTCTCTCAGAGCGTTAAAACTCATGGTACCCTTTGCCAACTCACATCTGTGTGAAGCTGGATTAATTGCTCTCGTCTGCATTAAAACCAAATATCGATCCAGGTTGGATGTGACAGCAGAGATGAGGTGCGCACTGTTGACCACGCCCCCTGACCTTCAGCAGCTCCAATGCGACATGAATGAAGCACACCGATCTCATCAGTGGTGATGAGATAGGATACATTATGCCAGTCCAATTAGCAATTGGCTGTTATAGGCCCAAATTAAAAGTATGTGATGGTGAGTTGACAAGACAATCAGAAATACTGTTACAATGTTTTGCAATTGACTGCAATAGTCCCAAATAAAAAAGTAAACACCGGCTGTTAATCACATAATTTTCAGATATCAAAATGGGGTCGTGGATGAAATACATTTGGGAACCCCCGTCCTAAATAGAACATTTTGAAATGTCTGACAAAGTTCTACCCAAAGCATCATCCAATTCCACAAATCCTCAAATAAACATATTGATATTTACTACAGTGCTACCATTCAAATAGTTAAACTCTTATGGATTGTGTACCTGTAGAACCCCCTTCTCTGAGCGGGTGAAGAGTGTGTTACGGGAGTTGTCAATGGCAATCTGCACTACCGGGTCTGTGGGGCACCAAGATAGAAAAGTTGTCAAATTCAATTCAAGAACTAGAGCATAAGAAAGTTCCAATTCCACAAGGAGCCTCCGAACTATCCTTACCGTCCTCAGAGAAGGAGAACTGGAGCAGAGAGGGGACTAGGAAGGACAGGCTGCTTTTGGAGTGGTTAATCTTCTTACAGCGTTGGCTGAACCAGCCTGCCTCGGCCTGGTAGGCTACCTCATACAGGCAGCCATCTTTCCCTGCCAGGAAGATGCGGCCCAGGTCGGTGGAAGTAATGGCCAGGAGGTAGGTGTTGTCTGTGGGGATGGAGTACAGCGGGTCTGGTAGTAACTGCATCCCTCCAGACATGCTGTCATTCAACCCTGATAAAGAGAGGGAGAGGAACAGAGGAAAGAGAAGTTGAGAGAGAGAGAGTAGATCAATTTCTGAAGTAGTCCATGGTGGGTTAAAGACATCCTCCAGTGATTTTTATACTTTTCCTGTTGAAAAGCAATATCCCAAGTATAAATACAGTAAAGTACACACACACAGACTAAAGGGCAGTGGTGGAAAAAGTACCCAATTGTCATACATAGTCTAAAAGTATTTGGTTTTAAATATACTTTGGTTTTAAAGTACAAATACTTTCAAATTCCTTATATTAAGCAAACCAAATGGCACCATTTTCTTTTTAATTTACCGATAGCCAGTGGCACACTCCAACACAATTTACAAACTAAGCATGTGTGTTTAGTGAGTCCGCCAGATCAGAGGCAGTAGGGTATTTCCATACTGCCACGATATACGCAAAAATACTAGGCCTTATTTAACCAAATGTTGCAATTGCGATCAAAACCCTTGGGTGAACTTTTGGAATCATGGAAATATAATTTATTATAATTCTATAGTTAGAATATAAATAAAAGTGGGCACTTTGAATACAGTGTTTGACATGACAACGAATGAAAATGCCATAGACGAGTTATTGTGACATAGGTAGGAACCAAAGTGATGTTCAGTGTTTCCTAGGGGACCCTATAATCTTTGGCTACATTAAATCTTTATTCATATAGCCAACATATTCACGCTTCGCCTATTCCGCTTTGATTTAGAAGATACTGTTGCATAAACATGCTGATTTAAGCCTCCACCAGTAATGGTATCAGGCTGTATTAGCTAGCTACGTTTGCTCTGACTCAGTACTTTTGTTAGCTAGTTAGTCAGCTAACACAATTTAGCTTAACTTGCTAAGAAAATACAAAACTAGCTGTTTGTAGATGTAAGAAACACAAACTAATATTGTAATTATATAACGCTTGTGGATTTATATTAAGATCAAAGTGGAAACACCATCGTTGTCATCAACATTGTTTTATGTGCTGCATTGACCATGCAGACTGAATGAAAGTGTCTCGTGGTCAAGCAACAACAAATGCGCTCCTTGAGTGACCGGGTGGCACTAGGTCTGTGTGGAAAGCAGCATGGAGAGAGAGGGAGCGAGATGACTCAAGTAGCAGAGTAAACTATAAAAATGGACGTTACACAAGGCGTATTACATTTAACAAACCAAACATTAAAATACCGTTATAGAAGGTAAAGTAAAAACCCAAACCGGTCCGTGCATAAATACCGATATATAGTAAAATACGGTGTCCCGCCCAGCCCTACAGTAGCTATGACCAGGATGTTCTCTTGTTAAGAGTGTGAATTGGATCATTTTCCTGTCCTGCTAAGCATTCAAAATGTATTGAGTACTTTTAGGTGTCATAGAAAATGTATTGGGTAAAAACTACATTATTTTCTTTAGGAATGTAGTGAAGTAAAAGTTGTCAAATATAAAATAGTAAAGATACCCCAAAAAACTACTTAAACAGTACTTCTAAGTACTGCTAAAGGGTAAAATATGACTTTTATTAGTATGTATGTTTTATTTGTGTTTAGGCAACTGCAAAATTAAAGGAGTAGGTCATTCAAGCAGTTGGACTGATGGTGACTTTGTGATGTCATTAGCCTCCCATCTTGCTTGAGGAACAATAGAGAACAAAAGAGGAAAAGAGCACCCCCCACTTGTGCCATGTCATGAGGACACCCGGAACACCTATTGAGATGTGCCATTTGTTAAAGGGATACTTTGAGATTTTGGCAATGAGGCCCCTTTACCTACTTCCCCAGAGTCAGATGAACACCTGGATACCATTTTTGTCTTTGTCAAGTATGAATGAAGTTAGAGGTAGTTTCGGGGGCCAATGCTAACTAGCATAAACATGATTGGAAGTCTATGGGTGTCCGCTAGCATACTTAGATAGCAATTGCACAACAGCTAGTTAGCAACTACAATCAGAGACAAAAATGGTGTCCAGGAGTTAATCTGCCTCATTGCCAAAATCCCAAAGTATCCCCTTAAGTAAATAAGGTGTTAAATGAGGTGAAAAGGAGACTGGAGTAGGACTTTAATACTAATACCAACAACAAACATAATTCAACCAATCAACCAATTTCAAAACTGTATGCCGTATTGATGACACCGGGTTGTGTGCTTCAGGTCTAGGAGGATCATCATTACTCACCTGCCTGAGCTTTAGGAAAGCTGAGCCCCAGGATCACTACATCCACAGGAGTGGCTAGGACCAACAGGAAGTGGATGTGTGGCTGGAAAATCCCTGTGGAAAAAATTAAGTTAAAAAAGGTCCAATGCAGCCATTTTTATCTCAATATCAAATGTTTTTGGGTAACAATTAAGTACCTTACTCTTAGATTTTTGACCATTTTAGATTGATAACAAGACACAAAAATAGCTTCTTAGCGAAGAGTAATTTCTCAAGCTAAAAATTAGCTAGGACTGTCTGGGAGTGGTCTGAGTGGGGAGGGGAAAACTATCCGTTATTGGCAAAGAGGTTTGGAACACTTTCTTATTGGTCTATTAAATAATTTACAGCCTGGTGTTGTCACCAGGCAGGCAAAAACTCTATTCCGTCACAACAGGTTGAAATATCAGGCTTTCCCCCCCCAAACAGCTCTTACACTAAATGGGCATTATCGTTTTCACAATATTATTCCAGCCTCAGTGTGGAAATAAGTTTATTAGGTACACCACCCTGTTCACAAAAAAGGCTCGCTCCTACAGACAGTGATTCACTTGGCCGTGGCCTGCTATATAAAGCAGGCAGACAGGCATTGAAGCATTCACTTAATGTTTGATTGAATGCTAGAATGTGAAACTAGTGACCTAAGTGACTTTGAGCGCGGTACGATCGGTGCCAGGAGCGACGGATCAAGTATCTCAGAAACGGCCGCCATCCTGGGCTTTCCACGTACGACAGTGTCTAGGGTACACAGAGAATAGCTCAACAAACAAATAACATCCAATCAGCGACAGTCCTGTGGGTGAAAACAGCTAGTCGAAGGAAAATGGCAAAAATCGTGCCATCTAACAGGCGGGCCACAGACAGGCAAATAATTATGCAGTACAACAGGTGTGCAGAGCAGCATATCAGAAAGCACAATTCGTTGATCCTTGTCACAGATGGGCTATCGCAGCAGACGACCAGACCGGGTTCCACTCCTATAAGCTAAAAACAAGAAGAACCGGCTCCAGTGGACACGGAATCACTGGACAACTAAGGAGTGGGAAAATATTGCCTGGTCCGACGAATGCTGTGGAGTCATGCTGATGACAGAATCAGGATTTGGCGAAAGCAGCATGAGTCCATGAACCCATCTTGCCTGGTGTCATTGGTACATGCTGGTGGCAGTAGTGTAAGGAATGTTTTCCTGGCAACAAACTTTTCCGGCACATTATAGAATCCATGCCCCAGAGGATTCAGGCTGTTCTGTAGGCAAAGGGGGGGTCTGACCCGGTACTAGATAGGTGTACATAATATCTATACACAGTACCAGTCAAAGGTTTGGCCACCTACTCATTCCAGGGGTTTCCTGTATTTTTCACTATTTTCTACATTGTAGAATAGTGAATACATCAAAATGATTAAATAACACATATGGAATCATGTAGTACCCCAAAAAAGTGTTACACAAATCAAAAAATATTTTATTTGAGATTCTTCAAAGAAAGTCCCTTTATCTTAGCACTCTTAGCATTCTCTCAACCAGCTCTCTGGTTACAGCCTCATTCTAAAATTGAATAAATCGTTTTCCCCCCATAATGACAAAGCAAAAATAGGTTTAGAAAATGTTGCACATTTTATACAAATAAAAAAATGTCAATATCACATATACGTAAGTATTCAGACCCTTTACTCAGTACTTTGTTGAAGAACCTTTGGCAGCGATTACAGCATCGAGTCTTCTTGGGTATGATGCTACAAGCTTGGCACACCTGTATTTGGGGAGTTTCTCCAGTTGTTCTCTGCAGATCCTCTCAAGCTCTGTCAGGTAGGTTGGAGAGCGCTGCTGCACAGCTGATTTTAGGTCTCTCCATAGATGTTTGATTGAGTTCAAGTCCGGGCTCTGGCTGGGCCACTCAAGGACATTTAGGGACTTGTCCCGAAGCCACTCCTGCGTTGTCTTGCCTGTGTGCTTAGGGTCCTTGTCCTTCGTCCCCAGTCTGAGGTCCTGAGCGCTCTGGAGTGGATTTTCATCAAGGATCTCTTTTTACTTCGCTCCGTTCATCTTTGCCTTGATCCTGACTAGTCTCCAAGTCTCTGCCACTGAAAAACATCCCCACAGCATGATGCTGCCATCACCATGCTTCACTGTAGGGATGGTGCCAGGTTTCCTCCAAACATGACACTTGGCATTCAGGCCAAAGAGTTTAACCTTGGTTTCATCAGACCAGAGAATCTTGTTTCTCATGGTCTGAGAGTCTTAAGGTGCCTTTTGGCAAACTCCGAGCAGGTTTTCATGTGCCTTTTACTGAGGAGTGGCTTCCGTCTGGCCAGTCTTACCATAAAGGCCTGATTGGTGGTGCTGCAGAGATGCTTGTACTTCTGGAAGTTTCTCCAATCATCACAGAGGAACTCTGGAGATCTTTCAGAGTGAAAAATCACATTTTTGACTGCACTGGGCCTTGAACCCAAACACCTACAGAGCTGTTGTAATTTTGAATAAAGAAAACACAGCTCAAGTGAAAGTGTGTTGCCATTTTACCTGCTTTAGGTTTGACCAGCCCCACGGACAGGATGGTTTCACTGAGCCCGTCAAAATATGCAACGTCCCCCCTGTGGAACAAAGTGATGACAGTGTCCAATGAAAATGGGTCCATGTTTACTGCTCTTGCAATGTTTTTGTTTTTTTACTAAATAACTTAATTTATGAGTGCTTGGTACTCACCCATCCTCATAATTCCACATGAAGATATCGTTGTCAATGGTGAGCCATGCTCGACAGATTTCAGGAAAAACTCCCATCATACAATTGCACTGCATATCTGTTAGGGGAAGGTTAAGGGCTGGGCAGCTTTTCTGAAATGGTGGTTAGTTTTACACAGTTCACATAATCCTGCACAGGCATTTCTGAGTTCTATGGGTGAGACCTGGACAGTTAGACACAGCTCCCTATGTGTATTCTGATTCAGAGGGGTTGGGTTCAATGCGGAAGACAATTCAGTTGAAGGCATTCAGTTGTACAACTGACTAGGTACCCCCCTTTCCTCCCCCTAGTCTCTGAAAAGGATACGACTGAATTGCTCCACCAGCTCAGGGGGTAGGGGAACCCTTCGGACTGCACTGAGCTCAGGGAGGTTTGGCACACTGATCAGCCCAGGTCCCTGAAGAGGGTAGTCCATGTCCGACCCCCCAGACAAAGATGGCATGTCTGCAACACAGAGTGCGGAGTGAACTAAGCCCTGAGATGTGGCTGTAGCCTCCCTAGCCACAGTAAGCTGGCTACAGCCAAAATATCAGGGCTAAAGTGTCTTGTGAGATGAATTGATATGACAAACTTGAACATATAACCTTGCACCGCCAACTACTTGACTTACTGTGTGAGGGGACATTAAGAAGCTCTGAGAGATCAGGGAAGCAGCGGTCATCCTGAAGGTGTCTGTCTATGAGCCGGCCGGAGCTCTCCAGCGCTTCCGCAAGGGCAGCAGCAGGACTGCTGGGTCCCAAGGTGGACGGCATGTTTGACACTGTGAGACTGATGAGATTCGCATGAGAAGATGAAAATAACATTTCAGCACCACTGTGACGTCAGCCGTGGTCAAAATCCAACCACAAACAAACCAGACTGTCACCGCAGGTGCAACTTTACGGACAGACATGTCCCCTAACTTGCAAACTATACGACAGATGAAAAGCAGTACGGACATAGACGGAGTTGATTATATGGCAAACATAGAGTAGCCAACTAGCAAGCTCAATTTAGCCTGTCCAACCCCATCTCCACGTTCTGCAATGACTCTGTAGCTAGTTAACGTTGGCGAGCTAACGTTAGCCAGCCAATTAAATTAGTTATACACAACACTTGTTTATCAAAAGAAGGCTATTGGAAGTTATAAAAGTAAGTGTGGCGACTAACTTGTGAAACTGGATGAGTTAGCTATCTAAACTAGTTATATAGTAGGTTAATAGCACATATTAGCACATATTGCTAACACTAAAATAGCTAAAAACGCGGGCTAAACCCTGTTTATTCTAAGCTGCAAGCTAACGTTAGCTAGCTAACGTTAAGTGAGATTTGTTGAATAACGCTCGCTACTTTTCTTACATCTTACCCTACAGAAAGAAGTCCGGACGTAATTAATTGTTAACACAATGTGTGATAAGCAAATTATTCTAGTCTTCGGTGTAAACAAGTGTAGCAGCTAGCCCGCCAGCCTCATGACACTTTTGAAGAGGGTGAAAGGTTATAGGATGTACTTCCTGTGTAATTTCAAATACGCTTTAGAAGTGAATTTCTACATGCGCTCTATACTAATGGCATTTGCAAAAGTGTTGAACTTTTCATAATATTTCGTTGCCCAGACTAAAACGACTGACTTTTTTTCCCTCTTTTTTTTTCTCCAGTCGATAGAATCTGTTCTTGCAGCACAACGGACACTGTAATTACAATTTCTGTCCACTAAGAAGCGCCAGCGTATTAACTATAGGTTTGTACATGGTACATACATACCAGTTGAAGTGCTGAACGCATGTGCGAAATATCCAAACGCCTCTCCTTTCGGGCAGAAACAGAGCGCTCTGATTTTGGGCGGCAGATAGCATGGCGGGTAGGAGCGTTGGGCCAGTAACCGAAAGGTTGCAGATCGAATCCCCGAGCTGACAATGTAAAAAGCTGTACTACCCCTGAGCAAGGCCGTTAATCGACATCCACGTCCGTCGAACAGTGGGTTAAGGCAGCCCCCAGCACCTCTGATTCAGAGGGGTTAGGTTAAATGTGGAAGATATGTCAAAGCATTCAGTTGTACAACTAACTAGGTATCCCCCTTTCCCTAATGAGCTACTTCACTTTTTTTAGCCTGAAACCAAAAAAACAGCCTGGCATTCAGCACTTGACAGATTTGTTGGGACAGGCAACACACTTTCTTTATGGCACAAAACCATATTCATATTTTTCTGAATATTAATTTTCTTATGCGGATCATCCATCACGTTCATAGAATACATGGTTATACTAAATCCAGTTCATTACAATAACTGTCAGTGGCATACAGAAACAAGATAACAGATGGATTCACCACTGCTTTTTGCAAGGCCCTATCTGAAACAGAGTTGATAAGCGATGGATTTGAGTTCTCGGAGTTGCAGACACCTAGGTAATCAAACACCGTGGACTACTAAACTACCACAATAAACCCAAGACAAAATTGACCATAGTACAATTCTACTACTAGGGAATCAAAATACTGTAGCCCTTTCCATCATCCTGGACCTTCCACGTATAATATCAAAAACTAAAACAGAAAAAAAACAATAACAAAAATGACAAACAACAAATGACAAGTTGACAACAGATACTACATGGTGGCGCACCATCACCATGAAAAAAATAAAATAAAGTCAAATGCAAACGAGACAAGTAACAAAGAGAAGTAAAAAAATTTATTGCAGTATTTGCTCCGCCAGAAGTGCTGGGGATTCCTTTTCGTTCTCTTGGGTGACCTAATACATCAAAATCTAAATTTACAAAAAACCTCCCCTGCATGTAGGCCACATATACTGCATGCTTCGCTTTCAACCGAATAAATTATATCCAAGAGACTCCATTGTACAGCATGGGTAAACAAAAGGGAATAAAACAATAAAAAGGTAAAAGTTTTAAAAGTAGCTTCCCTGGAAACTAAGCTAAAGAAATCCATCCGGTGCTAGGTTAAACTCCAAGAACACTTTATTAAGAACATTAACAGACTAATTTTCAACATTCACTTTGTTTATTTTTTTAAACAGAATTTTTGTCAGCGATATAAACATTTTTGTCTTTTTTTGTTGTTAAACTATGATACAGTGGGAAAATCAAACAACCGAGTTTGCTGCACAACAGCGAAGGAGCTCCCACACAATGTTTTCCAAACATTTCCTTCTTGTGTTTTTTCTGTTTAACTTAAACATATCCTGGATCCAGATTAAATGTTCATCACAGACCAAAAGTTCACAATACTTGCTCTCTATCTCGTGCTTACATTTCATGTTTTGCGTGTCTGTAGTATTTTTGTATTTTCTGTATTAGAAAAACGTTGGTTCCTCATAATAGAGTTTGGCTGCAAAGAGTTTGTCTGTCTGAGAGTAACCGTATAGTCGATTAGGAAGTTCCGTCCTTGGCTGAGTACAGTGACCGTAAAGTCTGCACCACTCTGTTCGTCAGCTTGTGTGCACTCGTCAAGGGTATTTTCTTGTAAATAATGTCTGACTCCTTGATAGTGTCCACCCAAGGCACAGTTTTGCGTCCGTCCCGTTTCTTAGCCTCAGCCCAAACTCCAGAGTAGGACCCAGCCATCCAGTGCACCCTGTAGCCTGTGTTGGTCTTCTGGATGACGCGTGCGATCTGTGGCCGGTCCTTGTACTTGGGGCAGCAGAGGGCGATGACGTCCATGGAACCTACCGTCTCGTTCATGTGACCTGATGCCTCCGCAGAGTCGCCGTGCTTCCTGGATCTTCGTGATGACTGGGGAAAGAAGCAGCAGTATTACTACGACACCCAGCTAACTACTGCACCGAGGGCAGTGAGAGCAGATACAGTGCCTTGAGAAAGTATTCACATCCTTGACATTTTCCACATTTTGTTGTGTTACAGCCTGAATTTATTGAATTTATTAAAATTAGATTTGTAGTCACTGGCCTACACACAATACCCCATAATGTCAAAGTGAAATTGTGTTAAAAAAAATAATTTAATGACAAATTAATTAAAAATGAAAAGCTGAAATGTCTTCAGTCAGTAAGTATTCAACCCCTTTGTTATGGATAGCCTAAATAAGGTCAGGAGTAAACATTTGCTTACCAAATCACATAAATTGAATGAGTACCTCATCTCTGTACCCCACACATACAATTATCTGTAAGGTCCCTCAGTTGAGCAGTGAATTTCAAACACAGATTCAACCAAAGACCAGGGAGGTTTTCCAATGCCTCACAAAGAAGGGCACCTACTGGTAGATGGGTTAAAATGTAAATTTAAAAAACACTGAATATCCCTTTGACCATGGTGAAGTTATTAATTACACTTTGGATGGTGTATCAATACACCCAGTCAGGAAGGAAACCGTTTAGGGATTTCCCCATGAGGCCAATGGTTACATTAAAACAGGTAGAGTTTAATGGCTGTGATAGGAGAAAAAAAACTGAGGATGGATCAACATTGTAGTTACTCCACAACACTAACCTAATTGACAGAGTGAAAAGAAGGAAGCCTGTACATAATAAAAATGTTCCAAAAGATGCATCCTTTTCGCAACAAGGCACTAAAGTAATACTGAAAAACTTTTGGCAAAGCAATTCACTTTTTGTCCTGAATACAAAGTGTTATGTTTGGGGCAAATCCAATACAACACTTTACTGAGTGTGTACCACTCTCCATATTTTCAAGCATAGTGGTGGCTGCATCATGTCATGGGTATGCTTGTAATCTTTAAGGACTGGGGAGATTTTCAGGATACTAAAGAAACGGAATGGGTCTAAGCACAGGCAAAATCATAGAGGAAAACCTGGTTCAGTCTGCTTTATACCAGACAATAACGACAAATACAAGGCCAAATCTACACTGGAATTGCTTACCAAGAAGATAGTCTATATTCCTGAGTGGCTGAGTTACAGTTTTGACTTAAATCTACTTGAAAATCTATGGCAAAACCTGAAAATGGTTGTCAAGCAATGATCAACAACCAATTTGACAGAGCTAGAAAAAAATTGAAAATAATAATGGGAAAATGTTACACAATCCAGGTGTGGAAAGCTCTTAGAGACTTACCCAGAACGACTCACAGCTGTAATCGCTTCCAAAGGTGCTTCTACAAAGTATTGACTCTTATGTAAATTAGATATTTCTGTATTTAATTTTCAACAAACATGTTTTCACTTTGTCATTATGGGGTATTGTGTGTAGATGGGTGAGAAAAAAAATCTATTTTATCCATCTTGAATTCAGGCTGTAACAACAAAACGTGGAATAAGTCCAGGAGTATAAATACTTTCTGAAGGCACTGTAGGTTTCAGTAGCCAACATGGCAGTCAACAGTCTTCTAAAAAGCCATTAACAGGGACAATAACAGCTGTAAGACAGGCTGCTTGGGGCTCACCCCTGGGGTTTTCTCGTCTCCGTCACTCTCGTCGTCGTCCGTCTCTATAGGAGCCTGGTGGTGGTTCTTGTGGTCCTGGTGGCTGGACCCTCCCAGCAGTGAAGTGATGGCTTTGTTTCTGGCATTAGCGCTGGCAGACGCCTCACCTTCCTCATCCTCTTCATCAGGGTCCAAGTGCTCCATCAGTAACTTAAACTGAGAGAGACAAGAATATTAACCAGTCTGCTGCGCTCAGAAACAACACTAGTTCACCTTACTGCAGGGATCATCAACTAGATTCAGCCGTGGGCCGATTTTTTCTTGAGCGGATGGTCGGGGGGCCGGAAACATAATTACATACAGTTTGGAGACTGCAAATTGACCGCAAGAAGCCGAAACAGATATCATACTTGACTGAAACATAATAATTTCAAACCTTGCTTACATTTTATATGATCACATGTCTATTATGCGTGGGAATACTTGGGAACATATTTCATAAATTAAAATCACTTGGAGCTGATTTCCTGGTGTTTTTACAGTCAAATGTAAATATAATATAACCTAAAAAATTGTGAGGGCTTAGAAAACTTTGGGGGCCAAAACAACCGCGGGCCGCCAGTTTGCGAACCCTGCCTTACTGCATAAACCTTTCACAAACTACAAAAATAAACTCCATCTGGCTCAATTCCAAACCCAATTTTCCAAAACTCCATTATTTCCTTATTACGACCCAAAACAAAACAACTCAAGAGACTTTCAGAAAAAAGGAAGTGAGAGCGATCTCTTACATCAAGATACTGTTTGACGATCCTCCTCTTGATGTCGTAGGTCAGTTCAACATTGGCCAGGTCAGAGGTTAAAAAGTCCAATGTCTGGCGTGGGCTGAAGTGCACGTGACTCTTCCTGTTCACAGCCTTCTCGTACACCTTGGCCGATTCCGTCGGAGAGTACTTCTGGATTTTACTACAGTGGGCGGATGAAGAGGTTAAGTTTAGGTTATTTCTTCATTAACTGCGAAATTGGCATGGCAACATAAAAAGACAGAATACATATCAGTATCATATTGTGATCTTCCTAGCTCAGTCTTGTCCAGTGAGACGGTAAGGTGAGATGTTATGTAGTGACGTACCTGTCTGAGAAGCCATAGAGGTTCTTTAGGTGCTGCTTGAGAACCAACAGCAGAAGGATACCCTGCGAGGCGTTGGCAAAGTCCAACAGGGGGACGGGGTTGTCAGGCAGACGCTGCATCACCTTGTCCAAGTCCTCCATCTCCAGGTCAGAGTCAGAGTCAGACTCCACGTGGGCCTGGGCCCGGTGTTTGGGCTTCTTGGGCCTGTGGACCACCTCATCGTCCTCGTCACTGCTGTTGGAGCGGCTGCTGTGACGCTCCTCCTCCTCAGAGTTCTCCTCCTCTGAGTGATACTTCCTCTCTTTCTGCTTCTTCTCCCGCCGCCTCGGCTCTTTGAGAAGGGACTGCAGAGATGACAGAGGAGTGAGTCAGTCATTCACAACCAAACAAAAGCTAGTGTTGGGGATTATTATAGGGTATAAAACCCACTATAGCTTGTATGTCTTTAAAAGTCACATTATAGGTCGTGTTTTAACAAACCAGTCCACGTGTGGCTGCGTGTGATCTTGTGTGTATGACCTACCTCCTTGAAGGACTGCAGCAGGTTGCTGCCGGACACAGACAGGGTGATGTCTATGTGGTGCATGATGAACAGGGGCTCCTCCTGGCTCTGGTAGGGGAAACAGGCCAGGTTGTCTGCTATGTACAGGAGCATGTTTACCTCCATCTTCTGCAGTGGGGAAAAGTCACAATAACAACAATTACCTTCACCAAACTTTTGTCTACCTGTTCATTCTGTCTATGTACACTGCTATAATACTGATTCTTCTCAATGTGTATCTATCTAGGGGAAGGAGGGACTCACCGAGCTGTCATCAAACAGGCTGAGCAGTGAGATGAGGAAGGCTCGCCGGTGCTGCCGGTTGGATCGGACCATAGAGAAGAGGTGGGCGCAGAGGGCCGAGGTGGTCTCGTCCTGCCGGTAGCCACGGATCACCGTACCCTTAGCTGACCAGATAGCTTGCTGTACCTGGTAGGACATCTTCATCCCCGCCACGGCTTTCATCTGAACACACAACCAAACACAATGCATTATATACATTGATAACATACAGTAGATGATCACACTACCAGTCCGTTGAGAGGCCAGGCTGCTCTTTCTACCCTGAGACCAGCCCACAGACACTCACATGGATGAAGCCGGTGTACTTCTTATCAATCTCCACCAGCTGCTGGTCAGCCTTGTTCCTCATGGTGGGCTCTGGGTCCGTTCCCATGGCAATCAGGTAGGGCACACACTGAAAAAGAAGATGGATCAACAGCAGTTACAAAATCAATCAATTTTATTTTATATAGCCCTTCGTACATCAGCTAATATCTCGAAGTGCTGTACAGACACCCAGCCTAAAACCCCAAACAGCTAGTAATGCAGGTGTAGAAGCACGGTGGCTAGGAGAAACTCCCTAGAAAGGCCAAAACCTAGGAAGAAACCTAGAGAGGAACCAGGCTATGAGGGGTGGCCAGTCCTCTTCTGGCTGTGCCGGGTGGAGATTATAACAGAACTATGCCAAGATGTTAAAAAATGTTCATAAGTGACAAGCATGGTCAAATAATAATCATGAATAATTTTCAGTTGGCTTTTCATAGCCGATCATCAAGAGTTGAAAAACAACAAAACTGTTGACAACAGTGATGCTTTTCTCCATTATAATCACACATGTATTTTTTACATGGCCAGAGTTTAGGAATGATTTGTCTGAGAAGAGTAGCCCAATGGTATGCTGTATGGGTTTCTGAAGTTTTATGTACCTGCACAGGATGGATGAGGCCCTGGTTGAGCGTCAGGGCGATGACGTTGAGGGCAAAGTGTCGTACGTTGGACTGTGTGTGGAAGAAGGCCTCCAGCACCTGCTTCAGGTACAGCTGCATGATGGAGCTGCTCATGCCTGACGAGATGTCCCCCATCTCCTTCAGGTCCTCCTGCTTCGACAGCTTCTTCCCTGCAGACGCACAAAGACGAGAACCATTAGGAACCCTGAGCCTGGTTCAGCCGTATGGAAACTAGCCACTAGACATCATGGAGGCATGCCCTAACTAACACACCCAATATCCTGTGCCCCATTCTAACACTTTATTATATTGCTGTGCTTGTGTGTTTTCTTTTACCCGTATTGATGTGAATAAATTAACTTTTGCTTGGGCCACCAATATGAACATGTATACACTCTATTTTGTAAGTCACTTTGGATAAGGAAATGGAATATATTAGATTGAATAGACGCAGAGGTGAGACTCACACTGTTGGTCGGCCTCCTGCATGCGAGAATCCTCCTCCTGCAGGTATGTCTGCAGGTTCTTCAGCACCTGGATCTTCAGGTTGACGGAGCTCTTCCTGTCCGACAGGATGCCGTTGTACAGACTCTTCACATCCTGCATGAACATCAGCCCTGGGTACTGGATGAACTGGAAGCCTGGAGAACGGAGAGAGGGGGATGGGGTGTAACAGGGAAGGAAAAAGATATCAGCCCAAGCACTGAGGAACAAAAGCCATTGGTGGTGGATGACAGAAGTTTGTTAGAACAACTAGTGGTCTGTGCTAGGGTGAAGTAAGGTTAGCTTTACCTAAACCAATGATGGCCTTGGTCTGAACTTCCTCATCTTCATGTTTGGTGAAGTACAGCAGAAGTTCCATCACTTTGTCCTTTATCACAACCTGAAGGGAAAAAGCAACAGTGACTGACAATACATCAAGTATTCAGGTCTTTAAACATCCCCAACAATACAAAAATATATCTCCCTTCTATTTCCTGGCCCTACCTTGCTGGGGCCCTTGAAGTCCTCCTGGTCAAAGTCAAAGTGGCGACAGAGCGCCCCCACAGTGAACAGCGAGCGCAGCAAGGCCGGTTTGTTAGCAGCCAGAACAGGATTGTTGCAATCCTCTGAGTGCTGGGTCTTCAGCTTGGTCAGGGCACCATAGTAACGGTTGAAACAAGCCCAAACAAACTTGTAGTTGTGAGTGACCCGGTTCACGACAGCTCCAAGACAGCTCACACAGTGTTGCACAACCTGCAAAAAAAAATGACAGAATAACTAAAAACCGGTCCTTCACATTTGATTTGGTTCCTTCGAGGGTTATTTTAGTATTGAAGCTGGTTACAAGCTGTAGCCTTTACTAGAGATGTACCGTCATGCCGTATTTGATGGTGAGTTTCATGAGGTCTTCCTCTATGGTGGTGAGGAAGGTCTCAGAGGGGTGCTCCATCAGAGGGATCACCAGCTCCAGGATCTTGGCCACGTTACAGATCACCATGAAGTCACTCTGGGTCTGAAAACAAGATAAAATTCATATTGATACAGTCACAGAGATTTCTAATGTGAGACTAAGCTTGACCTGTTGGTCATGTTGTTGTATAAAACGTGTACTGACAATAATCAACCACTAGATGGCCCTAGAGCACTATGTAAAATCAAGTGGCTACTTTTTGCTTGAACTTTCTTACACTGGTCTCAATGTTCCAACAAATTGAGGAGAGAAGGTTTGCGTGGGTCCTTACGTTGCACTTGGTGGTGAGGTAAGGCTGCATGGTCATGGCATGTTTGACCATCAGCTGGGCTCGATTCTTACTGAACAGGAAGAGGGTGGTGATGCAGGACACCAGACGATTGGAGTTCACCCCCTTGTTCTCGATATCTGAAACAGAAAAACAGATCCTTCCTTCAGTCTCAACTGGACTTTCTATCATATCATAAATCAACAGTACATTGATGTGTCAGGATAAATGGCGATTCGCAATCTAAACTGTGAGTGACCTCCATACCAGCGAGAGACTCTTCGTATTTGAGGATGTGTTCCACTAGATTGTCCACCAGCTGAACGCAGGCCTTTCTGGCTGGTTTATAGGAAGCATCTTCCTCCGTCTTCAGCAGCTAAGTAAGGGGGAGGTTGTGAGGTGAGGCACACAACGTAAATCTTTCTGGAACTTGTTTGTAACAGCTCTCACAAGAGAAAAGTGATATATGAACAAGTCACAGTAGACCTGGAGTAAACAGCATAACTTCCCCCTGTACTTAAAACTTTCCACGACCACGAATAAATGGGACATCAATGAACCTGAGCCAATGCAAAAAAAGTTTTGAATGTGACTCGAGGCCAACTACCACCACGTAACACACTACGACAACTGGAAATACTCACGTTTTGAAGCAGCTGCTCAAACCAGTCATAGCCTGTATCTTTGCATGCAGACACCTAGGAAAGATGATGTCATCAGGTCAAGACATGTTGAACAGGCAACCCTCAAAATCCAGACTGAGATGTACATTGGAAAGATGTACATTGGAAAGTTATTTGACAGTTTGATAGTTCTGTACTCAGCTTTGAGCCCTGGAACTCACCACATCTGTGATGTTGAGGATCTTACGGGTCATGGCGTCTTTATCGTGATTGGGTGTAGGGGTGAACCAGAGTTTCTGGAAGGTCTCATTCACAAGTTTCTGAAGAAAGTGAGAAAGTGGGAAAGTAAGAAAGTGGAGCAAACGTTGAAATTTGCACACAAATGTGCAGACGACAACGTTCTGCAGCCCTGTGAAGTATCCATCAACAAATGAAACACGGACATGTATTACAGACGCAGACGGATACACACCTTGATGCCCTCCTCGTCGTTGACCCTGCGGATCATCTTGACACACATCTCAGTGATCTTGTTGAAGGTGGGTTGCTCCAGACAGATGTCTCTCAAGATCTTGATCACCCTCTTCCTCACACTGATACCCGTGTCCTAGAAACAAGAGGGGTGCAATGAGTTCAGATGGGAATGCAACATCCACCATATATTTACACATTTTCACTCCAGGGCTACCTCTGCCTTACAAGCGATCATTATATATATTGTCGGAAATAAATGAAACATGAAATAAATAATGTCATATTAACAAAACGACAATCTGAGTTACTTTTGTTGAGTAGAGGAGACATGATAGCTGTTCAAATGCATTTTGTTTACGTTTGAGAAGCCTGCAGTTCTCCAGCAGAGCCCTGGGTGGCAGTGTGGAGAAAATAATATTACCTTAGGTGAACTTTTACACTTGGAATGAACTCTCAGCTAGAGGTGGGAAGTGTCATCAGCCCAGTTCCATTTCTCACTACTCTGTCTCAGCTGATGCCTTCTCATTCTCCTAGAAAGGGCTCTGAGCCATGTTATCCTCTCTAACAGCTTGTTTGCGCATTGCTCAAAGAGTTGCACTTCACAGCTGTGTTTAGGGTGTCACGCTGTGACTCTATCTGTGCATAAAGATGTGTGATAACCTGCTTGCTCAGGTGTGTATTGTGGTCCGTGTGTGTTCGTTACCAGTATTCTCTCGATCAGCATGTCGTAGTACTGCTCTGTGAGCTGGGGTCTGCTCAGCACAAAGCGTCCCAGCAGCTCCACTGCAGCCTCGCGAACACTGGTGGAGTTGTCCATCAGACGACCATGGACCCCGCGCTGCATGTCCAACTGATGAGAGGAGAGGATGAGGACTGAGGAGACACTTATGCACAGACAAACAGGTATATATAGGTATATATACAGTGTCTTGCAAAAGTATTCACCCCCCTTGACATTTTTCCTATTTTGTTGCCTTACAACCTGGAATTAAAATGGATTTTGGGGGGTTTGTATCATTTGATTTACACAACATGCCTACGACTTTGAAGATGCAAAATATTTATTGTGAAACAAGAAATATGACAAAAAAACAGAAAACTTGAGCGTGCATAACTATTCACCCCCTCAAAGTCAATACTTTGTAGAGTCACCTTTTGTAGCAATTACAGCTGCAAGTCTCTTGGGGTATGTCTCTATAAGCTTGGCACATCTAGCCACTGGGATTTTTGCCCATTCTTCAAGGCAAAACTGCTCCAGCTCCTTTAAGGTTGATGGGTTCCGCTGGTGTACAGCAATCTTTAAGTCATACCACAAATTCTCAATTGGATTGACGTCTGGGCTTTGACTAGGCCATTCCAAGACATTTAAATGTTTCCCCTTAAAACTTCTTATGGCTGGGGGCAGTATTGAGTAGCTTGGATGAATAAGGTGCCCAGAGGTGCCCAGAGTAAACTGCCTGCTACTCAGTCCCAGTTGCTAATATATGCATATTATTAGTATATTTGGATAGAAAACACTCTGAAGTTTCTAAAACTGTTTGAATGATGTCTGTGAGTATAACAGAAAAACCTGAGAAAAAATCCAACCAGGAAGTGGGAAATCTGAGGTTGGTCTTTTTTCAACTCATTCCCTATTGAAGATAGTGGGATATTGGTCATGTTGCACTTCCTAAGGCTTCCACTAGATGTCAACAGTCTTTAGAACCTTGTTTGATGCTTCTACTGTGAAGGGGGGGCCGAATGAGAGTGGATTGAGTAAGGTCTCTCCCAGAGTGCCACGAGCTGACCATGCGCGTTCATGTGAGAGTTAGCTTGAGTTCCATTGCATTTCTGAAGACAAAGGAATTCTCCGGTTGGAACATTATTGAAGATTTATGTTAAAAACATTCTAAAGATTGATTCTATACTTCGTTTGACATGTTTCTACGGACTGTAACGGAACTTTTTGACTTTGTCTGCTCCTAGTGAACGCGCTTCGTAAGTTTGGATTTGTTTACCAAACGCGCTAACAAAGGGAGCTATTTGGACATAAATGATGGACATTATCGAACAAAACAAACATTTATTGTGGAACTGGGATTCCTGGGAGTGCATTCTGATGAAGATCATCAAAGGTAAGTGAATATTTATAATGTTATTTCTGAGTTCTGTTGACTGCACAATATGGCGGATATCTTTTTGGCTTGTTTGGGCTCTGAGCGCCGTACTCAGATTATTGCATGGTGTGCTTTTTCCGTAAAGTTGTTTTGAAATCTGACACAGCGGTTGCATTAAGGAGAAGTGGATCTAAAATTCCATGCATAACAGTTGTATCTTTTAGCAATGTTTATTATGAGTATTTCTGTAAATTGATGTGGCTCTCTGCAAAATCACCGGATGTTTTGGAACTACTGAAAATAACGCGCCAATGTAAACTGAACAAAACATACATGTATTGTCTAACATGAAGTCCTATGAGTGTCATCTGATGAAGGTCATCAAATGTTAGTGATTAATTCTATCTCTATCTTTCTCTATCCCGTTAACGGGATCGCAGCCGTAAGAAGTTAAACCACTTGAGTGTTGCTTTAGCAGTATGTTTGGGTCATTGTCCTGCTGGAAGGTGAACCCCCGTCCCAGTCTCAAATCTCTTGAAGGCTGGAACACGTTTCCCATAAGAATTTCCCTGTATTTAGCGCCATCCATCATTCTTTCAATTCTGACCAGTTTCCCAGTCCCTGCTGATGAAAAACATCCCCACAGCATGATGCTGCCACCAGCATGCTTCACTGTGGGGATGGTGTTCTTGGGGTGATGAGAGGTGTTGGGTTTTCACCAGACATAGCGTTTTCCTCGATGGCCAAAAAGCTCAATTTTAGTGTCTTCTGACCAGAGTACCCCTTCTTCCATATGTTTGGGGAGTCTCCCATATGCCTTTTGGCAAACACCAAACATGTTTGCGCACTTTTTTCTTTTGGCTTTTTTTCTGACCACTCTTCCGTAAAGCCCAGCTCTGTGGAGTGTACAGCTTAAAGTGGTCCTATGGACAGATACTCCAATCTCCGCTGTGGAGCTTTGCAGCTCCTTCAGGGTTATCTTTGGTCTCTTTGTTGCTTCTCTGATTAATGCCATCCTTGCCTGGTCCGTGAGTTTTGGTGGGCGGCTCTCTCTTGGCAGGTTTGTTGTGGTGCCATATTCTTTCCATTTTTTAATAATTGATTTAAATGGTGATCAAAGTTTCTGATATTTTTTTATAACATAACCCTGATCTTTACTTCTCCACAACTTTGTCCATGACCTGTTTGGAGAGCTTCTTGGTTTTCGTGGTGCCCCTTGCTTAGTTGTGTTGCAGACTCTGGGGCCTTTCAGAACAGGTGTGTATATATACTGAGATCATGTGACAGATCATGTGACACTTAGATTGCACACAGGTGGACTTTATTTAACTAATTATGTGACTTCTGAAGGTAATTGGTTGCACCAGATCTTATTTAGGGGCTTCATAGCAAAGGGGATGAATACATATGCACGCACCACTTTTCTGTTTTTAATTATTTTTTAATTATTTGAAACAAGTTATTTTTTTAATTTCACTTCACTAATTTGGACTATTTTGTGTATGTCTATTACATGAAATCCAAATAAAAATTATTTTAAATTACAGGTTGTAATGCAACAAAATAGGAAAAACACCAAGGGGGATGAATACTTTTGCAAGGCACTGCAGGTGGATCAGTTTTCGTGTTGGGTAGAGCAGACTCACCCTGGCTAGAATACTGGGGTCTACAGCCACCACCTCAGACAAACACTTCATGGCTTTCGTTCTGACAGCTATGGCACTCTCCCCCAGCACTCTCAGGATCTGTTTGAGAGGAGAGAACAGAGATCCATTCTTTACAAACCATACACAAAGCACCAAGTCTACCATACGCTGGTTCACAACACGCAGGAATTAAACAAAAATCACACTCTTACCTGTGTTAAATAAATATCGAAGCTCTGCGCAAACGGCCTCATAGAGGCCAAATATCTGACAATCAGGCAGGAGTCGTCATAGTCCACAGTGTCAGAGTTCATCCTGTGGGGGAAAAGAGAGACAGGCCAACATTGAGGTTGAGCCACATTTACACTTGAGTCATTTAGCACTCTTACCCAGAGTGACTTACAGGACAAATTAGGGTTAAGTGCCTTGCTCAAGTGCTCATCGACAGGTTTTTCACCTAGTCGGCAAAGGGATGCGACCCAGCAATCTTTCAGTTACTGAGTGGGACAGCGAGGGTTGAGTCCTACCTCAGTGTGCTGAACTGCGAGGGCGCGGTCTTGATGATGTTGCGGAGGTACTTCTTGCGGGCCTCAGCTCTCTGCATGATCTCGCCGGTGCTCTCGATGTCCTTGGCGTGGTGCTGGCCTTCAGAAGAGTCCTCGTCCCCTCGCTGGTTCTGAGACTTCATGGCCTTTTCTGTCTCTGTCAAAGTGTCCCTGAACCACTGAGCTATGTAGAACTTCCTGGCAAACTGAGGAGCAGCAGTGGAAATGAAGAGTTACACCTCTCATCTGATATGTAAGTAACGGGCAGTTATTACTACAGTATGTGCATTAAACACACTCACAACTAGAGATGGATCCGTCTCTGCGTTCTCATCCATGTAATCCAGCAAGGCTTTCTGTAGCTGTTGGGTCTCATCATTGCCTTGGGTCTGGGTTGGAAATACAGCAAGAATATTGAGGATGAGGTTGAGCATTGTCCTGGTCAACCTAAAATGTGTGCGTGTTCAGATTGTTCTGTGTTTGACTGAACGTTTACCTCTTTGAGGATGCGGTCAATGGAGCGCTGGTCCATCTGGCTGGTGACGGCGTCTTTCCGCAGGCGGGCAGCGACCGTGCCCAGGTAGTCAAGCGATGCCACCCTCAGAGCCATCTCCGTCTGCTTATTACTGAACTGGTGCACCTGGAACAGTGGATAGGGAGAAGTGTGTCATTCAGGCTGTTATTTTTTTCCACAACAGCAAAGAACTCACCAGAGTAGTGATGGGCATTTTAAATCATGTAACTATTTTTGGGGGATATCCGGATAGTCGAAATACACGTGTTTTTAAATGTGTTATGTTTCTAACCTGAGCTTCTGCTACAGCAGCGGGCTGGGGAGTGACTGGTGTGTGAGACGGAGAGAGAGACTAGTAAAGTAGCAACGCCATCTCACTCTAGACAAACTTGTAACGGTTGCCATAGTTTATCTATCCGACAGTGTATGTCTAGACTGCATCAAATCAATGTAGAGATGTAGATAGCTAGCTACTTGAGGCTATAATATGCGGCGCTCCCCATCCTAGTCAACAAATAACAACTCCATTCAGATTAAACAACAGCCTACCTGTCGGTTGTAGCCCACGCCTTCTCATTTAGCAAACTTTTTATTATGTAATTTTTTATAAAATGTTGGAATGCTTAGAGATCTCTCACTCCACTTGCTACACATGGAACCTCTGCTGCTTTGAATGGCCGACAGAAACAAGCAGCTACACGCGTGAAACGTGTGTAGGCTACCGGTATGTCTATATTGTGGAGCGCACGTCATAAAAAAATACAGTTAAAAGTTTGTTTTATTAAATTAAGAATTTCAAACGTCATGGTACTATATATCCTTGTATGGAACAATGTCACATAGACAATTTAACATTTTGACAAAGCCTTTTCATTTTTAAAATAGTCCTATATTATTTTCTTATTTTTAGGATTACTCACACAAGTAATCCAATACTAATGTATGTTCGGATATCTGGATAAACGTGCCCATCCCTACACCAGAGGAGTCCTATGTGCTTTTATCTCTACTGCTAGTCAATAACTGATTGATTTAGCTGAATCTTTGTTTCTATGACGGATGGACTCACCAGTAGACGGCCCAGCAGACTGAGGAGAAGCTCTGAAGCTGGCCACTCTGGTTTGTTCACCGTAGACAGCAGGTCCTGGACAAAGTTCTCAAACAGCGGCCGGTAGTCCTCCTCTCCCTGCTTACTGCCACACCTGAAACACAGACAGAGGGAAGTTTGATCGAAGAGCTTACAGTATCATAACAGATATCTTACACCATCTTTAAAAATAAAATAAAATAAAAATGTTACCCCTTTTTCTCCCCAATTTTGTGATATCCAATTGGTAGTTACAGACTTGTCCCATCGCTGCAACTCCCGTACAGACTCGGCAAAGGTCGAGAGCCACGCGTCCTCCGAAACACGACCCCGCCAAGCCGTACTGCTTCTTGACACACTACTCGCTTAACCCGGAAGCCAGCTGCACCAATGTGTCGGAGGAAACACTGTACAGCTGGTGTACACTGTACAGCCACTAGCACTGCGATGCAGTGCCTTAGACCGCTGCGCTACTCGGGAGGCCACACCGTCTTCTCATAACAGTTAGGATGTAGTTTGATTTTGAAAACGAGAGATCAACTTACTTCTTTAGGAAGACGGACAGGAAGTTCTGAGCTGCTCTCATGGCCGTCTCATAAGAGTTAGTGATCTGGACATCTTGATCCACCTGGGAAAATAGAGAGCGCTTGTGAACAAACTAAATACGGAAGTCTTTGGCTGAGAATTCTGTCGAATCATCACTAGCCCAGGTAGTATATGGCATCTCTAACATACCTTCTTGTTGTACTCATCGTCGTGACTGTCCCTGTTGTTGGGGAGGTGCACCACACACTGGATGAGCTGAAGCACCAGAGCTGTGACCATCTGGATGTACATGGGCTCCCCATCCTTATCACTGCTGTTCAGCCTAGGGACACACACATAGACAAAGAAACACGGACAATTCATTTGAGGCAAGATAAACACGCTGAAAAGAACCAGAAAAACATTTGAAAAATAAGGACTGTTTCTTGAGAACTATGACATGGCTTGGTCTCTCGTGGCGCATGTTCTCTACAGGTGCAGTTACCTGAAGTTCCTGAGGCTGCGTTTGCTGGTGGGTAGTCTGGCCAGAGAGGTGAAGATCTCTTCCAGGATGAGCTGCCTGTGCTTCTCATAGCGAGAGAACACCTAAGGGAGATCAGGAGAAAAGGCTCATCATCGGAGTCACACACACACACACACACACACACACACACACACACACACACACACACACACACACACTCTATACACACACACATTGGTAATATTGTTATATTGTAAAGATTATATTGTACATTTGTAATAATAGAATAATCATGTATTGTATGATGAATTGTTTTATTTGATGTAATTGTTCTAATCCTGTTTGGACCCCAGGAAGAGTAGCTGCTGCCTTGGCAGCCGCTAATGGGGATCCTAATAAATACAAATAAATGAAAGAGTTACCCTGACATTGCTATACATAATACATACACAATGAAAGGAAATATATTCTAGAACAAATCCAGACTCCATGGGAACCCTGGTTTGAAGCACCACATCAAGAGCAACCCTGGCCCTGCTATATAAGGGCTGTATGGATGCACAATAAAGGGAACTTTATTTATATTGACTCTGTACCGGTACCCCCTGTATATAGCCCCGCTATTATTTACTGCTGCTCTTTAATTATTTGTTATTCTTATCTCTTACTTTTTTTAGGGATTTTCGTAAAACTACATTGTTGGCTAAGGGCTTGTAAGTAAGCATTTCACTGTAAGGTCTACCTACACCTGTTGTATTCGGCGCATGTGACAAATAAAATTAGATTTTTCAAGAACAAAAGGCAGAACTCAATGGGAACCCTGTTTTGGATTCTTACCGCAGTCACCAGTTTGATGGCACACAGCTGTAGCTCACTGACACTCTCCACAAAGAATGGAGTGATGCCCATTGAGGAGACCTCAGGTAAGGAGAGAGGGAGAGATGGGTCACAAGGTGAGCAGGGGTCAGAAAGGGTCAGAGGTCAAAGGGCATGACCCCCAGGTATAGCACTAGGAGCCGAGTCTCACCTGTAGGATGGTGGTGTCAGTCAACAGCTGGATCTCCAGGAGCTCAGAGATGTTGCTGACGATGTCACACACCTTGTTGTAGAGCATGATGATCACCCTCTGCTTGTGTGTGGAGCTTTTAGCCCTCTTAGCCCTGGAGCTCAGATAGCCACCTGGGTGGGAGACGGGAGGAGAGACAATGAGAAAAACAGTTAACAAGGAATGTAGAGCAAAGACCCTCTCCACAGTTAGTCAGGGCAGGAATATGCATAAGTGCAGTTAGTTCAGAGACAGACCACACTGCCTTGAATATACACACTGTGTTTATTCTTTACAATAACCGCCTTTCAAATGTTCTGGGTGCTCTGGTTTTGAACAGAGTGTATCAAGACTGTGACTGGACATTTATATGGCCTGTTCTCGCCACATTATGCTATGGCTTTGCTCCAATTGCTTTTGATAGTAAGGTGGGTTTAGGGTGCTGACCTCCATGAGGGTTCACTCTGTAGACAGGGTCATACTGAGGGTAGAGGGTGTTCTGCAGGTGAAACTTGGTGTACTGCAGCACCCTCTCAATCACGTCCTCGATGTACACCGCCTTGGGCATGCGGGACGACGTCATGATGTTGAGGGCCGTCAGACAGGCGTCAGCTGACTTGGTCACGCGCTCCATGATGAGGTCACGCCACAGCCGCTCCTCGTCTTCTGCGTCTGCGTCCTGTTGGGACAGAGAGAGAAGACGTTCAGACAAGTGGAACTTCTCCATGGAACATGCTTTTTAAGTCAGGAGGAGACATAATCTGTGTCCAGGAAACCATATGAGGGGACAACTTACATGGTTCATCAGTGTGGAGAGCTTGGAACCATCCTGAATGTTCTTCTCCAGGATGTTCAGGACCTTCACCAACTTATCAGATGGAAGCTATGGATGAGACAGATGAGAAAATACATAACAGAATACCTTATCCAATTTAGGATTGCCAAAAAGACTGACATCATCCTGCATCCAGTGTTCCCTTTTCTTACCCTGAAGGTGATGCCCATGGCCTTGATCTTAGCAGATTCGCTGCCCAGCTCACTCAGCTGGTGTTTCCCCAGCAGAAGCTCCTGTGGGATCTCATCATCATCTGTTGACAAGAGTTCTGCAGTTAGAGGAAGCAGTCCTGTCACCATCATTTGTCACTGAACATTACATTACGGCTGAAATCAAATTACATTTGAAAATAATTCCAACAATCACAAGGTTATCTGTCCCATCCTTGGTAGAAGGTATTATAAACACCGACTCAAACCGCCGAGGATTTAAAAAAAACACCTGTAAAAGTAGATCATGAATAATGCATACCCATGGCATTGAAGTCAATGTCCTCCAAGCTCTCCAGAATGTTGTCCACACTGGCTGAGAACCTCTTGAACGTGGAGGAGTCCATCAGTTCTTTTGAGTAAACACAGAGAAAGTGAGTAACCTGCGTTAATGGGACAAAAGTCATACAACAAAGACACTGCTGAAGTTAGGACGAAATTACCTTCTGGTGTCAGCTTGGGCTCGTATGCCTTCCTCTTCTTCTGTTTCTCCTTCTTCTTCATCTTTCTGGCAACTGGACAGGATAGATACATGTTCGAAAAATACATTGGACAGCAACACTTACCTAGTGAAATATTACTATAGATTTAAGATCTTAATTTGAACTATATAGTCTAAGCAAAATAATCATGCAGCAACAGGATTTGAATGTTCAGTCCATACTGTTGCTTGATCGGTGGTTAGGCTATTAGCTGGCCAAAAGTAGGCTGTGTGAAAAGTGGAATACTGTTAATATAACTGTGTTCGTGGTGGTTTTCAGTGAATTTACGTAAATCACAAAGCTCAGCAACAAAAGGGTGATCAAATGATGATCTTACATCTCATCCTCTGCATTTTTACCCTGCATCTAATGCCCAGGTATAGCCTGCTGGTTTAAACTCTTCAGACAGTGGAAAAAAATAACCACTGACGCCCATGCTGGATGGTCAGTCGAAGACAGTGCCAGACTTACGGTCACTCATGCTGGGTGGTGGGGATTCCTCATCCGATTCCTCTGGGCTGCGTTCTCGGTAGCGCCTGCCGGATCCCTTGCGCCGCTCCTGGGAGCCCCCACTACTCCTCCGGTGCTCTCCTGAGCCTCTCCTCTCCCGCTCATCAGGCGCCCACGTCTTTTCTCGCTCCTTCTTGTGACGCTTCCGTGCAGCTGCACGGAGAGAAAGAAGGAGCAACGAGTTACAGGATGTTGCTTTAATCATCAGGGGTTTGTTATCAACCAGTAGCCTGCACTACTGGGATTGAAATGAACACAGTTTTGGATATGGCTGTGGGGGGGGGGGACAGATATGTGTGTGACACTCACACTCCGTCACAGAGTCGTTGTCTGAGTCGTCGGAGTCGACTTCGGCATACTTGGGCTTCTCGTTGACGGTGCTGCGCTTGCGTTTGTTCATCTTCACTCTCTCACACAGTGGCATGGTGGACTCTATCTCAGCAATGAGATGAGGAGGCAGTTCTTTCAACACTGATTCGTCAAGACCTCCTAAGGAGAGGTCACCCAGTCATCTATTAGCCCTTGTATGAAAGGTACACTAACAACGACACATTACGCGCCACAATTAAAACCAGTAGTGTCTTGTATACAGGATCATTAGCAAGGCCTCATGACCAAATCAAATCAACCCCAAAATAAATCATAATCCCTTCAAAGGGGGTGAAATACAGTACGTGATTGTGTGCTGCTAGTGGATCAATGTGCAAAGTAATTAAAACTCTCAAAGTTCTCATATTAAGTCAAAAACGCATGATGTCAAAACCATAGTTAAACCTTAACTTCACCCACACAATAAGCTAACCCAGTCAGTCACGCATACAGCAGGATGTCTCTTACCTTTCCCAGACTTCTCATGAGAGTGTCTGCTCTTGGAGGACTTGGAGCCGCGTGCGTTCCTGTCCTCCCTTTCCCTGATGATTTTCTGCACCTCGTCGATGCTGAGTTTCTGCAGCACCACAACAGGTTTGGCTCCTGTCTTCATCTCCTCTACAAGCCCCAGTCGCTCCAGCTTGACCCGGGGCTCGCTCCAGCCCTCCATTACAGGCCCCAGACCAGACCCAGGCTTCCTCATCTCAGCTGCCAACACATGCCCATCCTTATCCCGCTTCATCTTGGGAATCACAAAGTTCTTAAAGCCTCCAGACTTTACCCCCCCTAGCAGGTAGGCAGGGAACTCCTGTTTGCTTTCAGCAGGCTGCTGTTGCTGCTTGGAGTCTTGTCGGTTCCTGCTGCCGTCCCCACTCCTCCTCTCCTCCCCGCTCCTCCTCTCCTCTTTATTAGGGGGTTTGAGGTTGGGGCATGGCCGGTCAGTCCTCTGGCGCACACTGGGGTCCACCCCCCCTCGGCCCTCCTGCTTAACCCGCGGGCTCTCTGGCCTGGAGCGCTGCTCTGGAGACCGGCGGTCCCGTGGTTCCCCTGCCTCTGTCCTGTGTTTCCTCTCCCTGTCTTTATCCGCCCGCTCCCTGTCTCTGTCCCGTCCATGTTTGGAGTCGTGTTCCCCCCTGCTGGACTTGCTGGGGGTCTCTGGCCTGCGGATACGGGATGTGTCGCTGTCTCGGGACCTGTCTTCCCTGTGACCAGAGTCTGAGCGGCCCTCGTGCCGTTGTCGTGGCGTGTCAGGCGTCCTGCTGTCAGGTCGGGCCTTGCCATTGTCAGGTTTTCCGTCGTGTCTGTGTTTGGACGAGTCTCTTCTGTTTTCGTGCTTGTGTTTAGGGGTCTCCGGTCGGCCGTCGGGGCCCAGCTTCTTGGGTGTGTCGGCGCGCTGCTTGATGACCTCTGGCCGGCCGTCTGCAGTCTGTAGTCGCTCTCCATCCGTCTTGGACTTTAGCCGCAGGACTCCGGTAGAGTCGGAGCCGTCCTCTGGACCCAGGCGTTCCTCGGGCCAGCGCCGGGCCTCCACGGCTGGGGTGGGGGTGCCCATGTTCACCTCTGGCTGCCCGTCAGCTCTGCCTGCTTGCTGCAGGTCGATGCTGACCATTAGGGCAGGCCGGCTGGCACCATTACTGGCTGCACTAGCCTCCTGGGGTGCCAACTTGCTGCCAGCATTGCCCCCTCCCACGCCAGGCTGAGTTGCCCCCGCTGTACCTCCAGCGCCAGGCTCTTGGGGATACGAGTCCTGCTTCCGCTTCTTCAGTGGCTTGTCTACAATGAGGAAACCATGGGTAAGGAAATTGACAGACACCCACAACTATCAAGTTCTTTCTCCCGTCTCTCATTATTAAGTGAAAAATATTGCCAGTATGTGATAAATCAGCAAGTGTAAAACTAGATGAAGCAAGATGTGCACACTCACCTTTATCCTGAACCTCTTTGGAGCAGCGCTCCCTTTCTATGAGCGTCTCTCGTTCTATCCTCTCGATCTCAGCAAGAGCATCCATCTCAGCATCGTCGTACACAGCTCCGCTGATCACCCCTATAGCCTGTTTGGTGTTCTGGAGCACAGGGACCTGCTGGTAGCCTGACTGCTCCCCCTGGCCCGGGGCTAACCTGTGGGCAGGGTCCTGCTGCGTCCGGGAGAACTGCAGGCTGTTGTAGGCCAGGTCAGTGTCCTGGTCCTCTACCCCGGATAGGAGCTCTCCAGATTGGTCCAACTCAGAGGACTTCACCCGGGACAGTTTGAGCGTCAGCTTGGTAGAGTCTTTAGAGGGAGAGCTAACAATGTCGTACATGGCAGCTTTTTCCAACTGCTCTTTCTCCTCTTTAGTTAGCTTCTTCTGCTTCTTCTTGTGGTCAGGAGAGTCCAGGAGGAGGTCGGGAGCGGAGTCACGGGGGGGAGCATAAGGTGGAGGGGATTGCAGAATGAGGCCAGGTCGTGACCCTGCCAAAACCAAAAAGGTGAGTTTATTTTTTAACAAGGATTTTTTGCAGCAGCGGTGGCAAAGTCAGCTTGGTGGGGGAGCTCAAACGGTATAAAAAAAAATCTATGAGGGCCCCATGACATTTTTTTTATTTTACATTCTCCCTCTGTAGATTTGTTTGAGTGATTATTAGTTCTCAAATAGGATCTTATTTAAATATATATAGCTCCATTATCTATTCTACATATTTAGATATCTTGTTTAAGTTTACACTGAAAACGTTTACCCAACTTTTTTGTAATCATTATGTGAAGTGGTGGGCCGCGGCTACTAAATGAATATAGGGGAAACACTGCTTGGCATAGAATAGGTAGGTTGACTCGTGATTTCCAGCCCACAGCATGATCATGCATAATACCTTTTGGGGTCCCTTCGCTGCCCACAGGGGAAGAAACAGACTGGGGCGATCGGAGCGGGAAGGAGGCATTTCTCATGGAAGGATCACTCTCCTAGGGAAAACACATATCACATAAGTATCTATATTATAGATCATTCAGGCAGTGTACAAGCAATGAGGATCCACGCGAGGAAACTGAATTTCATGTGAAAATAGTCTCTTTGCTAGGTAGAGTTTCATTTTGGTATGAATCATTTCTTGTGTTTACCTCATTCCCTAGTCTGTGGACTATGTTCATGTAGTCTTCGTTCGAGCCATGTCTGGCATTGTGATTGGCTGAGTTGCTTGAAATTTGCCCGGAGACCTTGTTGTCGTGGATGTTCCGCATGCTAGCAGGAACCACGGGACTGGCAACTGAACAGACACAGACAGACACCCAAATAAATCTCACATACAATCTATCAATAGTTTAACTGCCTTCCAGCTAAGCCAAAACCCATACTCAACCACTGGTTCACCTGTAAATCTTGTTTAAAAGGTGGAATGAATGCAAATAAACAAGACATAAAACAACAAAACAAAAGAAAGAAAACGTGAAATATTATGCCAATGTACAGGAATCTTGCAGCAAGTGTGCATTGCAAATCAACACTGCATCCTGTAATGTTACACACAGAGTTTGCGTCGACAGAGCATGGATATTCTGTGCTGCAAATAATAAGGCACAGACACAAGAGCCGATGGGTCACAGCTTGGAGGTGATGGGGCAGGATAGCGGATGTTTGACATGATGTCCCCAGGTGACTCCCGTACCTAAGGTTGGGGTGGAGGGGTTCTGGTGGGGGGAGGCCTGGGGCTGGGTCTGCACCTCTAGGCAGGGCTGCACAGGCCTCTTGGGGCTTCCTGAATAAGAGGGTGCAGCCGGAACGACAGGGGAACCATGCAGCTCTACGACCACAGAACATCAACACAACACACCAGGGTAAACCATGGGTATATATCCATGTTATTTTGACTCATTATTGTTATTCATTATGCACTCCTCGTTTCATTATTTCTACTTTAATCTTTAACTCTGCATTGTTGGAAAAGAGCCTGTAAGTAAACATTTCATTGTTGTTTATGAAGCATGTGACAAATACAATTTGGTCTGTTGGTTCAACACAGAATCAACATCCTGACACACAGTACCAGTCAAAAGTTTGGACACACTTACTCGTTCAAGGGTTTTCCTTTATTTTGACTATTTCCTACATTGTAGAATAATAGTGAAGACATCAAAACTATGAAATAACACATATGGAATCATGTAGTGAGCAAAAAAGTGTAAAACAAGTCCCATAGGGCAGCACACAATTGGCCCAGCGTCGTCCGGGTTAGGGTTTGGCTAGTGTAGGGCGTCATTGTAAATAACAATTATCTTAACTGACTTGCCTAGTTAAATAAAAAACTTAAAAAGCTGGTTGAGAGAATGCCAAGTGTGTGCAAAGCTGTCATCAAGGCAAAGGGTGGCTACTTTGAAGAATCTCAAATATATTTTGATTTGTTTCCCACTTTTTTGTTTACTACATGATTCCATATGTGTCATTTCATAGTTTTGATGTCTTCACTATTATTCTATTATGTAGAAAATAATGAATGAGTAAGTGTGTCCAAACGTTTGACTGGTACTGTACATAAAAGCTAGGTACAGTACGGTTATCTGAAAATCAGTTCGTAGGTTTCATGCATCATTTTCCTATACAAAAGCAGAGGTGCAGTCTCACCTTGCTGGATCTGTTGGTGCTGAGAATAGCTGGGGGGATGAGGGTACTGCTGCATGTAACTTGCAGGGCTTTGGGGGGCATAAGGGCTAGGCACAGGGCTGTTCTGCTGGGGTGTGAACCTAGCGCCGGACCCCATCTGTGGAGATGCAAAGCGACTGTAGAGGAAGAGGATGAGAAGAACATGTCAATTCCAAGGGAACTTGCAACTCTCAAAGGCTGACAGAAGTATTGAATGAACTATCAGAGCACCCACTGTACCATTACACCAAATTGAATGAGAAATGTATCGTTATACCTAGAAGGGCTGTGTGAGATAGTGGATTGCTGGTAGTTTGTCGACGCCGGACTCCCATGCATGGAATTCTGGGACATCTTGTACTGCGGCATTATTGGCTGCTGCATTATATCTTTGAGATGAAAAGAAGAAGTGATTAAAGAGGAGTAGAGAAGGCCAGTGCACAGCACCAGTACGGAGGCAACCTCCAGTCCAAGACAGAGGGGTCCTGTTTATGTCAGTGGAAGATAGAAGACCTCACTCAAAGAACTATTAAGCTACTTCAGGAGCGAGACTGCATGAGATCACTTTCTGATCCTCACTCAGTTATCTGGTGGTTTGACAAAATGCATTTCTTTACAAAACACTAGTATTTAAGAGTTATGGGGAGTGCAGGAGATTATAGTAACAGAAGAAGTTTTCACAGAGTGTACAACAAAGTCCGATAAACACATTGCACGATTCACTGTTGAATACAACAGCACAGCGTCAGGCCAGAGGTTTGGGAGACATTTCCCTGGAGGACATGCAAACGGTCGGGGTCACTTAGCCAGCAGAGATGACACAGGATACAAGTCTGTGTCATCATCATAACACACTTAGCTTGCCTAATCAAGGTCCTTAACCAAACATTAACACATAAATAACTGCTTGGAAAAACAGAGCACGACAGGGACAGTGATAAGCTATTTCAATTATCCGGATAATGAATGCAACAGCAGCTAGGGTAGAGGTTAGCAAACTCATTTGCATGTCTACTATGGATGACAAACTGTCTCAGACATGACGAGGTTCCAAGTCTTGCGCTGTATCCCAATCTCAGCACAGCACTACACAGTACAGGGGATCCCTTCTGGCACCAGCCTCAACAGTCTGTGCAGACACCACTTTCCCCCTATAGCACCAGCAACTAGACACCAGTTTGTCACTGACTGAAATCGCTGCATGATCTGTCCATAGATCACAGAGCAATTAAATGTTTTATCAACTATACTCAAGGCAATAAGTACCACAAGCTCTTTCCAAGCTACAAGTACAGCGCTAACTCTAAAAATCACCCAAGACAACAAAGCTTAGCCTTGCAATGCCTCAAAAAGCTGTTTTGACCCAGAAAACACATTTGACCCAGGAAGTGTTACTCGGGTCAACAAATCAAGGCCCTAAGAAGAAGGGACACAGTCAGTGCTGTGTTAGGCCATACAATGTGCTCCAGAGCAGCGTTCAAGACACTCTCTCCGTACCACCCTGAACCCCATGCCAGGCTGACTTACTTTTCTCCCTGAAGATGTTGGGGTTCCTAGAGAGCACTGTCTGCAGCAGCACAGGCACGTCACCCTCCGGGTCATCACTGCCCAAGTTGTCCTTCAGCTCTCTGCAATGGGAAGGGAGGGGCAGAAAGGTTACAGGCAGCACATCAGAATAAATTACAAACTTTATACATGAATCAACAATGGCAACTGTGGCTCATAACTTTCTCTACTCAGCTGTTTTGAAAACAAGCGTAGAAATGTGCAGGGGTGTGGAGGTACTCACATGTGCTCGGTGGAAACCTGGTTGAGGCTGTGAGCCAGCTGGGACACCAGGTTCTCATCCCGGCAGGCCAGCAGACAGTTGACCTCCTCCGCGATCCTCCCATTGTACAGCAGACTCTTAGTGGTGGTGGCAGGGAGAGGGGATGGCAGGGGCAGCTGGTTTAACACTGCAAAGACGAAGAGGAGACAGGTTAGCCTGAGTGAGTGGGAGGTTGGGTGAGCGAGAAGACATCCGCCATAATAAAAAGACACTGAATATCCCTTTGAGCACAGCCAAGTGAATAATGATGTGGATAGTATATTATACCACCCAGAAAATAAATATCCCACCTTCCTTCCTAACTGAGTTGCCGGGTAGGAAGGAAACTGCCATGGGATGTCAAGATTTTTATTTTATTTCACCTTTATTTAACCAGGTACGCTAGTTGAGAACAAGTTCTCATTTACAACGGCGACCTGGCCAAGATAAAGCAAAGCAGTGCAACACAAACAACAATACAGAGTTACACATGGAATAAACAAACATACAGTCAATAATACAATAGAAAAAGTCTATATACAGTGAGTGCAAATGAGGTAAGATAAGGGAGTGAATGCAAGAAATAAGCCATAGCGGCAAAATAATTACAATAAAGCAATTAACACTGGAGTGATAGATGTGCTGAAGATGAATGTGCACGTAGAGATACTGGGGTGCAAAGGAGCAAAAATAAATAACAGTATGGGGATGAGGTAGTTGGATGGGCTATTTACAGATGGGCTATGTACAGATGCAGTGATCTGCTCTGACAGCTGGTGCTTAAAGCTAGTGAGGGAGATATGAGTCTCCAGCTTCAGTGATTTTTGCAGTTTGTTCCAGTCATTGGCAGCAGAGAACTGGAAGGAAAGGCAGCCAAGAGGAATTGGCTTTGGGGGTGACCAGTGAAATATACCTGCTGGAGCGTGTGCTACGGGATGAGGCCAATGGTGATAAAACACCTATAGTTCTCTGTTGATGTGGTTTTACGACACCCTTTAACGACACCTGCGGTGTATGTGCAGCAATGGCAGAACAACATTAAAACTAGTTAACTATGATTTGTGATCATGGTCATCTCTGCTCGCTGTAACCAACAAAGGCTGAGATGGGAAAAATGTGCATGCAGGGTTCAACAGTAACGATGGCCAGTGGATCTCGACAGTCACTGGCCCGACCTGGCCATTAACTTTTCTGCGCATTTTTGAGTTCCATTTCAACATTTACCTTCTCTGTCACAGTCTACCATTGAAACCCAATGAAGACCACAGGCAGAATACTCAAGCTAGTTGTATTTAAGCAATATGATTGGCCATTCATTCAAGCACCACCACGCTACTGATGCCTTCACACAGCACACGCAAACTGTCCAGAGCAAAAAGAAACACACAATAATACATTCGCTGAGCTTATTTATTTTACGGAAAGGGATTTACAAAATTAAACTCTCTGCTTTGGCTGGAACTCAAATTGCTAGGGAGCTGGCCCACATTTGTAATATTTTTTTCAACCTTTATTTAACCAGGTAGGCAAGTTGAGAACAAGTTCTCATTTACAATTGCGACCTGGCCAAGATAAAGCAAAGCAGTTCGACACATACAACAACACAGAGTTACACATGGAGTAAAACAAACATACAGTCAATAATACAGTAGAAAAATAAGTCTATATACAATGTGAGCAAATGAGGTGAGATAAGGGAGGTAAAGGCAAAAAAAAAGGCCATGGTGGCGAGGTAAATACAATATAGCAAGTAAAACACTGGAATGGTAGATTTGCAGTGGAAGAATGTGCAAAGTAGAAATATAAATAATGGGGTGCAAAGGAGCACAATAAATAAATAAATAAATAAATAAATACATACAGTAGGGGAAGAGGTAGTTGTTTGGGCTAAATCATAGATGGGCTATGTACAGGTGCAGTAATCTGTGAGGAGGCTTGGAAGGAGGCTTTTCAGTATAGGCTTCCTTATTCAGTGAAACCAATATTGTGGAGTAGCTGGGATGTTGTTGAACCATGCCAGGGTCCAATCTTAACTTATTTTCTTTCTCGTCAGGCCAGTTGGACAAAAATGTACTGTCCCAAACAGAATTTCTACTGGCCCGGACATGGTGTAGTTTTTTAATGCATTGGGGTCATGCAGGGCCTATAGCAGCATTTCCCAAACTCGCTCCCGTGGACACCAAGGGGTGGACATTTAGTTTTTGCCCTAGCAATACACAGCTGATTCAAATAATCAACAAATTATCAAACTTTGATTATTTGAGTCAGCTGTGAAGTGCTCGGGCAAAAACCAAAACGTACACCCCTTGGGGTCCCCTGGACCAACTTTGGGAAACACTGGCCTATAGGTTGGCATGCTTCTCTCTATATTCAACTATTAAAGATATTCTCCAGTACTTTGGCGACTAAGACATTATTGAACATCCACTTTGGGCTGGATGTTTCAATATGTAGTTCATACATACATAATCTATGAGCAGAATTACTGTTTTACCTCAATTAGCCATGAAATCCCTAGTTTAAAATCAACTGTTTCCCTACATTTCCCCCATGGGGTGGCAGGTAGCCTAGTGGTTAGAGCGTTGGGCCAGTAACCGAAAGGTTGCTGGATCGAATCCCCGAGCTGACAAGATAAAAATCTGGCATTCTGCCCCTGAACAAGGCAGTTGACCCACTGTTCCCTGGTAGGCCGTCATTGTAAATAATAATTTGTTCTTGCCTAAACGTGAAATAAATTAAAAAATTAAAAAAATGTATTTGAAAAAAATACATTGTACAACCTAAATGCAAAGTATTAAGTTAGGGATAAATCCATTACTGCATAAAACCATCCATAGTTTTAGGGTGTTTTCACACCTGGTCCCTTAAAATGTTTGTGCTCAGTGCGGTTCACTTCATTTGATGTGCAGTGTGAACACTCCAAAGGAACTCAGAACCCTCAAACGAGACCCCGAAGCGAACTGAGACCATCAGGAGAGGTGGTCTAAGATCGGTTTGCTTGAATTCCACGGTCCGGTTCCATTTTTAGGGCAATGTGAGCACAAAGCTACCCAGGTTTGCTTGTCATTATTTCCACACCACACACTAGACTACTGAAACACTGGTTCACCTGCCATAACCCCTCACATTGGTGCCACAAAAGAGAGAAGATAAGCAGGTTCGCAGAGAAAAATGTTTGTTGTTTTTGATTAGTGATTGTCAAGGAAGCACAGAAGTTTTTAGGTCAAGATTATTTGTTTGCAATATGTGATCTATAGGCTAAGAGAGCTTCATAAGCTGTTTATTAATTGTGGGGTTCGAATAATGTGAGAAGACAACATATTTGGTAAGAATCAAAACATATGGTACAAAGTCTATTCTAGCTGTAAAAGGGTCCAAAGTCTCAAGTCGAGTCCCAAGTAGAGCAGGTCGAATCAAGTCCAAGTCGTGCATTCTAAGAGTCACGTCACACGTTTTTTCAAATTAAAAAATCTATACACGCAATGACTTTTTCTATTTATTGAGGCTACCAGACATCCGCTTTCATAAGTTTGTCTACAACACATTTTGGTTATTTAATAATTACTTTTAACAAATTACAAATGTAATCTTCATAAGCAAATAAAAAATGTCAAGCGATTTTGGCATAACAAAAGACCAGTAGGCCTATGCTAGTAATTTTTGATTGATGCCCCATTGCTGGTGAGCTTGGAAAGTAAACACTTAAAGAGATTCTCTGGCACGTTTGTATACTTTTTAGCCAATAGTTCTGAAAGTAGCGCTCACAAGCCAAATGTGGTCCCAGGAAATGGCATACTATGTTACATACAGTATGTGCAGATACAGTTGAAGTCGGAAGATTACATACACGTAGGTTGAAGTCATTAAAACTAATTTTTCAACAACTCCACAGATTTCTTGTTAACAAACTATAGTTTTGGCAAGTCGTTTAGGACTTCTACTTTGTGCATGACAAGTCATTTTTCCAACAATTGTTTAAAGACAGAATATTTCACTTATAAATCACTGTATCACAATTCCAGTGGGTCGGAAGTTTACATACACAAAGTTGACTGTGCCTTTAAACAGCTTGGAAAATTCCAGAAAATGATGGCATGGCTTTAGAAGCTTCTGATAGGCTAATTGACATAATTTGAGTCAATTGGAGGTGTACCTGTGGATGTATTTCAAGGCCTACTTTCAACCTCAGTTGAACTATAGTTTGGTAACAAGAAATTTGTGGAGTTGTTGAAAAATTTGTTTTAATGACTTCAACCTACGTGTATGTAATCTGCTTGACATCACGGGAAAATCAAAAGAAATCAGCCAAGACCAAAAAAAATCATTGTAGACCTCCACAAGTCTGGTTTATTCTTGGGAGCAATTTCCAAAACACCTGAAGGTACCACGTTCATCTGTACAAACAAAAGTACGCAAGTATAAACACCATGGGACCACGTAGCCGTCATACCGCTCAGGAAGGAGACGTGTTCTGTCTCCTAGAGATGAACATACTTTGGTGCGAAAAGTGAAAATCGATCCCAGAACAACAGCCAAGGACCTTGTGAAGATGCTGGAGGAAACAGCTACAAAAGTATCTATATCCACAGTAAAACGAGTCCTATATCGACATAACCTGAAAGGTTGCTCAGCAAGGAAGAAGCCACTACTCCATAATGACCATCGTTATGTTAGGTGGAAAAAGGGGGAGGCTTGCCGAAGAACACCATCCCAACCGTGAAGCACGGGGGTGGCAGCATCATGTTGTGGGGGTGCTTTGCTGCAGTAGGGACTGGTGCACTTCACAAAATAGATGGCATCATGAGGAAGGAAAATTATGTGGATATATTGAAACAACATCTCAAGACATCAGTCAGGAAGTTAAAGCTTGGTCGCAAATGGGTCTTCCAAATGGACAATGACCCCAAGCATACTTCCAAAGTTGTGGCAAAATGGCTTAAGGACAACAAAGTCAAGGTATTGGAGTGGCCATCACAAAGCTCTGACCGCAATCCTATAGAAAATTTGTGGGCAGAACTGAAAAACGTGTGCGAGCAAGGAGGCCTACAAACCTGACTCAGTTACACCAGCTCTGTCAGGAGGAATGGGCCAAAATTCACCCAACTTACTGTGAGAAGCTTGTGGAAGGCTACCAGAAACATTTGACCCAAGTTGAACAATTTAAAGGCAATGCTACCAAATACTAATTGCCTGTATGTAAACTTCTGACCCACTTGGAATGTGATGAAAGAAATAAAAGCTGAAATAAATCAATCATTCTCTCTACTATTATTCTGACATTTCACATTCTTAAAATAATGAGGTGATCCTAACTGACCTAAGACAGGGAATGTTTACTAGGATTAAATGTCAGGAATTGTGAAAAACAGTTTAAAAGTATTTGGCTATGGTATATGTACACTTCCGACTTCAACTGTATTTACACCACGTCATTGCCCTCTCACACTCCGCTGTGTGTGCATCTCGCTAGCTGTCACTCAAATGCTGAGGGGATGAAGCTCATTGGCTGGAACTATAATTGCTAGGGGGCTAGCCAACGTGAGGGGAAATGGCGCAGCACAGCTCTCAGTAAACAGTTGGTTTCAAACTCAGTGTTTTCCATAAACACCGGCCATAGGCTAATCAGCCGATAAGACTCATTTTCAGCCAGCTACTTTTCCACTTCTTATTAACTAGGCTACTTTTAACTTAGAAAAGTATATTTCGCTAGTCCGTCAAACCCTCTCCCTCTAGAATGAACGATATGCATCTTCTAGCAATCTATTGATAGGATAGGCGACTGTCAGTCACAAAGCGAGTGAGGACAGGGAGAAACAGTCTGATGTCTGTTCCCCCTCCCAGTAAAACTGGTGCGCGCTGTGGTTAGTAAACAAAAGGATTTCTTAGGTTTCCTTTCCTAGGATGTCGGGGCTTTCCATACAGTGACGCGCTAAAGTGAGTGACTCTAGTCTTGTCAGTCAGTATAGCCTACCGAATTGAATCGGTGAGAGAGCCGTTCATTTGGCTCCCTAATTTGCATAGGCTATTGGTAGGCCTAGGCTTTTGGGGCGAGAATGTGTAGATAACTTATGAACGCATTCGATGAAGAATCAGTACTACAGAAACTATAGGTTGTGGAGAGCCTCATTTTGGTCCAAATATGATAATTAGGGCCCTCGCGGAATCCAGGCATTAAAACGGAATTCAACAATATTTTAAAAATGTATTGACTTTAGTAGGTAATTAACTACAGTGCCTTCAGAAAGTATTCACAGCCCTTTACTTTTTTCACATTTTGTTGTGTTACAAAGTAGGATTAAAATGGATTGAATTGTAATTTTTGGTCAACGATCTACACAAAATACCAACATTTATAAAAAGAATATGAAAAATATCTGTTAAAAACACCTTGGCAGCGATTACAGCTGTACGTTTTTTGGGGTAAGTCTAAGAGCTTTGCACACCTGGATTGTACAATATTTGCCAATTATTATTTTTCTAATTCTTCAAACTCTGTGAAGTTGGTTGCTGATCGTAGCCATTTTCAAGTCTCGCAGTAGATTTTCAAGCTGATTTAAGTCAAAACTTTAACTAGGCCATTCAGGAACATTTAATGTCATCTTGGAAAGCAACTGCAGTGTATATTTGGCCTTGTGTTTTAGGATTTTGTCCTGCTGAAAGGGGAATTTTTCTCCCAGTGTCTGTTGGAAAGAAGACTAAAATGATTTTGCCCGTGTTTAGCGGTATTCCGTTTCTTATTTTGTTATTGTAATTTTTACCCCCCTTTTCTCCCTAATTTCGTGATTACGATCTGGTCTCATCGCTGCAATTCTCCAATGGGCTTGGGAGAGGCGAAGATCGAGTCATGCTCCCCCGAAACATGACCCGCCAAACCGCGTTTCTTAACACCTGCTCACTTAACCCAGAATCCAGCTGCACCAATGTGTCGGAGGAAACACTTCAACTTACGACCGAAGTCAGCCTGCAGGCGCCCGTCCCGCCACAAGGAGTCGCTAGAGTACGACTCCTTGTGGAACACCAGGCTGTAGTGACGCAGCAACACTGCAGTGCCTTAGACTGCGGTGCCACTTGGGAGGCCCTTATTCAGTTTCTTTTAATTGTAAAAAATGGACAAGCATACCCATAATATGATGCAGCCACCACCATACTTGAAAAAAGTAAGAGTGGTACTCAATGATGTGCTGTGTTGGATTTGCCCCAAACATGATGCTTGTAGTTAAATTTACTTTTTGTTCTCTTTGCCAATTTTTTGCAGTATTACTTAAAGGGATACTTTGGCAACGAGTCCCTTTATCTACTTCCCCAAAGTCAGATGAATTAATGGATACCATCTTTACGTCTCTGTCTCAAGTATGAAGGAAGTTAGAGTTAGTTTTGCTTACAAGCATTACCCATAGACTCCCAGTCATTGCGCTACTAGCAACGATTATTATTTTCTACACATCTACCAATCGGTGCCCTTCTTTGCAAGGAACTGAAAAACCTCCTTGGTTGTTGTGCTTGAAACTCATTACTAGATTGCGGGACCTTACAGATAATTGTATGTGTGGGGTACAGAGATGGGGTAGTCATTCAAAAATCATGTTAACCACTATTACTGAACACAAAATGAGTCCATGCAACTTATGTGATTTGTGAAGCACATTTTTACTCCTGAAAGTATTTCGGCTTGCCATAACATAACAGGTTGAATACTTGTTCACTCAATACATTTCAGCTTTTCATTTTTTATTAATCTCAAAAATGTTATACAAACTAAATGCCACTTTGACATTATGGGATATTGTCAACATTCAGGCTGTAACACAACAAAATGTGGAAAAAGTAAAGGTGTGAGAACACTTAAAGGCAATGTAAATGTATTGAAAATGTATTAATTTGCCCAAGTTTGTCATAAGACATGAACAGAACGCATCAGTGATTCGTATTTCCTGCAACTTTCTAAAGAGGCAACAAGCATGCCCCTGTCTGTGTGTGGTGTGCACGTCTACCACTATTTGTAGCCGTTAGCGATGATGCGAATGAAAACAGTCTTCTGGTAGATGGAAAGGCTTTCCCAAAAACCTTCTCATTTAAATATGAACTACAAAGTAGCCTATGCTTACCTGGCAGAAGAATATAATTATTATTTTAATTAATCCAGCAGGTATTTACTTTGCAAACTCGGCCATCACGTGCACTACAAAAACACTTCTAAACAGCCTCTTGTGCTAGGTGCCCACTTGAATTAAAGGGCAACTACACCCAAAAATCAAAATTACTTAAATGTTTTCCAGACCTCAAAAGTTAGCTCCTGATGTGGTTTATGCATTGTTGTGGACTTAGAAAAACAACAACAGTGGATGTTCTATAAAAAAGTGTGATTTTTAGAGCGAGAACCATAAACCTGGAAAAACTAAATGGAGAAAACAGAATTTCGGAAAGAACAAAACGGAACCAGGCAAAAACTAGATTTTAGATCCCTACCTAAATATAAAATGTTTCAATAATTTAGGCTATGTAAATCAGAAAGATATAATACTTAAGACTGATATAACTCTTTTATTTGTATATATTTGACCTTTAATAGATTTTTCAAGATAATGTGGCCTATATAGATCCTTTTTCAGTTTTAATAAATTACATAATTTGAAAAGCAAACATTGTGGCAATTCATATCTTGCAGTAAAACTGTAAATAAGACTAATCAAGAGAAGACAGATTAAATGTTTTAAAAAAGGTTTACAATAGTTCTGATCAAATAGGACTATATGATATCCAAAACAACTAACAATACACTGAATTCCTACGTTTTTTGTCATTTAAATTGTAAAGTCATGTCTTTCAACACAATACCCCAACAAACTTTTCCAATCTGGGAAGTAAATCATTTCAATCAAATCAAATCAAAAATTGTATTTGTCACATACACATGGTTAGCAGATGTTAATGCGAGTGTAGCGAAATGCTTGTGCTTCTAGTTCCGACAATGCAGTAATAACCAACGAGTAATCTAACCTAACAATTCCACAACTACTACCTTATACACACAAGTGTAAAGGGATAAAGAATATGTACATAAAGATATATGAATGAGTGATGGTACAGAACGGCATAGGCAAGATGCAGTACATGGTATAGAGTACAGTATATACAAATGAGATGAGTAATGTAGGGTATATAAACATAAAGTGGCATAGTTTAAAGTGGCTCGTGATACATGTATTACATAAAGATGGCAAGATGCAGTAGATGATATAGAGTACAGTAAATAAATTTACATATGAGATGAGTAATGTAGGGTATGTAAACATTATTTTAAGTGGCATTGTTTAAAGTGGCTAGTGATATATTTTTACATAAATTTCCATCAATTCCCATTATTAAAGTGGCTGGAGTTGAGTCAGTATGTTGGCAGCAGCCACCCAATGTTAGTGGTGGCTGTTTAACAGTCTGATGGCCTTGAGATAGAAGCTGTTTTTGCTGTTTTTCTCGCCTTCTGGATGATAGCGGGGTGAAGAGGCAGTGGCTCGGGTGGTTGTTGTCCTTGATGATCTTTATGTCCTTCCTGTGACATCGGGTGGTGTAGGTGTCCTGGAGGGCAGGTAGTTTGCCCCCAGTGATGCGTTGTGCAGACCTCACTACCCTCTGGAGAGCCTTACGGTTGTGGGCGGAGCAGTTGCCGTACCAGGCGGTGATACAGCCCGACAGGATGCTCTCGATTGTGCATCTGTAGAAGTTTGTGAGTGCTTTTGGTGACAAGCAGAATTTCTTCAGCCTCCTGAGGTTGAAGAGGCGCTGCTGCGCCTTCTTCACAACGCTGCCTGTGTGGGTGGACCAATTCAGTTTGTCCGTGATGTGTACGCCGAGGAACTTAAAACTTACTACCCTCTCCACTACTGTCCCGTCGATGTGGATAGGGGGGTGCTCCCTCTGCTGTTTCCTGAAGTCCACAATCATCTCCTTTGTTTAATTGACGTTGAGTGTGAGGTTATTTTCCTGACACCACACTCCGAGGGCCCTCACCTCCTCCCTGTAGGCAGTCTCGTCGTTGTTGGTAATCAAGCCTACCACTGTAGTGTCGTCCGCAAACTTGATGATTGAGTTGGAGGCGTGCATGGCCATGCAGTCGTGGGTGAACAGGGAGTACAGGAGAGGGCTCAGAACGCACCCTTGTGGGGCCCCAGTGTTGAGGATCAGCGGGGTGGAGATGTTGTTACCTACCCTCACCACCTGGGGGCGGCCCGTCAGGAAGTCCAGTACCCAGTTGCACAGGGCGGGGTCAAGACCCAGGGTCTCGAGCTTGATGACGAGTTTGGAAGGCACTATGGTGTTAAATGTAGTCGATGAACAGCATTCTCACATAGGTATTCCTCTTGTCCAGATGGGTTAGGGCAGTGAGCAGTGTGGTTGCGATTGCGTCGTCTGTGGACCTACTGGGACGGTAAGCAAATTGGAGTGGGTCTAGGGTGTCAGGTAGGGTGGAGGTGATATGGTCCTTGACTAGTCTCTCAAAGCACTTCATGATGACGGAAGTGAGTGCTACGGGGCGGTAGTCGTTTAGCTCAGTTACCTTAGCTTTCTTGGGAACAGGAACAATGGTGGCCCTCTTGAAGCATGTGGGAACAGCAGACTGGGATAAGGATTGATTGAATATGTCCGTAAACACACCAGCCAGCTGGTCTGCGCATGCTCTGAGGACGCGGCTGGGAATGCCGTCTGGGCCTGCAGCCTTGCGAGGGTTAACACGTTTAAATGTTTTACTCACCTCGGCTGCAGTGAAGGAGAGCCCGCCGGTTATGGTAGCGGGCTGTGTCAGTGGCACTGTATTGTCCTCAAAGCGAGCAAAAAAGTTATTTAGTCTGTCTGGGAGCAAGACATCCTGGTCCGCGACGGGGCTGGTTTTCTTTTTGTAATCCGTGATTGACTGTAGACCCTGCCACATACCTCTTGTGTCTGAGCTGTTGAATTGCGACTCTACTTTGTCTCTATACTGGCACTTAGCTTGTTTGATTGCCTTGCGGAGGGAATAGCTACATTGTTTGTATTCGGTCATGTTTCCGGTCACCTTGACCTGGTTAAAAGCAGTGGTTCGCGCTTTCAATTTCGCACGAATGCTGCCATCAATCCACGGTTTCTGGTTTGGGAATGTTTTAATCTTTGCTGTGGGTATTACGTCACTGATGCACTTTCTAATGAACTCGCTCACCGAATCAGCGTATTCGTCAATGTTGTTGTTGGACGCAATGCGGAACATATCCCAATCCACGTGATCGAAGCAGTCTTGAAGCGTGGAATCAGATTGGTCGGACCAGCGTTGAACAGACCTGGGCACGGGAACTTCTTGTTTTAGTTTCTGTTTGTAGGCTGGAAGCAACAAAATGGAGTCGTGGTCAGCTTTTCCAGAAGGAGGGCGGGGGAGGGCCTTATATGCGTCGCGGAAGTTAGAATAACAATGATCTAGGGTTTTACCAGCCCTGGTAGCACAATCGATATGCTCATAGAATTTAGGGAGTTTTGTTTTCAGATTAGCCTTGTTAAAATCCCCAGCTACGATGAATGCAGCCTCAGGGTGTGTGGTTTCTAGTTTACATAGAGTCAGATAAAGTTCGTTCAGGGCCATCGATGTGTCTGCTTGGGGGGGAATATATACGGCTGTGATTATAATCGAAGAAAATTCCCTTGGTAGATAATGCGGTCAACATTTGATTGTGAGGAATTCTAAGTCAGGTGAACAGAATGACTTGAGTTCCTGTATGTTGTTATGATCACACCACGTCTCGTTAATCATAAGGCACCCCCCCCCCCCCCCCCCGCCCCTCTTCTTACCAGAAAGATGTTTGTTTCTGTCGGCGCGATGTGTGAAGAAACCAGCTGGCTGCACCGACTCCGTTAGCGTCTCTCGAGTGAGCCATGTTTCCGTGAAGCAAAGAACGTTACAGTCTCTGATGTCTCTCTGGAATGCTACCCTTGCTCGGATTTCATCAACCTTGTTGTCAAGAGACTGGACATTGGCGAGTAGTATGCTAGGGAGTGGAGCGCGGTGTGTCCTTCTCCGGAGCCTGACCAGAAGACCGCTTCGTTTGCCCCTTTTACGGCGTCGTTGTTTAGGGTCGCCGGCTGGGATCCGATCCATTGTACTGGGTGGAAGGCAAAACACAGGATCCGCTTCGGGAGAGTCATATTCCTGGTCGTAATGATAGTGAGTCGACGTTGCTCTTATATTCAGTAGCTCCTTCCGACTGTATGTAATGAAACCTAAGATTACCTGGGGTACCAATGTAAGAAATAACACGTAAAAAAAAAGAAACTGCATAGTTTCCTAGGAACGGGAAGCGAGGCGGCCATCTCTGTCGGCTATGTATCCTATTTTGGATGGAATCAAGGCATTAGAAGGCATTAGAATGTACCCGAGGCCACCAAAATAGAGCTACTTTGGCAAAACATTTTGACCCCTGGGGGGGCAAGACAAGTCAATGCTAGTGTTAGGGTACCAATTGTGACAGGTTTGGTATTGAAAAGGCCAGAGTTGGTAAGACTACTTACTGGTTTGGTAGAGAAAAGGCCACAGTCGTAGACCACCCCCCGCCGACCCGGGCGCCTGGCTAACTACTTTTTTCATCTGGCTGGCTCTATGTACGTGTACTTGTGGCTAATTGAGGTAAAATAGTAATTCTGCTCATAGATTATGCACATGTATGAACGACACATTGGCACCTCCAGCCCAAAGCAGGAGATTTAAAAAATACTTACTAGTCGCCAAAGTGCCGGAGAATGTCTTTAATATTCTTGATCACCAAGAATATTAAAGACAGAAGGATACTATCAACAAACTACTTGTTGATAAGCAACTGCTTGTTAGGGTAACGCTTAGAATAAGGGTAAGGGTTAGGGTAAGAGTTAAGGTTAGGGCTAGTAGATAGTTAGTTGAAATGTTAGTGATAGTCTGTAGAGCATCTACAGATGGAGTATCCAAATAAAGTGTTACCCATTTATGGCAATCCTCCCTCCCTACAATTTGACGTTTGCGCTGTACAGCAAATCAGCAATCTGTTGGCAAGCTCACCAGACCTGTGTTGATTAACAGTTTGCTGGTCCAATCAGAGGGCGTTCCACTAGCCAATCTGTTGCAAGTTGCTACTGTCTCTGGCTGAGTGGCGAGTAATCCACCGAGACTCTTCCTCAAAATGAGTGGCAAAACGTTATACAAAACCTGGCCAAATCATTTCAAGTCATCAGTCTCAAGTCAAAGTCTAATCCCAAGTCTTGAGGCTCAAACGTGACTCCAGTCAGACTCGAGTCAAAGTCATGTGACTCTAGTCCACACCTCTTGTGGTGGCTGCATCATATAACAGGTATGCTTGTTATCGGTAAACTTGGTATGATCAAAAGAAAATGAAGAGAGAAAAGCAGAGGCTAAATAATAGAGGAAATACTTCTGCAGTCTGATAAAGACATTACGTTGAGAGAAATCCACGTATTGGCAGGACAAAAACCTAAAAGTGAAATTCAAATCTAGGGATTGTTTGGCAGGTGGATAGGAAATCCTGAGTAATAATTCAAAGAAACGATGCCCTGGCACACTGTACTTGCAAAGACACTTGTTTATTTTGTGCCAACGTTTCAGCCTCGTGGCTCGTCGTCAGAGGTCATATCTGTATTCAAGCTACAACCTTATGAACTGTCAAACTCAGGCAAATGGCCACGAACAATGTAAACACGTGCCAAGCATGCACAGAATATTTGCCTAGATTTGTAACCCAGAGACATTTACATCCAGGCTTGAACACTTAACCACTGTGTAATGTATTGCATTGAAAGTTGAGGCACTAAGGCAACAAAATATGCAAAGGTGGATACTTTCTGATATGGGCACTATACATCATATTACACTACCAATGCAATTCTAAAGCAAGGGCTATGGAAAAGTACCATCAATCATACTCAGTTGTAGGAGTGTCCTAAATACCAAGACTGCAATATTCATGTAGTGAACGTTAATGCTTTATTACAACAAGAAAAAAAAAAGGAGTAATCAAACAAGCTCAATTCAAAATCAGGCTAACTTGGTAAATGAATAATCTAAATACCAATAAACGAGCTTTGCGGCAGGCAGCACTGACCATAAAGCAAGCAAAATGGTTGCGATGTATTATTGTTTAAAGGATTGTATACATTTTGAAAACAGCGTTGTATACTAAATATTTATTAGTATAAAAAGCTTGCAGCGGGAATAAATGTCAGCAGACTCGGTACATCAAAACTAGCTTGGCCCCCACCAGCATCTTTTCACTTGCTTTCCAGGAATCCACCATATCAGTAAATATGTGAGTGGCAGTGTAATACTTACAGTCTGTAAGGCTAGCGATCCCAGCAAGAGTAGTAATGGGAACATGAGGCATATCCCCATTCATGCTGAAGATGGGGGTGGGGGAGTCGTGTCGATGCACAGGTAGCTCAATGTCGTCGCTCTCCGACTGTTCCTCACATCTCCCAACCGCTGCAGAACAGAGAGGGCTTCATTAGAACAGCCAGCGGCAACGAGAGATGGACAATTCACAATATCACACAACGCTCCTCAATGTGCAACACTGCTCAGAAGAGCCGGAGCATGTTAAACCAAAGCATTGGTGAAAATAGAATCAGGGGCTTTCATATCAAAAGTCAAAGTGATGGAGGAAGAATTCTCAGGGATGAACTAACAGGGCTATATTAATTAGGCACCATTGTTAAGCTACGGCTGAGGGGATTGACACAGATTTGAAAGTAGTGCAACAGGATACAGAGGGTTAAACTGGTTAGTACAAGGTTATACAACTCATATAGCACTCACTGACAACTTTCACTCGGGCAGCAGCTCAAGATTTTACTTGCATTATAAATATGACCTAGGCATATTCCATTATGGAAACAGGAGCAATAGTAACATAAATTAATGAAATCGCATGCGAAGTAAAATAGGCTACTTGTTGTGCGCATGGTGACATAGGCTCCTCGTTGTGCAGATGGGGAAATAGGCTACTTGTTGTGGAGATGGGAAATAGGCTCCTCGTTGTGCAGATGGGGAAATAGGTTACATGGGGAAATTGGTCAATGGTTGCTAGAGCAAACACACTAGTACAACACATTAGCAGACATGCATCAGTGGGGAGAAGGAATTGAAGAAAACCCGAGTACAGTACTGGTGGTGCCCTTACTCTGAGTTCCAGGGGTGTCATCAAAAACAGCCCATACAAAATAGAGTCAGATCCTTTCCTACTGATAATGCAATGGCTTTGAAGCACGCATATAGTGCTTTGATTAGGACTGAGTGAACTGCAGAGCATTTAAAAAGTGTGTGCACTTATTGCATTTGGACGGAACACCTCATTATCATTCACTACTATTATCCTTGGCCACCGACAAGACAGCCACTGTCAGAGAAGGCAACAGGAGGAGTAATAATATCCCTTTTGCATGATCAACACCAGACTGACAGTAGAGACCAGGAACGGCAACACATAGCAATAGGCCTAGATGACGTGACATGGCACAGGTCTATTATCAGTGGTTACTGGGGTAGTACCATGATAATCCTAGGAAGAGGTGTGAACCCATGCATGCTTAAATGAAAACAGCTACCCCTTTCCGGCCCCAAATGCTCATGGTCACTCTGAAGCTGTGCTGGTTGGGTAGGAAGGTGGACGAGCAAGCAGCATATAGGATTATCTGGTTTAGGCAATTTCTCTGGCGCTGCAGGATCTTCCTGAAAACACTTTATATGTAGCGCCCTATAAAATGTGTCCTACCGCGGAGAAGTTATAATATCTGCCACAGAGGAGAAAACCATGCACACGCTTCAAAAAATATATGCTACTTATTGTTTTTATCTATAAAATGTCTTGCACAACTAACTTCATTCGTTTTTATTACTTTACGATCAAACCATGTAAACGTCATGACGCGCAAGTGGAGAAGGACCGTCTCATTTCAAACAAGCGCACTTCCGTCCTCATCCACCGGCTCTCTTCGATTACCTTTGACTTTTTTCAAAATGAGGCGAGAGGTCGGAGAGAGGACGCAGGAGATGAGCAAATCCAATTGAGAAAAGGCCCCTGTCTGTGTGTGCACGTTTGTCTACGACAAAGCCGTTAGCAATGACTTTAATGTAATTACAAGTCTTCTGGTAGATGGAAAGGCTTTCCAAAAAACCTTCTCAATCACGAGTGCTACAGAAACATCGCTTACCAAACAACCGTCTCAGGTTGGTGTACAGTTGAATTAAAGGGCAACTACACCAAAAAACAAAATTTCTTAAATTGTTGTGGTCTTCTGGTGTGATTTAAGAATTGTTGTGCACTAAGAACATCCTTTTATTTTTTAAGTGTGATTTTGAGAGCGGAAACTGAAACCTGGAAAAATAAAACAGAAAACGGAATGTGGGGCAAGAAAATTACGGAATCAGGCAACAAAAAAAATCTGATATGCTCCCTAACTGTGAATTTGCAGCTAGCTACTGGGCAATTCCATGGTAATTTAATTCCATTTAAATTGTATGTCAAACAAAAACTATTGATTTCAAAGTTTAACTCTCTGCACAAGGACTACTTTTAACAAATTACACTGAACATTTGACAAAAACACATTTACTAGAAGAACTGTGCAGATGAAAAGTTTGGTAACAGATTTCCTTAAAATCTCCCTCAGATTATGTGCCCATGTTTTCCAAGAACATGTCAAATATCTGCTCTGAATTAAGCTCCGAAGTAAGATTCAACGATGTCTGCAGAAAGAATGGGGTGTCCGCTATAACATGACACAATGGCTTTCAAACAATCTCCTTTGGTTATTGAACTAGAGTAAGTGAACTGGATTTACAATGGTAACGGAATTGCGGTAACAGAATGTCATCATGTGTCCCTGATCTGCACTAGAAAGAAAGCAAGGCTGTCCCCAACTAAAAAAAAATATTGGTCGACCGAAAGTAGTCTGTTCTTTCGACCAATTGATAGTGTATTTTTCCATATAAAATCAACTATATGCACTGAGCTTGTCTGATACTTTAAACACACCACTTGATTAAATAATTAAGACACACAAATGACTTGAGGGAGCCAGCGCGTGCCTGTGACTGGCACACGTTGCCTCGCTCTCCTCCCCGCTGCAGTGAGCAGGTACAGCAACAGTGTTTATTGGCTGTCCGTGGTGCTGAAGCTGCAACATAATTACAGCCATTCCTAGTTAATTTAAAAAAAACTTTTTCTCTGACTGAAAAGTTATTACCAAATTCCCTAATTTGTTTATGAAAAACATTACCTATTCCTTCAACCCTTGATCTCTGTACGTGACACATGAATGCATCGCATGCACATATGCAATAGGTCTAGCCCTATTGTCCATCATAATCACTTCAATAAATTGGTTATAACAAACTCCAACACCGTAACACGTGACATGCAGAGGACGTGAAAAAGAAACTCGAAATGGGGTAATGTTTACTGGTTGCTCAGGAGGGAAAGGGGAAGTCCGATGTATGGAAGACATTTGACAGTTGTGGAAGCCACTGGAGATCAAGAAAAAGAAGGAGGGTATAGGAGCAAGCACTGCGTGTGTGCCAAACATGTGCGGTTAGAAAAAAATATTTGTACAAATCTGACGGGTTGGAACAGTGTAAATAATGCTAAATAAATTACGTGTACCAGAGAGTCTGTTCTAACGGGGATTTTTTAAATTCAATTATTACTGCAAAGACTAAAAACAGTTGCATGCATCCGTGAATGCAATTGCTGACATGTTGCAGTTTATTTATTGTTTTGGCTAATTATTCGAGAAACCCTTTGTTATATCATTTGTAAACTAAAATACTTGATTGCATTTCAAAACATGAATGACTTGTATGGTGGTTATACAAGGCTACTATACTAAGACTACTAATGTTAACGACATTACTTATGAATATAACAATGATCGTAATAACAATATGAAGGAGATCAAGAAAAGGAGAGTGTAGGAGAGAGAGCTGCGTGCGTATTGTGTGTAACAAACAGGTGTTAGATTACAATCAGGGCATAAAATAAATGTTTTGGTCCACCAGCCCCGCTAAAATTACACCAAGAAAACGCAAACAGAAAAAATTGATGAGCATGCTTTGTAATGTTTCTAAAACAATAAATGTATTACTAATAATAAGTAATGTGTGTATACTGATACATTTTATTTTTTTGACCCAAGACTTTTAACTAAAATATCACAGAGAAATGTTCAGGGAGGTTACTGTGGTAGCACAACTTGAGTCATGTTTGTGCCTGTGAGATTGAGTCTGACTATTACAAGCATTGTCTTCTCTTCCCTAGCAGTTGATCTCAAACATAGAGAAACATACCATTCGGCCATCAGATTTGCCACAAATGCTCCTTATAGGACACAACACCGCACTCTATACTCCTCCGTAAACTGGTCATCTCTGTATACCCGGCACAAAACCCACTGGTTGATGCTCTATTTGAAATACAACACCCGCGACTGAAACAAGCTGCAAAAAACACTCAAACCGGACAGTTTTATCGCAATCTCTTCATTCAAAGACTCAGTCATGGACACTCTTACTGACAGTTGTGGCTGCTTCGCGTGATATATTGTTGCCTCTGCCTTTTTGCCCTTTGTGCTGTTGTCTGTGCCCAATAATGTTTGTACATTGTTTTGAGCTGCTACCATGTTGTTGTCATGTTGTGTTGCTGCCATGCTATGTTCTTGTCTTAGGTCTCTCTTTATGTAGTGTTGTGGTGTCTCTCTTGTCGTGATGTGTGTTTTGTTCTATATTTTTATTTATTTTTTATCCCAGCCCCAGCATTGCAGCGTGAGGTGGAATAGGCTATATAGGATTTGTAGTTCTTTGATTTCGTGCGATTAATTTACCAGCTATGAAACTAAACAACGGAAATACTTTGAAAACAGCTACTGCAGCATTTATTTTACTATAAATGTGATCACACTTGAATATTTTTATCCACAAACGTGAGTGAAATGCTCACACTGTGGAGCCCTGACCACCGGCCAACGTGGCTGGTGAAATAGACATCTTACCCACCAATGCCAAAATCTACCTGCATTTGGCAGGTGTTAATTATAGGCCCCGATTACAATATGGTAATCTTTCTGACCGCTTGGAACAGTGTAAACAGCACTAAGTAAATTAAAAGCAGCCTATACCAGAGATATAAATCCTAGCAAAGAGTTGTTTTTTTAACTTGTGAAATTGCTTTTGCGTGTTGCAGTGGCGTGAGGCTTGGAGCTCACGGAATCAGTAGGCTATTAAACAAACTCAAACATGCAACAGAAGCAGAATCTGTCTTATTTCTGTAGATATATGGTTGATTTATAAAGCCAGGCACATTTAACAGACAGGCTATTGATTATAGACCTAATTAAGTTGGGGTTTCCTCTCTCCTCAATGTTCTTAGACAATTAAATCTCCTCACTCCGCTGCTGCCTCCGCCGCATTGTTCTCAACACCAATATGCTGGTTAACTTTGCTATTATGCACATAGCAACATGGTCTTGGAAAAGGCGCCCCATTCAACAGCGCACTGAAGATTGTTTCAGAACCGCAGACATCAACCGCTATCCAATGCGAGGAAAACCGCATTTGTTATAAAATATATATATTTTTTTATTAGTGGTGCACCATTGTTCTTAAATAATATAACCATATACAATTTCAGTAGCATATGTCAGAGCGATGGACTGTGCCATCCCCATGGCCTCAGCAATGGATTAGTCCACTGAAACAGGCATAAATCAGACGGCTGTCTAGTGCGCCGTGAAAAATATATGTATATTTATGATTGCTTGACTAAAGAAATCTCAGTCGACCAACAGCCTATCGACCAAACAATCAACCAGTCAACTAAACGGGGTCAGCCCTAACAAACGCATAAATATGAATGTCATTCTCTTCATGGTATAAATATGCAATATACTCCTTTGCATATTTGGGTATTATTCTACACAATGGCTATCATTCTAATGAGCTCTGCACCCAAACAAGACCAAATTTGTTTGGTTCTGGCCGTACCAAATCTGAACCAATCACAGAGATGTCTATGTTTCACAAGTTTGGACATCCAAGTGCAGCACAGTAGAGCTCAGTAGAGTACAGTACAGCACAGAACAGTAGAGCTCAGTAGAGTACAGTACAGCACAGAACAGTAGAACTCAGTAGAGTACAGCACAGAACAGTAGAGCTCAGTACAATACAGTAAAGTATAGTTCAGTAGATTTTAGTGTACTCTACTGTGTACTGTACTGAACTCCTGTGTTGTACTGAACTATACTCTACTTTTCTTTACTGTACTCTACTGTCCGAACTTGTGAACCCAACTGTGGTTTGTGACTACTATGATTTTCTATTGTAGCCAACTCAATTGCAAAAATTCCATTGCCACATTTTCTGAAATTCCGTTACTGATTTGGTAACAGATTTTTTTTTTTATCACTTCATAATTCATAACCAAAATTGATATCAGTAAAAACTAGAGGCCGACCCGATTAAATCGGCAGGGCCGATTTCAAGCTTTCATAAGAATCGGTAATCGGCATTTTTGGGCGCCGATTACGGCTAATTACATTGCAATCCACGTGTTACGCGAGTGCAGCAAGGAGCCATGGTAAGTTGCTTGCTAGAATGAAACTTATTTTATAACAAACAATCAATCTTAACATAATCACTAGTTACCTACACATGGTTGATGATATTACTAGTTTAACTAGCTTGTCCTGCGTTGCATATAATTAATGCGGTGCCTGTTAATTTATCATCGAATCACAGCCTACTTCGCCAAACAGGCGATGATTTAACAAAAGCGCATTCGCAAAAAAAGCACAATCGTTGCACTAATGTACCTAACCATAAACATCAATGCCTTTCTTAAAATCAATACACAAGTATATTTTTTAAAACCTGCATATTTAGTTAAAAGAAAATCATGTTAGCAGGCAATATTAACTAGGGAAATTGTGTCACTTCTCTTGCGTTCAGTGCAAGTAGAGTCAGGGTATATGCAGCAGTTTGGGTCGCCTGGCTCGTTGTGAACTGTGTGAAGACCATTTATTCCTAACAAAGACCGTAATTCATTTGCCAGATTTTTACACAATTATGACATAACATTGAAGGTTGTGCAATGTAACAGCAATATTTAGACTTAGGGTTGCCACCCGTTAGATAAAATACGGAACGGTTCCGTATTTCACTGAAAGAATAAACATTTTGTTTACGAAATGATAATTTCCGGATTTGACCATATTAATGACCCAAGGCTCGTATTTCTGAGTGTTTATTATATTATAATTAAGTCTATGATTTGATATTTGATATAGCAGTCTGACTGAGCGGTAGTAGGCAGCAGCAGGCTCGTAAGCATTCATTCAAACAGCACTTTCCTGCGTTTGCCAGCAGCTCTTCGCAATGCTTGAAGCACAGCGCTGTTTATGACTTCAAGCCTGTCAACTCCCGAGATTAGGCTAAGAACATCCAAAAGTCAAAGGGTATATGAAATACAAATGGTATAGAGAGAAATAGTCCTATAATTCCTATAATAACTACAACCTAAAACTTCTTAACTGGGAATATAGAAGACTCATGTTAAAAAGAACCACCAGCTTTCATATGTTCTCATGTTCTGAGCAAGGAACTTAAACGTTAGCTTTTTACAAGGCACATATTGCACTTTTACTTTCTTCTCCAACATTGTGTTTTTGCATTATTGCAACATGTTTCATAATTTATTTGAGACTAAATTGATTTTATTTGTGTATTATATTAAGTTAAAATAAAAGTGTTAATTCAGTATTGTTGTAATTGTCATTATTACAAATATATATAAAAAAAAATGTAAACGTCAGATTAATCGGTATTGGCTTTTTTTGGTCTTCCAATAATCGGTATAGGCGTTGAAAAAGCATAAATCTGTCGACCTCTATTAAAAACACTAACAAATTGATAGGTCTACCTTTACTTGTTACTTGTGTGAACTTTCATTATCCTCCCTCCTCATAAGGGAGAGACATTTTTAAATATCTTTAATATGTGGGTTTTTGGTAACGGAATTTCAAGGCACAAGGCAATGTTTCTTAAACTTACAGAAGGCAGAAAAATGTATCCAAATATAAGTGTTGATATTAGTAGGCAGAGATCTTTACTTCAACATTTATGTTTTGATGCATTTCTAATACCGTTTAAGACTTTCTGATAGATGTTTTCTAAAACCCCTTTTCCACCAGTTTGACCAGAAAAAAATGATCTGTCATTTGACAACCAATTTGATATGCTCCTATGAACTTCACATGTTGGTGCTCATGGGAAATGACCTACTACTATAGTTGTTACTATTATTTTAATGTGTATTTCTTTCTGGTCGATAACCATCATTCAAGCAGTAACATTCCCCCATAATCAACTAGTCTATACAAAACTTTTACACCTACTTTAATACAACTACATTTGCCGTGAATACAGCAGACCTGCAGCCTGTATGTGTAGACTAAAATATGTTGGTAAATGAAAAGCAAACACTGTAAACAAATTTCAGTCATTTGGGATAGCCACGACATTTTCCACAAATAATGGGTCATTTAGCTTGCTCATGTACTTGGTAGATGAATTCGATAACATTGAAAAAGTAGCTATACTCAAGTTAAGATAGACACTGTATCCGTGCATTAAGTGCTAGCTTGTAGCGAGCAACATACTACGTTCCCATTAGCAAGCAAGTCCTCTTCCCGGCCGCATTTTAGATGGGTGATCTTTGCCATCATTTGCATGCACTACTAAGTAAACATGGTGTATAAATAATGAGGTTGCTAATTTAGCTACGGTGTGCACACAAGCTTTATTAGGTAACTACCTAGCACTAGCTGCAGAATTAAATATTTAATATATTATAATAACATATATAATACATGCCATTTAGCAGACGTTTTTACCCAAAGCGACTTACTATTATTACATGTGCATACATTTTATGTATGGTGGTCCAGGGAATCAAACCCACTACCCAGGCCTTACAAGCACTATGCTCGACCAACTGAGCTACATGCCTAGCATTGGCCAAATTAGCCATCTAGCTAGCAAAGTTGAATGGTGCTGAATTGTATTTCTGCTTTATCCCAGTGATGCTTAACTATCTAGCTAGCTAGTTACCACCTTGACAGAATCCGACTTCTGTTCATTTCTTCTCTCTAGTCGGAACAGTGCTATGCCGGAATGTGGACAGCCAGAGCCCAGTGCGGTGTATCGCTTGGAAAACCAACCTCAATCCAAGGATGGAATATGTCACTGTACTCCTAATTATCCCGAAATGGTGAATGGTGAATCGAGAAGATTGGAATACTGCTAGTTTTTTAATTAAACTGCAGTTTTTGGCAGCATTCTCGGCTAGCAAATGCTATAGTAGCCCATTAGATTCCATGAAAATGCAACGCCTAGCATTGGGATGAGTAGCTACTGGAAGTGTTGTCAAATCCAATGGGCTGCTTTAGCATTTGCTAGCATGCTGACGAAAATTGCAGTTTAACTAAAAACGAGCAGAATTTCAGTCTTCTCAGTGTATCATTTTGAATAATGGGATAATTAGGAGTACAGCGCCCTCTCCCATCCCTGGATTTTAGGTACATTGTCCGAGCCATATTTCGCACCGTCTCCACTGTGTTCTGATCACGGGCTGCCTACCATTCAGACCTTACAGGGAAGATCTAATTACAGTGACCGTACGGTCTGAATCTTTAGACTAGTTACAACCTAACCTAGTCAGTTACCTCATTCACCAGCACCAATTTACCGAGCAGTGCAAAAGAGTAAAATCTAGATAATGAGAGCTGACTTGCTAATGTTGCTGGCTTAGTCAGTTGAGAGGGCCTTCTAAGCATCATTTTCTAGTCAGGAGGCTAAACATTGTCAGCAACAGAGACTTGCTCCTTGAGTAATGTTAGCTGGATGTGTACATAGTTAGTTAGCTCATCTATAGTATAACTATGATCACCTAGATTGAAGGATAACCGTTTGACAAGCTGGATTCATGATTACAGACATGATTATTCTCTCTGCTGCTCTGGCTGATAACATAGCCGCACATCTGTCTCTCTCACTCTCTCTAGCAACACAGTAATTGGTCAGATACAGTAGGTTGCTAATTGCTCATCCAACACCAATTAGGGTCCAATGTACTTAATCAACTTTCTTTTCATCAACTACGCAATAGTCTAACATAGTCCTGATTTATTCATGTTTGTGTTTTACAATAACCCAGTTTTTCACATCCCTTTTCCTGATGATCTAGCAAGCTTTCCGAGCAAGGTGGCTATATTTATTGGCTTTATCAAGTTACATTAATATCTACAACATTGGATAGATTGCTAATTTCCCTGTAAACAAATGAATCTAAGTTGGTTGAAGTTGCCAATCCAATGCAAAAGGAATAACTAAAGGTATATTTAACATGTTATCACCTAGACAAGGGGTGGTCTCATCACAAATTATTATGTTAAATCTCTGTGGTGTATCTGATGATTCAATTTGATAGATTGTAGCTAGCTAGATAACTTGGTGGATAATAAAGCTGCAGCTATTACTTTATAAGCGATTAGGTCAATTATGCTTAATGTGTACAATTTGGTAGCCTCTAAACGGTGAATAGCAAGCTTGCACAGTTTATTAGGCAAACGTTTAAACCAGTTTAGTTGACATTGCAAAAATATACTAGCCACTAGCTAGTGTGTAGCATTGGATAGCAAGAGCCTATTTCTCAGAACATCTGACTCCAGGATAAAACGTCAGAAAACATTACCCTGCTGAGAAAACATTGAAGTTGCACTTGTTAGTTTTTTGTCTAAATAGCTAACAAGTAACGTTAACTAGCTAGGTAACGCTACGCACATACTGTAGCAGCTAGTTAGCTATATTATTCTAACCCTTGATAGCTAACAAAAGTTAGCTATGGCTAGCTAGTTAACGTTAGCTACCGAGACTGCAACCGAATCCATGTTTGCTTTGACTCGCCCACACATAATCATTCCTTTGCAACCGTATGACCATCCCTTTTGGTTTGTTATCATGATTGCGCGTGCGGATTATGATTTTATTTTCAGTTTCAATGGCCTACATCGGCCTATTAGCTTGCTAACTGGACCTCGGACTCGCCTGAGGAAGCGTAACCCCGACCCGACGCCTATATGAGCGGATACAAGGCAACATAAATGTTAAAAACACATATCGGTGCATTCCACAACGTCTATCCAGTTTCACTGAATATAAACAACACCCGTGTAGCCAATCGGAATTGTTTTGTTATGGTACTCCTAAATCTATATTGTACAATCATATTTACCTCTGGATGTGTTGATAAAAAGAAATGGTTGCAAGGGGGTTGGATCCGTGTCTCTAGCTCCCTCTCCGTTCTATCGCTCGAACAGCTCCTCCGAGTAATAATATAACAACAATAATCCGGTTCGGGAGGGTTCGTTCTTCCTTCTCACTGCAAACATCTATGCTTGGAGAGGGGCAAACATTCCCATAACCAGTCCTTGCACCGGTTTATCCCCAACACCGGCAGAAGATGAGTTTAAATTCCAACGGGTTTCGGAAAACAATCAAATGTGAAAAACAGAAATACTACTGACGCGGTGATAAAAGGGATCCACTCAGACTCTCCTCCTTCTCTTGCAGAACAAAATGCCGACCGGAAGAACTGCTGCAGGAATAACTCCCTCCACCGGCGCCAAACCAACTAGCAGGAGCAACCATAGCCAGCAACCCAGTTACTTCCGCCGCTTTCTGCATTACTACTGTACACCGATACCATCCATTCCACACAGCTACTGTAAATATTTTGGAGGACGAGGTCATCCTTGAGTATGCAACCAGCTAAACCAATGTAAGCTGTTGATAAAATAAAACTAACATAATGATAATTCAAATACATAGTAGTTGTGTATGAATTGCATTATTTGATGTAAAACTTTTTTTTAAAGACATTTGGAATCTGGGCTGACATGAAAACCTATCAGTGCTTGGCTCAACAACCATCAACAAAAACTCTCACACACACACACACACACAGAGAACAGTTACTTTATGGAGGTTCTCTAAAAAAATAGAAGCATGATGACCACCATGGTAGCAGAGAATTCCAGATATGTTGGTGTTATCTCCTGCTGCATGCACCCACTTTCACACTTACCTTTGATTGGCAGGTAGGTAGTTCAAGTAAGATCGAACACTGCATTCTACCTATGATAAATAATTAACAATAAGAAAGTTAATTTAATAAGCATAACATTGATGGAAATAGGGAAAATGGCAAAGGAGTCAACAGACATGAATCTATCAAGGTATTAACATGCCCAAACAACAAGAGCTCTTGATCTCTCTTGTGGAAGAAGGCGAAAGTGTGCGAACTGACATAATTGATTGAACAGGTCTGATTTATGAAAATCAATAAACAAATAAATACTTTTACTTTCTGTCTTACCTTTATTTGATTTCTTCCTCACGCTTGGCATTCCATTAACATGGATGGGCCTGCTGTGAATACAGTTAGCTACAGAGCTGGCAAAAATGTCTCCCAGTAAGATCGTTATTAGCTAACTTTAGCTAACGCATTAGCTAGCAAGTAAGCAGAGAACGGACTTCTTTTTATTTAACGTTTAACAAATGGACATTGAGAGAAAGTAACAAAGTTCATTCATAATTTACCCGCAAAACAATTTTGAAACCAGATACAGATAGCTAACTAGTTTTAAACTGTTTAGGCGCTAGCTAGCCTGGCCAGTAGCCACTGTCAGATTGTTGTCCTCGCGATAATTCTATTAAGGGAAGGATGTTGTTGAAAAAGTCGCGCTCTTCGATTTTCGGTGGAGTCTGACATAATTCTCGTTGCCAACCAAAGTTTCAGCAACAGCATCTACTGAGGCTTCGCCTTTTCCTCTCTGGTTTCAACTATATAACGCTACCATATACAAACACAAGTTGGAATATGGTAAATATGGATATTTCATGTAAGTATGAATGGTTTTATCTGATTTTACCTTCTGCAGGTGCTTTGTCAGCCAGAGTATCGGCCAGAGTTGGGTCAATATTTGAATTAAATGCTAGCTATGATAAAGTCTACATACCGGTAGATATTTAGCTATAGTATGTAGATGGCCTGCCCTGCTCCTTTATTTCTGTGTATCTACACCTTTGACAAGAAAACACCAATGTTGAATTTTGAGCTCATATTTCTTGTGACATTGCTATCACCGATCCATACCCATTATTGACTTGACATAGCCTACAGTAGTACCATTATGTTATTTCCGTAAAGGTTCATAATAGGAATGAAAAACCCAGGGGTGCTAGTGGTGTCCCCCAAAGTTATCACCACAGATGAAAGGGAGAAGTTTGCATTAAGTGCTGCTCAAATCACACCACAAGATGGCAGCAAACGTCCACAAACGATTCAGCCTGCTTTCCCTAGAACAATTTCATTTTATTTTTGTATTTAACATTTAATTAACTAGGCAAGTTAGTTAAGAACAAATTCTTATTTACAATGATGGCCTACCCCAGCCAAACCCTAACGACACTGGGCCAATTGTGCTTCTTCCTATGGGACTCCCAATCACCAACAGTTGTGATACAGCTTGGAATCAAACCAGGGTCTGTAGTGACACCTCTAGCACCGAGATGCAGTGCCTTAGACCGCTGCCCCACTCGGGAGAATAAAGAGGGGGCTATCTCCTTTCTCTTTCAAACTCCCTTTTATTTTGCCAGAAAAGTCACATTGATATAAATAATCTACTTTTTTTTCTTACATCCATCAAAAATATTATTTGATCTTTTTACATACCTATCTATGCCACTAGATTATTCAGTGTATGATCATCATTACATTACTAGTACATTACTATTACATAACAGTATATTACATTAGCCTATTAAAGCCACAGTCTGTACGTGTCCGGTCATTTCAACTAATGAAATATACCCCTTGATTGAAAAGAACATGACATGTAGTTCATACCATAGTACAACTGTCTTTATTACCTCATCATAACCAATTCAAATCAAGACCTAGGCCTATTACTCCATTAGTATGGCTGTATTGTCATATTGTGTGCTGTGTAAGATGATATCCACAGTTATAATTTATATAACAAATGTTATGTAACTGTTTATTACTGTATGTGTGTCATTGAATACAAATAACCCAAATCAAACCCTGATTCCTTTAAAACATTTATTCAAAATTGTGTTCACCAAAGAAAAATCTGACAGTCTATTTCCTTTTTCACCACAAATGATGCATTTACAGAAAGTGAACAACAATATCAGAAAACATAAAGGGAAAAAAAGAAAATCACAGTTTCTATTTGAGTTAGTTCACACATGCTGTTATTTATCACACACTGTGTTCCTTGATTTAACTTTCCAAGGCTTTGGAGTGGCATTTCAGCCCTGAAAATGAATGTCTTTCAACATTTAGATTAAAGAAAACACATTCAAGTAAACAATTATCAAGTTAACTGTATTCTATAGTTCATTTACACAATAGTTTCATACAATCTCTCTACAGTCAAAAAAATCTTATACACCTGCTATGTTAACAGAATTATATACTAAATAGTGAAGGATATTTCAAATACTAATTTGTCTTAGGGCCGGCTACAAAATAGTGATAACAATGGGATTGTTGGATACATCTCATATACATTTTAACAATATTGTCAGCATCACAGCACCACCTTCCCAAATTGTTTCAATCCTAATAAAGTAAAAAGAAAATTGGAGTTGTCATATTGACAGCATGAAAAAAGGGAAAATAATAAATAACAATCCTCAAGTGCTGTGTATTTTTTATTTAAATTACTCTTTATTGAACCCACGATAAGAAGTTGTTTGTATTTCCAAAGAAGCCATTTACACTACATGGCCAAAAGTATGTGGACGTGTGCTCGTCGAACATCTCAGTCCAAAATCATGGGCATTAATATGGAGTTGGTGCCCCCTTTGCTGCTATGGGGAGGCTTTCCACTAGATGTTGGAATATTGCTGCGGGGACTTGCTTCCATTCAGCCACGACAGCATTTGTGAGGTTAGGCACTGATGTTGGGCGATTAGGCCTGGCTCATAGTCAGCGTTCCAATTCATCCCATAGGTGTTTGATGGGGTTGAGGTCAGGGCTCTGTGCAAGCCAGTCAAGTTCTTCCACACTGATCTCGACAAACCATTTCTGTTTGGACCTCGCTTAGTGCACGGGGAGCATTTTCATCCCGAAACAGGAAAGGGCCTTCCCTAAACTGTTGCCACAAAGTTGGAAGCACAGAATCGTCTAGAATGTCATTGTATGATGAAGCATTAAGATTTACCTTCACTGGAACTAAGGGGCCTAGCCCGAACCATGAAAAACAGCCCCAGACCATTATTCCTCCACCATCAAACTTAATAGTTGGCACTATGCATTCATGCAGGTAGCATTCTCCAGGCAGGTAGCGTTCTCCAAACCCAGATTCATCTGTCGGACTGCCAGATGGGGAAGCGTGATTCATCACTCCAGAGAACGCGGTTTCCACTGCTCCAGAGGCCAATGGCAGCGAGCTTTACACCACTCCAGCCAATGCTTGGCATTGCGCATGGTGAGCTTAGGCTTGTGTGCGGCTGCTCGGCCATGGAAACTAATTTCATGAAGCTCCTGACGAACAATTCACGTGATGACGTTACTTCCAGAGGCAATTTGGAACTTGGTAGTGAGTGTTGCAACCGAGGACAGATTATTTTTATGTGCTACGCGCTTCAGCACTTGCCGGTCCCATTCTGTGAGCTTGTGTGGCCTACCACTTCACAATAACAGCGTTTACAGTTGACCGGTGCAGCTCCAGCAGGACAGAAATTTGACAAACTGACTTGTTGGAAAGGTGGCATCCTATGATGGTGACACATTGAAAGTCACTGAGCTCTTCAGTATGGCCATTCTACTGCCAATTTTTGTCTATGGAAATTGCATGGGTGTGTGCTCGATGTTATACACCTGTCAGCAACAGGTGTGGCTAAAATATCCTAATTTGAAAGGGTGACCACATACTTTTGGCCATGTAGTGTATATTAGGGCCTAATTTCATTAGTATCAAATGAAATGTGTTCTCTGTTGCATTTTGTGAAGGATATCGCTTGTCCAGTCATTCAAACATATGTTGTCTTTCGATCTTTTTACAAAACACCTTTCTGACATCAACGCCCTCATCAACTTCCTCCTTACTTATACCATTATACCATGTACTTATTCTAGGCCAAGATGACTTAACTCAACACAAAAATAGCCAGAAAAAACACAAAAACAGGAAGCCTATCTATCTTGTAGAGCGGCAGCAGATGTAAGCAATTTGATTGGGCCACTTCAGGGAGATAATTATTTGTTTGTTTGTAAAAGGGACTTTATGAATGACAAAATAACAAAGGAAAGGAAATATGGCACAGTGGCAATAACTGGAAAAATATGACAAAGAATAAAAACAAAACTGAACCAAAATGTGTATGTGTGTGTGTGAGCATTGAGCTACATCTTGGTTTCAGTGCCCGGGCGTTTGGCGTTCTCATAGTCGTTTTCCTGAGAGATGAGCTGGTATGGTTTCTTCCTCTCCTCCAGCACAGCGTTCCCCATCTCCACATCCTTGGCCTGCAGCTCGTGTCGAGATAGGAACTCCACAATGCCTGCCCCAATTGAATCGCCCAAGACGTTTGTCGTGGTACGCAGCCGGTCACTGCAACCCAGAAATAAGGGAAGAAGAAAAAGGTTAACCAGGGGGAGGGAGTCATATACAGTGGGAGGAGAGGTAGAGAGGGTTGCGGGACATTCGTTCATTTAGAAAATAAAACACTATGTCCCCTGGGACGTTTGGTCATGTTAAATGGAACAGTCAACAACTCAAAACATCCACCTGTTTTCTGCTTTTGATGAAAGATAAACTAAACTCTTTAGAATTCTCAGCAAAATAATGTAGATGGGAAATAGGCCACAGCGCTATCAACAGGGATATTTACCATCTACTGTTAAAGAGTAGTCAGAGCACTCCCTATAGGCTATCTCATATTCTAATCACTGTGAGAAACATCCATGTTTTCAGTAAATGAAGCTTTGACTCTGTCTGCACATTCCGTCCATCCTAGTTTAAGGAGAGTGGGGTATTTTCTCACTACCCAATTAGCTGTGTAATTTCTGTGAAGGGGATTCTAATTGAAATTATTAATTTGGGCAACCTAATTATGTTTCTATGTTAAAACTCATTGCAAAAAAATATGTAATTCAAAAAAAAAAAGTGGATCAAGACCCTAGGGATAGTAGTTAAAGGGATAGTTCACCCAAATTACAAAATTACATATTGGTTTCCTTACCCTGTAAGCAGTATACGGACAAGGTATGACAGGATTCCATGCTTTGGTTTAGTTTCCCTGGCACTGTTTTCAAATGCTAACGTTTTAGCATTTGTGGCACAAATCCCATTCAAGTCATTGGACCGATATTAGCATTTTTCACACATCATGTTCAAATAATCTATAAGTGACTTTGTTGAGCTTCACAATCAATTTTAGATATTTTTGGACTTTTGAATTGCTAATATTGATCACATGACTTGAATAGGATTTTTGCCACAAATGCAAAAATATTACTATTTGTAAACGTTGACTGGGAAGCTAAACCAAAGCATTGATTGCTGTCATACCTTGTCCATAAACTGCTTACAGGGTAAGGAAACCAATATGTAATTTTGGAATTTTGGTGAACTAGTGTCAATAGGGTTGTAGTTGATAAAAAGTTTGACCTTTAAAATGAGAGATAAATGGTTTTCGTTTCAGTTCCAGTCATTAGACAAATTGTATTTCACAAAAAGTATTATGTAGATTTGCACCATAATAGCCTAATCATTAAGAAAATATAGTTCATTTATACTAATTTCTCAATCTGAAAATGGGAAAAATGACTCACAGGAACCAATCAACTGCAATGATGAGGGTAATGTCATCAGTGGGAAGTCCGACAGAGGTCAGCACAATCACCATGGTGACCAGTCCAGCCTGTGGGATCCCAGCAGCTCCAATACTTGCCGCAGTGGCTGTGATGCTGTTTGATAACAGAAAATGACATGTTGATAAATCTTGATAAATCATGTAATTTAGTTGTAAACATATCAACACCCTTTGATTCTGTAAACATAAACCTTGGCTTATAAACCTTAGATACTCATTCACACCTGATTGTGATGATCTGACCTATGTTCATCTCCACGTTGTTAACCTGGGCAATGAAGATGGCTGCCAAAGCCTCGTATAGTGCCGTTCCATCCATGTTGATGGTGGCGCCCACCGGTAACACAAACCGTGTGATGCGCTTATCCACCTTGTTGTTCTCCTCCAGACACTTGAAGGTGATGGGCAGGGTTGCTGAGCTGAGATAAAGATGGAGAGAAACAGGTCGTGTTTGAGTTTGACTGGTTGTTGTTGTTTCTATTAAATCTATTATCCGTATTCGCCATATAAACGTAAGTAATCCTACTAATGGGGATGATAATGCCTCATAGGTTATTCTGAACCACACAATCTGAGCAGTAACCTCCACCTGGCCCTACTACTTTGATACGAGTCGGCCAAGCGAGGCGTGGCTACAGTGTCGGTAGTCAGAGTAGGCCAGGGAGTATAGCAGCAGTGTTCGGGGAACCTACCTGGAGGAGGTTCCCAGGGCTGTGATGAGGGCCTCCACCAGCCCCATGATGAAGATGAAGGGGTTCAGCCGTGTGATGGCGAAGTACAGGCCTGGGAGGATGATGAAAGCATGGATGGAAAGGCCTATGATCACCGTGATGGTGTACATGGCCAGCTGACCACCCATCTCAGTGATGTCATCCATCTCCACGATTTTCCCCGATATGAGGAACAGGATACCGATTGGGGCATACCTGTAGAGCAGAGGGAGGAGAAGTGGTTATGCCAGGGAAGGATAAGGTCACAGTTCAAATGGCCCTACATTCTCAGGATCTTACTTATTTTTCTGTGTAATAGGCCTGAATATGAAAACGATTAGTGAAACCATCAGTGCCTTCTGAGACTGCAGGCACGGGCTATGAAATTGCCTTTATTCATAAACAACTTGATTTATATATGTCAAATATCTGACTGGGAATATGTTGATTTAATTGGCACAGTGAACATGTCACTGGTTTTGATTGCAAAGCCTTGCCATTCAGCTGTGGAACCACTTAGCATCAGGATGTTATGTCCTGAGGCGGTTCTGTGTTGGCCAATTATTAGGTGGTGCTCATGCAATTATCTCAGTAGACCTAAATACCTATATCAGATCTCACCTGTATAGAGTTACCAGAGAATTCACAGCAATGCCTCAAGCAAGAGGCTAAATGAAGCCATTTGATTGAATTGAGAGAGAGAGATAAACATAGTACCGCCCCAACTCTGCAGGGACTCCATAGACTTAGCTTTCCAAAGCACAGATGGAAAGATTTATCTGTAACAGATGCATGGGGTTCACATACACACTCACCTAATGAAGATGGGGATTATTGGACCATCATCATAACACACACATCATCTTTATAAACACCCACACACAAACACACACCAAATACTCACCACATGATAATGGCGACCAGCCTCATGATGGCCTCATTGAGGCTGTCGAAGAACTCCCTGAGGGGCTGGCCCTGCTCCTTCATGTTGCCGATGATGAGGCCGAAGCACATGGAGAAGACCACCAGCCCCAGGGCGTTGACCCCGTTCACCGTGCCCGGGATGGGGATCACCTCCTCCCTGGTGATCTGCTCGGTCAGGTTGGTCATGTTGAAGACAGAGTCGTTCACTGTCACCGTCACATGGACGATTCGCTTCCCGTATTTGGTTTTGAACTGGAGGGAAAGAGCCAGTTGTCGTAAGTGATGGGTTAACATTGTCTTGTTAAAGTGATGATAGCATGTCATCTCCTTTGGTGAAAATTGTACTGAAATATTGTCTTTTGTAATGTTTACTTTATAATCGTTCAGCCATCTATTCAGTAGAGCTCATAAAAAGCCAAGCTGATAGATAAGGTATCGAGGGATTGTAGTCAGACGTGTGCCATTTCGAAAGACTAGAGAGCAAAAAGTCTAAAGGCGCCTGCTCCACTCATCTCAACCTCATAAATTAAACAACCGTCTCTGTATGGCTGGAGCAGTATTCTGTAAGGTCCAGCTGCCCTACTGATGACTCTGTCTGGACCACAAAGCATTTAACCCCCCGTAGACATGGTCTTCCATTACTTATATTGTCCTGCCCCAGCAGCCTCTATATCTCAGTTTCCCGACCATCCTGCCCCCACCATGCTACTATTGGAAGTTGGTCCTTTCTTCTTCAGATTTTGTCATTTGTTCCTAGTGGTCAGAATGTTTCTTCCAGTGTAAGTCAACGTCTCCCCTCAGTCCTGGGTTTCTATGTCTCTTAGGGTGATGATTTATCGCTGTTCAGAAATGCCAAAACCAGAACGTTTCCTCTCAATACAAGCATTTCCTTTGGCAGAATTTGGCAGACCATTTTCCCCATCTGCTGATTGAATGTGAAAATCTGTTTAATTTAGTAACAAAGTCATTAGATGCTTTACCTGCTGTGTGCAGGCCTGGATCATGTTTGGTGGAAACATGTTTCTGAAATTAAAGAGCATGATCATCACAACCAATGAACACTCCAATATTAAGGCAGGAGTACAATGGCAAAATACAGTGCATCTTTCCTCCACTAAACCCCTGACCCTCTTCCTACAGTAGCATGCAGCTACCTGATAAGATCCAGGAAGGCATCGGCAGGGCTGATGTCCTCTATCTTCGACTGTTTCATGAACTCATCCTTAGATCCTTTCCCAGGGTGGATGATGAGCACCACGATGATGCCTATGATGACAGCGATAATGGTGGTGGTCATGTAATACACCACAGCTCGCATACCCATCTTTCCTGAAGCCTTACTGTCCAGCGCTGCCATGCCTGGTTGGGAGAGACAGGGGAGATGTTGTTTAGAAGAACAGTATTATCCCTTTGTGCAATATTTCTAACATTTCTTCATAGTAGTGGCATGATAACACTTGAAATAGCAATTGCTCTCCCTGACCGAGTCTGTATTACCTACATGTTTCAAGCAAACCACCATAGTCCCTGTTCCCAAGAAAGTGAAGGAAACCTGCCTAAATAACTACTGCCCTGTAGCACTCACGTTGGTAGCCATGAAGTGCTTTGAAAGGCTGGTCGTGGCTCACATCAACACCATCATCCTGGAAACACTAGACCCACTCCAATTCGCATACCGTCCCAACAGATCTACAGATGACGCAATCTCAATCGCACTCCACACTGCCCTTTCCCATCTGAACAAAAGGAACACCTCTGTTCATTGACTACAGCTCAGCGTTCAACACCATATTGCCCACAAAGCTCATCACTAAGCTAAGGACCCTGGGACTTAACACCTCCCTCTGCAACTGGATCCTGGACTTCCTGATAGGCCTCCCCCAGGTGGTACGGGTAGGCAACAACACATCAGACATGCTGATCCTCAACATGGGGGCCGCTTAGGGGTGCGTGCTTAGTCCCCTCCTGTACTCCCTGTTCACCCATGACCGCGTAACCAAGCACGACTCCAACAAAGTTTGAAATTTGCTGATGACACAACGGTGCTAGGCCTGATCACCAACAATGATGAGACAGGCTATAGGGAGGTCAGAGACCTGGCAGTGTGGTGCTAGGACAAAAACCTCTCCCTCAATGTGAGTAAGACAAAGGAGATGATTGTGGACTACAGGAAAAGGCGGGCCGAACACGCACCCATTCAAATCGACGAGGCTGTAGTGGAGCGGGTCAAGAGTTTCAAATTCCTTGGTGTCCACATCACCAACAAATTATCATAGTCCAAACACACCAAGAAAGTTGTGAAGAGTGCATGACAACGCCTTTACCCCCTCAGGAGACTGAAAAGATTTGGCATGGGTCCCCAGATCCTCAAAAAGGTCTACAGCTGCACCATGGAGAGCATCCTGACCGGTTGGATCACCGCCTGGTATGGCAACTGCTCGGCATCCGACCATAATGCGCTACAGAGGGTAGTGCGTACAGCCCAGTACATCACTGCGGCCAAGCTAACTGCCATCCAGGACCTATTTACCAGGTGGTGTCAGAGGAATGCCCAAAAAATTCAGCCATAAGACTGCTGAACAATTCATCAAATTGCCACCCGGACTATTTGCATTGACCCCCCCCCCCGAGCTGCTACTCGCTTATTATTAAATATGCATAGTCACTTTACCCCTACCTACATGTACAAATGACCTCGACTAACCTGTACCCCCACACATTGACTCTGAACCGGTACCCCCTGTATATAGCCTCATTATTGTTATTTTATTGTCTTCTGTTTTTTCTTTTTTTACTTTAGTTTATTTAGTAAATCTTTTCATAACTCTATTTTCTTAAAACTGCATTGTTGGTTAAGGGCTTGTAAGTATTTCACGGTAAGGCCTACACCTGTTGTATACAGCGCATGTGACAAATAAAATGTGATTTGATATGTATCATCTCATGATAAATATATAAGATATAAGCTGACCTGCTGGAGGATGTAGCCTAATACAAAGAGTAAACGGGTGTGCAAATGAATGGGCTGCCTGACAGTCATCTGACAGAAGTCCTAGTGCGATTGCAAACCAGGCTAGTAGCAAAACATACAGGCAGGTGAAATAATGATGTTCTGCATCTGAAAATAGATCATGGTTATGGTTAGCTTCTGCCTACTGACATCTCTCCCTCACAATCTTACAAAAAGGTCAAGGGGAAGAGAGACGGACAACGAGCCATTATAGAGACCTCAACCTCACAAAGTGTTGCAATAAAGTTAGCTTTGGATTTTCCAAGGTGTCAGGGGCCGTTCTGGTGTGTTATCCCCATTCAGGGGACTGATGGAGTAAGTATTTTGTTTGTGTAAGCGAGATGTATGTGCTCTTTTAATCCTGTTGGGGGCACTGCCATTAGACAAAACCCTCTCACTCTTTCACACTCTTTCAGCTTCCACTCTCCTTCATCACGCCTCTCTCTCCCACAATCACCTGCTCCACTGTGCTGCTCTCTCGCTCTCTCTCTCTCTATCCTCTCTCTCAGTCCTGGGAAACTTGTCCACTTGCCATGCGCCCATAACAGCATTGCCATGGAAACTGCAAACAAGCCTGTGTGACCACTTTCACAGGGCTAAAGAATTGACTCACGTGGCTTATTTTCAAGGGTTACTACAAAGAGGGAGGATGAAACAAAACTGTACCCCACACATACCTCTCCTTTTCTGCCTTTCTCTCCACAGTTCTACTTTTCCAAGGCAAAAAAACCAACATATTTTTAGGGTGTTTCAAGTGAGATCAAATCAAATTATACTTAATAAACATTCACAACTCCTTTCAAGTGAGTGTTAACACAAATTAGGTTCATTTAAAAAATAAAGTACAGTACAGATCAGCTCAGCCTTTGAGAAAGGACTAGAGCTTGCTGCTCCAGGTCTAGTTTCAAGATCATGCTGCACATCATACCAAGCTGGGTGCATCATGTGGATCCTAACCTTGTGGAGGACTCAGCCAGATAATAGATGGCATAGTTACATGTCCACTTGTGTACCTGGGCAGTGTGCCTCTTTTCTGGGCCGTGACCTCTTACCGCACCACCCTCCAAACCACTTACGGTATTGTGGTGCTGGGTGGGCATGGAATTCCACTTAACAATACAGCTACGAAGGAAGAGGCGGAGGGGCACTTTGCGTGCTTTTATCCGTGTGAAGCGAAGCAGGACGTAGAAGTGCAAGGGGGTACCCATCCCAAAGCCACCCTCTCAGACCCACAGGCAGTGGGCTTCCGACTGAAAGCTACCTCATCCTTCCGTCTCTCCTCCCTCATTTTAATAGCAAAGAAGCACAATGAAGTGACTGTCTCCATGCCAGAAAGTAGAGGACCAAAGGGAATCTGGAGAAAAATGGTGGCAAGAAATTTCACATGGATCAAGCATAAGTTACAGTACCTGAAAAGTTGTGCCTCGAGCTCCATTGGCATTCCCCCTTTTTCACTGGGTATCCACACCTGTCTTTCAAACACCACTAAGTCTACCCCTCCTCTTTATCATATCTAAATTTGCTTCTGGCGGAGGGCATCAGTATAGTGACTTGGTGTACCTGTGATGAGACTGGATACCAGCAGGGGAAGCACCAGCATCTGCAGCATCCTCATCAGCAGCTCTCCAGGGAAAGAGAAGTACTTCACCTCTCGGTAGGTCATTTTATAGGGACGCAGTGCAAAGCCAAGGATTATACCTGGAGAATCAAAAGGGCTGATCAGTGTGCTGGAAACATGAACATGCAACTGCATATAAAGCAAATGACAATGACAGGATCTGTCTCTCAGTCACATCTAGAATGAGGTTTGTAGGTGAGTCCTCCCTATGGGATTGGGATTACAATAAGAGAGCATGGGTTTCAAAGTGTGTGGGTGTGTTGGCGTGAGTATGTTGGCCCATTTCTGTGTACTGTGTATGTAGGCCTATGTTACACTCCCCTACGTATTTATTTGGACAGTGAAGATAAAACTTTTAATTTGTCACTATACTCCAGCATTTGTACATGAATCTTGATGCTACCGTGATTACGGATAATCATGAATGAACCGTGAATAATGATGAGTGAGAAAGTTATAGCTGCACAAAGATCATGCACCCAAAACAGAGAATGTTTTTTTGGGGGGGGTGTGAGCTTTGTTCCTTTAACTTTCTCACTCATCATAATTCACTATTCATTCATGATTATCCATAATCGTGGTAGTATTCACATTGATGTATAATAGAAGTGTTCAGAAACATCTTATATTCTTATTTAAAATAAAAATGACTCCAGAATGACACAATACATTATTCATCGTTCAGTTCCTATCAGGCAAAAAAAATATTATCCGAAACACAAACAAAACAAACTGCAAATGCATCCAACAAGTGTGTAGAGCTGCAATCTTGATGTAGTCATTACGTGCTAGGAGTATGTGACAAAATACTAAACCTTTGACTACTTTAATACACTGTAAGTGCATTTTTCCAAATACTTTTTTTTTTAAAGAGAAAAAAAAGGTGACATTCAGTGCGGTTGCCTCATAGGAAACATTTGATCTCAAATCCAAAATGGTGGTGTATAGAGCCAAATGTACACATTTTAGCTTCACTCTCTAAATAAATACGGAGGAGAGTGTGTGTGAGTGGACTGGGGTGTGGTATTGGAGGTGTGTGTGTTCACTCACCTACAACAACGGCCGCTACAGTAAAGAGCACAAAGGCGTTCTTCTTGAAGAAGGCCTGGACATCTTCCTTAGAGATGTCCTCCACTTTCCTCTTGGCCTTCATGGTCCTTATGTGGATGCCCTCCCGGATCCGCTGCATCCTAGTGTGGGAATCTGAAGCCGGGGGGGTGTCCCCATTACTTTTGGTCATGACTGCAGACAGGACTACGAGTGTCTCACACACCTTTTAGACAGCCAGACAACCTGAACCAATGGGTCTGACCAGCCCTTACTCTGGTGATAGCTACTGGAGAAGAGATGAAATGACACAGAACAAGACACATGCAGTTGAAATGACACATGCAGACATTCACATTGACATTGCAATGCGGTTGATAAGATTAGAGAAAGAAGAATAGCTTATTTTTTCTTATAGCAAATCTGGACCATGTGGTGTGTAGTCAAAATAACAAATGTTTTCATGATAAAATAGTCACACAATCTTGAGAAAAAAGCAAGTATTTTATTCTAAGACAAAAGCTAGCATTTCTTCCCCATGATGAATCCATCCACGACAAGCATCAAAGCCCCTGAACACAGGAAGCATGGAACCCTGCAGGTGCAGATCTGCATCCCTAATACACCCTGGCAACTCATCAGTCTATCCTGGAGAATATTTATTCATAAAAACACTTGATTAGGAAAAACGTATGCGCACCTGAATAATGGAATAACAAAAACAATCAACTGCGTTTTCTTTAAAGAGATGCACTGCATACTCAACTAAAAGCACCCTACACAATACAACTATGTATCCTTTCATTGGAAAGGCATACTTTTTCAAACAATTGTTTGATTGAAAATGCCAGTTGGTAACACTCTGAACAAACTGCAAATTTTGCTACAAAGATTTTGTTTGCATTTTAATGAATTTAGAAGACGTGGACATGAAAATCTGAACAAAAGGATGATACTTTTCATGCATGGCCACATCAACAGTATGGACCCCTGGCATACAGCTAAAACATCACAAGGGCCACACAGACCTGGTCATTCCATTGGACAACAACACCAACAACTATCTCCTCCTGAGTCCTCAAAAGTGGCAAAACAAAACACTGACCTTTCACCAGTGTAGATGTTCCCTTATTAGACAAACTCCTCTTCCTGATGAGTTATCCTCAGCCTGAGGACAGGTCAGGCAGGCAGAGAGCAACAGTGGTAGAGGCAGGCAGTGGGTCCAGAGGCAGAGAAGGGAGGAGAGATAGAGACTGGGAGATGGAGTGAGATAGACAGGCACATAGAGAATGGGAGGTGTACATATGTTCTCTGAAGACAACTGAGGCAATCCCTCATACTCCCATTCTCTGAAGAGGGAGGAGACTTTCAAACTCAGAAAGAGAGAGGGAAAGATAGAGAGAGGTAAAGGCAGTGGGAGGAGATGGTAGCCCTTCCTATCTCTTTACAATTGGGGGGATGTTATGTCCCTCATTCATTCCAATAAAGAGTGCCCTGAGTGATGCTCAGAAAGCATGAATTAGTAAGAATATACAGTAGGATATGCTGTATGCAACATGGAACCCAATAGGGTTCTAACTGGAACCAAAAGGATTTCTGGAACCAAAAAAAGTTATCCTATGGGGACAGCCAAATTACCCTTTTGGAACCCTTTTTTTCTCCTCTCCTCCCGCTCCCATTGTCCTCCAAGCTCTCTTTTCCTTTCCCATCTTCCCTCCTCCCCATCCTCTCGTCTATCCTCTTCCCCTCTTTTTCGGGCTATTCAACCCTCACTGGAGTGCTTCAGAAACAGATAAAGCCTGTGGACCCGTAAGCAAGATCTGCTCGAGGTGTTAGGGCTCTCTCCATCTGCTTTCAATAGGAGCTTTCATCACCAGCAGCAGTGGTTGCTGGCCAGGACTGGACAGTCGGTGCCTAGTGCCATAGGATCAGCATTTGTTTCAAGATACTGTACTTTGAAGTATTGAAGTATCATTCTGAGTGTTTCCCAAAAAGAAGTGTGATGTGCGACAGCGGTACACCATTTCAAATGTGCAGTAAATCTCTATGTCAAATACTGAGCTCTACAACGCTCACCTGCGCAACTAGAGGCGAGAAAACTCAAGATCACCTTTACTCCACACACAGAGACACATACAAAACTCAAGATCACCTTTACTCCACACATAGAGACGCATACAAAACTCAAGATCACCTTTACTCCACACACAGAGACACATACAAAACTCTAGATCACCTTTACTCCACACACAGAGACACATACAAAACTCTAGATCACCTTTAATCCACACACAGAGACACATACAAAACTCAAGATCACCTTTACTCCACACACAGAGACGCAAACAAAACTCAAGATCACCTTTACTCCACACACAGAGACACACACAAAGCTCTCCCTCGCCCTCCATTTGGACCATAACTTTATCCTCCTGATTTGCGCTTACAAGCAAAAACTCTTAACAGGAAGTACCAGTGACGCGCTCAGTCCGATGAAGTGGATCCTAAGCTACAGGACTGTTTTGCTAGCACATCATGGATGGCATTGCAGTATTTACCACATCAGTCACCGGTTTCATTAATTTACTGTAGGGGGCTAAATCAGGGTCACAGAGTGTTTCTTGGTAGCTTTAAACAAATATACTTCGAAACAATAGTATACACCTCACACACATGGTTATGGCCTTTAAAAAAATAAGACACATGTACCATGTCACACATAGAGTTGAACTATATGAAAATTTGAGTTTGCATTCCAGTATAAGACTTTATATACATCACAGAAGACTGAAATATAACAAAACCGTTTGACATAAATACACTTTTCATGTTTATTAATGAAGAAATTATGAAAAATATGAATAACAATCCACCCATGAGGCCACTAGAAGGCGCTTTGATCATTAGACTGCAGGAAAGGGCTACTAAGTGCATCGACGTGACCATACGTACATATCACAACCAGAAGCCATGGATTACCGGCAACAGCCACACTGAGCTAAAGGCTAGAGCTGCCGATTTTAAGGAGCAGATCACTAACCTGGACGCTTATAAGAAATCCACCTATGCCCTCCAAAGAACCATCAGATAGACAAAGCATCAATACAGGACTAAGATCGAATCCTACTACACCGGCACTGACACTCGTCAGATATGACAGGGCTTGCAAAATATCACAGATTACAAAGGGAAACCCAGCCACAACCTCCACAGTGACATGAGCCTACCAGACGAGCTAAATACCTTCTATGCTCAGTTTGAGGCAAGCAACATTGAACCATGCGTGAGAGCACCAGTTGTTCCTGACGACTGTGTGATCAAGCTCTCCGTAGACGATGTGAGTAAGACCTTTAAACAGGTTAACATTCACAAGGCGGAAGGGACAGACGGATTACCAGGACGTGTACTCAGAGCATGTGTTGACCAGGTGGTAAGTGTCTTCATGTCACACCCTGACCTTAGAGATCTCTGTTTTTCTGTATATTTTGGTTAGGTCAGGGTATGACTAGGGTGGGTACGCTAGTTTTTGTATGTCTAGGGTTTTTGTATGTCTAGGGGTTTTGTATGTCTAGGGGTTTTGTATGTCTATGTTGGCCTGATATGGTTCCCAATCAGAGACAGCTGTTTATCGTTGTCTATGATTGGAGATCATATTTAGGTAGCCATTTTCCTTGTTTGTGTTGTGGGATCTTGTCTACATTGAGTTGCCTGAGTGCACACCTGTAGCTTCACGTTTCATTTGTTCTTTATTGTTTTGTTTTGAGTTTCAGTTGATTAAAATTATGTGGAACTCACGCTGCTCCTTGGTCTCATCATTACAACGATCATGAAACTTCACTGATATTTTCAACCTCTCCCTGACCCAGTCTGTAATACCTACATGTTTTAAGCAGACCACCATAGTCCCAAAACTGCCAAGGTAACCACTCTAAATGACTATTGCCCCGTAGCACTCACATCTGTAGCCATGAAAGGCTGGTCAGGCTCACATCAACACCATCATCCCAGACACCCTGGACCAGCTCCAATTCACATACCACCCAAAAAGATCCACAGATGACGCAATCTCTATTGTACTCCACACTGCCCTTTCCCACTTGGCCAAAAGGACCACCTACATGAGAATGCTGTTAATTGATTACAGCTCAGCGTTCAACACCATACTACCCTCAAAGCTCATCACTAAGTTAAGGTCCCTGTGACTGAATACCCCTCTCTGCAACTGGATCCTGGACTTCCTGACGGCCACCCCCAGGTGTTGAGAGTAAGCAACAACACATCTGCCACACTGATTCTCAAAACGGGGCCCCTCAGGGGTGCGTGTTTAGCCCCTTTCTGTACTCCCTGTTCACCCTTCCTGTACTCCCTGTTTTATCAGTTTCTTTATGAAAATATTTTGCGAACTCCATTACAGTAGCTCAAGCAGCACACAAGTAGACTACAAATGCATGCTGGGCCGAGCATGCATAAAGAAACTGATAAAACACACAGGTGAAAAATCACAAATTACAAAGATAAGGAGTACCAAGATCAAGCGAGGGAGTGCGGTGATGTAGGGTCCAGAATTAAAGAATCATATCCCGAAAGCATGATAGTGTACTTACTACGTGCACTTGCTAATAGAAAGGAAGGAGGTGGGTAGCTAGCGAAGTGTGTCATAGTAGCAAAGTATTTCAAAACAAAAAATCAGATCTCTTAAAAGTTATTTCATTTTCGTTCTATTATCTATATAATAGGCTATCATTGATTTTGGCCCAATAGGTCTGACACCTTACCTCTTTCAAGGAGACTTTCCATTTTGATAGGGTTATTTTGCCTAAAAACTTTAGGCCTACCTATATAAAAATAAAAATACAACTCTGTATCCCTGCCAGCATGGCAAGAGTGGCCCGTAGGGTGTTAAGCATCCCCAGTGGCTCTGCAAGCGCAGAGAGGATATTCTCCGCTGCTGGCACCATCGCATGAGCCTGACTCTGACCAAACTGCTGTTTCTAAAAATGAATTCAAAGGCACTGAGCCTAATAAGGCATTTTTCGTTTCATTTTTATTTAATTCTAAGTAAGGCACAGGCTATGTGCGCAATTTATAGACTATAATGATTTAACACAATTAAATGTTGAAATGCTTAGCACTATAATGTTCCTATCAGCCTAGTGTGTCGCACTATCAAATGCTTCCCAATTTATATCTTTGTAGGCTATAGCCTTGAAATAACTGAAATAATAGGTTAATAATGTAAGCTAAATAATTCATTTTCTTTCCTTCTTAGGGTACCAGTCTGGCTCCTTACCTATTTAGAGTGTTTATATGCTGTTTAATGCGGCATGTAACATGATGAGCGCTTCTTACAGTCACCTTTTCATGTTTATTAAAATGTTTTTCGTTCAAATCATATGGTTTGGTTTCAATACCTCAAAACCACATGGTAGGTCCAGGTAGTCACAAAAAATGGATGGTTGTTGGTTAAATTGTCATTTTAATGAATGGAGCGAATTTGGAGTGGCAGTTTTTTTTTCATGTGAGCGAGGAGCGTTTTTTTAGCGGAGCTGTTGGAAAGGACTTGGAGCGCAGGAACAGTGTGCAAGCACTGATCCGTGATCCGACCGCTCAACTCCACTCACATACTCTGGTGGCCGTGCACGACTCCAACACCATCATTAAGTTTGCCAACAACACAACGGTGATAGGCCTGATCACTGACGACGATGAGACAGCCTATAGGGAGGAGGTCAGAGACCTGGCAGTGTGGTGCCAGGACAGCAACCTCTTCCTTAACATCAGTAGTAAGACCAAGAAGCTAATCGTGGAGCTCAGGAAACGGAGGGCAGAACACGCCCCCATTCACATCGACGGGGCTGTAGTGGAGTGGGTAGAGAGCTTTAAGTTCCTCGGTGTACACACCACTAAGGATCTATCATGGTCAAAACATACCAACACAGTCGTGAAGAGGACACGACAATGAAAATATTTGGCATGGGCCCTCAGATTCTCAAAAAGGTATACAGCTACACCATCGAGAGCATCTTGATTGGCTGCATCACCGCTTGGTATGTTAACTGCTTGGCATCCGACCGCAAGGCGCTACAGAGGATAGTAATGCCACCCAGTACATCACTGTAGCCAAGCTCCCAGCCATCCAGGACCTCTATACCAGGCGGTGTCAGAGGAAGGCCCCAAAAAATGGTCAAAGACTCCTGCCACCCAAGCCACAGACTGTTCTCTCTGCTACTGCATGGTAAGCGGTTCCAATTCACTGAGTCTGGAACCAAGAGTACCTTGAACAGCTTCTAACCCCAAGGCATATGACTTCTAAACAAAATGCTTAATAGCTAATCAAATGACTACCCGGACTACCTGCATTGACGCTTTTTTGCAGTAACTCACTAACTTCTTTGCACATACCCTGCTGCTACTGTTTATTATCTATCCTGTTGCCGAGTCACTTTATCCTTATCTATGCTTTATGTACAGTACATAGTTACCTCAATTACCTTGTACCCCTGCACATCGACTCGGTACTCGATACTCACTGTATATAACCATGTTGTTTCCTAATCCCTATACATAGCCATTATTTTTACTTGTTATTTCTATTAATTATTCACTGTGGATTTATTCCTTGTGTCACTATTTCAAAAAATATATATTGTATCTTACTCTGCGTTGTTGGAAAAGGACCCGGAGTAAGCATTTCACTGTTAGTCTACACCCGTTATTATTATAGTTCAAAGTCAATCCACAGTGTAACTGACAGACAAAGTCAATTATAGTTAGTTGAAAAAAGTGTAACTTGTGCAGTAGTGGGTGACCTCACTGTATGGAAAATGTATTCCCCAGTGATGTGGAGTATAATTAGTGAAGAATACCCCTGAAATCAGGCCACGTATCTACATACAAATAAAACTGTCAGATTAATGAATGAATACGAATATACTCCAATGGGGATTTATGTTTTTAGGGATCCAAAAATTATACTGACACAGAACTTGTGAAAATGTATGAAATTATAATCGACGTTTCATGACTTTGAGCACTGCACAGTGGAAGTATGAGATTCAATGCCTGTAGCCAATCCTGTAAACTTGGCCAAACTAGCAAAGTTTGAGGGGCAAATTTCAGGGGGGCCAACCCACATTCTGTGCATATTAATAGCCCAGCCCAACATCACCACCACCAATTACTAGTGAATTTGCAAGGGAACCATGTTTTCATCATTTATTCTTCAAAGTTCCAGTCCAGACAAACTCAAGTCCAGGTCTAAATGCCTTTGCGTTGTGGGGCTGCCAATAGCAGAAGAGTGGCAATGGCTCCATTAGTTTGCCAGTCACACACGATGCCTTGGCAGAAGAATCCAGACTGGGCAGACCAGCACTGTCCAGGAGAGCAAGACAGTCGCTACGGCTTATCGTCTTTGTGACGCTCAATGTCCATGTTAGAAGATCTAACAACCTTAAAAGCTATACCTCTCCAAACCAAACAAAGCTAACTCCTGCTGGGCCCAATATGTGACTGCAAGGCCATGAACACCACACAGCTGACCAATTTTCTTTGTAGCAATAGACAGGTTATTATCTAAAAATCCATAGTAGCCATTTGTCATATCTTGAAATCGGGTCCTCTGTGTGGGTTTTTCTACCACACCATACATCTCCCCATCCCACTGCTGACGGACTTACATAATGGCACCGGCTAATGAAATCCAAAATGACTCACACAGAGCTAATACGCAGGAGGCTGGAAGAAAGGTTTCAATACCATCACCCCACACCCTCAGAATGAATGGCCAAGATCCAGAGCTGGGACTGTGCTGTAATTCACTCTCACATGCATAGAGCTCGCCTGTACAAGCCCTTCCGGAGCAACGAGCACATCACTAACATGTCCTGTTGTTGACCTGTCAAAAGCCCAGACAGTCAAGCAGGGAGTTTTGCCACCGCCTGTGCAAGTTCAGGTCCTTATAGTGGCCAGAATTAACTACTTCTATTGGAAGTAGTTGAAAGTATTTTCAAATCATTTCTAGAAATAACCTGCTATTTGAAATTATTTTCAAATACTTTTATAAAATACTATTTTGAAATACCTGGGTTAAATGAGTGGGAGTGTATTTGAGTATTTTCAATTACATGCCAATACGTTCCAAATGTATTTCCAAATAAATTCCAATATTCAGCTAAAAATGTCAAATAAAGGATACTTACTTTGAAATGTGCGTGAAAGTAATTTAGATACTTGAAATAGTATTTGAACCAAGGTCTGGTGTCTTAACACCCTCCAACTTGAACACGAAATCCATTAAAAGATACAAGCAGAATCCCATAGACGGATAGTTGTCTATGACCTGGTTTACTTTCAGTGATGTGAATGAGTCTGGCCTTATTCTCAGCACGTAACAAGTCATCTGTTGGCCCCACCTGTGGTCCAGGGGCCTGGCCTCTCACTGGGGTCTCATGCAGTCAGATTAAGAGGACATTGAGTAGATCTATGTGCCTTAATACCAACAGCAATATAATTACTATTATAACTCTAAGGACTTCTGGCACTCTCTTGGGTGTGAGCGATTTGGTATGCACAGATAACAAATCTGTTAATTATCAAATCAAATGTTCAAATCAAATTTTATTAGTTACATGCGCCGAATACAACAGGTGTAGACCTTACAGTGAAATGCTTACTTACGAGTTCATTAACCAACAATGCAGTTAAAAAAAATACAGACAAGAATAAGAAATAAAAGTAACAAGTAATTAAAGAGCAGCTGTAAAGTAACAATAGTGAGACTATATACAGAGGTGTACCGGTACAGGGTCAATGTGCGGGGGCACCAGTTAGTTGAGGTAATATGTACATGTAGGTAGAGTTATTAAAGTGACTATGCATAGATGATAACAGAGAGTGGCAGCGGTGTAAAAGAGGGGGAGAGGAGGGGTGGGCAATGAAAATAGTCTGGGTAGGCCGTGCAGTAGCAGAGAGAACAGTCTATAACTAGGGTGGCTGGAGTCTTTGACAATTTGTAGGGCCTTCCTCTGACACCGCCTGGAATAGAGGTCCTGAATGGCAGGAAGCTTGGCCAAAGTGATGTTTTGGGCCGTTCGCACTACCCTCTGTAGTGCCTTGCGGTCGGAGGCCGAGCAGTTACCATACCAGGCAGTGATGCAACCCGTCAGGATGCTCTCGATGGTGCAGCTGTAGAACCTTTTGAGGATCTGAGGACCCATGCCAATTTTTTCCAGTCTCCTGAGGGGAAATATGTTAGTTTGTTGGTGATGTGGACACCAAGGAACTTGAAGCTCTCAACCTGCTCCACTGCAGCCCCGTCGATGAGAATGGGCGGGTGCTCGGTCCTCTTTTTCCTGTAGTCCACAATCATCTCCTTTGTCTTGATTTAATTATATGATTATGACTGTGTAATAACAATTGTCTTTCAATGTACCAAGACGAACTGTTTTCTGTTGTTGGGAGTGCCTGCTGAAGGAATAGTGAGCATGTATGAACTTGTTATTGATATACTAGTGTATGGCCTAAATAAGATAGGTGATTTTTTGCATGGAGGCCATGATTATGCAGCAAGACATGGGTGTCACCATGTGGTGAGAAGGGGGACTTGCACAAGTACATAAAAGGTATAAGATCCTGTGCAAAACTGCAAAACTAAAGTTAGAAGTTTGAGTCACTTCATAGGATAGTGATATTTGAGTTTATTTCAGTTCATTGGAGAGACTGTGTGAAGCAAGTCAAGTTAGTCTTTAGCATCCCAATTAATTGTAGACTACTTTAAGCTCCCTACCTCTGTCTGGCCAAAACTACTCTCTCCCTCTTTAGTTTCTCTGCTCCTTATGCCAGGCTTCTTTTTAGTCTTTCTCTTCAGTTTTGGCGATGGATAGGTTGGCTATGAGCTTTAAATGCCTCTCTGGGTTGTCAAGGAACCTCTGTGTTCCTTGACAAAGTGTTCCAGTTTTCTTTCCAATGGTACATAAGCAGTCAGCTGTAGGGATTCAATGAATCTGTGGTTGTTAGAGCATTGAAATATAACAATCACTAAGGAATGGATAACTGTGTTACTGAACCACATATATATTAATCAATATCAAAGTAGCACAACTGTCACGCCCTGGCCTTAGTTATCTTTGTTTTCCTTATTATTTTAGTTAGGTCAGGGTGTGACATGGGGGATGTATGTGTTTTGTATTGTCTAGGGGTTTTTGTATGTTTATGGGGCAGTGTCTAGTCTAGTCTAGGTGGATGTATGTCTGTGGTTGCCTGGATTGGTTCTCAATTAGAGACGGCTGTCTATCGTTGTCTCTGATTGGGAGCCACATTTAGGCAACCATAGTCATTAGGTAGTTTGTGGGTGATTGTCTATGTCTATGTTGCATGTTAGCACTTTGTTTGTATAGCTTCACGTTCGTCGGTTTATTGTTTTGATTTTGTTTGTATAGTGTTCTTCGTTTTTTCGTCTTTATTAAAGTAAAGATGTATTGCTATCACGCTGCGCCTTGGTCCTCCTCTCTTTCACTTTACGACGATCATGACAACAACAATGTACACAACATAGGAAAAAGAATACTGAGAACCTTTCACCAGTAGATGGCAGTGTAGTAGCCAGATGTTTTCCTAGCAGCGCTATCAGTGTGGTCTTAAAATATCCCATGGGCAAAATTGTCAAAAGCACTCCCATCAAATCCCAGATGTAGTGACTTATGAGGAACTCATCTTTTCTGCAAATGTAGTGTTTAACTTATTTCTCCCTCATTGCATACAGGTAAATGACCATATAATGTTCACCTTTAAAACAGGAACATGACTGAATTCCCTTTCAATACTGTAATATGATGGTTCAGTGAACTCTGTTTTATGGGTTATAATGACCCTGGTCACACCTGAGCATTAGAAGGGCATGTTGTAGACCTCACACACACAGCTATAGTCCTGGAAAGATAAAGAGCTCTGTGCCAAGGTCAGAGAGAGAGACACAGTGCATTCGGAAAGTATTCAAACCCCTTGACTTTTTCCAAATTTTGTTGCTTTACATCCTTATTCTAAAATTGATGAAGTTGTTTTTGACCCTCATCAATCTACACACAATACCCCATAATGACAAGGCAAAAACAGTTTATAGACATTTTTGTACATGTATACCAAATAAATAAAACTGAAATATCACATTTACGTAAGTATTCAGACCCTTTACTCAGTACTTTGTTGAAGCACCTTTGGCAATGATTGCGTCTTCTTGGGTATGATGCTACAAACTTGGCACACCTGTATTTGGGGAGTTTCTCCCATTCTTCTCTGCAGATCCTCTCAAGCTCAGTCAGGTTGGACGGGGAGTGTCGCTGCACAGCTATTTTCAGGCCTCTCCAGAGATGTTTGATCAAGTTCAAGTCCGGGCTCTGGCTGGGCCACTCAAGGACATTCAGAGACTTGTCCCAAAGCCACTACTGCGTTGTGTGCTTAGGTTCGTTGTCCTGTTGGAAGGTGAATCTTCACCCCAGTCTGAGGTCCTGAGCGCTCTAGAGCAGGTTTTCACCAAGGATCTCTCTGTACTTTGCTCTAGGAAGAGTATTGGTGGTTCCAAACTGCTTCTGTTTAAGAATGACGGAGGCCACTGTGTTCTTGGGGACCTTCAATGCTGCAGAAATGTTTTGGTACCCTTCCCCAGATCTGTGCCTCAACACAATCTACGGACAATTCCTTCAACCTCATGGCTTGGTTTTTGCTCTGACATGCACTGTCAACTGTGGGACCTTATATAGACAGGTGTGTGCCTTTCCAAATCATGTCCAATCAATTGAATTTACCACAGATGGACTCCAATCAAGTTGTAGAAACATCTCAAGGATGATCAATGGAAACAGGATGCACCTGAGTTCAATTTCCAGTCTCATAGCAAAGGGTCTGAATACTTATGTAAACAAGGTATTTCTGTTTTTTCTTGTTAATAAATTTGCAAACATTTCTAAAAACCTGTTTTCGCTTTGTCATTATGGGGTATTGTGTGTAGATTGATGAGGAAAAATAAGGCTATAACATAACAAAATGTGTAAAAAGTCAAGGGGTCTGAATACTTTCCGAATGCATTGTATATAGAGAGAGACCAGCTGGTTGTTATCAGGTGAGATTGAGGAAGGGCAGAAAGGGTTGTGTAATGTGTAATGGACCTAAAGAGGAGAGTGGAGGGGGAGCCTGGCACTGAGAGTTAAAAATTGATTGTAAAACGCTCACAGTCCGAGCAAACACATTCAGACAACATATAGACAAGCACACAGACACAAGCCCCAATTATATAAAAAAACACCATGTGAAGAAAAAAAACATGAAAGAACAGAAGAGCGCATACATACACACATAAACACATACAATCAGCCACAGTAGCTTTACCACTACACACATGAAGTCAACATTAATGCAGTCACACACAATAGCACACCACAACATAACTCATGCACACAGACAGCCCCTCTGAGCAGAGAGCCTTCGCCCCCTCCAAGGCTGCTGCCTGGTTACACACAGTGGAAAATTCCTCCCGCTCCAACTGAGCATGCTCAAAAAACCAGCCTGTTCCAGTCCTGCACCCTTCACTCAGAGTCTGTCCTATCCCTCCTGTACGAGCTTAGAAAAAAGGGTTCCAAAAGTGTTCTTCGGCTGTCCCCATAGAAGAACCCTTTTTGGTTCCAGGTAGAAGAACTCTTTGGGTTCCATGTAGAACCATCTGTGGAATGGGTTTTACATGGAACGCAAAAGCGTTCTTGAACCGTTTTAGGTTCTAGATAGCACCTTTTTCTCTTAGAGTGTATCGTCATGCATCACAATCACCAGCTGGGGGATCTCACGTGACAACCATGCAGGCACCAGCATGGGACTGTGTGTTGTAATGCTGCTTGGCATTTTGAAACATCTCATGATATCACAGTAATCCATGCCTGGCCTGTAGCACCTTGTTACAGAAGCCTAATAAACAACCTTTGTTGATGTATTTAGCAATTCATAAAACTACTCTGAATAGAGGCCATATTTTCAAAAACAAAGTACACACAGGTATGTTGTCCCGTGTTGGACAGATGCCCATGCTGATGCATAATTCATATTGTTTAATGAAATAGAGTAGTAGCCTATAGCCAGCAGGCATCCACTCCAGGTTATTAATAGCTATAGGCACTGGGCAGTGCTTGACTTGGGCAGGAGCTCACTGGAGCTGAGTACCAGCACCTAAAATGTTCTACTGCTTGAGCTCCTGCAGCTCAAAGTATTGTGGAGCTCCTGCACCTAAATTTAAACAGTACCAGCACCCAAAATTAGTACCGGCACCTATTACAATCCAAGTCAAGCACTGACACTGGGCCACATTTACGATTCCTATCCCAGGGTAAACTACACACTGAACAGACAAGACCAAGTTAGGATCAAGGGGAAGACAGAATGCTTTATTAAATGATGTGGACAATTGTGCTAATAAGTGTTATGCATCTACTAATATGAATCAACGCTCTGTGTCACCATATATGCTGTAGTGTCAATAATAAGGAAGTAGTACAGCTACTATGGGAACTTAGGAAGAGTGGGAATAAAGTTGCAGCACAAGGTGGAGTTGCCAGCAGCACTTTGCTCTCATAAAGCAAAGGCTACACAGAGCACATATTCATATCCTGTTTCTCCCTCATGATTTGGGGAAAGAATCCAACAACAATTGAAAGCAAGCTCACTCTGGACATTTCCCAAAGTTCAAGTTAAGCATATTGCAAAAGGCCAAGCCAAAATGAGGCATTATACGAAAATACTTAGAGGTTGCTCAACTGCCATCCAAAAGTTTAGAGAGTCGCATATAACTCAATTACAGTAGGCATGGCTACTCAGTCACTACCTTTTTTTTTTACCTATTTGGTTACTGAAAAAAACGATTCTGTGTGACCTACTTGGATTCAGGTGATCTTGGGCAAAGTTCCATTAGAGTGGGGTGATAAGGCAATAACACATTGAGCAGGGATCTTCAACTAGATTCAGCCGCGGGGCGATTTTTTCTTGAGCGGATGGTCGGGGGGCCGGAACATAATTACATATAATTTGGAGACTGCAAATTGACAGCAAGAAGCTGAAACAGATATCATATTTGACTAAAACATAATCATTTCAAACCTTGCTTACGTTTGTATAAGATCACCTGTCTCTCTGTTATGGTGGGAATAGTTGGGAACAGATTTCTGAAATTAAAACACCTGGAGCTGATTTCCTGGTGGGTTTTTTTTACAGTCTTTATGTCCAACAATGAAAACGTTTTTTTGCTCAGTACTTGGGGGGCCAAATAAAACCAGCTGTGGATCGCCAGTTGGGGAACCCTGACAGAGCATCATGCCCATTTTCATTGTTTTTTATGGAACATGTGCTCTTTTGGAGTAACTGCCTATGTTGGTATAGATATGGATTCCTTTCTATAGATGCTTTTCGTTAAGCTTATCTGTTTTTTAATGCCATTTTGAGTGCATTCATTTAAGTACAGTTACCACAGCACTATAAAATGATTGAGGGGATTGACCTGGTTTGTCGCTCACCACGCCCACATTTTCCAAGCAGACAGGAGCCACAATGTGGCGCACACTCGGTAGTGAACACGGTATATGACTGTTCATTCATAAACACAGCAAAGGCAAACTGACCGTTGAATCGAGAGTTACAAAATCAACAATTCCGGACAATCAAGCTTTTGACACCAAGAGAGCAAATCACCACTTTTATCTGGGGGTTTCCTCCTTTTCTTGAGGTTGTGTTTATTTTACTAGTTTGTCACAGCTTCAGATCCGAAGAATGAGAGGGAATCTTTCCCCGAACGAAGATATTTCAGCGTATTATTCAATGATGCCTGTCTCGGACTTCCATGAAAATGTTCCCTGTACGGTGGAGCCCGCGGAGAGTGTGTGTGGAGCGGCAGCACCTGTCACCTCCAGACCGCGGATGGGGAATACCTCTCTGGCGCAGGATAGAGGATGCGCGCAGGATGTAGCTGAAGAGTTAAAGGGTAAAGTTGTCATTTCATCTCACTTTTTCAAAAGTCACTTTAACAGGTCTTGACTGTTAGATAATAATCTAAATATAATTGTATACTTAAGACAAAAATAAATGTATTGCCATAACGCTACACAGTATTGTTATTCCCTATATTCTCAATGTGACAAGCCTTTTAATAGGCCCTGCTGCAAAAATGAAACTCATTCACTTGTGCCCAAAAAATAAATTGATTTCGAAAAAAACACAATTGTTTACTGTGTCACATATCATGTGCTCATCTTTGCTCTTACAGTAGTGACATTTATATTTAATCCTAGACACACACACACACACACACACACACACACACACACACACACACACACACACACACACACACACACACACTCTCTATCCTGATGCAGTATCTCTAGGGTTCTTGTTTAACTTCATAGAGCACACAAGCATAGACTTTCTGTAGGCTCTGGTCAGGTTCTTATCTCAGGCCTGTAAAAGGTGGGAGGCATCAGTAAATACACTATATATAGACAATTATGTGGACACCCTTTCAAATTAGTGGATTTGGCTATTTCAGCCACTCATGTTGATGACAGGTGTATAAAATCAAGCACACAGCCATAGACAAACATTGGCAGTAGAATGGCCTTACTGAAGAGCTCAGTGATTTTCAACGTGGCACCATCATAGGATACCACCTTTCCAACAAGTCAATTCGTAAAATTTCTGCCCAGCTAGAGCTGCCCCGGTCAACTGTAAGTACTGCTATTGTGAAGTGGAAATGTCCAGGAGTAACAACGACTCAGCCGCGAAGTGGTAGACCCCAGAAGCTCACAGAATGGGAGCGCCAAGTGCTGAAGCGCGTAGCGCGTAAAAAATCGTCTGTCCACGGTTGCAACACTCACTACCGAGTTCCAAACTGCCCCTGGAAGCAATGTCAGCACAATAACTCTTCGTTGGGAGCTTCACAAAATGGGTTTCCATGGCTGAGCAGACGCACACAAGCCTAAGATCACCATGTGCAATGCCAAGTGTCGGCGGGAGTGGTGTAAAGCACACCGCCATTGGACTCTGGAGCAGTGGAAACACGTTCTCTGGAGTGATGAATCACGCTTCAACATCTGGCACTTCGTCAGACGAATATGGTTTTGGCGGATGCCAGGAGATGCTACCTGCCCCAAATGCATAGTGCTAATTGTAAAGTTTGGTGGAGGAATAATAGTCTGGGGATATTTTTCATGGTTTGGGCTAGGACCCTTAATTCCAGTGAAGGGAAATCTTAACGCTATAGCATACAATGACATTCTAGACGATTCTGTTCTTCCAACATTGTGGCAACAGTTTGGGGAAGGTCCATAACTGTTTCCCCATGACAATGCCCCCGTGCATGAAGCGAGGTCCATACAGAAAGGTTTTGTTGAGATTGGTGTCGAAGAACTTGACTGGTCTGCACAGAGCCCTGACCTCAACCCCATCTAACACCTTTGGGATGAATTGGAATGCAGAGTGTGAGCCAGGCGTAATCACCCAACATCAATGCCCGACCTCACCAATGCTCTTGTGGCTGAATGGAAGCAAGTCCCCATAGCAATGTTTCAACATCTAGTGGAAAGCCTTCCCAGAAGAGTGGAGGCTGTTATAGCAGCAAAGGGGGACCAACTCCTTGTTAATATCCATGATTTTGGAATGAGATGTTTGACGAGCAGGTGTCCACATACTTTTGGTCATGTAGTGTAGCTGATCAATCAGCCCTGATGATATCGCTGATGAGAGCTTCCACACAACTATGAAGCATGGACGCTTTTTTAGAGCAGCCCTCTGGCTGTAAAGAGAAACAATTGGCATGCTGATTTTATGGGAAATGATGCAGCCAAATGATTGTATGGTTCAGTAAATGAACTGATTTATAGTACTGCTTGGATCTTAATAAATATTGTGTCTTGTTGATGCTCTTGAACCAAGCCTGTAAACGCTGTCTAACCTACAGGGATGAGTTGACATTCTATGGCGGCAGGATATTCCTCTTCAGCTCAGTGTCATTCAGGAATGAAGTGAGTTTATTGGAGAGAAGTACTGTATGTGCAAGACATGATCAGATCTCATCTCAGGAGGAGGGGTTTCACTCCCCCCCCCCCCCCCCCCCCCCCACTTAAGGTTACAGAGTCCACTTATTAAAACGAAAACCAGATCAGGCTAGCTAATTCTACACCAAGCTACCAGTCATGCATGATGCCTAGCCACTTTCTCAAATTCGAGCGTGAACCCTGACATAGGTTGGGTACCCCCCCCACCCTCCTCCATAACCAAACTCCAGCCCCTCTCTCCCTTATAGTGTCATGTTTCAGACTGAAGAGAAGAAAAATACATACTAGATCATTCTATTGCAACAAGGAAGTGTTTTGCCAGGTGAAAAACACATCTGCAAGAGAAGCAGAGGAGTTAACCTGATTTTAAAGGTTTCACAGCAATATATTCACAGAGATATTTTTGCTGTATAGCTCTCAATATGGTCAGAAATGCTGGGTCATTTACTGTACTTTCAATGATAACCAATTCCCAGCTGTTTGCTGTAGGGGACACAATAAGCAGGCTGAGATACGTGTTGAGGACGAGGCCATCTAGGTAACCAAATTATTAAAGATTTGTTCAATAAACCCTCATTAAATTATGATTCCTGATATTCCCAGGAAAATCACATGCTCAGACCTTGTTTTCCCCTACGTTCCCAGTTAAAGACTGTTTTCATCTAGAGCTGCAGAGCTAACAAAGTTATGACAAGTGAATAATGAGCCTGTGACTGAGATCTCAGTGAGTTAGATACGCCCGTGCCCATAGTTGGAGGTTGTAAGTAGCCTCACATTCTTATGGGGCGAAGCGCTCCGTTTAATAGCCTGTTAGAGGCCCAGTCTGGCTTATCTCCCAGCAGTCAGAGATCATCCAGGGGGATCTCGCCTTTTATCAGGAAGAGGAACATAGAGGCAATTCCACGGTGACAGAGAACATTTTACAAAAACACATTTACTTGAAGAACAGCACAGACGCAAAGTTTAGTAACAGACTGACGGTTTGTGCTGTTTTGTGTGACGTCATTCTGTTAACGAACACTGCATCTACACTGTTCTTCAAGTAAATGTGTTCTTGTAAACATTTCTGTGGAAATTGTTAAAAATAGTCATTTTGCATAGAGTTGTGTGGTTTGTTTAACTTTGCAATCATTGGTTTTTGTTTGACATACATTTTAAAATGAAAAATCTGAGTCTTAGCATCACTCTGTTACCGTGGAATTGCCCATAGTTCATTATGAGTTCATGGTCATTCTGTACAACAGAGCTGAATTTAACTGACATGCGTGGAGTGTTTGTGTGCAAAGCAATTAACGTGTATTGGTGAGTGACACTTATTAGTTGTGGCCAGTGGCTGAAATGCACACTGTAAATATGATTTTGTTAAGTTCACGAATCCAGAACTCACATTCTTGTACTAGAAGATGAATGCTGTTTTTGTCTGACTAGTTTATATCCATGTCTGTAACCATCTGCCTGGCCATTAGGCTGTGATGCAGCTGTTCTGTATGTGGTCTTTCTAGTTGTTTTTTCTAATGTAATCCCAGCTCCCTAAATGAAGCCCAGATGTACTGCTAGACTGAGCTATTGGTGTGTTGTTGTTGTTTGGGCGATCTGAGAACAGTTATTGTAACCACTAACCACTGAAACCCCAGTTGGGCCCGCAGCCAGCAAGTGTGTGAATAGAGGCTCTCTTCGCATAGAGCGTACCCACTGTCACATGTTCTATCAGGGGGAAGACAGGGGGAGGCAAGGCAGAGTTATGAGGGGCTTGGTGGGGGTGGGCCCTCTGCCCCTTGGTGGGGGGGGGGGGGGGGGCTCTGCCCCTTTAAATGAAATGTTTCCAGATTTCTTTGAAATATGACCTAAACATTTTTTTAAATTATTACAAAAAAGTGTAATGAAGTACGGTAAAAACAGCTTTTCTGTGTTGGAATGGTTTGGGCGTACCCCAAGAAAAGAACGGTGTGGGCGTATACCCTTCATAAAAAATAGTCGTGCGAGTAGACCCCTGATTGGCCAGCTCATCCTCAGGGGTTTGACAGTTTGAGGTGGGGTTTTCTCCAATTTACAGTATGCTTTGGCCACAAATATTAGTATAGGAAGAATCAACAACATTATTAGGTATGAGTTAACAGAATATGAACTTTTAAACGTTTTCACTGGACAGTTAATTTAACCCAGACTAGCCCCTGAGTGGCATTCTGGAGTCCAGAGTGGCCCGGTCTGAGGCAGCTTAGGGTGAGTGCCCCCTCCTCTCCCCCATTCCTGCTCCTAACAGAGACAAGGACATTTCTGAAACTGTGCGTGTGTTTGTGTGTGTTCAATGGGCTCTCCTCCGGGTATCTTTCTCAGGGCAGAGGTTTGTGGAGCCCAGCTACAGCTAGAAGAGGAGCACACTGCCTCTCTACAGTTCCATTAAGTTAACCCTAGCGGAGGACCGAGAGAACATACTTTAACAAACAGTTCCAATCTTTTACCTGTGTCTTCCAAAACCTGGAACTGGGGAACATCAAACAATAATATTTTATACAAAATCTGGACGGAAAATTGATTTGGAATAAATTAAGGTATTACCATGGAAAAGCTACATGGATCGCTTTTAGAGTAGGCTTACTGTTGTTTTTGCTCCTGCTGCTGAAAGGCTCTGCTGAAGCAGTGTGAGTTATCTACAATAAAGACAAGTTAGTGTTTCTTCCTTATACAGTCTGCAATAGAATGGTTTAGCTGTGAGTCAATACAGGTGTTTGACGTATGTAGGCCTATACCACATGGCTGTACTGTGTGGTTATTGTTTCTGCAGGTATGCAGGCTGGATTAGCTGTGGGTGCATGAATATGTGCACATGCGCGTGCTGTGTGTGTGTGTTTCTGCCTGTTTCTGCCTGTGCTAATCTCCGAGCCCGGATGCCTGGTCATCACAGGGTTGGATGGAAGACCAACGTGACTGAGGGAGAGCACAGCACACAGACCCCATGATGATTCAGCCATCCATCATTCTCTCTGCTGGGTTCTCCTGACCTTGGTGTCGTTCAACACACACACACACACACACACACACACACATTTTTGAAGGAGATCAAAACACAACGACACACACACACAGCTTGTCCTGTAGCAGGGCTGAACACATCTACAGTAGCTGCAATCTCTGTTGTCAAGCTGAACTGCTTCATCAAAGGGCAGCTTTGTCTTGGTTGGATCTCCTCATGATAAATGCGTTCATTCACTATGAGAGGTCTCAGGAATGGTTCACTTCTGCGCTGAGCATGGACAGAGCATGTGCATCTCTATTGACGTCACTCTTCATAGATCACCATTGTGTGGTCCTCTTCTCTGAGTGACTGGAGCTTGCCACTGCCAGATTGCAGTGCTCTTCAGCTTTCTCTACCAGAGAGGCATGTAAGGGGTTTTCTCTGAGGATCACTTTTAAGTAAAAACTTGAAATTGAAAACGCTTTAAGTTACGTCATTAACTTAGACAGACCTTGTCTGCAATATTCCAGAGAATTTTCAGAGTGCGTGCTCTTTTAAGCTCAAAGGAAGCTAGCTTCTTTTCTTTTTCATTTCCTATTTGGCAACATGTCTGTTCACGAAACGCTGACAGTTTTAATAATGTTTTTTTAATACCCTCCTCTCTCACTTATGTAATGACCCTTGTAATCCGTGATGTGGAAAATAATTGTCTGTCATAAAGTGTTGGCCTGCCTGCTGCTCTCTGGAATTTCTCATGACGTGTGATACGTATGGCCCTTGGCCGTGAGTAGAAAGGTACCTGACCTGTGAATAAGTATTTTCACACAGTAGCGATGACGTGCACATTTAACATCACCTACTGTATATGTCAGGGAGGATACACAGTGCTGCTATTATGTCAAGTAGACAGTTGACACAGCAAAAACACTCTACTGTATACACTGATGATCGCCTCTCTATGCTGCTGCTTCCAGTACATATTCTGAGGGATCGGCACTGGTCTCTGGCATCACTGGCGTGTTGGAGTGTTGTGTAAAGTGTCATTCCATTTGTCGTGCCCTGCTGTTTGTCTAACGTAGGTCATGTGATTGGAAGTCCTCAGAGTTGGACTCCAGGGTTAATAAGTCGTGTCTGATTTCCCCAGGTCACAGAGGATTGCGGATGTGGCAGAAATAGCCTCCGATGAAGCATTACTGTACTTTTTAGCTTTCAAGGAAAGCTGAACAACCACATAAATGCAAGAAGCAACACACATTCCAATGTTAATCAGTGCAGGCCACAATAACCTGTTGCATCTGAACAGTCAATAGTCATTAGAATAGGGTGCTTACACGGTAGACCTGGGTGAACTCCAAGTGATCATCTGTCACTGACTGAAGTGTGAACACCATCTCTCTCCATGCCCAGAGTGAGCACATTCACTGACACAGCACTGGCACATCTCAAGGTATATGTGAATGGACCACGTGACAACATTCATTCCTATGTGAAGACTCAGTAGCGCATTGAAGCCAAATGAAGTCGGTTAAACCCTTAGCTTACAATTTCTACCCCCGCAGAAATCTAATTAACATAATACAAAAATCCCATCAACATCCGTCTGTTTAAGATGGAGAGATATCGGTTTGTTAGCATGGGCTGCGTCTCAATCCACCACATCCGCCGATATCGCCCTTCTGTATCTAGGGTGGAAGGTGGCGGAGCTAGAGCGGTGTCTGTCAGACCATGAGACATCGCGGAAATCGGTCTTCTCACCAAAACGTCTGTAGGCTCCTAACGGTACTACAAAGTACTATGACCATGACTCGATTGAAAGCTGAGACTCTGAAGAGCACAATGGTGTTTAGCTCTAGGACACCCACAAGCCTCACAAGAAGGTCTTCGGTACCATTTAAAAAATGGAAGTATATATGGAGATATTTTAGTGTGTTAAATAAGGAGATAAATACACACACATATATATATATACATATATATATACATATATATATACATATATATATAGTACCAGTCAAAAGTCAAAAGTTTGGACACACCTGCTCTTTCAAGGATTTTTCTTTATTTTTACTATTTTCTACATTGAATAATAATAGGGAATACATAAACTATGAAATAACAAATATGGAATCATGTAGTAACCAGAAAGTGTTAAACAAATCAAAATATATTGCCTTCTCCTGTCCCTGTTGTCTGGGACACCTTGGCAACTGCCCCTGAGACCCGACCTGCTGTCTCAGGCCTGGGGAACTCTGTGGCATCCAAGACCGCACCGCCTCAGTCTGTGGGCTTGGCCGCTGAACGGCACCAATGGTCCATGTTAGGACTACAAGAGGGCATAAATAACACCATGCAGAGCTCAAGGATAACGGCTACAACTACATACCAGTTGCGCTGGAGGTTTTTCTGGATGGACAGGCCAGTGGGGCGCCATTCCTTGGTCTCCAGGCTTGTGAAGAGGGTTCGTCGCCTGCGTCCAGCTAGGACCCGCTCAATGACGAGCTGGGATCTGGATGTGGTCTTGGCAAAGCTGCCTTTCGAACCGTTGGAGTCTGCCTCCCTGAAACACCTCTCTATGAAGGTGGCTTTCTTGGTAGCGATTACATCCATGAAGAGGGTGGGTGAGCTCCATGCTCTGTCGGTAAGTTCTGAGTGCTACTGGATGGACCCCGGGAGGAGGAGTATATCTCTCCGCCCCAACCCTTCATTCCTCCCCAAGGTTCTGTCAGACAGGCATGTGAACATCCCTTTTATCCTGTCTGCGTACGACCCCCCCCCCCCCCCGGCAGTGGCGGGGGAGTCGGGCATACTGTGCCCTGTGCGGGCACTGGCTGCCTATGTGGAGCCAGTGAGGAGTGCCCCTCGCTGATATCTGTGCTACAGCCAGCTGGGCTTCCTTTTGCACCTTTGCTAGGTACTATCGGGTGAATGTGGCACCTCCCTCTGCGGTTGGTTCAGCGGTCCTTTGGCATCGCCTCTCTTTCCGGGGACTGTGCCGGGACCCCTCTTCCACATTGACGGCCCCTGTGTCTCGGTCCCGCGTTGGGACTTTGCCGCTGGCTGGCCAGGTCCCTCTAGCACCGACTAAATCTGGTACGGGTATACCAAAGTGATCCAATATAGTGAAACATAACGAAGGTTACGTATGTAACCACAAAGCGATATGGATCACTCCAGTCCTCTACGGTGCTAGAGGCGCCTAAAAACGTATGTAAAGAACGTGTGTCGCGGCGGCCATGGGGTCTATATATAGGGGCTGATCCCAGCCGTGACACAGGTGCACACGGGAGTAAATCTGTAAATCCTCACCTCGGATGTATCCCTCCGCCGCGGAGTGATACCAATATATTGGAGTGATCCATATAGCTCACATAACCGTGGTTACATACGTAACCTTCGTTCTATTGGCTAATAGCAGTAGTGCCAAATTCAATGTTTCATCCAATAATAAAATTAAAAAAAATTGGGATAAGGGGTCTTAAAATTCAAAATCAAATAGCTAAATGATCCTTGGTATGACCATCTTAAAAGAATTCCACATGTTAACTTAGACAACTTTATATCGGAGATGTGCCTGTTGTTTACACACGTATCTGCCCTCTCATTGGCTAGAATGGTCCTACCTGATCTTGCCTCCTCCCGACTGCCTTCCATTTTTGAAGATTTAATTTTTTAATTGTAAGAGTGGACACTTTCTTGTCAATATAATACATAATCTGTGGCGCAGTTTGAACTACTCCAGGAAGTGACATTGCAGGCTAGCTCAGTGCTGCCCCCTCTCATTGAGTAACTCAAGTTGAAGGCCAGCCTGGGTACTGCAGGCTGCCCTTAGCAACTAAAGTATCCTTCACTTCTTCTGGGTGCGATTTTAAAATAATTTGTTCAAGGACATACATCTGGTGTATTAGAATCAATTATTGTGACCATGATTGTCTTTGGTAAAAATGTTCTGTTAACAATGCCTGCTGTACCGCGGTGTTCCTTGAACTTCCGTGGCTTCAATGAGAGGGGGCAGTCGTTCTCCCCTGGAATTAACACACCAAAAGACATTACTCGCGGAGTTCATGTAGAGTTCATAGTACAAGGTCAGATCAGTGAGTCCCTGTGTATTTATAGCCTCCAGACAGGTCAGTTTTACCCATGGCCAAGCCTTGGCGTCTGCTGCCTAGCTGGCTCACACCTCCACTGCTATCCCATCACTCACCCCTTCCACGGTGGGCCTGTCCCCAGCTCCCAGAGCCCCTTGTCAGGCTGTGTGGTTACATAAGAGGCCTTGGATGTCAAAGCCTCCATTCATTAGGATAATACATTGAGGTGGGATGACAATTGACATCTCCAGAACTGTGGGCCAGCCTAGCGATCTCACTGCTCTTTGGGCTGTTGTGCTGATTTTTACATGCCATTGTGACATTTCAACTTCTTGGCTGTCATCCTCTGCATTGTGAGTGGATCTTTGGTAATAGTTGTTTAGCTGGCTGTGTGTTTTGAGGGTTTATTGAGGAATAATAGTTTGTGTGTAAATTACTCTTAAATTCAGAACAGTTTTACTGTTGATTTTCCTAGCATCGCATTTTAGGTTCTTGGCAGAACGGTGCGTACTGACAGCTCACAGATTCATACCCATTTCCCTAGTTACGTCTTTGTGGTTTCAGTGACAAAATTAAGAAAAGTGTTTTCCTATTTGAATTGAAGTTAATGCTTTAAGCTCAGGTAGAGTTTAGCTAAGATTCATGCATGAATAATGTAATAACAATATATTTTTTTTCTCCAGCACTACCCCAACAACATCAACGTATGTGAAAATGGCACGTTTCAATGTTTTCTAGTCAAAAAAGACAGAGTAAGACACGTTTTTCCAATGGCATCATCTGTTATGCATCATGTGATTTGAACTAATTAGTAGGCAATGCCTACTCATATTTGGTTGAAATCACATGATGCACACCAGATGATGCCATTGTAAAAACAAATATTCCGCTATCTTTTTGACTAAAAAACATTTTAAAAAGTCCCTTTTTAAGTACTGATTCAGTCATATCAAACTGCAACAAGGAGAATTCTCTCTAACTGTGCTATTATTTGTCTTTTTACAGAAAAAACTGTGCTTGCTCCACCAATGTTCATCTTTCAAAAGAAAACCCCATCCATGAAGGTAAACGTTATATCCTAATACTGGGTAGGCCTACAATGTTGACAGGATGCAAATGCATGGTGTGGAACAAATCACGTAATGAAAGAGTATGTATCATTTCGTTACATGCTAAAATAAACATTTTGTTTACAGAGAATCGCAGAGAGATGGGAGGGCTCAGGTAAGCATCGTAACTTGCCGCTGCTGCGTGTCATAACAATCAACCATTTTGGTAGATGATTACTTTGTTACTTTCTATTGCATGGACAGTCGTGCTTCTGCATCGTTTTCTTGTTCTCCAAATAGTTATGGGAATCAGTCCAAACAAACGAGTCAGATCGCTCACCTACCCTAACCATAGAACCAGGAAAGGTGAGTTTCCACTGTCCAGTACACATAAGTACTGGTGCATAACACCAGACATAATCATGAATCATAATGCCTTTTCCTCCATTTTTCTTTTGTTCCTTTGGTAAAGGAGATTAAAATTGCACCTTTATACTGTGTACAAGGCATTATGAATCATATATGGGTTACATAATTAACTTTTTCTAATGATGAAGGACCCTGTATTGTGGTGGGGTTGGTAGGCGGCGTTGTCAATCATTGACTAGAATGATTGGCCTGTGATTGGCAGTGTGGTAATCCAACCAATCAAGGTCTTATATGCATTGTTTCTCTCTGTGTCTCGGACAGGCTCCTGTGACAGCAGTAGACGAGTGCGATCAAGCTCTCTCTCTTTTCCCCCGCGTCCTCCAGGTGAACAAAACTCCCCTCCTACACAACATTTGTGATCTCTCTTCTCTATCCTTTTATCTATCATCTCTCTAAAGGGCCCTACACACATCACGCAAACTAGGAAAGCGCAGCGACGGAGCGTCGTTTTCACACATAGTTCTACGTACTTTTGTGTGGCTTACATTTTGGATCGGACCGTGTATGTCTCTCTGTTTGTGAGATTTGTGTCCCCTAGGGCAGGGATTCCCCTTCCAGCATTGGGGAACATGGGCACAAGCACTGTTCATGACACAAACTGTTCTCACGAGAATTGTGCAGGTTTAAAGCTTATTTGATGAAATACTACACATTCTGTCATGGGGTGAAAATAACATTTTGCAGTTTTAAAGCTACTTTTCTTTCAATTCTATACATTTTGCCATGTCTAATGTGTATTCATGTGATATGAGTGACAAATACAACAATATCTATGAGCAAAAATAAATAAATGTTAGCTGACAGCTAGTTGATCTGGCCATTTCTGACAAGTTATAAATAGCTCTCTAAGTTATGCAATGACTAACATGACAAGAGGAATTGATGATGCACTACCCAATATCAGTTGGGGAACCACTGTCCTAGGGCATACATTGCCCACGCAAATAAGTGGCAACTGAGTCACGCTGCTTAATTCCTTGACTCACCTGCAGATGATTGTAGCCTTAATAAAACTGGGATCTTACTGGGATAAAATATCTCCCCATCTATTAAACGAACCGAAGCAGTGCATCATGGTCAAACTCTCTTAAACGTTTTCTGTTTATGTTCAGTGCCAGTATTCCCTGTAGGTCCATACATTCCAGTCACACCATCCCTGTCAGGGCCTCAGATTCCCAGCAGCCACTTCACAGCAGCCCCTGGTATCTCTTTCCCTTAATCCGTTTCAGTTTCACTCCGTCACTGCAGCCCTCACCTGCTCATCACAAATCACCACCATGACCCACTAGTGCCCATGTGGAAACCTCACTGCTCAGTGTTGGCTATGCATGTTGTATGTTGTCATGTGCCAAGTCTGGCGGTCACTTTGACAAATCTGGGTCACGTTCTGACTTTAACCATATATGATATACTGTATGTGTGTGTTAAACTCTTCTGATGGATATCCTCTCTCCTAGTCTCAAGATCAAATGTCTTCATGCCCTCAAATCTCTGCAACCAGACCAACATTTCACAAAACACAGGTTAGTTTGTATTGTCTGGTGTTATGTTTATCTTTAAGGGGGCTGAACAAAAGGACCTCCAATTCCCTGAACGACTAATATTTAATCCATATCTGATCGTAAGACTGACTTTTAAAGGACATCGTTCCCTCTCACACACTCCATCTCTTTCTTTGTAGTGTCACCTCTGAACAGGGTCAGAAGGTCATTACTTCAGCCTGCACGTCTCCTCGCCCCTCAGCCCAGGAACAACATCTCACAGCCACACCTATCTGAGGTATTCCACAACTCTTCACCCCCCCGTCACGCCCCGTGCTTCTCTCTCTTGACACGTGTCACACACCCTGGTGTTAGGCTCATGGCTTTGTCTTCCTGAGCTGGCACCTGTGAACACTGGCGTACCGGACACTCCCGCAGCCCTGCAATCTGCAAGGTTTGAATTTCCAATTTGATTTACTGAACAAGTAATTACAGTATTACCAACAGTCTAAAAATGGGAGCATTTCAGCACTGTGTATAGCTTCGTGAAATGTTTAGCTTAACATGAGAGAATGACAACCAAATAGGCCGAACTCCGACCTTGCAGGGGGGTCCTGAGAAACTGCGTTACGTCAGTGCCTGTGAACAAGCAGGTATTGTCCTACAAGGCCTGACAGAGTGAAACAAGAACATTCTCAGGTAAAAAAAGAGTGAAAACTCACTCAGGCCTTAAAAGTATTTCAATAGTAAAACACTTGTTCCCCTCAGTTGTGGTTGCATCACTGCCTGAGGGACCAACATGTTTTTCTCAGAGAAACATATTCACGCACTGCCTGAGAGTGGGAGGATGCAGGTTTATAAACCCCAAAACCGGTTTGCATCAGAATGCTTACCACACTGAGACTGAATAGCTTCCTTTCTACTCCCAAACTTGCCACATTAACACACAATTATATAATACGTTTTGGCTGCAATTTATTTTATATTTACATAAAGGTTGTGTTGAGTTCTTTGACTCAAGCGGCCATTACTGTAATTTATCAGAAATACAATAGGACTGTAAAATAATAAAGGTTTGCATTGTATTTTGGCCCACAGGTCAGCCATGACCTTTCAGATGATTGCTGCAGCGTCACAGCTGACCTCTCCTCCACTGTGAGTGTATTACATCTGAAGACGTCCCCTCAAGTTCACAGGTATGCAGGGCACCTGGTTTAATATATAATATTGGGGATGTTTCAATGAAGTGATTTTATAAATCAATTTATGGCAGGGTTTAGTTAATTAAATCAGGGTAGTTAGTGCTACGAGTTAACTTCCAGGCCAGACCCAGGACTGGACAGCCTTGCTTTAATCCAGAGACCTTGACGGTGGTGTTGGGTTTTGTTTCCTCTGTCAGAGCTACGTGGTGTCAGAGATACGGTTTAGTTCCCAGCAGTGATTCTGAACCTGCTGACCTCTCTGCTGACCTCTGGTTCACCCTCCACAGATCGAAGGCAGACACTATTACCTCAGACAGGGTCCAGTTTGTATTTGGGGAAAACATGGGCGTGAGAGTTTTGGTGAGTTCAGGAAACTTTTGAGCACCAATGACATACTTATAAAGTAGCAAGTTTGCATATAACTATAAAACATATCTAACTGTGTTACAAAATACATTGCATTTACAGAAATACTCTAACTTTCTTACCCTCATATAGAGACCACAGAAATTGCCCAGCAGTGAACATTCTGATTGCAGCTCCTCTAATTCTGAGTCCTCCACCTTTGAGACAAGGCATAAAGGTAAATCATTAGGGGCATCATTGGATTTGCATGGGTACACATCTCCAGTCCTCAAGGGCCACAGTGTCTACCGGTTTACTGGTCCACCAGACTACGCTCCAGAGGACTAGAGTTGTGCACCTCGGTTCTAATAGCAATTGACTGCCTCTTAGTGGATGCCTTTCAGAACTGCAGCTGAAGTGCTGTCTGTGTTTGTTGATAGGTGCTGTGTGGAGCAGCCTGAGGGAGTCTGCTGCAGCTTACACAGAGTCCTGTGGGACGCAGCGTGTGCTCAGGCGGGTTCAGCTGTTCACTGGGGAGGAGAAGGAGAGCAATGTGGTCCAGGTGAGGACATGTTATGTTGAAATAGGAAATGTTCAATATGCCTATTGCTAGAGCAGTGATAGTGATGTACCTTATTAAATACCTTTCTTTTAGCTGACCTGCAGACTGTTTGTTCTGGAAAAAGGAACTCAGGCATGGAATGAGCGAGGGAGAGGAGTCCTGCGACTCAATGATCTAACATCAGGGACCAAAGGAGGGCTGCAGTCCAGGATAGGTGAGTTTACCATGAAGAAGACTACTATTCCACTCTCTCTGACCAACATCTGCCCGTCTTTCTGTAATTCTCTCTCATCCTCAGTACATCTCTCACACCTGCCTCCCTCCGATCAAAACAGTGATGAGGCACCAGGGCAGTCTGAAAGTCATCCTCAACACTAAGCTCTGGCTCCACACACACCTGCGTCGCCCCGCCCGTCGGAACCTCCAGGTGACGGCCACCGACGTGGAGTCCCAGGCCATCCGGGTGTTCCTCATCCAGGCCAGCGCCAGGGACGTGGCTCGCCTCTACGTAGCCATCCACCATAGGCTGGTAGCCCTACGGGCCAGTGCTGCTGGGAGGGAGGCAGGGGCTGCAGGGGGCAGGACCAGGGAGGGACACTGCAACAGTGAGAATGAGGAGGAGCAGGAAGAGCAGAGACAACGGCAAGAACGAGAAGGGCTGCTAGTGACACGATTGCGACCTGGTAAGTGAATAGCAACAGGGATATGGAATTATCGAGCATACAGTTATCTGAGATTTGCCCTTGCATCCACTCACTTATATGGCTATGACTAAATCCAATGTTTAGCTCATTGTTCTTCCTGTGTAAAGAAACGTGGGTTTGGAAATTGTTTGCATAGTTTGAGTAAGGAAAAACTCAACCTCCAGTGCATGTCTGGTGGGTAGTCACATGTCCCTAATCCCCAGTCCATGTACCAGAGGGAGGGAGCTGTTAGCAGGTGCTGGTCTCTCACAGACCCCACATAAAACAGAGTAACAGATGGATCCCCCATCACGGTGGATTACATTCCTAAAAGTCCCAGGCCTAAAGGTTAGCTTTTTTTTTAACCTTTATGAAAAAGAGAAGAACTAAGTCTTGCTGTTTTATATAAAACAATAGTCCACTTGTTATTCCTCGCAACAACTTTTCCTTCAGCCTCTTTGAACTTGCATGTCAAGAAGACGCCTAAAGATGAAGCTAAAATTAACCCCATATAACCTACCCCTGCATAAATCACATTCCAGTGGTGGGCAACCTATGTCCTCTGAAGCCACAACATATGTGCTGTTAATGTAAAAACTCAGTAGAGACCTGCAAGGCATGAAAATTAATCTTGAACCCCTAACATCACCATTTACCTGAGAAAACAGAGCTACAGTATTAAAATAAGAGTTTATTTCACTTACACACCTCTCATAATCTGTCTCTCTCCTTTGCAGTGGATTGTGATTGGATACACAGTAAACCCAGTTTGGATTCTTGGTGACATGGCATTATATCCTGACCTGGACCATGCAACAGTTTGTGGTGTCATCGCATCTGAACAGAACTTTTAGCCATCATGGAACTAAACATCAAGAGACAGCTTTCAAAAATAAATACTAGCATTTACTGAGCTACCATGACTGCCTTTTGCCAAGAGAAGATACTTTTGGTTATGTAGTGTATGTGGACACCTGCTCGTCGAACAGCTCATTCCAAAATCATGGGTGTTGATATGGAGTTGGTCCCCCCCTTTGCTGCTGTAACAACCTCCACTCTTCTGGGAAGGCTTTCCATTACATGTTGGAACATTGCTGCGGGGACTTGCTTCCATTCAGCCACAAGAGCATTAGTGAGGTCGGGCACTGATGTTGGCCGATTACGCCTGGCTCGCAGTCGGTGTTCCAATTCTTCCCAAAGGTGTTCGATGGGGTTGAGGTCAGGGTTCTATGCAGGCCAGTCAAGTTCTTCGACACCGATCTTGGCAAACCATTCTGTATGGACCTCGCTTTGTGCATGGGGTCATTGTCATGCTGAAACAGGGAAGGGCCTTCCCCAAACTGTTGCCACAAAGTTGGAAGCACAGAATCGTCTGGAATGTCATTGTATGCTGTAGTGTTAAGATCTCCCTTCACTGGAACTAAGGGGCCTGAACCATGAAAAACAGCCCCAGACCAATATTCCTCCTCTGCCAAACTTTACAGTTGGCACTGCATTCAGGCAGGTAGCGTTCTCCTGGTATCCGCCAAACCCAGATTTGTCCGTCGGACCACCAGATGGGGAAGCGTGATTCATCACTACAGAGAACGCGTTTCCACTGCATAGTCCAATGGCGGCGAGCTTGACACCACTCCAGCCGACGCTTGGCATTGCGCATGGTGATCTTAGGCTTGTGTGCGGCTGCTCGGCCATGGAAACCCATTTCATTAAGCTCCCGACAAACAGTTATTGTGCTGACATTGCTTCGAGAGGCAGTTTGGAACTCACTAGTGAGTGTTGCAACTAAGGACAGACAATTTTTGCTGAGGCGTTGTTGCTCCTAGACCAGGGTTCCCCAATTGGCGGCCCGAGGACAGTGGTTTTATATGGCCCTCTGAGTTTCTGAGCAAAAAAAATATACACACTTAAAATTCATTGTTGGACATAAGACTAAAAACACCAAGATATCAGCTCCAATTTATTTTCATTTTGGATAATCTGTTCCATAGTATTCCAACGCATAATATAGAAACGTAATCGTATACCAAGGTAAGCAAGGTTTGAAATTGTTATGTTTTAGTCAAATATTATCTGTGAGATTCTTGCGGTCAATTTGCAGTCTACAATTGATCTTTAATCATGACCTGGCCCTCTGACCATCTGGCCCGCGGCTGAATCTAGTTGATGATCCCTGTCCTATACATTTCCACTTCACAATAACAGCACTTACAGTTGACTGGGGCAGCTCTAGCAGGGCAGAAATTTGATGAACTGACTTGTTGGAAAGGTGGCATCCTATGACAGTGCCACGTTGAAAGTCACGGAAATCTTCAGTAAGGCTGCCAATGTTTGTCTATGGAGATTGCATGGCTGTGTGCCTGATTTTATATACCGTTTAGCAACGGGTGTGGCTGAAATAGCAGAACACACTAATTTGAAGAGGTATCCACATACTTTTGTATATAAAGTGTACCTTTGTGTTGACATAACTATATTGCTGTACTTAGTTGTATACTTTACCAAATTGTGGCAGTGTGCAGGGAGAGGGTATACTGCCACATTATTTTTATTATGCATTTATAATAAGTGCTATTTGTGGCTGAGGCACGCACATTAAACTTACTGGAAACCTATTTGGAATGTTTACAATATTTTGTTATTCTATATTTTGGGGGGGAAAACTTAAGCAATTTTTAGATCTTTCACTACAAATATATTAGAATGTCTTTACTTACAGTGTCTTCAGAAGGTATTCAGACCCCTTGACTTTTTACACAATTTGTTAGGTTACAGCCTTATTCTAAAGTTGATTAAATAGTTTCCCCCCCCTCAATCTACACACAATAACCCATAATGACAAATCAAAAAATGTTTTTTTTAAATGTTGGCACATAAATAAAAAAACAGAAATATATTTACGTAGGTATTCAGACCCTTTACTCAGTACTTTGTTGAAGCACCTTTGGCAGCGATTACAGCCTCGAGTCTTCTTTGGTATGACGGCAACAAGCTTGGCACACCTGTATTTGGGGAGTTTCTCCCATTATTCTCTGCAGATCCTCTCAAGCTCTGTCAGGTTGGACGGGGAGCGTCACTGCACAGCTATTTTCAGGTCTCCAGTTCGGTCGGGATGTTAGGGTCATTGTCCAGTTGGAAGGTGAACCGTCGCCCCAGTCTGAGGTCCTGAGCGCTCTGAAGCTGGTTTTCATCAAGGATTTCTCTGTACTTTGCGCCGTTCATCTTTCCCTCGATCCTGACTAGTCTCCCAGTCTGTGCTGCTGAAAAACATCCCCACTGTGTTCTTGGGGACCTTCAATGCTGCAGAAATGTTTTGGGACCCTTCCCCAGATCTGTGCCTCAACACAATCCTGACAGAGCTCTAAATCAAATGTAATGTTATTGGTCACATACACATGGTTAGCCGATGTTAATGCGAGTGTAGCGAAATGCTTGTGCTTCTAGTTCCGACAGTGCAGTAATATCTAACAATTCCCCATCTACCTAATACACACATCTAACGGGAGGAATAAGAATATGTACATATACGTAAATATATGGATGAGCATCATAGGTAAGGTGCAATAGATCGATAAGGTACAGTATATACATATGAGATGAGTAATGTGAGATGTTAACATTATTAAAGTGCCGTTGTTTGAAGTGGCGTTTACTGAAGTGGCCAATGATATGAGTCTCTTTGTAGGCAGCAGCCTCTCTGAGTTAGTGATTGCTGTTTAGCAGTGTGATGGCCTTGAGATAGAAGCTGTTTTTCAGTCTCTCAGTCCTAGCTTAGATGCACCATGTACTGACCTCGCCTTCTGGATGGTAGCGGGGTGGTTGTTGTCCTTGATTATCTTTTTGGCCTTCCGGTGACATCGGGTGCCGTAGGTGTCTTGGAGGGCAGGTAGTTTGCTCCCGGTGATGCGTTGTGCAGACCGCACCACCCTCTGGAGAGCCTAGCGGTTAAGGGTGGTGCAGTTGCCATACCTCTACGGACAATTCCTTCGACCTCATGGCTTGGTTTTTGCTCTGACATGCACTGTCAACTGTGTGCCTTTCCAAATCATGTCCAATCAATTGAATTGACCACAGGTGAACTCCTATCAAGTTGTAGAAACATCTCAAGGATGATCAATGGAAACAGGATGCACCTGAGCTCAATTTTGAGTCTCATAACAAAGGGTCTGAATACTTAAAAAAAAAAAAAATGTATCGCTTTGGCATTATGGGTTTTGTGTGTAGATTTATGAGGAAAATGTTTTATTTCATCAGTTTTAGAACAAGGCTGTAACGTAACAAATTTTGGGGTTTGAATACTTTCCAAATGCACTGTATATTATATTTATCTGCTTCTGGTAATATCACCATGTTATGTAAACAGTTGATTGTGAATGATGATAACTAATTTTCTGATACAACTTTTGAGTTTATCATAATTTTTTATTATTGTTATAGGGGGTGCTGAGTTGATTTTACTCAGAGCCCTAGAGCCTAGTAGACCTGCCTTCATCTATGCAGTGTTTTCAGTGAAGGAAAGATGACAAAGGTAGGCCACTTTGTACAATGTGTGCCAAATGAATAGCCTCTCTACTGCTGTTTTTCCTTCACGAACACTGATACATGTAAGTACTGGTGAGGTATGAATTAGTGTGTCTAACAACAATAAAAAAACAAATGGCATAAAATGAGTAATATAAAGCGTAAAATGTATCAGTTTCACTATGCCACATAAAAATCAAGATAGTTGGGAACAGATTTTGTGTCCCAATACCATGGCATCAGGCTTATGAACTGATATACAAAACAAGAATTGATGCATCAAAACCTCTTAGGGATCGGACCCTTTTTTTACATTTTCCCCTAAAATGACATACCCAAATCTAACTGCCTGTAGCTCAGGCCCTGAAGCAAGGATATGCATTTTCTTGGTACCATTTGAAAGGAAAAACTTCGACGTTTGTGGAAATGTAGGAGTGTAGGAGAATATAACACATTAGATCTGGTAAAAGATAATACAAAGAAGGGGAAAAAAACGTTTTTTGCAAATTTTTTAAATGCAGAAGAAAGGCCATAATGTATTATTCCAACCCAGGTGCAATTTAGATTCTGGCCACTAGATGGCAGCAGTGTATGAGCAAAGTTTTAGACTGATTCAATGAACCATTGCATTTCTGTTCAAAATGTTGTATCAAGACTGCCCAAATGTACCTAATTTGTTTATTAATAACTTTTCATTTTCAAAACTGTGCACTCTCCTCAAACAATAGCATGGTATTCTTTCACTGTAATAGCTACTGTAAATTGGACAGTGCAGTTAGATTAACAAGAATGTCCTGGGAAATTTTCTTGTTACTTACAACTTCATGCTAATCGCATTAGCCTACGTTAGCTCAACCGTCCCGCAGGGGACCCACCGATCCTGTTACATACAACTCTCGCTACAAACATAATGCTCAGTATATGGGGGGTATTCAACAGTCAGCCCGGTACAGACTCTGAAACAGAATCAATAGAGCATCTCTTTTGGTACTGTCCACCGGTGGCTTGTTTTTGGAGTCAGGTCCAGGAATGGTTGTTATGCCATAATATCAGGGTGCGGTTGGACCTGCAAACTGTATTGCTGGGGGATTTGAAGGACCACAGTCAGTCAATAGGTAATATCGTTGTGCTCTTGGGTTAAATGTATATTTATGGGGCAATTTCGGCAGAAATGTTGCCGAAGGGGAGGTTCAGGTCCCTAGTGAGACCCCTTGGGAAATATGGATTCGCGTCCATGCTCGCCCGGGCGTCGGGCGAGGCTTGATTCTTCACGCCCTTTGAAAATCGCTTTGGGTTGGGGCCTTGCCGGCGTCTCGGGACAGGTGGGGGCGAGCGCACCCTCTGACCAGAGCACCCACTTTGGGAGTGCTAATTTGTATTGGCTGTATTGTATTGTTGTAAAACATAATAAATGGTGAGGTTCCATTCATATTGCTCTCACATTTCTAGTCCTTTTCAGGTGACAAAGGAAATTAGTCTAGGAAAGGAAACTATAGAGTAGTGAGGAGGAGGAGCTTCGCTGACCCTTTGGGTCCGGAAACAATTTAACCATTCATTGTAGTCATTGCACTCTTTAGAGTTGCTATTTTCTCATGTCAATTAACTTGTGACATTCCTAAATTACGCATTAATCAACACATACGATATTCAAGGTTAGCTGAACGTTTCCGACTGGTCTTGGAACTGTGACAATGGGCATCCTGGCCCTGCTTGGCTTGATGGGATATCTACTGATTTCCCCAACACACCCATATATGTACACAATATTGTACATTTGAAAAATGTTTTAAACCCTACGCCAATGACGCCAGTGGATCTCAAAACTGAACTTGGATCCACGTTAAGTTGCAATGATATCCTTCGCCACAGTCGTCTTACGACAGATGCCTCGAACCAGTCATGACTATTCAACAAAACAATATTTCCTTTTCAAGTTTCTTTCCAGCTAATTTCTTAGTTACATGATTGTATAACTAATAACAGAGTTTTGAAGTTAAGGGTGCAGTATTTATGAAGTTTGGCAATGAGGTCCCCCATGGACCGGCTCGAACATAAAGCCTCCTCCATTCAGGCTGCAAATGCATCATTTCCCTCCTTAACTAGCTTTAATAATGTAGTATATATTTTTTTACTTTTACTTAGCCTACTTGACTAGCTAATGCAGCTAGCTAGTTTAGCTTACTCAAACACCTGGCACAGAGAGGGATGCTAGGTTAGCTAGCTGGTTATGCCTATCCAACACTGGAACTCTTCCAAGTCAAGGTAAGCTTTTGGTTTTCTTCATTTATTGCCACCGGGCAGCTGCTAAAACGGTATACTTCTGACTGTATACTACACTGCATGAATGTAGTGGGTTTACTAACGCATTAGTTCTAGGTTGCGTTCGTAAATTCACTCTGGCTATCTACTCTGATTTTAGAGCACTCTTGCCAGAGCGTGTGCCAGAGCGCAGGTTAACTGATGAATTCACGAACGCGCAACACCCCTTGAATGTGACCGTAGTTAGAAGAAAAATATTTATAATTGTTGCCAGCATCACAGTTGCAGTCTAAACATCGTGAAAACAGCATAACCACCTCTGCTAGAGCAAGTAAAATGGTCAGAGTGAGGTGTTCTCTCATTTGTGTCTGGAAGTAGCTAACAAGCTAGCCAGTTAGCTTGGGTGCTTCTCTGCTGTTGTGAGGTCAGAACGCTCGGAATTTATGAACAGACAATCTGACAACGCTTTGAATTTACTAACAGATAATGTGACAACGCTCTGAATGTACGAACGCCCAGAGCACACACTGGCACTCATGAGTGAATTTATGAACACACCCCTAGCAGCTATGATGTTAATATGGTGACAATGATGTAAGCTGTGTGTAGCAGTTATGATATGTAGGTTTGGCTTGGAAAGGTTTTTTCACCTGGTCACAAAAAGCTGATGTGTTGTGTACTGATGTCCACAAGTGAAGAGAAAAGATGTGAGGAGAGAGCGTAAATGTGAGAAGGAATACAACAATCAAAGGGATCATGTTTTTTTATGTGGCTGCTATGAAAGTGAACTGTGTTTTCAGGGGTGTATTCATTCTGCCGATTCTGTTAAAACGCTTCTTAAATGGAACAAAACATACCAGAATTTGTCCAATAGAAACGCTTGTTTGCAACTGCTGGACTAATGATTACACCCTAGATCAGCTAGACGCAGGCAAGAATGTGCATGGCAGTATTGAATGTGTCAATGTCTGTCACCTTGATTACTCAAATTTCTCTCGACCAGTGCACCTACAATTGTAAACTTTCATTCATAGGCTAGGTTGTAGCAACCTCATGATGGGTATAGGGAAAATGTGAGTATCATGTAGTAGCCTAGAACTATCGATGTTACATTGAGCTGGGTGAATGGAATATGAATAACAGTCATCCAATATGCTGTAATAGAAATAAGGCCATGCTCATAAAAAAACGAATTGTCCTCCCTCATCTTAAAAGGCACCAACTGCCACTGAAGTTAATATACCCTTTTATGTAAGAAAATCATTACCATCATGCTTTTAGGGAAAGAGGATAATTTCTACATGTATAAAACTGAGTTTGACCAATTCCATTCCCCTTGCTTAGGGGATCCGGGGTCCTCCCTGGGATAATTGTTATGTAGGACTGAAAAGCTCAGTTCTGGTGACTTTTTCAAAGGATTGTCTACACCAAAATTTATGAAAATAAAATTATGCTGGACACCATCTAAAATCAAATTTCCACCTTCAGAAATGGGCTCAATAATATATTTGTAAAAATGATTTTAACATATTTTAACACATGGTCTATATTATCAAATGTGCTATTAGTGTGATCAGCTGTAACTGTCAATAGTCAAACAAAGCTTAATGCGATGTTTGAGTGAACCCTGAATACAGAAAATGAATGGTAAAGTCGCTTTCGGACACAGTAGACTCCTCTTCAAAACAACTAAGGCATAATCTTATTCTATGGTATTATGGCGGTCTGCAAACATATGTTCGAGGTGCATGACGCCACCTACTGTGTGGGCTGTGTGTCAGTTTACTGTGCTGGAGTGTGAATTAATTACACTTTGACCATTGCTATGAACGCTAAGCTAACCTTACTGAAACATATCACTCATTGGCCTATCCCTTGGAGTTTGTCCGAATTTGTGGGGTTTTTCTTGAGGATTGACCACAAGTTCTCAATGGGATTAAGGTCTGGGGAGTTTCCTGGACTTGGGACCCAAAATATCGATGTTTTGTTGCCCGAGCCACTTAGTTATCACTTTTGCCTTATGGCAAGGTGCTCCATCATGCTGGAAAAGGCATTGTTCATCACCAAACTGTTCCTGGATGGTTGGGAGAAGTTGCTCTCGGAGGATGTGTTGGTACCATTCTATATTCATGGCTGTGTTCTTAGGCAAAATTGTGAGTGAGCCCACTCCCTTGGCTGAGAAGCAACCCCTCACATTAATGGTCTTAGGATGCTTTACTGTTGGCATGACACAGGACTGATGGTAGCGCTCACCTTGTCTTCTCCGGACAACCTTTTTTCCGGATGCCCCAAACAATCAGAAAGGGATTCATCAGAGAAAATGACTTTACCCCAGTCCTCAGCAGTTCAAACCCTGTACCTTTTGCAGAATATCAGTCTATCAATTATGTTTTTCCCTGGCGAGAAGTGGCTTCTTTTCTGCCTTTCTTGACACCAGGCCATCCTCCAAAAGTCTTCGCCTCACTGTGTGTGCAGATGCACTCATACCTGCCTGCTGCCATTCCCGAGCAAGCTCTGTACTGGTGGTGCCCCGATCCCGCAACTGAAACAACTATAGGAGACGGTCCCTGGCGCTTGCTGGACTTTCTTGGGCGCCCTGAAGCCGTAACAACATTTGAACCGCTCTCCTTGAAGTTCTTGATGATCCGATAAATGGTTGATTTAGGTGCAATCTTACTTGCAGCAATATCCTTGCCTGTGAAGCCATTTTTTTGTGCAAAGCAATGATGACGGCACGTGTTTCCTTGCAGGTAACCATGGTTGACAGCGGAAGAACAATGATCATGATCAATAGGACCACACTCCTTTTGAAGCTTCCAGTCTGTTATTCGAACTCAATCAGCATAAAAGAGTGATCTCCAGCCTTGTCAACACTCACACCTGTGTTAACGAGAGAATCACTGACATTTCAGCTGGTCCTTTTGTGGCAGGGCTGAAATGCAGTGGATTTTTTTTTCTTCCAGATTCAGTTCATTTGCATGGCAAAGAGGAACTTTGCAATTAACGGCAATTCACCTGATCACGCTTCATAACTTTTTGGAGTATATGCAAATTGCCATCATACAAACTGAGGCAGCAGACTTCGTGAAAATTAATATTTGTGTCATTCTCAAAACTTTTGGCAATGACTGTTTGGCCTTGTGTTTTAGGTTATTGTCCTGCTAAAAAGGTGAATTTGTCTCCCAGTCTATTTCAGACAAAGTTCATTTCTTTAAAGTTTTACTTTAGTGCCTTATTGCAAACAGGATGCATGTTTTAGAATATTTTTATTCTGTACAGGCTTCCTTCTTTTCACTCTGTCATTTAGGTTAGTATTGTGGAGTAACAACATTGTTGATACATCCTCAGTTTTGTCCTACCACAGCCATTAAACTCGAACTGTTTTAAAGTCACCATTGGTCGCATGTTGAAATCACAGAGCGGTTTCCTTCCTCTCCGACAACTGAGTTAGGAAAAATGTGTGTCTTTGTAGTGACTGGGTGTATTGATACTGCATCCAAAGTGTAATTAATAACATAAAGATAATTGTATGTGTGGTATACAGAGATGAGGTGGTCATTCTAAACACTATTACTGCACACAGAGTCCATGCAACTTATTATGCGACTTGTTAAGAAACGTATTTCTGAACTTATTTAGGCTTGCCATAACAAAAGGTGTTGAATACTTACCGACTCAAAACATTTCAACTTTTCATTTTTAATTCATTATTGAAAGTAAAAACAGTGTGTAGGCCAGTGACGCAAAATCTCAATTTAATCCCATTTTAAATTCAGGCTGTAACACAAGAAAATTTGGAAAAAGTCAAGGGATGTGAATACTAAGGCACGGTAGATAGAACGGACCTGTTGGCAAAGCCTCTTTGGCGACTGCTGGAGAATACTCTGTTGACTATGGGCTCTCTGATGCTGAAGATCATTCTGCCTTCCTCCGGACCAAACACCAGAGACTTGTTGTATTCATCAGTCACTGACAAAAGATATTGTGCAATTCATGTATACACATTTTCCTTGAGCATTCATCCATCCACACATTCAGCTGTACATCTTTTGGAACTCACCCTTTTCAATCAATTCCTGACTCAGATGGCAGCAGTGGCAGCAATCAGATGGCAGCAATCAATTCCCGCCACTAGATGGCAGCAGTGTATGAGCAAAGTTTTAGACTGATTCAATGAACCATTGCATTTCTGTTCAAAATGTTGTATCAAGACTGCCCAAATGTACCTAATTTGTTTATTAATAACTTTTCATTTTCAAAACTGTGCACTCTCCTCAAACAATAGCATGGTATTCTTTCACTGTAATAGCTACTGTAAATTGGACAGTGCAGTTAGATTAACAAGAATGTCCTGGGAAATTTTCTTGTTACTTACAACTTCATGCTAATCGCATTAGCCTACGTTAGCTCAACCGTCCCGCAGGGGACCCACCGATCCTGTTACATACAACTCTCGCTACAAACATAATGCTCAGTATATGGGGGGTATTCAACAGTCAGCCCGGTACAGACTCTGAAACAGAATCAATAGAGCATCTCTTTTGGTACTGTCCACCGGTGGCTTGTTTTTGGAGTCAGGTCCAGGAATGGTTGTTATGCCATAATATCAGGGTGCGGTTGGACCTGCAAACTGTATTGCTGGGGGATTTGAAGGACCACAGTCAGTCAATAGGTAATATCGTTGTGCTCTTGGGTTAAATGTATATTTATGGGGCAATTTTGGCAGAAATGTTGCCGAAGGGGAGGTTCAGGTCCCTAGTGAGACCCCTTGGGAAATATGGATTCGCGTCCATGCTCGCCCGGGCGTCGGGCGAGGCTTGATTCTTCACGCCCTTTGAAAATCGCTTTGGGTTGGGGCCTTGCCGGCGTCTCGGGACAGGTGGGGGCGAGCGCACCCTCTGACCAGAGCACCCACTTTGGGAGTGCTAATTTGTATTGGCTGTATTGTATTGTTGTAAAACATAATAAATGGTGAGGTTCCATTCATATTGCTCTCACATTTCTAGTCCTTTTCAGGTGACAAAGGAAATTAGTCTAGGAAAGGAAACTATAGAGTAGTGAGGAGGAGGAGCTTCGCTGACCCTTTGGGTCCGGAAACAATTTAACCATTCATTGTAGTCATTGCACTCTTTAGAGTTGCTATTTTCTCATGTCAATTAACTTGTGACATTCCTAAATTACGCATTAATCAACACATACGATATTCAAGGTTAGCTGAACGTTTCCGACTGGTCTTGGAACTGTGACAATGGGCATCCTGGCCCTGCTTGGCTTGATGGGATATCTACTGATTTCCCCAACACACCCATATATGTACACAATATTGTACATTTGAAAAATGTTTTAAACCCTACGCCAATGATGCCAGTGGATCTCAAAACTGAACTTGGATCCACGTTAAGTTGCAATGATATCCTTCGCCACAGTCGTCTTACGACAGATGCCTCGAACCAGTCATGACTATTCAACAAAACAATATTTCCTTTTCAAGTTTCTTTCCAGCTAATTTCTTAGTTACATGATTGTATAACTAATAACAGAGTTTTGAAGTTAAGGGTGCAGTATTTATGAAGTTTGGCAATGAGGTCCCCCATGGACCGGCTCGAACATAAAGCCTCCTCCATTCAGGCTGCAAATGCATCATTTCCCTCCTTAACTAGCTTTAATAATGTAGTATATTTTTTTTTACTTTTACTTAGCCTACTTGACTAGCTAATGCAGCTAGCTAGTTTAGCTTACTCAAACACCTGGCACAGAGAGGGATGCTAGGTTAGCTAGCTGGTTATGCCTATCCAACACTGGAACTCTTCCAAGTCAAGGTAAGCTTTTGGTTTTCTTCATTTATTGCCACCGGGCAGCTGCTAAAACGGTATACTTCTGACTGTATACTACACTGCATGAATGTAGTGGGTTTACTAACGCATTAGTTCTAGGTTGCGTTCGTAAATTCACTCTGGCTATCTACTCTGATTTTAGAGCACTCTTGCCAGAGCGTGTGCCAGAGCGCAGGTTAACTGATGAATTCACGAACGCGCAACACCCCTTGAATGTGACCGTAGTTAGAAGAAAAATATTTATAATTAAATTGTTGCCAGCATCACAGTTGCAGTCTAAACATCGTGAAAACAGCATAACCACCTCTGCTAGAGCAAGTAAAATGGTCAGAGTGAGGTGTTCTCTCATTTGTGTCTGGAAGTAGCTAACAAGCTAGCCAGTTAGCTTGGGTGCTTCTCTGCTGTTGTGAGGTCAGAACGCTCGGAATTTATGAACAGACAATCTGACAACGCTTTGAATTTACTAACAGATAATGTGACAACGCTCTGAATGTACGAACGCCCAGAGCACACACTGGCACTCATGAGTGAATTTATGAACACACCCCTAGCAGCTATGATGTTAATATGGTGACAATGATGTAAGCTGTGTGTAGCAGTTATGATATGTAGGTTTGGCTTGGAAAGGTTTTTTCACCTGGTCACAAAAAGCTGATGTGTTGTGTACTGATGTCCACAAGTGAAGAGAAAAGATGTGAGGAGAGAGCGTAAATGTGAGAAGGAATACAACAATCAAAGGGATCATGTTTTTTTATGTGGCTGCTATGAAAGTGAACTGTGTTTTCAGGGGTGTATTCATTCTGCCGATTCTGTTAAAACGCTTCTTAAATGGAACAAAACATACCAGAATTTGTCCAATAGAAACGCTTGTTTGCAACTGCTGGACTAATGATTACACCCTAGATCAGCTAGACGCAGGCAAGAATGTGCATGGCAGTATTGAATGTGTCAATGTCTGTCACCTTGATTACTCAAATTTCTCTCGACCAGTGCACCTACAATTGTAAACTTTCATTCATAGGCTAGGTTGTAGCAACCTCATGATGGGTATAGGGAAAATGTGAGTATCATGTAGTAGCCTAGAACTATCGATGTTACATTGAGCTGGGTGAATGGAATATGAATAACAGTCATCCAATATGCTGTAATAGAAATAAGGCCATGCTCATAAAAAAACGAATTGTCCTCCCTCATCTTAAAAGGCACCAACTGCCACTGAAGTTAATATACCCTTTTATGTAAGAAAATCATTACCATCATGCTTTTAGGGAAAGAGGATAATTTCTACATGTATAAAACTGAGTTTGACCAATTCCATTCCCCTTGCTTAGGGGATCCGGGGTCCTCCCTGGGATAATTGTTATGTAGGACTGAAAAGCTCAGTTCTGGTGACTTTTTCAAAGGATTGTCTACACCAAAATTTATGAAAATAAAATTATGCTGGACACCATCTAAAATCAAATTTCCACCTTCAGAAATGGGCTCAATAATATATTTGTAAAAATGATTTTAACATATTTTAACACATGGTCTATATTATCAAATGTGCTATTAGTGTGATCAGCTGTAACTGTCAATAGTCAAACAAAGCTTAATGCGATGTTTGAGTGAACCCTGAATACAGAAAATGAATGGTAAAGTCGCTTTCGGACACAGTAGACTCCTCTTCAAAACAACTAAGGCATAATCTTATTCTATGGTATTATGGCGGTCTGCAAACATATGTTCGAGGTGCATGACGCCACCTACTGTGTGGGCTGTGTGTCAGTTTACTGTGCTGGAGTGTGAATTAATTACACTTTGACCATTGCTATGAACGCTAAGCTAACCTTACTGAAACATATCACTCATTGGCCTATCCCTTGGAGTTTGTCCGAATTTGTGGGGTTTTGTTTGTCCACCCGCCTCTTGAGGATTGACCACAAGTTCTCAATGGGATTAAGGTCTGGGGAGTTTCCTGGACTTGGGACCCAAAATATCGATGTTTTGTTGCCCGAGCCACTTAGTTATCACTTTTGCCTTATGGCAAGGTGCTCCATCATGCTGGAAAAGGCATTGTTCATCACCAAACTGTTCCTGGATGGTTGGGAGAAGTTGCTCTCGGAGGATGTGTTGGTACCATTCTATATTCATGGCTGTGTTCTTAGGCAAAATTGTGAGTGAGCCCACTCCCTTGGCTGAGAAGCAACCCCTCACATTAATGGTCTTAGGATGCTTTACTGTTGGCATGACACAGGACTGATGGTAGCGCTCACCTTGTCTTCTCCGGACAACCTTTTTTCCGGATGCCCCAAACAATCAGAAAGGGATTCATCAGAGAAAATGACTTTACCCCAGTCCTCAGCAGTTCAAACCCTGTACCTTTTGCAGAATATCAGTCTATCAATTATGTTTTTCCCTGGCGAGAAGTGGCTTCTTTTCTGCCTTTCTTGACACCAGGCCATCCTCCAAAAGTCTTCGCCTCACTGTGTGTGCAGATGCACTCATACCTGCCTGCTGCCATTCCCGAGCAAGCTCTGTACTGGTGGTGCCCCGATCCCGCAACTGAAACAACTATAGGAGACGGTCCCTGGCGCTTGCTGGACTTTCTTGGGCGCCCTGAAGCCGTAACAACATTTGAACCGCTCTCCTTGAAGTTCTTGATGATCCGATAAATGGTTGATTTAGGTGCAATCTTACTTGCAGCAATATCCTTGCCTGTGAAGCCATTTTTTTGTGCAAAGCAATGATGACGGCACGTGTTTCCTTGCAGGTAACCATGGTTGACAGCGGAAGAACAATGATCATGATCAATAGGACCACACTCCTTTTGAAGCTTCCAGTCTGTTATTCGAACTCAATCAGCATAAAAGAGTGATCTCCAGCCTTGTCAACACTCACACCTGTGTTAACGAGAGAATCACTGACATTTCAGCTGGTCCTTTTGTGGCAGGGCTGAAATGCAGTGGATTTTTTTTTCTTCCAGATTCAGTTCATTTGCATGGCAAAGAGGAACTTTGCAATTAACGGCAATTCACCTGATCACGCTTCATAACTTTTTGGAGTATATGCAAATTGCCATCATACAAACTGAGGCAGCAGACTTCGTGAAAATTAATATTTGTGTCATTCTCAAAACTTTTGGCAATGACTGTTTGGCCTTGTGTTTTAGGTTATTGTCCTGCTAAAAAGGTGAATTTGTCTCCCAGTCTATTTCAGACAAAGTTCATTTCTTTAAAGTTTTACTTTAGTGCCTTATTGCAAACAGGATGCATGTTTTAGAATATTTTTATTCTGTACAGGCTTCCTTCTTTTCACTCTGTCATTTAGGTTAGTATTGTGGAGTAACAACATTGTTGATACATCCTCAGTTTTGTCCTACCACAGCCATTAAACTCGAACTGTTTTAAAGTCACCATTGGTCGCATGTTGAAATCACAGAGCGGTTTCCTTCCTCTCCGACAACTGAGTTAGGAAAAATGTGTGTCTTTGTAGTGACTGGGTGTATTGATACTGCATCCAAAGTGTAATTAATAACATAAAGATAATTGTATGTGTGGTATACAGAGATGAGGTGGTCATTCTAAACACTATTACTGCACACAGAGTCCATGCAACTTATTATGCGACTTGTTAAGAAACGTATTTCTGAACTTATTTAGGCTTGCCATAACAAAAGGTGTTGAATACTTACCGACTCAAAACATTTCAACTTTTCATTTTTAATTCATTATTGAAAGTAAAAACAGTGTGTAGGCCAGTGACGCAAAATCTCAATTTAATCCCATTTTAAATTCAGGCTGTAACACAAGAAAATTTGGAAAAAGTCAAGGGATGTGAATACTAAGGCACGGTAGATAGAACGGACCTGTTGGCAAAGCCTCTTTGGCGACTGCTGGAGAATACTCTGTTGACTATGGGCTCTCTGATGCTGAAGATCATTCTGCCTTCCTCCGGACCAAACACCAGAGACTTGTTGTATTCATCAGTCACTGACAAAAGATATTGTGCAATTCATGTATACACATTTTCCTTGAGCATTCATCCATCCACACATTCAGCTGTACATCTTTTGGAACTCACCCTTTTCAATCAATTCCTGACTCAGATGGCAGCAGTGGCAGCAATCAGATGGCAGCAATCAATTCCCGCCACTAGATGGCAGCAGTGTATGAGCAAAGTTTTAGACTGATTCAATGAACCATTGCATTTCTGTTCAAAATGTTGTATCAAGACTGCCCAAATGTACCTAATTTGTTTATTAATAACTTTTCATTTTCAAAACTGTGCACTCTCCTCAAACAATAGCATGGTATTCTTTCACTGTAATAGCTACTGTAAATTGGACAGTGCAGTTAGATTAACAAGAATGTCCTGGGAAATTTTCTTGTTACTTACAACTTCATGCTAATCGCATTAGCCTACGTTAGCTCAACCGTCCCGCAGGGGACCCACCGATCCTGTTACATACAACTCTCGCTACAAACATAATGCTCAGTATATGGGGGGTATTCAACAGTCAGCCCGGTACAGACTCTGAAACAGAATCAATAGAGCATCTCTTTTGGTACTGTCCACCGGTGGCTTGTTTTTGGAGTCAGGTCCAGGAATGGTTGTTATGCCATAATATCAGGGTGCGGTTGGACCTGCAAACTGTATTGCTGGGGGATTTGAAGGACCACAGTCAGTCAATAGGTAATATCGTTGTGCTCTTGGGTTAAATGTATATTTATGGGGCAATTTCGGCAGAAATGTTGCCGAAGGGGAGGTTCAGGTCCCTAGTGAGACCCCTTGGGAAATATGGATTCGCGTCCATGCTCGCCCGGGCGTCGGGCGAGGCTTGATTCTTCACGCCCTTTGAAAATCGCTTTGGGTTGGGGCCTTGCCGGCGTCTCGGGACAGGTGGGGGCGAGCGCACCCTCTGACCAGAGCACCCACTTTGGGAGTGCTAATTTGTATTGGCTGTATTGTATTGTTGTAAAACATAATAAATGGTGAGGTTCCATTCATATTGCTCTCACATTTCTAGTCCTTTTCAGGTGACAAAGGAAATTAGTCTAGGAAAGGAAACTATAGAGTAGTGAGGAGGAGGAGCTTCGCTGACCCTTTGGGTCCGGAAACAATTTAACCATTCATTGTAGTCATTGCACTCTTTAGAGTTGCTATTTTCTCATGTCAATTAACTTGTGACATTCCTAAATTACGCATTAATCAACACATACGATATTCAAGGTTAGCTGAACGTTTCCGACTGGTCTTGGAACTGTGACAATGGGCATCCTGGCCCTGCTTGGCTTGATGGGATATCTACTGATTTCCCCAACACACCCATATATGTACACAATATTGTACATTTGAAAAATGTTTTAAACCCTACGCCAATGACGCCAGTGGATCTCAAAACTGAACTTGGATCCACGTTAAGTTGCAATGATATCCTTCGCCACAGTCGTCTTACGACAGATGCCTCGAACCAGTCATGACTATTCAACAAAACAATATTTCCTTTTCAAGTTTCTTTCCAGCTAATTTCTTAGTTACATGATTGTATAACTAATAACAGAGTTTTGAAGTTAAGGGTGCAGTATTTATGAAGTTTGGCAATGAGGTCCCCCATGGACCGGCTCGAACATAAAGCCTCCTCCATTCAGGCTGCAAATGCATCATTTCCCTCCTTAACTAGCTTTAATAATGTAGTATATATTTTTTTTACTTTTACTTAGCCTACTTGACTAGCTAATGCAGCTAGCTAGTTTAGCTTACTCAAACACCTGGCACAGAGAGGGATGCTAGGTTAGCTAGCTGGTTATGCCTATCCAACACTGGAACTCTTCCAAGTCAAGGTAAGCTTTTGGTTTTCTTCATTTATTGCCACCGGGCAGCTGCTAAAACGGTATACTTCTGACTGTATACTACACTGCATGAATGTAGTGGGTTTACTAACGCATTAGTTCTAGGTTGCGTTCGTAAATTCACTCTGGCTATCTACTCTGATTTTAGAGCACTCTTGCCAGAGCGTGTGCCAGAGCGCAGGTTAACTGATGAATTCACGAACGCGCAACACCCCTTGAATGTGACCGTAGTTAGAAGAAAAATATTTATAATTAAATTGTTGCCAGCATCACAGTTGCAGTCTAAACATCGTGAAAACAGCATAACCACCTCTGCTAGAGCAAGTAAAATGGTCAGAGTGAGGTGTTCTCTCATTTGTGTCTGGAAGTAGCTAACAAGCTAGCCAGTTAGCTTGGGTGCTTCTCTGCTGTTGTGAGGTCAGAACGCTCGGAATTTATGAACAGACAATCTGACAACGCTTTGAATTTACTAACAGATAATGTGACAACGCTCTGAATGTACGAACGCCCAGAGCACACACTGGCACTCATGAGTGAATTTATGAACACACCCCTAGCAGCTATGATGTTAATATGGTGACAATGATGTAAGCTGTGTGTAGCAGTTATGATATGTAGGTTTGGCTTGGAAAGGTTTTTTCACCTGGTCACAAAAAGCTGATGTGTTGTGTACTGATGTCCACAAGTGAAGAGAAAAGATGTGAGGAGAGAGCGTAAATGTGAGAAGGAATACAACAATCAAAGGGATCATGTTTTTTTATGTGGCTGCTATGAAAGTGAACTGTGTTTTCAGGGGTGTATTCATTCTGCCGATTCTGTTAAAACGCTTCTTAAATGGAACAAAACATACCAGAATTTGTCCAATAGAAACGCTTGTTTGCAACTGCTGGACTAATGATTACACCCTAGATCAGCTAGACGCAGGCAAGAATGTGCATGGCAGTATTGAATGTGTCAATGTCTGTCACCTTGATTACTCAAATTTCTCTCGACCAGTGCACCTACAATTGTAAACTTTCATTCATAGGCTAGGTTGTAGCAACCTCATGATGGGTATAGGGAAAATGTGAGTATCATGTAGTAGCCTAGAACTATCGATGTTACATTGAGCTGGGTGAATGGAATATGAATAACAGTCATCCAATATGCTGTAATAGAAATAAGGCCATGCTCATAAAAAAACGAATTGTCCTCCCTCATCTTAAAAGGCACCAACTGCCACTGAAGTTAATATACCCTTTTATGTAAGAAAATCATTACCATCATGCTTTTAGGGAAAGAGGATAATTTCTACATGTATAAAACTGAGTTTGACCAATTCCATTCCCCTTGCTTAGGGGATCCGGGGTCCTCCCTGGGATAATTGTTATGTAGGACTGAAAAGCTCAGTTCTGGTGACTTTTTCAAAGGATTGTCTACACCAAAATTTATGAAAATAAAATTATGCTGGACACCATCTAAAATCAAATTTCCACCTTCAGAAATGGGCTCAATAATATATTTGTAAAAATGATTTTAACATATTTTAACACATGGTCTATATTATCAAATGTGCTATTAGTGTGATCAGCTGTAACTGTCAATAGTCAAACAAAGCTTAATGCGATGTTTGAGTGAACCCTGAATACAGAAAATGAATGGTAAAGTCGCTTTCGGACACAGTAGACTCCTCTTCAAAACAACTAAGGCATAATCTTATTCTATGGTATTATGGCGGTCTGCAAACATATGTTCGAGGTGCATGACGCCACCTACTGTGTGGGCTGTGTGTCAGTTTACTGTGCTGGAGTGTGAATTAATTACACTTTGACCATTGCTATGAACGCTAAGCTAACCTTACTGAAACATATCACTCATTGGCCTATCCCTCCGTTCTGGCACAGATCTACTATTCACAGGGATCCTCTCAGAATCGTTCGCCCTTGATCCATTCTTTCTTCACTGCTTCAGCATACGACGCGTGCACTACTCTGACCCTGGCAAACGAGGTATAAATCTTCTATGATATAATGGCGGCCCGCAAACAAACGTTAAAGGTGCATGCCGCCACCTACTGTGCTGGAGTGTGTGGTCAATCACGGTTTACAACATTTCTAAATCCTCCTACCTACCCCAGTACCTCTGAGAAAATTTAAAAAAGAGACCTACTAACTTCTAATAGACACTCCTCCATACCCAAAATCCTTTCCAAATGCCACCAACCCTGTATAACCTTCATGACCCTACACTTCAATCTTTCCCTCTTCAACATACCTACAACACTATATTAACACATGCTCCACCGTTTCATCGACCATACAATCCAGACAGAAACCATTCACATGGCTTGCCAACCAGATGTAATGACGAGCTCAATCTACAATGTCCTAAGTGCAATCGAGCAAGCACCACCTCTTCCTTCCTAATCTGATCTTTGAATCTTGGTCCACCGAACTTTCTTTGGAGGGCATATAAATTCCGGCCCTTGGACTCAGTCACATCTCTTCTGCCACAATTCTATCAAAATGGCTCTGATCTTACATCTGGCCTCACCTCTACCCAGTGGAACATTAATATCAATTATATCTCGTTTCAAAGCTCTTTTGGCTAACTGGTCTACAATTTAATTCCCTTCCCCACCCGAATGTGCTGGGACCCAGCAGAAATTCACTACTACACCATCTCTCAATTCTCCAAAATAACATGAATACCTCCAATAGTAAGTCACTCCTATTAGATTTACCAGATGATAAACTATTCAATACAGACAGAGAATCTGAGCATACTATAATTCTAACAGGTTGTATGTCCTCCACCCACTGGAGGGCAACTACTATCGCCAACAGTTCAACTGAGTATACTGACAGTTCATCTGTTAGTCTTCTGCACATCAAATTCAGGAACGTAAACGCCTGCTCCTGTGCGCCCAATATCTGGGTCCTTGGTGCATTCTGTTTCCATTGATCATCCTTGAGATGTTTCTACAACTTGATTGGAGTCCACCTGTGGTAAATTCAATTGATTGGACATGACTTGGAAAGGCACACACCTGTCTATACAAGGTCCCAAAGTTGACAGTGCAGAGCAAAAACCAGCCCATGAGGTCGAAGGAATTGTCCGTAGAGCTGCGAGACATGATTGTGTCAAGGGACAGATTCACCACCTTTTTACACTTTGTCAACATTTATGACATGACTTTTCCATGTACAGTGGCAAGGAAAAGTACCCTTTAGAAATACCTGGATTTCTGCATAAAATTGGTCATAAAATTTGATCTGGCTTTCATCTAGGTCACAACAATAGACAGTCTGCTTAAACTAATAACACACAAACAATTATACGTTTTCATGTCTTTATTGAACACACCGTGTATGTGAACCCTTGGAGTATGTGAACCCTTGGATTTAATAACTGGTTGACCCTCCTTTGGCAGCAATAACCTCAACCAAATGTTTTCTGTAGTTGCAGACCTGACCTGCACAACGGTCAGGAGTAATTTTGGACCATTCCTCTTTGCAAAACTGTTTCAGTTCAGAAATATTCTTGGGATGTCTGGTGTGAACTGCTCTCTTGAGGTCATGCCACAGCATCTCAATCAGGTTGAGGTCAGGACTCTGACTGGGCCACTCCAGTGGCCACTCCTTTTTTCGTTGAAGATAGCAAGCTGTCCAGGCCCTGAGGCAGCCCCAAACCATGATGCTCCCTCCACTGTACTTTACAGTTGGGATGAGGTTTTGATGTTGGTGTGCTGTGCCTTTTTTTTCTCCACACATAGTGTTGCGTGTTCCTTCCAAACAACTCAACTGTAGTTTCATCTGTCCATAGAATATTTTGCCAGTAGCGCTGTGGAACATCCAGGTGCTCTTTTCCGAACTTCAGACGTGTAGCAATGTTTTCTTTTGGACAGCAGTGGCTTCTTCCGTGGTGTCTTCCCATGAACACCATTCTTGTTTAGTGTTTTACGTATCATAGACTCATCAACAGATGTTAGCATGTTCCAGAGATTTCTGTAAGTCTTTAGCTGACACTACAGGATTCTTCTTAACCTCATTGAGCATTTCTCCATTTATAGACAATTTGTCTTACTGTGGACTGATTACCAGGTTTATGCAAGTCAACAATTCTTTATCTTAGGTCTTCTGAGAACTCTTTTGTTCGAGGCATGGTTCACATCAGGCAATGTGTTTTGTGAATAGCATACTCAAACTTTGTGTGTTTTTATAGGGCAAAGCAGCTCTAACCAACATCTCCAATCTCATCTCATTGATTGGACTCCCGGTTAGCTGACTCCTGACTCCAATTAGGTTTTGGAGAAGTCATTAGCCTAGGGCTTCACATACTTTTCCCAAACTACACTGTGAATGTATACATGATGCATTCATTATAGACAAGAAAAATGCAAAAATGTGTGTTATTAGTGTAAGCACACTATGTTTGTCTATTGTTGTGACTTAGATGAAGATCAGATCAAATTTGATGACCAATTTATGTAGAAATCCAGGTATTTCGTTTTTCTTGCAACTGTATATTACTCATTGAACCATAGACCCAAATGTTGGTGCTTAGAAACCCTCCCCGTGGGCTGCCCATACAGAAACAACTGTATGTTATCGGCGACTTCGTTCTTCGAGAAGACTTCGCCACTGACAACTTTAACCCCCCAGTCAATCGACCATCTTTCAACATCCACTATAGCTTGTTGAATAGATTTGATCACGAGTTTCCTTCCACCCTACAAATAGCGCCACCATCAGCATATAGCGAAGCTCCAATACCCCTACCTACATTCGAAAACACATCGTTAATCATAATGTCGAACAAAATAGGACTGATAGCACTGGCGATGAGGTAAAATAAGAAGCACCACTATTTAGAGAACAATGCTCCGGCTCCACCCATGAAAAGCACGTTGTTGTACGTAATAAAATATGCCTGCGACCGCTTTCAACAAACGTACGTGCGTTACGTGCATCAAAGATGGTGTCGTAGGAACTGGGTACTGTTGTTCTAGAAGTCATCTGAGTCTCAAATAGCTACATGCATGTATTTAGTTCCTTGGAGCTGCTTAGAGTAAATAAGTATGATCAAACTGATGTTTGCAGGATACAAAAAAAAGGTGAAAGGTACATGCAGAGAGGGTCGTTAGCAAGGAACTTAGTTTGAGGCAGGTTAACTAGCTAACTATGTGTAACGTTGCTGTGTTTTGAACTGACCTGTGTGGTGTGTTGAGCTTGCTAGGGACGGGTTTACGTTGAGATTTGACCGATTGGAGGCTAGCTATCGTCAGCTAACTTAGACCGCTCTATCTAGCTGGATCAGAGCGCGCGTGACCTTCTTTGCTCACATTACATAGTTATCTGGCAAAGGTTACTGTAGTTAGCCAAAACAAAAGTCGCTAGCTGCCTTGCTTGCTTGCTCGTGAAAGTGAAGAGCGCTGACTATAGATAAGGTGATTTGTTTTTAAGCTTCTACAGTAGCGGACTTGCTAAGCTTGCTAGGGCGTGCTTTGTCAATTCAGAACTACGCTAGGTGAGAGTGGTCTCGCAGCATCTGGATTCAACGAGTTTAGTGTGTATGAATGAATGGACCCAAGTCAAACAGCTGGGAGGAAGCTCAAACTTACATTACCGACATTGGGTTACCACCGAATTGACCAACGACTACATTAAAGGGGACCAACAACGAATAACCTTTGATTGTCTTTTTTTTTTTTTTTTTTTTTTTTTTTTTATAAACCATTTACAAAAATGACTTACCGAGCCTTTATAAACTTTCTGTGCCTTGGGAATCGAGCTGTCACTATTTTAAATAGGAGCTCAGGTCACATCCAGATGGGGATACGAAATATTGCATCACAGGCTGAAAGTGGTTTCAACCCTGCGAAAGTTGCTGTGGTGACAAAGATGACAAGATATGAATTCGAGCAGCAAAGATATCGCTTTTCAGAGCTCTCAGAAGAGGACTTAAAACAGCTGGTAAGGGAATGTGGGGGAAAAGTATGGTACTTGCCAGTGGTGTAAAAATACTTGAAAGTACTACTTGAGTTGTTTTGGTGGGTATTTGTACTTTACTATTTATATTTGACAACTTTTACTTAGCTACATTCCTAAAGGAAATTATCTACGTTTTACTCCATACATTTTCCCTGACATTTTGAATGCTTAGTAGGACTGGATAATGGTCCAATTCACACACTTATCAACAGAACATCCGTACTGCTTCTGAAGTGGTGGATTCACTAAACACACATGCTTCGTTTGTAAATTATGTCTGTGTGCCCCTGGCTATCCATACATTTGTTTTTAAATGGTGACGTCTTGTTTACTTAATATAAGGAATGTTGTATTATTTATTATTTTGACACTTAAGTATATTTTAGTAATACATTTACTTTTGATACTTAACTTCATACTCTATATTTAAATCGAATTACTGTTAGACTCTTACTCAAGTATTATTTTACTGGGTGATGTTTACTGGAGTAATTTTCTGTTAAGTGGTCTTTTACTTTTGCTCAATTATGACAATTGGGTACTTTTTCCACCATTAGTACTTGCTCTCAAACTCACTTATTTTTAAATGTGTTCATCCTTGACAGTAAAACACCCCTTGAACAACTAGGCATCGGCACACACTAGTTTTCAGTTCAGACAGACTTGGTGATCCCATAGATCTTTGCTGGTGATGGACAGATATTTATATTGCAGGATGTCAGATTCCTTTCTCAATGTTGTGAGTTATATAATAATCCTCACCAGAGCCTTGATGTCTTTGCTGTGATTTAAAATTGTGATAATCTGAGTTGTTGTGCTTGTTACAGCTTGCATTGAAGGGCTCCAGCTACCTTGGGCTTCTGGAGAGACACAACATCCATACCCGCAATGTGGAACACATTGTGGAGAGTCTACAGTAAGATGATGAGATTCTATTCAAGGATATTGTTGTGATTTACTGTATACAAGCAGTCATGAAGTTGTAACGTGACCACAACCCTAACCTTTGTGTCTTTCTGTTCCCTCTAGGAAAGAGGGGATGGAGGTGCGTGTGGTGAAGAGAGGGCAATATGATGAAGAAACAGTGCGATGGGCAGATGCTATTATCTCTGCAGGGGGTACGTTTTCTACCTTTTTAAGAGTTTGAGAAAAGTAGCTGATAATTTACATGGTCACTTTCCCACAGTGGTACAAAACAATCCCAATTGTAAGTCAGTGCTCAGAGAATACGAAGGTTCAGCTCAACCCATGAATAGGCCTATTTCACCCAGAAACCTTGCTGTCATTAGCTCTGACCCCCTCCTGTTCCTTTTGTTAGGGGATGGGACTATGCTACTTGTCGCCAGTAAGGTTTTCAATAAAGACCAACCCGTTCTTGGAGTTAACACTGACCCTGAAAGGTAAGAACTCACAACAAAAGGGGTTAATGAAAATAAAGTGGTGTGTTGGGGAATTCCCTGTGGTGAATTTCAACATTTTGTTAAATGGAATGAGAGGGGGGGGGAATTGCTTTATCTAGTTTGAGGGGAAAAAGTGCTCCTATTAAAGCAGTCTTTTTTGCTTTACATGAAGGTCAGAGGGACACCTGTGCCTGCCTGTGCGTTACACACATGCCTTCCCTGAGGCACTACAAAAACTCCGCCGTGGTCAGTTCAGGTGGGTGTTTCCCTTTCACTTCCCTGGCTAGAATACTGCTGTAAGGAAAGCTATGTTTACTCGTGAAGAATACTCAGATCTTTTTGCCACACTTTCCCAGTTCTTTTCAGCATTCCTGGTCTTACTACACTGCCCTCGTGTTACTGTTGCTGAACTGTAAGACATTCGTTTCTGATTCCAGGAACAGTAATGCCTAATAATATCATAGCATTTTTCACCACCACCCTTTTCTTTCTCCATATGTTCCTCTCCCTGCCTACAACACACTACTACTTAACTCCACTGATTCAATTCCCTCTCAACCCCTCCCCCTATACGTTCTGCAGGTGGCAGTGGCGGCAGAGGATCCGTCTACACCTGGAGGGCACAGGGATCAACCCCACCCCAGTGGACCTACATGAACAGCAGCTCAGTCTGGAGCAACACAACCAGGCCCACCGCATCACCCTCATGGAGGCCCAGCGCAGTACGGCCCCTCGGCCTCCTATGTGTACCTGGCTCAGTCTCTTTGTCTGTCTGTCTGGGCCCTTAGAGATAATCAAAGACTAATTGAATGGAGGGGGCACTGTCTTGAATGATTAACATGTCTTCTGGTCTGTCGTTTTTGTTCTGGTATTAATTCACACAATTATTTTCATGTGATTTGTCAAAAAGCTATTTTCTACCAGTTCCTCTATTCATTCAGCTGTTTATTGGATACAGGCGAGGCTTGCAGCTTATCCAAGCCCTACCTACTCCCTGTCAGAGGACTGAATGAGATCTTCATTGGGGAATCTCTCTCCTCCAGGTACCCTTGTCACCAAACCATGGCATCTTGACCCCCCCCCCAAAACATGAATGCCTGTTTTGCTGCTTATCTCTGCATGTTTCCCCCTTCATTAACCCTCCTCTGTACTACTTGGTAAGCTGTCATTGTAAATAAGAATTTATTCTTAACTGACTTGCCTAGATAAATATAAATACTACCACCCCCACCCATTTCTCCATGCACTCATTGGTGGATCTCTGTCCGTCACTCACAGGGTGAAGTATAAATCCTTCAAACCTCATCTCACCCTCTCGCTCCATAGGGCTTCCTACTATGAGATCTCTGTGGACGATGGACCGTGGGAGAAGCAGAAGAGCTCTGGACTTAGCATCTGCACTGGGACTGGATCTAAAGCCTGGTACACTAAGCTCCAACATATTTCTCTTTTTTTTCTTTTTTACCTACGTTGGTGTTTGCCAATTAGTGGTCCTGGAAGTCCACTTTGAATGCTACTTCTTGTTCATGGTAGTTCTAAAAAAATAAAAAATAATAATTCTCAATCAGGAAAAATTATGATTTAACTGACAGCACAGCTTTTAGTAGAATGTTTATTTCATGAGACTCGTTCTGGTGTGTTTTCACAGGTCTTACAATATTAACAAACTGGTTGAACAGGCTGTGGGAGAAGTCTTAAGAATAGGTATGTGGACTCCAACCTTTCTTTATGAAAACACAAATCCACATGATTATCGGTGTTCTTAAATCTGTGTGTAAATGGAATTACAGCTGGAAATTTGAGACAATCAATGATTTGGAGAGAACCTGTTTACTACACTGACAGTGATTGAGTCCTCTGTATCTTCCCAGGAAAGGCACAAATGGGTCTTGATATTCCACTGAGTCAGGAATTGATTGAAAAGGGTGAGTTCCAAAAGATGTACAGCTGAATGTGTGGATGGATGAATGCTCAAGGAAAATGTGTATACATGAATTGCACAATATCTTTTGTCAGTGACTGATGAATACAACAAGTCTCTGGTGTTTGGTCCGGAGGAAGGCAGAATGATCTTCAGCATCAGAGAGCCCATAGTCAACAGAGTATTCTCCAGCAGTCGCCAAAGAGGCTTTGCCAACAGGTCCGTTCTATCTACCGTGCCTTAGTATTCACATCCCTTGACTTTTTCCAAATTTTCTTGTGTTACAGCCTGAATTTAAAATGGGATTAAATTGAGATTTTGCGTCACTGGCCTACACACTGTTTTTACTTTCAATAATGAATTAAAAATGAAAAGTTGAAATGTTTTGAGTCGGTAAGTATTCAACACCTTTTGTTATGGCAAGCCTAAATAAGTTCAGAAATACGTTTCTTAACAAGTCGCATAATAAGTTGCATGGACTCTGTGTGCAGTAATAGTGTTTAGAATGACCACCTCATCTCTGTATACCACACATACAATTATCTTTATGTTATTAATTACACTTTGGATGCAGTATCAATACACCCAGTCACTACAAAGACACACATTTTTCCTAACTCAGTTGTCGGAGAGGAAGGAAACCGCTCTGTGATTTCAACATGCGACCAATGGTGACTTTAAAACAGTTCGAGTTTAATGGCTGTGGTAGGACAAAACCTGAGGATGTATCAACAATGTTGTTACTCCACAATACTAACCTAAATGACAGAGTGAAAAGAAGGAAGCCTGTACAGAATAAAAATATTCTAAAACATGCATCCTGTTTGCAATAAGGCACTAAAGTAAAACTTTAAAGAAATGAACTTTGTCTGAAATAGACTGGGAGACAAATTCACCTTTTTAGCAGGACAATAACCTAAAACACAAGGCCAAACAGTCATTGCCAAAAGTTTTGAGAATGACACAAATATTAATTTTCACGAAGTCTGCTGCCTCAGTTTGTATGATGGCAATTTGCATATACTCCAAAAAGTTATGAAGCGTGATCAGGTGAATTGCCGTTAATTGCAAAGTTCCTCTTTGCCATGCAAATGAACTGAATCTGGAAGAAAAAAAAATCCACTGCATTTCAGCCCTGCCACAAAAGGACCAGCTGAAATGTCAGTGATTCTCTCGTTAACACAGGTGTGAGTGTTGACAAGGCTGGAGATCACTCTTTTATGCTGATTGAGTTCGAATAACAGACTGGAAGCTTCAAAAGGAGTGTGGTCCTATTGATCATGATCATTGTTCTTCCGCTGTCAACCATGGTTACCTGCAAGGAAACACGTGCCGTCATCATTGCTTTGCACAAAAAAATGGCTTCACAGGCAAGGATATTGCTGCAAGTAAGATTGCACCTAAATCAACCATTTATCGGATCATCAAGAACTTCAAGGAGAGCGGTTCAAATGTTGTTACGGCTTCAGGGCGCCCAAGAAAGTCCAGCAAGCGCCAGGGACCGTCTCCTATAGTTGTTTCAGTTGCGGGATCGGGGCACCACCAGTACAGAGCTTGCTCGGGAATGGCAGCAGGCAGGTATGAGTGCATCTGCACACACAGTGAGGCGAAGACTTTTGGAGGATGGCCTGGTGTCAAGAAAGGCAGAAAAGAAGCCACTTCTCGCCAGGGAAAAACATAATTGATAGACTGATATTCTGCAAAAGGTACAGGGTTTGAACTGCTGAGGACTGGGGTAAAGTCATTTTCTCTGATGAATCCCTTTCTGATTGTTTGGGGCATCCGGAAAAAAGGTTGTCCGGAGAAGACAAGGTGAGCGCTACCATCAGTCCTGTGTCATGCCAACAGTAAAGCATCCTAAGACCATTAATGTGAGGGGTTGCTTCTCAGCCAAGGGAGTGGGCTCACTCACAATTTTGCCTAAGAACACAGCCATGAATATAGAATGGTACCAACACATCCTCCGAGAGCAACTTCTCCCAACCATCCAGGAACAGTTTGGTGATGAACAATGCCTTTTCCAGCATGATGGAGCACCTTGCCATAAGGCAAAAGTGATAACTAAGTGGCTCGGGGAACAAAACATCGATATTTTGGGTCCCAAGTCCAGGAAACTCCCCAGACCTTAATCCCATTGAGAACTTGTGGTCAATCCTCAAGAGGCGGGTGGACAAACAAAACCCCACAAATTCGGACAAACTCCAAGCATTGATTATGCAAGAATGAGCTGCCATCAGTCAGGATGTAGCCCAGAAGTTAATTGACAGCATGCCAGGGCGGATTGCAGAGGTCTTGAAAAATAAGGGTCAACACTGCAAATATTGACTCTTTGCATCAACTTAATGTAATTGTCAATAAAAGCCTTTGACACTTATGAAATGCTTGTAATTATACTTCAGTATTCCATAGTAACATCTGACAAAAATATCTAAAGACACTGAAACGGCAAACTTTGTGGAAATTAATATTTGTGTCATTCTCAAAACTTTTGGCCACGACTGTAGACTGGAGTTGCTTACCCAGATGACATTGAATGTTCCTGAATGGCGTAGTTCCAGTTTTGACTTTTAAATCGGCTTGAATCTATGGCAAGACTTAAATGGCTGTAGTAATGATCAACAACCAACTTGACAGAGCTTTAAGAATTAAAAAAATAAAATAATGTGCAAATGATGTACAATTCAGGTGTGGAACACTCTGACTTACCCAGAAGGACTCCCAGCTCTAATCGCTGCCAAAGGTGATTCTAACATGTATTGACTCGGGTGTGAATACTCCCAGTATGTAAATTCGATTTTTGTATTTCATTTTCAATAAATACGCAAAAAGAAACATGTTTTCACTTTGTCATTATGGGGTATTGTGTGTAGGGTGGATGGGTGGGGGAAATAATTGAATCCATTTTGAATTCCGGCTGTAACACAAGAAAATGTGGAATAAGTCAAGGGGTATGCATACTTTCTGAAGGCACATTGCCCGTTCTTCTTGTCTTGCAGTGGGGTACAAGAAACCTATTTTTTTTATTTTCTTTTTTATATATATTTTGGGTTTTGCTCTTCAGGGTGTGTGTGCGCTCGCGGTGCTGGGACGCGTGCATGGTGGTGGACGGCGGGACTTCTTTTGAGTTCAACGACGGTGCCATAGCAACAATCACCATGAACGAGGAGGACCAGCTCCGGACTGTTCTCCTTGAAAACTGACCGGCCAACCATCCTTACTGAGCTCACAGTGGACTCAACAGCAGTGATCTATGAAGGAAGCAGGGAGGACAGGCTAGTCTCATGCATTATTAGGACCTGTGAACTTGATGAGACTATCACATCCTCCCCTTGTAGCTTTTTGGAGTTTGGCAGAATGATATTTAGGCTATATTCACAAATGTGTTCTTTACTTTTGCATTGGTGTTGGCTGTATTAGTTACATTTGGGTTTTATTTAGCTTTTTGTCTCAATTTGATTTATCCAATATCTTCACAAGCTTACCGGGCCAGCAGAAATTTGTGTAATTATGCAGTATTTGCAACTTTTTTCACAATACAATTACTTACAGCAGCCTGGCGTTATTCAATTATTCGTCTTGCTCCATTATGGATTGTTAGTTTCACAAGTTTTGAGTTTGCTTAAGAGACGGTATAGGCAGCTGTGAGTTTGACTTTGCCGTGGCCATTTATCGTTGCCAAACACTACCCAAATCAATCCTCTCCACCCATTGCTATATAATTCAAACCTGAGGGACAGAGCGAGCCCACGTAACATACCATTTCTTACAGAATGTCATGTTATAATAACTGGATGTGCTGCCATCATTAGTTTATTTTATATATACATTTATATTTTGGGAGTTTTTCAGACCGTGCCAATTACTATTGGAAAAAAATGTAATGTGTTGGTGGACAAATTCTGATTAAAAAAAAGTACTTTTTTTTTTTTTTTATTCCATTTGGCTGATTTAAAAAAAAATATTTTCTAGGTCTTTTGAGCTGCTTGGCTTCAAACACTGATTGTGTTGGGGAGTGGGAGTAGAACATGAAAAATCAAATGCACTAAGATCAAAACCTGAAAGGATTGTATTGCTCAACAGGTCAGGGCCTCGAGGGTCTTCACCTCAACTTTGACAAACCAAGAAAACAGTGCCTGGGCCTGAAACGGCAAAATACTAAAATATTTGCTTCCAGTGTTCATCAAGGGGTCATTTGGAAAATGCCCGGGAGTTAAGAGGGATAGTTTCAGTTATGAATCACACATTGTGTAAGCTTAATATGCAAAAGGGAGCGATGTCTAAATCCTTGTGTTGTGAAACCTGCCATGTGAACTGTATGTGGGCTACTTTCTGTGGCTCTAGTTCTACATCTGAAATGACTGTCTATGCTCCTTATGGTGCCAGGTCATGAAACTACACTGAACAAAAACATTTACGCAACATGTGAAGTGCTGCTCCCATGTTTCATGAGCTGAAATAAAAGATCCAGAAATGTTCTATATGTACAAAAAGCTTATTTCTCTCAAATGTTGTGTACAACTTTGATTACATCCCAGTTAGTGAGCATTTCATCATTTGTCAAGACAATCCAGGCAGTTGACAGATGTGGCATATCAAGAGGCTGATACTAAAATATTAGTATCATTACACAGTTGCACCTTGTGCTGGGGGACAATAAAAGAGCACTCTAAAATGTGCAGTTTTGTCACACAACACAATGCCACAGATGTCTCAAGTTTTGAGGGAATGTGCAATTGGCATGCTGACTACAGGAATGTCCACCAGAGAATTGAATGTTAATTTCTCTACCATAAGCTGCCTCCAATGTAGTTTTAGACAATTTGTCAGTACAGCCAACCGGCCTCACAATCGCAGACCATGTTTAACCACGCCAGCCCAGGACCTCCACATCCAGCTTCTTCACCTGCGTGATCGTCAGAGGGTGGGCAGGGATGCTGAAGAGTATTTCTGTCAGTTATAAAGCTTATTTGTGGGGAAAAACCAATTCTGATTGGTTGGGCCTGGCTCACAAGTGTGTGGGTCTATGACCACCCATAGCTGCGCCCCTGCCCAGGCATGTAAAATCCATAGATTAGGGCCTAATGAATTTATTTCAATTTACTGATTTCCTTACATGATCTGTAACTCAGTAAAATCTTTGAAAAGGTTGCATTTATATTTTTGTTCAGTATACAACACAGGAGGCATTTGTCTGATTATTAAATTGTGTGAAATCAAAACATGATCACAGAACTCTTTAAATAAAACATTTATTTAGACATTGACAGTGCATCTTATTTGTCAATGCATGAATTAAAAAGAAACATCTACATTTTCTTAAACATCTAAACCAAATGTGAGCACAAACAGGAACCAGACCAGACACAGCTCAGATCCATACATAGCTAGTGCCCCCCCTGTGGCAGAGACTAGCATTTTCTTCTACATTATATGCCTGTAGTGTAGTGCACGTTCTCATATTCAGTACCTAATTTAGGGACAAGATTACATTTGTATTTCCACAAAAATGTCAACCGATCTAGACTTTTGTATACATTATAACCACCTCAGCTTTTATTCTGTCAAACAGGTTAAATGTTTACATACTGCTTTACTCATCTCATATGTATATACTGTGTTCTATTCTACTGTATTTTAGTCAATGCCACTCTTGACATTGAGCAATCTAATATTTATACATTTAATTCAATTATTTTACTTTTAGATTTGCATGTATTGTTAGATACTACTGCACTGTTGGTGCTAGGAACATAAGCATTTTCACTACACCCGCCATAACAGCAGCTAAATATATGTGACCAATAACATTGATTTGGAAGTAGAGGTTGAAGTAAACTGAGGTTGAAGTAAATTGATTTTTCCCTTTAAAATAAACAGATCAAGTAAATGGCATCATTATTTAACATTGGCCTTCAAATGCAGATTTGTATTTTATAAACACTTTAAAAGGAGAATTCTAACCATTGCATCATGAGGAAGAGATTTCACCAGCTACAATGGTGGTGCACCTATGCAATAATCCAACTCGGACCAAAATCTTCCTTGTCTTTCTGGCAAACACTGCTTACAGCTGATAGACAGTAACTGGAACTGATGTTCCATTATCCAGTTGGTAAAACATTACAGAATGAACAAACATTATCAATCTATAAAGTTTAAGTTTTGCACAGTTTACTGTCTTTGGAATGTTCGGAAGTCAATAAATTGGCCAGATTATGGATACATTATCAGCAGCCTATAAATCAGAATTTATGATTATCTCAAGTAAAAAATTAAAAGTTATTTCCCTGAAAGCTACAAGCTCTGTCTTCAACATTATCAGGGTTCAAATATTTCTAAAACAGGAACGCTTTAAAATCTTATGAATTCAGTTGCATGGTATTCAAGTAGCGTTACTGTGGAGAAATGCAATTTACCAGCATTTAAAAACATTCACTACTGTGTATCCGAAAGACATGTCCTATTACAATAATAACTTAGACCCAATGCCCACCATTATAAAACAAAAATAAGTGCTGACAAAAGCACAGCACAATAGGCATCTTCAACAGAACAATTGGTGTCAGTGTACAACAAATTGCAAAAGGCTCTATGGAATATTCATAGACACAATGTCTGACACGGACACACTAAAAATAGCTAATATTCCTCCTATATCATGACCACATCAGACAGAAATTAGTTATGACATGTTAGTGACAGCGTTAGGAAGGCGTTATGGCTAGGGTCTGAACACCAAGCGACAAGTCATGCCCCACATGGTGCGGTCCCTCCGGGTGGCCTCGGTGGGACGGGCCACGCTTGAGAAGGGCCGGGTGTTGATTTGGAGACGGGGCAAACCTTTACTCAGGATTGGCAGGTAGGTGTCCTGGACCAGCCCGTATACCTCCAACGTCTGCAGCTCTGGGAACTTCTCAAAATCACTGAAATAAACAACAGGCTTAGTTAGTGCAACAACAAAAAAAGAGAGAAATTGGCAGCTAAGGAAAGCAACACGACTACTAAAGCATTCATATTATGACTTGAGAGCTTGTCTGTGACTTACGCTAAGGCAGCAGGGTGAATCTGGTAGCAGCGGCTCAAAGCTAAGTGTCTAAGAGACTGCAGCTGCTGGAGGATGGGGAAACTGGAGCTCGTCATCAGAACACTGTCACTAACACAAATACACAGACAAGATATCATAATGAGAATATGGTATGAAGAAACAGTAGTTGTACAGTATCCATGTCAAATAATGTCATGGCCAAAGCAATCATGTGGATCCACATTTCAGCCCAGCTCAGGACATGCAGTATGAACACACCTTAAATCCAGATTTACGAGGTTAGGACATCTCTCCACCAAGTCTTTCACATCTGAAAAGAGGCCATTGGTAAATTAAACTCATCAGAGATAATCAAAAACGGGCAGAGGGAAAATGGTCAATGCCACAGCTTTTCCCCACCTTCCATAGTAAGGTTCTGTCTGTAGCCACTGAGGTTGAGCTGGGTTATATTGGAGGGGATGTTACTGACAACAGCCTTCACATGATCAGTGCTGAAGTCACACCACGACAAGTTCAGCTCTTCAAGCCTTGGTATAAGGAATGGAAAAAGGGAAAGCAACAAAGTTATGTATTAGTTTACCAATGTACAGATCATGGTTTAAACAGCCAGTTAAAGAGATTATGCTATCATTCAGAAATACTTAGACATTTGAACACATTCAAAATAATCAAATAAAACCATTAGAAATTGAAAGACTAAGCTTACCGTAAGCAGGATTTGAGAATCTGACTAAGCGAGTCGGGGGAGAATCCAGAGCAGCCACACAGATTGAGCCGTACCAGCTCAGTATTCTGAGATAGGGAACTGATGGGTAGAGGAAGACTGTTTTGAGTCATTCTGAATGCTCCCTAAACAATACATCATTATAACAGATCATAATTGTAAACAGAGCATTTGTCTTCTTTACTCACTGAACAATGTTGTCAGAGAGCTCCAGTCCCTCCAAGCTTAGATTCTCTAGCAGCCTGCAACGGGAGATGATGTCATCTAGAACCGGGGTTGTGACAGTGCAGCTGGAGAGATCCATGTGATGGACATGCAGGTGTCTGAAATAACAGACAAAATTACATAAGACAAATAGAATTGTCTGTGTTCACCTACAACAGATACCTCTGTATCCCCATTATATGTATGGACTCACTGTGTGTGGGTGAAACATGGTTCTCCAATGCAGGTATGGGGGCAGCGCAGACCCAGTACTCCAACCGTAAGCATCTGCCCAAGAGCTTGATCTAGCTGGGCTTTCCCTACCAGATCCACACTATGCCACAGAGACTCATCAAACCTGCCAGGCACAAAAACATGTAGAGATTTAATGACATACTCCGATATATTTTGCTGATCTATTTACCTGTGTTAGAAAAACAGTGTGATATCTAAGATGTTCAAGCAGAAATACCACAATGTACTATGTAAGTAGTTTAAAAAGACAGTTGAATGGTCAAAGACTTACGCCAAGCGATGCCAGCGCTTGCAGACCCGGGACATCCTGAGAAGGTCCTGCAGAGGGAGGCAGGACAGGATTCCCAACAGCAACTCATCTGGGAGACTGTCCCAGGACAAGCCTGCCATAAAAACAACGTCAAACAATCAATAACTTGCTCAAATAGTGACTTCCCTGAAACAGAATAATTCTTAAGAATTCCAGATAATTAGCTACGTTTTTCTAAGCTTGTTGTATTCCTCCCAACACATGGCTATACACACCTGAAAACTCCATCCTTGTCCTTGGTCGCCTGGCAAGCACCAACTGGTTATCCTCGTTCTCTTTGCCCTTGCAGACCACCCGCTGCTTGTGAGGTGGTGACCACTGCTGAATGAGCTCGTGAGGGGTGGTCTCCGTGTCCAGACATTCGCCAAAGTACTGTCTCTTTTTCCATTTTCTCTTCTGTGAGAGGGACAGCATCGATCCCTCCAAATTCTCATTCAGGCAGGGAAACTCCTGCAAAGACCTGATACAAAAATAATGGGACAATGATAAAAACAGAAATCTTTGTGGGGTGAGTATAATTTGTGGAACGTTCCAACAGGAATCTGTCCAAACACTTTGTAAAGTACAAGGTTGCCAAAAAACAACGCATACAAAGTAGAATGATCAATTCACCTAGCTAACTAGCTGCCGAATAGGCATCAACTCACCACGTAGCTTATTCTTAATGTTTGTCAACAGGCTACCAGAGTGAGGAGAGACATTTTTCAGAATAAACGTGGTGAGTGAAAAACTTAATGAAATAGCCCACTCCCTACCCAGTATCTTTGACTACAGCTCAGAATTTAACACCATAGTACCCTCCAAGCTCATCATTAAGCTGGAGGCCCTGGGTCTCAAAGCCGCCCTGTGCAATTGGGTCCTGGACTTTCTGACGGGCCGCCCACAGGTGGTGAATGTAGGAAACAACATCTCCACTTCGCTGATCCTCAACACTGGGGCCTCACAAGGGTGTGTGCTCAGCCCTCTCCTGTACTCCTTGTTCCCCCATGACTGCGTGGCCATGCACACCTCCAACTCAATCATCAGGTTTGCAGACGACACAACAGTAATGGGCTTGATTACCAACAATGACAAGACAGCCTACAGGGAGGTGGTGAGGGCACTCGGAGTGTGGTGTCAGGAAAACAAACTCTCACTCAACGTCAACAAAACAAAGGAGATGATCGTGGACTTCAGGAAACAGCAGAGAGAGCACCCACTTATCCACATCGAAGGGACAGTACTGGAGAAGGAGGAAAGTTAAGTTCCTCTGCGTACACACCACAGACAAACTGAAAGTGTCCACCCACAAAGAGGGTGTGCTGAAGGCGGCGCAACAGTGGCTTGTCACCTAAAACCCTGACAAACCTTTACAGATGCACAATCGAGAGCATCCTGTCGAGCTGTATCACCACCTGGTACAGCAACTGCACCGCCCTCAACAGCAAGGCTCTCCAAAGGGTGGTGCGGTCTGCACAACGCATCACCGGGGCAAACTACCTGCCCTCCAAGACACCTACAGCACCCGATCATCAAGGACAACAACCACCCGAGCCACAGCCTGTTCACCCCGCTACCATCCAGAAGGCGAGGTCAGTACAGGGGCATCAAAGCTGGGACCAAGAGATAGAAGCTGTTTTTCAATCTCAAGGCCACCAGACTGCTAAACAGCAATCACTAACTCAGAGAGGCTGCTGCCTACAAAGAGACTCATATCACTGGCCACTTTAATAAATGGATCACTAGTCACTTTAAACAATGCCACTTTAATAATGTTAACATATCTTACGTTACTCAACTCATATGTATATACTGTACCTTATACCATCTATTGCACCTTGCCTATGATGCTCGGCCACATATATACATATTCCATCCCTTTAGATGTGTGTGTATTAGGTAGTTGCTGGGGAATTGTTAGATCACTTGTTAGATATTACTGCATTGTCGGAACTAGAAGCACAAGCATTTCGCTACACTGCATTAACATCTGCTAACCGAAGGTGAATTGATTTGCATCTTATTCGGCCGCTACACAACTTTGTACGCGTTGTTTGTTGGCAACCGTGTTATTTACGAAGTTTTTGTTACAGATTCCTGTTGGAACGTTCCACAAATTGTACCAACCCATCTTTGTGAGCATGTTGTATTACCCGGGATGTGACACAATGTAGTTAATTAGCAAAGTGTAGTTAGATAGTTCACGTTCTCTCGCTACAATGTAAATGAATGCCCGCCATAATGTTTGCGGGCGTTCCATTTTAGTAGCTAATCTCAACCCCCCCCCCAAAAAAAAATCGCCATATCACTCCAAAAAAAGACGTAGCTATGCAATACAGTTTTACATTAGTGTTCCTAGCTATAAAGTTGTTTTAGAACGTAAATGATACAATTCCGATGTGCTAGCCTCCTCCTCGTGTTGAGAGCGCGTGCGTTCGATTGTTGTGTCTGCCAATGCATTTTTGGTATTATCGGCTATATTTTTGCTCGAACTGTACTTGTGCCCTTATCATGAACAATAATGACTATTTTCATTTGAGTCCTGCATTGCACGACGAATCGTTAACAAATGCCAAGCTGGAACAATTCGCACTGCATTCTAGAATGCTCCCACCCATACCAAGCAATCAACATCTCAAAAATGTAGATATGGTTGTGAATTCTATAACATACCTTTCGTGTGACATCTCCCCAAGTAATTGCTGAAATAGGCAACCCAAAAATCGGTGGTATAAATTAATAGAAAAAGTAAACAAGTAAGACGCCAACTTTACTTCTCTGAACCCAAGCAGGACTGTTTAAACCTCCCGCGTGATAGACAGTCCGTGGTTGCCCGCCATCAGCTCTGCAGCGTTCTGTGGTTGGCTCGAAATCAACATCTCGTCGTTACCACAGCCACAAAGTAAGAATAATGTATTATAATTTCCATAGCGCTTTTCATAGCGCTCAAAGAGATTCAAAGTGGTTTCATAGAATCTCAAAGCGGTTCAACAGCAAAAACAAACATGACAGGTAAAACAATAGAGGCCAAGTCTTTGAAAGCTGCATCCTCTGAAGATGGAGAGGCAAGGGTCAATTCATGGCTTGAGCCACTGAGAAACTACTGAATGTTTGAGCGTAGGGAACTGGTCAGAAGATGTATACTTAGCTACCCAAGCTAAAAATAGCATCTTTTACATTTTTTATTTCACCTATATTTAACCAGGTAGGCCAGTTGAGAACACGTTCTCATTTACAACTGCGACCTGGTCAAGATAAAGCAAAGCATTGCGACAAAAACAACAACAAAGAGTTACACCTAAACAAACGCAGTCAATAACACAATATAAAGATATATGTACAGTGTGTCCAAATGTAGAAGATTAGGGAGGTGGACAATAAATAGGCCATAGTGGCGAACGAAAGAATTACAATTTAGCATTAACACTGGAGTGATAGATGTGCAGATGATGATTGGTCGCAAAATGGTCTTCCAAATGGACAATGACACTAAGCATACTTCCAAAGTTGTGGCAAAATGGCTTAAGGACAACAAAGTCAAGGTATTGGAGTGGCCATCACAAAGCCCTGACCTCAATCCTATAGAACATTTGTGGGCAGAACTGAAAAATCATGTGTGAGCAAGAGACCTACAAACCTGACTCAGTTACACCAGCTCTGTCAGGAGGAATGGGCCAATAAATGTAAGGAATTGTGAAAAACTGAGTTTAAATATATTTAGCTAAGGTGTATGTAAACTTCCGACTTCAACTGTCGGTCTATAACAGTTTTGGTCTAGAGTGTCTCCCCCTTTGAAGAGGGGGATGACCGCAGCAGCTTTCCAATCTTTGGGGATCTCAGACGATACGAAAGAGAGGTTGAACAGGCTAGTAATAGGGGTTGCAACAATTTCAGCTGATAATTTTAGAAAGTGAGTGTCCAGATTGTCTAGCCCAGCTGATTTGTAAGGATCCAGATTTTGCAACTCTTTCAGAACATCAGCTGTCTGGATTTGGTTGAAGGAGAAGGGGGGGGGGGGGTTGGGCAAGTTGCTGCAGAGCTGTTGGCCGGGGTAGGTGTGGCCAGGTGGAAAGCATGGCCCGCCATAGAAAAATGCTTATTGAAATGATTGATTATCGTAGATTTATCAGTGGTGACAGTGTTTCCTAGCCTCAGTGCAGTGGGCAGCTGGGAGGAGGTGCTCTTATTCTCCATAGACTTTACAGTGTCCCAAAACTTTTTGTAATTAGTGCTACAGGATGCAAATTTCTGTTTGAAGAAGCTAGCCTTAGCTTTCCTAACTGACTGTGTATATTGGTTCCTGACTTCCCTGAAAGTTGCATATCGCGGGGACTATTCGATGCTAATGCAGAACGCCACAGGATGTTTTTGTGCTGGTCAAGGGCAGTCAAGTCTGGGGTGAACCAAGGGCTATATCTGTTCTTAGTTCTAGATTTTTTGAATGGGGCATGCTTATTTAAGATGGTGAGGAAAGCACTTTTAAAGCGCAACCAGGCATCCTCTACTGACAGGATGAGGTCAATATCCTTCCAGGATACCCGGGCCAGGTCGATTAGAAAGGCCTGCTCGCTGAAGTGTTTTAGGGAGCGTTTGACAGTGATGAGGTGTGGTCGTTTGACCGCGGACCCATTACGGACGCAGGCAATGAGGCAGTGATCGCTGAGATCCTGGTTGAAGTTGCAAGTTGGTCAGGATGATATCTAGAGGGTGCCCATGGTTACGGATTTAGGGTTGTACCTGGTAGGTTCCTTGATCATTTGTGTGAGATTGAGGGCCTCTAGCTTAGATTGTAGGACGGCCGGGGTGTTAAGCATATCCCGGTTTAGGTCACCTAACAGTATGAACTCTGAAGATAGATGGTGGTCAATCAATTCACATATGGTATCCAGGGCACAGCTGGGGGCTGAGGGGGGTCTATAACAAGTGGTGTAACGGATGTGAAATGGCTAGCTAGTTAGCGGGTACGCGCTAGTAGCATTTCAATCAGTTACGTCACTTGCTCTGAGACTTTAAGTAGGGTTTCCCCTTGCCGTGGCCTTTGTGGAGCGATGGGTAACGATGCTTCGTGGGCGACCGTTGTTGATGTGTGCAGAGGGTCCCTGGTTCGCGCCCGTGTCGGGGCGAGGGGACGGTTTAAAGTTATACTGTTACATTGGTGCCGTGACCCGGATCACTGGTTGCTGCGGAAAAGGAGGAGGTTGAAAGGGGGGTGAGTGTAACGGATGTGAAATGGCTAGCTAGTTAGCGGGTACGCGCTAGTAGCATTTCAATCAGTTACGTCACTTGCTCTGAGACTTTAAGTAGGGTTTCCCCTTGCTCTGCAAGGGCCGCGGCTTTTGTGGAGCGATGGGTAACGACGCTTCGTGGGTGACTGTTGTTGATGTGTGCAGAGGGTCCCTGGTTCGCGCCCGGGTCGGGGCGAGGGGACGCCATAAAGTTATACTGTTACATTGATGCTGTTGACCCGGATCACTGGTTGCTGCGGAAAAGGAGGAGGTTGAAAGGGGGGTGAGTGTAACGGATGTGAAATGGCTAGCTAGTTAGCGAGTACGCGCTAGTAGCATTTCAATCAGTTACGTCACTTGCTCTGAGACTTTAAGTAGGGTTTCCCCTTGCCGTGGCCTTTGTGGAGCGATGGGTAACGATGCTTCGTGGGCGACCGTTGTTGATGTGTGCAGAGGGTCCCTGGTTCGCGCCCGTGTCGGGGCGAGGGGACGGTTTAAAGTTATACTGTTACAGTGGCAATGGTGAGAGACTTGTTTCTTGAAAGGTGGATTTTTAAAAGTAGAAGCTCGAATTGTTTGGGCACAGACCTGGATAGTATGACAGAACCATGCAGGCTATATCTGCAGTAGATTGCAACTCCGCTCCCTTTGGCAGTTCTATCTGGTCGGAAAATGTTGTAGTTGGGGATGGAAATTTCTGAATTTTTGGTGGCCTTCCTAAGCCAGGATTCAGACACAGTTAGGATATCAGGGTTAGCGGAGTGTGCTAAAGCAGTGAATAAAACAAACTTAGGGAGGAGGCTTCTGATGTTAACATGCATGAAACCAAGGCTTTTACAGTTACAGAAGTCAACAAATGAGAGCTCCTGGGGAATAGAAGTGGTGCTGGGGACTGCAGGGCCTGGGTTAACCTCTACATCACCAGAGGAACAGAGGAGGAGTAGGATAAGGGTATGGCTAAAGGCTATAAGAACTGGTCGTCTAGTGCGTTCGGAACAGAGAGTAAAAGGAGCAGATTTTTGTGCGTGGAAGAATAGATTCAAGGCATAATGTACAGACAAGGGTATGGTAGGATGTGAGTACAGTGGAGATAAACCTAGGCATTGAGTGACGATGAGAGAGGTTTTGTCTCTAGAGGCACCAGTTAAGCCAGGTGAGGTCACCGCATTTGTGCGAGGTGGGACAAAAGGGCTATCTAAGGCATGTTGGGCAGGGTTGGGGGCTCTACAGTGAAATAAGACAATAATAACTAACCTAAACAGCAATAGAGAAGGCATACTGACATTAGGGAGAGGCATGTGTAGCCGAGTGATCATAGGGTCCAATGAGCATCAATAGGTGAGTCAGGGAGCCGTTCGGTAGTCGCTACTATGCTAGGCGAGCTGGAGACACAGCGATTCAGACAGCTTAAGGGCCCGGGCTAGCAGGTGGGCCTTCGGCGTCGTCGCAACAGGAAAAGCCTGTTGAAACCACCTCGGACAATTCCTGTTGGCAGACCAATCGTGATGGATCGGTGGGGCTCTGTGTCGGCAATAAAGGTTCCAGGCCAATTGGCAAAAGAGGTATTATAGCCCAAGAATTAGCTGGTAGACCTCTTCGGCTAGCCAGGAGATGGGCCTAGCTCGAGGCTAGCTCAAGGCTAACCGGTTGCTTACTCCGGGACAGAGGCGTTAGCCAGCAGTAGCCACTCGAATGCAGCTAGCTAGCTGCGATGATCCGGTGTAATGGACCAGGACTTGCGGCAGGAATCCGGTGATGAGGTAGAGAAAAAGCAGCCCAATATGCTCTGGGTTGATAACGCGCTGTGCAGACTGGCAGGTATTGACCGAGCTGAAGCTGGCTGGTGTTCGAGTTAACGGGGAAGACCGCTAGCAGTGGCTAACTGACTGACTAGTAGCTAGTTAGCTGGCTAGCTTCTGATGGGGGTTCCGATTCTAAAGTATAAAAATAGCAGATCCGTACCACATTGGGTGAGGTGGGTTGCAGGAAAATATTGTAATGAAACAGGCAGGGAGCAGGTCTCGAACCCTCGACCTTCTAGCCCGAGGTCCGACTGTGCCGCAAAAGCATGCTCGTGCTCGATTTCCGCGCTTATAAACCCAGGGTCGTTACACTACTCCCTCCTTTCAAAAAGCGCGTCCTCGCGCTAGCTTGCGACTCTCACCGGCCAAGCACACGCACTGTCGTGGATGAAAGGTCCGATCACTTCTGACACAGCAGGGAGTCCGGCGCGCTATCGACTGTGCCGCAAAAGCATGCTCAAGCGGCAGAGTCGATTTCCGCGCTTAGTGTTTACTCAAAATAATAATTATTGCAAGCTATGACATGACATAAAGGAATTGGAATATGTGGCATGAGGAAAATATAATTTGCCCTTATTAAGGGTGCCTTATTGCTATTATAAACTGGTTACCAACATAATTAGAACAGTAAAAAGTAATGATTGTCATACCCGTGGTATATGGTCTGATTGGCTGAATTCAGGGCTAGAACCAGGTTTATAATTGTAAATAAATAAATAAATCCCCTAAACTAGGTGGTTCGATCCCTGAATGCTGATTGGCTTACAGCCGTGGTACATCAGACCGTATAACACGCGTATGACAAAATATTTATTTTTACTGCTCTAATTACGTTGGTAACCAGTTTATAATAGCAATAAGGCACATCAGGGGTTTGTGCTATATGGCCAATATACCACGGCTTAGGGCTGTATCCAGGCACCCCGCATTGCGTCTTGCAAAGAACATTGCTTACCCGTGGTATATTGGCCATATATCAGACCTTATATCAGACCCATCTGGCCTTATTGCTTAAATAAATCAGACAGAAGAGTTTGAGTGATGAAAGTTGGACAGAGGATCTCGAAATCTATTTTCTGGCAATTGTGTTGTTATTATGTGCCAAATGTTAAGTCTAATGTCCTGGGTTTATGATTGTAATTCAATTTTGCTATGGTTTGCTTGGATAAAGGCAGGTAGCCGATAGCCCCTGATATGCCTACATCTAATTTCAGATAGTCCACAGTAGCCTAGACAAGATTTAGGCAAGATGTAAACTGAACGATTTAGCAGCTTGCTTAGTTCAAATTAACAGACTAATTTATTCAACATGAATAGTGAAGAGATTAAGAGGTAAGATGTGCTTGTGTTTTCCAATAGCCTGGTGGAATAGGCTACTGAGGATGGGTTCATAATATCAATCACTGAATTAATTATTAATAATATGTATATGACCTGAATATGCTTGTCAGCAACAGCCAGTTTATTTTTTTGAATTTGTTTTACCTGTAGCCAAATCTTACTGTTACTGTCAATCTAACGCGTTCTAACAACTGATCGATCGGCAACTGCGATAGAACTTTGGTAATTTCTAATTTAATTAATTTATGATGTCCATTAATGCATAACAACACAATGCTACAACTACAATAAACGGAATTATAGGAATAGGCTATTTATTAAATTGGTTTGCCAGCTTCAGGTAGGCTACACAAGTGGCACACATTTAGTTGTAATGACAGTGATATCGTCATTTCAACATATTTACTGTATCAAATTGTAGCCTACAATGGCATATACATTAATAGCTCCATGATGGCCAACAGAGGCAAATGTATCATTCTTCACATTTAGCCTAATGTCAGTTTCGTTGAGGACTTTTCCCATAAAAAGACTAGGTGAGGGAGTTCCATAACTTCCATTTCAAATTTCCACTCGGGCATCCCCGAGACCCAAGGACGCCCAAAGTCGTTTTCCAGTGCTTTGCCGCCATCATTTATTTATGTGCATCAGTTCTAGGGTATTAATATGTTTTATGCAAAAAGTGTGTCTCCATAATAACAATCTAAATAGCCTATATACAACTGGTAAAAAGTTGTGACAATGTGCTGCTTGCTCTCCTCTCGCTCGCGTGACTCGGCCAATAGCTGTTGTGCTCTCTCAACACACACACACACTCAACAACAGCCTGCCTCACTGCCTGACAGTCAGCAGGAGGTCACAGTGAAATATATATATTTTTAAGAGAAATGCCATGGCGGCCGCGGTGCAACTTAGACATAGCCCAAAAACTCGTAATCCACGACATATACATTTTCACCCGCGACATCGTTTTCAAAGTAGCCCAAATGTGTGAAAACTGCGAACATGGCAACACTGCTCTCAAGTCCCAATTTTGGCAGACAAGTTTCATACTCTCGCGGAAGCTTGACATCACTGACATTAAGCTGGATCCCTTCTAGTGGTGACCCCTCACACTGTGAAAGTAGGGACGTACTCGTGAAATTATCCAAATGTTTACTTGGTTCTCCAGTTTTAGGTAGGAGACACATTTCCAGAGTTCAAGAGTTCTGAGCGAATTATGGGCCTGACAGAAACTAAAGCAAATATTGCCGAATGTCGGTTGTCATAAATGGCACTGTCCTCAAATCATGAAAATGTTGAATTTACAATGATTTGCAAGGGGCAGCACATAGATGGTGCAGAAATACCTTTTATTTCAGTATGCATTAAATACTGCAGCCCCATATACTGTGGTTGGGCTAGATAAGAGGCAATGAGTGTGGAATTTCTCGCGATAATCCTTGTTGATTCCGGTCCGGTCGGTGTTGAATTATTCTGTAAAGATGGCGGTCAGCATCCGAGGCCGTCCGAATCGAAGCATTCGGATGCGAGGTGAGACAATATATATTTCAGTCTGGACCAGAGATTAGCAACCCTCCAAAACACAAAGCGGAACTTTCATTGTACCTGTTAGTTGCTGGCTCCTTGCTAACCGTTAATGCTTGGTGTGTATGGTTTGCTTTGACAGGTCGGAATGACAGTGGGGATGAAAATGTACCACTCGATCTCTCCAGAGGTGGGTGAATCAGATTGGAGCTTGGAGTCACCATCCCAGAATTGAATCGAAGCTAGCTAATTTATTAGTAGGATGCTGCTAGCTTGCTGCTAAATGGCCGAACATGGTAACTCCCTATATATAAATTAGTTAGCTACAATGCTAACTGTGTTGACAGCCTGGCTAAGTAGCATAGCTAGCAGCAATTCAAAACATGATCATCACGACATTGTTGTTTTGATGCATGTTATTGTTTGGATATTAGCTAGTGTCATTCAATGTTTCTAGCTCACTGCATATGGCTTGTATGCAATTCAATGCTAATTCAATGCCATTGATTTTCTACTAGAGAAATGTGTCCCAGTCCCTCACTTGATTTATTTGCAGAATAGGCCCATGCCTTATTGAAGCTAAACGCCAACACATATCTACTTTATCATCATAATCCAAATGTTAAGGGCCTGTATTGCATTGTTTGTTTTTTCATCATGGGAGAGTTTGTAAACAAATGATGTTGTTATTGTTTGAAGTTATGTAGCTACTGCATAAAAAGTGACGTTGGATAGTAGCTCCCCTGTTAAACTGATGGATGTAACAGTAAGCCCCTAGAGTCATTTTCAAAAGTTAGTTGAATCATATTTCACCTTCAAAATGCCACAACCTTGATCAACAGTATGATGTTATGGTAATACTGAGCGATTTTATTTTTTTTGGTCACTGAATTGCAATGGGTTTTCACAGCAGAGCAGTACCACCACAATTCAGCTAAATATACATGTTGGCATCTTAACTGTCCTCATTACAGGAACACTCTGTCCAAGTGATATCCCCAGATTTCCCCATGGACACTGCGAATCTGAAGTCACTTGACTGAAGCATAGAAAAGCACATTCGGACCATTGCTGAATAGTAATGTTTTACTGATTTATCGCTTAAGATTTTATATTGCTCACTCGGGTGAAGAAATCCCAAATGCCCTGATCCCAAATGTGTTTCTATTTCCAGTTTAGTGTTCCGGTCCCACTCATTAATGAGGCTTAGTCATGCTGGTCTCTCCTGAACACAGTGTGTTCTGTTACTGTAACGTATTGGAACAGAGTTGTAACCCAGTGAGAGAACCTTTCAGTTCATTGTACCTATTGATGTTTCCTTTCAGATCCTTCAGACAACCTTCGGGAAATCCTTCAGAATGTTGCCAAGCAACAAGGAGTCTCCAACATGCGCAAACTTGGTCACCTGAACAACTTTATAAAGGTTTGTGGGGCAACATCTCAGCAGACATTAAGTGTATGTAACGTTTGATTCTTTATGTTGAATGTTGTCGTGGCTGAATCAGAATTAGTTAGGTAACATAGATAAATAAGATGTTTTATTTATTCTTGTCATTAGAATGTCTTCTTTTGGACTATACTGTTATCCCTTCTCAGCTAGGGCTTAGTCACTTGGGGCCCAGAGAGGGGAGAGGTCAGGCTTGTCTTCATATGTCAATGTATCTGTTAAACCATGTGATGACCTAAGTGGCTCACTGTCTTTTCTGATCTTGTCCAGGAGGGAGTGTATTTGAGATGGGAGTATCTAGAATTGACAATTGATATATGCCATTGGATGAGGTAATGTTTTGGTACCAAGCACGAGATTGGAACCTCGTTTTAGGAGACCAAACTGAACGATAATTTATAGCTAATGCTATCTAGCTATGGGATACTCCTCTTTCAAGTAAAAGGTTCTTTGTAATGTTCCTAAGATCTGTTATTCGTCATGTAAGTTGAGAGGGGTGTATCTTTTCTATAAAAGAAACTAAGAATTGTTTTGTAAGCACTCTCAGAGAATTCATTTATAGACACTGAATTGATCTGAGAGTCAAAAAGGGCTATGGTGAAGCTCATATATAATTAAAGATGGACTTTTAAATATAACTCTGACTTGTGTGTGGTTTGCTCTCATCAGGAAATTACCACGACAATGTGTTCTTACGCGTATGTTTGTCTCCATCTGTCACAGCTTCTCTGCAATGCAGGCCACTCAGAGGAGAAGCTTGGGTTTACACATGAAGAGATCGTCATTTGGTGATTCTTTTGAGAAATTAATCTTCAGTAGTGCTACATATACAGTACCAGCTGTTTTTTCTTTCTTTTTTAGTTTTGTTACTTTTAACCCTTTTTCTCCCCAATTTCGTGGTATCCAATTGGTAGTTACTGTCTTGTCCCATCGCTGCAACTCCCTTACGGACTCGGGAGCGGCGAAGGTCGAGAGCCGTGCGTCCTCCGAAACACAACCCAGCCAAGCCGCACTGCTTCTTGACACAATGCCCACTTAACCCGGAAGCCAGCCGCACCAATGTGTCGGAGGAAACACTGTGCACCTGGCGACTGTGTCAGCGTGCACTTCACCCAGCCCACCACAGGAGTCGCTAGTGCGCGATGGGACAAGGACAACCATGCTGGCCCAACCCTCCCCTATCCCGGACGACGCTGGGCCAATTGTGCGCCGCCCGATGGGTCTCCTGGTTGCGGCCGGCTGCGACAAAATCTGGACTCGAACCCAGAATCTCTAGTGGCACAGCTAGTACTGCGATGCAGTGCCTTAGACCACTGCTGATTTATTTTCTTTCTTTATTTTACCTTTATTTAACTAGGCAAGTCAGTTAAGACAAATTCTTATTTTCAATGACGGCCTACGTTGTTTCCAGTTCCACTATACAATGATTTTTCCATTATAATGAAGTCAAGTGCAGACTGGTTTGTTGTTTCTTATTCTTCTCTCCCCCCCACACTTCCCATTCTGCCGCTTTTCTAGTCTCCGGTTAGCGCTGTTAAATGAGGCTAAGGAGGTGCGAGCTGCAGGGCTGAGGGCTCTACGCTACCTGATCAGAGACAGCGCTATTCTCCAGAAGGTCCTCCGTCTTCAGGTAGACTACCTGATCGCCAGGTGAGTGCTACATCTGAACAGTGTGTGTGTGTGTGTGTGTGTGTGTGTGTGTGTGTGACTTATCCCAATGTTGAGCCCACGTAACCTCTCAACCACTGAGTGACTGAGTATGTCCTTCTCCAGGTGCATAGACATCCAGCAAAGCAATGAGGTGGAAAGAACACAGGCTCTCAGGCTGGTGCGAAAGGTGAGACACCCCAACCTCTCCCTAACTCAATTAATTTCATGCATAGTGTACCATTCAGTAAGATGTCAAAGTATGACAAGTTATTTGAGTGATAATGCCAGAGAAGCTGGTGTTTGGAGGATATATTGGCACGGGTGTGGTTTCGCTCGAGATGAATTCAAGGGCCTGCAAACCATGCCAATATGTTCTCCAAACACTGGCTTCAAGAGCATTATCACTTCTACAATAGGTTACCAACATATTCAAAAAAACTCTTTGCATATTTTCATTATAAATGTCATTTTGCAGAATTTATTTATACTATTTCATCCTTCCACAAGATATAGTCTTGATGCAAATCTAGGATTTCTACCCGAACCAGCTGGTCGTTCGTTCTATTGGTTCGGAGGTTCTAAATGTTCTATTGCCATACTGGCTGGCAACGTTCTTATCGCTTGCTTGCTAGCTAGCCAACTACGGCTAACTTAGTCCCATCAAAACAGTTCAGCCAGAAAAACAACAAGTATTTGCATTTGTTTAAGCTGTTTTCTAGTGACATTTATTTAGATACATCCATAACAATGAACTAATGATGCGCGATTTCACCTGGCATAGAAAATGTGCTCTCTCGTCAGGACACTGTTGTTCAGAGGAGCTAGCCAACAACACAGCTAACACAATCACTTCAGACTGACGCTGGAAACACTGCAAACAAGCTGCACTTCGTTTCGTTTGACCTGTTTTCTACTGACATTTCTTTGTATATATACATAAAAATGATGCTGATTCGTGATTTCGACTGGCTGAGAAAAGCTGTCTGTCTGTCTCATTCTGACTCCCGACCCCGACACGTTCATTACTATGGGACAACTGGAGATCGAATTTCAATTCTGAAACAATGTTGCAAATGTCAGAGACAGCAAGGTTTATACAAATCTCAGCTGTTGAAAACTAAATGTTAGTCTAAAAGAAATGTAAGATGATGTCTAGATGCTGTTTACAGTGCAGATCAAGTTTATAAATTGTCTGGCTGGGCTGATGAGACAGTGAATTGCGCAGTCAGATGGAACAGAGTAAATGGGCATTTCAACGTCATAGATTTAGCCGGTGGTAACTTGTGGAATAGACACCGGCTGTAATGCGGTTTTAACCAATCAGCGTCCAGGATTAGAGGCACAATCTTTATACCATAGCATTGTTGAACTTGAATACTCATTTCTGATTGGCTTGAAGGGCATTCCAAAGCATGCATTATTTCCCTTTAACACACAGTATATTTGCACGGTACAATTAATTTTTACATGTTTGTTTGAGCTGCTTTTGAAAGTAGAATTGAAAACATTATTGATATTGTTGAATTCGATTTTCATAATAGCGAGCTAGGACTAATCAAGCAAGTCTGTTTGTTTGGTTACCACGGCAACTACTGTAGCTATCTAGTAAACTTTCTAGCTACTTCAGTGGATGTTGAACACATTTCTAATGGCAAATAAACACATTTATAGGGGCATGTGTGAAATTATAGCCATGGTATGAAAGGGATAATCAACTCAGGGCTCTATACGTTCTCTGGAAAATAATGCCACTCCGCTACCACGTTGTGGAACACACCTTCCACGTCGTTCATTATTTTCCATAGAACGCATAGCCCCTCGTTGATTATCCCTTACTTATTTAGTAAACATCTTTCTACCACGCGAGTACTACTATGTGAGACTCTGAACTGTCCCCTCTCTGCTGCCCCCTACAGATGATCACAGTGAATGCACTGCTCTTCCCCTCGTCTGTCACCAACTCCCTTATTGCCGTGGGCAAAGATGGGCTACAGGAGCGAGACCGCATGGTGCGTGTCTGTATCGCCATCATCTGTGAACTTGGTGAGTGAGGCACCACACGCGCGCACACACTTATCTATTCGTGATCTTTTGGTTAAACCCTGTGTGATTCCTTTGTTCTGCAGCTGTGAAGAACCCTGTGGTGGTGGCCCAGAGGAGTGGTCTCAGCACCATTCTGAAGAACGTGATCGACTGTCAGCTGAGTCGCATCAACGAGGCACTCATCACTACCATCCTACACCTCCTCAACCACCCACACACACGCCAGTATGTGCGCTCAGATGTGGAGCTCGAGGTACTGACAATACACGCTCGAGCAGCAGTCATTAATTGGAATTTGATTAATTTGATTATTTTCCTCATTGAATGTGATTTCGTTTTTCTCGTTCTGTTTTTCTTCCAGCAAATCCTGGCCCCGTACACGGACTTTCACTACAGACACAATGCAGACACATCAGAGGGGCAACTCAAGTAAGTGTGGATTATACATACAGTACCAGTCAAAAGTTTGGACACCTACTCATTCAAGGGTTTTTCTTTATTTTACTATTTTCTACATTGTATAACAATAATGAAGACATCAAAACTATGAAATAACACAAAAAAGTGTAACCAAAAAAGTGTTTAACAAATCAAAATATATTTGAGATTTGAGATTCTTCAAAGTAGCCACCCTTTGCCTTGATGACAGCTTTGTACACTCTTGGCATTCTCTCAACCAGCTTCATGAGGAATGCTTTTCCAATAGTCTTTAATGAGTTCCCACATATGCTGAGCACTTGTTGGCTGCTTTTCCTTCACTCTGCGGTCCAACTCATCCCAAACCATCTCAATTGGGTTGAGGTAAGGTGATTGTGGAGGCCAGGTCATCTGATACAGCACTCTCCTTCTTGGTCAAATAGCCCTCACACAGCTTGGAGGTATGTTGGGTCATTGTCCTGTTGAAAAACAAATGATAGGCCCACTAAGCACAAAGCAGATGGGATGGCGTATCGCTGCAGAATGCTGTGGTAGCCATGCTGGTTAAGTGTGCCTTGAATTCTAAATAAATCACAGACAGTGTCACCAGCAAAGCACTCTGACACCATCACACATCTTCCATGCTTCAGGGTGCGAACCACACATGCGGAGATCATCTGTCCACCTACTCTGCGTCTCACAAAGACACGGCGGTTGGAACCAAAAAACTCAAATTTGGACTCATCAGACCAAAGGACAGATTTCCACCGGTCTAATGTCCATTGCTTGTGTTTCTTGGCCCAAGCAAGTTTACTTCTTATTGATGTCCTTTAGTAGTGGTTTCTTTTCAGCAATGTGACCATGAAGGCCTGATTCACGCAGTCTCTTCTGAACAGTTGATGTTGAGATGTGTCTGTTACTTGAACTATGTGAAGCATTTATTTGGGCTGCAATTTCTGAGGCTGGTAACTAATGAATTTATCCTCTTTATTTTTTATTTATTTTATTTAACCTTTATTTAACTAGACAAGTCAGTTAAGAACAAATTATTATTTACAATGACGGCCTACCAAAATGCAAAACTGCCTACCAAAATGACGGCCTACCAAAATGACGGCCTACCAAAATGCAAAACATAAACTTGTTCAGTTTATGTCTCAGTTGTTGAATCTTATGTTCATACAAATATTTACACATGTTGAGTTTGCTGAAAATAAACCAAGTTGACAGTGAGAGGAGTTTGTGTCCAAACTTTTGACTGGTGTTGTATTTAATGTATCAAATATTTTGGGGATGTTAATGCATTTTGATGTCCACACCAGGGAAGACCGGGAAGCTCGATTCCTGGCCAGTAAGATGTCCATAGTTGCTTCCTTTCGCTCCTGGTCAGGTGAACATTAATCCTTCATATTCAATCATCTATGAGTTTGAGTGTCTATATACCCTGATAGCTTTGATATATGTTATTAGTGATGTGATATGAACGTGTTCTTACCTGACCCTATGCTGTCTTTCTGTCTCAATCTCACCCCAGGCATCATTAACTTGTGCAAGTCAGGCAACTCTGGAATCCAGTCTCTTATTGGCCTGCTATGTATACCAAATGTGGAAGTAAGGGTAAGCATAGCATCAAATGGACATTATCAGCATGTGACAACTGAGGTCAAAAGGAATGCAGTGTCCTCAAGTTTACCTCGAGATTGCTCTATGGTTGGGCTCAAAAACACAGATAACAATGTCACTCAGTTTAATGTAGGAATAATGTAGAGCACACCCCTAAAAATATTATTTCCCCACTCCTCATCAAAATGTTAAAATTTTTAATGAGGGGATAATGGAGTCACTATTAGACTGTGTGTAAGTAAACATGGCTCCTCTCAATCTCCCACAGAAAGGCTTGTTAGAGGTGATGTATGATATATTCCGGCTCCCCATGCCTGTTGCGACTGCAGACTTTATTGAAGCACTTATCAGTGTGGGTGGGTACAATGTCACTGTTCAAGTAAATAACCTCTAACCGCCTTATCATGTATCTCATGTACCATATATTATTGAGTCACAAGGTATACTTGTCTCTATCCTCCCCCTATAGACCCCAGTAGGTTCCAAGACAGTTGGAGGTTATCCGACGGCTTCGTGGCTTCTGAAGCAAAATGTATCCTTCCACATCGAGCTCGGTCAAGGTAAAAACAATCACTGAATTTCAACTCTCCTTTACTCATGATTATGTGACACATTCTCTGCATAAACTCAGTGTTCTCTGTCTGCCCCCTCAGGCCTGACCTAATGGATAACTACCTGGCTTTGGTACTGTCTGCCTTCATCAAGAGTGGACTTCTTGAGGTATGGTCATCAATGTCAGAGGATCAATAAGTTTGTGTATGTTCAACCAAATAGTGCTGTTGGTTATCCGTTACTACCTAAAGATCCCACACGCAAACCACTGTTGCCTGTCGTGTAAAGCCTGTGTACCTCTCAACAGGGTCTGATTGAGGTTATCACAAGCACCGATGACAACAACTCTGTGCGAGCCACCATTCTACTGGGAGAACTGCTTCACATGGTAACTCAAGTCATTGTCCTCTAAGATGTTAACATTATGTGAGGTCAATGAACTGGACCAGAGGATATGCTCTAGGAGTTTTTGACACATTCGTTTTTAATGAGTTTTTTTGGTGTCAGTTTGTAATTTTGTTTTTCATGGTTGTTGTAACTGTTTATTTTTGTTCCCCCAGGCCAACACCATCCTCCCACACTCCCACAGCCACCACCTGCACTGTCTGCCCACACTCATCAACAAGGCTGCTTCTTTCGACATCGCCCAGGAGAAGAGACTGTGAGTGTCAACTACTTACCATAGAGCGCAGAGGAAGTTACTTGGGTTCACTATAGACAGGGACCATTGTGAGGAATTTACTCTGTAGCAGACAGGAGCAAAGACTGTACGACTATAGTTACATGAAACTCTCTACCCTAATCTTCATTAAACAATGCATATGCTACAGGAGAGTCCCATAAAATACTTTGGGTTCGTGTTAATGACAATGGCACGACATCTATTGTCATTTTTCAGACGTAAACAATGCATATGCTACAGGAGAATCCCATAAAATACTTTGGGTTCGTGTTAATGACAATGGCACGACATCTATTGTCATTTTTCAGACGGGCGAGTGCAGCGGTCAACTACCTGAAGCGCTTCCACGAGAAGAAGAAGAAAGGACCCAAACACAACAGCCTGTACCTGGACCACATCATCCGCAAATCAAAGGCTTCACACTACTGTAGAGACCAGCACTTTAGACCACAGAGAGATATCTTTGTCATTAAGGTACATATCAAACCATGTCCCTGTGTTGCAACAAAAACATCTGGGATTTGCTGTGGTGGTATTTGAAATGCTGTCCTTGTTTGCATTGCAGGACACTGAGGATGCTCTCATGATGAACCTGAGAGACAGCCACATCCTGAACCACAAAGAGAACCTGGACTGGAACTGGGTTCTCATCGCAACAATACTGAAGGTGAGTGGAGCAGGACTGCAATACATCCAAACTTATTACAGTCTCTTTTTCAGTACTGTCTCTTCAATTTAATTTATTTTAATTGTTATGTTGCCTTTTCCCATCTGTAGTGGCCAAACGTTAACCTGCGGAGCAATAAAGATGAACAAATACACAAGTAAGTAACATTACAACCACTTCTTAAACCAAACCAAAGGTAACATGAAGGGAATATGCTTGTGGTGTTTGATCCTCTTTTGTTGCCTTTCCTCTCTCTCTGTCTGACGCTGGGCTTCTCTGTGTCTGATGTTGGGCTTCTCTCTCTGTCTGACGCTGGGCTTCTCTCTGTCTGACGCTGGGTTTCTCTCTCTGTCTGACGCTGGGTTTCTCTCTCTGTCTGACGCTGGGCTTCTCTCTCTGTCTGACGCTGGGTTTCTCTCTCTGTCTGACGCTGGGCTTCTCTCTCTGTCTGACGCTGGGCTTCTCTCTCTGTCTGACGCTGGGCTTCTCTCTCTGTCTGACGCTGGGCTTCTCTCTCTGTCTGACGCTGGGCTTCTCTCTCTGTCTGACGCTGGGCTTCTCTCTCTGTCTGACGCTGGGCTTCTCTCTCTGTCTGACGCTGGGCTTCTCTCTATTTCTCTCTGTCTGACGCTGGGTTTCTCTCTATTTCTCTCTGTCTGACGCTAGGCTTCTCTCTCTGTCTGACGCTGGGCTTCTCTCTATTTCTCTCTGTCTGTCTGACTGACGCTGGGCTTCTATTTCTGCAGGTTTGTGCGCAGGCTGCTGTTCTTCTATAAGCCCAGCAGTAAGCTGTATGCCAGCCTGGAGCTGGACCACAGCAAAGCCAGGCAGCTCACTGTGGTGGGATGCCAGTTCATTGAGTTCCTCCTGGAGTCTGACGAGGTGAGAGGGTTTACTATGAGGTAACACTCTAATAGACTACTGATATTTACAAACAGCAGTAGAGAATTTCACTATGCAGGCCTATTAATGAACAATTAAAAAAAAACGTTTTAAACAACTTCTGATTGTAAACTCTTTTGATAATCAAATAATGACATGACCTTGCTTTGACCTCTCTCACCATGTCCAACATTACCTGAACATTACGTCTCTGTGTGTCAGGATGGGCAGGTGTACCTGGAGGACCTGGTGAAGGACATAGTCCAATGGCTCTCATCTTCTTCGGGGCTCAAGCCCGACCGCAGTCTCCAGAGCAATGGGCTGCTCACCACCCTCAGCCAGCACTACTTCCTGTTCCTGGGCACTCTTTCCTCACACCCGCACGGCGTCAAGATGCTGGAGAAGTGTAGTGTCTTCCAGTGGTCAGTCTCTCAATGTCCATTAGTGTGTTTCTTTCTTCCGGGTGTTTTTTTATTTCTTGGGAGATCCCTAGTACCTTCAACAGGCCCATTTTTAGAGGTGCCTTTTTAAGCTACTGCAGAGAATTTCCTTTGTCCTTATTCACTCTCACTTCATCTTCACTCAAGTCATTGTGTTGTTGTGTGTATGGTCCTTGAGCAGTGCATTGATTCCCTGTATCCTGTGCTCTCCTACTAGCCTGTTGAACATCTGTACACTGAAGAATCGGGACCACCTGCTGAAGCTCACTGTGTCCACACTGGACTACAGCCGTGACGGGCTGTCCAGGGTCATCCTGTCCAAGATCCTCACCGCTGCCACTGACGTAAGAACAACACCACCTACACTGAGAACGCACAGATGGAATTCACACAGGAATTGATCACTCTTGGTGTCATAGAGAGGGTGGAGGAGCTTGCACACGTGTTTGGAAAGCAACTACCTGTATTTCATTTGTATATTGTGATGTGCAATTCGGTTTGTTGTGCTTGAAATGGAGCATATGTGTTAGGGTTTCAGAATGACAGTAACTCCATAACAACATTGCAAGACCTTCGGGAACACTCGTGAACCAGACCAAATGGACCAGGCCGGGGTTTGAGAAGTCAATGAGAGTAGTGAAAAATTCTTCCTTAGTTGTTAATTAAACCTCAATTAAAAGGCAGAATGTAGATTCGAGCCAATGTCTTTAGTAGTTCACGAGTAACCTCGTTGAAAGTGACAAACTGACGCGTTAGAATTTCCGTCAAAAACAATTTAACATCGAAGGAGTGCCGTTGATTTGGCGGCCTGCACATGCACAGTTCGGAGTGAGATGACCGTTGTACCTGACGACGTGTTTCTACTCGTGAGCTTAGCTAGCCAACGTAGCCTTGACATGGGCTACAAGTGTGATGGGGGGATTTCTATTGAAGAAGCAGTTTTAGCCAATCTTCATACTGTCTTTGTCTGTAGCCTGTCCTCTTCTGCCCTCTGTTGGTGTACCACAGAACTGCAGGTTGTATGCCACTAAACACCTGCGGGTGCTGCTGCGTGCCAACGTGGAGTTCTTCAGTAATTGGGGCATCGAGCTGCTGGTCACCCAGCTCCACGACCGCAACAAGAGTATCTCCATGGAGGCGCTGGACATACTGGATGAGGCCTGCGAGGACAAGGTGAGGAATGAGGGGCCTGAGTTTCTGTTGCGGTGTCTTGCTATGTCATCCCTGGTCACTGCTGTACCTTATCGTCTGTAATTTAGTTTAATCCAGTAGTTTTTGACTCCAGTAGTGTATTAGCTGAGATGTGGGGTTTTTTCCCTCCAGACAAACCTCCATGCTCTGATCCAGATGAAGCCAGCTCTCACACACCTGGGGGACAAGGGGGTCCTGCTGCTGCTACGGTAAGCTGCTGGGAGAAAACGCCGCTGTTATTTGTAGTCTGTATTATGTCCTTTTTGTCTCTAACCTCTGTCATTCTTATCTCCAGGTTCTTGTCCATTCCAAAGGGCTTCTCCTACCTCAATGAGAGGGGCTACGTCACCAAGCAGCTAGAGAAATGGCAGAAGGTACATTGATACTCAAGCAAACAATGTAATAAATGATGAGTTGCATCTTTTGGCTGTCGCATGAGAGCATCAAAAACTGGCCGAGTTTTTATGTCCTCGTATGTTTTGTAGGAGTATAACCTGAAATATGTGGACATGATAGAGGAGCAGCTGAACGAGGCTCTCACCACGTACCGTAAACCTGTCGACGGAGACAACTATGTACGTCGAAGCAACCAAAGGTTACAGAGGCCCAATGTTTATCTTCCTGTGCATCTGTATGGCCAGCTTGTCCATGACAAGACAGGCTGCCATCTACTGGAAGTCCAGGTAACTGCAGCTAGTTGAACCACCCACTATTACACTCGTCAAGTAGCAATTAGGCCTACAGGCATAATGCGTTTATACTATTTTAGTTTCTTACTTTCTCTTTAGAATGTGGTTCCTGACCTAAGCTACACTGTTCGCTCCCCAATGCTGGACAAGTGGGAGGGCATTAAACAACTTAAGGCAGCACTTTGGGCCTTGGTCAGTATAATTAAGAATGACTAACTACCACATCTATTTTAACCTGAGGAGTTCCACAATTATGTGCCAATTATTGACATGATTCACCCATGAAATCGGTTTCCTAATTACATGAGAATTAATGTTTTTAAACTGCTTGTTTCCAGGGTAACATAGGGTCGTCAAACTGGGGGTTGAACCTCCTGCAAGAGGAAGGGGTGATCCCTGACATAGTGGTTCTGGCTCTGCACTGTGAGGTTCTCTCCGTCAGAGGGTAAGACGTATTCATATTTGAAACTCTCATATTGAAGGTGCTTCTAGTGAAGCAACATGCTTGTGCTGTCCCATAAGATTACTCTATCTCTGTCCAGGACCTTTCTGTAATGTCTGACTCTGTGTAGGACGTGTCTATACGTGTTGGGGCTGATCTCGAAGACGCGTCAGGGCTGTGACATGCTGAAGCAGCACGGCTGGGACGCTGTGAGACACAGCCGCCGGACGTTGTGGCCCGTTGTCCCTGATGACATGGAGCCCCACCCCAACCCCCCCAGTCTGCTGTCCTCTGTCCCCTCCAGCCTCAGCCTCGCCTCTGACTCCACCAGCTCCATGCACAACAGTGAGAGTGACTCCACACAACCCAGTAAGTCTCTAGTCATCATTGTACAACTAGTTATAATTTAATTTTAACTGGTACAGTATCTCCAAATGTTTACCCCAAACTACCAAGTACATTTTATTTAAAATATATATTCTTATTATTTTAATAAATACTTTCTTAACACTTTTTTTCTTAACTGCATTGATGGTTAACGGCTTGTAAGCATTTCACGGTAAGGCCTACACCTGTTATATTCGGTGCATGTGACAAATACAATTTGATTTGATTAACCGTGAATGGTCACTTCCAGGTATGTACATCATGGACGATGAGAGGCTGGAGAATTGTGACCTGTCGGACGATCCTCCTATGTACATGAGACCCAAGTACAAAGACCGCAGCCCCTTCACCCTCCTGGCCTCCAGCCGCTTCCGCAACCGCCTCCTCCACTCCCTGTCGCTATCTGGGAAGAAGCTCCGCAGCAACAGCGACCCCAAGGGCATTCCCAGGGGCCGCGGAGGAGGGGTGGAGGGGGAACAGGGGCGCAAACGCACCGTCACCGAGCCCAGCTACACCTTTGGATCTTCAGACGTCTTCCCAATCTATAATGACGGCCACCTGCCCAAAAGCCCCTCTGTCAACCTAGAAACTTCCTTTGTGGGCAGCAAGGCATCTGAGAACCGGGGCAGCACCCCCAGCATTGGGGAGGGGGAGGGGAGGTTGCCAGGCCGGTCAGTGGGTGTAGGAGGGTCAGGGGTGGGTGAGAACCAGAGAGAACAGGCTAGCCGGGAGCGCCTGGCCGGGTATGGCCCGTCCGGAGGGGGCGGGGGGACTCAATTTAAATCACGCAGTCAGAGCTTCAACACGGACACGACCACCAGCGGCATCAGCTCTATGAGCTCCAGCCCCTCCAGGGAGACCCTGCCCTCCACCATCGACATGGACGGTGTCAGCATCAACAGTGTGATCAGCGCCCAAACCATCCAGACCCTGACCTCCCTCACCCCCCAGCCCCACACCGCCCACCTCTCCTCCCTGTCCAAATCCAGCTCTGCCTCCCTGGTGCCCCCCGGCTCCTCCCACACCCTTCCCCGCCGCGCCCAGTCCCTCAAGTCGCCCTCGTTGACCACCCTGAGCGGCCTGACGGACTGCAGCCTCATGTACTCCAACTCCCGGGACGCGCTGGGCTACGCCACGCTGAAGTACGCAAGTTGTCGTGACACGTACGCTAGTCAGCGTGACGCGCTGGGCTACGCTACGCTGAAGAGGCTGCAGCAGCAGAGGATCCACTCATCCCTGTCCCACAGCGAGGCTCTGGCTTCCCCAGCCAAAGACATGCTCTTCACCGATACCATCAACATGAAGACTGGCAGCCTGGACTCCAGACTCACCCCAAGGAGGTAACAGACACGCACATACACATAAATCAGGGATGCAAACTAGTCACCTTTTGGCGAAATTCGCCGTTTTGAATCCAAAATAAGTGACCTAAGTGATTCGTGTAGATCTGATGAGAAAAGTTTGGACGGGAAAGTTTGGACGGGGGAGGTTTGGATCACTACTGGCTGTAAGAGAACGAGTGATGCGCGCTTGGAGCAATACTGGCTGCTGTATCCAAGGCTCAGCCAATCGTTTACATAACAACAGAATGCAGCGCAGCACATGACTGAAGGAAAGAAGAGACAACCAATTTACTAGTTACAGCATCCGCGCGCCTCTGGAAAGGCAGCTTGCCAGTTACAGCAGCGATAACGAAGAGGTAACGTTAGGTGAGGAGCCTGACCACGGAGACGGGGGTGAGAAGGTGCTGAAGCATACTTCATGAGCTGTAGCCGAAAAACTACTGGCATTTCGAAAGTTTGAGGTGAGGGAGAAAGTGTGATGGAACAAGTATTAACATTGTTTTAAGTAAGTATCTTGTTAGCTGGATCGAATTCTCAGTAGCTAGCCAGATAAATGTTGAGCAATATTAGCCAACTTATCTGATCAAGTAATTTAGTTTATGGTGTGAAAATTAGCTTGCTAATAAAGTCAGACAGCTAACATTAGCCAGCTAACGTTAGTAACCTAACCAATTCGCTATAGTATTAACTGGTATACGACTCCTTGCCGTTCCTTAAGTTATAACACGTGAAAAAATGTCACTGTGTGAAATGCTAACGAACTAACCACCATCTGTTAACAAATGTTTCCCCTCTACAGTATGTGGTTAATTTTCCGAATGAGAGAATTAGGTGAAAACAGGCAACGCCTCATTTAACAAGTGGATTCAGGAATTAAGTGTAGCTGGAGCTGGGCCTGGCTTAAGCTGGATGGCACTATAGAGGTGAAAGGAACAGCACACACTTTCCCTCCTTTTCACTTTTGCTGGCACATTGTAGAACACATGTCCACAGGCAGAAAGTGTACAATGTAATAATGTGCAGTGTAGCTCAAATATATTGTTTTTGTTGTGTTGAATTTGGCAGTTACACCTGTGTGTGTGAGGGGGAAATAATATTTTTTTTTACTCAGTGAACGTTATTTTTGCACACATGTAGCCTTGTGCCCCTGATTGATGTCTATAGTGGCCACGATAACAGAGCAAAAATAGAATGCCTGTTTGTTTCATTCTATTTCTAATTTAAGATGTTTTTTTCCCGATATAAGTGCAATATTTACTGTTGAAGTCGGAAGTTTACATTCACCTTAGCCAAATACATTTAAACTCAGTTTTTCACAATTTCTGACATTTAATCCTAGTAAAAATTCCTTGTCTTAGGTCAGTTAGGATCACCACTTTATTTTAAGAATGTGAAATGTCAGAATAATAGTCAAATTATTTCTTTCAGCTTTTATTTCTTTCATCACATTCCCAGTGGGTCAGAAGTTTACATACACTCAATTAGTATTTGGTAGCATTGCCTTTAAATTGTTTAACTTGGGTCAAACGTTTTGGGTAGCCTTCCACAAGCTTCCCACAATAAATTGGGAGATTTTTGGCCCATTCCTCCTGACAGAGCTGGTGTAACTGAGTCAGGTTTGTAGGCCTCCTTGCTCACACACGCTTTTTCAGTTCTGCCCACAAATTTTCTGCACGATTAAGGTCAGGGCTTTGTGATGGCCATTCCAATACCTTGACTTTGTTGTCCTTAAGCCATTATGCCATCTATTTTGTGAAGTGCATCACTCCCTCCTGCAGCAAAGCACCCCCACAACATGATGCTGCCACCGCCGTTCTTTACGGTTGGGATGGTGTTCTTCAGCTTGCAAGCACCCCCCTTTTTCCTCCAAACATAACGATGGTCATTATGGCCAAACAGTTACATTTTTGTTTCATCAGACCAGAGGACATTTCTCCAGAAAGTACGATCTTGGTCCCCATGTGCAGTTGCAAACCGTAGTCTGGCTTTTTTATGGCGGTTTTGAAGCAGTGGCTTCTTCCTTCCTGAGCGGCCTTTCAGGTAATGTCGATATAGGACTTGTTTTACTGTGGATATAGATACTTTTGTACCTGTTTCCTCCAGCATCTTCACAGGGTCCTTGGCTGTTGTTCTGGGATTGATTTGCACTTTTCGCTCCAAAGTACGTTCATCTCTAGGAGACAGAATGCATCTCCTTCCTGAGCGGTATGACGGCTGCGTGGTCCCATGGTGTTTATACTTCGTACTATTGTTTGTACAGATGAACGTGGTACTTTCAGGCGTTTGGAAATTGCTTCCAAGGATGAACCAGACTTGTGGAGGTCTGATTTCTTTTGATTTTCCCATGATGTCAAGCAAAGAGGCACTGAGTTTGAAGGTAGGCCTTGAAATACATCCACAGTTACACCCCCAATTGACTCAAATGATGTCAACTAGCCTATCAGAAGCTGCTAAGGCTGTTACATAATTTTCTGGAATTTCCCAAGCTGTTTAAAGGCACAGTCAAGTAAGTGTATGTAAACTTCTGACTCCAGCTGTATGTGTGTGGTCTCAAGCGTTCTAATATAAAGGCTGTCATGACTAAGTGTGATATTAGTGTATTGTTTTTTTTATCAAGACTTGAGTGTCATTTGCAGTAAATCTAGGCAACAAATAACATTGGATTGCTTTCTTTACATTTTTTTTGCTGTGTGTTAGGTTCATATTAACCACTTTTTATTTTACACACAGAGACTGATCATGTAGATCATATTCTTTGTTTAATTAGTTAACCTGCATTTCCCCCTAGCAGGGATTTGTTTTGCATGTTTCAGTGAAAAAAAGTGTCACCTTTTTGGGCCCTCAGCAGTTTGCATCACAAGATCAACAGTTTGGCCTCTGCTCTGGCTTGAATGAATGTTCCAATTACTTCTGGAATTTGCTGAAATGTACTAGGAACTTTGTTGAAACCAAAATAATGAGTAATTCCACTTGTAACTATTACAACATTTTTTTGTCGTCCACTCCCTCAGTAGACTTATCCCATCACCAGGATCATGTTCTTAAACAACAGTATCTGAATCATGTTAAACAACTGTATCTGATGACACATCTTCGGTAAAGTCGTGTCTCTTCAGCCCTCAGCAGCCCTCCCCCAATGGGAGTAACATGCTGTGTGTGTGCTGTTTCTGATGGTCCCTTTTTCAATAGGTGCTCAGTAAAAAGGTTTGGCTGTTTGGGTCACGGTGGGCCAGCTGGGTCCAGTCGCAGGCCTGTCAGAGCCCTCCTTCCACGGTGCGTGGACAGACATCTTAGCAGGCGCTAGCTCACCCCTCCCTCTCCTTTATTGGATGTTCCTTATTTGACACCATAGAGGAGGCGCTAAGCTGCAACACCCCGTCCCCCACGTCCACCCTTGGCATCAACTTTATTGTGCCCCTTCTATGGTAGCAAAATTCCAGTAACTTCCCCAAAATTCACAGGTTTTCCAGAAATCCTGTGAATTTTGGGGAAGTTACAGAAATGTTGTAACCCTAGGCCCTTCTGAGCCCTGCTGTGGTCATTTGAGTAGACGTGACTCCACTGTTCCTACATCCTAAATGTTAATCTATATTATGGTGTGGGAAGTCTAGCCCTCCTTTTTTCCTGACCCATGTCCCTGACTGAGGCAACCAACTGCTGATTGTATGTAGAAAGTCAAGTCAAACCTACCTCATGTTTGCATTGTTCTATAAGTACAGTCTTGTCTCTTTTACTCAGTATTGATCTCTCTTTCTCCCCACCCCCCATCACACTACCTGCCCTGCCTCCTAACTCACTATCTCTCTCCATCTCTAGGTTCCTGAAGGCTCTGAGTTTTGCCTCTCTGGATAAGGAGGATCTGCTGAGCCCCATCAGCCAGACCACTCTGCAGCGGTCCTCCTCAGTGAGATCCATGGTGTCCAGCGCCACCTACGGCAGCTCTGATGACTTCATTGGCCTGGCGCTGCCCGTGGACATCAACAACATGTTCCAGGTAGTGACCATCGTTTGACCCCTCTCTCTGAACCCAGACGCACTGAGCCCCCTGGCCCACTCCACTCCCCATCTCATCCCACTCTGCCCCCTCATCTATCAATTTAACTTGTACTCTAAATATTTTACCAAAGAAATTGAGGTTGTTTATATATTTAAGGATAAAGCTGTGAGTGTTGCTAACTGTAGCATCATTTGTTTTTTAGATAAAAGAAACACCATATTTCCTGAAGAGAACCAGCCCGCCCTCTGAGGACAGATCTGCCAAATTCTTCTCTGGAGACTCAGATGGTAAGAAAGCCCAGGGTCAACATATTTCCTTCAGTAAGGAGTTGTATAGCACTGAGCTTAGCACAGGGTGGGGGGGGGGGGGGTCATGGCTCTGCTTGAGATGAGGCCTGCTCAGGACCAACAGGCTTGAATAAAAAGGAGTAAATGTATGATTGCGTGTGTGTGTGTGCTCCTTCCCCCAGGTCCCAGCCCTCACTCCCGGCATGCTGTGCTCCGCTCCCAGCTGAGCATCACAGAGCTGATGGGGGTGAGCCGTGCAGAGCAGCAGCAGCTACTGGGCTCAGAGGAGACTGGTCTACAGGAACACAACGATGACAACTGCCTCTACTGCACTGGGTTGACTGTGCTTGGCTTCAGCGCATCCAACAGCCACCCAGGTCAGCTATTTGTACTGTACAAAAATATCAGCACAACATGTAAAGTGTTGGTCCCATGTTTCATGAGCTGAAATAAAAAGATCCCAGAAATGTTCCATACGCACTAAAAGCGTATTTCTCTCAAATCTTGTGCACAAATTTGTTTACATCCCTGTTAGTGGGCATTTCTCCTTTGCCAAGATAATTGATCCGCCTGACAGGTGTGGCATATCAAGAAGCTGATTAAACAGCATGATCATTACACAGGTGCCCTTTGTGCTGGGGACAATAAAAGGCTACTCTAAAATGTGCAGATTTGTCACACAACACAATGCCGCAGATGCGTTTGGCATGCACAGTGAACACAATTTGCATTTATCGATGGCAATTTGAATGTACAGAAAGACTGATGAGTTCCTGAGGCCCATTGTTTTTTTGTTTTTTGGGGGGGGTGTATCTGTGACCAACAGATGCATATCTGTATTCCCAGTCTTGTGAAATCCATAGATTAGAGCTTATTGAAATAAATGAATTTGACTTATTTCCTCATATGAACTGTAACTCAGAAAAATAATTGAAATTGTTGTATGTTGCGTTTATATTTTTGTTCAGTGTGTATATAGAACATTGTGCTGTTTATCAATTTGTGTTTTTGCTTCCTTGTATTCTTTTTACTTATTATATTAGCAGTCTGTGACCAATAAACAACTTAATTGAATTCTCCTTTCTCCCTCAGACTTGACGGAGGACCACCCTTTCTCAGAGTGGTGCAGTCCACCTGTGCAGAATCACCTGGAGGTCATGGCCCAAATCAAACTGTCAGGGGTGTCTGGGTGCAGTGATGCTATGTCCCAGGGCTCCCCAGGAAGCACCCGCAGCACTGAACTGGTTTTGGGTAAGTGTTTAAAAATATATATTTTCTCTCATACAATGCTTTTCTCACAAGCGAAGGGTTATTTTGTTTGTTGAAGAGGAATGGACTAACCCTCCTGGCTTTCTGTGGTCTCTCTCCCCCCTCAGGAGTGAAGTCCATCCCAGAGGATGCTCCGGCCGGCAGGGTTCTCCTCAGGAAGGAGGTCCTGCGTCTGGTGGTCAACCTCAGCTCCTCTGTGGGGACCAAAGGCCACGAGACTAACCTGCTAACGTAAGACACACACACATTCCTTTCACTACACACACTCAAACCGAGGTTGATATCCCTGTGTCTGTTGTGTTGACAGGATCAAGGAGAAGTTCCCCTATGCATTCGATGACATTTGTCTCTACTCTGAGGTGTCCTACCTGCTGGCCCACTGCATGTTCCGTCTGTCGGCACGCCGCTTCATTCAGGAGCTCTTCCAGGACGTGCCATTTATCCCGGTAAACGCACACATTCATAACAATACATGTTGACTGGCTTCTATTGACCTCTGTCTCTTCCTCAGATGTACGAAGAGGCAGAGAGCATCCTCTCCATGTCGCCAAAGAACGGACCGACCGACCGACCCTCCTGCTGAGCCTTGAGTCATCCTCTGTCTTCCCTTCCCTCTCGCAGCCAGTCAAACCCTGAGTCACACCCCACACCCCCCCCAGTCAAACCCTGAGTTACCACTACTGATCTACTAGTCCCCCCCCCCCAGTCAAACCCTGAGTTACCACTACTGTTCTACCAGTCACACCCTCCCCTCAGTCAAACATAGTCACCACTACTGATCTACTAGTCACCCCCCCCCCCTCCCAGTCAAACCCTGAGTCACCACTACTGATCTACCAGTCACACACACCCCCCAGTCAAAACCTGAGTTACCACTACTGCTCTACCAGTCACACCCTCCCCTCAGTCAAACATAGTCACCACTACTGCTCTACCAGTCACACCCTCCCCTCAGTCAAACATAGTCACCACTACTGATCTACTAGTCACCCCCCCCCCCCCCGTCACCACTACTGATCTACTTTGTCCCCCCCCCCTCCCAGTCAAACCCTGAGTCACCACTACTGATCTACCAGTCACACACCCCCCCCAGTCAAACATAGTCACCACTACTGCTCTTCCAGTCAAACACCACCCACTCCCTGAACTTTTTATCCCTTAACTTTCAGTCAAACCCCACCCCTGACTTGAGTCAACGCTAACCACTGAACCACCCCCACATCCTCACTTAATTCTCCATACAAGAGTGCACTGTATGTCCTCCTAGGATTTGGACACAAATGGAGAGAAGAGAAAATAGAGGGAAGACATATGTTCTTCCTATTGACTTTAAGATCTGATGGATAACACAGGATGAACAAACATGTTTTATCTGACCAAATGATAACAGCCAGCTGTGAGCATTTTATTAGATTTTTTTCATATTTGGAAATTCATTACCAACTGATCTTGGACCACAATCAAATCCAAAATGGCATAATACAAAAATGTAAAACGGTCCATCATTTCTGAGGGCTTCCTCAGTTTTTCTAAGTACATGACTGCAGCCCAACCACTTATATGAAATAACTTAGCATGTTGTTTTTAGCTCAGCTTCTCCCAAAGTGGATCCAGTGACTTTGACTAAAACACTGGAGAGGCTGTGTTCCTCTGCATAACACTAAAACCTCTCCGCATCTGGAGAGAGGACCATGACATTGCGAATATCCATATGTCTATTCATTGTACCTGAACAAAGAACAGTGAAGGAGAATAGTGCTGAAAAGGCTTTTGGTATTGCTCTATTCAATGACTGCAGATACAGGTAGGCTAGATGATCAGTCACTGATGCAGTTTGGTGGTTGTGTGTTTTGTTGACATGTGCTAAAGAGGAAATGTTCCTCCTTGCTGGATGTCGTTTTTGTTTGTGTTTTTAAGCATTCATGCCAAGAACTGAACAGCTACACGTAGGAGTGAAATCTACCAAATGATTGCCATTGAACATCGGTCTGTGTGTTTCAGCACAGAGGAGTTATATGGTCAGTTATTGAACTGATGTTTGAAACCAAGGCTGCATGCATTATTGTTTATTACCTAGATATTTAAACCCTGAAGTAAAAGCACAGGGTTAGGACATTAGATCTGGTGCTCGTCAAGGTGAAAGAATACACACGTATGTTACTGTGCGGTAGCGTTTAAGTAGTCATCTTAGTATATGCTTAACGGCTTCTTCTTCTGCCGTGAAATTCCCCAGAACATGGTCCATGAAAACAGTCACTACTTGATGGCCAAGGAGAATTGCTGCTTCAGTATTGGGCAGAAGTCATTTGCCATTCCAGTCAGTTTCCATTCCTTGGGAGATGCTGTCTGCTTGTCCTCATTCCGGTAAAACTGGAGAATAACGAAACTGGAGCAAATGTCTTAGTGGAGAGCAGGGCCTGCCTGAACAGGTGCAATAAGAACACTCATTTCATTTGAAAACACTTCCAATGACAGCCACATCCGTTATCCAGAAATCTATCTACATGTTTGTGAAATGATGATGGTTTAAAACATTTCGATATGGGATTGTACTGGTGTTTTTTGCTATGCAAGATGAGTAATGGGGTTTAATGTTGTACTTTTTCAGCTTTTGTTAAAAATTTGTTTCGGCAGCTGAAATGACATTGCCTTATTTTTCCGGAATGCTCTGACATATGAGACATTACTTTTTTTACTTCTAATATAAATTAAAAGTAAATAATTCTGGCCCTAATTATAGCGGAATTAATTGATAAATAGGTTGTGAAAATGATAAGCAACCAATGTTAAGGCCACAATCTACCTATGCCTGTTGTAGAGAGAAGAGCCTGTCAAAAGCACCTGCTTGGTTTTAGAGTGCTGAGGTGGAGCTTGGGTGGTTTGTGAATTAGCTGTTGTGTTGTTTAGTAACTGTTTTAAAGAAATGGTGGCTATCATTGTGTTCATTTCCAGCCTGCCTTGAGCATTCACTTTGACGATGCTACTTCTATTGCTGCACTGTTTGTGCTGAATCATTCAACAGCAACATGCACTTATGATTGACTCAATGGAAATGTTTAGTCCTACTGTTTATATTGGCCTTGGTTAGTTATGTGATGAAGTGGTTAGAGAAATGGACTGGTGAAAAGAGGATTGGGGTGCAGTTCAATTGCACTGAGCAATCCACATTCCTCTGTGTAAATGCATTGTGTTGGAAAAATAAGTCCTCTGCAAGTGGAGAATTCTATAGTTGCAGTACAATGTGCATGTTTGATCACATCTCTAAATTAAAAAGAAATGGGGACATTTTGATTTAGCAGATTCCTCTATTCCTTCGTAGATCTTCCTTTTTCATTCATTCTAAGCTCACCTTTTCAACTCACTGCAAATTCTAAATAGATAAAATGTTACATTTCATAGCAGGTTTTAACATTTATACTGATGTTTCAGATAGACGAATAAGGTCAATTATTTGGGAACATAGTTGTACAAGTTCTGTTATGGACCAAAAAGCCAAACTGACTTAACTAGTTGGAATTGTTCTCTAGCAATTGGAACAGGAAGTACTAACTTAAATATTTAACTGCTGTGTGCATTGAGACATTTAAAAAAAAAAATTGCCCCTTATTCTTAATGTGTTGTAAGTTGACTTATTCTGAGTTTCTCTAAAGCACTGTATGGAGATCTGAAAACAAATCCTTTTATATACCTGTACCATTTAGGAACAAAGAGACAAAGATAAATGTTTTCTCTTGAGGAAATATATTACACTTAAGAAGCTGTATGACTTTTTTTTGCCCCATTTGTGGTTTCTATGTTTTTGGCATTATATGGGCCATTAGAATAAATCTTAATTAAGGGATGCATATTGATAATAAAAACAGACATCAACTACTCACTTATGTCACTATTTTTGTGTATATGTGTCTTTATGATGGATTGTCCAAAAACAGTCCAAAAACTCGTCAATCTATTCTTGTTCTGAGAAATGAAGGCTATTCCATGCAAGAAATTTCCAAGAAACTGAAGATCTCGTACAGCGCTGTGTACTACTCCCTTCACAAAACAGCGCAAACTGGCTCTAACCTGAATAGAAAGAGGAGTGGGAGGCCCCGGTGCACAACTGTGCAAAGGGGACAAGTACATTCGAGTATCTAGTTTAAGAAACAGACGCCTCACAAGTCCTCAACTGGCAGCTTCATTAAATAGTACCCTCAAAACACCAGTCTCAATGTCAACAGTGAAGATGCGACTCTGGGATGCTGGCCTTCTAGGCAGAGTTCCTCTGTTCAGTGTCTATTCTTTTGCCCATCTTAATCTTTTCTTTTTATTGGCCAGAATAAGATATGGCTTTTTCTTTGCAACTCTGCCTAGAAGGCCAGCATCCCGGTGTTTACCATTAGTAAGTACAATAGTGATTGCTTGTCCATATAGTTGTACCATGATATTTTCTGTACCATATATCTCCACTATTCCACCCACTAAAGCCCCTCCCAATCCCAAATTGGGTTGTCATCCCAGTGATCGGCAGGCCACCCCCGTCCCTCCGGATCCCTAGGCCCCCCCGAGAGGCCAGGACCCATCCAGTGCCACCCACAGAATAGAAGCAGATCAACTTCTAAAAGCATTTCCAATGCTCTCACCTCAATTTGCTTTATGCATAGCAATTTTTTTTTTTTACTCTTAATTTCCATCATTAACAATTAATATGTGTAATAATGTCAATAGTTAATGCAAAAGATTGTTACCTAAATCCAATGGCAATCCTGGTTATTTGTCAGGCAATTATTATTTGAGCAAACAATTGTGATTAATCCTGTTGTCCCTAACATCCTTACCCCCTAGCAACAGATGTTGGATACACACTCAACCCCTTTCCACCACATATTTTATCTAACTAGGCGAGTCTGTTAAGAACAAATTATTATTTACAATGACAGTCTATGAACAGTGGGTTAACTGCCTTGTTTAGGGGCAGAACTAGAGATTTTTACCTTATCAGCTGAGGGAATCGATCTAGCAACCATTTCAGTTACTAGTCCAACACTCTAACCACTAGGCTAACCCACTTTCAACCCTAAGCTCAGATGCGCAATGGTTGTTACATCCCAGAGCCCAACTCAAGAAAGGACTTGATTTAAGAATGCATATTGTCTGGGCAAAAATGGCAAAAAAATGTATGCACGATCTTTATGAGCCTTAAACCTGTAAATTCCCACTGTCTAAGAAGAAGCTGGTATTTTTCCACTCTTCCTGTCTTATGCCGTGTGACCAAGTTGAACAAAGGGCCTCAGAGTGACCACATTGTCTCAGTCCATCCTGTTCTTCTCATATCTTTCAAGGGCACAGCTGTGTGGAGATGTGTGAACAGAGAGGAGTAACGGAACTAACATTATCACTTCTTTGTGCGCTATGACCTTACACACTTGATACATCTGACCTCACACACCTGATACATCGGACCACAAGAAGAAAACAAGATAGCTTAGGATGTCCTGATCTGCCGGGAAGGGGTGGAACCAACCATGACTAAGCAGTTATGGTTTCTACATAAAACGCCTTGCGTTTCTGTACTAGTCGAGCACTCAATCGATTCACCCTGTATGTGTGTGTTGTATTGACCTGCTCCCTCGTTAAGACTTTAAAGTGTTTGATTGCTTGAAGAGTTATCCAAGTCATTCCTGATTCTTTAGAATTTCCACGACATTCTACAGTTACAGCTGTTTGAGAAAGCATGCAAGATTGAGCAAAATTGGCAAAAATTTAGTAGATTTGATTAACCACTGTCAAGTCCTAGGTGATGGAGATCGGATGCACCCCCTTCCCCTGAAACACACTCTGGTCCCCCGTTGTGACCATTTTCCCAACCATCTCTGTGCAGTCAGACCTTTGATTATTTTGTGCCACCAGGGTCACAATAGTATGTCCCCTCTGATTGTCTGAGTGTGACCCCCTTCCCATGGGCTACTGCAGCCAGTGTTGCCAGCACTGCTACCCCCTGCGTGGGGGTACCCCACTGGAGTCCTCACCGGCTAGGTACAAGGTCATCAAGGTTCTCATTAGCAGCTTTGAGAATTTACTTGTATATTATGCTCTACCATCAGGGGGCTCTGGCTTTGTCGAACCAACCCTGCCAGGCAGGCTCAGAATATTGAGGGCTGTGCTGCTCTAGTAGGTTCCTGTCCACATTCCTCTTTCTGTTTTGGCTGTATATAGGCAACTTACAGTAAAAAAATAAAAAAACAACGCTGATATGCAGGAACACCCCAAATTGCAGGCCACAATCACATACTGTTGGAGAAATAGGTGATGAGAGAGGTTTTGATCCCTATAATGTAACACTTTGAAAAGGCGGTAACCACTTGTCAGAAGTGATCCGCTCAAACGCACCCATTGTCTGTTGACATTTAGGGTGAAGTCAGATGAAGTGGGACATCATATAAACTGGGATGGCTTAATCCTGATATTTATTTATTGTTACTAAGCCCATGCAGAGAAACCACATCACTTCATTGGTGTAACAGAGGGGGGGCAGGGCAACTTCAAACAGGAAGCTCACCCCACAAGGCATACAGTAATATCAGTGACATAGCTATTTGTGTTTTGATGTTAAGCTTATAAAATGTCAAAATGCTGTAATTGTGTCACGCTTTACCAACCGTAGCTAGCTAAAATAGGACAGCGGTGAAAATAGGACAAAGTGGGACAGTCTTCTAGGCTTTTCCAATGAAGGAAGGATATCCAGTTTACATTAGGGACCACCTGTATGTATGTTAGGCAGGGCTCTGGTTCTTGTAGTACTGTTATCCTGTTCATTTTTGGACACAAATGGCACCAAGCAGAACTATAGTAAGGTGAGTTCAGGAAAAAAAGAGGGACACTGCATTTCCGTCTTCTGTAACATCTTTCAACAACTATCCAACATAGTACAACACATGATATATTTCTGAAATCCTCAAAAGCTTTCATAATCACACAAAATGTAATTAGGGTACAATTAGAACTACAATACCATGAGAAATTATTCACACCCCTCGACTTACCATTTTGTTGTGTTACAGCCTGAATTTAACATTTAGATTTGTTGTCATTGGCCAACACACAATAATACGCCATAATGTCAGAGGAATTATGTTTCTCGAATTTGTAAAAATTAATAATGTAAAGCTTAAATGTATTGAGTCAATAAGTATTCAACCCATTTATGGCATGCCTAAATAAGTTCAGGAGTAAAATGTGCTTAACAAGTAAGTCACAAGTTGCATGGACTGTGTGCAATAGTGTCTCACAATTCTTTAATGACTGCCTCATCTCTGTACCCCACACATACAATTGTTTGTGAGGTCCCTCGGAGGTTTTACAATGCCTCGCACATAAGGGCACCTATTGGTAGAAAAAAAAACAGACCTTCAATATCTCTTTGAGCATGGGTTAGTTATTAATTACACTTTGGATGGTGTATCAATGCACCCAATCACTACAAAGAGATACAGGCGTCCTTCCTAACTTAGTTGCCGGAGAGGAAGGAAACCACTGAGGGATTTCACCATGTGGCCAATGGTGACTTTAAAAACAGTTTGAGTTTAATGGCTGTGATAGGAGAAAACTGAGGATGGCTCAACATTGTAGTTACTCCACAATACTAACCTAATAAATAACATGCATCCTGTTTGCAACAAGGCACTATAGTAGACTTTTGTTTGACTTCAATGCAGCTTTTGACATGATCTATCACGCAGGTACAGGACGGCAGGCAGGCTCAGGTTTGTAATCAGGTCAGAGTCAGGCAGGTACATGACGGCAGGCAGGCTCGGGGTCAGGGCAGGCAGAACGGTCAGAACCGTGAAAAACTCGGAAACAGAACTTAACAGGAACACAGGAAAGCACGCTGGTAAGACAAGACGAACTGGTAACAGACAGAAAACAGGTATAAATACACAGGGGATAATGGGGCAGATGGGCAACACCTGGAGGGGGTGGAGACAAGCACAAAGACAGGTGAAACAGATCAGGGTGTGACAGTATCATAGTCTGCTGATGGAAAAACATTTGCGTTTCGGCTTTACACCCCCCTGCTCTATTTAATGGAAGCCTCAACTAAATCTTGTACAATTCACACACGGTCATCCTTACTGCCTCTGGCCTGGCGGACTCACTAAACACAAATGCATCTTTTGGAAATAATCTGAGTGTTGGAATGGGCCCCTGGATATCCGTACATTTTTAAAACAAGACAATGGTGCTGTCTGCTTTGCTTAATATCATTAATTTTACTCAATTCAATTGGGTACTTTTTCCCCACAACAGTGTTTTGACTGATTTCATGTCAATGATAATATTGCTAAAATTCACTAGCTAACCAACTGTAATGATCTATTTGAGAGAAAAGTGGTCAATGTATTTGTTTTCAATAAACATTGAAGAAATATAGCTTACGGATGCCAAGGGAAGCCAGGCTTCCCCAATTATATGACCAATAAAAAAAGATCAAATTAATCTTTCATCTGTGTTCATAATTTTCCATCAATTCGCAAGTGGCTGAACCTCACCGGAGAAATCATTGAGCGAGGAAACAGTGCCCCTCTGTCTCAGTATGTGTAGCCCATGTATCTGATGCTGCTTGAACCAAAAGAGTATAACATTTTACCGCCATAGCGTATGATTGATGTCAGCAAGAATTTGGCCTCCCTTCATAATTTGTTTTTGCCAATCAGCGATGTGCTGAGCTCAACTGTGGGTTGTCCTTGGTGCAGCAAAATGTCATTTTCTGAAATAAATGTCTGTTTCTGGTCAGCTTACGTTGATGTCCTGCAGTAGCTAGCTTGCTAAATCAATCCCTTTCCTAAGCCATGGATGGAGATTTGGACTTAATTCTCTGTACAGGCCTGTGATGACGTCGATTCTGATCTAACCATAAATGAATATGTTGTGCCACTGACCTGAGACGATTAAAGTTCAATATGTAGCCTAGTAGGCTCACGTTAACTAGTTCATTGTAGCCCATGCGAGGAACTTAGGCTACCTCGCTAAAATGCTTGCAACTAGCTTATTACAACAAGAACTAAAAGTGTACTGTATGACAGAGCCATAGACTGTTGTGCAAACATGAGAGAAGGATAGCATTGGCTTTCAACTAGTCTACAAGTAGGGAGAGTCAGTTTTACACAGAAATCAGTACCATGGACAGTCACATGATATTTAGCAACATTGATGGAACTAAATTGTTATTGGTATCTAAGTTTGTTTTTAGTGTATTGTTGATTTGATGCTGTTTACATTTTTAAGTTGAAATGGTGCTGGAATAGTGGAGGCAGTACTCCTGTTGTCTTTGTGCTGACTTGTGGTAACTCTGGTGGTTCTAAATCAGTAGATGTTAAGTAAGCTGTCAAAAACATTAACTTGCTTGACCTGCTGCAGGTGACCTGTGTATTCTCTCCTGATTGGCTCTGTGGTATTTAGTCAATGGGAACTCCGTTGCCAGCCCCATCATAAAGTTTTTACACAGTCTGGCAGTCTGACTAAAGTGCCAGAGGTATGAGGAGAGACATCCTCTTTTATGGGAACAAATATTACCTGACACTTTGGATCCTATTCTTCGACAGTTAGAAGACACACTGCATCAATGCAACAAAAAAAATATTACTAATTACTATCCATGAGTAACCTCAACCTTGTGAGTCTGTGGGTGTTTGGGCCAATAAAGTGCCAACTCAATTCTAACACTGACTAGTCTCTCATGCCCCTATGAACGGGGACACAGGGCAATAGTTTTTAATCTAAACCAGCCCTTTTTTACTGGAGTACACTAACCCCTAATTAGGGCTCTTTTCTTGACACATAGTAGCAGTTTACCAGATAAGAAGTCAAGAAGATCAAAAAGTAGATTATTGTAAGGGTGTATTACGTCCTGTGCTGGCCCCATTGTCCTATCCATTCTGGATTCTGAGTGGTAAAATCATAGCTGAAAAATGCCTCTATGTATGTGTCTACTATATGTGGGAATGTCTTATGTCCGTCCTACATGTAGAGTTGGTACATGGAATATTCCTCAACTGCATATATCATAAATTGCTATTGCAAATATAAGTATTATGTTCAACAACTGACATTTTCAGATATTATTTTGACAAACACACTTTAACACATTTTGGAGCTTACAATTCATTCTTTATTGTCATAGATTTGGTGGGCACTGTCATCTGTGATCAATGTTATATGACTTTCTTTCAGCACGTACTGATGAAACTGTCACTTCATATTTTTTTCTTAAAGTCTACAAACGCTCTACATTTATTCACTCTGTGATAGGGTTGGATCTTATATGCTACTTTTATTATTGTCCTGTAAATGGTTCAGTGCCTATAATTTAGGCTGTGTGTAGAATGGGGCATAAAGGAAATTACCTCTACTAGATCATAGTGATAAGGAAAACTGCATATAATTTTGGCCTGTGTATTAATTTGCCTATAACTAATCAGAATTCCATTATGTTTATGTAACGGATGTGAAATGGCTAGCTAGTTAGCGGGTACGCGCTAATAGCGTTTCAATCAGTTACGTCACTTGCTCTGAAACCTAGAAGTAGTGTTTCCCCTTGCTCTGCAAGGGCCGCGGCTTTTGTGGAGCGATGGGTAACGGTGCTTCGTGGGTGACTGTTGTTGATGTGTGCAGAGGGTCCCTGGTTCGCGTCCGAGGTCGGGGCGAGGGGACGTACTAAAGTTATACTGTTACATTTACATTAAAAACTGAATACTTCAAAATGAGAAGATCCTGCCATGGAAAAGACGACTGGGTGGACATAAAGTGGAAAGGAGGGGAAATAACTCACACCATGCAGCAAGACACCTTCAGCTGCGGGGTCTTTGTAATGCAGGTTTGATAGTTATATTTTCAATAATGAATGGTTAGCTGTTATGTGACAATTAGGTCAAAAACTCTATTTTATTTTTTGGTGTAGATGGCCAAGGAAGTTGCACAGAACTTCCCCAACATCCCCCTCCCAAATTGACATAGAACCTTCACAAAAACACATGGAGCAACTGTGAAAAGAAATGGCTGAGGATATACTAAAAATGTCTGGTATGTAATGACATTTAATTCAAAGTAAATGTCAATTCTTTATTTGTATGTAGTTTTGTGGGACAGCCATATGTTCAGTTCATGCCTATGATTTCAGAGTTCAACAAACCAACAACTGCTTCATGTGTGCCACTGATAAAGAACCTGGATGTGGCCCAAAGACTGACTGGGTTAGTAAGATGTAAGACAATTTATGATATAACACAATGGATGGCTAATTTGTCATACTGCATTGATATTTGATATTATTTATAACGTGTTACGCTTTGTTTTGTTTTAGATTGAATGTTTTGCATGCCAACGGTGGTTCCTAGAGGTTATGCATTATGGGTGTATATCCACTGCACGCTTCTTAGGTGTGTAATTGACATGACCAAGGAGCTATTGCAATTTAAAACTATGAAAAATGTACATTACACTGCGTGATTTTACAGTACATAAACAAGAGTGTGCAATATAGAAGGGTAGTCAGTGTACATTCTGAACCTTGTTTGAAGTGAGTAGGTCACATGACCAAGGAACTATTAGAAAAAGAAAAATGCATGTAAAATCTTGTGCGATGAAAATGGACAAACTAAAGGGTGTGCAATGTGTAGAGGCCCATTGAGTGGACATTCCGAACCTTGTTTGAAGTCAGTAGGTCACATGACCAAGGAGCTATTGAAATTCGAATGTAAAAAAACGTTGTTCTTTGTTTACGCTCCCTACCGAATTCAACTAGGAATACAAAATGCTGCTCACATTTCCACATGTTTATTAGCTTTGGAAAGCGAATTAATGTCCAAATCGGGAATATAAGACCTGTGCAATGTTGTGCGCAATTTTTCCAACATCATGACACTTATTTGGAGTCTGGTTCAAGTGGTTTGAAAGCGCGAATATCCAACTTGAAACTTGTCTTTACCTCGGTTAAGTAATTTACGTATCGGCTAATCACATATGTTATAGCAATCTGTCAGCCGATGAGAGGGGTGTCGCTTTCTCTTACTTCTCTTTATGTCTAAAAAGTAGTCTGGTCCTATGACTTTCATGACCGATAGGATTTCCTGTATTGTATCATGTTTCTACTAAACGATTTAGCAAGAAAAACGTCAGCCTGGAGAAAAATGTCAATGTGCCAAACTTTTTATATTTTTCCCACATTGCTTTTACAAGAAAAACCTCCCCTAACAACTCCTCCAGTTCCCAACGCTTTGCCAAGTTGTGTCTTTGTAGTACAGCACGTTGGCCAGCCTAAAGGAACCACACTTGAATATTTTTTTCTGAGGATACAAACTCGTGGGTTAGCTGACAACGTTACGAAAACGAAGCGTTCGCTTCAATGGGGCAGAACAGTCTGTGAGTTGTGATTCTGGATGGCCAGATAGCTACCAACAACCATGTGGGGAATTGTAAGTGACTCGTTTTAGCTAGTTTCAGCTTGTTCTTGATACCATGTCTTGTTTTGAGGTGTTTTGACTGATTGAATGTCAATTCCATTATTGCTAGCTAGCTAGCTAGCCAACAACTAAGGATGTATTTGAGAGACAAGTGCTCAGTGTAAAAATAATAATAATACATAAATCATTAACAAATAAGTGCTCATTGTGCAAATGTAATTATGTTTTCAATAAACATTGGAGACGAAAAGTTTACTTGTTGTCAACAATCTAAGCCAACCCCGTCTGTTTTTCCCCATAGTTGCACACGCGTTGGTTTTGTTGCTAAACAACCAACCAGTCTATCCAACAACTATCCCGACCAGAAACTACGGAGGCTGACTTTAAACCAACACCTCACCACAGCATATTTTATGGGAGTAACATCATGTTGGTTTTCCTGCTATGGGCTTCACTGTTCCTCTCAAGCCTCCAAGAACAAAATGGTCAAGATGGTAAGTCCAAAACTTTATAATTGTATCAATATTTTTGACTGATACAGAACTGTACAGTATGTGATGTTGAATTGCATTTTCATCATGCATACTGTAACAGGCTATACCTATGTAGCTCCAGGTGTCCAGCTTTCTGGACCTCAGAATGTGAGTGTGGAATATGACCTAAAAGACCAGAGGATATCTGTAACATGGGAAGATGACCCATCTTCCTCCAGAGTACCGGGCAAACTGATTTATGATGTGGAGGTTCTCTTAACAGTCAATATGACTGAAGTACACAGTGTGAGTGTTTTCCAAATCAATTATGCACATTACTACTATGGACCTTATTACCACCGGACACAATTCCAAGGTTACTATATAGAAGTATGAGTGGCTGGTTGTGGGTGTTGATGTCCTCAGGAAGCTGTGGATGTGAGACCAACCCTCGCCAGCAGGAAATACCACTGGAGTTGGACCTCGGCTTTACCCCTAGAGTGCACCTCCCGCTCAGTCAGGCTCCGCTCCCGATACCAGAACTACACCAGTCAATGGAGCCCCCTACAGACCATCACTGGTTGGTGTTTTTTATTACAATTAACGCATAATCACACGCAGGCAAGTATACACACACACACACACAGTACACACAAACAATGCTGTTCGTTCACATCCGTAACCTTTCTGCAGGGAGTGCCTCATCACATCCACAGGTTTTCCCAAGAAGCAGCGTGGTTCAAGTCGATAGCAACTTTACTTTCTGCTGTATTCTTGGGCCAGGGCAGAGACTTGAATACATGAAATACAACAACATTCTAATGAACACCACCCACATCATTGACCAGAGTTATGCCATGGTTGTGCATATGCAGTCTCCCTCTCCGCCCAGTTGCATCAATGTCTATTGTAATTCACCTCTGTATGGCACCTGTGTTTACGTGGGATGTAAGTATAAACTTCTTGTAAGCCTCCCTCTTACCAATCTAAGCAGCTAAACAGCTCTGTAGTTCCTTGCCATACTGTACAGTTTACAGCATCATTTGAATGTAATCATAATGGATATGGGATGTGTTCAAACATATAGATCTTATAATTCACCCCCCCCAGACCCCCCTGGGGACAGGAACCTTGTGTGTGAGACCCGGGACCTGGAGTCAGTGGAGTGTCACTGGGACACAGGGAGGGCCACCAACCTGACTAAACAGAGGATGACTCGTTATCACCTGAATGGAAGGTACAGTACAGTACTATAACAAAAAGGAAAAGCCACACACTCTAGTAGCTCCAATGCAATAATTTATTCACCAACAGTTCAACAGCAAGCTGTCTTTATCAGGCTAGAGTACTACCCAGGCCATGATATTGTTAGTATTATTGTGTAATAATCACTGGAGGTGACATTCTCTGTCCATGTATTCTTCAGAGCTTGTCCAAACAGAACAGTCTCAAACTGCTACCAAACAGTACGAGTGGATCAGGGGGAGAGGAATTGGACATTGACTGCCAGAAACCCGCTCGGCACACTGGAGCTCAGAGACACAGCAGATCTGAAGAAAAGAGGTACAGTAGTGTGATAGCAGCTCCTCACACACTGCATATGAATCTATTCCTTACTCTTAGTATATTGATTTACAAGGCCATTGAATGTTGAGGTTCTACCTTCCAGTGCGTTTACTAGCTCCCATGGAAGTGGTGGCTTCAGGTGTGAATGCCAGTGTTCAGTGGCAGTGGGAAAGACCGCAGTACCATATACTATTAATGGTTTGCCAAGTACAGCTGAACCATAGTGGGCACATAGACATGGTAAGTTACAGTAGGACACCTACAATACAATGGACAATAGAGTTATTAACTAGGCAATACTAATGCTAAGCCCATTTACATTCTATTCACAGAGGAACTATTCTGGCATAGGTCTTAGGTCAGTAGTTTTACATGGCCTAGCACCTGCCCAGACATACACAGTGCAGGTGTGTTGTGGATTGAAACAGCATTTCTGGAAATGGGGCGACTGGAGCGAAGGTAGCACCTTCAAAACCGAAGAGGACAGTGAGTATCCAATCCATATGCAGCTACATGGACACACCTTTTTAAATACGGGTAAAAAGGAAGACAGTTCAAACACACACCGTATGTGTGGATTGTATTTGATTACATACCATTTTTATGTCATTGTGTGTTTTTTTGTCCCCAGTTCCTGAAGCGTTAGATGTATGGATGCAGATTGAAGGGAACCAAACCATTATACTATGGAAAGTAAGTTTTGAAGATTGTGTACACTCTATAGTATACATTATGTGATATTGGTCATACTACATTATAAACTGGGTGGTTCATGGCCTGAATGCTGACTGGCTGACAGCCACGGGTATAACAAAACATTTATTTTTACGTTGGTAATCAGTTTATAATAGCAATAAGGCACCTTGGAGTTTGTGGTATATGGTCAATATACCACGGCTAAAGGCTGTATCCAGACACTCCGCTTTGCATTGTGCCTAAGAACAGCCCTTAGTCGTGGTATATTGGCCATATACCACACCCCCTCGGGCCTTATTGTTTAAGTATAGCACATTAGGGGACTGGGCTGATAATCAAGACTTTAATTAGATACAGTGGGCTCTAAAATTACTTGCACCCCTGACTGGCAATACACAAACAATGCTTAAACAAATATAAACAATATAATTATAGAGATAAACTCAAAATACCAACATGTGAGAAATACTGTACTTTATTAATGTTTCAATGGAACCAACCAAAATAATTTATTGATTTAATTAAAATTCAATGTCCTCCAAATCAAGGTTTTACAATTAATGGTACCCTTAAAGATTACTGGAAATAACATCTACCAAAATTAAATCACTAATTAAATTCCACTTATTTAAGTTTATCTAAGTTTTAAGGAACTATATTGAGCCATTACATCACTTCCTGTTTCACTAGGGTATAAAAATGAGGTAACACACCTGCAATATCCCGCTGTCATCCAACACCATGAAGAAAACAAAAGAACTAGCAGTTCAAAAGAGACAGATGGTCGTAGACCTTCATAAATCTGGTAATGGCTACAAGAAGATCCACAAATGATTGAATATACCACTGAGCACTATCAGGGCAATTATTAGAAAATTCAAAAGATATGGAACAGTTGAAAACCTCAAGGGTAGAGGACGCAAATGCATTTTGCCCCCCAGGATAGGGAGGAGGATGGTGAGAGAAGCAACAAAATCCCCAAGAATCACTGTGAAAGAATTGCAGGCCTTGGTGGCGTCTTGGGGTCACCAGGTTTCAAAAAGCACCATCAGACGCCACCTCCACAACCACAGGCTCTTTGGAAGGGTTGCCAGAAGAAAGCCCTTTCTGACCCCAAGACACAGATGCAAGCGCTTGGAGTTTGCCAAACGTTATTTAAATTATGACTGGAAGAAGGTGCTCTGGTCAGATGAGACCAAAATTGAACGTTTTGGTCAGATACAGCATCGGCATGTTTGGTGTCGAAACAGAGATGCATACAAGGAGAGGCACCTCATACCCACAGTGAAATATGGAGGGGGGTCAGTGATGTTTTGGGGCTGTTTTAATTCCAGAGGTCATGGGGCACTGGTTAAGATTGATGGCATAATGAATTCTACTAAGTATCAGGCAATTTTGGCTGACAATCAATTTTAATTTTATTTTAATCAATTTTATTTTATATAGCCCTTCGTACATCAGCTAATATCTCGAAGTGCTGTACAGACACCCAGCCTAAAACCCCAAACAGCTAGTAATGCAGGTGTAGAAGCACGGTGGCTAGGAAAAACTCCCTAGAAAGGCCAAAACCTAGGAAGAAACCTAGAGAGGAACCAGGCTGAGGGGTGGCCAGTCCTCTTCTGGCTGTGCCGGGTGGAGATTATAACAGAACTATGCCAAGATGTTCAAAAATGTTCATAAGTGACAAGCATGGTCAAATAATAATCATGAATAATTTTCAGTTGGCTTTTCATAGCCGATCATCAAGAGTTGAAAAACAACAGGTCTGGGACAGGTGGCGGTTCCATAACCGCAGGCAGAACAGCTGAAACTGGAATAGCAGCAAGGCCAGGCGGACTGGGGACAGCAAGGAGTCACCACGGGCGGCAGTCCCGACGCATGGTCCTAGGGCCCAGGTCCTCCGAGAGAAAGAAAGAGAGAAGGAGAAAATTAGAGGGAGCCAAGATTTTCAAAATTTCCATAAATGACAAGCATGGTCAAATAATAATCAGGAATAAATCTGTTGGCTTTTCATAGCCGATCATTAAGAGTTGAAAACAGCAGGTCTGGGACAGGTAGGGGTTCCATAACCGCAGGCAGAACAGTTGAAACTGGAATAGCAGCAAGGCCAGGCGGACTGGGGACAGCAAGGAGTCACCACGGCCGGTAGTCCCGACGTATGGTCCTAGGGCTCAGGTCCTCCGAGAGAAAGAAAGAGAGAAGGAGAAAATTAGAGAGAGCCAAGATTTTCAAAATGTTCATAAATGACAAGCATGGTCAAATAATAATCAGGAATAAATCTCAGTTGGCTTTTCATAGCCGATCATTAAGAGTTGAAAACAGCAGGTCTGGGACAGGTAGGGGTTCCGTAACCACAGGCAGAACAGTTGAAACTGGAATAGCAGCAAGGCCAGGCGGACTGGGGACAGCAAGGTGTCATCATGCCCGGTAGTCCTGACGTATGGTCCTAGGGCTCAGGTTCTCAGAGAGAAAGAGAGAACGAGAGAATTAGAGAGAGCATACTTAAATTCACACAGGACACTGGATAAGACAGGAGAAGTACTCCAGGTAACCAACTGACCCTAGCCCCCCGACACAAACTACTGCAGCATAAATACTGGAGGCTGAGACAGGAGCGGTCAGGAGACACTGTGGCCCCATCCGAAGAAACCCCCGGACAGGGCCAAATAGGAAGGATATAACCCCACCCACTTTGCCAAAGCACAGCCCCCGCACCACTAGAGGGAAATCCTCAACCACCAACTTACAATCCTGAGACAAGGCCGAGTATAGCCCACAAAGGTCTCCACCACAGCACAAACCAAGGGGGGGCGCCAACCCAGACAGGAAGATCACGTCAGTAACTCAACCCACTCAAGTGACGCACCCCTCCTAGGGACGGCATGAAAGAGCACCAGCAAGCCAGTGACTCAGCCCCTGTAACAGGGTTAGAGGCAGAGAATCCCAGTGGAGAGAGGGGAACCGGCCTGGCAGAGGCAACAATCTGGTTGCCTCTGCCAGAAGGCTGGGACTTGGCCGTAAGTAGACTTTCCAACAAGACAATGACCCGAAACATTCCTCAAGATCCACACAGAAATGGTTCTGTGACAACAAAATCAATGTTCTGCCATGGCCATCTCAGTCGCCGGACCTCAATCAAATCGAAAACCTGTGGGCTGAGTGGAAGAGGGCAGTTGATAAGCGCAAACCCAAGAATGTGAAGGATCTTGAAAGGATCTGCATAGAGGAATGGTCCAAAATCCCTCCAAATGTGTTCCTTAACCTTGTCAAACATTACACGAAAAGACTCCATGCTGTTATCCTTGCCAGAGGTGGTTGCACTAAGTACTAAATGAGGAGTGCCAATAATTATGAAACCTTGATTTTGGTGAAATGTATTTTGTATTAAATAATTGAATGATTTTGGTTGGTTCCATTGAAACATTAATAAAGTACAGTATTTCTCACATGTTGGTATTTTGAGTTTATCTCTATAATTATATTGTTTAAAGTATTGTTTGTGCATTGCCAGTCAGGGGTGCCAGTAATTTTGGAGCCCACTGTATGAATTATATCAAATAGATTATGATATTCATCCCTTTCTCTTTAGCCCCTTACAGTGAATCAGAGTCATGGGCAGATCAAGGACTATGAGGTGACCTGGGGAAGGCAGGAGACAATTGTCCATCCACCTCAGAATGACCTTCTCATCAGTGATCGATCCACCGATGAGGGGCATAGGGTCACAGTTACAGCCAAAAACTCTGCTGGCAGCTCCCTTCCCTCGATCATCATTATTCCCAGGCTTCCTCACAGAAGTAAAAGCTCCATGAAAATTGTTGGCAGTGATGGTGGGTTTAACCTATCCTGGTCCGCTAGCCCCAATGCTAGCTGTGGCTACGTGGTGGACTGGTGTCCCACACATACTAAATGCAGAGTGGAGTGGGTTAAGGTACCAGCTGGTATAACCAGGGCCAGAATCCAATCAGGTAAGATGCCATCTCAGTAAGGGGATAGTGTGTTGAAATGAGATCTGGGTTCAAACACATGTATTAGATTTTTTGTTATTTAAATACTTATTTCCTGTGTAGTTGAGTATTTTCAAATAATGTCTCCCGAATCCGCTACTTCTACTGGCAGTATTTGAAAGTATTTTGAAATTATGTCCATTAAATAGCCTACTATTTGAAAGTGTTTTCAAGTACTTATTTTAAATACTATTTTCTAATACCTGGGTTAAATGCATGGGAGTGTTTTTTTTTGTGTCAGTATATTTGTGTATTTCCAGATACATTCCAATATTCAACTACTTGTCTTTTATAATAAAAAATATCTGAATACTTACTTCGAAATGTATGTGAAAGTAATTGAGATATTTGAAATAGTATTGGAAACCAGGTCAGGCTGAAATTGCTCAAACACCATGTCACAAGGTAAATGCTTTTTAATAGTTATTGTAATACCTTTGGAGTTTGGTTCGTGAAGAATATGTATACCTTCATGCCCTTGTTGCGGTTTCTCACACCCAGCTAGCTTTGAAGAGGGGGTGAGGTACACACTCTCCATCTTTGCCTGTACTCCAGGGGCTCCAGAGCTATGGGAGAGAAGGGAGGGCTATGTAAAAGAGTGCCGTAAGTATCCACTCTTCTGACTTATAAATCCAGAATTCTTCATTCTCTTTCCTCTTGCTATAGTATTTGACCATCCATCTCTATCTTTGCTACATAGTTCCAAAAGGACAGATTCAGAAGTTGGCTGCAGAACAGCATGGTTCGGACACGGTTCTGATCTCCTGGACTGGTATTCCCCCTGAGAATCAGACGGCATTCATTCATGGTTACATCATATACTACTTTGATACTTCCCATCCTTCCAGCATGAGAATTTTCAATGTCACTACAGGTATGAAACACATGTCCAGAGAAGATTTACAGTATTCGGAGACAAATTGATTAAATGTAATCATATCTTGCTGCTTTCTTTTTTTCTCTCCTTACTTTCTTCTTTTTGAATCATTGCCTGCTATGATGGCCAGATGAGCCTGGGGCCAAGAATCTGACAGGCATACCTGTCAGCTCCTACAGATTCATAGTGAAGGCCCTCACATCAGTAGGGGAGGGCGGAGACTCTTCACCAGTCTTCCTCCAGATGAACCCGCAGAGTATGTCCTGACCTATTCAGTTGTGTATTTTTATTGCTGCTGCTTTGTAAAAAGCTGTAACTTTCTGACTTCATTCCACAGCTGATCAGTTGATCCCAGTGATTATCATTTCCCTGGGTTCAGCTGCCTGTCTCCTCACTCTGGTCACCATCTTATGCTACAGAAACTGGAAATGGTAGGAACATGTTTACTGTCATGTCAATCAATCAATCAATCAATCAAATGTATTTTATAAAGTGGGTTGTTCCATGTCATTTCAGAAAGCCAAGACACCCACCATCTCAGATTGTTCTGAAATTGTTTCTGTAGTTAGAAACAGATAAGATTAGCATTTGTGCAACATTATTTTGTTCAAATATAATTACATATCTGTGAAATTAAGCTAATTGATTGCACCTAAATTGGTCATTTTAATTTATAGGATTCATATAATATTTAATAAATATAGAACCTAACATCTGATTTGGACCAAGCTTTTTTTCTAACAATGAATGGTCAAAAGCCACCTATGGACCCTGCACACCCCACACCAATCCCAACCCATCCCAACAATGAGTATACAGTATCAGTTCACTATGTCTGACTAGTAGTATGGAGCTGCAGCTCTGAGTATTGTTTATTCATCCTATGTAATATATTCTCAGGGAATTTGGTAATGTTTTTTTCCCCCTGTTCAGAGAAATTAGTCATTGAAGTTGTTAGGTTTCTGTCCCATCCTATATTCTGATATTACCGGGTTCTGACTAGTAGAGGGTGCTATTCCTGCTATTAGGTGATTTTTTTATTTATTTATTGTATTTTTAAGAACCAACCAACCCCCCCCCCCATCTATAGGTAACATCACTGAGTTACACAATACATTTTTAGATACTTTAGGATGATTTGAAGTGTGAAAATGCTAATATAGGTACCATTTACTTGCATTGGATTTGTGCCACAAATGCCAAAAAGTTAGCATATGAAACAGTGGCCCAAAAAAAACAAAGCATGGTTTGCTGTTAACGTTTGTCAATATACTGCTTACAGGGTAAGGAAACCAGTATCATTTTGTAATTTGGGTGAACTCCCTTTAACATTGAGGGGGGGGATCTTCTAACTTTTTCACCTAATAATAGGAACAGCACCATCTAGTGGTCAGAACAGTAATATGAGAATATAGGATGGGACAGAAACCTAACAACTTCAATGACTCATTTCTCTGAACAGGGGGGGAAAAAACATGACCAAATTCACTGAGAATACATTACATAGGATGAAGAAACAACACTCAGAGCTGCAGCTCCATACAACTAGTCAGACATAGTGAACTGATAATATATACCTGTTGTTGGGTTGGGATTGGCGTGGGGTGTTTGTAGGTGACTTTTGATCGTTCCTTTGGATTCCTCATGACGATCTCATTGTTAGAAAGACGTTTGGTCTAAATATGATGTTAGGTACTATATTGAATAATATATGAATCCTATCAATTAAAATAGGCAATTTGTATGCAATCAATTAGCTCAATTTCTCGGAGATCAAATTATATTTTAACAAAATAATGTTGCAGGAATACTAATTTTATCTGTCTCTAACAACAGAAACGATTTCATAACAATCTGAGATGTGCTTTTTAAGGTGGAACGACCCAAAGCCCTTTTTACATCGGCAGTTGTCACAACGTTTGTATAAAAACTCAGATTAAAACCCCAAAGAGGAAGCAATGCAGATATAGAAGCACGGTGGCTAGGAAAAACTCCCTAGAAAGGAAGGACCCTAGAAAGAAACCTAGAGAGGAACCAGGCTCAGAGGTCCTCTTCTGGCTGTGCCGGGTGGAGATTCTAAGAGTACATGGTCGTTTAGGCAAGATTGTTCTTCAAGATGTTCAAACGTTCATAGATGACCAGAAGTGTAGCCGGAGAGTAGAGCATTTCAGTACAGCCTGGTCTCACAGCAGTCTAATCTTGAAGTGACGAAAGCATGGATTAGTTTTTCTGCATCATTTTTGGACAAACAGTTTCAGATTTTTGCAATGTTACAAACTGCTCTTGAAAATATTTATGATATGTTTGTCATAAAATGCTGTTACAAAGACAGTGCACACCCCACTCCATTGGCTGTTATTTTTTCCAGGACCTGTCCATATTACTGTTTTATCAAACATTTATTTTCTTCATGTCAACAGTGTGAAAGAGAACGTGTATCCTGAAATTCCAAAGCCAGTATGGAAGGAGGAATGGTTGACACCACTGGTAGGTCCTCGGTCCCACTCCATCTTGTTTTTGCATATAAGCACTCTAGACTAGAAAGCAGTACTTGCTGCAGGTAGAGTATATCCTGATATGAATGTTTTTCTTGTTTTCCAGCAGGGCAATGGCCGCCAAATCCTCTATGTGGATCCATGTCAACCCAGTGAGATTGATATAGTGTGTAACCGAGAGCAGTCTGGAGAAGCTGTACTAGATAACAATGCTGGAAAGGGTGCCTTAACCAACACAAACTCTGATGCTCTGCATGGATATTACAACCAGCTCCTCAGCAAGACCACTTCAGGACACTTCACCTTCTCTCCTCACACAATGGGATCGCCATCCTCTCAACTCTCAGGCACAGTAATCCAGAACCCCTCATACAACCTAGAAGTACAGGCTAGTTTAGATATGGAACAGTCTGTGGGATATGAGCCGGATATGAACTCTTTCTCCTGTCCTAAACCTGAACCACACAACGCCATGTCGTATGTGCCCGTTGAGACGGATTCCTGGGGTTACAAGTTCCAGTATCACATAGAAGACAGCTCTCCTCTCCAGGAGTAGAGCTTCTGGGCAGCCCTATTTCCATCAGCTCCACTCAATTCATATTTTTGTTCCAGCCCAGCACTAACACAGCTGAGAAGACCAATTAAGATTTTGATTGGGCCATGATTGCACTGCTCCTGGAAATAAAAGTGGCTTATCAAACAGAAAGAATGAACTGATGTTCTTGTATTTATTTAAATGCACTTCTCTCTGCTGACTTGATATGTTGCTTTATGTGAAATATTTAGATGACAGTGGAAATGTTTTAATAGATACAGCATGAGTAAGTATTGCTTCCGTCCCTCTCTTCGCCCCAACCAGGGACCTTCTGCACACATCGACAACAGTCACCCTCGAAGAACCGTTACCCATCGCTCCACAAAAGCCGCGGCCCTAGGGAAACAACTACTTCAAGTCTCAGAGCGAGTGACGTCACCGATTGAAACGCTAGCGGTCACCCAACTAACTAGCTATTTCACAAATTCACACCGGTTTTTTTCTGGCAGCATATGGAAGCACGTTCGATTGTGCGTCAAGATTTCAGCATAGCAAATTTGTATGAAGGTCTGGTTATTAAATGGGTAAATAGTTCAATAGTAATATGGTCTAAAACGCTCTGGTGACAAACGTTGCTACCCTGTTTCCAATTATCTACATGGCTGGGAGAACCTATTCAAGTAAGTTAAGTAAATACTTTTCGAAAATGTTTTTTATTTTTTATTAATTGTTACAGTGCAGGCTAACTCGAATGAGCTAGCTAGTTGGCTAGCTAGACGACTTTACATACTGTATAGATAACGTTAGCTGGCTAAGCGAATTAAATATCACCAGCTACCTAACTTCATATTAGTTCGCTATCTTGATGTATTTATCACTGTAAAAAACAAACTCCAAATGCCATGGAGGAGGGTGAAAGGATCATTTTTAGCAGCCCCAACTTTCAAAGTGAGAGAGTAGGTTATTCTGGATAGGGCAGGTACTTGTGTGTAGTTCCAGTCCCTAGAAGTGAGGACGGAGGTAAAAGTAACATAATATTCAGTGCAGTGTAATTTGGGTATAAGGAAGTCTGTTTCTTGTGAGTTTTTCTGTCCTCAGATAAAGAGAGCTCTGAACGCCTGACTACGGATGAAGAGTTCCCAATGAAGAGCAGTGGTTCTCAGTCCTGATCCTGGGGACTCAAAGGAGTGCACATTTTTGTTTTTGCCTTAGCACTGCACAGCTGATTCAAATGATCAACTCATCATCAAGCTTCGAGTGGTATTAATGTATTCATTTGTGATGCTATCCTTGTTATGATCCTGTTAGTGTCACATGCTACACATGCACATGTGTGTGCCCATGCATCTATCAATCCAATGTTATCATGCTTTGTTATAAGGGATATTATACTTTAGTAGTCCACAATGACCTGGTGATGTAAAAGTCTAATAATGACATACATTATATTCCATATTCCTAGATACCTTGTAAATGGAGTTTCCTTCAAAACGATTGCCTACAGTTACTGTGTAGGGCACTGCAAGGTTGAGTGACCAGGGCCATCTGGGACTGCCTACTGGAGGAATTCAGGCGTGTGAAGGCTACCTGTGTCCTGCATAACTTCATAAGGATGGACACGAGGACCCGGAGGGGATCTGCAGCTCGCTGGCGTGTGCCAGAGGAGAAGTCTGGTGCCCTGCAGGATGTTTCAAGGATGGGGTCCAACAACGCAGCAAGAGAGGCAATCCGTGTGCGGGAGATCTTCACCTCCTACTTCTTCGAAGAGGGTGCTATTCCCTGGCAACACCATAGACTACACTATGCACAACCAAAGGCTCTTTTAAGAGCCATCCACATTGCAGTAAGAGTATTCTTCCATTTACTTAGCTATGTCAACTGCAGTTATTCAATTCCCAGTTTCTCTCCCTTTAATTTCTAATTCTCAGGTGATGGTGCTGTTTAGGTAAGGGTGTGATGTCTATACAAAAACAAAACAGGCTATTTTAAGTCCTCCATATTGAAAAAAGTTTAAACAATTAGACACCCTATAACCCACACATACACGCATGTATCAATCTGATTGATGGATTGCGTTGTGCAGTAAGCAGGCTCAGGTGTATAACTGTGGCTCCTTCCACCTTCAAAGAATAGGCAAGAGGGCCAACCATGGAGAATAGTAAGACAATTCATTATTTCTATAACTACGCTATATTTTTTGTCCTCGTGTGTCTGTCCATGTTTTTCAGCATAAAGTACTCTGCAGCCACTTAGTGTGGACACCAGGTAAGGCCACACACAGATTCCTGTTGAACACTCTCTTTAACTACCTTATTTTCTCAATAACAGTCTCTCTCCTTCACTTCATCCCTCTCTCCCCTTCTCCCTAAATCCTCTAGGTTATATCAGCTGTGTCAGTGAACCCCTCTCGCATCTGAACTGGCTACTTAGAGGGCACAGCATGATCAGAGGTGAGAAGTCACGTCAACAGGAAGTATTATTGAAGAGATTCTTTACATTGAAATAGAGATTCAGTAGTCCCATAGTTAATGATCCAAGGTCAGTTTTGCATTTCACCTGATGATTATGATGACAGTGTTAGCATGTTTAAGCCTTGGGTTTTTTAAATGTTTATTCTATCTCTCCATCTTTCTCTCGTCTGCAGGTATGTTTTGATGTGAGAGAGGATGCCAACCCCCAGCCCCGTCATACAGGGGCGAAAATCTGATATCAACCTTGGAGGGGACAATTACATTACATTTTCTCAAGAGCAATTCCTGAGGGGGACACCAAAAGTAGTGCTGTAACACATAGCCTACGTTGTAATATGTTAAATGTATATTGAGGAACCATAATTCCTACAACTGGATAATTGATAGGTACAGTAGTTAACTGAAGGGTTTTCCCAACTTGTTCAAATGTTTAAATCATTATAATTCTACTACTAATAATAGTTATAGCAGTGCTCCTTACCAGTCCAGTATGTATGCAGGTATTCGTACTTACAACCAGCAATATCAAGAAAGGCCAGTAGGTGGCAATGGTACTGTACACTGTATGGGTGTAGTTTTCATAAATACAATGAACATGGTGTGATCACATCTAAAAGAATCTCCATTGAGAACCATCACAAAGTTGGTCTCCGTATTGAAATGACCTTTTAAGTTGACTTTTTCTGGTACATTTATATAGTCATTAAATATGTGCCACTGGCCTGAATCTAATACAATATCTTTACAAGAACAAAAAGCTTAAAATAAGTACAGTTCTAAAAGCAATGAAAAACCCAAATAAATCAAACAAAATATCCTTCAGTCAGTGTCTCAACTCTTCAAACAGCAGCTATGGACAAGTATGTCGCACAAAGTACGCAATTTTAAATAAAATAACATGAAGTAAATAATTTGTAAGTGTACTAAAAACTGAAAACTACTAAACAAAAGAACAAATATCAATTACACCAGGGGTTCTCAAACAGGGGTCCATGGATTAATTGCAAGGGGTCCGTGAAATAAAAAAGTGTAATGAATGTAGTCAGTGCCACAAGGTTTCCAGTAAGTTTACATATAATATAGAGTGGAGGTCCCTGAGGACCGCTCAAAACCTTGCCTCAAAATATGCATGGGTTCATGGGTGCAGTAAGACACATGATTTAGCTAGTCAACGAATCACCTTGATTAGCTGAATCATTTAAGTGTTGTACACCATGTAGGTCAGCAGGGTTGGTGGCCACTGCCATATTCCAACTAAGAAACCTGTCAATACGGATTCTCTTTAGACTTCCATCTATCATTCACTCCTATTCCATAGCCTTTTATTCCATGATTACACATCTCTATCAACAGCCTTTTAATTAAACCTTGATTATACACTTTATGACATACATCTATGTTATAATTCATTAGACATCCAGGTATAACCAATGATGGTAAATATAATCACATTACAGTTAGTTATGCCTTGTGAAGAACAATCAAGTCGGCCTGCCAGTTTCAGTTAGAATTTGCACTAATGTTAAAGATTAACACTATATTGCACTCATTTGCTTGTTTTGCTGAGATGTTTTCTATATGTTTTCTTAATGCCTTTGAATGTGATAATGACCGACATGATTGTGTGCATTAACCAATCATTAGGTTTTAAGTATTGATTCACAATCCTGAAAGAAACAAAAGTTTAATATAATTTGTCCATGTAATAAATAATCAGTTATTATACTGTCTCGTCAAACCTTTCATAAAAAGTATTCATGTGCTTTACTTGATGATAAAATAACTTACATGGACCAAGAAAATTGAAAATGAATCTAGTCTACATTTCAACCCAGTCTTACCCATGTACAAATATTTTGTTTTTGACATGTAAAACTGCATATGTGCGGTACCTGTCGAAGGTTTGGACACGCCTACTCATCCAGGGGTTTTTCTTTATTTTTACTATTTTCTACATTGTGGAATGGTAGAGAAGATGTCAAAACTATGAAATAACACATGGAATCATGTAGTAAACTAAAAAGTGTTAAACAAATCAGAATAGATTTTAGATTCTTCAAAGTGGCCGCCCTTTGCCTTTATGGCAGCTTTGCACACTCTTGGCATTCTCTCAACCAGCTTCATGAGGACTGCTTTTCCAACTGTCTCGAAGGAGTTCCCACATATGCTGAGCACTTGTTGGCTGCTTTTCTTTCAATCTGCGGTCCAACTCATCCCTAACCATCTCAATTGGGTTGAGGTCGGGTGATTGTGGAGGCGAGGTCATCTGATGCAGCACTCCATCACTTTCCTCCTTGGTCAAATAGCCCTTACACAGCCTGGAGGTGTGTTGAAAAACTAATGATAGTCCCACTAAGCGCAAACCAGATGGAATGGCATATCGCTGCAGAATGCTGTGGTAGCCATGCTGGTTAAGTGTGCCTTGAATTCAAAATAAATCACAGACAGTGTCACCAGCAAAGCTCCATCACACCTCCTCCATGCTTCACGGTGGGAACCACACATGCGGAGATCATCTGTTCACCTACTCTGCGTTTCACAAAGACAAGGCGGTTGGAACCAATAATCTCAAATTTGGACTCATCAGACCAAGGACAGATTTCCACCGGTCTATTGTCCATTGTTTGTGTTTCTTGGCCCAAGCAAGTCTCTTCTTCTTATTGGTGTCCTTTAGCAGTGATTTCTTGGCAGCAATTCGACCATGAAGGCACGCAGTCTCCTCTGATCAGTTGATGTTGAGATGTGTCTGTTACTTGAACTCTGTGAAGTATTTATTTGGGCTGCAATTTCTGAGGCTGGTAACTCTAATGAACTTATCCTTTGCAGCAGTGGTAACTCTTGGTCTGCCTTTCTTGTCGCGGTCCTCATGAGAGGCAGTTTCATCATGGCGCTTGATGGTTTTTGTGATTGCACTTGAAGAAGCTTTCAAAGTTCTTAAGATTTTCCGGATTGACTAACCTTCATGTCTTCAACTAATGATGGATTGTTGTTTCTCTTTGCTTATTTGAGCTGGTCTTGCCATAATATGAACTTGGTCTTTTACCAAATAGGGCTATCTTCTGTATACCACCCCTACCTTGTCACAACACAACTGATAGGCTCATACGCATTAAGAAGGAAAGAAATTCCAAATTCAAATTTTTACCAAGGCACACCTGTTAATTGAAATGCATTCCAGGTGACTATCTCGTGAGGCTGGATGGGAGAATGACAAGGGTGTGCAGTGCTGTCATCAAGGCAAAGGGTGAATACTTGAATAATCTCAAATAAACAGATATTTTGATTTGAACACTTTTCTGGTTACTACATGATTCCATATGTGTTGTTTCGTGTTTTTGATGTCTTCACTATAATTGTACAATGTGGAAAGTAGTGAAAAGTTGGGAGGGACCCTTGAATGAGTGGGTGTGTCCAGACTTTCGACTGGTACTGTACATCCAGTGACGCCATGCACCCATTATTTTAGAAGGGGCAAGGAGTACATGAGGATGCAGGGGTGGGGGGTCAGCCCCCCTCCGGAAGACGGAGAACGTATTTTTTTTTTCTCACCTGAAACAGCGCTTTCCTGCAATCTGGAGCCATAATTATTATGCCTCTTTACCTGTTCAATTGTCATTTTAATTAATGATGCACATTGATTCTTTAAAAACTTTTATGCTTAAGGAGTTTAGTTCAACTGCTACACTGGTATACTACATGACCTAAATATGTGGACACCTGCTCGTCGAACATCTCATTCCAAAATCAGGGGCATTAATTTAGAGTTGGTCCCTCCTTTGCTGCTATAACAGCCTCCACTCTTCTGGGAAGGTTTTCCAGTAGATGTTGGAACATTGCTGCAGGGACTTGCTTCCATTCAGCTACAAGAGCTTTAGTGAGATCATGCACTGATGTTGGGCGATTAGGTCTGGTTCGCCGTCGGCGTTCCAATTCATCCCAAAGGTGTTCGATGGGGTTTTGGTCAGGGCTGTGTGCAGGCCAGTCAAGTTCTTCCACACCTTCTCGACAAACCATTTCTGTATGAACCTTGCTTTATGCACAGGAGCATTGTCATGCGGAAACAGGAAAGGGACTTCCCCAAACTGTTGCCACAAAGTTGGAAGAATGTCATTGTATGCTGTAGCGTTAAGCTTTCCCTTCACTGGAACTAAGTGTTCTAGCCTGAACCATGAAAAACAGCCCCAGACCATTATTCCTCCTCCACCAAACTTTACAGTTGGCACTGCATTCGGGCAGGTAGCGTTCTCCTGGCATCCGCTAAACCCAGATTCATCCGTCGGACTGCCAGATGGTGACGCGTGATTCATCACTCCAGAGAACGCGTTTCCACTTTTCCAGTGTCAAATGGCAGCGAGCTTTACACCAGTCCAGCTGACGCTTGTCACTGTGCATGGTGATCTTAGGCTTGTGTGCGGCTGCTCGGCCATGGAAACCCATTTCATGAAGCTTCCCGACGAACAGTTATTGTGATGATGTTGCTTCCAGAGGCAGTTTGGAACTCGGTATTGAGTGTTGCAACCGAGGACAGACAATTTTTACACGCTACGTGCTTCAGCACTCAGCGGTCCTGTTCTGTGAGCTTGTGTGGCCTACCACTTCGCAGCTGAGCCATTGTTGCTCCTAGACGTTCCCACTTCACAATAACACCGCTTCCAATTGACCAGGGCAGCTCTAGCAGGGCAGACATTTGATGAACTGACTTGTTGGAAAAGGTGGCATCCTCTGACGGTGCCACATTGAATGTCACTGAGCTCTTCAGTACGGGCCATTCTACTGTCAATTTGTGTCTATGGGGATTGTATGGCTGTGTGCTCGATTTTATAAACCTGTCAGCAACGGGTGTGGCTGGAATAGTCTAATCCACTAATTTGAAGGGGTGTCCATATACTTTTGGCCATGTGGTGTGTATTGTATCATAAGACAAGAATTAAAGCAATTTTTGTATTTTCTAAAGTCTAGCAACCTTGCCAGCTAGCATGCCAGCTAAGATAGTTAGACAGGCAATTCTAACTTAATTGATAGCCTAAAATGACAAGGTAGCTAGTTACGAGGTTGTGAGATTGGGAACCCATCTACCTGGCTAGCTAAAACAAACTTTATAAAATTGCTAGGTGGCTAGTATGACAGAGAAACCTATTGTGACCACTGCACTCAGAACAGGTGCCGGTAGCAAAATGTAATAGAATTCCGAAATTGCTTAGCTGGTCCGCACTCAAAAAAGAGATTCAAGGTTAATTTTGAGTATTTATTTAATTCAAGGGTGGGTAGATAGACAAACATTACAGCCTTCATCAGTGTCATTAGCATCCCCTCTGAAGGTGCACTTCATTAATGCTTGTTTTATTTATTCGTCAAGAAGGAATCAACAAGGTTAATTTACAAACAGTCCTGCCCATCACCGACAGCTAAAATCAGATGAAACTCTGTGTGTCACTCGACACTCTCTCCTCCTTCACTAATGATACTATCTCCACACATATCTTTGCTCAGTGGTTCACCTAGGAAGGAACCACTTACTAGGAAGAATATGGGGGAGGGGGCACTGATTGGGATGCTGTATACACTTTCATCATGGTGTTAAGCTATTTTTATGGAGTATGTAGGAGAGACTATATGTGTGTGCCTGAGTGTGTGTTTGCATGTGTGTGTGTCAAAATGTGTGTGTGTCCCGTATGGGTATGACGCCTCTGCATTCATGCTTGCATCACACATGTATTATATAATAACGGTCCCGTGTGGCTCAGTTGGTAGAGCATGGCGCTTGCAACGCCAGGGTTGTGGGTTCATTCCCCACGGGGGGACCAGGATGAATATGGATGAATATGTATGAACTTTCCAATTTGTAAGTCGCTCTGGATAAGAGCGTCTGCTAAATGACTTAAATGTAAATGTATGTAAATGGTTCCAGTACCCAAAAAAGGTTGAGAACCACTGCTATACACACTACTGAACAAAAGAACCAAACATATGTTTGTGGGTTTCAATGGATCCAACAAATTGCTGGCAGATATTTTCCCCCTTGAGACTGTCCAGCCTGTCTTTATGTACATTACAGACAACTACGCCGTTCAGTCTCTCTTGGCCCATGCTAGCCCGTAGCCAAGTCTTTAACCTGCGGAGTGCACTGAAACTCCTCTCAGCCTCACATGAAGACACTGGCACCACAAACAAAATTCTGATCAGCACCTCAACTTGGTCAAACAACCCCCGCACCTCCACTGGAAGCCTCCTGAGGACCTCTGCTGCCTCTCCACTGCTGCTACAGGGGTATTTGTTGTGAAAGAGAGGGATCTGCACTAAAAGAGAATCTATGTTCAGTTCTGGGTACTGATCTAGAGACTCATCCAACTCCCCCGTGAGAAGCGCTCTTTCCAACTTTTGCAGGACGTTTTGACTGGCCTGGTCAAAACGGTCGCCAAACTGAACCTCCACACCATCCAACACTTAAAAATATTCTGCTCTATAGTGATCCACTGCTTTGCCAGAAAATCGTCTTGAGTGCGTCTCAATGGATTCAATAGAGTCAATCAATGTTGTTGCTTTCTCATACAGTGCAAGGTAGCTTTCGTCATTTCTTGTGCCTCTAAGAGATGACCGCACACACTCGACTGCAGCCTGCATACCAGAGACAGTCTGAGTTTTCTTCTGCAGTGAAATGTTTAGACATTCAAGCTCTCCAAGAACAGCAGAGGCAAGTGTGAGGCCCAACACAGTCTTGCCTTTGCTGAAGTGCTCGAATAAGCCACTGGCAGTTGAAGCTGTCTTGGATGCAGATTTTGCCATCTCCTCTAGGCTGCTTAGTACCCTCTCATACTGCCCTAGCACAGCTCTAATAGCAGTATTCCGCACAGTCCACCCTGTTGGACATAGGGGTTTCAGGGTGGTCAGATTTGTATCTTTGGACGTGGCAATTGATTCAAACATGCTCTTAAACTTTCCTGACTGGCCATAGAGGACACCTAACTGATGGACCCAGGAAAGGGAATTCCGGATCAGTGGGGAGGCTGAGCAGCCAGCCTGTGTAATCAGATTTACACAGTGTGCTCCACAATGGACATAGAGGGCTAATAGCTGCTGCCTCCTCACAATTGCCTGTGCACCTGTGTATTTTCCTGCCATGTTTGAGGCACCATCGTAACTCTGTAACTTTGCCCAGACATGGGCAAATTGAGCCTCAACAACACATCAGTTGCCACTTTCGCAATGCCCTCGCCTGTTGTCTCCGACACCCTGTATAGCCCAATAAACTCCTCGTGAGGGACAAGGTCATGGTCAACATAACGCAGACAGACACTCTCCTGTTCAGCACCAGAGACATCTTGAGTACCATCAACAATTAATGAAAATTGTACAATCGGAAGAGACCTAATCTCAGCTGCAATGCCTCGAATGACTGTATTGGCCATGATGTTCAGAATTTCATTCTGTGCTTTGGGGCCTGTGTACATTGTGGTATGCTCTGTTAACCACTTAAGTAAAATGGGATCATCCTCTTCTGCCCTAAGTTTCAAAAGCTGGTATAAATTCCCACTGTCATCCGTGTGGCCTCTAAAGGCTTGTCCCTGTCTTACTACATGCCGCACCGAACTAACAATTTTCATCAAGCAATGCCTTGCATCCTCCTGCTGTTTACCCCACGCGCTGGATAACTGGACACTGATTGGATTTAGCTGGTGTGCTGTTACAATTACAAAGTGGCGGTGGGTTTGGCAGTTTTGATGTGCTGTGAATTTTTCAATGGCTTTTCTCCAGTTCCTAAATCCTGCACTAATGAAGGCAGCATCTGCTCTTTGGCCAAAAGATGGCTGGCTTAAACCCTTTGCTACAGTGAAAACACAACACTCCTTTTATTGATGGATTATAATGTAGCCAGGGGAAATCGCGAAACCATCTCTCTTGAAACGTGAACGCTCTGTTGGCAAGAGTTTGCGGTTCTATAAATTGTGGGTGTGGCTGATAAGGTTTTGTGCCATCACTGAGGTAACTGGACAATGCTGTGCCAATGTCCCCTATACTGGTGCTGCTGGCAACAAGGGTGACACCTGGTCCTGCCGTGGCTGTGACACTGTCCTCTGAAGTCTCTCTCTTTGGCTCTTTCCCTTTCACCACCCTCACTGACTCAGTCTGTCTCCTAGAAAATAAATAAGGTGTTTGCCGTACTCCTAACTACCGGTACCTAAAACTACACAATTAATCACAACAGCAATACCATTGCCTTAAACAAATCTTAGTTTAGTCACCAGTTTAAGTTGAGAGTAGGGGTATCCATAGAATTTTCCAATGATGTCCCTTTTTTACAAGTAAAAAAAATTGAGAACGTTTCATAATGTGGCCAAACAAAGACTCAACAAACTTACCTGAGACTCCCTGTCTCTGCCAGTCTGTCCCTGCATATCTGTCCCCAGCTCTGCTGTCTGTGTGCCATCTGTTGCCTGCTCTGCCTAATGACATCATTGTGAAACATTTACATTAGCATTTCACTTCTTTCTTATTAACATTTTATCAACTAGTCTTTGAGATATTAGGCTACTAGAGTTCTTACTTTGCGTTTTGATGTACTGAAAAATACTCTGATGTCTGTCTTTTTACTTTTTTCTGCCATTTTTCTACCTGGCTGGCTGGCTGGCCGGCCTAGCTGCACACACACACATTTACACAACACATGCTGCAACCTTTTGTAATTTTAATATAGTTTGTTTCATATTGGCTGGCTTCCAACAATAGCTGAATTTGTAAAGCTAGCGAGCACCAATTCCGTTTCTGTGGTGTTTGCTATAATCTTTGCTACCTGGTTAAATAAAGGTGAAATAAAATACAAAAAGTTCACTAGCGACAATTTAGCTTTTGCAACGAGACCATTAAATATATTTAAGACAATGGTATAAGAGAGTGTAGTTCTGTTCAGTTTGGACTTCAGTTTATCGCTAACCTTATCACAGGGACTTTGAAGCACTACAGCTGCATGCTGATCTTGGAATAAACTGACGATAGCAAAGATTCCATCTTTCACGACGCCACATAAATGGAATAGGTACTAGCTAGCTTGATAGTTAATGTTTGCTTTAGTTTGCGCGCTAGCTCTGCAAATTCAGCTAGTGTGTGAACCCTGCCAACATAAAAATAAAAAAACATTGCAATGGCGCGATTGACTGGATTAACCTCACGTCAGTTACGTACATTGAGTGCCTTTTGGACAGTAGATACGAACCCTCTATTACCTTGCCAGCTAAAGAACTGGCAGTGTATCAAACCATCGTGAGGCAAAGGGCGGGGGAGGTCGCAATCTTTTGAAACTTAAAAACGCGCTATTAAGTGTCTATAATCAGCACAAGTGCTTTCATTGCGTATTATTAATATTATTGAAATTACATAGTTATGTTTACAGTGATATATTGGGGGGACAAATCATATTTTTCCCAGGATGGGGGTGGTCGTGTCCCCCCTGGGATTTCCGCCTATGCCGTCATCGCCCCCTCACCCTCTCTAAAGATAACCTTTGGGCCGACTGGGAGCCCAAGGCTGGTTAGGAGACACTATTATGTAATTGTGATTAACTGAGAGAAAATTATGGTAGCACTGTGATTCATTAATCATATGCTGCCTTCCCAGCTCCTATGTCCTTACCTCTTTCTTCCTCTGTTTTTATAATGCACAACATATGTGCATTGAACTACAGATTGAACATGTATTTAGAATATTATAATATTTATAATGCATGTATTTATAACACTTGGACAATTAACTTCTTTCAATAAAGGGTTTTACATTCTCTACTGGTTAAAATGAAGGCTTTCATTTGATGAAATACTACACCCTATCCTGTGTTTATCAGATCAATGCAGATGATGGAAATTAGATATTGAGATGAACCGGTTTGAGTATGTACATGATGCATAGGAAGTGTAGTGTACTGTTTTTAAAAATTATATTTCTGTGTATATGAATTACAAATCAGCCTTTAACTAGTTAAATCATGTTTCTAGTCTATTGCATAGTTACAATGTGTAACCATTGATGTCCCAGGACCTAGACTCGTAAACACTGTTGAAGTGTATCATTGTAATACATACATGCAGACACAGCATCATTCAAAGACTGGAATTTTATGCTCCTGGTATTGGATATGACTGAAAAATTATCTCAAAGACATTCATACCTGAACTGTACCTTCATGCCACAGAGTACATGACCAGTGAATATATTAAATATACAGGCTACAATGTGGGGATCTCATGCATGGTAATAACTACATGTATATATGACTTCCTTGGCACAAAGTTATATTATATTATACTCAATCCATAGCCTTCATTAATGTCATTGAGTGTTTTGAAGTTGATACAACTGGCTATGATAGCTAGGTTCTGAACTAATATGTATACCAAATGTTTTAGGGTCTATACACATAGCTAGCTACACATCCATAGGCATACAGGTATTTTTTATCCTCCACTGCACAATAAGCAAGAAAATAGCTAGCTAGCTACGTTATTTAATCTATCTGCATTGCATGGCAAATATCAGCAAGGCAAGATCACAAAATTGTACATTCAATTTGCAGTGAATGCTTTAGCTAGCTAGATTCTGTACATCCACTGTTTCACAAGACGACAGCCTGGTTTGCTGGTTGTTTCAGGAGTCCCTAAAACATTAAACAACCAGAATTAAATGTTCATACTCATGTCACAACAACCATAAAGCTGGCCAGCTAGCTGGCTAATGTTAGCTAGTCTGCTAAATCGCGATTTCCGTAAATTAACCACCCGATATGATTGGTCATCGCCGCTGGTGATTTGCATAAAGTTGGGAAAGCGTGTCTTTTTCACCGCCTCCCAGGCCACATTCGCACCGCCCAAATGTCCCCCCGCTCTCCTTCCATTGAAATTAATGGAAAGCGGTGTTTCACCGCGTGCTAGTGAACGTGGGGCATCTAGTAGGGGTCTCTCGAGATCAGGGAACGTTCTCCTGCCCACTCCCAAGCTGTGTTCGAATACTCATACTACCCACACTAACCGTACTATTTGTGACGTTAATTGAGTATATAGTATGCTTATTGGTCATAGTATGGATATATTTATTATATCCATACTAGTTAGCTAACTACCTAACAATTTACAAGTTCCCCAGATGTCGAACTAAATTCGCCAAAATATGACGTTTACACGCAGAGGACACTATTTCCGTGCTTTAGGGCCGACAATGCAATTCTTCAGGAAATGGGCGTGGTTCCACATCGTTTTCAGATTTCAAGAAAATGGCGAAAAATATGCAGCAAAGTCCAACAGCGGATACAAATTCATTGCTTTAACTAATTATGACAAATGTTAACAAAATGTTGAGAAATGTAATAAAATAATGACTTTTCCAGTAAGTTACCTTACACGTTGTTGGCTGACAATTTGCTACCTACGCTATCCTTACGAACCACAGCATATCATTACAGCAGTATGAACAGGTGTGCCGAAAATCGTTCTTCATTGCTGCGACTTGATTGCTAAAACTTGAGATTTCTGCTCTTCACTCTGTTGTCAGTTTAGCCTACATTTCACTGATCTTAGTAGCAGAAATAATTTTTGTCTGTAGTTTTTGGTTTGGCTATTTGTTTCAAGTGTATGTGGCGGTTCTAGCTTGTATGGCGCCCTGGGCGGCTGCCATTGTCGCCCATACCTAAATCCGCAAATGATTTTGTAGTCTATAAATACATATTTTAGCCAAACTTCGTCATCTCTCCCATGTCTTATTCGACTAGTATTTTTGAAAGTGTAAGGATAATAATTCAGCCATAGTAATGAAATGTTTATTGCTTGCTAACATGTTACTCCGTCCTCTATGTTTAATATAACACACATACATTCATTATTACTTTCAGATGCCTATCCTGACGTGAAGTTTGTTCTATAGAAGGTATTTGACTCTGATGTGTGCCACAAAGTATTTGACTCCAGCCACAAAATTAAGGAAATTAGGAGGGCCTTACACCCATTACAGGGGGGTTCTGGCAGGGCGAGATTTTCGGCACAACACCTGTATGTTAGCTACCTAACGTTAGTTGGCTACTTATACATCAAACTTGCCAGTATATTAACTATATGCTATCTAACTACCCAACGTTTATTGACTTAATTATTCCATTCTTAGCTAAATTGTATTATCGTTGTGCGTTCTCAATGAACGTTGGGTGCTTTCGTAAATTCGCTCTGGCTATCTACTCCGATTGTGTACCAGTCCAGAGCCAGAATAATGCATTTACGAGCGCTCAACAGCGGTTGAATATGGTCGACAAAAAAGCGTCATTAAATTGTTGCCACCAACGCTCTGGACAACATAACTGCCTAACCAGCTCTGCTATGGCGAGTAAAATGGTCAGAGTGGTGTCACTCATTTGTGTCTGGAAGTAGCTAGCCAACGTTAGCATGGTGCTTGACTACCGTTGTAAGGTCAGAACGCTCAAATCCTACTCCTCGGGCCGAGCGTCCAGTGTGCGCTCCGACTTTCCAAACGGACAATGACAACGCTCTGAATTTACGAGCGGACTCTGACACTCCAGGTTGAATTTAAGAACACACCCGAAGTCGTAAAATGTCTAACTAGTAATTTGTTATGCTAACTAGCTAGCAAGAGGTTGCATAGCAACAACTTCAACTTCCGGTAGACCGGCACGCTCAACTGAAAGGATACTGTTCCGTTTACAGTATACTACAATTAACTAATAGTATGTAGTATATACTCATTAAATATGTAGAATACAGTATGTTAGTATGGGTATTCGAACACAGCTCCAGTGATCAACCCCTGCAGCATGTTTTGTAGTTGTCATGGTAACAATTTACTAGTTCCGTCAACAAAATCGCCGGAGAGACTCCTCGTCAAGGTCCATGTGAAACAGTTGGGAAACTTGATGGGATGCAGGACAAATAGAAGTATCTGGCTGGGAAGAAGCTTGTTTTGTATCCAAGTATGTTGGCCAGTCAGACTAGAAATAAACCACAATGTCGCGAGTTTACGGGACCAACACCTCATTCAGTGGCGGTGGTAAGTTCAATACAAACTCTGTGACTAGTTAACGTTAATAAGCTTAGCTACATGTTGTACATAGCTAAACAAACGTATTGTTTTGTAAAATTAGAGAGTAAGCATATCTAACAATTCTTTTTAAAATTGTTTTTACCGACCCCAGTTGACCTGGGTAGGAAAATTGGCCCTTAGCCAGATAGATTCCTGTGTGACAGTTCTGTACAATGTTTTAGTTAAAGCAAATAACTACAGTAGGGCCTTGAGTTTTCCTTGGCCAGGTCACTTGGTCAGGAGAAACTGCTGCCTCCCATAAACATAATTACTAAACCCTTACCAACATTTTCCAGAGGGCGAGGTTCCCATCATCCAGGCCTCCAGACTACCTCATCCTGGAGAGAAGGAAACAGGAGGAGGCCCGGGACAAGGTGTTGGAGTTCACCAAGTACCAGAACACCTGTGACCTTAAGACGCGCTGGGAGAAGAACTCTGACCGGCGCATTGTGTTGGGAACCATTGAGAGACGGGTCAAAGATGCCATTGGGCAGTATCAGATGACCATCAATGAGAGGAGGGAGAGGTCTGTGACAAATCTTTTGGTTGAGTTCCCATAACAGCTGATCATATTTTTTAAGAGGTATTTCAATTGCTCCATGTCTGTCTATCACCCCTGTCTCCCTTAGACTGCATGATATGTTGGGGGCAGAGGAGAAGGAACTGCTGAGAGAAATGGAGACCAAAAAGGAGACAGTGCTGGAGAGACAAGCCAAGATGCGAGAGAGAGCCAAGTTACTGCGAGAGAGGAGGGAGAGTGAAAGGCTAAGTGTGGTTGAAGACAAGCTTGAACAGCAATTCAGGTAGAGAGAACAACTAAAGGGATTTTCTACAAGACAATGTTGCAGCTTTCTTTTATATGTGTGTGTTAAAACCTCTATACAAATGGACCAATTTCAGAGAGCGGAGTGAGGAGCTCCGGGCTGAACAGACTCGACGCAGGCAGGACGAAATTTGCACAGAGCGGGCTGCGCAGCTATGTACACGGCAGGTGACGCAGCGACAGAAAGAGGAGGAGGAGCAGCTCTTTGCTCAGCTGTGGGAGAGCGACCGGCGAGCCAAGGAGGAGCGGGAGGGCCAGGATGCGCAGAGGCAACGCCAGAGTAACTTGCAGCAGCTGGCCTACCTGCGTGTTCAGATGGAGGCTGCCGAGCAGCAGAGAGAACAGGCCAAGCAGCTCAAAGAGGAAGAGGCCCTGCTACTGGTAGGCAAATTCAGCCTGTAATTGAGATGTTTCTCTCTGTGTCTGTGTCGGTTTCTGCTTTGTGATCACTAATTGAGCCCTCTCTCTTTTTCTCTGTGTGTGTCCCAGAGGGAGCAGAGAGAGATGCTGCATCTGGAGGAGCAGAGAGAGCGCCGTCAGAAGCTCCAGGGTCAGGAGAGCCGGCGCAGGCTGCTCGACCACTCTCTGAGGCTGAAAATGAAGCGCCAGGCCAGGGAGCAGCAGGACGAGCTGGCCCTGGACATGAGCATGCTCGAGCATCTGCTGACGGAGGAGAGAGATGAGAAACAGGGCAAGGTCACGAGGAAGGTGGGAAAGTGGAGTCGTATTAGCATGTTAAATTACCACATTGTCACTCTATTTGGCACACAAAGAAATCTTATTAAACTAAAAGAGGCAGAGGATAACTGACTGAGTGTGTGTGTGTGTTTCACAGCTTGAGCTGCGAGAGGAGCAGAGTAGGTACCAGCAGTACCTGGCCGATCAGCTTGAGGAACAGAAGAGACAGGAGGTGGAGACAGAGCAGCTGATCGAGGCAGAGCTAAAGCAGACCTGGGCCCGGAGGGCAGAGCAGTGTCACAAAGAGAAACACGCCAGGGATAGGCTGATGAAGGATGTGATGGACACACGCCGCCTGCAGATCCAGGAGAAATGTAAGAAAGCGGAAGAGAGGGAAGCAGATCTGTCACTTGGGCAGGTCCTTTGTGACAGTGCAGTTGATTTACAGTATACAATGACTTGTTTATATCACAAGTCATCTTTTAAATAGGATGTGGTCTCATGGTGTGTGTACTTGTGTATTTGTGCTTCTTTTTTAGTGGATTTGAACAAGCAGAAACAGGCTCAGCTGGCCGAGGAGAGAGACGAGCTAAACAAAACCATACAGGAGAACCAACTGCTAGATGAGAGAGAGAAAACTCGGTATGCATAATGTGATCAAAGATTCTGACATGCGTCCTCTCACAGAAATACACAATCATTTTACCCTTTTTCACACACAGCAGAAGACTTCACAATTAATACATATCTCTGCTTTCCTCTCCCAGTCTGAGACAGGGCTGTCAGGAGTTCCAGGCAGACCTGCTGGCCCAGATGATGTACCAGCAGCAGTTGCGTGATGAGGGGAGATCTCAGACAGAGCAGGAGCACCAGCAAGGCCTGGTCTACCAGGAGCAGTACAACAGAAAGATGCAGGAGATCCTCTCCAGGCCTACCTCACACACCAGGGCTGTCCACCCCTTCAGGAGAACCTCTTCCACTAACCCACAGGGACAGTTTAGCTTGGAGTAACCTAGCATGTGAAGTAAAGCAAATGCATTTATGGCCTGGCTCGGCAGGGAACACATACTTTCGTAATTCAGACAACGTACACAAACACTAATCTCTAAAAATTATACACCCACACGAACACACGCCTAACCCTGTCTTACCTCACAAACATACATCTCCGGCAAGTGCTTTATGTGTAATCCTCTTAAGACAAATCGGAAATTAGCTGTCCCAAGTTTCTCAGAAAATGGCTAATGGATATTAAATTCAAATAAAATAAATGTAATCATATTTTTGAGTTCAGAAAATGTTTCCATTTTGCTCCTTGGCAGAGTGCTGTATTGCATACATTGATGGAGGATTTCACCAGGAACAAAGCTGTTCATATTTTGTTCAGTAGGTAGCGCTGAAAATGTATTTTTTCAGTTCAATTTCAGGAACTCTTTTTGAGCAAATTGTTGGTATATTAAATGTACCTATTTTAAGGATAAGTCGATTTTCAATTGAATAATATTACTGTGGAGGCGGAGGCCTGCCTGCATACACATGAAGAGAGCAGTGTCTTTGGATTTCATTGCACTGTAATGTAATCTCACGTGATGGCAAACATAACATTGTTGGGTAATACAGGGATAAAGTCTGAAATACATTATGTGTCATGAGCATAAGTTGCTTTCTCTGGATATAGTTACAGCAAGTGAAGGCAGAGAAAGATGCAAGAAAAACTATCTTGTCGAGTGTGAAAGTGTGTCTGTGTGTGTGACATTTAAATTAATGCATCATGTGCTATATAAATCTACCAAGCAAAAATTAGATGTGCCTGTATTTAGCATGTTAAATAAGGCATGATTTAGTGGTGCCAAAAATAAGAATTGGGCTAAAAGCTTATTGTATCACCCAACTCGACTAACTGGATTTTAGTGCCATACTGCCATTAAGTCTATTATGCTTAGACTCATCACATGGCACATACCTGTAGGTAGTTGAGCAGGTGATAGGAATTCAGTGGTTAGTCTGACTTGAGTTACCAGAAAAGGTTGTTAGTGGCATGTCAAAGCATTGAGTCCTATTATCTCAGTGTCATTTCCCAAAGCAACCCATGGTGTTAGCCCCAACGTTGGGACCACCTGCTGTGGAATGAGGCATACACAACTCTCCAAACGGATTGCTGTGGGAAATATTTCACAAGCACTGAGTAATGTCTATCCTCTTTGTAACCGACTGTTTTAGGCCTATTTCATAACACAAACCCTTTTCCTTACAAACCCTTTTAATTATCAGTGCTAGTTATCAATACTACTGTAATTCAATGTGACCTTCAGTAGAATGTATACATTACAAATTGTAGAATGTTGAAAAATAATTGTGTATTCTTGTACAAGGCATGGAGCAAATAACACATTACTAGTCATTTTCCTTGTGACCTGTTCCATCTGTGATCTCTGTTCTCTTTATTTTTTTAATTTCACCTTTATTTAACCAGGTAGGCTAGTTGAGAACAAGTTCTCATTTGCAACTGCGACCTGGCCAAGATAAAGCATAGCAATTCGACACACAACAACACAGAGTTACACATGGAATAAACAAAACATACAGTCAATAATGCAGTAGAAAAAAAGATTAAAAAAAGTATATATACAGTGAGTGCAAATGAGGTAAGATAAGGGAGTTAAGGCAATAAAAAGGCCATGGTGGCGAAGTAATTACAATATAGCAATTAAACACAAGAATGGTAGATGTGCAGAAGATGAATGTGCAAGTAGAGATACTGGGGTGCAAAGGAGCAAGATAAATAAATAAATACAGGATGAGGTAGATAGATGGGCTGTTTACAGATGGGCTATGTACAGGTGCAGTGATCTGTGAGCTGCTCTGACAGCTGGTGCTTAAAGCTAGTGAGGGAGATATGAGTCTCCAGCTTCAGTGATTTTTTGCAGTTCGTTCCAGTCATTGGCAGCAGAGAACTGGAAGGAAAGGCGACCAAAGGAGGAATTGGCTTTTGGGGGTGACCAGTGAGATATACTTGCTGGAGCGTGTGCTACGAGTGGGTGCTACTATGGTGACCAGTGAGCTGAGATAAGGCAGGGCTTTAATTTTTATTTTTTTATTTGAATGATTGTAATGGGTGGAATGTATTTTGACTGTGCCTGCATACTTTTCAGATTCCATATAGCAGCCTGGTAGGTGAAGTCAATCAACACCCCATACCTGCAGAAGGAGTGGTTGGGAGTGTAGTCATGGCATGATATTGGAATGGATTTTTTCTTCTTTCTAAATAGCCTGCTGACAGTAATGACTTGAGGACAGTATGATCTGGATCGTGGAATAATCACAGCTACCTCTGAATACTCTAGCAGAATCTTCTACTACATACAGTATCTAAGGACTATAACGTCATAATGAAAAGGCAAGTGAAGGAACATAACGCCATAATGAAAAGGCAAGTGAAGGAACATAACACCATAATGAAGAGACAAGAGGGGAAGATTGACTATGAACTCTACTGCAAGGTAACATACTACTGCTGTAGACCTACAGTGCATGTTGTATTTTGTGATATTGTTGATCATAGTGGGACGAAATGCGGAACAGGATGTATAAATGATGCTGTGTTTTATAAAGTCTAATTTCCCCAAATATTGTAACCTTGCAGCTGTCATGGACATAAAACTTCAAATTTTAAGCATGACATTTTTATAGGCTTCAGGTACCAGCCTAGTTCCTGTTACAGATTGTACTACTACAATCAAAGATAACACTCTGACGTGTTGATGCTTGCCTTGAACTAAGATACTAGGTCCACTGAGTTCAGGAAATCATAGTAATTGATTATCCATACCTTTGCTATTCAGAATGATTTTGTGGGGTGGAGCAAAAAGTTGCGTTAATTTCATTAAGATTCCCGAAATGTGTCAAGATAAATCATATAATAGCCATACATATAGGCCTATATTAGAAGTTTTCAATGTAACATTATGACCTAAACCCATAATTGGATCTACCCCTCCACAGTCCACCATGGTATCCCCACTGTTAATGTTCGTTCTAATCTAGAGCGTGGAATAAATTGTAGTGCGCTGATGAGCCAGATGGGGTCTCGTGCGGTACTCCGGTACAGCCTGAGCCATTGCCAGTCAACATGACTTGAGTCCATGGATACGACGGGGAGGATCTAAAGGGAAGCTATTGATCAACTATTTATAGTTTATGTATTTGCACTTATAACCTACTGGGGCTGGCTACCCATATCCAGTCGTCATTCGTTGGCGTTTTTCATTATTGAGTAATATAAGGGGGATCAAGCAAAACTGAGTTGTTACGCAACTCATCCACGTGAAGACACCTGCCGTTCGTGACCAGGAAAGGGGTCGGAAGTGGCTAACATATTTAACTCAACTCTGGACGACGACACGGGAATATGACGACGAAATAAACTTCTAATTAGATGAAACAACTTTATGGGATTATCAACAATCATGAGATATTGTCATTTATAAAACGCTGCAGTTACTTTTCAGTTTTCGTTGATAGTGTTGGACCATGTCGGTAAACGAGTTATATTCAAAGGTGAGTGCTTTGTACAGTAATTGATTCTTTATATACACTTCTTTCTCCTGTCCAGTTCCATTTCGTGTTGCATAACTGCATAATTATTGTGGCAACCTCTTGGGCCACAACATCTATAGAGGGTGTAATTGTAGAATTCGCCATTGTAGCCAGTTTCCTGCTTGGATGTCATGTATTTTAATGCAGGCATAATGACAAGTGTTCAGGAAGAAATCGAGCGCCAGCCATCCCAGTTCTGCTTGCTCGGATGTCATTGCAGCTTGTTTGACAGGTGCACGAGCAAGTTTAGTTTCGGTCTGGTATCGGTGTTCGGTTGTAGTTTACTGTTGTCTTCTAGCCTTGTGGGCTACTGCTGGACCTAGTTGTGTCCGTAATAGTAAAATCATACATTTTCAATACTGACTAGTCTTAAGATAAAATAACTGATATTATCTTATTAAAGGAAAGTGAGTCAAAGCATTCATAATCTGATTGTACAGTATCTCCCAGGCGGCAGTGAGTTTTGAACACGGGATAGATAATTGCAAACAATTTATACTGAAGCTGCTTTGTGAAGAGGGTCAAAAGAGGCGTTTTAATCATGGATTGATTGAGTATTCTATTTCTAGTGGGAACATGCTTTATGCAGTAACACAGGCTTGTGCCCAATCCTCAAAAAGGGCTAATATACCCCTACCCGAGGTATAACAAAGCACAACCATTTTTTCCCCCTTATCTCGAAGGTCTCTCATATACGAAATGGATGGTTGTATAAAAACATTTTACTGGAGAAGTGTTTAAATTGATAGATATTGTGACACACCACCTTAACTCAAACAGTGCAGAATAATGCTTGGCTGATGGATTTGGGGCTGGGCCACATAAACTCAACCCAAATTGTGGAATAAAAGTAGTAAATTGAATGCCCTACATACCCAAACAAACAGCATTAGGATATCTTAATTAAAGCTTTTTGGAAATATAGACCTGTAAACACAGAGATAAAATAGGTGTAAATATCAATAGAAACATTGCCAAGTCAAATTTGCTCTCATTCAGGGCTGTCTGGTCCTGCCTGGGAAAAAAACATACAGCAACGCATGTTTTTTGATGTTGTGGCTATTGTAATTTGCTCTAAGGAAAACACCCCCTAAACTCAAAAAGTGCAGAATAATGCCTGACAGGAGGGACATGGGCCACACACTCATGTAACCCAAAATGGAAAGCTCTGGTATTGCTGAAATGTTGTAATACAAGTGGTCAGTTGTCTACCCTACATACACAAACAAATAACATTAGCATATCTTAATTCCCTTTGGAAATTTAGACCTAGCATGAAAATATAACATTCATCATAATAATTAATAGTTTAACTTCACTTGGTCCTGCTTGACAAAAATGCATACAGTTACATTTTTTATTTTAATGTTGTGCCTACTGTAATCAGCTCTAAGGCAAGTGGGCTCAGACACTAAAGACTGTCATGTTTTTTTCCAGCCAAAGGCTCCTCTGTTTAGCCCCTACTCTTGCAATTACATTAGGCCCCCCCCCCCCCTAGATTTGACTCCAAATCCAATATGGCTGCCACATTGCAATTAAATGGTGGTTTAATTACCTGTATTTGTACACGTTTTAAATGAGAAATGTCAGATTTGTGTACTGTACTTATGACCTGTACTCAAGATAATTTTTGTGTACTTCAACTATGTTAGGAATTCATGAATACACTCAAACACCTTTGTCTGGATATATAAAAAGGCAGCAGACTGCTTGGCATGGCAACACCAAGTAGTTATTCCAAGTCACAAGCCTCTGAGGATCAATGAGGCGACTGGGAGGCTCCAACAACAGGACAGATAATCTAACCCTGGACTCTGACACCGTCTCCCTAGCTCTACAACTTGCCTCCGCTGTGGTATAACTTGCACCTCCAGGATTGGGCTCTCAAATCACCTCCTTATCATTTAGAAGTGAGCTTTGATTCATTGCTAGTCTAATATGTCTGCCTGAATCTAACATGACCTTTTGCTGGCTCACTGCATTTCTGATGTTTATTGGGATGTTCTGGTGCACTCTTATCCTGTTTGGGTTGAGCTGGCACATTGCTTCTTCCAGACTTTCATGTCCACCATCCTGGCTATCTGACTTGGACTTGCTGTACATCTTGACTTGGTGACAGTTATGGTGTATGGGGAGGATGCAACCACACATAAACAAGCTCATAAGGCAGGTGTTCACTACAATGAACCAACACAACCTGAAACTCATTGACAAGAAATGCCATCAACTTATTGGGCCTTCACATGCCATCCTGGATCTCCCAGAACTGTCCTTGATAGGCCCAATCCACTATCAGTCCTTCCCTCATGTAGTTACTAGAGACAGACACACCATGGAACTGGACTGCCACATGTCAGGAGGCCATTCAACAGCAAAAATGCCATCTGGACATTGCTGGCGTGCATTGTCCTCATATGTACGTACTGTATTTGGCTACCAACCATGGCTGGCCAAGCCATGTGATACCTGAACTGGACTCACTTGTGAAGAATGGCCTTTTCTGCTGACGTGACTCATGCTTTGGTCTGGGAAAATCCCAACATCCCTATGAGGACATATGTCATTTATGGCAAATGAGGAACCTTAGGATGGTAAAACTTGCTGTATGTGATCGTTTATGGTGGCTGGGTATTGACTATGAGAGCGGTCTTTGTGCGTCATGCTTAGTCTGTTCCACCTCCTCTGCAACCCTTTTACTGTCCATCAAATCCCAGGTATCGTCTTCAAATGTACAGTGGGGAGAACAAGTATTTGATACACTGCCGATTTTGCAGGTTTTACTACTTACAAAGCATGTAGAGGTCTGTAATTTTTATCATAGGTACACTTCAACTGTGAGAGACGGAATCTAAAACAAAAATCCAGAAAATCACATTGTATGATTTTTAAGTAATTAATTTGCATTTTATTGCATGACATAAGTATTTGATACATCAGAAAAGCAGAACTTCATATTTGGTACAGAAACCTTGGTTTGCAATTACAGAGATCATACGTTTCCTGTAGTTCTTGACCAGGTTTGCACACACTGCAGCAGGGTTTTTTGGCCCACTCCTCCATACAGACCTTCTCCAGATCCTTTAGGTTTCGGGGCTGTCGCTGGGCAATATGGACTTTCAGCTCCCTCCAAAGATTTTCTATTAGGTTCAGGTCTGGAGACTAGCTAGGCCACTCCAGGACCTTGAGATGCTTCTTACGGAGCCACTCCTTAGTTGCCCTGGCTGTATGTTTCGGGTCGTTGTCATGCTGGAAGACCCAGTCACGACCCATCTTCAATCCTCTTACTGAGGGAAGGAGGTTGTTGGCCAAGATCTCGCGATACATGGCCCCATCCATCCTCCCCTCAATACGGTGCAGTCGTCCTGTCCCCTTTGCAGAAAAGCATCCCCAGAGAATGATGTTTCTACCTCCATGCTTCACGGTTGGGATGGTGTTCTTGGGGTTGTACTCATCCTTCTTCTTCCTCCAAACAGGGCGAGTGGAGTTTAGACCAAAAAGCTCTATTTTTGTCTCATCAGACCACATGATCTTCTCCCATTCCTCCTCTGGATCATCCAGATGGTCATTGGCAAACTTCAGACGGGCCTGGACATGCGCTGGCTTGAGCAGGGGGACCTTGCATGCGCTGCAGGATTTTAATCCATGACGGCGTAGTGTGTTACTAATGGTTTTCTTTGAGACTGTGGTCCCAGCTCTCTTCAGGTCATTGACCAGGTCCTGTCGTGTAGTTCTGGGCTGATCCCTCACCTTCCTCATGATCATTGATGCCCCACGAGGTGAGATCTTGCATGGAGCCCCAGACCGAGGGTGATTGACTGTCATCTTCAACTTCTTCCATTTTCTAATAATTGCGCCAACAGTTGTTGCCTTCTCACCAAGCTGCTTGCCTATTGTCCTGTAGCCCATCCCAGCCTTGTGCAGGTCTACAATTTTACCCCTGATGTCCTTACACAGCTCTCTGGTCTTGGCCATTGTGGAGAGGTTGGAGTCTGTTTGATTGAGTGTGTGGACAGGTGTCTTTTATACAGGTAACGAGTTCAAACAGGTGCAGTTAATACAGGTAATGAGTGGAGAATAGGAGGGCTTCTTAAAGAAAAACTAACAGGTCTGTGAGAGCTGGAATTCTTACTGGTTGGTAGGTGATCAAATACTTATGTCATGCAATAAAATGCAAATTAATTACTTAAAAATCATACAATGTGATTTTCTGGATTTTTGTTTTAGATTCCGTCTCTCACAGTTGAAGTGTACCTATGATAAAAATTACAGACCTCTACATGCTTTGTAAGTAGGAAAACCTGCAAAATCAGCAGTGTATCAAATACTTGTTCTCCCCACTGTATATGTGTGTGGAGCTGTGCTATGTCCCTCACAACCAACGCTTCTTAGTCATAGTCTTTGTGGTGCAGCGGTCTAAGGCACGGCATCTCAGTGCAAGAGGCGTCACTGCAGTACCTGGTTCGAATCCATGCTGTATCACATCCGGCCGTGATTGGGAGTGCCATAGGGCGGCGCACAATTGGCCCAGCGTCGTCCAGGTCTGGCTGGGGTAGGCCGTCATTGTAAATAAGAATTTGTTCTTAACTGACTTGCCTAGTTAAATAAAGGTTAAATAAAATAAAAAAATAGCTACACTCTAACTAACCTCTAAATTGAAGTCACCCTCACAGGTTCTGTCATTCTACATCTCCTGCTTGTTGTGCCCCAGTCGCTAATCAATGCCAACCACCCACAGATAATATTGGCGAAATTATCATCCTACCTGACTTCCAAAGGAATATAAAGAAATATGTAGGACGTGACCTGCAGGACATTTTGCCACATTCAACATATATAAAAATAAAAAAACCACCCACAGGCCATTTATGCATTGGAAAGATCTAAAGGCAAGTCTGTTTTTGACAGCCCTTTCACAGACTGTCCTTCACATCCAGACAACCAACCATTCCACTACTGGTGTATCCCCAGCAACATTCATGCTGGGATAAAATTCCAGTTACCGTAGTCAATGCAACTCCGGGATGCTGGCCTTCTAGGCAGAGTTGCAAAGAAAAAGCCATATCTCAGACTGGCCAATAAAAAGATTGATGGGTAAAAGAACAGACACTGGACAGAGGAACTCTGCCTAGAAGGCCAGTATCCCGGAGTCGCCTCTTCACTGTTGACGTTGAGACTGGTGTTTTGCGAGTACTATTTAATGAAGCTGTCAGTTGAGGGTTTGTGAGGCGTCTGTTTCTCAAAGTAGACACTCTAATGTACTTGTCCTCTTGCTCAGTTGTGCACCGGGGCCTCCCACTCCTCTTTCTATTCTGGTTAGAGACAGTTTGCGCTGTTCTGTGAAGGGAGTAGTACACATCATTGTACGAGATCTTCAGTTTCTTGGCCATTTCTTGCATGGAATAGCCATCATTTCTCAGAACAAGAATAGCCTGACGAGTTTCAGAAGAAATGTCTTTGTTTCTAGACATTTTGAGCCTGTAATCGAACCAACAAATGCTGATGCTCCAGATACTCAACTTGTCTAAAGGCCAGTTTTATTGCTTCTTTAATCAGGACAACAGTTTTCAGCTGTGCGTTTTCTAATGATCAATTAGCCTTTTAAAATGATAAACTTGGATTAGCTAACACAACGTGCCATTGGAACACAGGAGTGATGGTTGCTGATAATGGGCCTCTGTACGCCTATGTAGATATTCCCCCAAAAATCAGCCGTTTCCAATTACAATAGTCAATTACAATAGTCATTTACAACATTAACAATGTCTACACTGTATTTCTGATCAATTTGATGTTATTTTAATGGACAAAAAATTTGCTTTTCTTTCAAAAACAAGGACATTTCTAAGTGACCCCAAACTTTTGAACGGTAGTGTATACACTACTAGAGTAGCTGACTGTTTTATTACGGTTGCTTTCCTGTTACTTGGTTACGATACTGTGTGTTGTGAAGGCTTGTTATTATATTTGAAGGTATTGCCCCTTGTTGATATGAATGAGATTAAAACATGAACACACATTGTGGCTATTCAAACACAACAGAGGCATGACAGTGCCACTCATTGTCCTTGATATACCAAGAGCCTTATGAAACCATTTCAAAGACAGAATAACAAAATTAACAAGGGCTATTTATATGCAGGCTAAGGTGTTTGAGGGTAATCATGTTGGCCATATTGGAATCCGAATATAGTTGATTCACAATTAGGCATGAGGGTTGTACACAATTGTGAATAAATGCCTCTCATTTACAAAATTCATATTTGCAGGTGACTTAACCGTGATCAAATGTTATTATGGCAGCCATAATTAGATTTAGGATTTGAGGCAAAATATAAAGATAATCTGTGATTGCCCCTTTGACCTAATTGCAATCCTTTAAGGAACCTTGGACCCCAAAAGTTTTTTTATATGGGTGTTTGTTGTTTTCCTTAGAGCCAATTACAATAGCCACAACATCAAAGAATGTGTAACTGTATGTATTTCTTTCAGGCAGGACCAGACGGCATTGAATGAGAGCAAATTTGACTTGGAAAGTTTTCTATTGAACAGCTACCAAAACGTGAAGTTCATCATAAATATTCGTAGTTGATATTGCCGTCTATTGTATCTGTGTGTTTACAGGTCTACATTTACAAGATGCTTTAACATATGCTAATGTTGTTTGTTTCGGTATGTAGGGCAGATAATTGTCTCCTTGTATTCCAAATTCGAGCAATATCAGAGTTTGCAGTATTGGGTTACATGAGTTTATGTGGCCCACTCCCCCTCCAGCCAGGGATTATTCTGTACTGATTGAGTTAAGGGGATGTCACAACATCTATCAATTTAACCACTTTTGATATAAAATATTTGTATACAACCATCCTTTTCATATATAGGAGACCTTTAGAGATATGGAAAAATGTGATTGTTTCGTTATACCTTTGGTAGGGTTATGTAAAACATTTTGGGGGCCTTGCCACTAGCCTATTTTCCAATACTGGGGGCCCACAGTTGAATGAACATGCAACAATAACTTGAGCTGACACCATTACACACATTACAGACAATTGATGGGTTACTGGCCTACTCTCTGACATAGATTGTTGTGTGAAATTAGTACTTTGAATTTATACTTCGTATTTTGTTCCAATTGTTATGAAATATTATAGTTTCTTGTGGTGTAGGCCTATGTGTTGATTAACCTCGAAGATTTGTGTACACCACTGGAATGACTCATTTCAGGAAGACAACTAGCCCAATGAAAGACACTAACTGCCTTCAGCGCCTAGTGACGATAGTGTCTCCTGGCCGGGGGAGTTGTTTAAAAGCCCTGATGCTTGCTCTAAACAGTAACACTCATCGCTTGCGGCACAGTTTTGGAAACATAAGGAACGTGTCTTTCATATCAGCGAGAAATAATTTTCAAAAACAAAATGTTTAATTTACTTCATACCTTTTTAATAGGGTTAGGGTTCCCACATGGCCATATTTCCATGTTACAGTGCTTGTTTATGTATAACAGACGTAAGACTACCTGTGCTAATTAGCTATCTGCGTCTCTGAACACCTGTGTGCAAACGGAAGACAGACGCCACAAACGTGTTGTCACTGAGAAATACTGTCGGCGTGCAACTGTGTTAAAACCGGTTAACAGTGTACAGTTAGTGTTTTTGCATTTGTGAAATTATTTTGCTGTGATATGAAAGTAGAGGGATATATGTTTCTAGAACCATACTGATATCGATTCACGTTTAAATGGAGTATTTGGCTCTTTTGGCAGCCAGAGCCATTTCACCTTTAAACAGAACATGTAAGGTCCTTGGACTATAAGGAGTAACGTTGGGCTACTTTAGTCCATAATTGGGCTAGAAGAAACCTAGCCAAACCATTGAGAAAGCGATGTCTTTGAAGTGTAGAGTCATACATTGCAGGTGTAATTGGATAGAGAACAGAATCAGGTTACACACATTATTTGTCACTAATCCTCCACGACTCCAAATCTAGTTTCGCATTCCTCTGCAGAAATGACAAAAATAGCTGCATTGTTGTTTACTTTAGAACTCTTGGATTTAGTTTAGGTGTTCCCTTTACTCAACTTTTGACTTGTTGAGTGAATGGCTGTTACAGTTCTCTTTCCAAACGTATTGTTCTATTTATTTACTAGTTACTTCCCTCTGTCTCTCTTGTTTACTCAGGGACAGTCCAGTCAAACTTTGTCCTGTGAATAATTAACTTAGTCTGACAGATGTCAAACCTTTTTCTTAATGTTTTCCTTTGTGTATAGTTAGTAAAAAATAGGACTGTGACATCATTGTAAAACACTAAAGACACACCTGTAGGCATTGTCATCTGAGTATTTCTCCTCTCTAGTCATTCCTGCTCGGTGCTTTCATCCATGACCTTTTACCTTGCATTGTGTGACATCTCTATGAAATATTCTACCCAGTCTGTGAATTATATTGTATCAGAAGATTCTTCATGCCATAATTCTGTCTCGCTGGGCCAGTTCAAAGTCTTCTGATTAGGAATCCATTTAGCTTTTAGATTTAGTTTTGATACTGGATTGCAGTACAGTAACAGTCCTCAAATTGCACTCGTCAGTTAATAAGCTGTTATCCTCCTGGTCCATCCCACTCACACTCTCTGTAGCCCCCCCCCCCCCCCCCCCCCCAACATGAAGCCCAGTAATCCAGAATAAAGACAAATCCTACGATTCCATCTGTTTTGTGATCAACGGCTGTACCAGTTGGCACACACATTCTTTTTTAGCTTACTATGTTGTAGTCAAAACACAGATTCAGCATGTGTCGTCTATCTACCTTGCATTATGTACATAACCTGTAGATGTTGTGATGTCATTGCAGACCTATAGTAATTAGGCCTACCCTCTGTGTGTTTGGTTTGCTGGTGGAATGTTGTTTCTTTGTGTTTAGTCAAGCTGTGGGCCTTTTAGAGTGCGATTATTTGGAGTCGACACTAGCCCCCTACAGTTTGGGCTAGGGGGTGCCTTGGAGTGAATTTAGCCTAAACCTGCCCTCTGTTCAGAGGTTTCAGTGGATTCCTAAATCCACGACAAATGCCTACAGTTGAAGTCGGAAGTTTACATACACCTTAGCCAAATACATTTGAACTCAGTTTTTAAAAATTCGCTGTCTTAGGTCAGTTAGGTTCACCACTTTATTTTAAGAATGTGAAATGTCAGAATAATAGTAGAGAGAATTATTTATTTCAGCTTTTATTTCTTTCATCACATTCCCAGTGGGTCAGAAGTTTACATACACTCAATTAGTATTTGGTAGCATTGCCTTTAAATTGTTTAACTTGGGTCAAACGTTTCGGGTAGCCTTCCACAAGCTTCCCACAATTAAGTTGGGTGAATTTTGGCCCATTCCTCCTGACAGAGCTGGTGTAACTGAGTCAGGTTTGTAGGCCTCCTTCCTCACACACACTTTTTTAGTTCTGCCAACAAATTTTCTATAGGATTGAGGTCAGGGCTTTGTGATGGCCACTCCAATACCTTGACTTTGTTGTCCTTAAGCCATTTTGCCACAACTTTGCTTGGGGTCATTGTCCATTTGGAAGACCCATTTGCGACCAAGCTTTAACTTCCTGACTGATGTCTTGAGATGTTGCTTCAATGTATCCACATCATTTTCCTGCCTTATGATGCCATCTATTTTGTGAAGTGCACCAGTCCCTCCTTCAGCAAAGCACCCCCACAACATGATGCTGCCACCCCCGTTCTTCACAGTTGGGATGATGTTCTTCGGCTTGCAAGCCTCCCCCTTTTTCCTTCAAACATAGCGATGGTCATTGGCCAAACAGTTCTATTTTTGTTTCATCAGACCAGAGGACATTTCTCAAACAAAGTATTATCTTTGTCCCCATGTGCAGTTGCAAACCGTAGTCTGGCTTTTTTATGGCCGTTTTGGAGCAGTGACTTCTTCCTTGCTGAGCGGCCTTTCAGTGTATGTCGATTATAGGACTCGTTTTACTGTGGATATTGATACTTTTGTACCTGTTTCCTCCAGCGTCTTCACAAGGTCCTTTGCTGTTGTTCTGGGATTGATTTGCACTTTTCGCTCCAAAGTACGTTCATCTCTAGGACACGGAACGCGTTTCCTTCCTGAGCGGTATGACGGCGTACTATTGTTTGTACAGATGAACGTGGTACCTTCAGGCGTTTTGAAATTGCTCTCAAGGATGAACCAGACTTGTGGAGGTCTACAAATTTTTTTTGCGGTCTTGGCTGATTTTCTTTTGATTTCCCCATGATGTCAAGCAAAGAGGCACTGAGTTTGAAGGTAGGCCTTGAAATACATCCACAGGTACACCTCCAATTTACCCAAACAATGTCAATTAGCCTAACAGAAGCTTCTAAAGCCATTACATAATTTTCTGGAATTTTCCAAGCTGTTTAAAGGCACAGTCTGTATGTAAACTTCTGAACCACTAGAATTGTGATACAGTGAAATAATCTGTCTGTAAACAATTGTTGGAAAAATGACTTGTGTCATGCTCAAAGTAGATGTCCTAACCGACTTGCCAAAACTATAGTTTGTTAACAAGAAATTTGTGGAGTGGTTGAATAATGAGTTTTAATGACTCCAACCTAAGTGTATGTAAACTTCCGACTTCAACTGTATGTGTTAATGTGGGCCTCAGAGGAATGTTACGCTGTCTTGACCTTTTCTTTAACTTGAGGCAATGATAGCGAGAGGACAATTCACTTATTTCTAATATGCTTGTGTCCCAGCCTATTGGTAGGCCTTTGTTTTTCCCATTTATCATTGCAATATTTGAATTGTTTGAACTCTCACCTCCCACTTAATGTAGCAGTATTGACAAGTGCTTGTTGCTAAATGGCAGCAGTCAGCTAATGTTAAACATCTCCATTGCAAGATGTCAAAAGGTATTAGATGATGCTGTAATTCTACTCTATACATTGTTTCTTAGACATGCCAGTGCAGTACTTTCCTTTCATTAACAGGTAATAGGGTGCTGTCAGTGAGCCACTTTCAGTGCCAACATAAGTTATCTTGCAGGCTATTCTAAAAGTTTTTTCCATACACGCCTAAACAGACATTTCTTTACTCCAGACCCCAGTGTCCTAAACTCCTGAAGTATACACTTGGCTACTGTATGTAAGAGGGTCCGTGTTTCGGTCCTACTGTATCGTAGCTGAAGGGAAGTTAACTGTAAAAATGTAAGGTACAAAACAGAGGAAGAAAATTGTACCATGAAGCAGGAAGTTGCTGTGATTCTCAGGAGTACAGCACATAGAGAAGCTGGTAAACAACAACCTTGGTTCTTCAGGGAATTGAGCTTAAAGCCAGGTGTGTGTCTGTGTGTTCCTCTCCCTAGGGATATATTGTCCCTCATAGGGCTTGTAACTGTAACATTACTCAGAAGCTTCACAGTAGAGTCGCTTGCCAGCCCACAAATGTCTGTCAGGGAGATACTAGTTGCATATAGCCTCAATGTCCTATGTAGGCTATTCTAAAACGGCCCGATTCTGACTTGCGATACTGTAAGTAGATTTAACAAGTCAACTCCAGTCTGAATAGGGCCCAAAGTGATTAGCATTTAGTTTTGTGGTCGAATTCTACTGAAAAGGGAGACATGTTTTTAACACCACATCTTTTGCATCATCAAGCTTATCTCTAGATAATTATCTGGAGCTAGTCTGTTGCTTAGGAAAATGTGTCATGTCCTTTGTACAACAAAGCACTCCAGGAAAACCTTTTATTCCAACTGCCTGCCTCATGATCATGCTAGCTGACATTCTCAGCATTTTCCCCTAACACCTAAACGTTTCTCCTTGCTTCTGTCTTTAGAGCAGGTGTAATTAGCGCTCTCTTTTTACGATAAACAGACAGGTCAAAGTTCCTGGAGGAAGGGATTATGGACGTGACTTCCTATTGGCAACACCCAGGCAGCAGGTTTCACCTGACGAGGTAATAATAGTCCTTGTGCTGACACGCACATCCTAGCAGGGCGGGGCAATAGCAGCACTGGAGCGGAAGGATGGAACACCTGTACAGTAGCTAGCTCCATTCTCAGGGTTTGCATCTTACCTGTGTGTATTTACTTCAGCAGTTTATAAAGGGGCTTTTACTGAAACCCGAGAGTAGTCTCTTCAGGTTAACCTCGTTTTCTCTCCTCACGACTCCTCACCAATTTATCCTATAGATAAGAAGAGGATAACTTTTCACCAACTGTTATAAAACCCATTAATAGTTCACAAAAATGACAATGGAGATTGAAGAAAAAATATATTATTAAATATATTATTTGATTTCATTTTTTAATCATTGCGATTATGTTTAACAATATGGCCCACCAAACTTTCCAATGTTCTAGTCAGTGGATTAGTGGAATGTAAACGCCCCACAATGACAAAGCAAAAACTGTTTTTTTAGAGATTTCTGCTGATTTATGAAGAAAAAAAATCTACAACTTGATTGGAGTCCACCTGGGGTAAATTCAATTGATTGGACATGATTTGGAAAGGCACACACCTGTCTATATAAGGTCCCACAGTTGACAGTGCATGTCAGAGCAAAAACCAAGCCATGAGGGCAAAATAATTGTCCGTAGAGCTCCGAGACAGGATTGTGTCGAGGCACAGATCTGGGGAAGGGTACCAAAACATTTCTGCAGCATTGAAGGTCCCCAAGAACACAGTGGCCCCCATCATTCATAAATGGAAGAAGTTTGGAACCACCAAGACACTTCCTAGGGCTGGGCCGCCTGGCCAAACTGAGCAATGTGGGGAGAAGGGCCTTGGTCAGTGATGTGACCAAGAACCCGATGGTCACTCTGACAGAGTTCGTCTGTGGAGATGGGAGAACCTTCCAGAAGGAAAACCATATCTGCAGCGCTCCACCAATCAGGCCTTTATGGTAGAGTGCCAGACAGAAGCCACTCCTTAGTAAAAAGCACATCACAGCCCGCTTGGAGTTTCCCAAAATGCACCTAAAGGAAACTCAGACCATGAGAAACAAGATTCTCTGGTCTGATGAAACCAAGATTGAACTCTGGCCTGAACCAATTGTCACGTCTGGAGGAAACCTACAAACTCTCCAAATACAGGTGTGCCAAGCTTGTGGTGTCATACTCAAGAAGTCTCGAGGCTGTAATCTCTGCCAAGGTGCTTCAACAAAGTACTAAGTAAAGGGTCTGAATACTTATGCAAATGTTATGTTTCAGTTTTTTATGTTGAATAACATTTCTAAACCTATTTTTGATTTGTCATTATGGGGTATTTGTGTGTAGTTTGATGAAAAATAAATAAAAGTAATATCAATTTTAAAATAAAACTGTAACGTAACAAAATGGGGAAAATGTCAAGGGGTCTGAATACTTCCTGAATGCACTGTATATAACATTATATTGGTTGCAAGAATTTTGTATAATAATTCAAATGAACAATGTGAAGTTTTAAATCTGGCGTCGTTTTGTGTATCAGTTCCATGTGCCATGGAATCGGTGCATCAAATCTCTTCCCCAACTATTTTGTACAGCTGTGCCACATAGATTGCATTTTTTGGTCCTTAAATGAAACTTACATACTTTTTCCTTTCCATGGTAGTAAGATCTTATCTATTTTTACCAACTTTCTATTAATGTATTGTAGTGAGAATTGTTTTTCTTTAGGGATATAAATACAGAGTAGGTCCACATCACTGTCAGACCATTTTATTGATAAACTACACAGTAATGTAAAAGTTGTAGTTTTAAGTGATCCAGTACGTAATATAGTACACTTATCATTATTTGGTTGTGATCCAGAGAGGTTAGAACAAGTATCTAGATCTTCTATTAGGCTGTGGAGGGATCCAAATTGTGGATTTAAAAGAACATGAATCATCAACGTACAATAACACCTTTTGTTGTTAAGCCCTGGATTTTAGCACCTTGATATTTTTGTTGAATCTGATTTCAATAGCTAACAGTTCGATGACCATAATAAATAGATATGCCGATAGTGGACAACCTTGTTTTACTCCTCTCGACAGTTTAATACTTTCTCAGAAGTAGCCATTATTTACTATTTTACACCTAGGGTGACTATAAATAACTTTAACCCATTGTATAAGAGATTCCCCTGAAATTGAAATATTCCAAGCATTTATATATAAATTCCAGTCGTACTTTATCAAAAGCATTTTCAAAGTCAGCTATGAATACCCAGCCTGGTTTCCCAGATTTTTCATAGTGTTCCATTGTTTTCAGTACTTGTCTTATGTTATCTCCAAAGTTGAAACAAGCAAGGTGTTGTAGCAAAGGAGCACACAAACTCAGCAAAAAAAAGATATGTCCCTTTTTTCAGGACCCTGTCTTTCAAAGATAATTAGTACAATTCCAAAAAACTTTACAGATCTTCATTGTAAAGGGTTTAAACACTGTTTCCCATGCTTGTTCAATGAATCATAAACAATTAATGAACATGCACCTGTGGAACGGTCATTAAGAAACTAACAGCTTACAAACGGTAGGAAATTAAGGTCACAGTTATGAAAACTTAGGACACTAAAGAGGCCTTTCTACTGACTCTGAAAAACACCAAAAGAAAGATGCCCAAGGTCCCTGCTCATCTGCAAGAATGTGCCTTAGGAGGAGGCATGAGGACTGCAGATGTGGCCAGGGCAATAAATTGCAATGTCCGTACTGTGAGATGCCTACGACAGCGCTACAGGGAGACAGGATGGACAGCTGATCATCCTCGCAGTGGCAGACCACGTGTAACAACACCTGCACAGGATCGGTACATCACACCTGTGGGACAGGTACAGGATGGCAACAACAACTGCCCGAGTTACACCAGGAACGCACAATCCCTCCATCAGTGCTCAGACTGTCCGCAATAGGCTGAGAGAGGCTGGACTGAGGGCTTGTAGGCCTGTCCTCACCAGACATCACCGGCAACAACGTCGCCTATGGGCACAAACCCACCGTCGCTGGACCAAACAGGACTGGCAAAAAGTGCTTTTCACTGGCGAGTCGCGGTTTTGTCTTACCAGGGGTGATGGTCGGATTCGCGTTTATCGTCGACAGAATGAGCGTTACACCGAGGCCTGTACTCTGGAGTGGGATCGATTTTGGAAGTGGAGGGTCTGTCATGGTCTGGTGCGGCGTGTCACAGCATCAACGGACTGAGCTTGTTGTCATTGCAGGCAATCTCAACGCTGTGCGTTACAAGCAAGGTGCAGCAGCATCACACAGAAATAAAATCTATGGCAGCACACAGTCAGAAGCCGAGAAGAGGGAAAAAATGTCCGTCGAAATTACCGTCATCCAAAATTCCATGACCGTCACAGCCCTAGTTTACCCATGACATTTTTTACCACTACCTCACTGGTTATGCTAGTGTTATAACCTCATGAGTTTAATCAGTGTTGTTGTAGGTTGGTTAACTGACGTGGATACGGGTAGTATCAGAAAGGTAAGGGGATTTTAAAACATTGTCAGACATTACGCAACAGCATTACTTCATCAGGGTCAAAGGGGAAACCAGTAATGTAACTTTTTCCTCTTACGTTATCTTCTTCTCCTCCCCCTTATTTCCTTACTCATCCCTCCCGCCACCCTTACAGGTGTACTTACAGGTGTACTTCCACTAACTCAGCACCACCAGACCTGTCTGGGTGCTTGTTTTATCTATTTTTCTTTACATTAGTAGTATTTGGTTGGAGTACTACTGTATCTAATGTATTGTTGCCTCTTCTCACTGTTATAACTCAGATCAGATTTCAGGCATCTATCTATTCGTTTTCCTTCTCTTATGTTCTACATATTTGACACAGAGCATAGGGTACTACCCCTATCACAATTCTGTCAGTCCATGGTCATGAGAGAGAGAACACACACACACACACACACACACACACACACACTAGAGTAAAGACTGATTCTCAATGTTTCCTTGTCAATATCATAAACATCCCTGTGTAACTCCTTTGTGTCTTGTCAGCCCATCTGCAAAGCAAGCAGGACCAACACTAAGCCTGATTGAATTGACCCAGTGCAGTGGCCGATGGTAATAAAATAAAATAAAGCAATTTCATTAGGTCTGCTGGAAGTGTGATCAGAAGGGGAGGGGGAGAAAGAGTCAGGGAGTGAGCGAGAGTAGGGCTCAGTTAGTTAGTAGTCAAAGCCAGTACTAAGTGAATGTAGGCTTATTATACTCTGTCATTACTGATCCTGCCTTTTGTACTCAACAATGAGGAATGGCATCACTTTTTTTGATAACCATGGGCGACATTGTTAGTCTTCTAAATAGCACTGATTGAACAAAAATGACTGTATTACTCACAACAACAGCTGTCGGTGTACAGCAAATGTCACCCATTGTCTCTTTTTGAATGTGCTTATATCCAATACCTGTAGGTAATGCTTTGACTACCCTGTCTGACTGATGGACAGTAGAAGGGACATGGAGATTAGGTCCTGGCTATTGTATCTTTCCCAGTATAAATCATGGTGGCACTTTGTCCTTGTAATGTTAATGTCTCCTATTATTTTGGCTGATGTCTGACTGCAGAATCCCAAAGTTTTTTGCTGAGCAAACTGCTTCTTTGTGTTTGAATTCTGATGAACTGTACCAATCATCATAGAACTGTGGCATATGATGCAGCACATACTGCAAATCATGTCAGTTCCATTATCAAAGACATAAGGTCCTATTTGATCAAAAGCGGGAACCATATTTCTAGGAGAATGAGGAAATAACTTATTTCTGCCCAGCGAGGAAGCATTTTTTTTAGTTTATTTTCGTTTCACAGTGGGATGGTAAGGATTGGATGAGAGGAGTGTAGAGGTAAACACTCAGCTGAGTGTCATTGAACTTGGCTTTCAAAACATGCTGGGGGCTCATTTCATTACGATCAGAGTCTTCACTGAAGTTTCACCACCGCAGCGTTTGACATAGCAGAACAGACTAAATTCAAACGGCTGCCTCAAAAATATATATTTTAAAATATGGTCACATTCATCAACAGTATTCAATTTAGAGTATCTATAGGCAGATATCTGTAATGTAGTCTACTCTATCTGAACACCACCACACTATCCTATCAAATCACAATTTGTCACATGCTTTTTGTAAACAACAGGTGTAGACTAAAAGTAAAATGCTTACTTACTGTCCCTTCCCAACAATGCAGAGAGAAAAATAATAAAGATAATAGCACAAGGAATAAATACACAATGAGTAGGAAACAATATTGATAATAAGCTGTAGCTGCAGTGTGTAATGAGTCAAAGAGTTGGTTCAAAGGGGGGGTCAATGCAAATAGTTGCAATTTGCAGCTATTTAGCAGTATTATAGCTTGGGGGTAGAAGCTGTTCAGAGTCCTGTTGGTTCCAGACTTGGTGCATCGGTGCCGCTTGCCGTTCGGTAGCAGAGAAAACAGTCAATGACTTGGGTGGCTGGAGTCTTTGACCATATTTAGGGCCTTCCTCTGACATCGCCTTGTATAGAGGTTCTAGATGGCAGGGAGCTCAGCCCCAGTGATGTACTGTGGCGTACGCACTACCCTCTGTAGCGCCTTGCGGTCGGATGCCAAGCAGTTGCCATACAAAGCGGTTATGCAGCCAGTCAAGATGCTCTCAATGGTGCCGCTGTAGAACCTTTTGAGGATCTGAGGGCCCATGAAAAATATTTTTATCTGTGGATCTGTTGGGTCGGTATGTGAATTGTAGTTGGCCCAGGGTGTCTGGGATGATGGTGTTTGATGTGAGCAATGACCAGCCTTTCAAAGTATTTCATGGCCACGTATGTGAGTGCTATAGGGCAAAAGTTATTTAGACCGGTTATCTTGGCGTTCTTGGGCACAGGGACAATGGTGGTCTGCTTGAAACATGTAGGTATTACAGACCGGGTCAGCGAGAGGTTGAAAATGTCAGTGAAGACAATTTCCATTTTCGCTGGCATGCTCTGAGTACACATCCTGGTAATCCATCTGGCCCCGCAGCCTTGTGAATGTTAACTGTTTTAAAGGTCTTACTCACATCAGCTACGGAGAGCGAGATCACACAGTCGTCCGGAACAGCTGGTGCTCTCATTAACTTATTAGTGTCACGTTCTTTGAAAGTGGCAGCTTTAGCCTTTTAGCTCAGTTCGTATGTTGCCTGTAATCCATGGCTTCTAGTTGGGATATGTACGTACGGTCACTGTGGGGACAATGTTGTCGATGCACTTATTAATGAAGCTGGAGACTGACGTGGTAAACTCCTCAATGTTATCAGATAAACCCAGGAACAAATTCCAGTCTGTTCTAGCGAAACAGTCCTGTAGCTTAGCATCCGCTTAATCGGACTACTTCTGTATTGAGCACGTCACTGCTACTTCCTGTTTGAGTTTTTGCTTGTAAGTAGGAAACAAGGTTAGTTGGTCATCAAGTATTGTGATTCTGATGACTTCTGTGTGAACCACGTCTAAGGACAGGATAGATTGGTTCAGTTTAGGAGGGTGATGTATATGTTTTGACGGAGGAAAGGAGTGGTGTCATGGATCTAGGGGAGGACACTTCAGGATAAATTAGGCTGCTTCATACGCGTTCAGGATTGATGTTTGTTTCCGAAGTGAAGAATGGGTTGGAAAAGTGTGTGTGGGTATTGTATGTGTTTTAGGGGGTGGGTAGGACCGGGTGTGGCATCGCATCAGAACAGAAGTCTTTAGCAAAAAGACTCCTTCACAAAGCTCTCTGTCCATCTAGGTTGCACGTTCATTTGGCACTGTCTTATTGTCCTTTCTTCAAACAGTGATGGGCTGAAGTGACCCGCTGCACTACTCATAAAGTTCTTTATTTTGGATTTCAACTCAGTTGTTGAAGAGTTTGAAATTTGGAGAATGTTTAGTCACTTCTATGTTTCACCAGAGGCACATATAGGGTACCAAGTAATCCCAGTTGAATCAATGTGGAGAAGGATCTAGCTGTCTTTTGCTCACATTTGCAGAGGAGCTTGGCTTTCCTCCTACTGTGTTCTGTCTATGTTGGTACATAATTAAATATGGTTTGATCAGGACCTAGCAGGAACACTGCCCTCAAATGCCTTAGCACACCGTGGGAGAGAGACATGAAAGATTAGGAGAGAAAAATCAACTGCAGAGAGAAGAACACCTCGCCAAGTGATTTCCCCTGATGCTTTTATGGAAGTCTGGCAAGAATTGATTACTTGCATAAATGTGTTCTGAAATAATCCTTAATGATCATGATCTCCTGGATGCCTTAGCTTATGAAACAAACTCCTAATTTTACATTTGAGTGTCAGCACAAAACAAAAAATGTGTCTTACATCCAGGCTAAGCACCAGGTTTCTTAATAAAGGCATACACTACTCCGGCCTACTGTATGTTAGGCATAGCCTACATACCATAAGTCCGTATGTTTGGCCTGCTTTGTTTGTATTGTTTTCTCTGGGTCAATCCATGGGCCGTGGGACATGTTGAGGTCCTTTGTGACGGTCAGTGAATGAGACGGGCGCAGTCAGAGGGCCAGTCCCCCCCCCCCCCCCACCCTCAATCTCTAAATGGATTTATAAGGAGGAGAATCAGCCCCCTGGGTGGTTGCATTTGCATCAGAGGAAGAGGTTGTTGTTATTATTGTTGTCATGCTGAACCATTTACTCATGAACTCCATGTTTAGTAGGGAAAACAGAGAGGGGTCTTCACCTTTAACTGTGCCGCCATGTCCATTTTTTACAAAGGGAGTTTCCATGCCAGCATAACGTGGAAATATTTATTCTGGAAATTCTCACGTAGAAACTTATTGGGAGGAAGGATGTTTAACATGCTTTTTACATTTGTGTCACAAACCAATTTTTAGAAAATCATGATGAAATTAGACCTATACATGCCTCCTGTAAGACCCTATGAACCGTACATGATACAGACACCATCAGGCTGTCATTATATTCCTTAGAGTGTGCTCTCAAATATGGAGTCTGTCTATTTTATGAAATAAACATTTTCACATTCATAAAAGATGAATATTTCAAAAGTCCCCTTTTTTTATTTAGCTTATTTTTAGACATATTGTTTGGAACAATATGCTCTTCAAACATGTCAAATTTCTATAGTGGCTCTGTGGTACTTTTAATGATATGACCTATTTTATACATCAACATTTACATTATAACCAATCACAGCCCTCCTTTAGGATTGCACATTCAGCAAATCACCAGCAGAGGGAGATCCATTTGAAACCATGTTCTCATTCACTGTGTTGGCGTTGCTCATAAAATTTACTTGAATTGAATTCATAACTTCAGAATTACGAGAGAGCCCACTCTGGAAATGTAATGTACTTAGAGTATATTGTTCCAAACTTTTTAACTACTTCACAGATATGAAACAAACAGACAATCATAAAATCTGTCATATCAAATTCCCAGTTTATGCTCAAAACCAACTTTTATAAGAGGTTTTTCAAATAAGTTTTATGTTTTACTCAAAATTCCATGACGTACAGTAAAGAATTGTTGACAGAATCGATGGATGCAGTACAATGCATAATTTATATAATTAATTAATACATTTCTTGGTAGTCCTAAAAATATTGCTTTCAGGTTGTAAATCACAGCTGGCCTGGTAAATTGTTTGTTGCCTCCACCCATTTGGGATGCACTGTTTCAGTTTCAAATCACTATATTGACAAAAATGGATGATTGCAACTAAGGTTGGGAATGCCAATACAATCTAACTAGGAAGGGCAATGATCACAAGTCAGTCATAACGTGGCTAATAGGCTAGCGTATCTATTTATGTAGCTATTTATTTAGCAAGCTAAAAACACACAGCCTAACATTAGCTAGCTGCTGGGAGGATGTCATGTCATTGGAGGAGTGGGTGTCATTTGGTTAGCTAGAAAGAAGTGTGAATCGCTTTGCTAGCTATGCTGAATTTGAACGACTGTTATCCAGTTAGCATATCTCTTGCGTTCGTAAGTTAACTCTGGCTATTTACTCTGATTTCAGAACACTCTCGTCTGAGTGTGCCAACCTTCATTTAACTAGGCAAGTCCGTTAAGAACAAATTCTTATTTACAATGACGGCCTACCAAAAGGCAAAAGGCCTCCTGCGGGGACGGGGGCTGGGATTAAAAATGTATTAAATATAGGACAAAACACACATCACGACAAGAGACAACACAACATAGAGAGACCTAAGGCAGCAACACATGACAATACAACATGGTAGCAACACAACATGACAACAACATGGTAGCGGCACAAAACATGGTACAAACATTATTGGGCACAGACAACAGCACAAAGGGCAAGAAGGTAGAGACAACAATACATCACGCAAAGCAGCCACAACTGTCAGTAAGGGTGTCCATGATTGAGTCTTTGAATGAAGAGATTGAGATAAAACTGTCCAGTTTGAGTGTTTGTTGCAGCTCGTTCCAGTCGCTAGCTGCAGTGAACTGAAGAGGAGCGACCCAGGGATGTGTGTGCTTTAGGGACCTTTAACAGAATGTGACTGGCAGAATGGGTGTTGTATGTGGAGAATGAGGGCTGCAATATCTATAAATGTATGTCTCCTTAATCTAGCATGGGTAGGATGGTCATCTGAATCAGGGTTAGTTTGGCAGCTGGGGTGAAAGAGGAGTGATTTACGATAGAGGAAACCAAGTCTAGATTGAACTTTAGCCTGCAGCTTTGATATCTACTGAGAGATGGACAGTGTACCGTCTAGCCATACTCCCAAGTACTTGTATGAGGTGACTACCTCAAGCTCTAAACCCTCAGTGGTATTCTTCTTACCAAACCACATGACCTTTGTTTTGAAGGTATTCAGAACAAGGTTAATGGTAAAGAAAGCTTGTTGGACACTAAGAAAGCTTTGTTGTAGAGCATTTAACACAAAACTCTGGGGAGTGGCCAGCTGAGTATAAGACTATCATCTGCATATAAATGGATGAGAGAGCTTCCTACTGCCTGAGCTATGTTGTTGATGTAAATTGAGAAGAGCGTGAGGCCTATGATCAAGCCTTGGGGTACTCCCTTGGTGACAGGCAGTGGCTGAGACAGCAGTTTTTCTGACTTTATATACTGCACTCTTTGAGAGAGGTAGTTAGCAAACCAGGCCAAAGACCCGTCAGAGACACCAATAATCCTTAGCCGGCCCTCGAGAATGGAATGGTCTACCGTATCAAAAGCTTTGGCCAAGTCAATAAAGATAGCAGCACTATATTGCTTAGAGTCAAGGGCAATGGTGACATCACTGAGGACCTTTAAGGTTGCAGTGACACATCCATAACCCGAGCGGAAACCAGATTGCATACCAGAGAGAATACTATAGACATCAAGAAAGCCAGTCAGTTGGCTATTGACAAGTTTTTCCAACACTTTTTCCAACACACTGATTAACCGGGCAAAATAGAAATAGGCCTATAGCAGTTAGAATCAGCTTGATCTCCCCCTTTTTAAATAAAGGACGAACCATTGCCTTCCAAGCAATGGGAACCTCCACAGAAAGGAGAGACGGGTTAAAAAGGTTGGAGATGGGCTTTGCGATGATTGGGGCAGCAACCTTAAAGAAGAAAGGGTCTTGAAAGTATTGCCAGAACAATTTGAGACACCCAAAATATTTTTGTCTACGCTGGCGTGGAATCATCCCAAACTTATTCTCTGAGTCAGATAACTCTTCAAAGGACTTTGTGTTCTTTTGTATGTGTTATAGTGGGAGTTTTCAGTACATTCTTGGTGTCCTAATTACAGTTTGATAGGGCCCACACTGAGCTGTTCTGCATTCAGGGGATGGGCAGCACTCTTTTCTGTACGCTGTACATATTGGAGAACTTCACTGACCCAGATAAACACAGAAAACGGGGATAGGAGGATTCCCTTTGCCACTGATATATTTCAATTTTAACAGAATAGCTTAGGCCGACTTATTAAAATGCCCAGGCCTGCAAGAAGCAGAAATGTCTACTACGGCATGTGCTCATATGGGTGCGGGGAGGAGTTTACTACGGATGACCTCGTTTCCCCCTTTTAACTCTCTCTCTTAGTCCGATGCAGCATCTATGACATTTTGAGAGGATATCGTGAATATTGTCCCAAGAAGAGAAACAACAATTCCACGTTCCATCTAACCGGGGTATGATTTTGGCTACTTGATTTAATAATGTTTGTCTTGCCTCAGTCCAAATTTGCAACAAACCTTTGGAAATAGTCAAGTGTTGTGATGGACTGTTTTGAGAGGTGGACTAATGGTCCAGTTTTGATGCAAAAGCTGCATGCGTACTGTTGTTGCTTCTGTAGAAGGTGATTTATGCCACATAACAGGGCTTTCATTTTGTTTGTTGTTAGTCTCGAAATGCTTTCGTCCTGTAGAAAATCACAAAGCAAAGAGCGGAGCGAAGGAAGGAAAATGCCGGAATGCCAGTCCCAGCAATAGAATGTAACGAGTGAGAGAAAGATGAGGAGTAGAGGGAGTTTTACAGTACTGATCAAGTCCGTCTCATTCAATGGAGCTGATTTACTTCAGCACCACTGCAGCTTGACTTACAGGTGGCTGCTGCTATTCCCAGGCATTGCTGTAGCTTAGCACTGCTTACAGCAGGGGCAGCTGTTGGAATGGTGGCTAGAACGGATATTGTGAAGTCATTAGTGCACCTTCCTGATCTCTACAAAGCAAACTGCAGTCAGAAGTCCTCTGTCAAGTCTCTCCGTTCATTTGTTTTCTAATGTAACAGTGAGGTCATATTTAGCCCTGGCTCTGTCAGCCATTGCTGTTTAGTTTAAGTGTATATCATGCTGGTTTGAGGAGGAGTGAAGCGGAGCTCTAGGAGATGACACTGTTTTACAAATCAAATGAGTTCCTGCCATCACTGAGCAAGATTTGCATTTCTGCTACGACTGCACGAAGGAACAGCATTCTCTGGGAGTTTTCCCTCTTGCTTCCAGTTCACTTCAGAGTGCTGCACAATCACCTGACCCATGGAGCAGTCCAAGACAATTGAATTAGCCTATTCCTTTCAAAATGTCTTTATGACGGAGTACTGACTGACTGAAGCCATTTACAATGTAATGGCAATCACCTTTCAATCTCTCATGTTTCTCCTGTTCTTCCTCTTTTGACAGAGTTTCCATCCCACCACACTTTATTTCCCTTTTCTGTTGTCTTTCTTTCATTATTAGGCAAATACCACATCAGAGGTAGTACCTGTACCATAGTTCCTTATTTGTGTTGATTCATGAAGCCTTTGAACTTTGTCTATGGTCAAACATGGGTATTTTCCACAGATTTGTCCTTTATGTGCTAAATTAGAGAATTGTATGTCCACTCTAACTTACATGATGCCCAAGTGACTACTACAACCATGCACTACTGCCAGCAGATTGTCCATCTGCTCTTGTTCAGGTCCCCTAGAACGTTGCCGTGTCTGTGTAAAGGCAACCATATGTGCCGGTCATGTTTACACTGCTGAGAGAAACTGACTGGGCTGCTACAGCGTTAGAACTGTTTGCCATCAAACCAGATTATATCACAATGGTCTGACACTGCTGCTGTGTGAATGGCCATAGCAGCCACCCAGCATGCAAAACAAAGCGTGACGCTCGCTATTTTCCCCATTCCCGAAGCAGAAGGCAATAAAGTTCTACCACCAGTAGGTGAGCAGAGTGCCGCTTAAGACGTGATTTACATCTCTGGCGGGTATCCCCCAGTCAGAGGACTGCTACAAGCCTTCAACAAGCCCCTTATGTTATTTACATCTCTGGCGGGTATCCCCCAGTCAGAGGACTGCTACAAGCCTTCAACAAGGCGCCTTTCCCTGCCCAGCAAATGTAGACGCCTGGAGTTTGCTACATGGCATTGGTACTTGGATTGGAACCGGTGCTATGGTCAGATGAAATGAAAATGGAGCTCTTTGGCCACGCACACCAGTGGTGTGTTTGGCTTCGAAATAAGGATACATAAGCAGAAAAGAACCCCAAAATATGGTGGGGGATTAAATGTTATTGGTCTCGTAAAATATTTAAAAGGCTCTGCGCCGCTACCCTTGCAGGGTGAGGTATTGAAAACAGGGTACCAGTAATTTTGACCCCAATCTTTTTGAGAAAGATTACTTGTTAACCCCCCAGAGTCGATGTCCACACCTCTATGGTAATCTGGTTAGCGTTTAAAAAAGTCAGTTTCAGCTAGAGAGAGTGCATTCGGAAAGTATTCAGACCCCTTGACTTTTTTACGCATTTTGTTTACATTACAGCCTCATCAATCTACACACAATATCCCATAATGACAAAGTAAAAACTGTTTTTTAGAACTTTTTGCAAAGTTCTAAATAAAGAAAGATCACATTTATGTATTCAGACCTTTTACTTAGTACTTTGTTGAAGCACCTTTGGCAACAATTACAGCCTCAAATTTTCTTGGGTATGACGCTACAAGCTTGGCACACCTGTATTTGGAGAGTTTCTCCTATTCTTCTCTGCAGATCCTCTCAAGTTCTGTCAGGTTGGATGGGGAGCGTCACTGCACAGCTATTTTCAGGTTTCTTCAGAGATGTTCGATCGGTCTCAAGTCCAGACTCTGGCTGGGCCACTCAAGGACATTCAGAGACTTGTCCCGAAGCCACTCCTGCATTGTCTTGGCTGTGTGCTTAGTGTCGTTGTCCTGTTGGAAGGTGAACCTTTGCACCAGTCTGAGGTCCTGAGTGCTCTGGAGCAGGTTTTCGTCAAATATCTCTCTGTACTTTGCTCCGTTCATCTTTCCCTCGATCCTAACTAGTCTCCCAGTCCGTGCCGCTGAAAAACATCCCCACAGCATGATGCTGCCACCACCATCCTTCACCGTAGGGATGGTATTGGCCAGGTGATAAACGGTGCCTGGTTTCCTCCAGACGTGATGCTTGGCATTCAGGCCAAAGAGTTCAATCTTGGTTTCATCAGAGAATCTTGTTTCTCATGGTCAGAGTCCTTTAGGTGCCTTTTGGCAAACTCCAAGCGGGCTGTCATGTGCCTTTTACTGAGGAGTGGCTTCCGTCTGGCACTCTACCATAAAGGCCTGATTGGTGGAGTGCTACAGAGATGCTTGTCCTTCTGGAAGTTTGTCACTGACAGAGCTCCAATCAGGTTATTGGTCACCTCCCTGACAGAGCTCCAGAGTTCCTCTGTGGAGATGGGAGAAACTTCCAGAAGGACAACAATCTTTCATCAGTCCTTTTACATGAAAATGCCCATAAGGAAAATTTAAGTCTAGAGCAGATTTCCCCAAATATTCTGTTAACAAATGTTTTATTACTATAATGTTATACTATATGAACCCTCAATTGAATTATACATAAGCCTATTCTCTTTTTACAGAAAGTCAAAAGATCTATGTATAGTGACAGTCACACGTTAGATAACTTCTCAAGCAAAGTCTACATTTTTTTACTCCTCGACTTTAGAAGGTCTTAGCTCAGCTTCTGAACGTCATAGAGACAAACCAAAGATATTCCCATGTGCATCAGTCGCGTCTATCTCTGGCATTGTACAGCTTGTTTCACAGAGTTATGCGTTGTTATAGATCGGTTCATACAATCCCGAATTTGTAAAAATAAATGTTTTTATAAAATTTCCACTCATATCAAGGAAGGTCCCGTCACCCCCCTCCCCCCCAGGAAACTTTGGTGCCCCCCACAATTTTGAACAAATAGCCTAACCATTGAACAAATAGTACAGTGAGTAGGTTAGATTGTGCTTTGAAAGTGATGTTTTGAAGCCATCAGTGATGCTTGTAGTGGAAGCCAATGAAGCAGAGCGTTAAAAGCATCTTGTCAGGATCAAAGTGAAATGACTCTGGTGTGCCACTGAAATACCAGTTGTCCTTTGAAAGAGTCTGTAACCTGGAGCTCTGGGCTCTGGGCCTGATTGGTCATCTCTTCTGGGCAGATCCATCCTACATCCCATCCAATAGTGGGCTGAGAGAGTCTCTGAACTCTGAATCATGTCCCCATTGTGTCAGTCTGGATCTCACACACGCTCCAGGTGATGGGCTGAGTAGAGCGCTGTGCTGGCTCGACCCAAACCCGCAGAGCCAGGAAAAACGGCAGCAAACTCTGTTTACTGTATGTTTATGCGGCAGGGCGGCAGGGTAGCCTAGTGGTTAGAGCGTTGGACTAGTAACCGAAAGGTTGCAAGTTCAAATCCCCGAGCTGACAAGGTACAAATCTGTCGTTCTGCCCCTGAACAGGCAGTTAACTCACTGTTCCTAGGCCGTCATTGAAAATAAGAATTTGTTCTTAACTGACTTGCCTAGTTAAATAAAGGTAAAAAAAAAAAAAAAAAAAAAAAAAAAAAATGCTCTGTTTACAACCACATGGTCCAAAAGTTCTGTCTTGGTCCCATCATCCAATCTTTAGGATAATCAAATGGCCAGTTCAGTGGCACTTTGCCAAAATCCTTGCTATTTATAAATGAATTATTCTCTTCTCTAAATGCATGTGTAGATAGTCTACTGTGTAGGGGCACTGTAGTCACTCAAGACTGTGTAGTGGTGGATTCTTGCAATTCAATGATACAGAGACAAGTGTGATTTTAATTAGGAGATTCATATGCACAGTAATGCTGAAGTCAAATGCATCAATGAGTGACATTGAGATGGGATGCTTCAGTACTTTGCGATTTATTTATCCACTTAGATATTGTTTATCCAATTTCATGGAAAATTGTCTTACTACCACTGCATGGGGTTTTGGCAAAAGGATTTCAGACATCAAAGACCCAGTAAAGATGAAGACTTAATGGAAGTTTGCCCACCAGCCTGAGTGCAGACTGAGGCGCAGTAATACACGTGATGCTGAATTCCTCTTTTTTTTTGCCATGGGATACAAAATATTGGCTATATCCCAGCCACTTTGTAATTTTTAAGAAATAATGTCATGGTGACTAAGCTTTTCATTCAAACAGTATCGGTGCAGGGGCCGTATCCATAACGCGTCTCAGACTCGAAAATTGGTCCTGACGATGTAGACATTTTACGCCTACTCTTATGGGTAAAAATCAAAGCTATGCATGAAGCCTCTTTTAGTCATAAGACTCCTACTGAGTCGACAGATTATTTAGGAGACCTCATGAGATGTCATAAAAGGCAGCGAGTTAGTGGTTCCCGCGCCATATACAGGCAATTGCTTTGGAGTTTTTTTTATATATATGTAAACGCAACAATTTCTAAGATTTTACTGAGTTACAGTTCATGTAAGGAAATCAGTCAATTGAAAAAAATGCATTAAGCCCTATTCTATGCATTTCCCCTGACGGCGGCAGGTAGCCTAGTGGTTAGAGCGTTGGACTAGTAACCGAAAGGTTGCAAGACCGAACCCCCGAGCTGACAAGGTAAAAAACTGTCCTTCTGCCCCTGAACAAGGCACTGTTCCTAGGCCGTCATTGAAAATAAGAATTTGTTCTTAACTGACTTGCCTAGTTAAATATAGGTAAAATATATATTTTTTAATTGACTGGGAATACAGATATGCATGTGTTGGGCACAGATACCTTTAAAAAAAAAAAAAAAAAAAAAAGTAGGGGTATGGATCCGAACCAGTCAGTATCTGGTATGACCACCATTTGCCTCATGCAGCGCGACATCTCCTTCTCATAAAGTTGATCAGGCTGTTGATTGTGGCCTGTGGAATGTTGTCCCACTCTTCAATGGCTGTGCGAAGTTGCTAGATATTGGTGGTAAGGATCTGTACACAACATGCTGTCGTACATGTCAATCCAGAGCTCAATGGGTGACATGTCTGGTGAGTATGCAGGCCGTGGAAGAACTGGAACGTATGTTTTCAGCTTCCAAGAGTTGTGTACAGATCCTTGCAACATGGGGCTGTGCACTATCATGCTGAAACGTGAGGTGATGGTGGAGGGTGAATGGCACGACAATGAACCTCAGGATCTCGTCACGGTTTCTCTGCATTAAAATTGCGACTGATAAAATGCAGCTGTGTTCCTTGTCCATAGCTTATGACTGCTCATACCATAACCCCACCGCCACCATGGGGCACTCTGTTGTCAACGTTGACATCAGAAAACCGCTCGCACACACGACACCATCTGTACAGTTGAAACCGGGATTAATCCGTGAAGAGCACACTTCTCCGCCGTGCCGGTGAGCATTTAACACATAAGTCGGTTACGATGCCAAACTGCAGTCAGGTCAAGACCCTGGTGAGGACGATAAGCACACAGATGAGCTTCCCTGAGACAGTTTCTGACAGTTTCATTAGCTATCCGGGTGGCTGGTCTCAGACGATCCCGCAGCTGAAGAAGCTGGATGTGGAGGTCCTGGGCTAGCGTGGTTGCACGTAGTCTTCCGGTTGTGAGGCCGGTTGAACGTACTGCCAAATTAAAAATTAAAAAACGATGTTTGATGTGGTTTATGGTACACCAATTAACATTCAATTCTCTGGCAATGGCTCTGGTGGACATTCCTGCAGTCAGCATGCCAATTGCACGCTCCCTCAACTTGAGACATCTGGCATTATGTTGTGTGACACAACTGCACATTTTAGTGGCTTTTTATTGTCCCCAGCACAAAGTGCACCTGTGTAATGATCATGCTGTGTAATCAGTTGAATGGATTATCTTGACAAAGGAGAAATGCTCACTAACAGGGATGTAAACAAATTTGGGCACAACATTTGAGGGAAATAAGCTTTTTGTGCGTATGGACATTTCTGGGATCTTTTTATTTCACCTCATGAAACATGGGACCAACACTTTTCGTGTTGCATTTATATTTTTGTTCAGTGTATATATTCCTGTTTGATCAATCCGTAAATAACCTAGGCCTTCATGCAGCAGTTTCTCCTGTGCTTTTGACAATGATTTCACCATGATGCCTATTTCACATGATATGCCTAAATACTTATAGTAATAAATAATCACAATTTCCCCCCCCCCCCGATTTATTCCATTAATCATGTTATTTCAAGTTATCCCTTTGGAGCGCAATATCACGTTGTTGAAAAATATGCCTAAATTGGCCATGCCTGTAAGTTGGGCTATTGAAGGCATCCAAGGCCTCTGTGAACTTTGATTGTGTTTGGTGAAAATGAGAGACCTTCCAAACATTTCATGCAACATTATCAGCAAGGGACTTGATGCCTACTCTGCCAAAGCCATTTAGAGTTGTTGAACGGGAGTGACGAGTGTGTTGACAAAGCAGTAGCCTAATATTATAAAAAGTTGGCTTTGAACAACCACATATGATTCAGTGCAATATGCCTATCACATTATTTAACATATCAGAATTGTTAAAAAGATTTAAGAGTAGACAAAGTGATCGTGTCAGGCAAAAATATCACGCTTTTTATCTTTGCAACATTTGATGTAGAGTCACATTCACTGTGGTTGTCTGAGGCATGCTATAGAGTTCACAGCTGGCGCCTCATCGCCATTGGTTATTCCCCATAATTTGCAACAATGTCAATAAGCGACATCGCTATCTTTCCTTTGCGGTACCTCAAACTGTCACGATTACCGGCTGAGGTTGAGTTGAACATCATCCTAAAACCCACTCTGAGCTGGGAGTTCTTTTTGTTTTAAAACCGGTTTTAACAAGATTCCTAGGACCTTTTCTGAGACGCTTTGTGGATACAACCCCAGGACATGCATAGTAATTCAATTAGGCTAAAAATGAATGCTGCCATTTCAAACGCAACCTTTGGAAATGGCACAGCACAGTTGCCATTTCCCTTCCAAATCCTTGATCTTTTCTTGATCTTGACATTCAATCAGCCTCTCAAATATGAAGAAGCAACAGTGTGTGAAAAGAGTAGTGAGGATTCCTCTTGCATTATATGCCTACGGTTGTGCCAAAAAATGTCCTCAATCATTTTGTCAATAAGGATTCATCGGAGAAGTGTGACGATGTCAGCCATGCTTACAAACATCTTGTATTGATTTAAACATTTCTCTCTCCTTCCTTAGATCCATCCCTCGCTCCCTCTCATGCTCTCTCATGTTTCCCCTATTGATTTCTTCCCTGGTGATGTTAAGTAACTGATTTACATGTAGCTAACAAATGAAAATGTGTCCGAGCATGTGGTATCAGCGGCATGGGAATTACTGTAGTTGCTCAGTGGGATCCAGAGAAAAGGCTTTGTTTATTTCCTTCTCTGATGTGTCGCCCTGGGATGATGATGATGATGAACTACAGTAATGTAGAGTCACACCTGACCTGACTTCTGTGATTTGGAGGTAGGGTGACTCACTCATTGTTCTTTTATTTCCGTGCTAAAAGAACGATCACAAATTGTCATGGCTCTGCTGGATACTTGACAAGTGCACAAAGGTCTCTGTGCTTGTAAAGAAGAACTCTGAGCAGAGGAGAAGCATTGTAACCCATGAGCGTAAGCTTGCAATCGGGAGCGAAGTGAAAGCACCTTTGTGACCTGTCGTCGATCTACGTAAAAGTCAGCGCGTGAATCGGTTTTTATGTCCCACGTCTAAATGGACTGGTGGTGAGGGAGTTGCTGGCTCTGTTGTGCAATTGTTTTGGACAAGGCCCTATGTAACCTAATATGTTAGTCATAAATAAGGTACTGATCAGGTCAAATGAGCCATACTATTACCTACAACTGTAAGCTGCAAAACAGAATGAAAGTCATTCACAGTACAATAAGATCTTCCCTAGGGTTGTGTGAGAGTTTCAGACTAGGAGACAAACTGTCTTCAAGTGTTCCCAGAGTCAAAGCCCATGTGACCCTGGCTGACACGTGGGTAATATTAGTGATAGCACGGTCGGTTGCAGCGCTACGCAAGGTTATTTTGTATCGCTACATCTCCCCCCCCAGTTATCTGCCAGCCCGCCCGCTGCCTCCTTATTAAAGCGGATTAAAAAGCGCTGCTGTCATCTCGCCTGTCGTAATACGCTGTGACTCTCAGTTGCCCAGGGGGGAAGACAGCGCTCAAAGTTCAGTCTTTCAGCCTCTCAGTCAGAGCATGAGTAACGAGGACTTGGCGTCAGTAGGTGTCTTCTGTATTTCTACAGGGGAGTGGCCTGCGACTTGGTTGGGAGGTGTGCTTGTTGTTGTTGAAATATGAATGGGCCCTCTGTGACTGAGGTAAATGTTAGGTTAAACCTCATTGTCATCTGACTCCTCTCACTGTTCTGATATCAGGCTGAGATATCATGATGTACTGATCGGAGATAGCTGAGCCCTCTGGTAACAGTAAACACTGACAACTTGTTGAGAAGTTTCCTATGAAGTTGAGAAGGTCGTACAGAGAGTTTGTTCTCCATTTGAGACACGCAGAGCTCAGCTGTGGAAAATCCACTTGACTTACACACAGAGTACACAGCTCCGTAGGGCTGAGCACTGCATAAACTCTATTACCCCTGACAAACTGTGTTAATTCAGTCTGCTGCTGAAATGTGAACCATCGTCTACAAATGATTCCGTCCACTTACCTTTTCTAATGAATATAATGCCAATGTGGCAGAATGGAGGAAATGAGTTGGAATATTCATTAACATTTTCAGATGTAGTTATTTTTCTAAAAGTTTCCTCCTATCTCCCTCTGTAGTGTTTCTCTGGGGTGATGTAAAGGAGAAACAGTTCTGCACTGGAGGGATGTTGCTGCTTTATTACCCCCCCTCTCCTTCTGTCAGCACCCCTTTTTTGTTTTGGCTTTCTTCCTCTGCTAGCATCAAATTGACATGCATCTAGCTGCTATCTGCTGGTTTTATGTACATAAACTGTGTATATATTGGTGTGAAAGTAGAATTAATTTCTTCCTGGTATGGGACCTCCCTATGTGTGCATGCCTGTGCACCTAGAAAATGTATGAGCTTAACAGGCCTGGCCCTGGAAGTTCTGCCGCCCTAGGCGAGACAAAAAAAACCCCCCCCCCCCCCCCCCCATCCTCGCTAAACTAGAATAGTGTACAGCAGGGGTAAGCAATAGGTTTGGCCTAGGGCAAGTTTTCTCAGCTAATAGTCAGCAGAACAGAACATAATAGCAGCCAAATTCATAGGCCTACGTTACACATTAAACACAATGTTTAACACATCTGGTTAGTTGGCTATGTAATCAGGTCAATGTCAATAACATATCCTCATATTTTCAATCTGATTACACTGATAAAATCACCAACGTCTCTATTAAATTCGTTTTTTATATTTCTTTGTGCGTTGATTGGGGGAAAACTGCTTGCAGTCAAGAGAATATCGCTCTGAAAAAGTCTGAAAAGAGGGATGGATAATGAAAAATAGAGCTTTCAGGGAACAATGGACAGAGGAATAGGCATATTTCTCCAATGTCAAACCAGAGTGTGGGCCTAGTCATAAAGATTTGTCATTGAGCTTTATAGTGGCATAAACACAACCAGTCATGATGTTTTCCTCTGCTTGTCAAACAATCTCTTCAAAGGGCTCCTTTACTAGGCTACCAACACACGTTCATCCACTCACAACATATTTCCATCCTCCAAACAGTTGTGAATGGAAAGACACTTCTGTTACACCAAAAAAGTGTCATGACATTTGGTGATTGTCATTAGGCCAGAATTAATGCCTCCACTGCTGTCCGTGTGCTTCTCGGTGTGGCCACTCATCTCTGCCTTGGCACATTTCTGTGATCTTGTCGAACCACATTGCATTTTGGAACATAGGCTATCACCCACTTTCGAGTCCATTCGCTTTTTCATGCCTCTGACGTATGGTAATGATAAATAATGGTGGTACAGCCTACAGTTTTCTTGATGTTTTCGTTATTGTGATCGGCCCAGGTTTTACCGGTACGGCGTACCCCCACTATTTATTTTGCCGGGACGCCGTACCGGACCGCCTTACTTTCACCCCTGTGCAGTGGTGGAAAAGGTACCCAATTCTACTTGAGTCAAGGTAAAGATACCTTTTAATAGAAAATGACTGGTGGTTGATCACGCACAGTGAACCCTATGTAGTTTTGCTGTCTGAGGTTAGGCTGCTACTCTACTCTATTGTGTTTCTAAGGTCTGCAGCTTAGGCGGGCTTATCTCTGTCAGTTAAAATATGGTCATGGTTTTTAAAGAGCTGAAACATCTCAACAGTGATTGTACTGCGTACAGGTAGTTTTGTTTAGCCTTCTCCTTTGTCTGCTGTTTCCCCCACTTACTCCCTATTACCTCGTGGCAGTGCATTGTTAGGCTGTTTTGTGCCTGTGAAGGAATAGGAGGTCAGGAGGACTGTGTTTGGATCATTTGTCTGGCTTTTCTTTTTGCCCTCAAGAACACAAAAAATAAACTGCTTGTCCTTTTGTTCTGTGGGGCAGTCGTTTGCATCTGTGGTACGGTCGTTATAGGCCTAACTCATTGAAGTGAAACCTAGGCCGATGTGCTGAGAAATGGACTAGTCAATTAATGATTAATTAGCGAATAAAACTCTTGCATTGAACTCCATAAAATGATATGCTCAATGTTTGTTCAGCAGGGATTTTTTTGTAAACAAAAATGATTGTTCTGATCCTGAATGAAATTGACAATACCTCATTTCATGTGGGTTTTTTTTATTTTCCCCCCCCCTATTTTTTATTTATTTTTTACTAATTGTTCTAATTTCAAAATGCAATTAGCAGCAGAGGACCAGCTAATGGTTTGTATGATTATTCACAGTGAGTAATCACTCCCACTCTCCTGACAAAAATAATAATAATTTCTTAAACTTTTATAGCACTTTTCATAACAGAAAGAAATCTCAAAGCGATTCAAAAGCAACAACAAAAGAAAACGATCAAGCAATAGGCTATGTCGTGAGTAGCCTAGCTATAGTTAGCTAGGTCAACCAATAGAGGCCAAGTCTTTGAGTGCATGAATCCTCCAAAGATGGAGATGGTCAGTTTATGGCTTGATCAGATGAAGGTAGAGGGAGATGGTCAGTTTATGGCTTGATCAGATGAAGGTAGAGGGAGATGGTCAGTTTATGGCTTGATCAGATGAAGGTAGAGGGAGATGGTCAGTTTATGGCTTGATCAGATGAAGGTAGAGGGAGATGGTCAGTTTATGGCTTGATCAGATGAAGGTAGAGGGAGATGGTCAGTTTATGGCTTGATCAGATGAAGGTAGAGGGAGATGGTCAGTTTATGGCTTGATCAGATGAAGGTAGAGGGAGATGGTCAGTTTATGGCTTGATCAGATGAAGGTAGAGGGAGATGGTTGATGGAATCTGATGGTGATCTTGTCGAGGGTCAAGCCCTTCTCCTTCACAATGTGTGGGTGATGCCTCAGCAGCACTAATAGGTTAAAAACAAAACCTTTATCTTCAACATCAGGCCAAACTTCTCTCATAATAATGTGTTCTATTCATCCCGTAAAGTTACGAATTTATAGTCAAAGGAACTGTTAGAAAGGTGCAATTTAATCATTTTTGGAAGATGGAATAAGTTGTTGACGATCGCTTTAGGAGACGACTTAGTTTTGCCGTTAATGGCATCCCCACTTGAAGTACATTTTTATGTGATTCTAAGTGAGTCAATCAAAAAGGTAGGGCTAGGTTTATATAAGAAGTAAGATTAGCAAACAAATGTGCCCTTGGAAATGATCAGTCAGCATTTTCGCCTCACTACGGGCCTATCTAGGGTATCTCAAGGCGGGATGTGTCGCAAACACAATTACCTCAACACTGCCACACCGTCAACCTATTGACACTTATTTTCAGCTTTTGTTGAAACAGTAACGCATTGCAACATCTTTGAGCTGTCATATCAAATGGACATCTCTAGAGCATTCAGCTGTTCTGTCGCTTTTTATGGATTGACAGTATGTATGCATTGACAATAAATTACACACTGTCAATGAACACGGGCAAGTGGGGGAGGAATGCTGTCTAAATGTGCAAACAATATTCAAAGTAATTGATGAGTTGAATTAAATCTCTTTGTGTTTTTGTGTTGCAGTACACTCGGGTGTGGATCCCAGACCCAGAGGATGTATGGAGAGCTGCAGAGATCATCAAGGACTACAAGGAGGGAGAGCCAATCCTGCACCTCAAACTTGAAGATGAATCGGTAATCTACCCCCCCCTCTCCTAACCCTAACCCCCCCAGATCAGGCCACAATTATAAGATAAATATCGTAATATTTTTATTTTATTTTTTATAGCCCTTGCCTAAGGACTCAATATGCTTTGGTCTATTTTGTCGTGCTCATGTACATTTGTACATGTCCTCATTTTAAAGCAGTTAATGTGTGTGCGCCCCTACACACATTCAGAAACTTTGGTGCCATGAATCATTAATCATATTTTTTGAAGTGAGAGATGCAAGCCCTGAGAGATGCAAGATACAGTTATTAAATAACAATGTACTGTGCCAAGAGTAGTTTGAATGAATCAGCAGATGATGATATTATCGCTTTGTGCAGCAGCAGTATATTCCCCTACTCATGATCACAATCTCTACTTGATACAGGTATGATTCATAAACACCTAGAAGCCACCAAATCCATATCCTTTAACATGTGTAGTTATGGACAGTGCTGCATTATGATTTCAACTGGTAAAGGGAGTCGTCATACCCTCAAACCAGGTGCACATGTGCAAAGACTTTGCTTTTAGTGTTTTTTTAGTATTGACATTTTTTGCTTGAACCCCTCTTGTCCCAGCCGTTGGAATACCGCATCGGACCCAAAGACAACCCTCTTCCCTTTCTCCGGAACCCTGATATCCTGGTGGGGGAGAATGACCTCACAGCGCTCAGCTACCTGCACGAGCCTGCTGTCCTGCACAACCTCAAAGTGCGCTTCCTCGAGCCCAACCACATCTACACATACTGTGGTAAGTCTATACTGTACCACCACCTGCTCTGACAGCGCCACTTATAGTAACCAGAATGTCTGGTCTGTATATGGTCTCTTAACAAAGCCCTTGGCCTGACCTTGTGCTGCAAATTCCTCCTATGTTTACTATGGTAGCTGGCTTATTTTACACCATGTAGGGTTGATGCTTTCATTTACCTTTTTAATGGTTGTCTTGTCCCAACTTTTACAAACCTGTCCTCCCAATTCCCCAATCAACTAGGGTTCCATTGACTTAAACAGCCAACGAGTGAGCTGTTGCCATGTGTGATATGCGCCCTAAACAAAGCAGACAAAGGGGAATGAGCAAAGACAATATTTGTCTGTTGATCCTACACTGGCTATAGATATCACCATCATGTTTTAATTAGGGAAATCTGTCCACATAGTAACCCTGCCAGTGCAAACTTGGGTGAGCCTACTACATTCCTCTGGTAATATGGATGTTTTGACAGTATTTGCCTATCAAAGTTAGCAGGAAAAATACAAAGGGCTGAAATGTAGATGCACATACAATTAATGGACTTAAGGTATTTTGGTGGGAATTCAGGTATTTACTTTCTCATACATTTTCTTAGTATATCAGGTATTTCTTAAATACTTTGAAAATATGTTGCCTCATTTGCATATATACAGTATGCTGGGTGTATTTGCATTCATTAATAAATTAATATGAAGGGGTGGAGCAGGGCTGCAACCACCAAAAACTTGCTCTGTCTCTAGGTTACTCCTTACTGTTGTTGTCGGGAGAAAGTGTGTCGGGAGAAAGTGTGTCGGGAGAAAGTGTGTCGGGAGAAAGTGTGTCGGGAGAAAGTGTGTCGGGAGAAGGATAACCAATGCTAATAGAACTCTACACGCTTGGCTCTAGATTACACCCATCCAAACATATTTTACGTTTTTTGTGAGATGAGACATAATGTCACTAATCCAAGTGTTCATTTTCAGAAGTTGTTTTCATTTCAGCGCATTTCATTTGTAAATATTTCAACTGTATTAAATCATTACTTTTTTCTCTCAAATTGGACAAAAAAACGAACACCCATCAAAATACCTTTATCTTTGTTCTCTTTCTTGGGATGTAACTGTCGAAGACGTGCCGTTGAATCCCTTACGAAGCGTTAGCGTTCTTATAGATGCAACGGAAAGCCAATGTATTCTATTGAGCCCATTTCAGCCATTACCGGAGTGTGTTTGACAGGTCATTACAAACGTTTCCGCGGTCGTTACATTTAACGGGGGGGGGGGGGGACGAATGGCACAAGCAATAGTGGCAAAGAGTCACCAGTGAAATGAAAGCAATCAATCCAGCAAGATTTCAGTGACAAAGTGGATTTTGCACTCCTCAAACACAGGAAATAGATGGCTAAGATCCTCAGCTGGGTGAGACACACAAATACACACCCACAAGAATATATGGGATGTATTACTAAATATAGGATTAAGGAACTAGAGGTTACAGTCTCACTGACTGGTCATACTATTTTCTCTGTCCTCCCTTCTCTCCTTGCTCTATAGGTATCGTACTGGTGGCCATCAACCCCTACGACCAGCTTCAAATCTATGGAGAGGAGGTCATCAATGCCTACAGTGGGCAGAACATGGGAGACATGGACCCACACATCTTTGCTGTTGCTGAGGAGGCATACAAGCAGATGGCCAGGTACTGGATGAGCCTCAGGGTACAGCTAAACGGGTATAACACAGGATCAGGATACTGTTAATGTATTAGACCTGGAAGAGTTGCCAATTAATAACCACATTCTATATATTAGTCTGCTTTGGGAAGCAATTGAGTTGTTACTGTGTGGCACATGGAGCTGCGTAGGAGGCACTTGATTAGACTCCTCATTCGGTTTGATATGTCATTTTGATAGTGTGTGGCTCAGTTGGTAGAGCGCTGCGCTTGCAACGCCAGGGTTGTGGGTTCAATTCCCATGGGGGACCAGTATGAGGGGGAAAAAGTGTGAAATGTAAATGTATGCACTCTCGATAAGAGCGTCTGCTAAAATGTAAATAGTGTTGGTGTGGGACTGAATAATGAGTTGCCACAGAGATAAACTGTGTCTTCAATGGAAGATGTGGGTGGATAATAACAGTGCTCCGGTCCACATTAACTGTCAACCTCATCAATGCTGCTCTTCTCTGTAGAGCAAAAGACAATAAATACCATGTCCACTGCCTACATACTGTGCATGCCCACTGCTGGGTAGTCCTGGCAACTCCAGTCATGTAGAGAAAATGAGCGTTGTGTAACTGTAGACGTGGCCCATTAATGCAGCTCTGGTCAGTTACCTATTTTTATTAAATGTTCCAAATCTCTTTTTCTCTCTCTCTCTTTTCCCGTAGAGATGAGAGGAACCAATCCATCATAGTAAGTGGGGAGTCGGGGGCAGGGAAGACCGTCTCTGCTAAGTACGCCATGCGGTTCTTCGCCACTGTGGGAGGGTCGGCCAACGACACCAACGTTGAGGAGAAGGTGCTGGCCTCCAGCCCCATCATGGAGGTGAGGAGGGGAACTGGGGATGGGCTGCTGGTCCCATACTGTAGGTGAGGAGGGGAACTGGGGATGGGCTGCTGGTCCCATACTGTAGGTGAGGAGGGGAACTGGGGATGGGCTGCTGGTCCCATACTGGAGGTGAGGAGGGGAACTGGGGATGGGCTGCTGGTCCCATACTGGAGGTGAGGAGGGGAACTGGGGATGGGCTGCTGGTCCCATCATGGAGGTGAGGAGGGGAACTGGGGATGGGCTGCTGGTCCCATACTGTAGGTGAGGAGGGGAACTGGGGATGGGCTGCTGGTCCCATACTGTAGGTGAGGAGGGGAACTGGGGATGGGCTGCTGGTCCCATACTGTAGGCCAGCCCAGCAGTATGGCAACCTAGTAAAGGAAGTCGATCCCGGAATATATGGGTTACATAATATGATTTGTGCCTTTTTGGAGATGACACATGTATCTTCTGGATAACCAAGTCATATTTTATTTACCTGCTTAGATGGGTTCTAGTGAAAACGTCATCGTGTTTTACTTTTTCTATGCCCTGAAAGTTTTATGAACTCGGCTGTAACTTTGTAGAGTTTACAGCACAGTATTCTTATGGGGAATCATTTTGTAAACTGTAGGTGGAGAAGCTAAACACACCAGGAGTCCGTGAACAGCAAAGTCCCACAGCCTGCCTGGAAAGATACGACTAGGAGAAGCTGCTAGCTAGAAAGTTGTCATGACTCTCTGTCCTTCAGGAAGTTATAGCTGAGGAGAGTCCGACATCTCTGAGTCCATTACCAGCCTCACCTCAGCTAGATCAGTCAGAGTGAAGAAACAGGACAGATCTGTATGCAAGGCCAGTTGGGCACAGTCTCCATCTTGGCAGATGACACAACACAAAATTAGGAGCTTTACAACTGTCAAGACACATTACGAGCAGCAAGGAGAAGCTAAAGGTTTTTGTGTGGCATGAATCACAATTTCAGAAGATATAAACTCTTCAAAAACATAAACTTCCTTTTTTCAGGACCCTGTCTTTCAAAGCTAATTCGTAAAAATCCAAAACTTCACAGATCTTCATTGTAAAGAGTTTGAACACTGTTTCCCATGCTTGTTCAATGAACCATAAACAATTCATGAACATGCACCTGTGGAACGGTCGTTAAGACACTAACAGCTTACAGACGGTGGGCAATTGTCACAGTTATGAAAACTTAGGACACTAAAGAGGCCTTTCTACTGACTCTGAAAAACACAAAAAGATCGATGCCCAGGGTCCCTGCTCATCTGCGTGAACGTGCCTTAGGCATGCTGCAAGGAGGCATGAGGACTGCAGATGTGGCCAGGGCAATAAATTGCAATGTCCGTACTGTGAGACGCCTAAGACCCCGCTACAGGGAGACACGGCGGACAGCTGATCGTCCTCGCAGTGGCAGATCACGTGAAACAACAGGATCGGTACATCCGTACATCACAGGTACAGGTACAGGATGGCAACAACTGCCCGAGTTACACCAGGAACGCACAATCCCTCCATTAGTGCTCAGACTGTCCGCAATAGGCTGAGAGAGGCTGGACTGAGGGCTTGTAGGCACAAACCCACCGTTGCTGGACCAGACAGGACTGACAAAAAGTGCTCTTCACTGACGAGTCAGGGTTTTGTCTCACCAGGGGTGATGGTCAGATTCGCGTTTATAGTCGAAGGAATGAGCGTTACACCGAAGCCTGTACTCTGGAGCGTGAACGATTTGGAGGTGGAGGGTCCGTCATGGTCTGGAGCGGTGTGTCACAGCATCAATGGACTGAGCTTGTTGTCATTGCAGGCAATCTCAACGCTGTGCGTTACAGGGAAGACATCCTCCTCCCTCATGTGGTACCCTTCCTGCAGGCTCATCCTGACATGACCCTCCAGCATGACAATGCCACCAGCCATACTGCTCGTTTTGTGTGTGATTTCCTGCAAGACAGGAATGTCAGTGTTCTGCCATGGCCAGCGAAGAGCCCGGATCTCAATCCCATTAAGCACGTTTGGGATTTGTTGGATCGGAGGGTGAGGGCTAGGGCCGTTCACCCCAGAAATGTCCGGGAACTTGCAGGTGCCTTGGTGGAAGAGTGGGGTAACATCTCACAGCAAGACCTGGCAAATCTGGTGCAGTCCATGAGGAGGAGATGCACTGCAGTACTTAATGCAGCTGGTGGCCACACCAGATACTGACTGTTACTTTTGATTTTAACCCTCCCTTTGTTCAGGGACACATTATTTTATTTCTGTTAGTCACATGTCTGTGGAACTTGTTCAGTTTATGTCTCAGTTGTTGAATCTTGTTATGTTCATACAAATATTTACACATGTTAAGTTTGCTGGAAATAATCGCAGTTGACGGTGAGAGGACGTTTCTTTTTTTTGCCGAGTTTAAATATATTTTACAGTGGTTATGATTTTCTTTTGATTTCTGAAACTCTCCACCCCTCTGCTTCTCTTTTCAGGCTATTGGAAATGCGAAAACCACGCGCAATGACAACAGCAGTCGTTTTGGGAAGTACATCCAGATTGGTTTTGACAGGCGTTATCACATAATAGGTGCCAACATGCGCACGTATCTGCTGGAGAAGTCAAGGGTGGTGTTCCAGGTACGTGTAGCTCCATGCTGCGCAGTCTGGGAAACTCTGTATTGCTACTTACTAAGTCCATGCTTCCCTTCACATTTACTTTCCTTCATTTAAACATTTGATTAGGTCCTAGCTTGACATGTTTTTTCCAGCCAATCAAATATCAAAATAAACGTATCTAAGTACTTTACAGAAATTAATACAATATTAAATTGCAGCTTGGGGGAACTCATGTGCTAACAAAAGTATTTCATTCATCAGAATATATTATTGATCAAGAGTTAAGTGTAGTATATTTCTGCTTTTTAGGCTGAGGATGAGAGGAATTACCACATCTTCTACCAGTTGTGTGCCTCTGCTAGCTTCCCGGAGTTCAAAGACCTAGCCTTGAGTAAGTGTCGCAGACCGAGCCAATATTCAACTACGTTTCTGTTAAGGAAGCAACTGCATAATAACTGCAATATTCAGAGAATAGTACGTGTCGTCTGTGAGGACGTTCAAATAAGAACACTTTTCTAATACGTTTATTTCTATCTCTGCTTTCATCTTAAAGCCAGTGCGGAAGACTTCATCTTCACATCGCAAGGAGAGAACATCTTCATTGAGGGGGTGAATGATGCCGAGGACTTCAAGAAGACGAAGGAAGCCTTTACGCTACTGGGTAATGGTCTGACTGCATGGGTACATTCTAAGATGGTAACACCGCTACATTAGAACAGGCTCAGAACAAAGGGTTTATGTATCTTGGACATAAATACTGACTGGTTTTTTGTTCTTTTTTTTCAATCTCCCGATGGAACAATATTTACCTTACTGTGGTTTGTTTTTGCAGGTGTTAAGGAGAGCAATCAAAGCAGCATCTTCAGAATCATAGCTTCCATCCTGCATCTGGGGAACGTGGAGATCTGCTCGGAGAGAGACGGAGACTCCTGCCACATATCAGTATGTCACTATACAGCCTTGTCCAGATTAATTCTGTTTGAGTTTATAGTTCCACATCACAGCCTCAAACCGTATATCTTCTCTATACCTAATTTATTGATTAAATCTGTGTGTGTTTGTAGAGGAACGACCCTCACTTGACACACTTTTGCCGGTTGCTGGGGGTGGAGCTGGAGCAGATGGAACACTGGCTATGTCACAGGAAGCTGGTCACCACGTCAGAGACCTACGTCAAGAACATGTCCCGCAAACAGGCGGCTAATGCCCGCGACGCGCTCGCCAAACACATCTACGCACACATGTTTGACTGGATTGTGGAGCACGTCAACAAGTCTCTGCACACCTCCTCCAAACAACACTCCTTCATCGGTGTTCTGGATATCTATGGGTAAGACTGCCCACCTGGGCTCCCCAGAACCTCTGAAAACAAACCTCAACAGTGGGTTGGTTTGGATTGTGAGAGAAACTTGACTGTGTGGTGAGAACCGATTTTCATGCCAGCAATAGAAGTCTTATTTCAGGAGTGTAATCTCAGCCATGGTGAATGGTAAAAGCATCCCAGGCTGGCAGTAAGTTAACACACTGTGACAGCAGACACACAGAAGAACATCAGCCCAACTTTTCTCATTTTCCCTCGCAGTTCTGTCACACAATGTTTTCTGTACTAAAGGCACGGAGAAGCATGATATTTGATGAGTCGATTTCATAACGTATTTAGCAGATGTTATTGCTGCTGTAGCGAAATGCTTGTGTTCCTAGCTCCAACAGTGTAGTAAAATCTAACAATTCACAACAATACACACAAATCTAAAAGTAAAATAATGGAATTAAGAAATATATAAATATTAGGACGAGCAATGTCGGAGTGGCATTGACTAGAATACAGTATATACATATGAAATGAGTAAAACAGTATGTAAACATTATTAAAGTGACCAGTGATTCCATGTCTCTGTATATAGGGCAGCAGCCTCGACGGTGCAGGGTTGAGTAACCAGGTGGTAGCCGGCGAGTGATGGCTATTTAACAGTCTACCTTGAGACTGAAAAACAGCTTCTATCACCGCTTTGATGCACCTGTACTGACCTCGCCTTCTGGATGGTAGCGGGGTGAACAGGCCGTGGCTCGGGTGGTTGGTGTCCTTGATGATCTTTTTGGCCTTCCTGTGACATCAGGTCCTGTAGGTGTCTTGAAGGGCAGGCAGTGTGACCCGGTGATGGGTTGGGCAGACCGCACCACCCTCTGGAGAGCCCTGCACTTGCGGGCTCTTGGATGCACTTGGATGCTCTCAATTGTGCATCTGTAAAGATTTCGGAGGGTCTTAGGGACCAAGCCAAATTTCTTCAGCCTCCTAATGTTGAAGAGACGCTGTTGCGCCTTCTTCACCAAACTGTCTGTGTGGGTGGACCATTTCAGATCGTCAGTGACTGTGTACGCCGAGACCTTTGAAGCTTTTCACCTTCTCCACAGTACTGTCCCGTCAATGTGGATAGGGGGGCGCTCCCTCTGCTGTTTCCTGAAGTCCACGTTCCGCTCCTTTGTTTTGTTGATGTTGAGGGAGAGGTTATTTTCCTGGCACCACTCCGCCAGGGCCCTCACATCCTCCCTGTAGGCTGTCTTGTCATTGTTGGTACTCAGGCCTACTATGGTTGTGCCGTCTGCAAACTTGATGATTGAGTGTGTGGCCACGCAGTCATGGGTGAACAGGGAGTACAAGAGGGGGATGAGCACACACCCTTGTGGGGCCCCTGTATTGACGATCAATGAAGTGGAGGTGTTGTTTCCTACCTTCACCACCTGGGGGCGGCCCGTCAGGAAGTCCAGGACCCAGTTGCACAGGGCGGGGTTCAGACCCAGGGCCCCAAGCTTGATGATGAGCTTGGAGGGTACTATGGTGTTGAATACTGAGCTGTAGTCAATGAACAGTGTTCTTACATAGGTATTCCTCTTGTCCAGGTGGGATAGGGAAGTGTGCACTGCAATGGCGATAGCATCGACTGTGGATCTATTGGGGTGGTAAGCAAATTTAAGTGGTTCTAAGGCAGGGGTGGGCAAAGTTTTTGGCTCAAGGGCCACATCGGGATTTTGAAATTCAACGGAGGGCCAAATTGTTTGTTAAAATTAATTTGTGGGGGCCTCTGCATGGCAGTGCTTGAGGCGTCACTACAGACCCGGGTTCGATCCCAGGCTGTGTCACAGCTGGCTGTGACTGGGAGACCCATGAGGCGGCGCACAATTGGCCCAGCATCGTCAGGGTTTGGCAGGCCGAGATTTCCTTGTCCCATCGCGCTGTGGCGGGCCGGGTGCATGCACACTAACATGGTCGCCAGGTGAACAGTGTTTCCTCCGACACATTGGTGCGGCTGGCTTCCAGGTTAAGCGGGCATTATGTCAAGAAGCAGTGCGGCTTGGCTGGATCGTGTTTCGGAGGATGCACGGATCTCGACCTTCGCCTCTTCTGAGTCTGTACGGGAGTTGCAGCGATGGGACAAGACTGTAACTACCAATTGGATACCACAGAATTGGGAAGAAAAAAGGGCAAAAAATAATATATTTCTTATGTCTCACGGGCCGGATTGAAGTGCCCGGCTGGCCGGATGCGGGCTGTACTTTGCCTCCCCTTGGTCTCGGGTGTTATGTAAGGGTGTTTATGTAAGGTAGGCAAAGTACAGACTCTCAAAGCACTTCATGATGACAGAAGTGAGTGCCACGGCGCTATAGTCATTTAGTTCAGTTACTGTTGTTATCTTGGGTACAGGAACAATGGTGGACATATTGAAGCAAGTGGGGACAGCAGACTCGGATAGGGAGAGATTGAATATGTCCGTAAACACTCCAGTCAGCTGGTCTGCGCATGCTCTGAGGACGCGGCTAGGGATGCCGCCTGGGCCGGCAGCCTTGCGAGGGTGAGTATGCCTTGCGAGGGTGAGCACGCCTTACTCACGTCGGATACGGAGAACGAGAGCCCACAGTCCTTGGGAGCGGGCCACGTCGATGGCACTGTGTTATCCTCAAAGCGGGTGAAGAAGGTGTTTAGCTTGACTGGGAGCAAGACGTCGGTGTCCGCGACGTGCCTGGTTTTCCCTTTGTAATCCGTGATTGTCTGTAGACATTGCCACATACTCATCTGTGTGTGTGAGCGCTCTGCGTGTCTCCAGCCAAATACTTCCATCCCCTGTGTTGCAAGTGCCTCTTTTCATTACAGTAGATAGAGCATGGAACCATATTGAATTGGGGGAGCGGTGCTTTTCTTATTCATGACCCTGTTTGACTGAGGGCTTAATTGGTTCTCTGCTGTGGGTTAGATTATTGATAAAACTGGCAGCCTGGTGCTGGGAGGGGAAAGATGCTGAGCTACAGTAGAAAGCCCAAATAATAAGACATACAGCGGGGGGTTATTTGTAACTTGAGTCTGATAATTATCTGTACAAAACAGTTCATCTGAAAATACTTGTGGAATATAAAATACTTGCTTGATTCACTGTTTGTCATGTTTTCCAGTTTCTTGAAATACTTTGCAAACGCAACTTATTTCTATGTGAAATGGTCTATACATTCCTTTTCCATTTTAGTAGACAGTCTTATCCAGAGCAACTTAAAGTAGCGAGTGGATACATTTTCATACTATTTCGTACTGGTCCCCTGTGGGAATCGAACCCACAACCGTAGCATTGCAAGTGCCATGCTCTACCAACTGAGCCACATCACATCATCGTCAATGTACTCAATTACTGTATTGTGATGGAAAGTGTACAGGTACAAACCTCGATGACCAGCCTATGTACAATACGGTAATATACATTTACATGAAGTGGTTTGTAAGGATGGCACATTAATGCTGCACAAAAAGTGGTTGTTTTCCATGTTATTTGATTAAGAAAAATATTTAATTTGATGTGGATGTTTTGTGTCTTTGCCCATAACTTTGTACCTTTTTGATGTAAGTGTTTGAGGACAGGGTTTTTAATCTTTCTGGGTTCCATTAGAATGACAATCGCAAAGAAAGGGACAAGGGCAACAACTCTTACAGTTGTATTGAATGCTGCAAGATACAGTTCTCAATAATACAACTACCTTATTTGCCAAAGCAGAGATGCTGTGGAAAAAACATTTTGCCCAAGCTATCTGTCCGCTAATACTGGTAAAGGCATACTACAGTACTTTTTAAAAATGTTTGTATAAATATATTTTTGAATTCAGATTTTTCAGGGGGTGCTGCAGCACCCCTACTTCCCGTGGCTATGCAGCAGGGGTGTCAAAATCATTCCATGGAGGGCCTAGTTTCTGCAGTTTCTTTTTAAGACCTAGACAACCAGGTGAGGGGAGTGCTTTACTAATTAGTGAGTTTCATTTATTAATCAAGTGTAAGGGAGGAGTGAAACCACGCAGACACTCGGCCCTCTGTGGAATGAGTTTGACACGTGATCAACAGTGAGTTCAAAGCTCAAAATTTAAGGGACAGTTTTGTCGTTGTTTTGTCTCTGTACTCCAGCACTTTGGATTTGAAATTGTACAATGACTATGAGGTTAAAGTGCAGACTGTCCCCTTTCATTTGAGGTTATTTTCATCCAAATCGGGTGTACCGTTTAGAAATTACAGCACTTTTTGTACATAGTCCCCCAATTTTAGGGGACCAAATGTATTGGGACAGATTCACTTATGTGTATTAAAGTAGTAAAAAGTTAAGTATTTGGTCCCATATTCATAGCACACTATGACTACATTAAGCTTGTGACTCTACAAATTTGCTGGATGCATTTGCTGTTTTGAGTTGGTTGCATTTCAGATTATTACAATAACAGGGGAGGTTAGCATTTTGGGGGGGATATATTTGTGCATCTGTAACTTTCTCACTCGTCATTATTCACAATTCATTCAAGATTATCAGTAATCATGGTAGCATCCACATGCATGTAGAAGTGTTTAGAAACATTATCTTCTCATTTAGAATAAAAGTGACTCCAAAATTACACACTACATTATTTACTATTTAGTTTTCCTCTAGGCCTAAAATCACTGTCTAAAACACAGGATGGAAATAGACCGGAGACTTCCAACTCACCAGATATGTGACTGTTTTCTCTTCATCTGAACAGATTTGAGACCTTTGAGATAAACAGCTTCGAGCAGTTCTGCATCAACTACGCCAATGAGAAACTGCAGCAGCAGTTCAATCAAGTGAGTTTAAGCCTTATATTTATAATATACACAGTGTACAAAACATTAAGAACACCTGCTCTTTCCATGACATAGACTGACCAGGTGAATCCAGGTGAACGATATGATCCCTTATTGATGTTACGTGTTAAATCCACTTCAATCAGTGTCGATGAAAGGGAGGAGACAGGTTAAAGAAGGATTTTTAAGTCTTGAGACATGGATTGTGTGTGTGTGCCATTCAGAGGGTGAATGGGCAAGACCAAATAGTTAAGTGTGGTAGTAGGTGCGAGGCGCACCGGTTTGAGTGTGTTAAACTCAGCAGTGTTGCAGTTCTTTTCACACTCAACAGCTTCCAGTATGTATCAAAAATGGTCCACCACCCAAAGGACATCCAGCCAACTTCACACAACTGGAGTATACATGCCCCTGACGAATTGAGGCCGCTCTTAGGGCAAAAGGGGGTGCAACTCAATATTAGGATGTTGTTCCTAATGTTTTGTACACTCAGTGTAGCTACCTACCTTATATTCCAATGTTCAGTAGAGGAGACCTGAGAACATAAAGCAAAACATAAAACATAACATTAAACATAAAGCTGTTAACCTCATGACTCAACATGAATGTTTTCAAGTGAAATAATTCAGGACTTAGTCTAACTGATAACCTACTGTGCTGTAGCTCACTGTGGGACTGCCTCTGTGTGTCCTCAGCATGTGTTCAAGCTGGAGCAGGAGGAGTACATGAAGGAGCAGATCCCCTGGACGCTCATCGACTTCTATGACAACCAGCCGTGTATCGACCTCATCGAGGCCAAGTTGGGCATCCTGGACCTGCTGGATGAGGAGTGCAAGGTGGAGTACCCGGTCTTCCATACATAATGTATTCGTCTTTAGTCCTGAATTCTGTCCTTGCTCCAGTAGTTCTTAACTTCTCTTTTTGGGATGCATTAGTGGGGAAGTGTATATGAACAATTGGCAACTGGAGGAGTTTTAACGCTGAATGCACTTGAGCAGTCACAGGTGTTGAACAATCTTCTGTGTTTTGGTCTGGAGGGGAGCAGAGCGGAACACACTGCTGATCCCTGCGTTTTAAACCTCTGGTCTCAGTTTAATGGGATTCATCCTGCATTCATAGGTGCACACCGTGGCCTGCGTCTGTTTCCCCTGCCTGCATCCAGATTGTTATCGGAGTTAAGGACTTTGCAACAAAACACAGATTACTTATTTATTTCACTCATCCTCATCCCACAGCCCTTTGAAGTTATTGACGATCATTTGGAACAACCTCAAAATAATTGTTATTCTGAGCACAGCTAACCTGGATAGAAAGTTTTGGTTTCCTTCATGGTTTTACATAATATTTCTCCTTTATTCCCCTTCGCCTGCTGCTGCTACAGGTGCCCAAAGGGACAGATCAGAACTGGTGCCAGAAGCTGTACGATCGCCTTTCAAGCAGCGTCCATTTCCAGAAACCACGGATGTCCAACATATCTTTCATTATCATTCACTTTGCTGATAAGGTGGGTAGACCCAGCCTAGAGACATGTTTCACATGAAAAGCACCTGTACGTAAGGCTCTTCAGTTAGGTGAAAATTGACCTGATGCTAGGCTATTGGTTCAAATGTCATTTTGGCCGGGAAATCCTGTTGTTACAGTCCTTAAGCAAGGTTGTGTGTTTAAACCTAACTGCTTCAGTATACCTGGCTGAGTAATTGGGAGCATCTACAAATTGTGCTATTCAAAGGACCTGACATGAATCACCCTCATTGCAGGGGCTTTGCCTGAAAAGAGCTAATATGATTATCCCATGATGACTCATCAGAGAGGCTTTGTGTGTTAGTATTACTGTGAGTGATCTCATTGGCCCTGCAATGTCACCCCTCCTCCTTATGACACATACACAAGCTCTAATTAACTCAAAGAGCAGTGCTCCTACGCAGAGGAGCTGGCACTAAATAGAAAGGACTGCCTATGTGTCTGCCTAAAGTGGGTCATGTAAACAGATGAAAGGCAGGCAGCTGTAGCAATGTCCTTTTATTTACCGTGGTAATTTCCGTGAAAAGCTAGGGATGTGAGTGGCTAGAGTGGGACGAGAGAGTCCTGTTAATGTGGATGGGATTTCCTCAGCTCTCCTCTTAAGATAGTATTAAACCGATTCCCTTGGTGTTTCTCTTCGTCTAACTCTTCAAGTGAAAAGGAGTAGGATCTGCATTCAATTACTGCTCTTCCTCTCGCGCGCCAGTTGTACAGTCGTGGCCAAAAGTTTTGAGAATGGCACAAATATAAATTTTCACAAACTCTGCTGCCTCAGTTTGTATGATGGCAATTTGCATATACTCCAGAATGTTATGAAGAGTGATCAGATGAATTGCAATTAATTGCAAAGTCCCTCTTTGCCATACAAATGAACTGAATCCCCCAAGAACATTTCCACTGCATTTCAGCCCTGCCACAAAAGGACCAGCTGACATCATGTCAGTGATTCTCTCGTTAACTCAGGTGTGAGTGTTGACGAGGACAAGGCTGGAGATCACTCTGTCATGCTGATTGAGTTCGAATAACAGACTGGAAGCTTCAAAAGGAGGGTGGTGCTTAGAATCATTGTTCTTCCTCTGTCAAACATGTTACCTGCAAGGAAACACGTGCCGTCATCATTGCTTGCACAAAAAAGGTTTCACAGGCAAAGGTATTGCTGCCAGTAAGATTGCACCTAAACCAACCATTTATCGGATCATCAAGAACTTCAAGGAGAGCGGTTCAATTGTTGTGAAGAAGGCTTCAGGGCGCCAAAGAAAGTCCAGCAAGCGCCAGGACTGTCTCCTAAAGTTGATTCAGCTGCGGGAGCGGGGCACCACCAGTACAGAGCTTGCTCAGGAATGGCAGCAGGCAGGTGTGAGTGCATCTACACGCACTGTGAGGCGAAGACTTTTGGAGGATAGCCTGGTGTCAAGAAGGGCAGCAAAGAAGCCACTTCTCTCCAGGAAAAACATCAGGGACAGACTGATATTCTGCAAAAGGTACAGGGATTGAACTGCTGAGGACTGGGGTAAAGTCATTTTCTCTGATGAATCCCCTTTCTGATTGTTTGGGGCATCCGGAAAATAGCTTGTCCGGAGAAGACAAGATGAGCGCTACCATCAGTCCTGTGTCATGCCAACAGTAAAGCATCCTGAGACCATTCATTTGAGGGGTTGCTTCTCAGCCAAGGGAGTGGGCTCACTCACAATTTTGCCTAAGAACACAGCCATGAATATAGAATGGTACCAACACATCCTCCGAGAGCAACTTCTCCCAACCATCCAGGAACAGTTTGGTGACGAACAATGCCTTTTCCAGCATGATGGAGCACCTTGCCATAAGGCAAAAGTGATAACTAAGTGGCACGGGGAACAAAACATCGATATTTTGGGTCCCAAGTCCAGGAAACTCCCCAGACCTTAATCCCATTAAGAACTTGTGGTCAATCCTCAAGAGGCGGGTGGACAAAGAAAACCCCACAAATTCTGACAAACTCCAAGCATTGATTATGCAAGAATGAGCTGCCATCAGTCAGGATGTGGCCCAGAAGTTAATTGACAGCATGCCAGGGCGGATTGCAGAGGTCTTGAAAAAGAAGGGTCAACACTGCAAATATTGACTCTTTGCATCAACTTCATGTAATTGTCAATAAAAGCCTTTGACACTTATGAGATGCTTGTAATTATACTTCAGTATTCCATAGTAACATCTGACAAAAATATCTAAAGACACTGAAACGGCAAACTTTGTGGAAATTAATATTTGTGTCATTCTCAAAACTTTTGGCCACGGCTGTACAATTAGAACAGCCTGCAACCCTATCTGTGAGAAAGAGGAGAGAGCAGGGGTGAAGTGTGACACCAGACTGCCTGGAGGCTGGGGCTGCTGATGGACAGACAAAGGGAAGGACGATAGACTGACTGACAGGGGGATTTCCTTCCAAACAATACCTGCACTCATGTTATTTTACATCTGACTTTTTATAAATAAACAGAATGTTTGCTAATCTGGTTCATCTTTTTTTTATGCTCAGTAAATGCTTCTGTTTAAACTGCCACATGCTTTAAATTATTCAATGTACAGCTGGATGTTTGGCTACGGTTACTGTAAGTGCATTGCTGTGGGACACAACAGCAGGACTGTATGGGCCACCTGGGATTTGAACAAACAACCCTCAGTCCCTATTGTACATAATTACCATAGTTGATTAAATGTTTGCTAATTTAGTTGTCAGTGTATTTGGCTGTGAAGTGTAGTCTGTTATATATACCTCTGTTCCCGCCCTTGGCAGGTTGAGTACCAGTGTGATGGCTTCCTGGAGAAGAACAGAGACACCGTCTACGAGGAACACATCAACATTCTGAAGGCCAGCAAGGTGAGAGAGAACAATGTCATTAGATCGCTACCACAATGACACAATCATCAAAACCATTCTAGTGGACACTTCAACTCACACTCAACAGCACACTCTGACCACTTAAATGCAGAAAGCATGTCGCAAATAATTATATTTTTAAGCTCTAACTAATTTAACCGTGTGGACTTCTTGGAAAAGCAGCACCGTAAAGCTTTTACCAAATTAGATTACTGCTGAAAGAGGCTTCAGTTTTGGAATAGAGTGCAACGACACAAAAAAAGTAACACGATTTAGAAAGTGGCAAGTTGGAAGCATTTCACAGGTTCATATGATGGGCAGTATAGCTCCTATCAGGTATAGTTGTTGTTTAAAGCCAGGCTGACAACTTGGCAACACTTCACATGAACCCTAAAGTTTAAATCCTGCTTTACATTCTCATTTGAAATACATGAAATGTAAATTAAGATGTCATATCAAAATTCTAATATATTGCAGATGAATTGTCTCCCACAGACACACACACACTTTCTAGAGATCCGCTGACTCCTGCCTCTCCAAGCCAAACTCAAACTGCTTGATTGGAACCTAATTTCAGCTCATGTTCTCTGCATGAACTTTTTTACTGATTAAGTGATGAGAGCCAAAAGTGCATTAGCTTTCTCAGTCATTTCTGTTCAGTTCACCCTCTCTGCCACTCTCTTTGGGACAAATACCAACTTTAGTTCACTTCATCTCGTATTAGGCATCTCATATTCAGCCCTTTCTCTTTCAACCATCTTGTCTCCCTCTCGCCAAAATCCTCTCCTCAGCATTACTAATGCAACAGCCATTAAGAGCGTGCAAATGAGAAGGAATATTGAGAGGCAAGGAGAGATTTCATATTTTATGTTCTGTCTAAAAGCATCTTGTCTGTGCCAAATCTATTCACTATCAGAAAGACACCAAGCTCCATTGAACAGCATGGATAGGACCGAGTTTGGGAAACGCTGCAGTGAGGTTTCCGAAACAAAAGCAGTGATAAAGACATAGCATGTCTCAATATTGTACAATATGCTGTACTGCATTTTTGTCTCTGTCATTTCAATTGATTTTCTAGTGTCAATTTTGCTCAGTAGTTGAGAACTTGGCAAGAGCCCCTAGCTTGTTTAAACCCCCTCATATCTAGCTGACAGTGATGCAGAAACCTATCAACATTGGAGAGCCTTGGAGGACATGTGAGGGTCATGAAACTTCCTCCGGCTGATAAGTCTTTCCTCAATGACCATTACTATCATCTCTCACAGCCTGAAAGCCCTGCTAACTCTGAGGTACCTGAGCTGTACCCCCAAGCCAGAGGAGGTGGATGGATCAAGGAACTTCCATGAATCTTCATAGAAGTCCAATCCTGCTTACAGAGCATATTCTTTGCAAAGTGATAAAGGAAACATTTTCCGAAAAGGAATTTCGTGTTAATGTCAGAATATTTTTTCGCAAGTTTGGCATGAGAGAATAGTTATCCGTATGGATGGTGGGACTGCACTGCAGTGTATTAGTACTGTCTAACCACACCAGCCTTATCTGTGACAGAGATATTATTGTGCTATTATCAATATGGATGGTGGGACTGCACTGCAGTCTATTAGTACTGTTTTACCGCACCAGCCTTATCTGTGACAGAGATATTATTGTGCTATTATCAATATTCCCTCTGCATCCACTGCTTGACACTCAAATTGTTCACCTTCACTGGTTCTGCTGTGGAGATGTGACTACAGAACTCTCCTGACAGACGCCTAAATGCTGGTTTATTGACGTCCTGTCCAGCCATGCTTTTCATTACTGTAGTCTCATCAGTGTTCTTTAACACACCCGCTATTACACTGGATCCGACAGTACAGCACTATGTAAAAATATATCTTATGAAAAAGATTTTTGTGGAAATTCAACGCCTCTTTTTTTGTGCGGTTTGGTGAATTGATGTTGTTATCCGGCTGTAAAATGGCTTATAATATAATCTGTTTTATGCTAAGTTGTTTTGGATGAAACCATCTGCTAAACATATTAATGATGTTCCCCCTCTCACAGTTTCAGCTCGTGGCGGATCTGTTCCAGGACACTAATAAAGACGGAAGCAGCTCCACGTCTTCCAGCAAGTCCTCCAGGATCAACGTGCGCTCGGCCAAACCAACTCCTAAAGTCCCCAACAAGGAGCACAGGAAAACCGTGGGCCACCAGGTTAGCATCCACCATGAGGCCTGAGTTCAAACAGTGTGCCTCTGGACAGGAGCCTGTCTGTGTTAGTGTCATAGTCATTTTCTTAACAATGTCTTTAACCTTTCATTAGGAAGCAATGATGTAACAAGTCTGTATTTTTACAATGATTGGTGGGATTAAGCAAGTTTTTTAAACTTAGCCTTTGCAGTACTTCTCATCCTCCGCTCCTGTGTTAGTTTACTGTTGTTCCGCAGCTCCCTGCAGCTTCTCATCCTCCGTTCCTCTGTTTGTTTACTGTTGTTCCGCAGCTCCCTGCAGCTTCTCATCCTCCGTTCCTCTGTTTGTTTACTGTAGTTCCGCAGCTCCCTGCAGCTTCTCATGGAGACCCTGAATGCCACCACCCCCCACTATGTGCGTTGCATCAAGCCTAATGACGAGAAGGAGGCATTCTCGTGAGTAAATATTTGGCTTTTCAGTGACGGTGTACAGTTGAAGTCAGAAGTTTACATACACCTTAGCCAAATCAAATTTATTTATAAAGCCCTTCTCACATCAGCTGATGTCACAAAGTGCTGTACAGAAACCGAGCCTTAAACCCCAAACAGCAAGCAATGCAGGTGTGGAAGCATGGTGGCTAGGAAAAACTCCCTAGAAAGGACACATATACATTTAAATTTAAACTCAGTTTTTCACAATTCCTGACATTTAGTCCTAGTAGAAATTCCCTGTCGTAGGTCAGTTAGGATCACCACTTTATTTTAGGAATGTGAAATGTCTGAATAATAGTAGAGAGAATTATTTATTTCAGCTTTTATTTCTTTCATCACATTCCCAGTGGGTCAGAAGTTTGCATACACTCAATTAGTATTTGGTAGCTTTGCCTTTCAATTGTTTAACTTGGGTCAAATGTTTTGGGTAGCCTTCCACAAGCTTCCCACAATAAGTTGGGTGAATTTTGGCCCATTCCTCCTGACAGAGCTGGTGTAACGGAGTCATTGTTGTAGGCCTCCTTGCTCGCACACGCTTTTTCAGTTCTTCCCACAAATGTTCTATGGGATTGAGGTCAGGGCTTTGTAATGGGCACTCCAATACCTTGACTTTGTTGTCCTTAAGCCATTTTGCCACAACTTTGGAAGTATGCTTGGGGTCATTATCCATTTGGAAGACCCATTTGCGACCAAGCTTTAACTTCCTGACTGATGTCTTGAGATGTTGCTTCAAATTATCAATTTTCGTGATGATGCCATCTATTTTGTGAAGTGCACCAGTCCCTCCTGCAGCAAAGCACCCCCACAACATGATGCTGCCACCCCGTGCTTCACGGTTGGGATGGTGTTCTTCCCCCTTTTCTCCCCATTTTTCCTCCAAACATAACGATGGTCATTATGACCAAACAGTTCTATTTTTGCTTCATCAGAACAGAGGACATTTCTCCAAAAAAAGTACGATCTTTGTCCCCATGTGCAGTTGCAAACCGTAGTCTGGCTTTTTTATGGCGGTTTTGGAGCAGTGGCTTCTTCCTCGCTGAGCGGCCCTTCAGGTTATGTCGATATTGGACTCGTATTACTGTGGATATTGATACTTTTGTACCTATTTCCTCCAGCATCTTCACAAGGTCCTTTGCTGTTGTTCTGGGATTGATTTGCACTTTTCGCACCAAAGTACGTTCATCTCTAGGAGACAGAATGCGTCTCCTTCCTGAGCGGTATGACGGCTGCGTGGGTCCTATGGTGTTTATACTTGCGTACTATTGTTTGTAATGATGAACGTGGTACCTTCAGGCATTTGGAAATTGCTCCCAAGAATGAACCAGACTTGTGGAGGTCTACAATTTTTTTCCTGAGGTCTTGGCTGATTTCTTTTGATTTTTCCATGATGTCAAGCAAAGAGGCACTGAGTTTGAAGGTAGGCCTTGAAATACATCCACAGGTACACCTCCAATTGACTCAAAAATATGATGTCAATATGAAAATATGATGTCAATTAGCCCACCAGAAGCTTCTAAAGCCATGACATCATTTTCTGGAATTTTCCAAGCTGTTTAAAGGCACAGTCAACTTAGTGTATGTAAACTTCTGACCCACTGGAATTGCGATACAGTGAAATAATCTGTTTGTAAACAATTATTGGGAACATTACTTGTCATGCACAAAACTTGCCAAAACTATAGTTTGTTAACAAGAAATTTGTGGAGTGGTTGAAAAACAAGTTTTAATGACTCCAACCTAAGTGTATGTAAACTTCCGACTTCAACTGTATGTAGGCAACAGAATACGGAAGAGTTTGTGTGTCTTGTCTGTCTCATGTAACTTCTCTGCTCAAATAGCCAAGTTGTTTGGATTAGCAAACTTTTTTCATGTTGACTGAAAAACCTTGCCCATTTTTAGTGGAAGAGATGCTTTTGGGACTTCTGTACCCACTGGTACAGTATTACTACAGTATTACTACAGTATTACTGTAAACAAAGAGGGCTCTGTTCTGTGTGTATGTTTGTGTACAGTGTGTTTAAGAATCAGAAGCCAACTTCTTACTGTGACTGGCTTCACTAATCAGATCTAGGAGCCTAATATGTGGTCTGCCATTCTTATTTAAACGTGGTACGGTCATGGTGAGGTAATGATGGCTTATGTAAACAGAACACTAATAAACATGCATTGAGTCATGGGAAAAGACAACTAGGAGAGAGTACTGTGTGTGACAGACAGAGCGAGAGACATCACCTGCGTGTGCTGTGTTTGTTCTTTGGTTGCCTAGACCCGAGTGTAGCCTGAGGTGCTGATTCTGTCTCTTGCTGAATAACTCTCTCGTCCTCTGACTCAATAACAGTTTCTCTTGCTCACAGTGGCACAGCCATGTCGACTGTTACCAGAAACTCTCGTCCAAAATAAAGACTGTTTTTCAATAAACAATGTTGTCTTGATAAGCAGTGTTGAATGGGGCATTTAAACCAGCACACTAGATATCCTAGGTTTTTGTTTTTCGAGGTCGATTTAAGGAATTGTCTTGTGTTCTGAAGCTTTTCTACTACAGCACACATTGTCGACTTAGAATGTTTACTTCCGAAAAACAGGACAGAAGGAGAGGTCAGGTTATGTTGCCATCGTCTTGATGCATTCTTTTGCACAAGTGCCTCTTCAAGGTCTCTAAATCTAATGATGTGCCTTGGTCACATGCTGTGGCTGGACTTTAGCAAACATACCGACGGCTGTATGTAGGGACACAGTCAGTCTGCCCAGGCAGCACCTAGCTGACTAGCATTAACCTCCTCTCAATGCTTCTGTCTTCTGCCTAGTGGAGATGTGTACAATACTGAAGGGGAAGCTTAAGCTCAGGTACAGTAAGGAGAGGGTAATAGCCTTTACCTGTGTATATGTATGGTAATTAACCCTACTCCCAGAATGGTGTGTTTTCATTGTGATGGGGAATTGTTTTGAAACTTTGTATACGTGTTCTTTTGTCCCTCTCTCTGTTGAAGGTTTGACTCTAGGAGAGCTGTGCAGCAACTGAGGGCATGTGGAGTCCTGGAGACCATCCGCATCAGTGCTGCTGGCTACCCATCAAGGTAAGATTGCTTCTCACACACCGTTACACGGGTGGCCCTGTTGTCTGCTCTGTGCAATAGATAGTGGATGCATAGAAATTGATTGTGGTCCTGTGTGGGTCAGTTGGTAGAGCATTGCGCTTTGCAACGTCATGGGGCGTTGGTTTGATTCCCGCTGGGGCCACCCATATAAAACATTTGTCACTTTGGATAAAAATGTCTGCTAAATGGCATATAATAATATTATTATTATTATATATATTGTAATAGAATGTGGTTGTTATCCGACTCCTGGTGATGTAATGGGCATGTCACTTCCGTAATCTGTGCTGCCTGGACGGAGGCTCTTCCTCTGTCTGTTTTTATTGCTCCATCATTGAGCTTTCTCGGTCGTCCTAAGCAGGGAGGAAATTGAATTCCGTCTCCCCTGAGGTACGTTCTTCCCTGAGGGGGAACAGCAGGAGAGCAATTCACCACAGAGCACGAAAACTCTCTTAATAACAATTTGATTCCGTTACACAGCATAAAACAGATTGCATAAGACAAAGTACTGCGTGAGAAAGTGCAGTCTTACTGTTTCAAGTCTAGAAGACCGACACTAGTCCTGACCTACTCATGGTCGCAAACCGAAAGAAACTAGAGATGAACAATAATCATGCCTTTATGTCGCGTGGAAGTGTTAAGGACATTTCTTACAATTTGATTTGTTCAAAATAATACAATGGTTTCCTTTTTCATGAATTAAAATATGCCTGTTTCAGATTTGGGCTGTGTGTGTTTGACTTGCTTCTCAGCCAGTCCTATGTGATTCCAGGTGGACGTACCCAGACTTCTTCAACAGATACAGAGTCCTCATGAAGAAGTCAGATATGACCGTAGGAGACAAGAAACTGGTGTGTAGGAACCTACTAGAGACCCTGGTCAAGGTAAGAAAGATTTACGCCCTAAAGCCCCAAGTAGGAAAGGAAATGAATGAATAGAAAGGAAATGAATGAATAGAAAGGACCACTATTGTTCCTCCCATGGTTGAAGGATGTTGTTCTCTTCAACGGAGCTCCCTAACTCCTTCAGGGCCAGTCCATCTTTGCATCATTGAACCTACTGCATGTCTGCTCTGATACAGTACATGTTAACTTTTCCAGTATTGAGAGACAGCTTTGAATGTATGAACCTGGGGAATGGGGATGTAAAAAGGCAGGTCACGAGTTTCAGTCCTAATGGACAAACCCCGTTGTGTTCTCTAGGAACAGTGGAGAATTCAGCATACACAGCCTGAGATGAATCATGTTATTAATACATTATTACTGGAATATCATTTGTATGCGCCTTGGACAGTATGTCATGGATTCCTTAGGGGAGGCGGGTGGGGGGGGGGGGCTATTTAACCTTGTGTTTGATAACGTCCACTTAACTAGCTGCCTTGATGCTCAGTTGATCGAGCTGAAGTTCAATTTAACTGAATGAATGAATGACTGGAAACCAAATGACTTCATCTTTCTCCCTCACCAGGACCCAGACAAGTTCCAGTTTGGTAAGACCAAGATCTTCTTCCGGGCGGGCCAAGTGGCCTACCTGGAGAAGCTGAGGGCAGACAAGTTCCGCTCCGCCTGCATCAAGATCCAGAAGACAGTGCGACGCTGGCTACAGATGGCCCGCTACAAGAAGATACGCAAGTCTGCCATCACCTTGCAGAGATTTGGCCGCGGTTACATGGCCCGCAGGTGAGAGCAGAAGCACAACGTTCTGCTAGACTAACAAAGTAGCTGGTCAATTCAGAATTTTTCCCACGAGGCAACTTCTTGATAAATCACACTACAAGGGTCGTGAACAAGTTTTAATCAATATCGGTGCCAGTGTTGTAACTACTTTCCGTGTCCTCCTCCTTTTGCTGTCTTTCTCAGGTATGCGGAGCAGCTGCGTCTAAGCCGCGCTGCTGTTATCTGTCAGAAGCAGTATCGTATGGTCCGAGAGCGGAGGGGCTATCTGAGGGTGAGACAGGCTGTTGTCACCATCCAGGCCTTTACCAGGGGCATGTTCACCCGCAGGATCTTCCAGGAGGTACTACAACCACAACACTCTACCTGTTATGTCACTGGTTTACCTTTTACCTTTTTTGATCCTGGATTTTGTATACACTCTCCTTTGTTCCCAATCCCACACTGTATTCATGTTGAAGCTATCAGATCTCTATTAGATCTCTATCTCTATCAGGAGTAAAAAGTACCCTGGGAAGAGGCCTCAGTCTTGGACTTGTTGTCCTGTTTGTGTGACTGGAAAATTGGAGACGAAGTGCTCGGATTTGAAATGGAATGTGATCAGGCGGGCCTTGCATAAATGCTGCCTGCTATTGCGCCATCTCAGATACTCTAGATTCCCTTTGGATTTAGTACTCTAGAATTTCCCCCTACTGGGAAATCTAGTTAACTACATATTTCACATTGTACAGTATAATAAATGGTTCTTTGTCCCTGATCTCTACCTCTCCTCTCCCCCACCCCAGTTCCTTCTGCATCACAAAGCCATGATCATCCAGAAGCATGTCCGAGGCTGGCTTACTAGGAGGAAGTTCAAGGTGGCACGGAACGCCGCCATCACCATCCAGTGTGCCTACCGCCGCATGCGAGCCAAGCGGGAGCTGAAACAGCTGAAGATTGAGGCGAGGTCCGCTCAACATCTGAAGAAGCTCAACACGGGCATGGAGAACAAGATCGTCCAGCTGCAGAGGAAGATGGATGACCAGGTACAGTCAAAGACGCATGGTTCTGACCCAGGCGACTTTATAGGAGTACACTGACCTGTAACGCTAGTAGCCTACAATGAGTGCCATAATACAAAGACGGGTCAATGAAAGGTCAATATTTCCCTTTGCAATCATTTTGGCACAGAATGTTTTTTGTCTAGACTGTAAGTTATGTTAAAAAGGGATGGATTTGAAAGTGATGTGACGTCCCATAGTAGTAACAGAGCTCTCTCTCCTGTCCCACTGTTTAGACCAAAGATCTGAAGACTCAGAATGAGCAGCTGGTGGTGGCCAAAGCCTCCCTGGGCTCAGAGGTGAACAAGCTGCAGAAGGAGCTGGAGACCATGCGCAGTCGCCAGGGAGACGGCGGTCAGCTGACCTCTCTGAAGGATGAGCTGGAGAAGCTGAGGGCGGAGCTCCAGGAAGCACACGCCCACAGGAAGAAGCTGGAGGAGGAGCACAGCAACGAGAAGATGAGATTTGAACAGGTGAGCTGTCAATCACTGAAGAGGAGAAAGTACATTTTCCTTTACCTTGTATGTTCTCCAAAGCCCTAATGTTGACTGAAAACAGCCTTCTGTTTGAAACACGTGGGTGAAAACAGTCTTCAGTTGCCCGAGTAACTACAGAAGATGCTGGTAGCAGCGGTTTTACTGAATTCTTGCTCTAAGAGTTGAATTACTGAACATCTGTTTCTCCAACAATCTCACTGTGGATTTAACTGTATGTATCAGTGGTCTGAAAGTGATATCATGCATACATTTTTGTATTGTTTTGACTACCTGACTTAAGGAGATCATTGTTAAGTAGATTGGCCTCGGGCTTTCTCAGTGGTAATAGACACCCCTCTTTGGTCCTTTTGATTCTCTCCCAAGTCAGTCAGACAATGCAGGAATTGTCCCTGGCTCTCTAGCTCCGTCTGACATCAGTATGAGAGCCTCACACGCAGGATCGACAGATTTATAGTCACTTAAAGAGAAACAAAACAACTAAATAGACCTTTTTCTCACTTGTGGAGAGTAAGTAGCGTCTATCGTCTGAAGTATCAAATTGAAATAGATAAAAGAAAATGCATTGCTCTTGAACGGCCACCATGCTCTTTCTGATGTCTCTATTTCTTTCATTAATGCTCTTGTTCTTTTTCCTTAGAGAGTGGAGGAGCTGGAGAGGGAGAATTCCCTGCTGAAGAGTGAAAAGGAGAAGATGAACCAAAGGATTCTGCACCACTCCAAGAGCACAGAAGGTAAGTGCTTTTTAGATCTCATACACCACTAAGACGTAAACGATAGTACTACTACAGTGATTAGTTGATACATATATATAGGAGTGGTTGAAGGTGAAACTGTAGTCACAGTAAGCCCTGCATTCTGCCTGACCTGAGGGGAGGGACGGCTTGTTTCCCCACACAAAAGGGTTTTTTGTGGAAGTAGGACAAGAGGCAGAAACCGCATCAAGTTACACGGCAGCAGCAATGTGAGACAAAAAAAAAAAAAAAAAATGAAGTCAGCCCTTGTTTAGCACTGTGTTCACGTGGAAAAGTATTAGTTTTGGAATATGTACCTTTATGTGTGCCAAACATAAATCAATCAATTTGTTAAATCCATTCGTCAATGGACTTCTCTTTGTCAATGAGAAGTCACTTCTAGTTTACATCATAATCTCTGAACATGACCACTGCCTTTATCTAAATACCATGGGCAGTACTTCAAACGGGACGTTTCATCACAGAGCAGTTAAAAGGAAATCATGGGGCGGCGCACAATTGGCCCAGCGTCGTCCGGGTTAGGGGAGGGTTTGGCCCAGCGTCGTCCGGGTTAGGGGAGGGTTCGGCCCAGCGTCGTCCGGGTTAGGGGAGGGTTCGGCCCAGCGTCGTCCGGGTTAGGGGAGGGTTTGGCCCAGCGTCGTCCGGGTTAGGGGAGGGTTCGGCCCAGCGTCGTCCGGCTTAGGGGAGGGTTTGGCCCAGCGTCGTCCGGGTTAGGGGAGGGTTCGGCCCAGCGTCGTCCGGGTTAGGGGAGGGTTTGGCCCAGCGTCGTCCGGGTTAGGGGAGGGTTTGGCCCAGCGTCGTCCGGGTTAGGGGAGGGTTTGGCCCAGCGTCGTCCGGGTTAGGGGAGGGTTTGGCCGGCAGGGATGCTCTTGTCCCATCGTGCACTAGCGACTCCTGTGGCGGGCCGGGCGCAATGCACGCTGACACAGTCGCTAGGTGTATGGTGTTTCCTCCGACACATTGGTGCAGGTTCCGGGTTAAGCGGGCAGTGTGTCAAGAAGCAGTGCGGTTTGGCTGGGTTGTGTTTTGGAGGACGAACTTCTCTCGACCTTCGCTTCTCCCAAGTCCGTACGGAAGTTGCAGCAATGGGACAAGACTGTAACTACCAATTGGATGACACGAAATTGGGGAGAAAAAAAGGTGTAAAATTGAAATAAAAAAGTTCAAATCTGGTCCCATCATAGCCTAAATACAACAATTTTTTTTATCATAGCCTAAATAAAACTGATTTATTATTATATCATAACCAGAGTTTTACCTGGTGTGGTTAGCCTACCAGATCATGAAAGACTATCCCCCCATCACTCTGGGACCTTTGGTGCCACCTCTAAAATCACCACAAAATGTTACAAATGAAAAAATATATTATATTTGTTTGAATTACTATCTCAACATTTTGACTTGCGTAGTTTCACTTGTGTATATCAAAATGTTGACTTGCATATCTAAACATTTTGGGATAGTAGGCCTATCAAAGAATATATACAGTGCCTTCGGAAAGTACCCCTTGACATTTTCCACATTTTGTTACATTACAGCCTTATTCTAAAAGGGATTCATTTTTTTTTTAAATCCTCAGCAATCTACACACAATACCCCATAATGACAAAGTGAAAACACGTTTTTAGAAATGATTGCAAATGTATTAAAAATAAAAAGCTGAAATGCCTTAAGTATTCAGACCCTTTGCTATGAGACTCGAAATTGAGCTCAGGCGCATCCTGTTTCCATTGGTCATCCTTGAGATGTTTCTACAACTTGATTGGAGTCCACCTGTGGTAAATTCAATTGATTGGACATGATTTGGAAAGGTACACACATGTCTATAAGGTCCCACAGTTGACAGTGCATGTCAGAGCAAAAACCAATCCATGAGGTCGAAGGAATTGTCCGTAGAGCTCCGAGACAGGTTTCTGTCGAGGTACAGATCTGGGGAACGGTACCAAAGCATTTCTGCAGCATTGAAGGTCCCCAAGAACATAGTGGCCCCCATCATTCTTAAATGGAAGACGTTTGGAACCACCAAGACACTTTCTAGAGCTGGCCGCCCGGCCAAACTGAGCAATCGGGGGAGAAGGACCCGATGGTCATTCTGACACAGCTCCAGAGTTCCTCTGTGGAGATGGGAGAACCTTCCAAAAGGACAACCATCTCTGCAGCACTCCACCAATCAGGCCTTTATGGTAGAGTGGCCAGACGGAAGCCACTCCTTAGTAAAAGGCACATGACAGCCCGCTTGGAGTTTGCCAAAATGCAGCTCAAGGACACTCATAGCATGAGAAACAAGATTCTCTGGTCTGATGAAACCAAGGTTGAACTCTTTGGCCTGAATGCCAAACGTCACGTCTGAAGGAAACCTGGCACCATCCCTACGGTGAAGCGTGGTGGTGGCAGCATCATGCTGTGGGGATGTTTTTTAGGGACAGGGAGACTAGGCAGGATCGAGGGGAAGATGAATGGAGCAAAGTACAGAGAGGTCCTTGATGAAAACCTGCTCCAGAGTGCTCAGGACCTCAGACTGGGTGTAAGGTTCAACCTTTCAGCAGGACAACCTTAAGCACACAGCCAAGACAACGCAGGAGTGACTTCGGGACAATTCTCTGAATTCTCTGAGACCTGAAAATAGCTGTGCAGCAACTCACCCCATCCAACCTGACAGAGCTTGAGAGGATCTGCAGAGAAGAATGCAAAAAACTCCCCAAATACAGATGTGCCAAACTTGTAGCATCATACCCAAGAAGGCTCATGGCTGTTATCACTGCCAAATGTGCTTTAACAAAGTACTGAGTAAAGGGTCTGAATACCTATGTAAATGTGATATTTCCATTTTATCCAAAATCTGTTTCTGCTTTGTCATTATGGGGTATTGTGTATAGATTGAGGGGAAAAAACAATTTAATCAATTTTAGAAGAAGACTGTAACCTAACCAAAATGTGGATAAAGTCAAGGGGTCTGAATACTTTCCAAAGTGTGTGTGTGTACACACACACTGCGCTAATAGGCTTCCATTGTTGTTCTTGGCTCAGTGCAGCCGGCAGGCAGCGGCTACTGTGACAATTTCAGAATGTAACAGGGTGTTAACTGCAATTTCTGTTGTTAGGTTCTAAATATCAGAGTAAGAACTCAATGTACACTATGAAAGCTTAAACCAAGTTTATACATGGTTCCACCAGTGGTGGTATATGTACCCCAGTTTGGGGTGGAATCTCCTCCTCCTCTTTAAACATTACATCTCTGTTGCTAGGCAGGAAATTAAGTGACGCGGGCAATAAACTGTTCCTTCTCCCTTAACGTGACCTGACCTCGGCCCCCTTCCTCACTAATCCACAGCTCTCCACCCTTATCAGTGCCTGCCAACGTGATCGTTTTTCCTTTACTCAGTACATTCCAAGCTTAATTGCCTCCACATATACATTCCTCCTACAGATAACCATTAACTTATGGTGTAGACCCTAGACTATAGCACCCCTCATGTCTCAATATTTAAAGTTTAGAAATCTGAACCCATCACAGGTAAAAACTCAATAAAACAAGTATCTAATATAGTCTATACATTTCAGCTGTTTCAAAAACATTGCTCTGTAGGAGTGTTAAGCTCAACGAGGTAAACTGCCCTGCTCGGGAGGGGTCAACTGTCAGGCGAGTGTAGTGCGTGAAAACTGTCATCTCTTTTCTAGTGTAAAACCAGATGTAACGCTCCAGGCGTGATCATTTCGCAAGTTTACGTGACAGTATTGTCTCTCAAAAATCTATGCCTCTCGAGAACCTCTCAAGAATGTCCCTATGCTATCGGCAATGTGAAAACGGTCCAAGATAGAAAAGTTATTTGGAATCTTGACAATACAATAACCTATCCCTCAAATTAACATATGAAATGGTGCTGACACCAAGGTGCTATTCCAAGTAACTTAATAAAATAAACTTGACATCAAAGACTAGCAATAGATATTCAGTACCTGTAATGGAGAATACTGTATGTAACTTATTGATGGCTTGTTTTCTAGTCACTCAAATGAAGGCTCATCTATAGGACAGTGATTGAGTAATAGTAAAAGTGAAGACTCATGAAAGTGATTGATGTGGACTGGTCGTGTGCGTGTTTCAGACCAGGAGAGCAGTGCATCCCAGAGTGTGGGTCGGGTCCAGGCAGAGCTGGATGAGGAGAGGCAGCGCTACCAGAACCTGCTCAGGGAGTTCTCCAGACTGGAGCAGAGATATGACAACCTACAGGAGGCCAAGGTGCGTGTGTGTTTGTGTTTGTGCACATTTGCATGTAGGTGTCCTATGCCAAGCCAGATATCCAATGGTTTCCTGTCTCCTCTTACCCTTCAGTTTCAGCCTGGCCACAGGAGGAACAATTCTAACCAGAGCAGCCTGGAGTCTGACTCCAATTATCCCTCCATTTCTACCTCGGAGGTGGGAGACACTGACGATGCCATCCAACTCGTAGAGGTAAGACCTCCTTAACCAGGATTAACCAGTTTTATACAGTCTAACACAGGCTTACTGTACATAGTTGCTTGGACTAGGTTTTGACCTGACATTGTTCCCCTGCAGGAGATGGGAGTGGAGAAGGCAGCAATGGACATCGGTGTGTTCATGAAGCTGCAGAAGCGTGTTAGGGAGCTGGAACAGGAGAGGAAGAGACTGCAAGTCAACCTGGAAAAGATGGAGGACCAGTCTAAGCGCAAGGTGGGCCTATGTCTCAGTCTAGTGTTATGCTCTTGCTTATTTTTCTATACTTCTAAAATACCTACACAGAAGTTTCTCCCGTTACTCTTTGTCTTGAATACCTTTAAGTTTAAGATCCTCAAGCTGCCTGCCTCTGCCTTATCGACCCAAAGTGGAATATTTACTATTCGCCATCTCTCTTAGGGCATTGAGCCAAAGATGACAACAGAGCAAGAGAATGCGGATCTGGCCTACAACAGTCTCAAGGTACAGATCCATCCACCCCGACACAGATACACCAACTAACATGCATACACACAGACAACCACAGTGTACAGTACTATTCAGCAGTGGGATGTCTCTATTTGTGGTGTTCCATTTCTTCTTCACTCTGGATGTTCTGGTGTCTTTGGTCTTCCTGCCCTCAACTTCTCGAGCATATTCAAAAAATGAAATTGTATGTTCACAGGTCGCCACAGAAAGGTAGAGGATCTGATTCATGTTAATTTTGTAGCAACACCTTTTCACTGGAATAATAATTTCAATATCCATGACACACAGTTGAAAACAAAAAACTAAAATATAGCTGCGAGCAGCAATGAATGGGGTTCACAGGATGAGAGAAAGGACGCACGGGCAGTTGAATAACAAAGCAAAGGTTCATTAGAGGAATATGTTTAAAGTATTTTTTTAGCATATCTGCTAATGTATATCTATAGGTACAATGCGGCCATATTTGAATGCAGCAACAACAAAAAATCTCAAAACCATTAAAGACTTGAGTCTAAATACAAAATCAGGAGTGAATCTGGCATATGGTGCATGAGGACAAGATGATTGATTTTGAGCATTACCGTTACATATGCAAATAATTAGATGTTGAAAGTCCTTGTTTTTTGAGATATCAATACCAAATTCAATGTGGTTTACCTTAGAGACGTCCATGATAGCGATGACAAGTTTCAAGTTAATAGGCAACTGCGAAGTGAATTTAAAGTGGTTTAAATGGATACGTAAAATCTGAACTCCGCCATCTTTTGTCCAGCTTTTCTCAAGCTAAGTTAAGACACGTACCATGGGTATACTTTCCAAATGTGTTGTCATTTGGTCCTATGGTTCATGAGAAGTGTTTTTTGCATATTAGCCTATGTGCTAATATGCTTCCACTGGTATAGTGTGGCCATCTTTTAATGCATCAGCGTTATTTTCTCAAACTCTTTAGGGACTATTGTGATGAGTCCAAAAACCAACTTTATTTATTGATTTAAAATTTTGCAGGATGAAATCTCTTGATGCACCATTCCATTTTCAAGTGTTCAAATTATTATTTATTTTTTTACAAACAATACTTGGTAACAAAAATATGGCAACTACTGTCTAATAATAAAACGTACAATCAACAGAATAAAAAAGTTGTTGTACAACTACTAATAGGTCTACAACTAATAAAAATGACTTCCAACTACAACTAATAAAACTAAGTACCTATAATATATACAGTGCATTTGGAAACTATTCAGACCCCTTGACTTTTTCCACATTTTGTTATGTTACAGCCTTATTCTAAATTTGATTTGTATTTAATTTTTTCATCAATCTACACACAATACCCCATAATGACGAAGCAAAAACATTTTTTTAAAGAAATGTTTGCAAATGTATTACAGATGCAAACAAGGTATCTGTTTTTTGTAAGTTTTCAGACCCTTTGCCCTGAGACTCAATTTTGCTCAGGTGCATCCTGTTTCCATTGATCATCCTTGACTGGAGTCCACCTGTGGTAGATTCAATTGATTGTACATGATTTGGAAAGGCACACACCTGTCTATACAAGGTCCCACAGTTGACAGTGCATGTCAGAGCAAAAACCAAGCCATGAGGTCGAAGGAATTGTCCGTAGAGCTCCGAGAAAGGATTGTGTCGAGGCACAAATCTGGGGAAGGGTACCAAAACATTTCTGCGGATAGGGTTTCGATTATTTACGTTAGACATACTATGGTTACACACATGGTTAACATATTATGGTTACCATACTATAATTTCTGCAGCCTTGAAAGGCAGGTATCAACATGGCCGAACGAGAAGCTGCCAGCGATTTCTAGAAATCGCTTTCTATGGATATTAACCTTTTTTCTATGAATACAAATCGCTGTCTGTGTGAACTTTTTTTATACGCATGAGAACTTTTTTTTTTATACGACTACAAATCGCTTTCTACGCGTGAGAACATTTTGTATTTTTCTTGTCGTCAAATCCCTGCCAAAAGCCAGGGGACCTAAGCGCTTTCAAATATGGAGTTGCAGGTTTGCCATGTCTGTCATGTTTGCGCATATCTCTTCTATGTGCAAATCTTTATGGCAGTCATTTTAATTAAGGCCCTTGGAAATGACCTGCATATCTGCAGTTATAAAAAAATTATAATGCAATATATCGATTTACAAATACAAATCAGAAGGTGTTTGGATAGTGAATTGCATTTGTGGATTGGGGATTTACATTTGTGAATACATTTGGCATGATATTGATCCCATATAATAGCACCATAATAGCACAGGCCACAGGGTTTAGATTCAATTGGCAGTAAAAATGTGTGCGTCGTGAACATTTTACAGGTTTGAGCCATGGGATCTAATGTAGCTGAGTCTACTGCACAAGTGAAATGATAACTGCTATTGGTGCCTTTCTGGACTCATTGCAAAGAGAGAGAGAGAGAGTTGAGCACTTTCAGTCACTGTACAGTATCTTAGAAGATTAATAATCTTGTCAGTGTATCTATGAATCAACTGCAGTAGTCTTCGTGGCTTTTAGCTACTTACCATAGCTAAATACTGTAGCTACTTGCCATAGCTAAATACTGTAGCTACTTGCCATAGCTAAATACTGTAGCTACTTGCCATAGCTAAATACTGTAGCTACTTGCCATAGCTAAATACTGTAGCTTCTTGCCATAGCTAAATACTGTAGCTTCTTGCCATAGCTAAATACTGTAGCTACTTGCCATAGCTAAATACTGTAGCTACTTGCCATAGCTAAATACTGTAGCTACTTGCCATAGCTAAATACTGTAGCTACTTGCCATAGCTAAATACTGTAGCTACTTGCCATAGCTAAATACTGTAGCTACTTGCCATAGCTAAATACTGTAGCTACTTGCCATAGCTAAATACTGTAGCTACTTGCCATAGCTAAATACTGTAGCTTCTTGCCATAGCTAAATACTGTAGCTTCTTGCCATAGCTAAATACTGTAGCTACTTGCCATAGCTAAATACTGTAGCTTCTTGCCATAGCTAAATACTGTAGCTACTTGCCATAGCTAAATACTGTAGCTACTTGCCATAGCTAAATACTGTAGCTACTTGCCATAGCTAAAATGAAAATCAACTACAAATAGTTTCTCTACAAAGATACTCCAGCTCCTTACTAAGGTACTCACAATGTGGCAGCAATCACATCTTATTCTGCTCTATATTACTTTAGTACCTGTATTGGTATCAATCACTGTCATTCTTCCTTACATTGAGCCTTGGCATTTCATTACTTTTATTACCAACGATTACCAAAGTTAAATTTTAGATTGCCAGTAAATCTCTTTGAACTTTGGCCTTGTTTTTCCACAGAGACAGGAGCTGGAGTCTGAGAACAAGAAGCTGAAGAATGACCTGAACGAGCTGAGGAAGGCCATCGCTGACCGCGCCTCCAAGAACAGCTCCTCCAATGAGCTTCAGGACGGCTACAACCTGCTGCTGGGCCAGCTCAAGGCAGCCAATGAGGAGCTGGATGTGCGTAAGGATGAGGTCCTTATCCTCAGGAGTCAGATTGTCACTGCAGCCCAGCAGAAAGAGAAGGAGACAACCAATCACATTGTAAGTCACCAAACTGGGAGCTGAAAGTTGACATGGCTTCATTTGTCCAATGGGAAGTGTTTATTGTCCAGTTTATATGGCCCTATTTGTTAATCAAAAGGTTATCTACACATTAAACTGGTACCAGGGACCTTAAAATTAGTCTTGTGAGGCTTGCGTTCTAGGGAAAAACGGAGAACACCATCATGTCCATGAGTCTCAGCATCTCACACATATCTCTAGCTTAAGCAGATGGATTTTGATGGAGATGTTTTTATGTTAATTAGATTTCCACTGGGGCGCGACCATTGTAGGCCAAGGGTTGTAAGAATGTTCCACAGCTTGTCTCCACGACTCCACAGCAAGTTGTTAGTGGCCCTAGTTATCCAAATTGCCCAGATATATATATATATATATTATTATTTATTTATTTATTTGAAAAAAACTTTTTTTTTTATTGCATATAAGCATCGAACCATTATCGAACCAGGAAGTCATTTGTTAGAATGATGAGATTAATACAGCTTCGATGGTGCTTTGCATCTGGAAGGCAGGTACAGTATGGGGAGGTGTGTCTAAGCTTTATATAGGAACGATAGCAGAACTAACGATACACAACCGCAATGCACACAACAGCACTATATGAAATTATGCCAATATAAAAACATTATCTAGCAGGCGCCCCAAACACTTACTCTGTTGTCGTCTGTTCTCTTGGCCCCAGGCATATTTTTTTCCTCGAGTGGATGGTCAGGGTGCCGGAACATAATTACAAATAATTTGTAGACTGCACATTGACCGCAAGATGCACAAACCGATATATTTTACTAAAACATTAATTTCACACCTTGCTTACATTTGTATACAAGAGTGTATGATCACAAAGTATCTTTCTATTATGCATGGGAATACTTTGCAACAGCATTCCAAAATGTAAGTTACTTGGAGCTGATTTGGTGGTGTTTTTACAGTCTTTAATGTCCAACAATAAAACATTAAAATAAATAAAATATAAAATATGCAGATGTTATTGCGAGTGTAGCGAAATGCTTGTGCTTCTAGTTCCCGACAGTGCAGTAATATTTAACAAGTAATCTAATAATTTCCCAACAACAACCTAATACACACAAATCTAAGCAAAGGGATGGAATAAAAATATATACATATAAATATATGGATGACCGAGCGGCATAGGCAAGATGCAGTAGATGGTATAAAATACAGTATATACATATGACCTGAGTAATGTAAGATATGTAAACATTATTCAAGTGGCATTATTAAAGTGACTAGTGATCCATTAATTAAAGTGGTCAATGATTTCAAATCTGTATCTAGGCAGCAGCCTCTCTGTGTTAGTGATGGTTTTGTTCAGAGAATTTGAGGTTCCAAATAAAATCACACGCGGGCCACCATTTGGGGAACCCTGCTATAGGTTTTGTGACAGTAGTAACGATAGAAGCTCTCTGACTGACACAGAACTACATTCTCATGGCTGTTTAATTCCTTACGTTCGGGGGTGGGACAAGCGGAGACCAGGAAATCAACCTCACTCCTCCCTAAAGCTTGTTGTCTTTTTCCAAAAACACGTTACCTCCAAATATGTCACTGAGGGTCAAATCTGGAAAACAACAATACCTAGCTTTTTGATCTACAGAACGCATTTGGAAGCTGTTTCCGTAACGTGACAAAAAAATGTAGGTAAAAAAAAAAATCCGGGAACGTTCGTTTAAGGATGGCTGATATACTTTTCTTGTTTGTGGGTTGAAGGTCAACACGATTATTATCATTATGCAGCGCAATTGAATTGAGTCAAGTCAGCCAGTGATGGAAAAGCACATGATAGTCTTGCACTGTATGTTATGGATTCCAGTGACCTGTATCTTACCCAAACAAAACACTGGAATATTTGATCAAATGTTTCCAGTTGGATTTAGACAGAGGTACAGGCAGACTAGTATGTAACTGGAGAGTCTCATTATGAGACGTTTGAGAGAGACTGGCCTCCGTGCCAGACCTCCAACTGGAACTGAGAATGACAGCGTCTGACAGATCAGTCCTTACACTGTAATAATCCAGCGCGGCATTCACCTGTAGTTATGTCCTCCTGAAGAGAGTTCCGAAGATGATCCCCACTGCTGTTAAACACTGTGGGTAGCCAGGCGTTTGGTTTGAGAGGGAGTGCCTCAGGACAGAGAGCAGAGAGAGCGCATGGTGTGCGGGAGGCAGCAGAACAGACAGCTCTCATTCACTCAGGCGTTTCCACTTCTACCCCCTCACACCTCTTCCCCCCCCCACATCTAGGTAATACTTCAGACACTCCTGAGCTGCACTCTCCCAGTCCCACCTGCTAGGCTAGTGGAGGATATGCCTTGCGTGTCATACTCCTTAGAAGGGTGGTGATTATGACTCCTCCGAGATGATGGCCTGTCGCTCTGATTCTTTCTTTCCCAACTGTTGAAGCTGATTGGTTCAGATGCAGATATTAGAGAGGCGCTGGCCTGTAATATGAAAGTGTGTTGAGGGCAGCTGTACTACAATATGTCCTATGACTCACGTTTGAGTGCGTGTTAAACACTGACTGGGTTTGACCTAAAGAGGGAAAGAGACAAGTCGGATGAATGTCATTACCTTATAAAGCAGTGGCAGATGTACCCACCAACTTTCTCCCACGGGTTTTGCTACCTCTTCAATGGCATCATAAATTGACCTTCATGTCCCCCTCTCTCCATAGGAAACCAATAACTTGCCTGAATGGACCAACAGCAAGAAGCCCATAGACAAGGAGGAGGCTCTGAGGTCCTATCATGGACTCTGTGAGTCTAAGAAGTAAGTGTCTGTCTTTACCTTATATTGGAAGTACAGTCATGGAATACACACTGGCCTGTGATGAATATGGCCTCTTTTTTTTTTTGTCATACCCACTGGCGCACAGAATGTTTTTCAATGTAAATATCACATTTATACTTCTGGGTTGACAGGGTGAAATGGAAATGAGGAAAGTGTTTGGTGGTTCAGTTTTCATTCCATGTGACTACATCAAACTGTTGCCAGTGCTACTATTGTTTTGTCCAACTAGAAATTGCCTAGAGACCTTCACTACTGTACTTCTATGTCCGGCGCTTAGTCCAAGAGACAGTGTAGCTACAGTATGCTCAAGGTGACAGACCAACCCCCCCCCCCAGGGAAAGCACTCGAGGCGAAGCAGTTTAAGCACCGTCTTCACCCAATCCTTATACGTCAATATAACCAGTGACGAAAACCCCAAAAACAGAACTAATGCTGCTCGGATCTCCCGCATCGCATTCAGTCCAGGAAGTTTCTCTCAGTCTATGAGCAGAATCTGCCCACAGGAGATTACTCTCAGGGTAACATCGGATCACCTTTCTAATCTAAACTGTCCCAATCACTTTGACGGTATAATGACATATTCATGGAAAACTGCCCTGCTTTTGATTCCACCCTATTGAAATTGACACAGTAATATCCTTCCTGAGCCATCTACCTTCATGGCCCTCTGTGTCATCATTAACAGAACCCTCAGACAGCCAGTGAGTGACGGGACTTAGATGGCACTCAGATTGCCAGGGAGGAAAGACATTTGTGTTGCTCATAATGAGCCACTCGAAGCACACAGATTCATCTCGATCCAAAGCAATCTTCCGTTGACCCGCGATCTATTCCTGTTTTATATCTTTCATTCTGTGTCCCGGCCCGGTTTGAGAGACCTAGCCAAAATGCCAGGGTGATTTGAACACCTCTGTTGTGTCTGCAGAGCAGAACCTTTTAACCTGGAGGTATTTGTTAGACGTCCTCATTATGGCAGAATGCAGATAGATGGCAGTAATGAGAGGCAGATGCTGATATAACGACACTCTCACCGTGATCGGGTTTTAAAAGGGTGATGGTAGTGTCTGTCTGTCTGTTGTGTGAGAGCTTTTTCCTATGTCAGCTACAGGATTTTAACTGGAGAATCTCTGTTTCTGCTCTACCTCTCTGTGGTGCTAACTCCTATTGCTCTGTTCTGTTTTCTCCTGTCCATTTTTGTTTCACTTCCTCCTGTCACTCCTTTCTTCTTGCCATCTCTCCATCTCTTTTCCTCTATCTCTCTGTCTCGCAATCTCTCCTGGCTTGCCACCGGCAGCAAAGCTTCGGACTGGGGTTATTTGAATGAAGATGGCGAGCTGGGCCTGGCATACCAGGGTCTAAAGCAAGTGGCCAGGTTATTTTCTGCTTTCCTTCTCTACTTACTGCCTTCCTGTTTTATCCTCTCCCCGTTCCTATGCCTCTGGTAAAAGAGGCACAAACTGTGGGGGTTAAGATGTGAGTTAATGAGCTATGAAACCATACTTAATACAGTAAGTCTCCACACTATGGTACCGGAATGCTACAAGTTAGGCGTTTAGGAAGTTTCAGTCAGCTTTAGGCTTATTGTAACCATCCCCTCTCTCCTCCTCCTCCCCCTCTCCTCCTCCTCCCCCTCTCCTCCTTTCCCCCAGGCTGTTGGAGGCCCAGCTCCAGTCTCAGGCCAGGAAGCACGAGGATGAGCTGGAGGCGTTCCACACCCAGGTGGAGCTGCTAAAGGACGACATAGAGAAGAAGCAGGAGATGCTGAACCACACCATGTCTCTGTCCCCTGAGGCCCAGGTGGAGTACAGCGTCCAGCAGGAGATCACCCGGCTCACCAACGACAACCTGGTGAGAACACTGCAATCAGGTTGCTGATCTAGGACTCTCAACCATACTATTATGATCCAAAAGGCAAAACTGATCCTGTATCAGCAGTCCTACTCTGAGACTCTTTGAATACAGGCCCAGGGGCACCTATTGGAATGGAACAGCCCGGAGCTCTGAAGGTTAGTGTTGAGTTGACCATCTTGCATGTTTCTGTTACTATAGGACTTAAAAGAGCTTGTGGAGAAACTGGAGAAGAACGAGAGGAAGCTGAAGAAGCAGCTGAGGATCTACATGAAGAAAGTACAGGAGCTGGAAGGTGAGAGACCTGGAGCTCCTAATGAATTCTGTAGCCTATTCATTTATTGGTCTCACTAAGCTGTAATGAAGGCCAAAGGGACATACTGTATGATGGTTGTTGCAGTGTCAGTGACCACTTTGTCCTCTGCTTTGTCCAGTGTCCGTGACTGCAGCAGCATCCCAGTCCACCACGGCCAAACCAGAGATGACCCGTCAGGTGACTGTCCAGCGCAGAGAGAAGGACTTTGAGGGCATGCTGGAGTACTACAAAGAGGACGAGGCCCTGCTGGTCAAAACGCTCATCACAGGTACGACGTGGCGGCAGAAAGTCAGCTCATCACACAATATGACAGCATCCCAAGTACAAACACCTGTCAAGTCCAGGGCGTATCACTATATTCTCAAATCCACACGATGACTACAATGATTACTGAAATGAGTGGATGAACTTGTTCCAGGACACATCACTCTCTGTTTTCAAAATGGAATGGGATAACATTGGGATAACTTATTGTAATGTGGTGTTCATGTAATGTTATTGTGATAACAATGTTATTGTAATAACTAAGATGTGCTGTTTGGTGTTCCAGACATGAAGCCCCACGCTGTATCAGCAACAGTGCCCTGCCTACCTGCCTACATCCTCTTCATGTGCATCCGCCATGCGGACTACATCAACGATGACCAGAAGGTCCACTCTCTGCTCACCTCCACCATCAACGCCATTAAGAAGGTCCTCAAGGTATAGATACAGAGCTGTATTCCCGCATACAGATGGCGACTTCACTCACATACTTTAATGCGGTACACAATCTTTGGAATTAAGTTGCGAGGAAAGCTCGGTCAGAATACAGTACAGCGACTCTGGTATTTGAACGTTCTCTTCATTTTGCAATGCCTCTGCAGAAAAACAATGATGACTTTGAGATGACCTCCTTCTGGCTGGCCAACACGAGTCGTCTGCTGCACTGTCTCAAGCAGTACAGTGGAGATGAGGTGAGGCTTACTTTGAACGATCAGAGATCATTCTGCTTATTATAAACTGTGACGAGATGCTAGAAAGGATGCTCAGTACTTTAGCTGGTTGAAATAAGCGGTAGATTGTCTGACATTTATACAGTCTGACTACTCCTTGATTCCTCTCCATGCACAATGCATTTTAAAGATGTACAGACGGAAATAAACTTGCTTTAACCTACTCTACAAATTGTAGATCTCCACAACTCTCATTCCTGTCTTGCTGTGTTCCCAGGCGTTTATGACTCAGAACACGGCCAAGCAGAATGAGCACTGTCTGAAGAACTTTGACCTGGCAGAGTACCGCCAGGTGCTGAGTGACCTCTCCATCCAGATCTACCAGCAGCTCGTCAAGGTGGCAGAGCACGTCATGCAGCCCATGATCGGTGAGGTGCTGGGGTAGCTCGGTGGCAAGAACTGTATGGTCCAGAAGTTTGAGACAATGGAGTTGGAAATTGACCAACCATTTCTTCATTCTGGGTTGATTGTACCGCTGTTTTGACATTGTAAAATCCCTTATTATACTGATCTATATTTTCCACAGCTGAATGTTATAGTTCAGTACTTAGGTTTCCTAAAAGAAGAAAAGTGAACCAGTTAAACCTATAGATATCAATGAATGAACATTGCGTTAACTATCTCCTTCAACTGGGCAGTGTCGGCCATGTTGGAGAGTGAGTCTATCCCCAGCCTTGCGGGAGTGAAGCCCATGGGTTACAGGAACCGCTCCTCCAGCATGGACAAGGACGAGGAGGGCCCAGGGAGCTACACCCTGGAGGCCCTGATCAGACAGCTGGGCCAGTTCCACGTGGTGATGGGCGAGCACGGCCTGGACCCAGAGATAGCAGGCCAGGTGGTCCGGCAGCTGTTCTACAGCATCAACGCTGTCACCCTCAACAACCTGCTGCTCAGGAAAGACGTCTGCTCCTGGAGCACTGGCATGCAGCTCCGGTATGTTTATATATCAATATATATATATATACAGAACCATGCTGGGGATATTATATGTTCTAGGGACTGACCAGGAAAAGGTCTTTTAATGCTACATACAGTATAGCTGAGAGGAGCACTCATTAAAGTAGCATAAGGGTTTCATGTATGACCCGTCACTGAAGAGGTGGGTCTATACTAAGTGTCTTGCACTGGGATTGGTCAGGTACAACATCAGTCAGATGGAGGAGTGGCTTCGGGGGAAGAACCTCCACCAGAGTGGGGCGGCGGTTAACATGGAGCCCGTCATCCAGGCCGCCCAGCTGCTTCAGGTCAAGAAGAAGACGTCCCAGGACGCCGAGGCCATCTGCTCACTGTGTACCGCTCTCACCATGCAACAGGTACACTCGTACACCTGTTACAGAGAGCTGTTACGAGCCTGTTGCACATCAACAATCCTTGAGCACCGGAACGCCCCTCACCACTCCGTCTCAACGTTCACAGGAAGAGTGACGTGTCTTGTCTTCATATATTAACCAGTGTCCTATTTGTCGTACAGATTGTGAAAATCCTCAACCTCTACACCCCGCTCAACGAGTTTGAGGAAAGAGTCACTGTGTCCTTCATCAGAAACATCCAGGTAACAGCTCTCCGTCCGTTATAATGTGTGATTGCCTGAAACCACTTCCAGTCAAATATAATCTATTTTCCATGCCATTTATTCCTGTTTGTTTTTTTTGTATGTTGTCCTCAGAATCGTCTGCAGGCGAGGAACGATGTCCCAATGCTCCTGGTGGACACCAAGCACACCTTCCCTGTCCTGTTCCCCTATACCCCCTCAGCCCTCAGCCTGGAGACCCTTCACATCCCTGCCAACCTCAGCCTACACTTCCTCACTCGAGTCTGAGGCTTCAGCGAGGCCTACCACAGGTTCTTAGCAAGAAGAAGGAGAGCCCAAAGGAGCTCCCTCTAACCTGGGTAGCTTTCAGTTGTTCTGCTAAACAGCAGAAGGCGCCAAGTCTACAGGACCCAATGGAAGGCAAAGAACCTTCCAGCTGACCAACATTGGATGCTGTCGAGCCTCTGTGTGTAAATCCAGCAGAATGTGTCAAGTCATTCTTTATAGCTGTCCACAACTGCTTCCTCTATTTGGCATCTTCTACAGTGGGCTATTGAGATGCTGTGCTTCATCAGTTCTGTCCCAGACAGTCACATTTCTTTTCATTCACTGTAAGGAGTCTCTATGGTAAGCTGACTGTAAATTTATTCCTCTTAAAGATGAATTGAATCTGTGTAAATTTGTGCTCTCACTTCCATTGACAAGGTATTGATTCCCAGTTAGCCACTCCGCCAAGCATTCAAAGTGTCCAGTTTTATTTATTGTACAGTAGGCAGTGGTCTACCGTGTCAGTCTGTCTGGCTTTCTCATGATGAGTTAATTGTAGCCTCACTCCTCTCTACACCCTGTCAATGGACAGCAGATCAGACTCGGGAGCAGCCCTGCATTGCAGTGGCTCTGTTTGTGACTCACACTCTACACGCAGCACTGTGGCTCTGCTGCTCTCCATCCTTCCTCTGCCTTGAGGAATCCTCAGTCTTCAGAGCCCTTCTCTCACTGAGGCTCGAGTTTGATCTTATATAAGAGCCGTATCTCCTCTGTGTTCAGATCAGAGCACACCGTCACACCATCTCCTACTACACGCTATGGTGCAGGAAGTCTGAAGTGCTCAACTAATCTCTCAACAGAGTGATTAGTTGTTGTTTTTACTCTGAATTCAATTTGAATGAATTGAACCCGTATCATCTCCGAATCAGGAGAAGTGAAGGCAAGCTTTATGTAAGTGGGGTAGATCCATGTGTTTGTGAAGACTAGGGTTGAGTAGAGATGGGCGAGAGAGAGCACTTGAAAATGGGACTGGAGAGTCTCCTGTGTAGAGTAAGCTAATAGCCATTCCTGCAGGACAGTCTTAGCCTGGTTTCAAATCTGTTTGTGCGGTCTTGCCAACTCCTGCATGGCATGACAATGACTGGCAGGAGTTGGCAAGACCGCACAAACAGATCTGGGGCCATGCTAGGTCTGCTGCAGGACAGAGGGATTAACCCTTTACACTTGTGGGAATTGGCATATGGATAGGGCTAAATTGAAATGTTTCTCACAGAAGACCTATGGAAAGCATATGCAGAAGCATGGTAGCAATTGAAAGGGAACAGTTTGGATATTATGGGGAAATTATTAGACCAAAGTTGAGGACACAACAGTTCACCTGACATACTGTAAGACTGAATCCAAACATTACACTGTTGATTGGATGTGCATTTTATATTTACTGTACATTTTGCCGCATTTGTTGATAACGAAATCTGAAAATTCTGGATACGTTCAGTAACATAATAATATTCCCTGGAAATTGTGGGGTAGGTGCAACATAATACAAAAAAATGACAAGGGTTTGAGTGACAGGACTAACTGGTTTCTCCAAGTGGCCACACACTTTTATAAGTCATTTCAATCCACTTGTACGATTCAAAGAAGAGCCTTCAATTATAAGGTGCTTTTTTTAGCTCTCCTAGTTGTAGTTGTAGTTTTGTTTGGAACACAACCCTGCATCCCCGCCATCACACAATTACTGTTGTTTTCCCAATCCAAAAAACGGGCCATTTATAAATCACAATCTGGGTCAGGTGGGCATCATATGAAAGCCTGTTCTATTGCCAACATGACTAGCTAAGTTAGAAAATACAATATTACAGTGTTAAGCTTTCACAAGGCAATTCAGAGAAACAGATTTTGGTGCGCGTAGAAAGGAGTCCTGAGTGCATCCAGGTGCGTGTTCCGGAGCAAATGTTCTTTACATTAGACAAACAGGCTCATTCCGTTCAGAACACCCCAGGGTATGACGCCATGTCATCTTCTAACTGTATATCAAACATAGTGATCATAAACGTTTGACACTGTATATGATGCGAGTTTTAGGATATGGAAATGTGGCTTGTTTGACATCAAAGCGGTATTTATTATAATTCTCAACATCTCAAATTTTAAAATACAATGAGTCCTCTTAAATTACAGCATTTCCCTCACTCAGACAACAAAACATTTTGCTAAAGAATCCCAATTAGCAGGAGGGATGGAGTCAACTTCTTGTTGCATGCGGTGCTCGAGTTCAGAACGGCTGTCAGTCACAATCCTACAGCGCTGTGAAGCGCAGAGCCAGAGCTCGGATGTAATGTATAGCATGCTACTGTACATCCACTGCATTCCAATTTAGGCGCTTATCAGTGGCCAAATCTGCCATTTACAACCCCGCATACTGGTACGAGTGTAAAGGGTTAAAGGTTAAGTGGAAGTGAGAGATTGTTCATTAGTAAGTGAAAAGGGAGAAAATTAGAAGTGACATTGGACGGGAACGGGAAGAGCCACACAGCTATCAAAGACTACTGATGAGAGAGGAAGAATGAAACTTGACTTCCAATAATGACTACATTTTGAGCCCAAGTAATCGAAAGCGGCATTTGTCTGATTTGTTGCCATTTCCTTGGACTGCTGCCACAGTTGTGAAGCAGAGAGCACGTGGAAGGTCAAAGTAACTTCATTATGATACTTGGAGAGCACTGTATCTCAAGTTAAGACTCCGAGCGTATCAGCTCCATGAAACTGAAGTAATAAATAACAGATCATGTCTGCAACTCCACTGTTTCCGCACCGGCTATTCCTATTGGATAGAAAACACATACTGTTGTTGGGCCTCTGAAGTTTTACGCTCGTCTTCAAATCACGTTCAGAGATATCAGAGCAGCTTTTACTAGAACAAAGCCTGTGTGGGGAAAGGTCTCTAGCTACTAACGATGCCACTAACATGTACAGGACCATCTTTGATTCACCTTGTGCTTGTATTTTGTTTGGAATATGTTAATGTGTTGTTTTTTTTATTATTACTGTTGAGAGTTTATGGTAAAGGGATCAGGCTTTTTCTAACACTACTACTCACTCATTTTGAGCGTCATTCCTATTTCCGTTGTGTGGTTATATAACTTGGTCTTCTGTCGATTTTGTGCCATTTATAGCAGAGCGTTTCAAATGCAGGTTCCTATAACATTCTTTCTGCTACTCTCACTTATAAAGAACTTGATATTGCTTATGTTAAGACTGGAAGTTCAGCATTTTTCACTGCATTCCTCTTTGTCATAATTTACGATCATATCCATTATATCATAAGGCTATACACAGAATAAAATATTTCACAGGGGCCACATCCTCAGAGAGGCCTTCAGTCTATGGCCCCTGTGTGCCATAATAACAGTTAGAAAACACAAACAATGCATACATTTAACAATGTCATAATTTTCATCGATTATAAAAAATATTGTCGCACACTCTATATATAAACTCCCAGTAATTTATTGGGGGAAATCAATGATGAAATTGAACAGGAGTCAAGGCCCTGGTGTGTGATCAGAGTATGGATGCCAGCGTTCATACATTGATTGATGTGTTGTCCTTAATTGAAGCTCTTTCTAAAGCAGTGGTCTTGTCCTAAAGTTGAATCTTGATGTGGACTTTATGGAAGTGTGTTTAATTGTATGCAGATTAGTACATGTTGCACAATATGAATTTGGTGACATGGACACATTTATTCTGCCAACATCTCATTGATTGATCAAGGATTGTGAATTTAAATGAATATATTTTAGATGAAGCATTGAAAGCCCACAATGACCTGGTTTTGTGGATGAGTAAATGCATATGACAATGTTTTGTATGGTCAGGGTGATGTACGGTTTTCCATCTTATATCTGTATAATTAGGAAACTTATTTAGTCATTGGGGGGAAATTGAAATACAGTGTATTGACTCAGTTTGAACAAAATGTAACCTCACAATCTTTCTTTGAAAAAATGTTGTAAAAATGAAATAAAATGTTCAATATATATTTTGTGTTGTGAATTGTGGTTTACTACTGTTACGTCGCCCAGCAAGAAAACCAAATAATGTTGCTCAAACAGAAGGGGGAACTAACAGTCACTGACAACTACCAAAAGGAACCTTGTGGGGTTTTAGGAGGGGTTCTGAACGACACTTGTGGGTGTGTCCACGGAAAGTTAACTAACTACAACAACTGGAACCAAAAAGACACCCACCATGAGACCCACTAAATTTGCCCAAGAACAGGCAAACAAAATGAAAACCCCCACCAGGACGTAAAACAAAATGAAAACCCCCACCAGGACGTAAAACAAAATGAAAACCCCCACCAGGACGTAAAACAAAATGAAAACCCCCACCAGGACGTAAAACAAAATGAAAACCCCCACCAGGACGTAAAACAAAATGAAAACCCCCACCAGGACGTAAAACAGAATGAAAACCCCCACCAGGATGTAAAACAAAATGAAAACCCCCACCAGGACGTAAAACAAAAAAGTGGAGCAAAACAAAATCAGACAAAGGAATGTTTTTCTAGAAATCAAATTTGGAGAGCCAACTAAAGGTGTTGACCCTCCACAGACCAACAGAAAAACATCCTATGGCGTTCTGCATTAGCATCGAACAGCCCCCGTGATATGCAACTTTTCAGGGAAGCCAGAAACCAATATACACAGGCAGTTAGAACAGCCAAGGCTAGCTTTTTCAAGCAGAAATTTGCTTCCTGCAACACAAATTCAAAAAAGTTCTGGGACACCGTAAAGTCCATGGAGAATAAGAACACCTCCTCCCAGCTTCCAACCGCTCTGAAGATAGGAAACACTGTCACCACCGACAAATCCACTATAATTGAGAATTTCAATAAGCATTTTTCTACGGCTGGCCATGCTTTCCACCTGGCTACCCCTACCCCGGACAACAGCACTGCCCTCCCCTCTGCTACTCGCCCAAGCCTTCCCCATTTCTCTTTCTCCCAAATACAGTCAGCTGATGTTCTAAAAGAGCTGCAAAATCTGGACCCTTACAAATCAGCCGGGCTAGATAATCTGGACCCTTTCTTTCTAAAACTATCTGCTGAAATTGTGGCCACCCCTATTACTAGCCTCTTCAACCTCTCTTTCGTGTCGTCTGAGATTCCCAAAGATTGGAAAGCAGCTGCGGTTATCCCCCTCTTCAAAGGGGGGGACACTCTTGACCCTAACAGCTACAGACCTATATCTATCCTACCCTGCCTTTCTAAGGTCTTCGAAAGCCAAGTCAACAAACAGATTACCGACCATTTCGAATCCCACCATACCTTCTCCGCTATGCAATCTGGTTTCAGAGCTGGTCATGGGTGCACCTCAGCCACGCTCAAGGTCATAAACGATATCTTAACCGCCATCGATAGGAAACAATACTGTGCAGCCGTATTCATTGACCTGGCCAAGGCTTTTGACTCTGTCAATCACCACATCCTCATCGGCAGACTTGACAGCCTTGGTTTCTCTAATGATTGCCTCGCCTGGTTCACCAACTACTTCTCTGATCGAGTTCAGTGTGTCAAATCGGAGGGTCTGTTGTCCGGGCCTCTGGCAGTCTCTGGGGGTGCCACAGGGTTCAATTCTTGGACCGACTCTCTTCTCTGTATACATCAATGATGTCGCTCTTGCTGCTGGTGATTCTCTGATCCACCTCTACGCAGACGACACTATTCTGTATACTTCTGGCCCTTCTTTTGACACTGTGTTAACAACCCTCCAGGCGAGCTTCAATGCCATACAACTCTCCTTCCGTGGCCTCCAATTGCTCTTAAATACAAGTAAAACTAAATGCATGCTCTTCAACCGATCGCTGCCTGCACCTGCCCGCCTGTCCAACATCACTACTCTGGACGGCTCTGACTTAGAATATGTGGACAACTACAAATACCTAGGTGTCTGGTTAGACTGTAAACTCTCCTTCCAGACTCACATCAAACATCTCCAATCCAAAGTCAAATCTAGAATTGGCTTCCTATTCCGCAACAAAGCATCCTTTACTCATGCTGCCAAACATACCCTTGTAAAACTGACCATCCTACCAATCCTCGACTTCGGTGATGTCATTTACAAAATAGCCTCCAAAACCCTACTCAATAAATTGGATGCAGTCTATCACAGTGCCATCCGTTTTGTCACCAAAGCCCCATATACTACCCACCACTGCGACCTGTACACTCTCGTTGGCTGGCCCTCGCTTCATACTCGTCGCCAAACCCACTGGTTCCAGGTCATCTACAAGACCCTGCTAGGTAAAGTCCCCCCTTATCTCAGCTCGCTGGTCACCATAGCAGCACCTACCTGTAGCACGCGCTCCAGCAGGTATATCTCTCTAGTCACCCCCAAAACCAATTCTTCCTTTGGACGCCTCTCCTTCCAGTTCTCTGCTGCCAATGACTGGAACGAACTACAAAAATCTCTGAAACTGGAAACACTTATCTCCCTCACTAGCTTTAAGCACCAGCTGTCAGAGCAGCTCATAGATTACTGCACCTGTACATAGCCCATCTATAATTTAGCCCAAACAACTACCTCTTTACCTACTGTATTTATTTATTTATTTTGCTCCTTTGCACCCCATTATTTCTGTCTCTACTTTGCGCTTTCTTCCACTGCAAACCAACCATTCCAGTGTTTTTAGTTTTTATTTTACTTGCTGTGTTGTATTCACTTCGCCTCCATGGCCTTTTTATATTTTTATTTATTTATACATATATTTGTTTGCCTTCACCTCCCTTATCTCACCTCACTTGCTCACATTGTATATAGACTTATTTTTTTTCACTGTATTATTGACTATATGTTTGTTTTACTCCATGTGTAACTATGTGTTGTTGTATGTGTCGAACTGCTTTGCTTTATCTTGGCCAGGTCGCAATTGTAAATGAGAACGTGTTCTCAATTTGCCTACCTGGTTAAATAAAGGTTAAATAAATAAAAAAATAAAAACATCTCTCAAGACAACCGGAGCACTGGGCCAGCCACTCTTAAATATCAGCTGTGCCAGCACAGGTGAAACACCTAATGAGATGACAAATCAGCACAGGTGTACGCATACTGACTAATGAGGTGACATCAATTGGTTATAGCTATATGTGCTGAAGTCCAACCTCAAAACATAAATGGAAAAACCAAAGCCTGTACACTATCAAAACAACATTTCAGATGTGATTACAGAATTGCATACATTATCTGCTGTGTGGGATTACCCTGGGGAATGTTTTAAACTGCTCCAAAGGCTCCTTCCTGTATTAGTTAAGAGTAGCTGACGTTACTCTTTTGTAATAACACAACTACAGCCCTGCAACCACTTGGTGTCTGTGGGTATTGGTGGAATGGCAGTCTCCCCTTCTTCCTCTCACAGACACCTTCATTTCACACAAACACCGATACACGGACAGAGCCGATGTGTGGAAGGCTTTGTGAAAGTGTCTCGCATGGTAGCAGACCGGTTGTGTCTATAGCTAAGCAGCTGTCACTGAATGGCTGTCTAGCTCAGTGTCCGTGGTTACCTTCAGTCTCTCAGGTGGTTAGTAACTCTGCTCTCAGAGCAGGCTGATCAGCGAGGAAATGATAGGTAGTGTTGCATGGCTGTTTGGTATGTTTTGTTTTTCAATATATTTGTACATTTTTAGTATGTTTGTTGGATCGAGAACGATAGAGGTTAACCTTTCTACAGTTTCCACGGCCCTGTGGAAATCTAATTAACATAACACAAAAATCCCCATCAAAATCTGTCTGTTTAATTAAAGGCAGGAGAGGGAATGCTGACAGAACAGTGGGTCTGATTCAAACCCATGCTGGCAGCGGTACATCGTACATGTGCTCCAGAACACACCAGGCCACGTTATGTTTAGTTTGACAGTAAGGCTGACGTAGACAGGTTGACCTCCATTGACATAACCACCATAACCAACATCTCTATTGTCTGCCAGTCTTATTACAAATCACAGCTTTCTGGGTTAAAGCAGGTTTTGGGAGGTTTACATCAATGATAGTGTGTCTCACACAAACGTGTGGTCAAATGGGCCTCTGTGGTTCATCTTTGACTCCGAGGATGACCCAGTATCTCGATGCCTCCGCCTGCACCAAAAACACTAAGCTATATGATTAGAACAGACTTGAGACATTGTGAGATGACAACATCCACTCTACATTCGTGAATGTTGAACACAATTACAGAGTGACATAAGGAGGTGGATTTCTTGACCAATTAGTCAAAAGATATGCAGGTGAAAGGCATTCAGTTGAGTTTTATAGGCAAAAACACAAAGTTACCTCTGCAACCAGGTCTACCTTTGTTACAGAATATTGCAAAACAGTTTGTTGATGTTGAGTGCAACCTTGGTTAGAGAAACAAGCAAAAGGAAGCAGGAAGCTCACAGAGTTGCTGTGCAGCGGAGAGATTCATGTGGCTGCCACAGACATAGGTTCAAAGAGTTGCTTATTTTGGTGTGGCTTCACTGGAAATGAGCCAAACAATAGTAGTAAGAGCTCACAGTGTGCCTTCATAGAGGAGGTGGAGGATATATCTGAAGGATGAGGTCAGAGGTGGCTTAAGTAGCACTTTACCGAATCTGTTTACATGCTTGATGGGGATGTTTTAATTGTTTTTGGCTAAAGATGCACTCTCAAACTTCTGTATAATTTCAGCCAGTAGTTTTGAAAGTGCTGCTCATGAGTCAATAGTGGTCCCCGTTTTTTGTGTATTACGTCATCCATTTTGTGGGGCCAAAAAATATATACTGTATATATTTATATTCTTTTTGCTATTCATATGATGTTACAAATTTGTTGTGCTTCAGATCCTGGAGTGCATCTTTAAAGGTCGACTGCACTTCCTGATTTGGCCTTGTTTTAGATTTGGTTAATTAAGAAATGCTAGCGGCCATTACTGAATTCAACGTGAGTTGGTTTCGGTGTGTGGTTTGATGTGGGTGTATCCTGTGTGTGTTTGCAGGTGGGAAAACTTAGGCAAATCATTTAGCCAATTAGCTTCAGCCCGCTGGTGTGCGACTGTGGCAAAATTGGTTTGACTTTGGATATACTATATCTGAGGATAGTTTGGGACGTCAATAAAATTACACAATGTAAATGAGACAATATTTTAATGTTGCACATCTATTAGTTGTCTCAATAAATGCTTTAAATATTTGTAAATTAATTTCTACAATTTAGTTGGTTTGAGGTTTTTAAGTCATTGAAATTTGGAGCTATTGATCTTTTAAAATATTGTTCCTTGTACATCCTTTACTGATGGTCCCTAACTTGCCCCATAGGGATGTCGAATGTACAACCAAATTGACCATGGGCATTACAATTGAGTCCAATGCTGCTGCGCTTAAATGTATGATTACTTGGGTGCTGCCAGCTGTGGGCATCTGAGCACGATTAAAATAAACCCAACCCATGGAAAACTGTTACGGTACCCTTCATTCAGTAACATACCATTTTATCCTATCATCTCTCAAATCTCAGTTTTGGACGAGGTTGACTTTATGACAAAAGTTATCCTATTTACACATTGTAGTCAATTTTTACACAATAATAAATGTTTCATATTGATGCCACATAGGCCATTTTCAAAACGAAAAGTAGCTTTTTAAGGACAGTTGCTCTTTAATTATGTGATATTTTTTGGGGGTTTTGCTGTTGCTTTTCAATACATTACTACAGACTCTTTTCACCAGCACACAGGGACCATGCATCATGCTTTACCCACAAGCACTAAATAGTCTCTACACTCAGTCAAAGGATGAGGATTTAGACACCCCCGAGAGACTACAAAACAGACGAGAGAACAGATTCCCAGGCCGGTGTGGAGCGCTATAAAACCATGTGGTATAAAACCACAGCAGATGATGTTTGTGAGATGAGTGCAGAGATAAGGCCGCCAGCTTGTGGTTTCATCGGGGGAGGCGGGGCAGGCTGGTTGGTTCCTCAGAACTCCGTAGAATCAGATGTGTACCAACCAGGCTTTACGACGCATTCTAGAGAATGCTGTGCTGCTAGGCAAGTGTTAACTAACCTTTGACCCTTCTCATAACCATCTCCCCTTCCCTAACGCAGGTATCAGTGTAACACAGGCAATCACGGGCTTTGATAAACAGCTATGTGTTTGTGGTTGTTGAGTCAATGAGACCATGCCTATTTCAATCTTATCTTTCAAAAACAGTTATTTCTGAATATTTAGGCAAGTTAGCTGGCCACCTCCTTGATCCTGCTTTGTAATCAGTAATCTCTTGTAAGATGTGGCCCCTAAATGTAAACAGTGCAAAAGTGAGTGTAGAGAGGAATAGGATTCTTCCCCTTCCCCTACATGTTTTTTGAATCTTTCTTCTACATCAAACCCAGCATCAGAACCACAGCTGCCACCCACAGACGCATTCGAGAGCTCACACCAACATCTACCTTCCACCCACGGGCACCCGCAGGTACCAAAAACACACACAGATCCATCACCTTCCCTCCAATCCTCCTTCACAATATGAAAGATCTAGGTTATGTTATTCTCTCTAATGTTAAATCCTGATAAACACATTAGGTATTTTACTGTGTCCAGTGGTGTAAAGAACTTAAGTAAAAATACTTTGAAGTGCTACTTAAGTAGTTTTTTGGGGTATCTGTACTATACTATTTACATTTTTAACTACTTTTACTTCACTACAAGAAAATAAAAAACAATGATAATACAAATCTTGAAGTTAGGATTAGCCCGTCAATAGCAGAAGAATATAACCTGAGTATTGGATGAGTATCCATACAACAATACTACAATGTACACTACCGTTCAAAAGTTTGGGGTCACTTAGTGAAGAGGCGACTCCGGGATGCTGGCCTTCTTAAGTAAAAATACCTTGAAGTGCTACTTAAGTAGTTTTTTGGGGTAACTGTACTTTACTATTTATATTTTTTACTTTTTAAATATTTCCTTGGTAGTTAGGTTGGTCTCTAGACATAACAGGAAAATGTGGGGAAATTATATACAGTAAGGGGATTTTCTTTACTGTCAAGTTACAGGACACATACCACAAATGCAATGGAACCTTATCAATGTAATACTAGAAACTGTTGAAACAAGTGTGTCAAGTGTCAAGTCATCCTCACAACATCCTGTAGTGGTAAATGGTTTGAACTCCTTTTTCTGATTTTATATTGTTATATTTTGGCAAGCAATGATGGATATATCGATAGTGAAGAATTATTCAAACTCAAACTTTTGTTCAGTGATAAGGTTAGTGTTGAGTAAGTTCAGTACGTTCTGGCCTCATTTGAAACCAAACCAGTTAATTTGAGTTGACAGGAAGTGGTTTGTAGGTTACTGGTTTGTTTTTTGTCTTCATGGTTGTTAGTACATGGAGAGGAAGACTGTCTTCTTGTTAAATGCACGTAGCACAGGTTGTTGCACAATAGTAAAGACAGCTGAAAAGTATTATAATATTCAAACGACTAGGTCCTTACACTATGTGAAAACACAAGTGTTTGAAAGTAAGAAAATGATATATTCTTCTGTCTGTGTAAATATACAAGGTCTCCGTAGCAGCAAACCTTTCCCATATTGTAATGCTTGGAGCACTGAATAAATAGGCACCCAACACCTCCCCCTGTCTTAGTTGTTTCTGTGAGAATGTTTTCTATCTGAAATTCTCATGCAGGAATGTGACCTGGCTAGATAAACCTTGAAATACTGACCCCCTGTGATATCACTGAGAGTGATATCACGGGGTCAGAATAAACAATAAACAATGAATAAACAATGGCAATACAAATCTTGAAGTTAGGGTTAGCCCGTCAATAGCAGAAGAATATAACCCGACAATTGGATGAGTATCATACTACTCTCAGGGATATTACAGAATATAGAATATAACCTGACAATTGCATAAACGTATCCGGTAAGGTATATGGACCCAAAAACCCTTTCTCTGCCCCCGCCCTCTCTCTCCCTCTTGCTCTCTCTCTCTCTCTCTCTCTCTCTGCCACCCCCTCTTCCTACCACTCTCTCTCGCTATTTTCTGCTCTCCTCTGTGATATTTATACTGAAAGTTCATTGAGACATCACTTTGAGTTCCTTGTGCGTGTGTGCCCTAAGTCTAACACCGCTGTGTGTGGTGCCACTACATCTTATGTTAGTGTGACACCTTTGTGAAAAATGGCATACAGCCTGTGGATCGCCCTACTCCTTCTCCCAGTTCTGGTGCACTCTCAAAGTGGAAGAGAATGGGCTGACAACGGTGAGTTGCCTTTTCTCTTGAAGAGTTATTTTAATTCTCTTTAAGAATTATTTACATTCACTGCAACGTTTGTGTCCAAAAATACAGTGCTGGTGCATCATTGACTGTTATTTCTCACTCCATACCAAAATGTATTTGACAAAATGTATCTGGATTCGCTGCTGTTGACCTCATCTAAATTGCTTAAATGGTTTCCTTTCCTTTCCCTCCCAGAACCCAGAATACTCTGCACTTCTCATCTAAGTGTGTCATCACCAAACACCCTAACCTGCCACTTTGATGATGACAACGGTGATGATGAAATAGAGGACGTAAAAGCCATGATTCTTTGGTAATGAACCTTCTAGAAGACCACTGAACATCAGCTATGTTAGTTAGGAGCTTGTACATTACATAGGACATAAATCATGGGTAGAAGAACTCCACCCTTACTGCATATACAGATATCCAAATGTGTAAAATCCTCAGCTGGACTCGGAAATTATTCCCTGAATCTGATTTTATGAATATTATGTTTACAGCTACAGCAACAGCATTGGTGAGCAACGCTGTCTGAAAGAGAAGGGGAATAATGTCACATTTACGAACCTGGCCACTCTGCCACCGTGTAATCTCACCATTCAATTAAAAGGAGGCAGCACATTTTGGAAAACAATCCTCTTGGCAAAAATAAGTAAGTTATCATAATTTCATACCTTCTCACCCTAAATTACACCTATTTGTCACATGCTTCGTTAAACAACAGGTGTAGACCAACAGTGAAATACTTACTTATGGGTTGTTTTCCAAAAATGCAGAGTTAAAAATATATATTTTATAGAAAAATAATGACAAGAGGAATAAATACACAATGAGTAACGATAACTTGGCTATACTCACGGGTACTAGTTCCGAGTCGATGTGCAGGGGTACGAGATAATTGAGGCAGATACTGTATGTCCATACACAGTACCAGTCAAAAGTTGGACACACCTACACATCAAGGGTTTTTCTTTATTTTTACTATTTTCTACATTGTAGAATAATAGTGAAGACATCATTCTTGGCATTCTCTCAACCAGTTTCATGAGGTAATCACCTGGAATCCCATCTGTTTTGCGCTGAGTGGGACTATCATTTATTTTTCAACAGGACAATGACCCAAAACACACCTCCAGGCTGTGTGAGGGCTATTTGTCCAAGAAGGAGAGTGATGGTGCTGTATCAGATGACCTAGCCTCCACAATCACCCGACTTCAACCCAATTGAGATGGTTTGGGATGAGTTGGACCGCAGAGTGAAGGAAAAGCAGCAAACAAGTGCTCAGCATATGTGGAAACTCCTTCAAGACTGTTGGAAAAGCATTCCTCATGAAGCTGGTTGAGAGAATGCCAAGAGTGTACAAAGCTGTCATCAAAGCAAAGGGTGGCTACTTTGAAGAATCTGAAATATAAAATATATTTTGATTTGTTTAACACTTTTTTGGTTACTACATGATTCCTTATTTGTTATTTCATAGTTTTGATGTGTTCACTATTATTCTACAATGTAGAAAATTGGTATAAATAAAGATAAAAAAATAAAAAAATAAAAATAAAAACATTAAATGAGTAGGTGTGTCCAAACTTTTGACTGGTACTGTAGGTAGGGATAAAGTGACTAGGCAACATAGATAATAAACAGTACAAGCAGCGTATGTGATGAGTCAAAAGAGTAAGTGAAAAAAGCGTCAATGCAAATAGTCCGGGTAGCTATTGGTCATCTTTATTTTTTAATTTTTTACCCCAATATCGGGATATCCAATTGGTAGTTACAGTCTTGTCCTATAGCTGCAACTCCCGTATGGACTCGGGAGAGACAAAGGTTGGGAGCCATGCGTCCTCCAAAACACGACCCCGCCAAGCCACACTGCTCGTTTAACCTGGAAGTCAGCCGCACCAATGTGTCGGAGGAAACACCGTACAACTGGCGACTGAAATCAGCGTGCATGGACCCGGCCCGCCACAAGGAGTCTCTAGAGTGCGATGGGATAAGGACATCCCGGCTGGCCAAACCCTCCCCTAACCCGGACGACGTGGGCCAATTGTGCGCCGCCTCATGGGTCTACCGATCGCAGCCAACTGCGACACAGCCTGGGATCGAACCCAGGGTCTGTAGTGACGCCTCAAGCACTGCAATACAGTGCCTTAGACCGCTGCGCCACTCAGGAGGCCTAGTGGTTATCTTTTTAACTAATTACTTAGCAGTCTTATGGCTTGGAGGTAGAAGCTATTCAGGGTCCTGTTGGTTCTAGACTTGGTGCATCGATGCCGTTTGCCATGCGGTAGTAGAGAACAGTCTATGACTTGGATGGCTGGAGTCTGACAATTTTTAAGGCCTACCTCTGACACCACCTGCTATAGAGGTCTTGGATGGCAGAGAGCTCGGCCTAAGGGATGTACTGGGCCGTACGCACTACCCTCTGTAGCGCCTCGCGGTCAGATACCAAGCAGTTGCCATGCCAAGCTGTGATGCAGCCAGTCAAGATGCTCTCAATGGTGCAGCTGTATAACTTCTGGAGGATCTGAGGGCCCATGTCAAATCTTTTCAGCTTCCTGAGTGGGAGGAGCCGTTGTCGTGCCCTCTTCATGACTGTGTTGGTGTGTGTGAACCATGATAAGTTCTTAGGGATGTGGACACCGAGGAACTTAAAGCTCTCGACCTGCTCCACTACAGCCCTGTCGATGTGGATGGGGGCGTGCTCGGCCCTTCCTGTAATCCACGATCAGCATCTTTGTCTTGCTGACATTGAGGAAGTGGTTGTTGTCCTGGCACCACACTGCCAGCTTTCTGACCTCTTCCCTATAGGCTGTCTCGTTGTTGTCGGTGATCAGGCATATCACCGCAGTCATGGGTGAACAGGGAGTACAGGAGGGGACTAAGCAAACATGAGGGGCCCCTGTGTTGAGGGTCAGCGTGGCGGATGTGTTGTTGCCTACCCTCATCACGTGGGGGCGGCACGTCAGGTAGTCAAGGATCCAGTTGCAGAGGGAGGTTTTTAATTTGGAGGGAATTATGGGGTTGAACGCTGAGCTGTAGTCAATAAACAGCATCCTCACATAGGTGTTCCTTTTGTCCAGCTGGGAAAGGGCAGTGTGGAATGCAATAGAAATTGAGTCATCTGTGGATCTGTTGGGGCGATATGCGAATTGGAGTGGGTCCAGAGTGTCTGGGGTGATGGTGTTGATGTGACCAACCTTTCAAAGCATTTCAAGGCTACAGATGTGAGCACTACGGGGCAATAGTCATTTAGGCAGGTTACCTTGGCGTTCTTGGGCACAGGGACTATGGTGGTCTGCTTGAAACTTGTAGATATTACATAGTGGGTCAGGGAGAGGTTGAAAATATCGTGAAGACACTATGGTTTGAATGACAGTTTTTACATGACATCTTCCATCAATTGAGAGTCCTTAGTTGTCTCCTTCATCAATTGCCCTTAACACTTATCCTCTTGTTTCTTGTTCATCTTTATGGTTTAGTTAAACCCATGAGTCCTTGGGTGGTGAATGTCACATTTCTGGGGAGCTCCAACCGGGCTCTTATTTACATTGGGAATCCATACCTAAACGATTACCTGAACCCCAGCAATCAACTGTTCCAATTTCGCATCTGGAGTGTCAAAAATACTCTGGTACAGTAGCCAAAAGTCTATTTTTCTTGGATTTTTGGATGCAAACGCTTAACTATATGATATATATTTCCCTTTAGTTCAGACATAATTATTTAGCAACACTGTAGTTACTCTGTATAGTACAGTATATTCTATGAACACAATTTCTTGTCTTGTTCTTCTTTTACGGTGTACCCTGTTCATAGGTTCATAGCATAACCTATCAGCCTCTGATCATCGAGGGGGACGAGTACCTCCATAAGAACACAGAGTATCACGTCAAGGTTCGAGCCAAGCCAAACGGGAGGTACTTTGATGGGAGCTGGAGTGAATGGAGTGTCCCCCTCAGTTTCAGAACAGACAAAGGTAAAAAAAAAAATAGACTTACGTGTCTAAAAAGTATAGTATGATATTGAGACTGTGCAGTTGGAAGTGATAGAGGGTAGAGGAAATGGGAGTCACATGCATCGTCTCTGCTCTCGTTCTCTCTCCACTCACCTACAGAGACAAAGACAGATGTCCAGATGCTGTCCTACTCACTCATTGTGGCCATTTTTGCTCTGCTTCTGGTCACCTTGGCAGTTAGTATTTTCTGGAGATTACAGTGAGTATTAAATTGGTCTCCTTTTCCTCTGCAAATCATCTTTTGTGTGTGTGTGTGTGTGTGTGTGTGTGTGTGTGTGTGTGCGCGTGTGTGTCAAATCAAATCAAATTTGATTTGTCACATGCGCCGAATACAACCTTACAGTGAAATACTTACTTACAAGCCCTTAACCAACAATGAAGATTTAAGAAAATACCTTCAAAAAAGTAAGAGATAAGAATAACAAATAATTAAAGGGCAGCAGTAAATAACAATAGCGGCGCTCTATACAGGGGATACCGGTACAGAGTCAATGTGCAGGGTCACCGGTGTAGAGGTAATTGAGGTAATATGTACATATAGGTAGAGTTATTAAAGTGACTATGCATAGATAATAACAGAGAGTAGCAGCAGCGCAGAAAGGGGGGGTGCAAATAGTCTGGGTAGCCATTTGATTAGCCGCTTGTCGTGCGTTAGCAGAGAGAACAGTCTATGACTAAGGTGGCTGGAGTCTTTGACAATTTTTAGGGCCTTCCTCTGACACCGCCTGGTATAGAGGTCCTGGATGGCAGGAAGCTTGGCCCCAGTGATGTACTGGGCCGTACGCACTACCCCCTGTAGTGCCTTGCGGTCGGAGGCTGAGCAGTTGCCATACCAGGCAGTGATGCAACCCGTCAGGATGCTCTCGATGGTGCAGCTGTAAAACCTTTTGAGGATCTGAGGACCCATGCCAAATATTTTCAGTCTCCTGAAAATAGGTTTTGTTGTGCCCTCTTCACGACTGTCTTGGTGTGCTTGGACCATGTTAGTTTGTTGGTGATGTGGACGCCAAGAAACTTGAAGCTCTCAACCTGCTCCACCACAGCCCTGTCGATGAGAATGGGGGCGTGCTCGGTACTCCTTTTCCTGTAGTCCACAATCATCTCCTTTGTCTTGATCACGTTGAGGGAGTGGTTGTTGTCCTTGCACCACACGGTCAAGTCTCTGACCTCCTCCATATAGGCTGTCTCATCGTTGTCGGTGATCAGGCCTACCACTGTTGTGTCATCGGCAAACTTGATGATGGTGTTGGCGTTGTGCCAGGCCGTGCAGTCATTAGTGAAATGGGAGTACAGGGGACTGAGCACGCACCCCTGAGGGGCATCCGTATTGAGGATCAGCGTGGCAGATGTGTTGTCACCTACCCCTACCAGCTAGGGGCGGCACGTCAGGATGTCCAGGAACCAGTTGCAGAGGGAGGTGTTTAGTCCCAAGGTCCTTAGCTTAGTGATGAGCTTTGAGGGCACTATGGTGTTGAACGCTGAGCTGAAGTCAATGAATAGCATTCTCACATAGGTGTTCCTTTTGTCCAGGTGTGAAAGGGCAGTGTGAAGTGCAATAGAGATTGCATCATCTGTGGATCTGTTGGTGCGGTATGCAAATTGGAGTGGGTCGAGGGTTTCTAGGATAATGGTGTTGATGTGAGCCATGACCAGCCTTTCAAAGCCTTTCCTGGCTACAGACATGAGTGCTACGGGTCGGTAGTCATTTAGGCAGGTTACCTTAGTGTTCTTGGGCACAGGGACTATGGTGGTCTGCTTGAAACATGTTGGTATTACAGACTCAGACAGGGTTGAAAATGTCAATGAAGACACTTGCCAGTTGGTCAGCGCATGCTCGGAGTACACATCCTGGTAATCCGTCTGGCCCTGCGGCCTTGTAAATGTTGACCTGTTTCAAAGTCTTACTCACATCGGGTTTGGAGAGCGTGATCACACAGTCGTCTGGAACAGCTGATGCTCTCATGCATGTTTCAGTGTTACTTGCCTCGAAGCGAGCATAGAAGTTATTTAGCTCATCTGGTAGGCTTGTGTCACTGGGCAGCTCGCGGCTGTGCTTCCCTTTGTAGTCTATAATAGTTTGCAAGCCCTGCCACATCCGACGAGCATCGGAGCCGGTGTAGTACAATTCGATCAGTCCTGTACTGACGCTTTGCCTGTTTGATGGTTCGTCGGAGGGCATAGCGGGATTTCATATAAGCTTCCGGGTTAGAGTCCCGCTCCTTGAAAGCGGCAGTTCTACCCTTTAGCTCAGTGCAAATGTTGCCTGTAATCCATGGCTTCTGGTTGGGGTATGTACGTACGGTCACTGTGGGGATGACGTCATCGATGCACTTATTGATAAAGCCTGTGACTGATGTGGTGTACTCCTCAATGCCATCGGAAGAATCCCGGAACATATTCCAGTCTGTGCTAGCAAAACAGTCCTGTAGTTTAGCATCTGCTTCATCTGACCACCTTTTTATAGACCGAGTCACTGGTGTTTTCTGCTTTAATATTTGCTTGTAAGCAGGAATCAGGAGGATAGAATTATGGTCAGATTTACCAAATGGAGGGCGAGGGAGAGCTTTGTACGCGTCTCTGTGTGTGGAGTAAAGGTGTTTTTTTTCTATCGTTTTCCCCCCCTCTGGTTGCACATTTAACATGCTGCTAGAAATTAGGTAAAACTGATTTAAGTTTCCCTGCATTAAAGTCCCCGGCCACTAGGAGTGCCACCTCTGGATGAGCGCTTTCCTGTTTGCTTATGGCGGTATACAGCTCATTGAGTGCGGTTTTAGTGCCAGCATCGGTCTGGTGGTATGTAGACAGCTACGAAAATTACAGATGAAAAATCTCTAGGTAGATCGTGTGGTCTACAGCTAATCATGAGATACTCTACCTCAGGTGAGCAAAACCTCGAGACTTCCTTAGATATCGTGCACCAGCTGTTGTTTACATATATGCATAGACCCCAGCCCCGTGTCTTACTAGAAGCTGCTGTTCTATCCTGCCGATAGAATGTATAACCCGCCAGCTGTATGTTATTAATGTCGTCGTTCAGCCACGACTCGGTGAAACATAAGATATTACAGTTTTTAATGTCATGTTGGTAGGATATATGTGCTTTCAGTTCGTCCCATTTATTTTCCAGCGATTTAACAATAGCTAGCAGGACGGATGGCAAAGGCAGATCGTCGCCTGATCCTCACAAGGCACCCTGATCTCTTTACGCAAAATCTTTGTTTCCTTCTCGAGCGAATGACGGGGATGAGGGTCCGTTAGAGTGTTTGTAGTATATCCTTCCCGTCTGACTCATTAAAGAAAAACTCTTCGTCCAATTCGAGGTGAGTAATCGCTGTTCTGATGTCCAGAAGCTCTTTTCGGTCATAAGAGATGGTAGCAGCAACATTATGTACAAAACGTGAAAAAACAAACAAAATAGCACGGTTGGTTAAGAACCGATAAGACGGCAGCCATCCGCTCCGTGTGTGTGTGTGCATGTCCTCCACTCTCATATCTCTCTTTCCTCACAGAATACATTCCTTCATATGGCCAAGCATTCCACATCCCAAACACACACTTCTCCAGATCGTCCAGACCTACGAGCCAATGAAGGTACACTATACATTCTAAAACTATTCTGACCCATTGACTTTTTCCACATTTTGTTACGTTACAGCCTTATTAAAAATATATGTTTCCTCATCAATCTACACACAATACCCCATAATGACAAAGCATACTGACATATTACATTTACATAAGTATTCAGACCCTTTACTCAGTACTTTGTTGAAGAACCTCTGGCAGCGATTACAGCCTCGAGTGTTGATGCTATAAGCTTGGCACACCTGTATTTGGGGAGTATCCCCCATTCTTCTCTGCTAATCCTCTCGAGCTCTGTCAGGTTAGATGGGGAGCATCGCTGCAAAGCTATTTTCAGGTCTCTCCAGAGATGTTCGATCGGGTTCACGTCCGGGCTCTGTCTGGGCCACTCAAGGATATTCAGAGACTTGTCCTGAAGCCACTCCTGCGTTGTCTTGTCTGTGTGCATAGGGTCGTTGTCCTGTTGGAAGGTGAATCTTCGCCACAGTCTGAGGTCCTGAGTGCTCTGGAACAGGTTTTCATCAAGGATCTCTCTTTAGTTTGCTCCCTTTCCCTGCAGCTGAAAAACATTCACACAGCATAATGCTTCCACCACCATGCTTCACCGTAGGAATTGTGCCAGGTTTCCTCCAGACGTGACGCTTGGCATTCAGGCCAAAGAGTTCAATCTTGGTTCCATCAGACCGGAGAATCTTGCTTCTCATTGTCAGAGTCCTTTAGGTGCCTTTTGGCAAACTCTAAGAGGGCTGCAATGTGCCTTTTACTGAGGAGTGGCTTAAGTCTGGCCACTCTACCATAAAGGCCTGATTGGTGGAGTGCTGCAGAGATGGTTGTCCTTCTGGAAGGTTCTCCCATCTCCACAGATGGAGCTCTGTCATAGTGGCCAGCAGCATACCACCCTGCATACCACTGCTGGCTTGCTTCTGAAGCTAAGCAGGGTTGGTCCTGGTCAGTCCCTGGATGGGAGACCAGATGCTGCTGGAAGTGGTGTTGGAGGGCCAGTAGGAGGCACTCTTTCCTCTGGTCTAAAAAATATCCCAATGCCCCAGGGCAGTGATTGGGGACACTGCCCTGTGTAGGGTGCCGTCTTTCGGATGGGACGTTAAACGGGTGTCCTGACTCTCTGAGGTCATTAAAGATCCCATGGCACTTATCGTAAGAGTAGGGGTGTTAACCCCGGTGTCCTGGCTAAATTCCCAATCTGGCCCTCAAACCATCATGGTCACCTAATAATCCCCAGTTTACAATTGGCTCATTCATCCCCCTCCTCTCCCCTGTAACTATTCCCCAGGTCGTTGCTGCAAATGAGAACGTGTTCTCAGTCAACTTACCTGGTAAAATAACGGTAAAATAAAAAATAAATAAAAAAATAGTGACCATCAGGTTCTTGGTCACCTCACTGACCAAGGCCCTTCTCTCCGGGTTGCTTAGTTTGGCCGGGTGGCTAGCTCTACAAAGAGTCTTGGTGGTTCCAAACTTCTTCCGTTTAAGAATGATGGAGGCCACTGTTTTCTTGGGGACCTTCAATGCTGCAGAAAGTTTTTGGTACCCTTCCCCAGATCTGTGCATCGACACAATCATGTCTTGGAGCTTGAGGGCCAATGCCTTTGACCTCATGGCTTGGTTTTTGCTCTGACATGCACTGTCAACTGTGGGACCTTATAGACAGGTGTGTACCTTTCCAAATCATGCCCAATCGATTGGAGTCCACCTGTGGTAAATTCAATCAATCATATAAACATCTCAAGGATGATCAATGGAAACAGGATGCGCCTGAGCTCAATTTCAAGTCTTATAGCAAAGGGTCTGAATACTTATGTAAATAAGGTATATAAATAAATTAGCAAAATTTCTAAAAACCTGTTTTCTGTTTCTCATTATGGGGTATTGTGTGTAGATTGATGAGGGGGAAAATACATTACATCCATTTTAGAATAAGGCTGTAACGTAACAAAATATGAAAAAGGGAAGGGGTCTGAATACTTTCCAAATGCACTGTACATACAAAAGTATGTGGACACCCATTCAAATGAGTGGATTCGGCTATTTCAGCCACACCCGTTGCTGACACGTGTATAAAATCCAGCACATCGCCATGCAATCCCCATAGACAAACATTGGCAGTAGAATGGCCATACTGAAGAGCTCAGTGACTTTGACTTTCAACGTGGCATCGTCATGGGATGTCACCTTTCCAACAAGTCAGTTCGTCAAATTTCTGCCCTTCTAGAGCTGCCCCGGTCAACTGTAAGTGCTGTTATTGTGAAGTGGAAACGTTTAGTAGCAAGAATGGCTCAAGCGCAAAGTGGGCCACACAAACTCATAGAATGGGATAGCCGAGTGCTAAAGCGCATAGCGCGTAAAAATCGTCTGTATGTGTGGTTGCAAACTCTGGGTTTCCATGGCCAATCAGCCACACACAAGCCTAAGATTACCACTCGCAATGCCAAGCGTTGGCTGGAGTTGTGTAAAGCTTGCCGCCATTGGACTCTGGAGCAGTGGAAACGTTCTCTGGAGTGATGAATCACGCTTCACCATCTGGCAGTCTGACGGACGAATCTGGGTTTGACGGATGCCAGAACGCTACCTTCCCGAATGCATAGTGCCAACTGTAAAGTTTGGTGGAGGAGAAATAATGGTCTGGGGCTGTTTTTTATGGTTCAGGCTAGGCCTCTTAGTTCCAGTGAAGGGAAATCTTAATGCTACAGCATACAATAACATTCTAGACTATTCTGTGCTTCCAACTTTGTGGCAACAGTTTGGGAAAGGGCCTTTCCTATTGCAGCATGACAATGCCATTCAGAAATGGTTTGTCGAGATTGGTGTGGAAGAACTTGACTGGCCTGCACAGAGCCCTGACCTCAACCCGTTCGAACACCTTTGGAATGAATTGGAACGCCGACTGCGAGCCAGGCCTAATTGCCCAACATCAGTGCCCGACCTCAATAATACTCTTGTGGCTGAATGGAAGCAGGTCCCCGCTGCAATGTTCCATCATCAAGTGGAGAGCCTTCCCAGAAGAGTGGAGGCTGTTATAGCAGCAAAGGAGGGACCAACTTCATACTAATGCCCATGATTTTGGAATGAGATGTTCAATGAGCAGGTGTCCACATACTTTTTGTTATGTAGTGTAAGTCCTCTGATATGCACTAGATTGGGAACAGTAATGTCCATAATGAGTTAGAAGGATATTGGTTTATCCTGTCTCTTTCCTGTGACCCAGCAGGGCCAACCTCTGAGCTTTAACCCAGAGGTGTTCAGTGACCTCAAGATCCAGCTGGTGGAGCTGGACGAGGAGCAGCACGTTACTGCCCAACCCCCTGACTCTGACGCCCATCACCTCACTGAGGTCAAAGATCAATACCTCATTCAAGAGTGTGATGGGGATACGAAGTCCTGCCATAGCACCAGTAGTGAAGGTTCGGAGGCCATACTGTTGAGGTGCAAGTCCCCAGGAGAGCACCCCGACTTTGGGGCTGGGAGCAGTGGCTCCACCATGGGTATCCTGGACCTGAAGAGTGACACGGAGAGTGTGGAGACAGACGACAGTGATGGTAACATTGGTCCTGAGGGGCTAGTTGCTACCCAGCAAGGAGGTAAAGGTGAGGTGTATGTCACCATGTCTAGTTTCTATCAGATCCAGTGAGAGATGTAGAGAGAAAGAGCTTATTCAAGGTTATAGCTTCTTATTACATTCTTACGCTGAGCTCTGAGCGACTTTGTTAACGGCTGCTTTCATATGAGGTCTATTTGATCCACCGTGACTCAAACTGACTATCCACTGACTCCCAGTATCACAAGACTAGCAGAACTCAATGCACATGTTATTTACAAATGATAGGAGACAGAACAGGAATAATCCTCATTATGTTTCTTAGGTCTTGTGTTATTAATCTGTTGGTAGTTGCAAAAGACAAGGGAGAACTTGACTTGACTAACTTGAAATACAAAGCTGTCCCTCCTTTATATATTATTTTTGCATTTGCACTTCTTCCCATTTTGTATATTGTACTGAGGAGCCACCGTGATATCCTGGCCTAATATTATTATAACACACACTGCTGCTTCTTATGACCTTGACAAAGATACTCTTTACTTTACCATGACAACAGCTGCAAAGTAAACCTAGAATGTATCATTCAATTCCTCAGGGTTTGAACCCTTCTACACATTTATAGACATAAACATGGCAATAAGGTTTGATTAATTCTTTTTGCACATACATGATTGTATTTCCTGCAGTTACCAGTACGTAGTTTTTTAAAACTTTGAATGTATTGTACTATGAACTATCATGCATTCGTTTTCAATGCAGAACGCTTGATCATTTTGTTGAACACGTTATGGGAGACATAGCATTAGACAGTCTTCAGCTTCACCGTATTACAGCTTTTTTTTCTGTGTATCTGGTATTTGTATATTTTACTCTGACAAATGTGACAGCATTTCCTGTATAAAAATGACCATTGTTGAATTTTGTGTTTAAAACATTTTATTAAAACAGATCAAATGTGTATGCATAATAAATAAATTAAAAGTATAATTTCTTCTGCTCTCATCCCCTGAAATGACTGTACTTTGATTTATCATTCTTGTTGTATCTGTTCAACCAATCTGAATGTAAGGGGATCTCTATGGTTTTCCTGTGTCTTTATAAAGTTGTATTCCAACATTGACGCCTCAATCAGACCTGGTGTACCAAAACGCTGTTGAAGTACATTCATTTACAAAGGAATTCTGCTTTTGCTTTGCAGCATTGCGTTGCAGAGGCAGTTGCAGTGCGTTCTGTGTAATGCATAACATGGTATGGTATATACATGCGTTCAGTTTAGTTGCGTAGCTATGCAAAACGGTATGTAATGATGCTGTCGGTCTGATCGAGGTGTCAGACTGTGGACTACAGTTTTCTACAATACATATATATATATAGCTAGATGTAGTTAGTTAGCTTGTGGAGAGAGTGACTAACTGAAATACATATTTTAACATTGCACAAAATATGAACAAGTCATTCATAACCACTTGCATATCATTGGGAAATTATAAATATTAGTTTGTCAACATGATTTCCATAACAAAATATTAGTTTAAGAAAGCACCTTGAAGAACTGTCCATTAAAAATCATTATCATAAATGTATCAACTTAAAACTCATAATTTCCATGCATTTTTCATCATTAGAATGAAATAGACATCACTGTCGATGGAGGCGCTGACTCCGCAGTAGTAGTTGAGAAACTCCTCCTTGGTGACCTGCAGAAGGGGAGGAAGTGACAGACAGAGCTTACTGAACCAGCCTATACCATCAGTGTCAGATAGAGACAGAAAACCCACATTGCACTGATAAGGAGAACTGGAACACAAAAGAGTTGAAAGGGAAAGGCAAGGTTGTGTGAGAGCTGAGGGTGTCACCCTTTTGCATTGCCCCCCACCCTTTTTTTGTAAGCATTTCACTGTAAGGTCTACCTACACCTGTTGTATTCCGTGCATGTGATAAATAACATTTGATTTGATCAATACATTCAGACATTTTCATCTAACGTCCAAATGCTTATTTAATCAGGCCACTAAAGGTGCATTATACACTGAACAAAAATATAACGCAACATGTAAAGTGTTGGTCCCATGTTTCATGAGCTGATTTTTTTGTTTATGTGCACAAATGTGTTTACATTCCTGTAAGTGAGAGTCTCTCCTTTGCCAAGATAATCCATCCACTGGCATATCAAGAAGCTGACTAAACAGCATGATCATTACACAGGTGCACCTTCTGCTAGGGACAATAAAAGGACACTAAAATGTGCAGTTTTGTCACACAACAAAATGTCATAGAAGTCTTACGTTTTGAGGGAGCATGCAATTGGCATGCTGACATCACAAATGTCCACCAGAGCTGTTGCCATGTTAATTTCTCTACCATAAGCCGCCTCCAACGTGGTTTTAGAGAATTTGGCATTATGTCCAACTGGCCTCACAACCACGTGTAACCACGCCAGCTCAGGACCTCCAAATCCGGCTTCTTCACCTGCAGGATCGCCTGAGACCAGCCATCCAGACAGCTGATAAAACTGTGGGTTTGCACAACCAAAGAATTTCTGCTGTCAGAAATCGTCTCAGGGAAGCTCATCTGCATGCTCGCCATCCTCACCAGGGTAACCGTAACCGACTTCAGCGGGCAAATGCTCACCTTCGATGGCCACTGGCACGCTGGAGAAGTGTGCTCTTCACGTATGAATCCCAGTTTCAACTGTAATGGGCAGATGGCGTGGCATGGCATTGTGTGGGCGAGTGTTTTGCTGATGTCAACGTTGTGAACAGAGTGCCCCATGGTGGTGGTGGGGATTTGGTATGGCCAGGCATAAGCTACGGACAACAATTAATTTGCATTTTATCGATGGAAATTTCGATGCACAAAGATATTGTGACAAGATCCTGAGGCCCATTATAGTGCCATTCATCCGCTGCCATCACCTCATGTTTCGGCATGATAATGCACGGCCCCATGTACATATTATACTAAACTACTGCATAGAGAAATATAAGCGAAAGGAGACACCATGGTCTTTCTCTATGCAGTAGTTTAGTGGGGTGTAACGCTCTCCTTTTGCTTATATATTTCTCTACGCAGAAGTTTAGTGGGGTGTAACGCTCTCCATTTGCTTATATTTCTCTATGCAGTAGTTTAGTGGGGTGTAACGCTCTCCTTTTGCTTATATATTTCTCTACGCAGAAGTTTAGTGGGGTGTAACGCTCTCCATTTGCTTATATTTCTCTATGCAGTAGTTTAGTGGGGTGTAACGCTCTCCTTTTGCTTATATATTTCTCTACGCAGAAGTTTAGTGGGGTGTAACGCTCTCCCTTTGCTTATATTTCTCTATGCAGTAGTTTAGTGGGGTGTAACGCTCTCCTTTTGCTTATATTTCTCTACGCAGAAGTTTAGTGGGGTGTAACGCTCTCCCTTTGCTTATATTTCTCTATGCAGTAGTTTAGTGGGGTGTAACGCTCTCCATTTGCTTATATTTCTCTATGCAGTAGTTTAGTGGGGTGTAACGCTCTCCTTTTGCTTATATATTTCTCTATGCAGTAGTCTAGTGGGGTGTAACGCTCTCCTTTTGCTTATATATTTCTCTACGCAGAAGTTTAGTGGGGTGTAACGCTCTCCATTTGCTTATATTTCTCTATGCAGTAGTTTAGTGGGGTGTAACGCTCTCCTTTTGCTTATATTTCTCTATGCAGTAGTCTAGTGGGGTGTAACGCTCTCCTTTTGCTTATATATTTCTCTACGCAGAAGTTTAGTGGGGTGTAACGCTCTCCTTTTGCTTATATATTTCTCTACGCAGAAGTTTAGTGGGGTGTAACGCTCTCCATTTGCTTATATTTCTCTATGCAGTAGTTTAGTGGGGTGTAACGCTCTCCTTTTGCTTATATATTTCTCTATGCAGTAGATTAGTGGGGTGTAACGCTCTCCTTTTGCTTATATATTTCTCTACGCAGAAGTTTAGTGGGGTGTAACGCTCTCCCTTTGCTTATATTTCTCTATGCAGTAGTTTAGTGGGGTGTAACGCTCTCCTTTAGCTTATATTTCTCTATGCAGTAGTTTAGTGGGGTGTAACGCTCTCCTTTTGCCTATATATTTCTCTATGCAGTAGTTTAGTGGGGTGTAACGCTCTCCTTTTGCCTATATATTTCTCTATGCAGTAGTTTAGTGGGGTGTAACGCTCTCCTTTTGCTTATATTTCTCTATGCAGTAGATTAGTGGGGTGTAACGCTCTCCTTTTGCTTATATTTCTCTATGCAGTAGATTAGTGGGGTGTAACGCTCTCCTTTTGCTTATATTTCTCTACGCAGAAGTCTAGTGGGGTGTAACGCTCTCCTTTTGCTTATATATTTCTCTACGCAGAAGTCTAGTGGGGTGTAACGCTCTCCTTTTGCTTATATTTCTCTATGCAGTAGATTAGTGGGGTGTAACCCTCTCCTTTTGCTTATATTTCTCTATGCAGTAGATTAGTGGGGTGTAACGCTCTCCTTTTGCTTATATATTTCTCTATGCAGAAGTTTAGTGGGGTGTAACGCTCTCCTTTTGCTTATATTTCTCTATGCAGTAGTTTAGTGGGGTGTAACGCTCTCCATTTGCTTATATTTCTCTATGCAGTAGTTTAGTGGGGTGTAACGCTCTCCTTTTGCTTATATTTCTCTATTCAGTAGTCTAGTGGGGTGTAACGCTCTCCTTTTGCTTATATATTTCTCTACGCAGAAGTTTAGTCGGGTGTAACGCTCTCCATTTGCTTATATTTCTCTATGCAGTAGTTTAGTGGGGTGTAACGCTCTCCATTTGCTTATATATTTCTCTATGCAGTAGATTAGTGGGGTGTAACGCTCTCCTTTTGCTTATATATTTCTCTACGCAGAAGTTTAGTGGGGTGTAACGCTCTCCCTTTGCTTATATTTCTCTATGCAGTAGTTTAGTGGGGTGTAACGCTCTCCTTTTGCTTATATTTCTCTACGCAGAAGTTTAGTGGGGTGTAACGCTCTCCCTTTGCTTATATTTCTCTATGCAGTAGTTTAGTGGGGTGTAACGCTCCCCATTTGCTTATATTTCTCTATGCAGTAGTTTAGTGGGGTGTAACGCTCTCCATTTGCTTATATTTCTCTATGCAGTAGTTTAGTGGGGTGTAACGCTCTCCATTTGCTTATATATTTCTCTATGCAGTAGATTAGTGGGGTGTAACGCTCTCCTTTTGCTTATATATTTCTCTACGCAGAAGTTTAGTGGGGTGTAACGCTCTCCCTTTGCTTATATTTCTCTATGCAGTAGTTTAGTGGGGTGTAACGCTCTCCTTTTGCTTATATTTCTCTATGCAGTAGTCTAGTGGGGTGTAACGCTCTCCTTTTGCTTATATATTTCTCTACGCAGAAGTTTAGTGGGGTGTAACGCTCTCCTTTTGCTTATATATTTCTCTACGCAGAAGTTTAGTGGGGTGTAACGCTCTCCATTTGCTTATATTTCTCTATGCAGTAGTTTAGTGGGGTGTAACGCTCTCCATTTGCTTATATTTCTCTATGCAGTAGTTTAGTGGGGTGTAACGCTCTCCTTTTGCTTATATTTCTCTATGCAGTAGTCTAGTGGGGTGTAACGCTCTCCTTTTGCTTATATATTTCTCTACGCAGAAGTTTAGTGGGGTGTAACGCTCTCCATTTGCTTATATTTCTCTATGCAGTAGTTTAGTGGGGTGTAACGCTCTCCTTTTGCTTATATATTTCTCTATGCAGTAGATTAGTGGGGTGTAACGCTCTCCTTTTGCTTATATCTTTCTCTACGCAGAAGTTTAGTGGGGTGTAACGCTCTCCCTTTGCTTATATTTCTCTATGCAGTAGTTTAGTGGGGTGTAACGCTCTCCTTTAGCTTATATTTCTCTATGCAGTAGTTTAGTGGGGTGTAACGCTCTCCTTTTTCCTATATATTTCTCTATGCAGTAGTTTAGTGGGGTGTAACGCTCTCCTTTTGCCTATATATTTCTCTATGCAGTAGTTTAGTGGGGTGTAACGCTCTCCTTTTGCTTATATTTCTCTATGCAGTAGATTAGTGGGGTGTAACACTCTCCTTTTGCTTATATTTCTCTATGCAGTAGATTAGTGGGGTGTAACGCTCTCCTTTTGCTTATATTTCTCTACGCAGAAGTCTAGTGGGGTGTAACGCTCTCCTTTTGCTTATATATTTCTCTACGCAGAAGTCTAGTGGGGTGTAACGCTCTCCTTTTGCTTATATTTCTCTATGCAGTAGATTAGTGGGGTGTAACGCTCTCCTTTTGCTTATATTTCTCTATGCAGTAGATTAGTGGGGTGTAACGCTCTCCTTTTGCTTATATATTTCTCTATGCAGAAGTTTAGTGGGGTGTAACGCTCTCCTTTTGCTTATATTTCTCTACGCAGAAGTCTAGTGGGGTGTAACGCTCTCCCTTTGCTTATATTTCTCTATGCAGTAGATTAGTGGGGTGTAACGCTCTCCTTTTGCTTATATATTTCTCTATGCAGAAGTTTAGTGGGGTGTAACGCTCTCCTTTTGCTTATATTTCTCTACGCAGAAGTCTAGTGGGGTGTAACGCTCTCCCTTTGCTTATATTTCTCTATGCAGTAGATTAGTGGGGTGTAACGCTCTCCTTTTGTTTATATTTCTCTATGCAGTAGTTTAGTGGGGTGTAACGCTCTCCTTTTGCTTATATATTTCTCTACGCAGAAGTTTAGTGGGGTGTAACGCTCTCCATTTGCTTATATATTTCTTAGTTGAGCAGTATAGGTGTACACTATAGTTGAGGTGGATGATGGTAAGACCCTTATTACCTCTACCCAACATTGTTATCAGTATTACCTGTCCGTCCTTGTCGTAAGGAGAGTCGAAGCTGTCCAGGAATTTGCGGAATACTTGCTCCTCTGTCCATTCCCCGTTTTGATATTTGGGGTGGTACTTGACATTGTAAACTCCCCTTAGATCTTCAATAGTGATCACCCCGTCATTAGTCTTATCCAGCTTCCTAAAGGCCTGCATGATCACCTCCTTCCTGGCAGTGGACATCGGAGGCTGCAAGCAGAAATAATGCACAACGTTTACAAATGGCATACTGTAAGTGTGATCACATTTCAACAGTTATCATGTACTTCAGAGGCTTACCCCTACCACTGATATTTACCCTGAGAGTGAGGAGAAATTCATCAAAGTCGATGAATCCACTGTTGTCCCGGTCAAAACGCTGAAACATTGCCATGGCTTCCTCTTTCTCGATGAGGACACCATAGTCATTAAGGCCCTTCATAAACTCCTTCATATCTAACGTACGGTTATTGTCATCATCCATTATCTTGAATGTTCTGACAGATAATTAAACAATTGCAGAAGAAAAAAGATAAATACTTGGTTGAAGAAAATCAGACAGTATTTCGTGGAGTTCACATTACTGAAACAATCCTTGCATTTTATAAACCAACCAAGAGAGGTCCTTAGACTAATTCAGACTACGTTACAGGATTGACTAGTGACATATTTGATACAGTTGGCCTGTTAAATCACTACTGCATCAAACAAACCCACTGTTCCTAGGCCGTCATTGAAAATAAGAATTTGTTCTTAAATGACTTGCCTAGTTAAATAAAGGTCAAATAAAATAAAATAAATTATTTGATGTTGATGACCTCCTGGGCAACAGTTGATATAGAACCATTTACTCTGCCCATCACATAAAAGTATACTGTCCTTTCTCTCACCTGCCCAGACCCTTGATGCCAGAAGAGCCTCTTGCAAGACACTGCAACCTCAAGCTTTCCACAGGGTCTGTGCACACAGACAGCTGTTTTTTGGCGTTCACTGCCATCTCCCGATCATGTCGTGACGTCCCCGCCATGAAACCTGCTGCCAGGAAATGCATTTGCATAACTGATTTCCAAGCATACATTTCGATTTGATACAGAAAACATTCAATTTTCAATGATGTCTAGTACAGTATTTGAGAGACGGTGACAATGATAAATGAAACGTAAAGCTATGTGATAGCTATGTGACAAAAAGGGCGTAGTGGGGAAACGAACAGGTAGATTCAAGTTGTCACCTGGCGCTTGCTAGCTGAACGGTCAAACTAGCCTAGCAAGTCGTTTGCATTATGTCCGTGTTTGCAATAAAGTCTAATGGTACACATTTAGATATTTAGCTTCCTAAATACAAGTTATTTAGAATTTGTTTGCTACTTTATCTGTAGATGCGAGCAACTTACCGTGCAAGTTAATATTGATATTGCAACCTGTAACTGTAAACAACATCAGCAGCGGCCCCTCTTCCCAGTCCACACCCCTACGCGTTCCCATAGAAATGTGGGCTTGCCTTATCCTCTTGCCTGCCCCCTTTGGCCCTTGAGCACAAGTCAGCTTACGGAAAGTGGTGTAAAGTATCTACATACAAATACTTTTAAGTACTACTTAAATAGTTCTTGGGGGTATCTGTACTTTACTATTTATATTTTTTGACAACTTTTACTTCACTACATTCCTTAAGAAAATATGTACTTTTTACTCCCATACATTTTCGAAAGGGTAGGCCAAACTAAACTCAGCAAAACAAGAAACGTCCCTTTTTCAGGACCCTTTCTTTCAAAGATAATTAGTAAAAATCCAAATAACTTCACAGATCTTCATTGTAAAGGGTTTAAACACGGTTTCCCAAGCTTGTTCAATGAACCATAAACAGTTAATGAACATGCACCTGTGGAACGGTCTAACAGCTTACAGATGGTAGGCAATTAAGGTCACAGTTATGAAAACTTAGGACACTAAAGAGGCCTTTCTACTGACTCTGAAAAACACCAAAAGAAAGATGCCCAGGGTCCCTGTTCATCTGCGTGAACGTGCCTTGCATGCTGCAAGGAGGCATGAGGACTGCAGATGTGGCCAGGGCAATACATTTTAATGTCCGTACTGTGCGACGCCTAAGACAGCACTACAGGGGGACAGGACGGACAGCTGATCGTCCTCGCAGTGGCAGACCACATGTAACAACACCTGCACAGGATCGGTACATCCGAACATCACACCTGTGGGACAGGTACAGGATGGCAACAACAACTGCCCGAGTTACACCAGGAACGCACAATCCCTCCATCAGTGCTCAGACTGTCCGCAATAGGCTGAGAGAGGCTGGACTGAGGGCTTGTGGGCCTGTTGTAAGGCAGGCCCTCACCAGACATCACAGGCAACAACGGGCACAAACCCACCGTCGCTGGACCAGACAGGACTGGCAAAAAGTGCTCTTCACTCACCAGGGGTGATGGTCAGATTCGCATTTATCGTCGAAGGAATGAGCGTTACACCGAGGCCTGTACTCTGGAGTGGGATCGATTTGGAGGTGGAGGGTCCGTCATGGTCTGGGGCGGTGTGTAACAGCATCATCGGACTGAGCTTGTCGTCATTGCAGGCAATCTCAACGCTGTGTGTTACAGGGAAGACATCCTCCTCCCTCATGTGGTACCCTTCCTGTAGGCTCATCCTGACATGACCCTCCAGCATGACAATGCCACCAGCCATACTGCTCATTCTGTGTGTGATTTCCTGCAAGATAGGAATGGCAGTGTTCTGCCATGGCCAGTGAAGAGCCCGGATCTCAATCCCATTGAGCACGTCTGGGACCTGTTGGATCGGAGGGTGAGGGCTAGGGCCATTCCCCCCAGAAATGTCCGGGAACTTGCAGGTGCCTTGGTGGAAGAGTGGGGTAACATCTCACAGCAAGACCTGGCAAATCTGGTGCAGTCCATGAGGAGGAGATGCACTGCAGTACTTAATGCAGCTGGTGGCCACACCAGATACTGACTGTTACTTTTGATTTTAACCCTCCCTTTGTTCAGGGACACATTATTCTTTTTCTGTTAGTCACATGTCTGTGGAACTTGTTCAGTTTATGTCTCAGTTGTTGAATCTTGTTATGTTCATACAAATATTTACACAAGTTTGCTGGAAATAAACGCAGTTGACAGTGAGAGGATGTTTATTTTTTTGCTGAGTTTAGTTACATTTCAAATGCTCAGCAAGGAGAGCAATATGGTCCAATTCACACACCTATCAATATTTTACATTTACATTTGAGTCATTTAGCAGATGCTCTTATCCAGAGACTTACAGTTAGTACATTCACATTAAGATAGCTAGGTGGGACAACCACATCACAGTAAGTAGCCTACAATACATTAATCCTCAATATTACGCATTGTCATCCCTACTGCTTCTAATCTGGCAGACTCAAAAACACTCAACTTTTACCCAAGTAGAATTTTAAATGGGTGAGTTTCACTTTTACTTGAGTCATTTTCTATTAAAGTATCTTTACTTTTACTCAAGTATGGCAATTGAGTACTTTTCCCACCACTGCTTACGAAGATCATAATAACCTTTTTATTGTTGAAAAGAAAGGTTACTCAAGTGCACCATAGGTGCCCCTTGTCCTGTCTGTAAATTGTCAGTCCTCTCCAATAAAATACAATATGATAGGAATACATCATTTTAAGATGTTTTATTTAGTTCCACAACACTTTAGTCTAAATACTACATAAAAAACCCCACAGAGGACCAACACCAGGGTTTAATAAATTATAACATTCCAGCATCAGAGTACATGTGCAAAGAAAATGAAATATACCTGTACATAATATATTTCAAGATACAAAGCAAAAACGTCTTCACCAAAATCATCAGTGTGAGGTTACCCATCTCACTAACACTACAGTATAATTCATTAGGAACTTTAATTCATTTCTTACTTTTTACAGAGATTAAGGAGATTAAGTTAAATGGGCATCTAAACAGATGTAGTTCAATTCATTTACAATAAATAGCATGTTGTACATGTGTTGACCTTTTCTGTCTGCTATATTAAAAGAACAATATAAAACAAAACAAAAAAAATCTAACAAAATATACAACAGTGCATCATTAACAAAGACATGGAGACTTTTCTGGTTAAATCTAAAATATTATTTACAGCAGATTACATTCAATTATAATTGAACATGATTTTAGGATAATTGTCCATCTCCTTCAAATATGAATATCATGCATTTAACTTGCATGCTATTGAGTGTGTGTGTGTGTGTGTGTTACATCTGAATTACTCAATCCAACTAAGCGCATACAGTAGTTATTCCATGTTGACACATTGTGCAGTCCTACTTTTGGGACCCTGCCTTGAAAGATGTTTGGGAATGTACAGTATTTCAGAGATGTAAATGGCCTGTTGCTTTGCTGTACCTGCCAGCAAGACCTCTTGATCAATGTAAGAATAAATATTTAAAATGTAAGACATTTGAAGGTCACTTTTTTGTTGTTGATTGAGCCAAGTAATTAAAACCAAAAAATTGAATCATAATTGGGAAAATGTGCATTTGCCATTTTCGTAATGCAGCCGAATAAACACAAATAAAACAATAAATGGCACAATGATACCCCAAAAAGACTTCAGTAGATTCTTTAACACCTAAATTCTAAATAGTTTACTAAATGTCAAGCGGTCAATGGTTAATGACACAATATTGCAAAGAATTTTTTTAAAACAGGCCTTTCAACAGAATTTAAACAAATAAATTCTCAAACACGAAAGTTTAAGGTCATTCTGACATTAGGAATAGAAAAGAGAGTATACATAACAGCTGTATCAGTTGACCTCCATCAATTGCAACAACATCTCTAGCGTTATGTGCTGAATTCACACTTGAGTTCCGATTTACACAAATCTGACATCAATTCCCTTGCACAAAAAATGTGAATTAAGAACACACATCTCAAGTTAGTATTCAGCTCTATGGGCAGTATAAACACCATGTGTGTTAGCTCAGTGTGGGCCTGATCACATAGATTATACAAGAAATAGAGGACTGTCTACTGTACACTTCGTTTCTATGGTAGCAGCTTCAGAAACAGTCCCAAGCAACTGTCCATCCTTCCATAAACCAGAACCATAAATCATAGAATTCTACAAGACTGACAAGTGACAACACAAGACTAATTAATTGAAACATTGATCATTTGTTCCACTATTTCTATTTTTCTGGCACAGTTAAATAAGTAGGTAGTTAGGAACTTTTCGGAGATAAATACAAACGCATAAAAAATATATATACACACACACACACACACTACCGTTCAAAAGTTTGGCGTTACTTAGAAATGTGCTTTTCTTTAAAAAACAAGGACATTTTTTGTCCATTAAAATAACATCAAATTGATCAGAAATAAAGTGTAGACATTGTTAATGTTATAAATGACTATTGTAGCTGGAAACGGGCAGATTTTTTATGGAATATCTACATAGGCGTACAGAGGCCCATTATCAGCAACCATCACTCCTGTGTTCCAATGGCACGTTGTGTTAGCTAATCCAAGTTTATAATTTTAAATGGCTAATTGAACATTAGAAAACCCTTTTGCAATTATGTTAGCACAGCTGAAAACTGTCCTGATTTAAAGAAGCAATAAAACTGGCCTTCTTTAGACTAGTTGAGTATCTGGAGCAGCAGCATTTGTGAGTTCAATTACAGGCTCAAAATGGCCAGAAAAAAAGCTCTTTCTTCTGAAACTCGTCAGTCTATTCTTGTTCTGAGAAATGAAGGCTATTCCATGTGCTAACATAATTGCAAAAGGGTTTTCTAATGTTCAATTAGCCTTTTAAAATGATAAACTTGGATTAGCTAACACAACGTGCCATTGGAACACAGGAGTGATGGTTGCTGATAATGGGCCTCTGTACGCCTATGAAGAAATTCCATAAAAAATATGTCGTTTCCAACTACAATAGTCATTTACAACATTAACAATGTCTACACTGTATTTCTAATCAATTTTATGTTATTTTAAAATGGACAATATTTTTTGCTTTTCTTTCAAAAAACAAGGACATTTCTAAGTGACCCCAAACTTTTGAACAGTAGTGTATATAATGTCTCCCGCCTCCAGAATATCCTTCATTAGTGGTAATTACTTATCTTCTCAAAAAAATTAACAATTCGCTCAACCCGTCAACCAGATTTGAGGGAAGACACATTCCAGTGGGTATCAAATGAACAGATGACCTTTAATTGAAATTCATGCACATAAGTAACAAATGAAATAACAAAACGGATTAACAATGATAAGCCCAAATAGGGTACAGGTTCATGCATTCATGACATGATGCACACTGGCTGGCACTGGGGAGGACAGCTATCTGCCTAATGGGGAAGTGTATATTAACAGCCACTGGAGTGTTCTGACAGGCGACAAGCTATTGGAAACGAGGGGTAGCAGATACATCAGGCCAACAGTGTAGTGTGAGATAGAGGTCATGTGCTACATTCACAGAGGTTGAGAGAGCGGCTCTCCTTCGTATGGTCTTCCCTGAAAAGTGGAGGATGAACATTAATGTGTGTTTCTAGCTTTCCTGTTCCTTCGACTTCCCCTCTCTACTTCTCTCAAACGTCATCAAAGATTCTGCTCCGTGACGAGGACATGGACAGGTACCTGCCTGGTACATGTCTGCAACATGGAGAGGCACAGTGAGCATACTGTATATGTTTAACAACACACACACACACACACGTCTGTGTTATTTGCTTACAGGTATCGACCACAGCAGAGCAGAAAATTATACTAACACACTTAATTAGATAAGAGTGGGCACTGGAGGACGTATTACCTGGTGGAGCCTGCTTCAAGAGGGTCGTCTGAAAGTGTCTCTGCATTGAAGTCCAAAGGCTCTGCGTCCTGGAGAAGTTCTATAGAGTCTCTCTCTGTTCCTCTGCCAGTCCGAGAGTACTTGGCCTCTGTTGGAGAAAAGACAACAATCAAAACCATTTCACTGCCTTCCGCAGCTCAATTCCGATACATGTTAGAAGGGATTTATAAAGAAGATGTGGTGTTGATATCCTTAGTGGCATTATGATGAGCCATGACTACATTAGGAAACAAACCAGTGATTAATTGTTTAACAAAGCAATGAGTAAAATCTAGCCAAACGGTAGAAAAACAAGTACAACGTAATGTAAGCAGGCTTTGCGACCATTCACTCACGTCTAGTGTTAGGGACAGTATCGGAGTAGTTGGTCTCTGTCATTTCTGCTGCTTCATTTCTAATCCTGTTCCTGGCGGTGTCTTCCCGCGTGTTACCATAGCGCTCTTTCCACTCCTACAACACAGGCCTGACGTTATCATCTGGATCTGTTTCTTTGCAAAAAATAACTACCAACGCACACAATAAAGGGGCATGGGAAATGAAAACTAGGCACTCACCCTTCGTCGGTTCTCTCCATCCTCAATCCTTTGGAGCTTTCTTTTCTCTGTTAGAAACAGAGAAATCACTAAGTACCGTTGTTTTAGTCGACAACCACACACAAACAGAAAACCAAAGCTTTTTTCCCCCGTCAAAAGATTTCAATTCAAGTGGTGCCAAACCTCGCCGAATGAGCTCCTTGCCCTCATCGATCAGGTCAGAGGTCATTTCATTGTCTCCCACAAACTGCTGAAAGCCCAGGAGGTTCAGACAGCGGGTGCCCAGGCTAAAGGGTTCATACAGAAACAGTGATGGTCTATCATAAATCAATACTTGTTCTTGCACAGTATGTATGTGCGCTGATAGTCCTTTTGGGTCATTGGAGGAGTACTCCTTGTAGAACAGTAAGTTGATATCATCATGTATCCTAATATTATTGATCTACAAATGCGATTGAATTCCAAAATCTAAACAGCAGACTGGACTCACCTGAAGTAGGTAGCGATGCAGAGCAGTAATATGAGCATGGGGTAATAGATGTAGAAGCCATTAGCTATGAACGATAGGACCCTCATAGAACCCATGATCTGCAGAGGAGTGACATATCATCAACATGAGGAAAAGAACACGTCAAGGAATACGTTGGATCACTGTCAGAAGGACGTGCTGTGTCTTACAGAGGTGTAGGCCGTCTGCTCCTTCAGTTGGTGGGAGATGGCAGAGTCCATGTGGATCAGACCCAGGAAGTTCAGACACAGAGGAGGGGTCAGACGGCAGAACAGCCTAAAGAGCAACAAGACTACATTAGACATTTAACATTAAATCATGTTACATAAACATATACCAGGTGAAAAGTAAGGGATGATATGGTCATTTCCAGTGTAGCTGTCCTCATACAGTATAGCTCTGTGCACACATGCACCAAAACCAGAAACACACACCACTTTCTGAATGTCAATTTCGTCCATTTCTACCTTATACTGTCTATGATTTCCAGAGATGTTCTCCCTCTTTGATACTTAGCTATCCAATCAGACCCAAATTCATCCTCTCACTGCTCTCTACCATCTAGTCACTTACATGCCACTGAACTGCAGGCTGTAGGCGTCAGTCTGGTGGTGTGAGGCCAGATAGTAGTAGTTGAACACTCTGATCCGGAACACAGTGGAGTAAACACAGGTGCACAGGAAGAAGATGGTGATGAAGCACGCCATCTAGTGGACAAAACAATAACCATGTGAGAGACCGACAAGCTCCAACTGAATTATGAATACACAACAGGATGTTGATATTATCAGATACACCAATTAGTACAGTAGTACACCAGGAACTGCTTTCCGTTGGCATCTCACCTCAATGTACAAGTAGTTGTAGTCTCTCTCAGCGAGCTGGATGAAGACAGCGAAGAGTGAGAGGACGGGTCGGGTGCTGAAGAAGGTGCACTCAGACCACACCACGGCCACAGAAAACAGAGACAGCACCACAGCCAGCAGCCGGTAGAACCAATGTCTCAGCAGGCACTCCCAGTACCACTCTGGAGAAGAACAACATACAAACACACAAGGATCTTAGACGTTCAGAAACATCCCAAATGAGAAGCGGAATGGAAGACTAGACAGCCCTGCACCCAACACTGCGAAGAGCATACTGTAGGTGAGTGAACAATCAGTCAGTTGTAAAGTTGATCCAGGACATATTCAATCTCTCCCTATCCCAGTCTGCTGTCCCCACATGCTTCAAGATGTCCACCACTGTTCCTGTTCCCAAGAAAGCAAAAGGTAACTGAACTAAATGGCCCTGTAGCACTCACTTCTGTTATCATGAAGTGCTTTGAGAGACTAGTCAAGGATCATATCACCTCTACCTTACCTGCCACCCTAGACCCACTTCAATTTGCTTATCGCCTCAATAGATCCACAGACGATACAATCGCCATCACACTGCACTGCCCAATCCCATCTGGGCAAGAGGAATACCTATGTAAGAATGCTGTTCATTGACTATAGCTCAGCATTCAACACCATAATACCCTCCAAGCTCATCATTAAGCTTGAGGCCCTGGGTCAGAACCCCACCTTGTGCAACTGGGTCCTGGCCTTCCTGACGGGCCACCTCCAGGTGGTGAAGGGCACCTCCACTTCTTTTGTCCTCTGCACTGGGGCCCAGCGGGGATGCGTGCTCGGCCCCCTCCTGTAATCCCATGATTGCGTGGCCGCTCGGTCATCAAGTTTGCGGCCGACACGGCAGTGGTGGGCCTGATTGCCAACAGTGCCGGGCGGCCTGCAGGGGGGAAGTGGGATACCTGGGGGTGTGGTGCCGGCAAGATGGCCTCTCACCCAACGTCAACAAAACAAAGGTGCTGATCGTGGACTTCAGGAAGCAGCGGAGGGGGTGCCCCCCTGTCCGCATCGACGGGACCGCAGTGGAGAAGGTGGAGGGCTTCAAGTTCCTCGGCGTAAACATCATTGACACTGAGGTGGTCCACCCGTGTGGACAGTGTGGTTAAGGGTGCGCAGCAGCGCCTCTTCAACCTCAGGTGGCTGAGGGGATTTGGCTTGGCGCCTAAAACCCTCACAAACTTTTGCAGATGCACACCAGGCGTCCTGTCGGGCTGTGTCGCCGCCTGATACGGTGGCTGCACCGTCCGCGGGGCTCTCCAGAGGTTGGTGCTGTCTGCCCAGCGCATCACCGGGGGCGGGCTGCCTGCTCTCCAGGACACCTGCAGCGCCGATGTCACAGGATGGCCAAGGGGATCATCGGGGACGGCAGCTACCCGGGCCACTGCCTGTTCACCCTGCTGTCGTCCGGAGGGCGGGGTCAGTAAAGGTGCATTGAAGCTAGGACCGAGAGACTGAGGGACAGGGGCCATCGGACTGTTGAATAGCCATCGCTGGCACATTGGAGGCTGCTGCTCTATATACATAGACTTTAAAATCGCTGGCCGCCTTAATAGTAGAACACTAATCACTCTGATGATGTTTACATATTTTGCATTGCTCATCTCATATGTGTATGCTGTGATCTTTCCTGTTCATGTTCCTTTCCTGCTGTATCTTGGTCGGAGCTGCTCTGACATTGCTCGCCCAAATATTTGTATATTCTTGGTTCCATTCCTTTACTTCAGATTTGAGTGTGTTGTTATGAAATTGTTGGATATTACTTGTTAGATATTACTGCACTGTTACAGCTAGAAACACAAGCATTTCGCTACATCCGCAATAACATCTGCTAAACACGTGTATGTGACTTGATTTGATTTGATGTGACCCACCTACGGTAGGAGTGTAAAAGTATCGGCTGAGCCAGCTAGTTGGTTCTGTGGAGGGGAAGCTGCGGACAAACTGGTGGGCTGAGCTGGTCTCATTCTTTGCCACATCCTCCAGGTGCATAGCCTGCTGCAGGAGGATCAGCCACTGGACACGGGTCCTGTTGTGCCTCTGCACTGCGTAAATTACCTGACCATTCACAAAATAACCACATTAGTCTGATTTAACCACAATTGAATCTAATATAGCTACTGGATATATCAGTAAAATAAAGTAAACACAATTAAATACTTAAGTGAAAAGCCTTCTAATATATTTCTTCATTTTACTTGTTTGTGAAGCTTCACCAGGCTCTTCTCACTGGGATAGGTGTTCTGTTTGTCATCAAAGTCCTCATAGTCATCCATGTTTCTGCCCATCTTCTCCTGGTAGTCCACAGGGCACTAAGGGAGAAAACTCGTGTTAGGATTAACAAAAGGCGCCCGTCTCTCTCAGGCCACGTCACATTCCTCACTTGTTTAATCCTCACTTTAAGCACACGGAGCAGAGATTGTGGTGGGGCTCCATCTATTCTTCACTAAGAACGTGCAAATTGTTTCTTTCCTCGTGAAGCTCCTTTAATCTTACCTTTCTAAGAACAGTATCGATGTACTTCCTCAGTGGGTGGTTGTACTTGATGGATTCTTGGACCTTTCGCACTTCCTAAATAAGACGCACAACAAATGTGGACAAAAAAAAAAAAAAGGACATCAATTAACTCTAGGGGAGCCGAGAGCGTCATGTTGACTCAAAACAAAATGCACTTTTTTAATTACTCTGCCATTTTTTAAGTCGTGCCATGTCCCCACCTGTCCTTGACTTTCCTAAATAAGTCTATAAAATCAAACATATTGAGTTATAAGCCATTTCAAGAGGACATGACATTTTTCCCCCCTGCCCCTTATTCACCGCAAGTCATTCACTGGCAGTCAGCCTGCGTAGCTGATGGCCCATCGAAACTACACCTAACTACACCTGAAAAATAAATTCACACATAGAATAAGAGAGTTAGCCTAAAGAGGAGATTAAATTGACAATAGACTGATGGGTGAGAATATTATGAATTGTATATGAAGAATCTGTTGCAATATATTTCAACTGTTCTGCCTGCGGCTATGAAACCCTGACCTGTTCACCGGATGTGCTACCTTGTCCCGAACCTGCTGTTTTCGACTCTCTCTCTACCGCACCTGCTGTCTCTAACTCTGAATGATCAGCTATGAAAAGCCAACTGACATTTACTCCTGAGGTGCTGACCTTTTGCACCCTCTACAACATATATGTCAGAGTCAAGGCCCGCGGGCCACATCCGGCCCGCGAGAAGGTTTTTTACGGCCCCTGGGATGATCTTGATTTATTATTAGAACCGGCCCGCAGACCGCAGCAAGCCGGCAGCCCGCAGATCTTTTACACGCACCAATACTACATTTCCCACAATGCAACGGTGACGCACCGAGCAGTAGGCTGCTGTGTAAATGAGATGGAGCTGCCTTGGGAAAAACTCGTGGGTTTGACAACCGACGGAGCACCTGCGATGTGTGGACACAGGAGCGGACTGGTGGCGAAGATACGGGAAAAGATGCAAGAGGAAAACGCGACAGGTGAGCTGACAGCTTATCATTGTATCATACACCAGGAAGCGTTGTGCGGTAAAGCCTTGAAAATGGAGCATGTAATGAGCATCATCACGCGCACAGTTAACTTTATCAGAGCCAAAGGTTTGAATCACCGCCAGTTCAAGGCATTTCTGACGGAGTTAGAAACGGAGCATGGTGATTTGCCTTATCACACAGAGGTGCGATGGCTAAGCCAGGGAAAGGTGCTTCAAAGATGTTTCGAGCTTCGTGAGGAGATTTGTCTGTTCTTGGACAGCAAAGGGAAAGACACAACACAACTCCGAGACGAAATGTTTCTGTGTGAAATGGCTTTTCTGTGTGACATTACGAGTCATCTGAATGCAATGAACTTGCAGCTGCAGGGTCGGGATCATGTCATCTCTGATATGTACAGTACAGTGAAGGCATTTAAAACCAAACTGACTCTGTGGGAGACGCAGATGCGGAAAGAAAATTTGAGCCACTTTCCCAGCTGCCAGACCATGAAAGAGAAGCTCTCTACCAGTGCGTTCCCGAGCGCACAGTTGGCTGATAAAATAGGTATGCTTGCCGCTGACTTTCGACGCCGATTTGCTGACTTTGAAGCACAAAAAAGCAGGTTGGAACTGCTCGGTAACCCATTTGCTGTTGACGTGGAAAGCTCACCACCAAACCTCCAAATGGAGTTGATTGACCTCCAATGCAATGATGCACTGAGGGCAAAATATGCGGCAGTGGGTGCTGCGGAGTTCGCCCGTTTCCTCCCCGACACAATGCCCCAGCTGCGCATCCAGGCTGCTCAAACGTTGTCTATGTTTGGCAGCACATACCTGTGTGAACAACTGTTTTCTTTGATGAACCTGAACAAAACATCACACAGAAGTCGACTTACTGCTGAACACCTCCACTCAATTCTGAGGATTTCCTCAGCTCAGAGCCTTACCCCGAACATTGATGAACTTGTGGAAAAGATGGGACACCACCAAGTATCACCCTCAACCTCAAACAAGTGAACATTACTGTGCAATCACATATTTAGAGTTTTTACTCAGTTCAAGTTTAAAAGTTAAAGTTTAATATTTGTTTTCACTGCATGTTACTTCTCCTTAAACAAAGTGTTGTTTTTGATTAATAGATTTTTGCACTTTATTTTATTGTATTTCAATCCAATTATATTTTAAAAATATTTCAGTTGAGTGGATGATAGAAAATTGCTATTATTGTTTTTTTCTTTGAAGTAAATTTAGCCCACTTTTGCTAAAATAGAAAATATAGGCTACTGATGGTGCCTTGAATACCGGTTTCTTTCATTTAATGTTCATGTTATGGGGATTTTTATATAAAGGAAATTTGTCTTTTGTGTCTGTTGAAAATTAAAGATTACTGACAGAGCCATAAGAAAATATTGCTTTATTTATCTGATCATATTGGAATATATTTGTTAGGTTTTCAGTAGGTTCAATTAGGTTCACTAGACTATATGCGTCATTTAAAAATTTTTCAATGAACATTCGAACAGTCCGGCCCTCGGCTTGTAGCTAAATTTTTTATTTGGCCCTCCGTCCATTTGACTTTGACACCCCTGCTCTACAACCACTGTGATTATTATTATTATTTGACCCTGCTGGTCATCTATGAACATTTGAACATCATGGCCATGTTCTGTTATAATCTCCACCCGGCACAGCCAGAAGAGGACTGGCCACCCCTCAGAGCCTGGTTCCTCTCCAGGTTTCTTCCTAGGTTCCTGCCTTTCTAGAGAGTTTTTCCTAGCCACCGTGCTTCTACACCTGCATTGCTTGCTGTTTGGGGTTTTAGGCTGGGTTTCTGTACAGCACTTTGTGACATCGGCTGATGTAAAAAGGGCTATATAAATACATTTGATTGATTGATTCACAGCGGGGCTTGGAATTGACACAGGCAGGTAAACAGAGCGCCAAAAAGTGACTTTTTCAAATGTCTACATAGTATCAAAAAGAGCATATTCTGCAGTTCCCAAATCACCTATCATTGCCAAAACAACCCTTGAGCTCTATAAAAAAAATATATAACTTTTTGACAGAATTACCAAGATTCTATGCGCTCCCCACGTAAACTCGCAAAACTCACAGTAATATATTTAAATTCAAAATGCTATTCTGTTCTTCTTCAATGTTTAAAAAAAAAAAATCAAAATGTTCCTTAAGACCTGCCTGTAATGAATTAATGATATTTGTGACGATGTTTATTTAAATGGTTTTTAACACAAATTGTGGCGTTTTTGTGGTTTTACCGTTGTAAGGTCTACAGTTGAAAATGCTATTGTGTTCTTTGATAATAAATGTTCTTTCGTATTATAATGTTATAAACACAACCAAATGATATTTTTTGAGATAGCATACTGTATATAAAATGTCTTATTAGACTGTTAGAATGTGGCCCGAAGGGGGGGGGGTCTAACGAGGCCAGGCTTTTCTAGTGTTAAACACAATTTAACTCAGTTTCTAAGAAACAGAGCACACTAAAGTTTCCATTTCATAGTGAGAGCAGGAAGTTTTCCCTACCTCCATGACATCCTCTAGGTTCTCCTGTGCATCAGCCTTCTCCGTCATCAGCTTGGCTGCCTTGAAGTAGGTCTTGATGAGCAGGTGTCCCCGCCGCGAGGCGTTCCAATAGGAGCGCGGAATCTCCACCAGGCCGTAACCCAGCAACAGCACCAGCAGGAACAGACCCCAGGTGTTGGCTGCAGTGATGCCTATTGTCTGCAGCTCATACCTGAGAGAAGCAGGGAGACATACCAAACCAGATTTACGCGAGACGAAGACAAACATGGTTCCTCCTAATTACCCTTCCATGTTTGCACGGAGTTGTGTAGAATACAAATGAGGTGAAATACGGAATGTTAAACGTTGTTTTTGTAGTCAACAGCTACACTTTCCAAACCACTAATTTGTCCATGTTGCTGTGCACTCACCAGGAGAGGTGCCACTGAGGGTGAACGGCCACGTAGATAAGCAGCGAGCCGAAGATGAGCAGGTATGTTCCGTAATAAATGGCGTTCTCTATCAGTGCAGTCTTTATTTTCCCAGTGATGGAAAAGCCCCCTGAGCGTGCATAGGACTGCATGAAGGGCAGCAGCAGCCTACAAGAACATAAACATCTGGAGTAAGGTAGGTGTACTAGAATATGTGAAGTAAGAGAACATCTCTATAGGGACAGATGTGGGTGATTGGCTTAGTGAAGAAAGACTGGTCAGTCAAACTATATTAACTCGGGCAGACAATTCCTGTCCCAAGTCCTTGTCAGTCTAGTGTTTCCAGTACATACAACACCATGCAAATTCTGCTCTAAACCTCACCAGGTGAGACACTGAGAGGTCCAGTAAACAACTCTCCAGAACACAGGCATGATTCCATCTGGAATGTAGCTCCATGGCTTGTAACACACCTTGAGAACACTGTCAAGGGAAACACAAAGTGTTAATATGTAAGCAAACTTGGGGAAATAACGCTTACGCTATACTGATTATACACTGAGTACGCCCGGAGTTAATTATATAATGTTTTTGTACACTCAGTGTATACTGTGCTAGTGTGCTGGTGACCTATTTAAGATGAATCAAAACATTGAAACTGGAGCAAAGTACACGAACATTGATCTTCATATTTAAAACCATGGAACTCCAATGTTTGCCTTGTATAAACTATTAGGGTAACATGTCAGACTGGGAAAAAAACACTTTACATAACAATGAGCAAAACTAAAAAGGACCCGAAGTACTCAACTTTTCATGGTAGGAAGAGGCTGGACTTATAAGTGAAATTAGATTACGTCTAGCTGTTGCAAATAAGTGTGTGTGACAACAGATATACAAAACCTGCCTTGTAATCTGATTTAGACGAGCCTCTGCAAAACCTCTCTGGTTTGAGAAGACAGCTGAAACACAGTGTCATGTTTGAAATTACAGCAGTGGTTACTGCTTTTTGGCTGGGCCCCTCGTCCCTGGTCTTAACCAGGGTATGCTGGCGTTTTGTTCAACCAAATCCTGACCTATCATGTCATTACCCTGAATGCTGAACCAAATCCTATTACACATGAACATTTGATGACACCCTAGGCACTCTAACCTTTTAGTGGCAGTGGCCATAGTTGAGTTTCCTGCTGTTTGATTGGATAGCAGTGGGGTCACAGGGAGTACGGCGGGATGTTCTTCATGATCAATCTTACACTGCTTGTAGATTGTCTGAAAGGTCAAACACACAGGAAGACATCAGAGAGGTATGCAAACACACAGACACCACAAAGTTAATGGTCACCATTTTGATCCAATTTTTTTGTCAAAGGGAATGGATAAGATGGGGCTTCAGTGTGTGGTGAATGTGTTCAGTAATAGTACTAACCGTGCTGATGTCCAGAGGAAGAATGAAGACGATGAGGAAACACAGGTACCAGGCCAGCAAGGTGCCAAACAGCACCATCCTCTGCTGCTTACGGAAGTCTGCATAACGATGCAGCAGGAACAGAGCCAGGAAGAACACCACCACTATCTCAATGCCCAGCGCAGCCCCACTCATCCTGCCTCTCTTACCGCTCTCTCAACGGCAAAACAGTCACTGAAAAGAGACAAAGTTTTAGAATCAATCCCTAGAAGTTATATAGACTAGAGGCTGTGAAAGAGAAATGCCATATTCACTACCTAATAAAATAATAATTAATTTAAAATTTGCTTTCAGGGTTCTTCCGCGGATTCTTTTAATGAGATGGTGCTGCTGCGTACAGCCGGGGGGGAACTGTAACCACCATTTCCTGCAATCTAGAGCAAACAATTGCCTTATATGATAACATATGTTACCAGTCCACAAGGTGGCGCAGCGCCTCTCTAACATTCCTTTGGAGAGAACGCTGGCTTTTCTTACACCCAAGGCTCTGAAGAAATTAATCAAAAATAAAATTCTAATAATAAAAACAATCCAAAACACAGGACATAGTAAGCAGACGTCAATCAAAGCTATATACAGGTGTTGTCAGGTCCAGTGGACAGTAGAACAGAATTAACAGAGGTCCTTGAAAGCTTTTCTGAACAGCTCAGTCTTGAGCTGAGCCTTAAATGCAGAGGCCAGAGACTCTGCAGCCCTGACAGTGACTATAAGTCTGTTCCACAGCCGTGTCACCCATAGTTTTTAGTCTGCTGTGGGGCTGCTGAAGGGAGATAGACCTGGAGGAGTGAAGGTGTGTGTGGGGCAAGAGGGTAGAATGAGGACAGACAGATTCTTGGGTACAGATTTTCTCTCTTGTCAGTCACTGACAGTAACTCAACTAGCCCATGTGGGCTAACATGTTTTAGATTGGTAAGTTAGGCTAGCGGCCAGATAATTAAACTTGTAGTAATCAAGGTGGAATTACCAACCGGGGGGCCCCCATTGATTTTCTTAGCAAACATTTCTCTCCACCCTATGGCAAAATGAGTAGAATTGCATGAACGGAGTTATAAAATTGCGAAATCTTCTCTCCGCCCCAAGGCAAAATGTGTAGAATTGCAGGAAATGAACTCTAAAACTTCTCTCTGTTGTCAAGAGGGGGGCCACTAAATTGTTTTGCTTGGAAGATGGGGGAGGTGAGCTCTTAAAGCCGACTGGAAGGGCTCAAATAGGTTGTGAGTGGCCAGATGGTGTCGAGGAGCGTACTCAGGAAGGGCTGGTTGGAGATAGGCCTGTAGTTCTGGATGTTGTCAGGGTCAGATCCAAATAAAATGGGGATCTTAAGAAAAAAATAAAGCTCCAGCCTTTTTAAGTACTGGTTTGACTGAGGCGAGTTTGAGCTGAGGAGGGACACATCCAGTGATAAGGGACTTGATGATTTCTGTGAGGGAAGGCTCCAGAGCAGGTAAGCAGGTCTTGACCAGGGAGGTGGGCAATAGTGTCAAGTGAATAAGTGGTGGGCCTCCTGGCCTCATTGTCCTAACCAGCTTGGTTACATCAGCAGTAGTGACTGTGGTGGAGGTGGAGAACCTTGACTCAGGAAGCGTAGATCAACTAAGGGGCTGGAGAGGACAGGATGGTGTTGAGGTTTTCAATTTTGCTTTGGAAGAAGCACAGGTATTGATTGCAGCGTTCTGAGGAGAGCAGGGTTTGGGGTTTTGAGACTCCTAAACTGAATGGAGCATAGGCCTCTAAAGCGCGACCAATGTGGTTGCATATGCGACCAAATATTTTGCTGTGCGAGCAGGAGTATTATTTTGGGAGCACTGTGCGACAGTGGCGGCTCCTCAGAGGAGGAAATTGTAAAGATGGTAAAACGTTTAAAAAGTAATTATTTCAGATAAAACTATACTGAATATAATCGCATCACCAAACAATTGGTTGAAACACACTATTTTGCAAAGAAGGTCTACAGTAAACTCAACAGCACTCTGTAGGGTAGCACCACGGTGTAGCCGGAGGACAGCTAGCTTCCGTCCTACTCTGGGTACATTGACCTCAATACAAAACATAGGAGGCTCATGGTTCTCACCCCTCCCATAGACATACACAGTAATTATGACAACTTCCGGAGGACCTCCTCCAACCTATCAGAGCTCTTGCAGCATGAACTGACATGTTGTCCACCCAATCAAAGTTTTAGAGAAATAATCTAGTACTGAAAGCATATGCTACAGCTAGCACTGCAGTGTATAAAATGTGGTGAGTAGTTGACTCAGAGTGAGAAAGACAATAGTTTTCTTAGTAATAGTATTTATTCCTCAATGAAGGAGAAGCAAGAGAGAAATATAGAGAGATTGTCATTTTTTTCACTTTCAGTTTCACTTAGCTAGCAAATACAGCTAGCTAGTTTAGCCTACTGCAACACCCTGCTCAAACAGAGCAATGCTATATTAGCTAGTTGGCTATGACTATCCAACACAACACTGGAACTCTTCCAAGTCAAGGTAAGCTTTTGGTATGACTAATTTATTGCCACCGGGGCCCGCCGGTATAACTGCTTACTGACTGTACACTAATGTTACTGCATGATTGCAGCAGGTTTACTAACATGTTAGTTTCATTAGCTATGCTGTCTATGACGTTACTTTAGCTAATATGGTGACAACGATGTAGGCTGTGTGTAGAGGTTTGGCTTGGAAAGGTTTTTTCGCCTGGTCACATACAGCTGATGTGTTGTGCATTGAAGTCCACAAGCGAAGGGACAAGGTGAGAGGAGGAGAGCGCATAAAATGAATACTACGTGGTTGCTATGAAAGTGAACTCAGTTCACTTTCAAAAAAATATTAAACTGAAGCAAACGGGGATAAACATACCTGAATGTGTCCAATAGAAACTCTCGTTTGCAACGGTTGGACTAATGATTACACCCTATATCAGCTAGATGCAGGCAAGTTTGCAAGGCAGTATTTAATGTCACTGTCTGTCGCCTCAAATTTGTCTCTCGACCTGTGTGCACCTACGTTGTAAACTTTCATTCATAGGCTGGGTTTTAGCAACCTTATGATGGCTATATATTGTCACAGCTGTGTACATTCCCCCTCAAACACCAAGACACCCCCCACGGAACTTCACTGGACTCTAATTACTCCAGTGCTAGCCTCTCTACACTGGCTTCCTGTTAAGGCAAGGGCTGAATTCAAGGTTTTACTGCTAACCTACAAAGCATTACATGGGCTTGCTCCTACCAATCTTTCCGATTTGGTCCAGTTTCAGCTGTTCTGCCTGCAGCTATGGAACCCTGACCTGTTCACCGGACGTGCTACCTGTCCCAGACCTGCTGTTTTCAACTCTCTAGAGACAGCAGGAGCGGTAGAGATACTCTGAATGATCGGCAACTGACATTTACTCCTGAGGTGCTGACCTGTAGCACCCTCAACAACCACTGTGATGATTATTATTTGACCCTGCTGGTCATCTATGAACATTTGAACATCTTGGCCATCTGTTATAATCTCCGCCCGGCACAGCCAGAAGAGGACTGGCCACCCCTCATAGCCTGGTTCCTCTCTAGGTTTCTTCCTAGGTTCTGGCCTTTCTAGGGAGATTTTCCTAGCCACCGTGCTTCTACACCTGCATTGCTTGCTGTTTGGGGTTTTAGGCTGGGTTTCTGTACAGCACTTTGTGACATCAGCTGATGTAAAACGGGCTTTATACATACATTTGATTGATTGATTGACTCTATGTAAACTGGAAACTATATATCCGGAGGCTGCATTTATCGTAGCTGGGGATTTTAACAAAGCAAATTTGAGAACAAGGCTACCTAAATTCTATCAGCATATTAATTGCACGACGCGCAGGGGTAATACTCGACCACTGCTACTCTAACTTCTGCAATGCATACAAAGCCCTCCCCCACCCTTCCTTCGGCAAATCCGACCACGACGTCATCTTGCTCGTACCGTCTTATAGGCAGAAACTCAAACAGAATGTACCAGTGACGAGAACCATTCAATGCTGGTCTGAACAATCGGAAGCCACGCTTCAAGATTGTTTTGATCACGCGGACTGGAATATGTTTCGGTCAGCCTCAGAGAGCAACATAGACCTATACGCTGACTCTGAGTGAGTTTATAAAGAAGTGCATTGGATATGTTGTACCCATTGTGACTATTTAAACCTACCCTAACCAGAAACCGTGGATGGATGGCGGCATTCGTGCAAAACTGAAAGCGCGATCCACCGCATTTAACCACGGAAAGAGGTCTGGAAATACGGCTGCATATAAACAGTGTAGTTATTCCCTCCGCAAGGCAATCAAACAAGAGAAATGCCGGTACAGGGACAAGGTGGAGTCGCAATTCAACGACTCAGACACGAGACGTATGTGGCAAGGGCTACAGGAAATCACGGACTACAAAAACAGCCACGTCATGGACACCGACGTCACAATTCCAGACAAACTAAACACCTTCATTGCCCGCTTTGAGGATAATAGTGCCACCGTCGCGGCTCGCTAACATTGACAAGCTCATCATCAAGCTGGAGGCCCTGGGTCTCAACCCTACCCTGTGCAATTGGGTCCTGGACTTTGAGGGGCCGCCCCCAGGTGGTGAAGGTAGGAAACAACATCTCCAGTTCGCTGACCCTCAACACTGGGGCCCCACATGGGTGAGTGCTCAGCCCTCTCCTGTAGTCCCTGTTCACCCACGACTGCATGGCCATGCACGCCTCCAACTCAATCATCAAGTTTGCAGACAACACAACAGTAGTGGGCATGATTACCAACAACAACAACACAGCCTACAGGGACGAGGTGAGGGCACTCGGAGTGTGGTGTCAGGAAAACAAACTCTCACTCAACGTCAACAAAACAAAGGAGATGATCGTGGACTTCAGGAAACAGCAGGAGAAGGAGACATGTTCAGTCTCCTAGAGATGAACGTACTTTGGTGCGAAAAGTGCAAATTAGGACCTTGTGAAGATGCTGGAGGAAACAGGTACAAAAGTATCTATATCCACAGTAAAAACTAATCCTGTATCGACATAACATTAAAGGCCGCTCAGCAAGGAAGAAGCCACTGCTCCAAAACCACCATTAAAAAGACAGACTACGGTTTGCAACTGCACATGGGGACAAAGATCGTACTTTTTTGAGAAATGTCCTCTGGTCTGATGAAACAAAAATAGAACTGTTTGGCCATAATGACCATTGTTATTTTTGGAGGAAAAAGTGGGAGGCTTGTAAGCCGAACACCATCCCAACCGTGAAGCACAGGGGTGGCAGCATCATGTTGTGGGGGTTCTTTGCTGCAGGAGGGACTGGTGCACTTCACAAAATAGATGGCATCATGAGGGAGGAAGATATTGTGGATATATTGAAGCAACATCTCAAGACATCAGTCAGGAAGTTAAAGCTTGGTCGCAAATGGGTCTTCCAAATGGACAATGACCCCAAGCATACTTCCAAAGTTGTGGCAAAATGGCTTAAGGACAACAAAGTCAAGGTATCGGAGTGGCCATCACAAAGCCCTGACCTCAATCCCATAGAAAATTTGTGGGCAGAACTGAAAAAGCATGTGCGAGCAAGGAGGCCTACAAACCTGACTCAGTTACACCAGCTCTGTCAGGAGGAATGGGCCAAAATTCACCCAACTTATTGTGGGAAGCTACCTTTAAAGTTTGACCCAAGTTAAACAATTTAAAGGCAATGCTACCAAATACTAATTGAGTGTATGTAAACTTCTGACCCACTGGGAATGTGATGAAAGAAATAAAAGCTGAAATAAATCACTCTACTATTATTCTGACATTTCACATTCTTAAAATAAAGTGGTGATCCTAACTGACCTACGACAGGGAATTTTTACTAGGATTAAAAGTCAGGAATTGTGAAAACATTAGTTTAAATGTATTTAGCTAAGGTGTATGTAAACTTCCGACGTCAACTGTATTTAATACCATCTATTGCACCTTGCCTATGCCGCTCGGCCATCGCTCATCCATATACTTATAATGTACATATTCTCATTCACCCCTTTAGATTTGTGTGTATTAGGTAGTTATTGGGGAATTGTTAGATTACTTTTTAGATATTACTGCAATGTCGGAACTAGAAGCACAAGCATTTTGCTACACTCACATTAACATCTGCTAACCATGTATGTGACCAATACATTTTGATTTGATATTGGGAAAATGTGATATATAGTAGCCTAAACCCATCGCTGTAATATTGAACTGGGTGATTGGAAAATGAATGAGAGTCATCTAATATGCTGTAATAGAAATAAGGCCATTCTCATCTTTCCCTCGGTCCTGACTAGTCTCCCAGTCCCTATCGCTGAAAAACATCCCCACAGCATGATGCTGCCACCACCATGCTTGTACGTAGAGATGGAGCCATGTTTCCTCCAAACGTGATGCTTTGCATTCAGGCCAAAGAGTTCAATCTTGGTTTCATCAGACCAGAAAATATTGTTTCTCATGGTCTGAGAGTAGAGGTCGACTGATTATGATTTTTCAATGCCGATACAGATTATTAGAGGACCAAAAAAAAAGAAGCAGATACCGATTAATCTGCAATTTTTTTTATATATATACATTTGTAATAATGACAATTACAACAATGCTGAATGAACACTTATTTTAACTTAATATAATACATAAATAAAATCAATTTAGTCTCAAATAAATAATGAAACATAAAGATAAAAAATAAAGTGTTGGAGAAGAAAGTAAAAGTGCAATATTGAAAAATCATAATCGGTCGACCTCTAATTTAAACTGTCTTAATTTTAATTAGACTTTGCTAACAACAAAAGAGCTTTGTGTTGGAGACTACATCTTTCTATTATGAGGTAGGCCTACCTGTTTGACAGACTATATTAGACTAAAGGCTGCTATATCCATAGATTTGTCGGTCAGTTCCTCCAACCACCATGCACTCTTTAAATGCCCTACCTCCATATCAGGGCTATTAAGTTAAAACCAAGACTCGACTTGAGAAAGTATGCAAAATGGCAAAAGGCATAGGCCTACCCCTTGTTAGCTTAAGATTTAGAAGAAAATAAAACGGATCCGTTTTAATAAAGTAATCCATAACAGCGCTTTGGTCCGCGATGCTTTATGCTAGAAACAAGCTGTAAAATACCCGGGAAAGAAGTGACTCCGATGCATATGGTGATGTCATTTTTTTCATTTCTTTAACATTGAGAGGCTGAACTACAACCTTATTTAACAGAAAAGTCAATTTTTAATTTGCTTGGGGAGTAATCTAATTCAGTCACTATCAATTGATTAAGCTATTCAATTTCTGTACATTAGAAAATGTTTAAACCCAGCCAGCTTTTAGCGAAACACTTGTGACCTCGTTAAGCAACAGAAGAAGAGTAGCCTGCAGATAAAGCTTACATTTTTCTGCGTTGGTAGACCTAACTTTTGAAAGTACCAGGCTCAGATCCTAATGATGTCTCAGATTTTTATTTTTACCCCCTTTTCGTGATTACGATCTTATCTCCTCGCTGCAACCCCAACGGGCTCGGGAGAGGCGAAGGTCGAGTCATGGGTCCTCCGAAACGTGACCCGCCAAACCGCGCTTCTTAATAACTGTTTGCTTAACCAGGAAGCCAGCTCCATCAATGTGTCGGAGGAAACATTGTTCAACTGACGACCGAAGTCAGCCTGCAGGCGCCAGGCCCGCCACAAGAAGTCCCTAGAGCTCAGTGAACCAAGTAAAGTCCCCCCCCGGCCAAACCCTCCCCTAACCTGGACGACGCTGGGCCAATTGTGCGCCGCCCTATGGGACTCCCAGTCATGACACAGTCTGGGATCGAACCCCAGGCTGTAATGACGCCGCAACACTGTTCTAATCTACAATAGGACATTTTTTCTCGGACCTGCAAATACGATGATAGATTCATGCAATGCTTTTACTATGAAGGGTATGTTTCCACCCATACTGTGGTCTGCGAACCCACAACCTGCTGGCCCGCAGCCCTGTGTACCATCAAAATCCATGTAATGCTTACAGCAACAGTTTCTAAAGATGCATATCTAAGGATCTGGTCTGTCCAAGACCTGATGGTGAACATGTTTTCTGCTATCCCATTTGTTTTAATTATTATTTTGGGTATATAGGGGAAGGTCACTTTCAAGCATCCAGGGAGGGTTTAGGTAAAATATAGGGAGGGCCATCCATTTTAATTTCTGAGAGGTCCGATTTTCTCCATGCAACCCTTATTATAAATAACGGTCACTCCCTAATCGCTAGAAAAATGTAAACCCGTGTATGGAAACATAAAATCCCTCAAATGAGCAGAGAGCGCCGCCTTGCTTGCTAACTAGCTAATTCTACATATTGGCCGTGTTCGAGAGCATCAAAACCGTGATGTATGATGGGTAAATAGTGACTGAATGACTGATCTACAAATAATATTGAGTAGTTATTTAGGATGCAAGGTGATGTGTAGATCAGAGTCAGTCTCGACCTGACTTAAAGTCGGCTGCAATGTCGAACGCGCCCAACGTATTAGCTAGTATGTCAGCTCACATTACAATTCAATAATAAAACAAACAAAGATGCTTTCACACTTGTTAAACAACATAAAATCTAACTTGTCAAACCAAATTAAGATCAACGCTTCAATTGCCTTATAGATGTATTTATCGCATTTTGGCCCGCGATGAAATATTAATAGCAAACGACCTGTCAATATTTTCAATTATAGCTAGCATTAGCTAACCTCGACTCGCGAACAAGCTGTCTTTGTAGCTAACTACACACGCTAAAATAGTATCTTACCTTCGTTTTTGTTTCGAATATACGGTTAGAATTATAGCCAAAATCCCAGCTATGATATTGTAAAATACAACCACTGTGTACCATGTAAGAAATAACGTCACATCCTTGGTTCTTCCTGGTCTGCGTTATGGCCGCTGAGGATGATGGGAATTGTTGGCGTTTCTAACATGTTTTGTCTCAAAGTACCTTTGAGCTAAAATACTATGGACTACATATACAGGAACCAATAATAAAGTCAGAGAGAGCCACGTCTTTCAAAATGACAACGCAGACAAAAATAAAGAAAAGTTGGAAAGAAGGAAGCATTAAAATCACTCAAAATCAGTATGACTATGTTCTTATTCCAGATCAGAATCACCTTTATTCGGTTAATACATTTACACATACCCAGAATTTTTATTGGTGATATGGTGCTGCTAGCAGTATACAACATATAGAGACAGAAACAGAGAGGAATTTACACAGCTCTCTATGTTCACTTATAATTTTTGGTTATAATGTATATAAACTTTGTGTAAATTCCTCTGTCTGTTTCTGTCTCTATACGTTGTCTGGGATGGCACAGTAGAAAGGAGCCTGGAGAGAAATGGGGGAAGGAGAGGTGTGCAGGGTTGCTAGTAGATTGGAGGAGGGGGGGGGTAGTGACCTGAATGTTGAGGGTCTTTTGTGATTCGAAACTGCAATAGAACTGGTTCAGTTTTTTCGGCAGTAGGGAGTCGCCTGCTATATGGGGGCTTTGTGTTTGTAATTGGTGAACTTTTGAAGCCCTCTCCAGACAGATGAGCAATCTCTAGTGGAGAATTGTTGCTCCAGTCTGTCCTTGTACTGTCATTTGGCCTCCTTAAAGCAGCAATCGGGTGGTTAGATTAGAGCGTTGGACCAGTAACTGAAAGGTTCCTAGATTGAATCCTCGAGCTGACAAGGTAAAAATCTGTTGTTCTGACCCTGAACAAGGCAGTTAACCCACTGTTCCTAGGCCGTCATTGTAAATAAGAATGTGTTCTTAACTGACTTGCCTAGTTAAATAAAGGTAAAAAAAATAAAAAATGAGCAGTTGAAACAATAACAGTGTGTTCCCCACCACTGTTTTGGCGAAAAAAGCTGAGGGATGGGACATGTTTCAACTCTCAAATTAATAGAAAGAGCTATAATGCATAGTTGTAAACATGTTTTAAGACGATATTGTTTGTTTCCATTTACTTTGTTTGCAAACATTGGAGTAAAATAAGCATATATTTTGGGTTCTCATGGGTTACAACAGTTGAACTAAGCTCCACTATGTTCTTCAAGAATCAATGGGTATATAGAATATATTTACAAAAGTATGTGGACACCCCTTCAAATTAGTGGATTCGACTATTTCAGCCACACCCATTGCTGACAGGTGTATAAAATTGAGCACACAGCCATGCAATCTCCATAGACAAACATTGGCACTAGAATGGCCCGTAATGAAGAGCTCAGTGACTTTCAACATGACACTGTCATAGGATGCCACCTTTCCAACAAGTCTGTTCGTCACATTTCTGCCCTGCTAGAGCTGCCCTGATCAACTGTAAGTGCTGTTATTGTGAAGTGGAAACAGCTAGGAGCAACAACGGCTCAGCTGGGAAGTGGTAGGCCACACAAGCTCACAGAACGGAACTGATGAGCATTGAAGCGCGTAGCGCGTAAAATTCGTCTGTCCTCAGTTGCAACAAACTGCCACTGGAAGCAATATCAGCACAATAACTGTTCGTCAGAAGCTTCGGGAAATGGGTTTCCATGGCCGAACAGCCGCACACAAGCCTAAGATCACTATGCACAATGCCAAGCGTCGGCTTGAGTGGTGTAAAGTTTGTCGCCATTGGACTCTAGAGCAGTGAAAACACGTTCTCTGGCGTGATGAACCACGCATCACTATCTGACAGTCAGACAAACGAATCTGGGTTTGGCAGATTCAAGGAGAACGCCACCTGCTCGAATGCATAGTGCCAACTGTAAAGTTTGGTGGAGGAGGAATAATGGTCTGGGGCTGTTTTTCATGGTTCGGGCTTAGTTCCAGTGAAGGGAAATCTTAACGCTTCCTGTTTCTTCATGACAATGATCCATACAACAATGGTTTGTTGTGATCGGTGTGGAAGGACTTGACTGGCAGGCCGACTGAATTGGAAGGCCGACTGCCCGACCTCACTAATGCTCTTGTGGCTGAATGGAAGCAAGTCCCCTCAGCAATGTTCCAACATCTAGTGGAAAGCGTTCCCAAAATAGTGTAGGCTGTTATAGCAGCAAAGAGGGGACCAACTCCATATTAATGCACATGATTTTGGAATGAGATGTTTGACGAGCAGGTATCCAAATACTTCTGACCATGTAGTATATATATACGGTACCAGTCAAAAGTTTAGACACACCTACTCATTCAAGGGTTTTCTTTATTTTTACAATTTTCTACATTGTAGAATAATAGTGAAGACATCAAAACTATGAAAAAACATTTATGGAATCATGTAGTAACCAAAAACGTGTTAAACAAATATTTTAGATTCTTCAAAGTAGCCACCCTTTGCCTTGATGACAGCTTTGCACACTCCCAGCTTCATCTGGAATGCTTTTCCAACAAGCTTGAAAGAGTTCCCACATATGCTGAGCACTTGCTTTTCCTTCACGCTGCGGTCCAACTCATCCCAAACCATCTCAATTGGGTTGAGGTCGGTTGATTGTGGTGGCCAGGTCATCTGATGAAGCACTCCATCACTTTCCTTCTTGGTCAAATAGCCCTTACACAGACTGGAGGTGTGTTGCGAGATGCCTCACAAGTCCTCAACTGACAGCTTCATTAAATAGTACCCGCAAAACACCAGTCTCAACGTTAACAGTGAGGAGGCGACTCCGGGATGCTGGCCTTCTAGGCAGAGTTCCTCTGTCCAGTGTCTGGGTTCTTTTGCCAATCTTTTCTTTTTATTGGCCAGTCTGAGACATGGCTTTTTCTTTACAACTCTGCCTAGAAGGCCAGCATCCCGGGGTCACTGATTCATTGTTGACGTTGAGACTGGTGTTTTGCGGGTACTATTTAATGAAGCTGCCAGTTGAAGACTTGTGAGGTGTCTGTTTCTCAAACTAGACACTAACATACTTGCCTTATTGCTCAGTTGTGCACCGGGGCCTCCCACTCCTCTTTCTATTCTGGTTAGTGCCAGTTTGCGCTGTTCTGTGAAGGGAGTAGTACACAGCGTTGTACGCAATCTTCAGTTTCTTGGCAATTTCTCGCATGGAATAGCCTTCATTTCTCAAAACAAGAATAGACTGACGAGTTTCAGAAGAAAGTCGTTTGTTTCTGGCCATTTTGAGCCTGTAATCGAACCCACAAATGCTGATGCTCCAGATACTCAACTAGTCTAAAGGGCAGTTTTATTGCTTCTGTAAATCAGCACAACAGTTTTCAGCTCTGCTAACATAATTAAAATTATAAACTTGGATTAGCTAACACAACATGCCATTGGAACATAGGAGTGATGGTTGCTGATAATGGGCCTCTGTACGCTTATGTAGATATTCCATCAAAAATCTGCCGTTTCCAGCTACAATAGTGATTTACAACATTATCAATGTCTACACTGTATTTCTGATCAATTTGATATTATTTTAATGGACAAAAAATTTGCTTTTCTTTCAAAAACAATGACATTTCTAAGTGACCCCAAACTTTTGAACGGTAGTGTATATATATATTATTAACAGAGACACCTTAAGTTTCTCATGTCACATGCATTTATTTAATGGGTTACTTTAGGATTTTGACAATGAGGCCCCTTAAACTACTTCCCTAGAGTCAGATGAACTCGTGGATACCATTTTTATGTCTCTGTGTCCAGTATGAAGGAAGTTAGAGGTAGTTTCACGAGCCAATGCTAACTAGTGTTAGCGCAATAACTGGAAGTCTATGGGTATCTACGCAATGACTGGAGGTCTATGAGTATCTGCTAGCATGCTAGTAGATACCCATAGACTTCCAGTCATTGCGCTAACGCTACTTAGCATTGGCTCTGCCGACTACATCTAACTTCCTTCATTTTTTTTATTTTGGAAAAGTTTTATTATTACATTTCCTTTAAAAACAGCTCATTTATATTTGTACATTTATACACATAAAAACAGCATAAAAGCATAAAAACAGCATTTGAATATTACATTTAAATTAGTTAAAAAGTACATGTTGCTTATTTAAAAACAGTAGAAACAACTATGAATAAACATACTTTTTCTTGTAAACATCCAATCTGTAAAAGCCATTTAAAATGTGTACAGATGATTTAACAAAAGTAAAACATTTTTAAGACATGAAAACATGTTAAAAAGTCACTTTGTTAAAAAGCTGTCCGAAGACAAAGTGACTTTGTACAGGAATGTACAGGAATGGGGTGACTCCTCCTCCTGCTCTTCTGAATCAATAACAGTCCTGTCCTTCGGGGCCCAGAGGGGATCCCTCCCCTAGGCGCCGCAGTGCTTTCAAGCCGTGGCCGCCGGGACCTTGGGTGTAGTGGGGGACGTTTTACCTGGGGTCGAGGCCCCCCTTCTTCCGTACCACCCCAGGGCTTCCATGGCTACCATGTCCAATGCCTGGGGGGTGGTCTCTACTCGTTCTGCTACCAGCAGGTTGTGGGAGGACCACAGTGCATCCTTCAGACATGTGAGGGTGGGCCAGAGCTTAGTGAAGGCCTTTGGTGGAATAGGCCTTCGGCCCACCCCATACAGCACGAGCTGGGGCGTTAGGTCCTCCCCTGCTGGCAGACACGGAGAGATCAGGTGGCCTGCCTCCTTCCACAGGTTCCTGGTGGCTCTGCACTCCCAGATCAAGTGCCTCACCGACTCATCTTGGCCGCAGCCTGGTCGGGGGCACGCGGATGTCCTCGCCATGCCCCGGGAGTGCATAACGGCCCTGACCGGGAGGATCTCGTGGGCGGCCATCTAGGACAGGTCCCGGTGCCGATTCAGCAGAGCAGGATGGGCCACGTTGCGCCAAACCATTGTGGGCTCACCTATAGCAAGCCTGCGCACTGGACACACTGGTTCCTGCTCCTGCACAAGAGAGAGAAGAGAGCGGTGTTTAGTTAAAACCGTAACTGCCTCTTTTTCCAGTTTAAAATGTCTTAAAAACTTCTAGAGCTGGAAGTAGTGTGTGGAGAGCAGGAAAGAGACTAGGTCTCGCAGGTCGACTGGGATCAGCCTCGAAGTCCTGAGGTAAGATCCCAGCCAGAACCGCGCAAGGTCCTGGGTCTTGTTGTTGATCGGGGAGGTGGCAAGAGTGAGATGTAGCGCTGTGTAGCGGCTGCCCAGGAACAAGTAGAGGTCAGGCAAGCCTTCCCCCCCTTGGACCTGGGCCTCTTGACCACCTCCCTCCTCAGCCTCTCCCACTTGCTTCCCCACAGGAAGTAAAAAAGCATCTGCTCCAGAACTAAAAGAGTTGTTTGTGGGGGTATAAAAACGGAACTGATTAATAAAAGCACAGGTAAAATCACAGCTTTAATGATTAAACCCTTGCCCTCATAAGTCAGCTGTCGAAGTTCACAAAAACCCAGTCTCTGTCGTACAGTCCCCAGGATCCCACTCCAGTTGCCGCTTCCTCCTCCCTTCTGGTCAAACTTTACCCCCAGTTATGTCAGTCATTTTAACTGTCATTGGTAGTCTGGTCAAGTCTGGGTCTGCCCATGGTCCGAAAAATTGGGCTTCTGTCTTGTCTCGTCCGTACCAGTCAGTCCTGTTCAGGGTCCTGTCGACAGATAAAAGGTCGGTGCATAAAATGTTGACGTCGTCCATGTAAAAAATGCACTAGGTGGTCATCCCCCCACTCCCCGGGATACCCACCCCACTGATCCGTTGGTCCCTTTGCAAGACCTGTACTAGTGGTTTGATGCAGGCCATAAACAGAAGAGGAGATAACGGACAGCCCTGATGGACGCCACAGTGTACTCCCACTGCTTTTGACAAATGCCCATTTACAAGAATTTTGCTGGTGATATCCCCATACAGCAGTCTCACCCAAGCTAAGAACCTGTCCTGGAAGCCCATTTTTGCAGTACCTTGAAGAGGTACTGGTGCGAGACCCGATCAAAAGCTTTTTCGAAATCTAAATTTAGGACTACAAGCCACATGTTTCTGTCTCTTGCATAACAGATGGCATCTCTCATCAGTGCCAGGCTGTCTGTGATCTTCCTTCCGGGAATGGCACAGGTTTGGTCCGGGTGGATCACTTCCCCTAAAACAGAAGACATTCTGAGTGTTAAAACCTTAGTAAAAAGTTTACAATCAAAAAATAAAAGGGTAATCGGTCTCCTGTTTCTAAGGTCCATCTTGTCGTTTTTCTTATATAAAAGTGTCACGATACCTCCCAAGGGAGTTTTCCCCCAGTGACTTACACCTCTTAAAATGTCTCAGTCCTTTGTCAATTTCTGTCATCGTCAGGTCTTTTGTTAGGTCGTCTGTGTTGGGTAAGGTCCTGTCAATATATGTTAAAACATCCCCCATGGTTTCCTCACACACATCTTTTACTCCAAACAGTTCCCCATAAAAATCATCGACAACTTATTTTATTCCTTCTGTATATGTTTTTAAAACAATATCTATGTTTTTTAAACCGGTCATTGTCCTACCCTTACTATTTTCTTTTAAAAAGTACTGTCACGTTCCTGACCTTATTTCCTTTGTTTAGTATGTGTTTAAGTGGTCAGGACGTGAGCTGGGTGGGCATTCTATGTTATGTGTTTCTATGTTGGGTTAATTGTATTTGCCTGATATGGTTCTCAATCAGGGGCAGGTGTTTTACGTTTCCTCTGATTGAGAACCATATTAAGGTAGGCTGTTCACACCGTTTGTTTGTGGGTGATTGTCTTCCGTGTCTGTGTATGTACCACACGGGACTGTTTCGTTTGTTTAGTCTGTTCCTGTTCGTGCGTTCTTCGTGTTATGTAAGTTCTCATGTCCAGGTCTGTTGACGTCGTTTATTGTTTTGTAGTTTGTTCAAGTGTATTTTCGTCTTCGTCATTATTATTAAAATCATTATGTCTTCATACCTCGCTGTGTTTTGGTCCGATCCATGCTCCTCCTCAGACTAGGAGAACAATCGTTACAAGTACCTTGTGCACTTCTCCCCTTCTTCTAATTCCCTGTCCTTACTTCTTAAAATAACCCCCTTACTTTTCTGTTCTGCTAAAATGCCATTTCCTTTTTTACTTTAATTTCATGGTTAAAATCAAAGCCCTGTTGACCTAGATTAAAATACCTTTCCAGTCGCCTCTGCAGTCCCACCATGGTTCTATCTTTTTCTTTACTTTTCTTCTTTCCTATCTCTCTAAAGAAGGTCCTCGTCCTACCCTTCACCATTTCCCACCACTGTGCTCGTGTGTCAAAGAAGTCCTGTAGCATCTGCCACTGGCTGAACTGCTCCCTGTACTGACTAACTACTCTATCATCTTCTAAAAGGTAGCAGTTCAGTTTCCAGGGCCCTCTTCCCACAGTCATTATGTCTTCATACCTCGCTGCGTTTTGGTCCGATCCATGCTCCTCCTCAGACGAGGAGGAGAACAATCGTTACAGAATCACCCACCAACCAAGGATCAAGCAGCGTGGGAAAAAGCAGCAGCAGCGATCGCAGGATTTCTGGACATGGGAGGAAATACTGGACGGTAAAGGACCATGGGCACAACCTGGAGAATATCGCCGCCCTCGTGAAGAGCTGGAGGCAGCTAAAGCCGAGAGGCGGCGGTATGAGGAGGCAGCACGGAAGCAGGAGCAAAATCGGGTCTACACTACGTGGGAGGAGATCGACAGGTGGGCGATCGACCCAGGGAGAAGGCCGGAGCCCGCCTGGGATTCTCTGGCGCAGTGTGAGGAGGGATACCGGCGAATGGAGGCAGCACGACGACGCGGTAGGAAGCCTGTAAGTCAAGCCCAAAAATGTCTTGGGGGGGGGGGGATAAAGGGTAGTGTGGCGAAGTCAGGTAGGAGACCTGCGCCAACTTCCCGATCTTACCGTGGAGAGCGAGAGTACGGGCAGACACCGTGTTATGCGGTAGAGCGCACGGTGTCTCCTGTACGTGTTCATAGCCCGGTGCGGGTTATTCCACCTCCCCGCACTGGCAGGGCTAGATTGGGCATTGAGCCAGGTGCCATAAAGCCGGCTCAACGCGTCTGGTCTCCAGTGCGTCTCCTCGGGCCGGCATACATGGCACCAGCCTTACGCATGGTGTCCCCGGTTCGCCAACACAGCCCAGTGCGGGTTATTCCACCTCCCCGCACTGGTCGGGCTACGGGGAGCATACAACCAGGTAAGGTTGGGCAGGCTCGGTGCTCAAGGGAGCCAGTACGCCTGCACGGTCCGGTATATCCGTCGCCACCTCCCCGCCCCAGCCCAGTACCACCAGTGCCTACACCACGCACCAGGCTTCCTGTGCGTCTCCAGAGCCCTGTTCCTCCTCCACGCACTAGCCCTATGGTGCGTGTCTCCAGCCCAGTACCACCAGTTCCGGCACCACGCACCAAGCCTCCTGTGCGTCTCCAGAGTCCTGTGCACCCTGTTGCTGCTCCCCGCACTAGCCTTAAGGTGCGTGTCCTTAGCCCGGTACCTCCAGTTCCGGCACCACGCACCAGGCCTACTGTGCGCCTCAGCCGGCCAGAGTCTGCCGTCTGCCCGGTGCCGCCTGCACTGCCCGTCTGCCCAGAGCCGCCTGCACTGCCCGTCTGCCCAGAGCCGCCCGTCAGCCATGACCAGCCAGAGCCGCCCGCCAGCCATGACCAGCCAGAGCCGCCCGCCAGCCATGACCAGCCAGAGCCGTCAGCCAGCCATGACCAGCCAGAGCCGCCCGCCAGCCATGACCAGCCAGAGCCGTCAGCCAGCCATGACCAGCCAGAGCCGTCATCCAGCCATGACCAGCCAGAGCCGTCATCCAGCCATGACCAGCCAGAGCCGTCATCCAGCCATGACCAGCCAGAGCCGTCATCCAGCCATGACCAGCCAGAGCCGTCATCCAGCCATGACCAGCCAGAGCCGTCAGCCAGCCATGACCAGCCAGAGCCGTCAGCCAGCCATGACCAGCCAGTGCCGTCAGCCAGCCATGACCAGCCAGTGCCGTCAGCCAGCCCGGAGCTGCCCCTCAGTCCGGAGCTGCCCCTCAGTCCGGAGCTGCCCCTCAGTCCGGAGCTGCCCCTCAGTCCGGTGCTGCCCCTCAGTCCGGTGCTGCCCCTCAGTCCGGTGCTGCCCCTCATCCCGGTGTTGCCCCTTAGTCCGGTGCTGTTCCTTAATCCAGGTGGGTTAATTTGGAGGGTGGCCATTGGGAGGAGGCTACGGAAGCGGGGATTGACTATGGTGGGGTGGGGACAACGTCCAGAGCCAGAGCCGCCACCGTGGACAGATGCCCACCCAAACCCTCCCCTATAGGTTCAGGTTTTGCGGCCGGAGTCCGCATCTTGAGGGGGGGTACTGTCACGTTCCTGACCTTATTTCCTTTGTTTAGTATGTGTTTAAGTGGTCAGGACGTGAGCTGGGTGGGCATTCTATGTTATGTGTTTCTATGTTGGGTTAATTGTATTTGCCTGATATGGTTCTCAATCAGGGGCAGGTGTTTTACGTTTCCTCTGATTGAGAACCATATTAAGGTAGGCTGTTCACCGTTTGTTTGTGGGTGATTGTCTTCCGTGTCTGTGTATGTACCACACGGGACTGTTTCGTTTGTTTAGTCTGTTCCTGTTCGTGCGTTCTTCGTGTTATGTAAGTTCTCATGTCCAGGTCTGTTGACGTCGTTTATTGTTTTGTAGTTTGTTCAAGTGTATTTTCGTCTTCGTTATTATTATTAAAATCATTATGTCTTCATACCTCGCTGTGTTTTGGTCCGATCCATGCTCCTCCTCAGACTAGGAGAACAATCGTTACAAGTACCTTGTGCACTTCTCCCCTTCTTCTAATTCCCTGTCCTTACTTCTTAAAATAACCCCCTTACTTTTCTGTTCTGCTAAAATGCCATTTCCTTTTTTACTTTAATTTCATGGTTAAAATCAAAGCCCTGTTGACCTAGATTAAAATACCTTTCCAGTCGCCTCTGCAGTCCCACCATGGTTCTATCTTTTTCTTTCCTTTTCTTCTTTCCTATCCCTCTAAAGAAGGTCCTCGTCCTACCCTTCACCATTTCCCACCACTGTGCTCGTGTGTCAAAGAAGTCCTGTAGCGTCTGCCACTGGCTGAACTGCTCCCTGTACTGACTAACTACTCTATCATCTTCTAAAAGGTAGCAGTTCAGTTTCCAGGGCCCTCTTCCCACAGTCACACCCGAAGTTAGTGAAAAGGTGCACGTCAGCATTACGTGATCTGAGTAGAAAGCAGGGGTTATTCTAGCATCAGTTGGGGGACAGTCCCGGGTAAACAGATAGTCAATGCGAGAGGCTCTGGTGCCGTCACCACTGGTCCAGGTGAAGCCCTCCTCTCTTGGATGCAGAGTTATAAAACAGTCAGTCAGTTTAAAATCCTTGCACAACCCTTGCAATAAAACACTTGACCTATCTACCTTAAAATCCTCTACCGCCCCTCGTCTATCTGCTCTACTTAAAACACAGTTCAAATCCCCACCCACAACTAGAGGATCCCTCCTTAGCATGTGGGACTGCAGGTCTTCTAAAACTGTGCACCGGTCATGTTTATCGTTAAAACCATACACATTTAGCACATTAAAATCCCTCCTCATAAAAGTGCAATTGGCTAAAAGAGCACACCCACCAACCAACACCGTGCTCACCCTCACCACCACCTGTGGGGTCTTGATTAAAATGGCAACACCGTCATTTTTGTAAAAATGGAACCACTCCAAATGGAGGGCCCGTGCTGCCACTTATCCTCCCATTTAATGTAAGAAGATAAAAAGGGTAGACCACACTCCTGTAATAAAAACACATCTAAATGAAACCTTTCTAAAAAGGATAAAACCGACTGTGCCTGTGTCTCTGATTTTACACTCCTTACATTAATAGTTGTGATGTTAATAGCCATAAAAGGGGTGAGTAAAAACAGTGCTAATAGAAAAGAAGGCATTTTGAATAGTTAAAAGGGGTTACTTTCCGGGTACTTTCTCTCTCTCCCTCCGGGGTAAAGGGGGTGGCAGGGAGAGGAGGTTAAAACAGGACTTAAAAAGGAGATTTTGTTGGAGGAGTTGAGGGGGAAGGTTCTAGATTCTTCCTCCCCCTGGGAGCTCTCCCATTCCAACTTGCCCTTTTTTTCCTCACCCTGTTCGGGGTCAGAGAGCTCCTCAGCATTTCTTTTTCGTGGGGGAAGGTGTTCCTCCAGAATCTCCCCCACATCTCCTGTATCTCCTGACACCGTCCCCATGCTGTTTGACCCACTTAGGAAGCTCTCGCTCAAAAACTCTCCAGAGCCGTCTTTCTCGGCCCTTTCTCCTTCAGGGGTCATAGCAGTCTGGGTCAGGGGGACTGGGGTGGGGAGGGTTTTTTCCTCTCCTCCCACTTCTTCCACTTCTCTCCTCCCACTTTCCTCTCTTCCCACTTCTTTACATACGAATAATAACGGGACTCCTGGGTGTTCAGTGCGTTCTGGAGTTTCCCCCAGAACTCCCTCAGGAAGCTGGCACACGTAAAACTAACATTGAAGCCTTTCCCATAGGAGAGGGCTAGGATGCAGTTCACATGCGCGGGTTTGAAAACGAGCTCTTTCTGGAGGAATTTTCTGGAGAAATCCGATCGGGATAACTTCCCTCCCTTCTCCTTTAAGAGGAGGCGCACATCATGGTGCCTCCTCATGCCAGCCTGTGCTGCTGACATGATGGAGGCCCACTCCCTTTAAAACCAAACACCAGTGAAAAGGGGGAGGGGAAGTGGAAAATGGGAGTGGGAAGGGAGAGGGGGTTAGGAGGAAGGGAGAGGGGGTTGGGAGGAAGGGGGAGGAGTGTAGGCAACCGAGGAAGGTAGCAGGCTCAGCTAGGCTATGCTAACAGGGCCTACCAGCACCACGGGACACACAACAAACTATCTAGCGCAGCACCAAACTAATCTTATCGACAATGGGAAGGGACACTAGAACGGGAATTTCAACTATCCACAAAGGGGAAGGGCACAAGTACACCACAAACCAAATAAAGGCTAGGAGGCCACACCAGCAGGTCAGGCTAAGCCTACCAGCTAGCAGGCCTGCCAGCCAAGAGGCCTCACAACAAAAACAAACAAAACACACAAACCAAAAGGAGGGACAAACTAGGGGGTAAAACTAGCGAAACAAAGATGGTTGGGGTAAAGAGGAATGAGGGGACAACAAAAACACTGACCAACAATACTTGCCAAACTTAAGGGACGAGAAAGCTAGCAAGCCTCGCCAGCAGGCCAGGCTAACCAGCTAGCAGGCCGGCCAGCAAAAAGGTCCCTCAGTTGACAACACAAAACAACAAGAAACTGAACAATGGGCAATTTGGGGAATAAACTAAGGGTACAAGATGGGTGGGGTCAAAAGTGGATAACGAAAGACTATCAAACAATGCCTGCCACGCCTAAGGGGCCAGGAGGCTAGCAGGCCAAGCCAAGCTAAAGCTAGCAGGCCGGCAAGCCAGAAAGCCACCCCAGCTAGCAGACAACACAAAACTGAACACAGTGGGAGGAGCTAGGGGAAGACTATAGGATACACGGGGGGAGGGGAGATGCAAAACAGGACAGGCAAAAGGAAAAACAAAAATTGAATTAATAAAGAAAAAGGACCAGAGGGCCTTAACTCACCCTACAGGTGCTAGTGCACCTGTAGTCCACCACCTGAACCACCACCTAACCCAGGACAAAAGAAAACAATGGTGAAACAGAACAAGAATAACACATTTAACAAAAATAACCCGGGCCCCCCCGGCTTATGATCGCCTCTCCGATCAAATGCAGCAACTGTTAAAGAAACTACACTTGATCTTAGCCAAAAGGCCGAGAAGCTGACTTCCTTCATACTGGACACGGACTTCATCATTGGCAGTGTACAATATATATTTTTTTAAACATTACACAACAGAACACTTAAACTGGAATGATACTCTCAGTAACGGTTGCACAAGAGGGAACTTGTGACTTTAGAACTACACCCATGTATCCCTGTCCTTTGCTTTCATCAAGCCCACCAAAGCCAAGGGACATGCTAATGAGGGGCTATTTTAGGCTCACAGTCTGACAAGTTCAGAGTCTACCTCGGCTGACTGCCAGTGCAAATGTTTGGCTTATCACAAACCTGGGCCTCTTTGAACTTCACCAGGCTGCTGATAAACGACTGGATCAATATTGACATGTGGCCCATCAGTCTGCCAAACACACTCTATTTCATAATTTTGTGTGCCAGTAACCGGTTCAGAGGATGGTGCTAGTTAGTGAGAAGCTCACCTGACTGGACCAGTGTAATGCTGAGAAGGAGGTGGCATGTTTGGGAGACGAAGAAACACATTTATTTCTGAATAGAGCAATTCCCTACGGAGACATTAAATTATTTTAATCTGCTCTCTTGTGAAATGCGCCTTTGCTCATAGGCTCCACATTGGCCCCAAGGCTTTGGCCCAGTTTTGCCCAGTGTGGGCAGCCCACAGGTGCTTCATTCTGTAGCTAGAGGATTCCTGATATCTCCAGGAGTGATTAGTATAATTTTTGTCTTTATCTGTTGTTGTCTAGTACTGTCTTTTTGCTAGCTAGGGCCATTTACTTTAGGTGCTGCCTGTCTTCCCAGTAGACTACTTGGTGTGTGAACTGCTGACTGCTATTAACTTGCAGATGATTGTTGACACAACCAGGATTAAGGGGCAGGGCAATTTGCGCTGTTGTTGTTTTGGTAATCAGAGGCTGTATTGGAGGGGGGGTGGTTTCTCCTCTCCTAGGCAATTAGTACCGGGAGGTGTGCTCTTCACCTTTGCAAAGCAATTTGCTATTATACTGAACAAAAATATGAAACGTAACATGCAACAATTTCTAAGATTTTACTGATTTACAGTTCATATAAGGAAATCAGTCAATTGAAATAAATTAATTAGGCCCTAATCTATGGATTTCACATGACTGGGAATACAGATATGCATGTGTTGGGCACAGATACCCCCCCAAAAAGTAGGGGTGTGTATCAGGAAACCAGTCAGTATCTGGTGTGACCCCTTTTTGCCTCATGCTGCGTGACACATCTCCTTCGCATAGAGTTGATCAGGCAGTTGATTGCCATACACATCGATCCAGAGCATCCCAAACATCCTCAATGAGTGACAGGCCATGGAAGAACTGAGACATTTTCAGAACTGAGACATCCTTGCGACATGGGGCCATGCATTATCATGCTTTAAATATGAGGTGATGGCGGAGGATGAATGGCACGACAATGGGCCTCAGGATGTCGTGCCATTCATGTCCGAAATCGTGTCCGTTTTCCTTAGCTTATGACTGTCCATACCAAAACCCCACTGCCACCATGGGGCACTCTGTTCACAACGTTGACATCAGCAACTGCTCACCCACACAACGCAATACTGGTCTGCAGTTCTGAGGCCGGTTGGACATACTGCCAAATTCTCTGAAACGACGTTGGAGGAGGCTTATGGTAGAGAAATTAACATTAAATGATCTGGCAATAGCTCTGGTGGACATTCCTGCAGTCAGCATGTCAATGTCATTCTCCCTCAAAACTTGAGACATCTGTGGCATTGTGTTGTGTGACAAAACTGCACATTTTAAAGTCGCCTTTTATTGTCCCCAGCACAAAGTGCAGCTGTGTAATGATTGTGATGTTTCATCAGCTTCTTGATATGCCACACCTGTCAGGTGGATGGAATATCTTGGCAAATGAGAAATGCTCACTAAAAGGGATGTAAACAAATTTGTGCAAAAAGCTTTTTGTGCACATGGAAAATTTCAGGGATCTTTTATTTCAGCTCATGAAATATGGGACCAACACTTTACTTGTTGCATTTATATTTTTGTTCAGTGTAGTATTAGTACTTCAGTCTCCCATTTTCTAAGTGGCAGCCGAAGACCGTTGCCGAAACAAAGACGATTATGCAGAGTTGTTCGAGGAAGGAAAGAGAGTAAGGCCCCACACCACTCTCTCACTTGAGTATTTTACACAGTTATTTTCAGATGATCTCACTTTGCTCTTTTGTAGCTTTGGCATCTATGTGTGTGTTTTCTATCCCTGTTTACTCCTCTCCCTGTAGGCTTTACAGACGCTCTCACCCCCTGGCTGCAACCCTTCTGATATAGATGCACGCACAACCCATTTGGAATTCCTGGTCTTTGGCAGCGTTTGGAACTGCCAATCTGAGCATATGGTGCCCTTCAGTCCCTCGACTCTGTGGCCCTGACGGAGACATGGATCACCCCAGAGAACACTGCTACTCCAGCTGCTCCCTCTTAATCTGACTATATTTTCTCTCATAGTCCAAGAGCATCCGGTCGTCACGGTGGTGGCACAGGGCTACTCATTCCTCCTAAGTGGAGATTTTCTGTTTTCTCCCTCTCTCACCTGTCCATCTCCTCGTTTGAATTCCATGCTGTCACTATCCCTTGTCCACTCGAGCTTAAACTTGTTGTCATCTGTCGCCCACCAGGTGTCCTTAGAGAGTTCCTCAATGAGCTTGACACCTTGATAAGCTCAGTTCCTGACGATGGCTTACCGCTTTTCATACTTGGCAACTTCAACCTCCCGACGTCTGCCTGATTCATTTCTTTCCAACTCTCTTGCCTCTTTTTACCTCACTCTTTCCCAGTCCCTTTCCACTCACAAGGCAGGTAATACGCTTGACGTCATCTTTACTAGAGGCTGTTAGCCTACGAACCTCACTGCAACCCCCTTCAGGTCTCTGATCACTACTTTGTTTCTTTTTCTGTGTCCCTTTCGTCCAACCTTAGCCATTTAGCCTCTACACAAATGGCTCTCCCCTCCTGCTCTGTGGCTGAGTGACCCCCTCCCCTCCTCCCTTCTCCAGACCATCTCTTGAGACCTTCTACCGTTCCTAACATCCCTCATCCTTGACCACTGGCTACATCCCCTCTGACTTCAAAATTGCCCGTGTCGCTCCCCTCATCAAGAAACCAACAGTCGACTCCTCTGATGTCAAAAACTACAGACAAGTATCGATTCTTTCTTTTCTTTCCAAAACATTTGAGAGTGCTGTCTCTGACCAAGCTCTCTCAAAACGATCTTCTTGCCCCTAACCTGTCAGACTTCAAGACCTGTCACTCGACCGAGACTGCTTTTCTCTGTGTCACGGAGGCTTTCCGCACTGCCAAAGCTGACTCTCTCCCCTCTGTTCTCGTCCTCCTAGATCGATCCACTGCTTTCAACAACATGAACCATCAGATCCTCCTCTCCACTCTCTCAGGGCTGGGCGTCTCTGGCTCTGCACACTCTTGGATTGTATCCTACCTGGCAGGCCGCTCCTACCAGGTGACAAGGAGAGGATCTGTCTGCACTTAATTATTTTTATTTTATTTTATTTTTTTATTTCACCTTTATTTAACCAGGTAGGCTAGTTGAGAACAAGTTCTCATTTGCAACTGCGACCTGGCCAAGATAAAGCATAGCAGTGTGAACAGACAACACAGAGTTACACATGGAGTAAACAATAAACAAGTCAATAACATGGTAGAAAAAAAGAGAATCTATATACAATGTGTGCAAAAGGCATGAGGTAGGCAATCAATCGAATAATTACAATTTAGCAGATTAACACTGGAGTGATAAATCATCAGATGATCATGTGCAAGAAGAGATACTGGTGTGCAAAAGAGCAGAAAAGTAAATAAATAAAAGCAGTATGGGGGGTGAGGTAGGTAAATTGGGTGGGTAGTTTACAGATGGACTATGTACAGCTGCAGCGATCGGTTAGCTGCTCGGATAGCAGATTTTTAAAGTTGTTGAGGGAGATAAAAGTCTCCAACTTCAGAGATTTTTGCAATTCGTTCCAGTCGCAGGCAGCAGAGAACTGGAAGGAAAGGCGTCCAAATGAGGTTTTGGCTTTAGGGATGATCAGTGAGATACACCTGCTGGAGCGCGTGCTGCGGGTGGGTGTAGCCATCGTGACCAGTGAACTGAGATAAGGCGGCACTTTACCTAGCATAGCCTTGTAGATGACCTGGAGCCAGTGGGTCTGACGACGAACATGTAGCGAGGGCCAGCCGACTAGGGCATACAGGTCGCAGTGGTGGGTCGTATAAGGTGCTTTAGTAACAAAACGAATGGCACTGTGATAAACTGCATCCAGTTTGCTGAGTAGAGTATTGGAAGCTATTTTGTAGATGACATCGCCGAAGTCGAGGATCGGTAGGATAGTCAGTTTTACTAGGGTAAGTTTGGCGGCGTGAGTGAAGGAGGCTTTGTTGCGGAATAGAAAGCCGATTCTTGATTTGATTTTGGATTGGAGATGTTTGATATGAGTCTGGAAGGAGAGTTTGCAGTCTAGCCAGACACCTAGGTACTTATAGATGTCCACATATTCTAGGTCGGAACCGTCCAGGGTGGTGATGCTAGTCGGGCGTGCGGGTGCAGGCAGCGAACGGTTGAAAAGCATGCATTTGGTTTTACTAGCGTTTAAGAGCAGTTGGAGGCCACGGAAGGAGTGTTGTATGGCATTGAAGCTCGTTTGGAGGTTAGATAGCACAGTGTCCAAGGAAGGGCCGGAAGTATATAGAATGGTGTCGTCTGCGTAGAGGTGGATCAGGGAATCGCCCGCAGCAAGAGCAACATCATTGATGTATACAGAGAAAAGAGTCGGCCCGAGAATTGAACCCTGTGGTACCCCCATAGAGACTGCCAGAGGACCGGACAACATGCCCTCCGATTTGACACACTGAACTCTGTCTGCAAAGTAGTTGGCGAACCAGGCAAGGCAGTCATTAGAAAAACCGAGGCTACTGAGTCTGCCGATAAGAATATGGTGATTGACAGAGTCGAAAGCCTTGGCCAGGTCGATGAAGACGGCTGCACAGTAATGTCTTTTATCGATGGCGGTTATGATATCGTTTAGTACCTTGAGCGTGGCTGAGGTGCACCCGTGACCGGCTCGGAAACCGGATTGCACAGCGGAGAAGGTACGGTGGGATTCGAGATGGTCAGTGATCTGTTTGTTGACTTGGCTTTCGAAGACCTTAGATAGGCAGGGCAGGATGCAGGGCACTATACACTTTAGATAGGCAGGGCACTATACACTCTCACTACTGGTGTCCCCCAGTGCTCGGTTCTAGGCCCTCTCCTCTTCTCTCTATACACCAAGTCACTCTGCTCCATCATATCCTCACATGGTCTCTCCTATTATTGTTATGCAGATGACACTCAACTACTTCTCTCCTTCCCCCCTTCTGACACCCAGGTGGTGACACACCACATCTCTGCGTGCCAGGCAGATATCTCAGCTTGAATGTCGGCCCACCACCTCAAGCTCAACCTCGACAAGATGGAGCTGCTCTTCCTCCCGGGAAGGCCTGCCCACTCCAAGACTTCTCCGTCATGGTTGACAACTCCACAACTCTGTCGTTTTCTGTAAACATCAAAGCAGTGACTCGCTCCTGCAGGATCATGCTCGACACCATATCATGTCAGCCCGCTCCTCCGCACACTCCACTGGCTTCCAGTCGAAGCTCGCATCCACTACAAGACCATGGTACCTGCCTACGGAGCAGCAGGAGGAACTGCCCATCTCTACCTTCAGGATGTGCTCAAACTCTGCACTCCAACCCATGCACTCCATTCTGCCATCTCTGGTCTCTTGGCCCTCCCACCCCTACGGGAAGGCAGCACAACAATGGTGGAACCAGCTTCCCCCTGAAGCTAGGACAGCAGAGTCCCTGCCCATCTTCTGAAAACATCTGAAACCCTACCTCTTCAAAGAGTCTTAAATAATCCCACAGCACCCACCCCCCCACAAAAAAAATTATTTTGTGAACTAACCCTCGCACTTGACTTTGTTTTCCACCTTACGAGCTCTGACCTTGCTGATAGCTACCTTGAGGAAAAACATGTACTTACTATGACTGTGATATGTGTTTGTCCCACCTAGCTATCTTAAGATGAATCTACTAACTGTAAGTCACTCTGGATAAGAGCGCCTGCTAAATGTCTAAAATGTAAATGCAGTCCATATCTGGTGAGGGCAGCCCTCACTTTGCCAGAAATTAGCCCATCTTTTGCCACTAAACATACCAATATTGGTGTAACGGATGTGAAATGGCTAGCTAGTTAGCGGGTACGCGCTACTAGCGTTTCAATCAGTTACGTCACTTGCTCTGAGACTTAAGTAGGGTTTCCCCTTGATCTGCGAGAGCCGCGGCCTTTGTGGCGCGATGGGTAACGATGCTTCGTGGGCGACCGTTGTTGATGTGTGCAGAAGGTCCCTGGTTCGCGCCCGTGTCGGGGCGAGGGGACGGTTTAAAGTTATACTGTTACATTGATGCTGTTGACCCGGATCACTGGTTGCTGCGGAAAAGGAGGAGGTTGAAAGGGGGGTGAGTGTAACGGATGTGAAATGGCTAGCTAGTTAGCGGGTACGCGCTACTAGCATTTCAATCAGTTACGTCACTTGCTCTGAGACTTAAGTAGGGTTTCCCCTTGCTCTGCAAGGGCCGCAGCTTTTGTGGAGCGATGGGTAACGACGCTTCGTGGGTGTCAGTTGTTGATGTGTGCAGAGGGTCCCTGGTTCGCGCCCGTGTCGGGGCGAGGGGACGTACTAAAGTTATACTGTTACATTGGCATGATGTGGGCTCAATGCGGGTTAAAACATTGGGCCCATGAAGGCTGCCCACATAGAGAGCAATAGTAATGGTGTCTTTTTGTAGGTACTAACTCCACCATGGGCAAAGCCTATGGGGATAATGAATAGAGTTTTTCGATAAATGCCAAAAATAAGGTCTGTGGTAAACACAGGCTTAGGAGATCTTACACGTTTTATTCTAATCAAATCAAATTGGTCACATACACATATTTAGCAGATGTTATTGTGGGTGTAGCGAAATGCATGTGTTCCTAACTCCAACAGTGCAGTAGTATCTAACAATTCACAACAATACACACAAATCTAAAAGTAAAATAATGGAATTAAGAAATATATAAACATTAGGACGAGCAATGTCGGAGTGGCATTGACAAAAATACAGTAGAATAGAATAAAGTATATACATATGAGATGAGTAAAGCAGTATGAAAACATTATTAAAGGGACTAGTGTTCCATTATTAAAGTGGCCAGTGATTCCATGTCTATGTATATAGGGCAGGAATGAGTAACCGGGTGGTAGCCGGCTAGTGATGGCTATTTAACAGTCTGATGGCCTTGAGATAGAAGCTGTTTTTCAGTCTCTCGGTCCCAGCTTTGATGCACCTGTACTGACCTCGCCTTCTGGATGATAGCGGGGTGAACAGGCAATGGCTCGGGTGGTTGATGTCCTTGATGATCTTATTTTTTTTTAATATATATTTTTTACAATTTTTATCCCCTTTCCTCCCCAATTTTCGTGGAATCCAATCGCTAGTAATTACTATCTTGTCTCATCGCTACAACTCCCGTACGGGCTCGGGAGAGACGAAGGTCGAAAGTCATGCGTCCTCCGAAGCACAACCCAACCAAGCCGCACTACTTCTTAACACAGCGCGCCTCCAACCCAGAAGCCAGCCGCACCAATGTGTCGGAGGAAACACCGTGCACCCGCCCCCCTCGGTTAGCGCGCACTGCGCCCGGCCCGCCACAGGAGTCGCTGGAGCGCGATGAGACAAGGATATCCCTACCGGCCAAACCCTCCCTAACCCGGACGACGCTAAGCCAATTGTGCGTCGCCCCACGGACCTCCCGGTCGCGGCCGGCTGCGACAGAGCCTGGGCGCGAACCCAGACTCTGGTGGCGCAGCATAGCACTGCGATGCAGTGCTCTAGACCACTGCGCCACCCGGGAGGCCTTGATGATCTTTTTGGCCTTCCTGTGACATCGGGTGCTGTAAGTGTCCTGGAGGGTAGGCGGTGTGCCCCTGGTGATGCGTTGGGCAGACCGCACCACCCTCTGGAGAGGCCTGTAGTTGCGGGTGGTGCAGTTGCCATACCAGGTGGTGATATAGCCCGACAGGATGCTCTCAATTGTGCATCTGTAAAAGTTTCTGAGGGTCTTAGGGGCCAAGCCGAATGTCTTCAGCCTCCTGAGGTTGAAGAGGCGCTGTTACGCCTTCTTCACCGCACTGTCTGTGTGGGTGGACCATTTCAAATTCTCAGTGACGTGTACGCCGAGGAACTTGAAACTTTCCACCTTCTCCACTGCGGTCCCGTCCATGTGGATAGGGGCATGCTCCCTCTGCTGTTTCCTGAAGTCCACTATCAGCTCCTTCGTTTTGTTGACATTGATGGACAGGTTATTTTCCTGGCACCACTCCGCCAGGGCCCTCACCTCCTCCTTGTAGGCTGTCTCGTCATTGTTGGTAATCAGGTCTACTACTGTTGTGTCGTCTGAAAACTTGATGATTGAGTTGGAGACATGCATGGCCACGCAGTCATGGGTGAACAGGGAGTGCAGGAGGGGGCTGAGCACGCACCCTTGTGGGGCCCTTGTGTTGAGGATCAGCGAAGTGGAGGTATTGTTTCCTACCTTCATCACCCGGGGTTGGCCAGTCAGGAAATCCAGGACACAGTTGCACAGGGTGGGGTTCAGACCCAGGGCCCCGAGCATAATGATGACCTTGGAGGGTACTATGGTGTTGAAGGCTGAGCTATAGTCAATGAACAGCATTCTGACGTAGGCATTCCTCTTGTCCAAATGGGATCGGGCAGTGTGCAGTGTGATGGCGATTGCATCGTCTGTAGATCTAATGGGGCGGTAAGCAAATTGAAGTGGGTCTAGGGTGTCAGGTAAGGTAGAGGTGATATGATCCTTATCTAGCCTCTTAAAGCACTTCATGATGACAGAAGTGATTGCTACGGGGCGATAGTTCAGTTACCTTTGCTTTCTTGGGTACAGAAAGTGGGGACAGCAAGTGGGGACAGCAAACTGGGATAGGGAGAGATTGAATATGTCCGTTAACACTTCAATGTGTCCGTAAACACTTAAATGTGTTACTCAAATGTCTTACCAGTGTCGGTGGCACTGTGTTATCCTCAAAGCGGGCAAAGAAGGTGTTTAGCTTGAATGGGAACAAGACGTCGGTGTCCGCGACGTGGCTGGTTTCCCTTAGTAATCCGTGATTGTCTGTGGACCCTGCCACATATGTCTCGTGTCTGAGCCGTTGAATTGCGACTCCACTTTGTGTCTGGACTGACTTTTTGCCTGTTTGGTTGTCTTACGGAGGGAATAACTACACTGTTTGTATTCAACCATATTCTGAGTCACCTTGTCATGGTTAAATGCGGTGGTTCGTGCTTTCAGTTTTGCGCAAATGCTGCTATCTATCCACAGTTTCTGGTTTGGGTAGGTTATAATAGTCACCGTGGGAACAACATCCCCTATACACTTCCTGATGAACTCAGTACCCATGTCCGTGTAAACGTCAATATTATTCTCAGAGGCTACCCTGAACATATCGCAGTCCACGTGATTAAAATAAACAATCTTGAAGCATGGATTTCGATTGGTCAGACCATCGTTGAATAGACCTTAGCACGGGTACTTCTTGTTTGAGTTTCTGCCTATAGGAAGTGAGGAGCAAAATGGAGTCGTGATCTGATTTGCTGAAAGGAGGGCGGGGGAGTGCCTTGTAGTAGTGGTCTAGTGTTTTTCCTAAGCGAGTACTACAGTCAATTTGTTGATAGAACTTCGGTAGCATTTTCCTCAAATTTGCTTTGTTAAAATCCCCAGCTACAATAAATGCGGCCTCAGGATATGTGGTTGCCAGTTTGCATAAAGTCCAGTATAGTTCCTTGAAGGCAGTTGTGGTATCGACTTGAGGGGGAATATACATGGCTGTAACTATAACTGAAGTGAATTCTCTTGAGAGGTAATACGGTCGGCATTTGATTGTGAGGTATTCTAGATGGGGTGAACAAAAGGACTTGAGTTTTTGTATGTTATCACAATCACACAATGAGTAGTTAATCATGAAACATACACCCCGCCTTTCTTCTTCCCGGAGAGTGATTAATTCCTGTCTGCGTGAATAACTGAGAACCCAGCTGGCTGTATGGACGGGGACAGTATATCCAAAGAGAGCCATGATTCCATGAAACAGAGTATGCTACAGTCCCTGATGTCTCTCTGGAAGGAGATCCTCTCCCTGAGCTTGTCTACTTTACTGTCCAGAGACTGAGTAATATACTCAGAAGAGGTGGATGGTGTGCCCGCCTCCTGAGTCGGACTAGAAGTCCACTCCAAGTACCTCTTCTCCACCGGCGGCGTCTTGGAGCAGGCTCTGGGATAAGTTAATTTGCCCTGTGGGGTACGAACAAAGGATCCAATTCGGGAAGTCGTAATGCTGGTGAGCTACCGCCACTCTGATATCCAAAAGTTATTTCTGGCTGTATGTAATAACACGAAAAACGTTCTGGGCAAATAATGTAAGAAATAACATACAAAAAAAACAAAATACTGCAAAGTTTCTTAGGAGCTAGAAGCAGAGCTGCCATGTCTGTCGGCGCCACATATAAACCTATAAGATCTTCATCAGCTAACATCAATTTTTGTGAATTTTGAAGCATTTATATAATATTAAAAAACACAAAGCACATAAACGCCTCAAAATTCATGAAGGTCATGTTAACTGACTGCTATTATCTTATAGAATAAAACGTATAAGGTCACCTAAGCCTGCGTTAACCTCAGACCATATTTCCTGAGTTTATCCCAAAACCCTATTCTTTCTCCATAGGAATGGCTGAACGAACCAGCGGTAACTTATTTAGGGTGTTAATGACTACAAGCTGGCGAGCTCTATTGGGCCTTTGCTCTTCAGCTCCACATTGGCCCCAAGGCAAGTTATATATGTGTAGCTATATACTACTGGTTTTTCTTTCTTTTTACTATTTTCTACATAGTAGAATAATAGTGAAGACATCAAAACTATGAAATAACACATGTGGAATCATGTACTAATCAAAAAAGTGTTAATCAAATCAAAATATATTTTATATGAGATACTTCAAATAGCCACCCTTTGTCTTGATGACAGCTTCGCACACTCTTTACATTCTCTCAACCAGCTTCACCTGGAATGCTTTCCCAAGTCTTGAAGGAGTTCCCACATATGCTGAGCACTTGTTGGCTGCTTTTCCTTCACTCTGCGGTCCAACTCATCCCAAACCATCTCACTTTGGTTGAGGTTGTGGGATTGTGGAGGCCAGGTCAGGCCAGGTTATCTGATGCATCTGATGCAGCATTCCATCACTCTCCTTCTGGGTAAAATAGCCCTTACACAGCCTGAAGGTGTTTTCCTGTTGAAAAACAAATGATAGTCCCACTAAGCTCAAACCAGATGGGATGGCGTATGGCTGCAGAATGCTGTGGAAGCCATGCTTGTTAAGTGTGCCTTGAATTCAAAATAAATCACAGACAGTCATCAGCAAAGCACTCCCACACCATAACACCTCCTCTTCCATGCTTTACGGTGGGAAATACACACGTGGAGATCATCCGTTCACCCACACCATGTCTCACAAAGACACAGTGGTAGGAACCAAAAATCTCCAATTTGGACTCCAGACCAAAGGACAAATTTCCGCCGGTCTAATGTCCATTGCTCGTGTTTCTTGGCCCAAGCAAGTCTTCTTCTTATTGGTGTCCTTTAGTAGCGGTTTCTTTGCAGTAATTCGACCATGAAGGCCTGATTCACACAGTCCCCTCTGAACAGTTGATGTTGAGATGTGTCTGTTACTTGAACTCTGTGAAGCATGTATTTGGGCTGCAATTTCTGAGGCTGGTAACTCTAATGAACTTATCATCTGCAGCAGAGGTAACTCTGGGTCTTCCATTCCTGTGGCGGTCCTCATGAGAGTCAGTTTCATCATAGCGCTTAATGGTTTTTGCGACTGCACTTGAAGAAACTTTCAAAGTTCTTGAAATGTTCCGCATTGACTGACCTTCATGTGTTAAAGTAATGATAGATTGCCGTATCTCTTTGCTTATTTGAGCTGTTCCTGCCATAATATGGTATTTTGCTGTATACCCCCCTACCTTGTCACAACACAACTGACTGGCTCAAATGCATTAAGAAGGAAAGAAATTCCACAAAATATATTTTAAGATGTTAATTGAAATGCATTCCAGGTGGCTACCTCATGAAGCTGGTTAAGAGAATGCCAAGAGTGTGCAAAGCTGTCATCAAGGCAAAGGGTGACTATTTGAAGAATCTCAAATATAAAATATATTTTGAATGTTTAACACTTTTTTGGTTACTACATGATTCCATGTGTGTTATTTCATAGTTTTGATGTCTTCACTATTATTCTACAGTGTAGAAAATAGTAAAAATTAAGAAAAACCTTTGAATGAGTAAGTGTTCCTAAACTTTTGACAGGTAATGTATATATACAGTGGGGAGAACAAGTATTTGATACACTGCCGATTTTGCAGGTTTTCCTACTTACAAAGCATGTAGAGGTCTGTAATTTTTTATCATAGGTACACTTCAACTGTGAGAGACGGAATCTAAAACAAAAATCCAGAAAATCACATTGTTTGATTTTTAAGTAATTAATTTGCATTTTATTGCATGACATAAGTATTTGATCACCTACCAACCAGTAAGAATTCCGGCTCTCACAGACCTGTTCGTTTTTCTTTAAGAAACCCTCCTGTTCTCCACTCAATACCTGTATTAACTGCACCTGTTTGAACTCATTAGCTGTATAAAAGACACCTGTCCACACACTCAATCAAACAGACTCCAACCTCTCCACAATGGCCAAGACCAGAGAGCTGTGTAAGGACATCAGGGATAAAATTGCAGACCTGCACAAGGCTGGGATGGGCTACAGGACAATAGGCAAGCAGCTTGGTGAGAAGGCAACAACTGTTGGCGCAATTATTAGAAAATGGAAGAAGTTCAAGATGACGGTCAATCACCCTTGGTCTGGGGCTCCATGCAAGATCTCACCTCGTGGGGCATCAATGATCATGAGGAAGGTGAGGGATCAGCCCAGAACTACACGGCAGGACCTGGTCAATGACCTGAAGAGAGCTGGGACCACAGTCTCAAAGAAAACCATTAGTAACACACTACGCCATCATGGATTAAAATCCTGCAGCGCACGCAAGGTCCCCCTGCTCAAGCCAGCGCATGTCCAGGCCCATCTGAAGTTTGCCAATGACCATCTGGATGATCCAGAGGAGGAATGGGAGAAGGTCATGTGGTCTGATGAGACAAAAATAGAGCTTTTTGGTCTAAACTCCACTCGCCGTGTTTGGAGGAAGAAGAAGGATGAGTACAACCCCAAGAACACCATCCCAACCGTGAAGCATGGAGGTTGAAACATCATTCTTTGGGGATGCTTTTCTGCAAAGGGGACAGGATGACTGCACCGTATTGAGGGGAGGATGGATGGGGCCATGTATCGCGAGATCTTGGCCAACAACCTCCTTCCCTCAGTAAGAGCATTGAAGATGGGTCGTGGCTGGATCTTCCAGCATGACAACGACCCGAAACACACAGCCAGGGCAACTAAGGAGTGGCTCCGTAAGAAGCATCTCAAGGTCCTGGAGTGGCCTAGCCAGTCTCCAGACCTGAACCCAATAGAAAATCTTTGGAGGGAGCTGAAAGTCTGTATTGCCCAGCGACAGCCCCGAAACCTGAAGGATCTGGAGAAGGTCTGTATGGAGGAGTGGGACAAAATCCCTGCTGCAGTGTGTGCAAACCTGGTCAAGAACTACAGGAAACGTATGATCTCTGTAATTGCAAACAAAGGTTTCTGTACCAAATATTTAAGTTCTGCTTTTCTGATGTATCAAATACTTATGTCATGCAATAAAATGCAAATTAATTACTTAAAAATCATACAATGTGATTTTCTGGATTTTTGTTTTAGATTCCGTCTCTCACAGTTGAAGTGTACCTATGATAAAAATTACAGACCTCTACATGCTTTGTAAGTAGGAAAACCTGCAAAATCGGCAGTGTATCAAATACTTGTTCTCCCCACTGTATATACAGTGCAATTGAAAACTATTCAGATCCTTTGAATTTTTCCACATTTTGTTACGTTATTGTCTTATTCTAAAATGGATTAAATCACTTTTCCACATCAATCTACACACATTATCCCATAACGACAAAGTAAAAAATGGTTTTTAGCCATTTTTGCAAATGTATATAAAAGAAAAAGAAATACTATGTTGACATAAGTATTTAGATCCTTTACTCAGTACCTTTGGCAGCGATTACAGCATTGAGTCTTCTTGGGTATGACACTACAAGCTTGGCACACCTGTATTTGGGGAGTTTCTCCCATTCTTCTCTGCAGATCCTCTCAAGCTCTGTCAGGTTGGATGAGGAGCGTCACTGCACAGCTATTTTCAGGTCTCTCCAGAGATGTTCGATAGGGTTCAAGTCCTGGCTCTGGCTGGGCCACTCAAGGACATTCAGAGACTTGTCCTGAAGCCACTCCTGTGTTGTCTTGGCTGTGTGCTTAGGGTCATTGTCCTGTTGGAAGGTGAACCATCGCCCCAGTCTGAGGTCCTGAGCGCTCTGGAGCAGGTTTTCAACAAGGATCCCTCTGTACTTTGCTACGTTCATCTTTCCCTCGATCCTGACTAGTCTTCGAGTCCCTGCCGCTGAACAAGATCCCCACAGCAGGATGCTGCCACTACCATGCTTCACCGTAGGGACGGTGCCAGGTTTCCTCCAGACGTGATGGTTGGTATTCAGGCCAAAGAGTTCAATCCTGGTTTAATCAGACCAGAGAATCTTGTTTCCCATTGACTGAGAGTCCTTTAGGTGCCTATTGAAAAACTCCAAGCGGGCTGTCATGCGCCTTTTACTGAGGAGTGCCATAAAGGCCTGATTGGTGGAGTGCTGGAGAGATGGTCGTGTTTCTGGAAAGTTCTCCCATCTCCACAGAGGAACTCTGGAGCTCTGTCAGAGCTCTTGGTGGTTCCAAACTTCTTCCATTTAAGAATGATGGAGGCCACTGTGTTCTTGGGGACCTTCAAGGCTGCAACAATTCCTTAGACCTCATGGCTTGGTTTCTGCTCTGACATGCACTGTCAACTGTGGGTTTTTATATTTGTGCCTTTCCAAATCATGTCCAATCAATTGAACTTACCACAGGTGGACTCCAATCAAGTTGTAAAACATCTCAAAGATGATCAATGGAAACAGGATGCACCTGAGCTAAATTTTCGAGTCTCATAACAAAGGGTCTGAATACTTATGTAAATAAGGTATTTCTGTTTTTTATTTGTAACACATTTGCAAAAATGTTTAAGAACCTGTTTTTGCATTGTCATTTTGGTGTATTGTGTGTAGATTGTGAGGGAAAACATTAATTTAATCAATTTTAGAATACGGCTGTAATGTAACAAAATTTGGAAAAAGTCAAGTGGTCTGAATACTTTCCGAATGCACTGTATATCCAGGTATCTCTGCCCTGGCACTTAATCCCATTACATTACACATAAGTCATTGAATAAAAGTGTCTTCTGTAGGGGATGAGATTTGTTAAGAGCCGTGACGCATGGTCTGAATCATAACAAGCATTGCTTGTGGTATGGTTTTGGAAACATAAGGATCTTATCTTTAATATCAGAGAGAAATACTTTTCAAAAAACAAAAGGTTGTTGATACACACCTTTTAATAGGGCTAGGGTTCCCACAAGGTCATATTTCCATGTTACAGCTCTTGTTTACGGAAAACAGACAGAAGACCATGGACTACCTGTACTAGTTAGCCATCTTTGTCTCCGAACACCTGTGTGTAAACGGAAGACCGACGACACAAACCTGTTGTCACTGAAAAATACTGTAGGCTGCAACTGTATACAGTACAGTAAGTGTGTATTTTGCATTTGTGAAATGATTGATGTGATATGAAAGTAGAGGGATTTATGTTGCTAGTACCATTCCGCAATTGAACATCGGGCAATTGAATATTGGGCATACTTGCCTTAAAATGCTTAAGCAGACTGGAAGTGTGACAACAAAAAAGTAATGGTAAACGGCCTGAGTGGGACATCTTCATTGATCCACCATCTTTGATTTTGCTTTAGGACCTAGGCAGAAAGTAAGATGAGAAGCGAGAGGGTTTGCTCAGCCTAAAATCTGTCCAGGATAATAAAACCAAGAAGTGAGGATTTTTTTATGGAAGTCAAAAATGCTACGTGAGTCGTATTTTATCGAATAGAAGTTGTATGCATACCTCACAAGACATGCCACAAGAGGTCTATTCACAGTCCCTAAGTCCAGAACAGACTATGGGAGGCACACAGTACTACATAGAGCAATTACACGGAACTCTATTCCACATCAAGTAGCTCATGCCAGCAGTAAAATTTGATTTTTAAAAATGATTAAAAAACACCATATGGGACAGCGGGGACTGTGAAGCAACACAAACATTGGCACAGACACATGCATACACACACGATAACATACGCACTTTACATACACATGGATTTAGTACTGTATAAATGTTGTATTGGTGGAGTAGGGGCCTGAGGCCGCACAGTGTGTTGTGAAATCTGTGAATGTATTGTAATGTTTTTTAAATTGTATAAACTGCCTTAATTTTGCTAGACCCCAGGAAGAGTAGCTGCTGCCGGGGATCCATAATAAATACAAATGGTTAGGTTGTTAAGACGCACGTGGCATTCCGGCAATAAATAAATAAAAACGACTATATTGGTGTTGTGCCACTTGTTGACAAGCAAAACTACCCTCTCATTTGCTAGAAAGGTCCCGCCTGATCTTGCCTGCCTTCTATTTTTGAGGACATGTATTTCCATCGTTAGAGCGGTCATTCGACTATCTCTAGATTTTCTTTCACCAAGTTGATGATTCACCGAGCGCTTCTCCACGGCCCACTGTGATTGGCTACAGGTAGGCCTACATGTTCACTTGAACCCAGTATGGTGTTTGAAACGGTGGCATGACCAAAACTGGATACAGTTTGTGAAGTTGCTAGTTACATTTTATTTGTAGCAATAGTAGAGTAGCATTGCAGCAAAATTGATTATAGCCTACATGTAAACGACAAGGAAGAGGCGCTTTCACCGCTGAGAGGGCAATGGTGATTTCTGACTGGTAGAGTAGACGTAGCCTATCACGTCAAGCCTACCTGAATTCATTGCAAATGTTTTAAACCAACTGCACAAGGTAAGCTTGTTTCATGACTAACGTTAGATAGATAAAAGTATCACTTTTGCAGGATTGTAATCCAATTCGCAGTGGTAGTTTATAACATTGCGTTAGTTCATAGCCAATGAACTCAAACCTCAGCCTCTGAGGTCGAGAATACATAGTCACTGAATATGGCCCATAGACAATGCAGTCATACAACATTCAACTAACCTTTACTTGCCGGTACTTTCTTCAGAAAGCTGCGGTGTATTATACACATCTGTCTCCAGTTGCAGGTGGAACGCCCAAAAAAAGAAAATATCCAGGAAAATCTTAAATCCACTTTTTGTATTAAGAGAGATGCGTCTTGCATGTGTGTAGATCTTTGTTTGGGTCGCGTGGCAGCGGCGTTGTCACTTAACTGAATAGTTGATGGAAACGTGAAATGTCTCCTAACTAAAATGTATCCTCACTCTGTGCAAAAATTGCTTTTAATATCTTTCTGATGAATATTACCTCATTATTGGGTTTCTACCTGCAACTAAAACAGGAGTTTATAAGACAATGCGGACTCCCGAATCGAGATTTAATAAAGTATCGCCAAGTAGTCTGAAGGAATGGCAAAACATTTGCTGATTAGGCAAATCATTAAACAGCACCATCATATCAATGGCTATTCGCAAGCTTTAACATGTAATGTTGGGTATAGTTTATTGGCTAGTTAGTGTACATTGTTTTTTGTTTCACAATGAACTTTCAGAAAAAACTGAAACCTGAAAAAGACACAATTATGTGTCTTGTGTTGCTCAGTTGCAACACCAGGGTTGTGGGTTCGATTCCAACGGGGGACCAGTATGCTAATGTATGCGCTCACCACTGTAAGTTGCACTGGATAAAATCGTCTGCTAAATTGCCCTTGTCTGGCATATTAGAAAATAAAGGACAACATGTGTGTAACACTGAGTAAGTAATGACCCTATCTGTAGCGTTTCAGTTCTGAAGTTCATGTTAGTAAAGTGGGACAAGTTTAGTGCATTAAGAATGGGCTTTAAAGTGATACTTCGGGATTTTGGCAATGAGGCCCTTTATTTACTTCCCCAGAGTCAGATGAACTTGTGGATACTAGCATTTTTAAATACTTTCTTAACTCTATTTCTGTCAGATATCAGATGCGTGCCTATGCCTCACCTCAAGACAAGGCTATCCAATAAAATAGGTAAAGTACAAGAAATTTGGATATTATGGAGACCTCAAACTCATTTAGCATTTCAGAAGAAAACCCCCCATAGCATTTCAGGATAAGGCTATACATGATCATCTTTGCTTTTCCAAATGATTGCATGATGGATTGTACAAATGCTAAAGCATACCCATGATTATACACATCGGGCAAGTAGGTCAGAGAAGACCTTTTGACAACTTAAATAGTGATATTATACGGCAGACAACCAAATACATGTGATGGTTGGCTGAACAAGAGTAACTTGGGGGTTGATCTATCAGCTGATGAAATTGATGCAATGTTTGCTCTGGCCATGCACTTAGCCTACGGTTGCTTAATGTTTCACATGCAAATTCGGCAATAAAGATACTGTATACATTTCACAAGAGAATGTGTATCCTGTCAAACATTGTTTGAAGCAACTGGACGAATGACAACTTTCTGGTATCTTTGTTTTTTCCCCTCAGTCTATTCAGCCTCTTTCCTCACAAGTCCACCATGCCGATTGAATTGGCCATGCCGCTCTACCTGTCAAACGACGACTTCTGCTACACGAGGTCCCCGAAATCACTACAACCACTACGACCCTGTCTGAAGCCCTGCATGCGGTTCAAACCCTCTGCCCCTCCTATGCAGACTGAACCAGATTTGCTTCATGAGAAGAATGGGAAACCTAAAAGGCGAGTGTCCTTCGCCGACCACAAGGGCCTGGCCCTCACCAAGGTGAAGTTTTTTTCTCATTTTGACACTATTGACATCCCGCTCAACATCACAGCGCTGTTCAGCTCTTCGCTCAAGTTACCATATGAGGAGGACAGACTGGTAATGGGCTTCACCCAGCCCTCCTCTGATTATCTGCTGTTCCGTCAGCGTCTGGAGACTGAGCTTGTCTGCCTAGAGCACTGCATGCTGAAAGAGAAGGCACTGTCTGGAACCGTGAAGGTCAAAAACCTGTCCTTTGAGAAGTCTGTCAAGGTGCGTGTAACCTTTGACACTTGGAAAAGCTACATGGACTTGGAGTGCCAGTACTTGAAGGACAACTACACAGGCTCGAACTATGACACCTTCGCCTTCGAGGTTTCCCTTCCAGCTGAGCTGAGGCCGCACAAGCACATAGAGTTTGCCATCTGCTACGAAGTCAATGGCCAGACATACTGGGACGGTAACCAGGGCCGAAACTACAGGATCATCTGGTCTGCTTTGAAGATGGACGGCCAGGGCAGCTTCAGCAGTAACCAGCAGAGACACTCGTTTGATCTTGGAATTCAATTCGACTTCTATGGAAGTCCCAGATGCTCCCATGGGATGTTCCCAGAGTGGCCAAGTTATGCAGGATATGAGGATATTAGACCTTACTACTGAAAAGCCGTCATCCTTAGAGTAAAATGTTTTTTTTGTTCAGAGAAAGTGCTGTTCCCGAAAATGAGTGATTTTTCAGGCCAGGCCCGTCCAGCCATGCTCGGGGGAACAAAAGCAATAAGAAAAATTTATACGTTTTGGGATGGGGGTTGTATACTCTGTGGATTATTAGAATATTCAGATGTGACATTTACTGATTGCATAGCAGGTTTAATTAACAGGCATATCCCAGTGTAGATGTTGACTGAACCAAGAGGAAAACATAATTAATATCTAGCTTTTGTACTTGATCTACAGTGGGTTCTGGAATTATTGGATCCCTTGATAAAGATTAGTAAAAAACGAACAATTCAAACTGGTCTCTATTCTATGGTCAAAAAATGTAGAAATTATTATATTTTATACTAATACAATTGCTGAGACAAAGATTTTGTTAAACAAGTCATTTAAAAAAATCTCAAAGATGAGGTCAAAAAGATTGGACCCCATGTTTTCAATAAGCCAGCAGCCTTCCTGTGCGAGGATAATGACAATTGATCCTTTTTCAAAAATGTTTTATTAGATCGGAGAACATGTTGGAAGGGATCTTAGTTATTGTCTTGCTGGAAGATTCACTTGCGGCCAAGTTTCAGCCTCCTGGCAGAGGCAACCAGGTTTTTGGCTAAAATGTCCCGGTCATGGGTAAATTTCATGATGCCATTGACCTTAACAAGGGCGCCAGGACCGAAATAGCCTCATAACATCAAAGATGCACCACTATATTTTACAGTAGGGATTAGGTATTTTCTGCATATGCGTTCTTTTGAAGGCTAAACCCATCATTGGTGTACATGGTCAAAGAGCTCTATTTTCATGTCATATGACCATAGCACCGCCTGAAGTTTGCTAAACGGCAATGGCACTTGGATTGGAACCGGTGCTATTGTCATAAGACATGAAAATAGTGGTCTTTGGCCACACACACCAATGGTGGGTTTAGCTTTGGAAAGAACAATGCCCACGCAGAAAATACCTCATCCCTACTGTGAATTGTGTCGTTATCCTCAAAAAGGGAGGGTGCTGGACTATTGAAAACAGAGGATCCAATAATTTTGGCCCTTTATCTTTTTGAGATTGTTTAACAAGTAATAGATAAAATATACAATTCATGCAATATAGCTCAGTATTTATTTTATACAGTGTATTTTGCCCATCTTTGTCAAGGGATCCAGTAATTCTGGACCCCACTGTATGTGTTGGGATAAGCCATTGTTGACTCAACAGGAAATTACACTAACTGGTAAAACTATGTACACTGTTATGTGTGATGCAGGTCAAAATAATTGGAAGAGCAATGTTTATGATGAAACTTTCAATGATTTTTAACAAATAGATTTGGAATCAAAATGTCTATGTACTTTCACATCACATTTCCTGTACTGAGTTCTTTAAGTTGATTTATGTTAAGTGATATGACTTCAGAATAGACATAGGTATTTTTAAGTCACTTCAGGATTTGCACCATGTTTGTACTGAGCTCATTCTGGTATGTGGGTGTTTGAGTTCAAATCCTTTAATTTTTAAAGGGGTGGGAATGGCAGGAATTTACTTGGGACGGGAACCTTAGAAATACACATTTCTGTCTGCTCCTGATGATGATTTAAAATGTTTTACAGTGTTCACTATGCTGCTCTATGTAAATAAGAGTCATTGGATATGTTTTTAAAGGAACAAGTATGAAGGATGGATTTTTGTATGTCAGAATTAAATATGTTTTGCAAGAATATTACATATTTTGTTTATTTAAACTCCTCATTGAAACCTTCAGTACAGAAGTGGTATTATTACTGTGGGTGATATGAAACGAGCCTTTTTATGTCAATTCAGTGAATGATAGGAGAGCTAAGCAAAGGTTTGTTTGACTTATCAATCCCATGACCTCGTCACTATGAACTATGATACTCAAACAGATGTCTATAGAAGTGACTGATGAAGCCTGTTCAACGCATAGCAACCTGTACAAAGGTCTGCCAGCTGAACTATATTCAGCAAGACCCTTAGACACCATTCACCAAGCCATACATTAACAGATAAGACTGTTTACTGTGGAGTTCACTACTATATCAAACACACGAAAAACAAAAATGAACTGAGTGAGGGGGAATAAATCTTTCTTGGTCACTAAGAACAATTTGCTGCCTTTTATAAAGGGTCTTATAAGAGGTGGCAATTTTAGCATGTAAATCTTGGTGGGGCAAACAAAAAATATAAGGGATTTGAAATGATTTATACTTTAACCTCTACTTTTGATACTTAAGTATATTTTAGCAATTACATTTACTTTTAGACTTTCTCAAGTAGTATTTTGCTGGGTGACTTTCACTTTTACTTGAGTAACTTTCTATTAAGGTATCTATACTTTTACTCAAGTATGGCAATTGGGTACTTTATCCATCACTGACAAACGGTGCCCACAAACTGTTAGGGCCTACATGAAGCTTTCCCAACTGCGGAGTACCAACATCAGTCCCAATGCCTTACCACTGCTACACCTGGCAATCAGCGGAGCCTTGTGTGGAAGCGAAACAGTTCATTCAGCCTCATTTACTGCCTTTAAAAAAAAATCATAGCTGACATGGCTGACTTGCTTAAACAAATGTGTTTTCTACTGACAATTGAGATGTACAAAATATGGCATAAGGGGACGACAAGCGGAAAAGAGGCAAATACGTAATTTTAAGACATTAATGAGCGAGCTAGGTTGGAGGTAGCCATAACTATTTGTTCACCACTTTTGAAATGTACAGTGACAAAATTCAGAACATGGGCCATTCTTCCAGTGTTCTGTAAGACCAAGTCAGAACCGTAGCATAGATAATGGGGGCATATAAGCAGACAATGAAAGCTCTTACAATATTCAATGATTACATTTCTCTAAAACTTGAACCCGATCGAACATGTCTGGAGAGACCTGAAAATAGCTGTGCAGCTACGCTCCCCATCCAACCTGATGGAGCTTGAGAGGATCTGCAGAGAAGAATGGGAGAAACTCCCCAAATACAGGTGTGCCAAGCTTGTAGCATCATACCCAAGAAGATTCGAGGCTGTAATCGATGCCAAAGGTGCTTAAACAAAGTACTGATTAAAGGGTCTGAATACTTACTACCGTTCAAAAGTTTGGGCTCACTTCGAAATGTTTTTGTAAGAAAAGCTTTTTTTTGTCCATTAAAATAGCATCAAATTGATCAGAAATAGTGAAGACATTGTTAATGTTGTAAATTTCTATTGTAGCTGCATAGAAAAAGCCATATCTCAGACTGGCCAATAAAAATAAAATATTCAGATGGGCAAAAGAACCCAGACACTGGACAGAAGAACTCTGCCTAGAAGGCCAGCATCCCGCAGTCGCCTCTTCACTGTTGACGTTGAGACAGGGGCGAAAATCTGATATCAACCTTGGAGGGGACAATTACATTAAATTTTCTCAAGAGCAATTCCTGAGGGGGACACCAAAAGTAGTGCTGTAACACATAGCATACGTTGTTATATGTTAAATGTATATTGAGGAACCATAATTCCTACAACTGGATAATTGATAGGTACAGTAGTTAACTGAAGGGTTTTCCCAACTTGTTCAAATGTTTAAATCATTATAATTCTACTACTAATAATAGTTATAGCAGTGCTCCTTACCAGTCCAGTATGTATGCAGGTATTTGTACTTACAACCAGCAATATCAAGAAAGGTCAGTAGGTGACAATGGTACTGTACACTGTATGGGTGTAGTTTTCATAAATACAATGAACATGGTGTGATCACATCTAAAAGAATCTCCATTGAGAACCATCACAAAGTTGGTCTCCGTATTGAATTGACCTTTTAATTTTACTTTTTCTGATACATTTATATAGTCATTAAATATGTGCACCTGGCCTGAGTCTAATACAATATCTTTGCAAGAACAAAAAGCTTAAAATAAGTACAGTTCTAAAAGCAAAATAACTACTTCAATGAAAAACCCAAATAAATCAAACAAAATATCCTTCAGTCAGTGTCTCAACTCTTCAAACAGCAGCTATGGACAAGTATGTCGCACAAAGTATGCAATTTTAAATAAAATAACATGAAATAAATCATTTGTAAGTGTACTGAAAACTACTAAACAAAAGAACAAATATCAATTACACCAGGGGTTCTCAAACAGGGGTCCATGGACTAATTGCAAGGGGTCCGTGAAATAAAAAAGTGTAATGAATGTAGTCAGTACCACAAGGTTTCCAGTAAGTTTACATATAATATAGAGGGGGTGGAGGTCCCTGAGGACCGCTCAAAACCTTGCCTGCCTTGCCTCAAAATATGCAGGGGTTCCAGTACCCCAAAAAGGTTGAGAACCACTGCTATACACACTACTGAACAAAAGAACCGAGCATATGTTTGCGGGTTTCCTCAACAACACATCAGTTGCCACTTTCGCAATGCCCTCGCCTGTTGTCTCAGACACCCTGTATAGCCCAATAAACTCCTTGTGAGGGACATGGTCATGGTCAACATAACGCAGACAGACATTCTCCTGTTCAGCACCAGAGACATCTTGAGTACCATCAACAATTAATGAAAATTGTACAATCGGAAGAGACCTAATCTCAGCTGCAATGCCTCGATTGACTATTGGCCATGATGTTCAGAATTTCATTCTGTGCTTTGGGGCCTGTGTACAATTGTGGTACGCTCTGTTAACCACTTCAGTAAAATGGGATCATCCTCTTCTGCCCTAAGTTTCAAAATCTGGTATAAATTCCCACTGTCATCCGTGTGGCCTCTAAAGGCTTGTCCCTGTCTTACTACATGCCGCACCGAACTAACAATTTTCATCAAGCAATGCCTTGCGTCATCCTGCTGTTTACCCCACGCGCTGGATAACTGGACACTGATTGGATTTAGCTGGTGTGCTGTTACAATTACAAAGTGGCGGTGGGTTTGGCAGTTTTGATGTGCTGTGAATTTTTCAATGGCTTTTCTCCAGTTCCTAAATCCTGCACTAATGAAGGCAGCATCTGCTCTTTGGCCAAAAGATGGCTGGCTTGAAAACCCTTGGCTACAGTGAAAACACAACACTCCTTTTATTGATGGATTATAATGTAGCCAGGGGAAATCGCGAAACCATCTCTCTTGAAACGTCAACACTCTGTTGGCAAGAGTTTGCGGTTCTATAAATTGTGGGTGTGGCTGATATGGTTTTGTGCCATCACTGAGGTAACTGGACAATGCTGTGCCACTGTCCCCTATACTGGTGCTGCTGGCAACAAGGGTGACACTTGGTCCTGCCGTGGCTGTGACACTGTCCTCTGAAGTCTCTCTCCCTGGCTCTTTCCCTTTCACCACCCTAACTGACTCACAGTCTGTCTCCTAGAAAATAAATAAGGTGTTTGCCGTACTCCTAACTACCGGTACCCAAAACTACACAATTAATCACAACAGCAATACCATTGCCGTAAACAAATCTTAGTTTAGTCACCAGTTTAAGTTGAGAGTGGGGGTATCCATGGCATTTTCCAATTATGTCCCTATTTTACAAGTCAAAAAAATTGAGAACCTTTCATAATGTTGCCAAACAAAGACTCAACAAACTTACCTGAGACTCCCTGTCTCTGCCAATCTGTCCCTGCATATCTGTCCCCAGCTCTGCTGTCTGTGTGCCATCTGTTGCCTGCTCTGCCTAATGACATCATTGTGAAACATTTCCATTAGCATTTCACTTCTTTCTTATGAACATTTTATCAACTAGTCTTTGAGATTAGGCTACTAGAGTTCTTACTATGCGTTTTGGTGTACTGACAAATACTCTGATGTCCGTCTTCTTACTTTTTTCTGCCATTTTTCTACCTGGCTGGCTGGCCTAGCTGCACACACACACATTTACACAACACATGCTGCAACCTTTTGTAATTTTAATAGTTTGTTTCATATTGGCTGGCTTCCAACAATAGCTGAATTTGGAAAGCTAGCGAGCACCAATTCCGTTTCTGTGTGTTTGCTATAATCTTTGCTACCTGGTTAAATAAAGGTGAAATAAAATAAAAAATAAAAAGTTCACTAGCGACAATTTATCTTTTGCAACGAGACCATTATATATATTTAAGACAATGGTAGAAGAGAGTGTAGTTCTGTTCTGTTCAGTTTGGACTGATCTTGGAATAAACTGACGATAGCAAAGATTCCATCTTTGACGACGCCACATAAATGGAATAGGTACTAGCTAGCTTGATAGTTAATGTTTGCTTTAGTTTGCGCGCTAGCTCTGCAAATTCAGCTAGTGTGTGAACCCTGCCAACGTAAAAATAAATAAATAACATTGCTATGGACCTGCTATGGATTGACTGGATTAACCTCACGTCAGTTACGTACATGTCCCTTTCGGACAGTATTTACGAACCCTCTATTACCTTGCCAGCTAAAGAACTGGCAGTGGATCAAACCATTGTGAGGCAAAGGGCGGGGGGGGTCGCAATCTTTTGAAACTTAAAAACGCGCTATTAAGTGTCTATAATCAGCACAAGTGCTTTCATTGCGTATTATTAATATTATTGAAATTACATAGTTATGTTTACAGTGATATATTGGGGGGGACAAATCATATTTTTCCCAAGATGGGGGGGTCGTGTCCCCCCCGTCCCCCCTGGGATTTCCGCCTATGCGTTGAGACTGGTGTTTTGCGGGTACTATTTAATGAAGCTGCCAGTTGAGGACTTGTGAGGTGTCTGTTTCTCAAACTAGACACTCTACTGTACTTGTCCTCTTGCTCAGTTGTGCACCGGGGCCTCCCACTCCTCTTTCTATTCTGGTTAGAGCCAGTTTACGTTGTTCTGTGAAAGGAGTAGTACACAGATCTAGTACACAGATCTCGTACACAGCTTTGCACGATATCTTCAATTTGCTTTTCTTTCAAAAACAAGGACATTTCTAAGTGTATGTAAATGTGATATTTCCATTTTTAATTTTGTATACATTTGCAAACATTAAAAAAAACTGTTTTTGCTTTGTCATTATGGGGTGTTGTGTGTACATTGAGGAAGAAAAAAACGATTTAATACATTTTAGAATAAGGCTGTAATGTAACAAAATGTGGGAAAAGTCAAGGGGTCTGAATCCTTTCCGAATACACTGTATGTACAGTACCAGTCAAACGTTTGGACACACCTACTCATTCAAGGGTTTATTTTTTATTTTTTACTATTTTCTACATTGTAGAATAATAGTGAAGACGTCAAAACTATTAAATAACACATATGGAATCATGTAGTAACCAAAAAAGTGTTAAACAAATCAAAATATATTTTAGATTATTGAAAGTAGCCACCCTTTGCCTTGATGACAGCTTTGCACACTCTTTGCTTTCTCTCAACCAGCTTCATGAGGTAGTCACTTGGAATGCATTTCAATTAACAGGTGTGCCTTATTAAAAGTTCATTTTTAATGCGTTTGAGCCAATCAGTTGTGTTGTGACAAGGTTGGGGTGGTATACAGAAGATAGCCCTATATGGTAAATGACCAAGTCCATATTATGACAAGAATGAGTAGATGTGTCCAAACCTTTGACTAGTACTGTATGTGGAACAACCCCTTACAAGTATGTTTAGTTATTCATTTAATTTGAGAATAATTCACATCCCACTGTTAAATCAACTTTCCATGCACAGTGTAAGCACCAGTATTTCTGCCTGAGTTGTGCTGTGACCAATGTACTGTAGCTTCACCATTATTGTATACTGAAGAACAATATCAACGCAACATACAACAATTTCAAAGATTTTACTGAGTTACAGTTCATTTAAGGAAATCAGTCAATTGAAGTAAATTCATTAAACCCTAATCTATGGATTTCACATGACTGGGAATACAGATATGCATTTGTTGGTCACAGATACCAACAAAAAAAGAGGTAGGGGTGTGGATCAGAAAACCAGTCAATATCTGGTGTGACCACCATTTGCCTCATACATTGCGACACATTTCCATAGCATAGAGTTGATCAGGCTGTTGATTGTGGCCTGTGGAATGTTGTCCCACTCCTCTTCAATGGCTGTGCGAAGTTACTGGATATTGGCAGGAACTTGAACACGCTGTTGTACACGTCGATCCAGAGCATCCCAAACATGCTCAATGGATGACATGTTACATTTACATTTACATTTAAGTCATTTAGCAGACGCTCTTATCCAGAGCGACTTACAAATTGGTGCATTCACCTTCTGATATCCAGTGGAACAACCACTTTACAATAGTGCATCTAACTCTTTTAAGGGGGGGGGGGGGGGGGTTAGAAGGATTACTTTATCCTATCCTAGGTATTCCTTAAAGAGGTGGGGTTTCAGGTGTCTCCGGAAGGTGGTGATTGACTCCGCTGACCTGGCGTCGTGAGGGAGTTTGTTCCACCATTGGGGTGCCAGAGCAGCGAACAGTTTTGACTGGGCTGAGCGGGAACTGTACTTCCTCAGAGGTAGGGAGGCGAGCAGGCCAGAGGTGGATGAACGCAGTGCCCTTGTTTGGGTGTAGGGCCTGATCAGAGCCTGAAGGTACGGAGGTGCCGTTCCCCTCACAGCTCCGTAGGCAAGCACCATGGTCTTGTAGCGGATGCGAGCTTCAACTGGAAGCCAGTGGAGAGAGCGGAGGAGCGGGGTGACGTGAGAGAACTTGGGAAGGTTGAACACCAGACGGGCTGCGGCGTTCTGGATGAGTTGTAGGGGTTTAATAGCACAGGCAGGGAGCCCAGCCAACAGCGAGTTGCAGTAATCCAGACGGGAGATGACAAGTGCCTGGATTAGGACCTGCGCCGCTTCCTGTGTGAGGCAGGGTCGTACTCTGCGAATATTGTAGAGCATGAACCTACAGGAACGGGTCACCGCCTTGATGTGAGTTGAGAACGACAGGCTGTTGTCCAGGATCACGCCAAGGTTCTTAGCACTCTGGGAGGAGGACACAATGGAGTTGTCAACCGTGATGGCGAGATCATGGAACGGGCAGTCCTTCCCCGGGAGGAAGAACAGCTCCGTCTTGCCGAGGTTCAGCTTGAGGTGGTGATCCGTCATCCACACTGATATGTCTGCCAGACATGCAGAGATGCGATTCGCCACCTGGTTATCAGAGGGGGGAAAGGAGAAGATTAATTGTGTGTCGTCTGCATAGCAATGATAGGAGAGACCATGTGAGGATATGACAGAGCCAAGTGACTTGGTGTATAGCGAGAATAGGAGAGGGCCTAGAACAGAGCCCTGGGGGACACCAGTGGTGAGAGCACGTGGTGCGGAGACAGATTCTCGCCACGCCACCTGGTAGGAGCGACCTGTCAGGTAGGACGCAATCCAAGCGTGGGCCGCGCCGGAGATGCCCAGCTCGGAGAGGGTGGAGAGGAGGATCTGATGGTTCACAGTATCAAAGGCAGCCGATAGGTCTAGAAGGATGAGAGCAGAGGAGAGAGAGTTAGCTTTAGCAGTGCGGAGCGCCTCCGTGACACAGAGAAGAGCAGTCTCAGTTGAATGACTAGTCTTGAAACCTGACTGATTTGGATCAAGAAGGTCATTCTGAGAGAGATAGCAGGAGAGCTGGCCAAGGACGGCACGTTCAAGAGTTTTGGAGAGAAAAGAAAGAGGTGATACTGGTCTGTAGTTGTTGACATCGGAGGGATCGAGTGTAGGTTTTTTCAGAAGGGGTGCAACTCTCGCTCTCTTGAAGACGGAAGGGACGTAGCCAGCGGTCAAGGATGAGTTGATGAGCGAGGTGAGGTAAGGGAGAAGGTCTCCGGAAATGGTCTGGAGAAGAGAGGAGGGGATAGGGTCAAGCGGGCAGGTTGTTGGGCGGCCGGCCGTCACAAGACGCGAGATTTCATCTGGAGAGAGAGGGGAGAAAGAGGTCAAAGCACAGGGTAGGGCAGTGTGAGCAGAACCAGCTGTGTCGTTTGACTTAGCAAACGAGGATCGGATGTCGTCGACCTTCTTTTCAAAATGGTTGACGAAGTCATCCGCAGAGAGGGAGGAGGAGGGGGAGGAGGATTCAGGAGGGAGGAGAAGGTGGCAAAGAGCTTCCTAGGGTTAGAGGCAGATGCTTGGAATTTAGAGTGGTAGAAAGTGGCTTTAGCAGCAGAGACAGAAGAGGAGAATGTAGAGAGGAGGGAGTGAAAGGATGCCAGGTCCGCAGGGAGGCGAGTTTTCCTCCATTTCCGCTCGGCTGCCCGGAGCCCTGTTCTGTGAGCTCGCAGTGAGTCGTCGAGCCACGGAGCAGGAGGGGAGGACCGAGCCGGCCTGGAGGATAGGGGACATAGAGAGTCAAAGGATGCAGAAAGGGAGGAGAGGAGGGTTGAGGAGGCAGAATCAGGAGATAGGTTGGAGAAGGTTTGAGCAGAGGGAAGAGATGATAGGATGGAAGAGGAGAGAGTAGCGGGGGAGAGAGAGCGAAGATTGGGACGGCGCGATACCATCCGAGTAGGGGCAGTGTGGGAAGTGTTGGATGAGAGCGAGAGGGAAAAGGATACAAGGTAGTGGTCGGAGACTTGGAGGGGAGTTGCAATGAGATTAGTGTCTGGTGAGTATGCAGGCCATGGAGGAACTCTGGTATTTTCAGCTTCCAGAAAATGTGTACAGAACCTTCCGACATGGGGCTGTGCATTATCATGCTGAAACATGAGTTGATGACAGCAGATGAATGGCACGACAATGGTTCTCAGGATCTCGTCACGGTATCTCAGTGCATTCAAATTGCCATCGGTAAAATTAAATTGTGTTCATTGTCTAGTTTATGCCTGCCCATACCATAATCCCACAACCACCATAGGGCACTTTGTTCACAACGTTGACATCAGAAAATCTCTGGCTCACACAACGCCATACATGTGGTCTGCGGTTGTGAGGCCGGTTGGACGTACTGCCAAATTCTCTATAATTATGTTGGGTATGGTATGGTAGAGAAATTAACATTAAATTCTCTGGTAACAGCTCTGGTGGACATTCCTGCAGTCAGCATGCAAATTGCTCATCCCTCAAAACTTGAGACATTGTGTTGTGTGACAAAACTGCACATTTTAGAGCTGCACCTGTGTAATGATCATCCTGTTTAATCAGCTTCTTGATATGCCACACCTGTCAGGTGGATGGATTATCTTGGCAAAGGGATGTAAACAAATTTGTTTACATTTGAGAGAAATAAGCTTTTGTGCTTGTGGAAAATGTCTAGTATATTTTATTTCAGCTCATTAAACATGGGACCAACACTTTATATTTTGCGTTTATATTTTTGTTTCGTAAATTAGATTGGTTGTTTATTACTTTCTAGTGACTCCTTGCTTAGATTCAACTAAAAAGAGGAGTCTGGCAGTCGATTTACTGGTGTAATGGTCTTCCCTGTCAGCAAGTGGCGCTAATGTATTTTAGGCGTCAAGTTTAACCGGAACTGCAACCGGAGATTACGTTTGATTGTTTATATTTTCCCAAAATGTTACGTTTTAGTTTGCTTGCCAGCTAGCTATCCAAATGTATATGTAAAATGTTTATTGTCTGAATAAGGTTGGAAAGATATGATTAAAGGGAAGTGTCTAATATCATGTAACGTTAACGTTGTTCCGCGACAAACTTCGGATAAATATTTTTTTTAAGCGCTGACCACTGGCACGGACACGCGGGAAGAACGCGCGGAAACAGGACATGACAGGAGGATTGTTTGCTACGAGAGACATCTACCAGTTAGCTAGCAAGTAGCACGCAAACATTTTATTTCCAGTCAACATACTTGGATTAGTTGGTTGAGACAATCCTATCCCTCAATAATGGAGGAATACAAGGAGAATATTCAAGACAAGGGTGACAATGTGAAATTGTCTTCTAAACCCGAGGAAGATGACAAGGTGAATAACTTACTGTACAGCTAATGTTAACTCTGCTACATTAGGAATAACAGCCAGATGATATTTTAAACGAGTTACCTACTTGTGAGACTAACGCTATATTCCTTTCTCTATTTCAAGTCTTGCAACAAGGTGTGTAGTAACATTGGTGAACCTGTCCCTCAAGTATCTTCTACTCGTGGCGAGTTCAGTGATCCTGTTTACAAAGAGATTGCTCTTGCAAATGGACAGATCAACCGCATGAACAAGGATGAGCTTCGGTCTAAACTGTCAGAGTGTAAGCTTGACACAAGGTATGTAGGAACACTTGTTTCAGCAGGAGATTGCTACAAACGTAATCCATTGGGGTTCAGGATTTCTATGTTAGGAAATCCCAGAGCTGCTTGACATGTCACTGGAAAAATATCTATCACTGAACATGATCCCAAGTGTGTGTCTCTCTCACTGTGTGTAGAGGTGTGAAGGATGTGATGAAGAAGCGGCTGAAGAACTACTACAAGAAGCAGAAGCTGTCTTTGATGCAGTCTGTGACAGAGGGTGCACCAACTGATGCCTACTACGATTTCATCTGTGTGGTGGACTTTGAGGCAACGTGTGAACAGGACAACCCCCTTGACTTCACGCATGAAATCATTGAGTTCCCAATGGTCCTGTTCAACACCCACACTTTAGACATTGTGAGTAAGTGAGGAGGGGACATTGTTAGAATCATTGCATTGTAAGGCTTGTGTGTACTATCAGATGTATGGCCCTTTTGAGTTCACATTAGTAGTTGATGCAAATAATACAACTTAAACACACACAAATGTTTTGTTATCATGAATGACACTGGATTTCATTGTAGGAGGACAGCTTTCAGGAATATGTCAGGCCAGAAGTCAACACACAGCTGTCAGAGTTCTGCATAAAGTTGACAGGGATAACACAGGTGAGACACCAGACAGATGTTGTCTAAATCAATTTTGAAGGACTAGAATACTATGATCCACAATACTTCACACATTGTAATGTTAATATAAGAGTTTTCTAACTGTGCTTTTTTTGGGCCAGAAAATGGTGGATGAAGCAGACACATTCCCCAATGTTCTTAAGCGGGTGGTGCTTTGGCTTCAGGAGAAAGAGCTTGGCACAAAATACAAATATGCCATTCTTACAGATGGGTACGTACGTGTTGTCAGAGGGTACTAACACTGCTTTTGTGTATCAATGATAACTAGCGAGATATTACATGTTCTCATTAGTACAACTATGTGCTTTGTTATTTCCACAGATCTTGGGACATGAGCAAGTTCATGAACACCCAGTGCCGTTTAAGTCGGCTCAGATATCCACAGTTTGCAAAGAAGTGGATCAACATCAAGAAATTCTATGGAAACTTCTATAAGGTTGTGATAATAAAATTATCAGAAATATCTCTAAATGTAGAGACATGTTAGACACGATCTGTTGAGTAGAACAATAGAACTAGAATCCTCACTTTCTTTTTCACAGGTCCCTCGTACCCAGACCAAGCTGAGCAGCATGCTAGAGAAGCTGGGACTTCAATACGAGGGCCGCCCTCACTCTGGCCTGGATGACTCGCGCAACATTGCTCGCATTGCGCTGCGCATGCTGCAGGATGGCTGCCAACTGCGCATCAACGAGCGCATGCACGAAGGACAGCTGCGGACTGTGCCCAGCTCTGCCCCTGTGGAAGGAGCCCCACCCCCACATACTCCTCGCAGCAGAGACTAGCCCCCCACCTCGACTTTAGCTCCACATCCCCTGGCTCTGACTTCCACATTGGGGCCTTCAAGCAGGCATCCCGTGTCTGTTTTACTCCCATGACTTGAAGATAATACATAGCATTTTCCCCACTCAATCTGAGTCTACTTTTTGTCCCAAATTGTGGGACTCTGTGGATAGTTTTTTAATTTTATTAGTAGTGCCACTTACCACAATAAAAATGTTGTTTCTGCCTTTTGACTACTTCTGTAGATTTCCACAGTAGCACTCAGACATTGTTTGCTACGAGTTTCTTTAAAGAATAATTGTTATTTCGCTGGGCTTTTGTATTTCATATTGTCTGAAAACAAAACAACCTTGCTGACCCTCAAATTTACTGTGTCTGTTAGAGGCCTGACTTCAGTTTTTTATTTTTTATTTTACAGAGCATGGCCTTTGTACTTATTTAACTTGGGTCCACTCTAAAACAGGTTCAAGAAAATTGAGGATATGTTTGGTGTAAGCAATGCACAAACTCGTGGGCTAAGAATGTATGAGCTATTGTCTTAAACCAATTCTCGTTTAATACTAATAAATATTTCCTTCGTTTTAGCTTGTTTTCTTTACTTTCTGGGGGGATGAATATTTTAAATGGCTTTTGTGGGAAAAATACCCAATTGTCATACTTAAGAAAAGTAAAGATACATTTTTAATAGAAAATGACTCAAGTGAAAGTCACCCAGTGAAATACTACTTGAGTGAAAGAATTTCGTTTTAAATATACTTAAGCATAAAAGTAAATGTAATTGCTAACATACTTAAGTAGTTAAAAGTACAAATCATTTCAAATGTCTTATATTAAGCAAACCAGATGGCACCATTTCATTTTTTTCTTTTTATTTATGGATAGTCGGGCACACCAACACTCAGACATCTTTTTAAAACGAGCGTTTGTGTTTAATGAGTCCGCCAGATCAGAGGCAATAGGGATGACCAGGGATGTTCTCTTGATAAGTGTGTGAATTGGACCATTTTCTTGTCCTGCCAAGCATTCAAAATGTAACGAGTACATTTGGGTGTCAGGGAAAATGTATGGAGTAAAAAGTGCATCATTTTCTTTAGGAATTTAGTGAAGTAAAAGTTGTTAAAAATATAAATAGTAAAGTACAGATACTCCCAAAACGACTTATGCTGTACTTTAAAGTATTTTTACTTAAGTACTTTACACCACTGGTCCTTAACATGTATCGTTTATCTCGGTTTTTGTTTGTGCTGCGTTTTTTAATCAGTTTGAACTTCATGGACTCATGACTGTTCAATGTACAGTTCCAATGCCAAAAGAGGGAGAAGGACAATTGCAATACAAACTACCATCGCATTTGCATAAAATATAATTTACAAATGGTACAACATCTAACATTCCTAACATTTCTGTGCATCATGGTATCGGTTTCACGAGAAAAGCATTATGCCCTTTTTATGTTGTGTACAAATCCAATCAAATTTCAACTTTGGGCTCCCGAGTGGTGCAGCGGTCTAAGGCACGAGAATGTGTTCTTAACTGACTTGCCTAGTTAAATAAAGGTAAAATAAAAATGTCTAATTTCAACACATAATCCAATGTGATATGGTGACGTAATGGTTTTACCAAACCCCGTGCATTCACATCATATCCGTTAGATGGAGACAAATCACATGTAACTCACCGTACAAAGAACACGCAGTTTCCCGTCAAGGAATACCAAGAGAAAGTGGTACAGTGTTTTGTATTTGCCCCCAATGAGACATCAAATCAAATGTTATTTATCACATGCGCCGAATACAACTGGTGTAGACTTTAAAGTGAAATGCTTGCTTACGAACCTTTCCTTACGATGCCTAGAACTCATTACATCATGTACGTTTCAGTGTCTGCTACTAAAAAATACCTTTGGAAGGGGGACATTAAATATGGTGCTTGATAAAAATAACATTCCAGAAACTTAATTCTGTACTATTTGGTCTGTATTTCTTATAAGCATTTTATATCCCATCTATGACCAGAATAATTATGTGGAAAATGAGCTCAATATAGAATCATTAATTCAACTTTTTCAACTCATCAGTTGGTGGGGAAAATATATCTAAATAAAATGGAAAACAGTTGTCTTCTCTGGATTAAATATACATATTCCTTTATTTATTATTATCAATTTTCTTTCCAAGCAATAATAATAGCTTTTCCTCATCATGGTCAATAGAATAAATAACTTAACGAAGAAGGTGTGCTCAAAAGCTGACGCAGTGTGTTCTAGGCGTTGGTGCTCTTTCCACACGTCCCTGAGCAGGAAGGACTGCAGTCACGAGAGAACACGGGCAGAGAGAGTAGCAACTAGCGAGACAAAAGGAGTGACCGTTCCCGTTGTTTGATTTCATGAATTGTTTGTTTGAATAAGGGACGCGATTGGATGCTACGATACCAGATAATGCTATGGAGTGGCCAGCCGAAACGCATGGGTTTTAAAATAGACTTGAAATTGCGGTAGGTTTCCCTTTTCATTGTGTGGTTCGCGGCCGTAGATAAAAGATGCGTGAAGCGCTGCTGCCCAGGTCCAATCGTCTTGATAGGATTGAAAAGCATGTTTTCTTGCTCCTACTCGAAATGGAGTTGTCGTTTTCCCCGTTGTTTGTATTGTTGATAAGAACAATAAACGATGAAACAAGCACCTAGACCACCATGCGACCAGGATAACAAGGAGGGGTCGGTCTGCAAAGCCATGGAGGACAAGGAGAACAATCTCAAAACGGCTACGCTGTGGAGAGATGCTGCTGTCCGCTCTAGGAAGCTGCGAAGCAACCTGCGTCAGCTCACTATCTGCTCCAAAGACAGGGAGAGGATAATTCTACCTGAAAATATAAGCGAGATAGAGGTGCTCAATCTGGGCAATAACTCGCTGCACGAGCTACCAGAAGGATTGGGGGCTACCCTCACAAACCTGCGTATCCTTATCCTCCGCAGGAACAAATTTGTCACAGTTCCTTTTGTGGTGTTTGAACTAGGTCAACTTGTGGAGCTGGACATGAGCCACAACTGCTTGAGCCACTTCTCTGAGGATATAGGCCTGCTGAAGGGGCTGAAAAAGCTCTGCATCAGTCACAACAAGATCCAGTACCTGCCGTCACAGATTGGGGCACTGCAGTGCTTGGAGGAGCTGGACATAAGCTTCAATGACATACGTGATTTCCCCAGGTCCTTCTCACAGCTCAAGAGGCTCCGTACTCTGGATGCCGACCACAACAACCTGGACCAGTGTCCCCCGGAGATTCTTGCCTTCAGTGACCTGGAGGAGCTCGACTGCTCTGGGAATACGTTTGCGTGTCTACCAGGGGACATCATGAAGCTGCAGTTCATCAAGATCCTGTGGCTCAGCAGCATTCACATCTCCTCATTACCTGACACCTTCTGTCAGCTGCACAACCTGGAGAGCCTGATGCTGGACAGTAACAACCTCTCAGCTCTGCCTCGTTCCTTTGGCAACCTGCAGAGACTTAAAATGGTCAATCTTTCATCTAATGAGTTTGAGGAGTTTCCCCAGGTTATCCTGAACATCACAGGACTAGATGAGCTTTACCTGAGCAGAAATCAACTGTCTTTTGTCCCAGATGAGATAGGACAGTTGCATAGGCTGGCAAACCTCTGGTTGGACAATAATAAGATTACTTATCTGCCTGACTCTATTGTGGAGCTAGAGAGATTGGAAGAGCTTGTTTTACAGGGTAATCAAATAGCCATACTTCCAGATAACTTTGGAAAACTCTCCAAGGTAAACATTTGGAAGGTGAAGGATAACCCCCTCATCCAGCCTCCCTATGAGGTCTGTATGAAAGGAATCCCCTACATCGCTGCCTATCAAAAGGAACTCGCACATTCCCAGCTCGCTGTGAAGCCCAGATTAAAACTGGTCCTGATGGGAATGAAAAATGCTGGGAAAACACGGCTCAGACAGAGTGTGGTGAGTGAGCAGCAGGATGCCAACTCTGCTCAGGGGAACAAAGGGATTGCTGTGACTAACTGGGTAGCGGACGCCGATCGCAGTCTTACATTTTTAGTGTATGACCTGTCAGGGAAGCCAAATTATGACCTCATCAAACCGTTTTTTCTCTCACCCGGTGCTCTGTATATCCTTGTTGTGAATCTGAAAACGTACTCACCCAAGAGCTTTTACGCCCACGTGGGGTACTTCCTCCACCTCCTCAGTGCCAAAGTGCCCCACGCTGTGGTCTGCATGGTGGGCACACATACAGACCTGTGTGGAGACATGGAGGTGGAGGAGAAGAGCCTGGATATTCACAGACAGATTGCCCTGCAGGAGAAGTGGGACAGCCATTGCCTGCGGACCCTCGCCCACCAGGTGGACCAGGCCCTGGAACAGGGCTACAACATCCGCACCTCCAGCCCTCACATCCTCTTCTACGGCGTCACCGACAAGAACCTGAGGCGGAAGAAAGCCCAGCTGCAGTACATGCTGAACCACAGGCTGCAGCTCCTGTCCCCTGTCCTGTGTGTCAGCTGCACGGAGAGCCAGAGGAACATCCAGAGGCTGAGGGAGAAGCTCATGTCAGTGGCTGACCATCGCGACATCTTCCCCAACCTCCACCGCGTGCTGCCCAAGTCCTGGCAGATGCTGGAGGAGCTGCACTTTAAGCCCCAGGACCTGTGGCTCTCGTGGTGGGACTCGGCCCGCTTGGGCCTCCAGGCAGGACTCACAGAGGACCGCCTGCAGAGTGCCCTGTCCTACCTGCACGAGAGCGGGAAACTACTCTACTTCGAGGACAGTCTGACACTAAAAGAGTACGTCTTCCACAACCTGCCACGCTTCATCGCCATCCTCAATGTCTTCTTCCAGAGTGATGAGTCCACGCTGCTGGAGAGGCTACTGTCAGATGGGGAGAGGGGGGACAAAAGGAGGGCCAGTGTGGTTATGGAGGGGGAGAAGGAAGAGGACCTCCGGGCTACCCATCTACAGCACCATGTGGAGGGCTTCCTCAGCCACGGCCTCCTGCCTTCCAACGTCATCCGGCTGCTCCTGAGACCTCTCATCCAGACCCAACAGGACCTCCACCTCATCATGGAGCTGCTGGAGAAGATGGGGGTCTGCTACTGCATCAACAAGCCCCGCAGCAAGCCTCTGAACGGGGCCACCGTCTGGTACAAGTTCCCCAGCTATGTCAGCAATGAGGAGCCCCATGCCGAGGCCTGGGTGAACGGGAGCTCAGTGGCTGCTAGTCCGTTCTTCTCTGTGGAGCAGTTGAAGATTGAATACAGCTTCCCCTTTCTCTTCCCACCTGGACTGTTTGCACGCTACAGTGTGCAGATCAACAGCCATGTGGTTCAGAGATCAGATGGGCGGCACCAGATATTTGCCTACCGTGGTAAAGTGCCTGTGGTAGTCAGCTACCGTCCGGCTCAGGGCAGACAGCAGTCCGAGACACTGTCCATAGCCAGCCATGCCTCCCTGCCAAATATCTGGACTGCTTGGCAAGCTATAACACCACTGGTTGAGGAGCTGAATGTCCTTCTGCAGGAGTGGCCCGGGCTCTACTACACTGTTCATGTTCTGTGTTCAAAGTGCCTCAAAAGAGGGTCACCCAACCCACACACCTTCCCAGGTAAATATGCTTTCTCCTCTCTCTGACTCTTTGATTCTCTGTCCCTCTCTTTCTCTATCACATCCCTCTCTCTATCGAGTCCCTTGTCAAGCCTCCCAGAAGTAGGCACATTTTCATTGGCACCCTTCTAATTTAGCAAAGATGTGTAAAGGACTTTAGTTTACATTGCCCCACCCTAATTTTCATTATTTTAATGACAATATTGAGGGTTATATGTGGTGAGAGCAACTGGAAGTGTAAAACTATACTCAAGTATATCAGTTACCAGTGGTTTAGAATCATCATGGCATTATGGAAATATCTCATGGAGGGGACATCTGATACAGGTGTTTTTCATGACATACTCCTCTCCTGGGATTCATTTGAATGGATGAAAGAGAATAATGAACTGCTAATAACAACAGATTTGAGTCAGCATCACGCCGTGGAATTACCCAACAGTAATGTGTTCTGACCTATTATGAATGTGTCTAACAATCTTTGGAGGTTTGAGTGAGAAAGTGAAAGCCGTTCTGTACACTCATTCACTGCTCTTGTGCTATAGTCAATCAAAATAGGGGTTTATTGCTGTGTTTGTGTGAGGATGACTCATTAGGTTTAAGTTCAGTCAGTCAGTGGGGGATGGAGGCTACACAAAGGCTACAGTGCCGCTGTAGGTGACATTAGCTCAGCTAAAAGAGGGAGGGAGGAAGAGCTCCGTGGGCTCAAGCCCCACCTCTGATACACAAATTGACCTCGGAGTTGTCTATTCTCGGCCTCTGGCTGAGTTCATGGACAAGTTCTGACGTGGTGTAGACTTGACGGTTGCCATGGCAACACACTGCCTTTATTGTCTTGGAATGTGACTATAGTAGATGGATCATGCAGCGCGAGCAAGCCCAATGTCGGCTCTTTTGTTATGATGCACAATGCCATCCAGACATCAGTAGACCAGTGCAAGCTCATATGGTGAAATCAGTAAAAGTCTCCCTTCATGCATTCAGTGGGAAGAAGTGTAGGCCTACAGTACATTGTCTCGTTACTGCTGCTAGTATGAGATTGATTTTGTTGTGATGTCATTGTATTACCACCTCGAGTGCACTCTTTTTTTTGTATGAGAATAGAGTGCCTACTCATTTTCCAGCTCCTATGAATGACAGAAAATCTGCCAGACTGATATCTTTCCCTTTTTTTAAATAGTGCTTTTAAATGGGCCTTTTCATACTGCAGATCTTGTTTGTATCTTCTGCTGAAGCAGTCTGTAGTGCTGGAGCTATGCGCCAACCAGGATTGTTGATATCGTAAGTTAGGTGAGGTCTGGAATTGAGCAGACAGCTGGGTCTTGGCTGGATGGGTAGCTACCCCAATCCCTGGCCCTCCTACCCTAATTTTATTTCTCCCTCTTTTCTTCTCTCTGTGTCAGTTCCCCACACTCGTGTTTTCACGCTTCAATCCCCACATCCACCTCTCCCTCTCTGGCCCAGGGAGGGCTTTGGCGGTCTTTTGGGGATTAGTTCACGTCTGTGGCGTGGCTGGTTTGAATCATTAGACATGAGACCGTGCTTTTTCAGAGCTGTTTCACTGGCATGCCTAGGCTTCCGGAGCAACCGTCTGTCTGACTGGCTCGGGAGCCGGGACACAGACCAGCGCCTGCTATACTAATAGACTGGAGCTTAGCTAGGCACAGAAACTGGCCGGTAGATCGAAATAAGGCAGTTCTCTGGCAGATAGACTAATGTCATATACTGTAGTAGAAACCTAGGAGGAACATACGAACTGTTGTAGTTTGCCACATTTCGGAAGGCACAACATACAGGGATTAAGTTTAGCAAGGTGATTGTCCTGTAGACACCAACAGTTTATTTAACTGAGTAGTAACTATATGGTGACTGCTTCGTGCTTATGTAAATCTGTCACATTTCATTGCAAGCGTCATTCTAATTTCTGCTAGATAGGAGTGAGTGAGTTACTCTACCACAAGCTCGTCTTTCTGCTTGGGTATTTATTGAAGCAAGGCTGGATGTGATATCATGCTTGGGAGACTTTGACAAATTTAATGGGGTGGGAGGGAAGGGAGGAGACGGTTTTGTTTGCGTGGGTGGGGGATGTAATGTGTTGCAGGTTAGTGATTTGGAATTAAATTAATAGCCCTGTGCACTGTAGCCTTCTTCTGACCAACCCCAGCTGTGCGCTTCTTAATTTCGACTGGCCAATAGCTGAACTTGAACAACTCACTCAAGTAGTTACTTTGCAGGTGACTGGCTCTCAGCTGCACCTGCCTGTTTCCATGGGAATGTGCCCTCTTGTTGTGTTCACTGGAGCAACTCAATGGTAGCTATAGGTTTGCTCTTCTGTAAAAACATTGGTGATTCAACTCCTATAGAATGTCCCTTTACCGCTGCTTTGTCCTTGTAGAAATGAAAATGTTCTACCTTTTTCCACAACCTGTGTTCCTCCTCCATTTAGCTGCACAGCTTTTCATATGTCCTAATATGGCCATGTTTTTGGCTGCTGCAGCTTGTTGACTCAGTGTTGGGGCTCCTCTCTTTCCGGCAGACTAAACATGGAGGACTCTTGAATATAATCTTTCTTCTGTGGAATCTAGGGAGAAGACCTCCATCGCAATAATCTTTTCCTTGCATCTGTTTTGGCCTGACATCTCTGAATCAAAGGCATGTACTCCCCTTTTTATTCATGGCCTGATCTGCCTTTATATGGCTGGAAAAAAATCTCGGCCATGCAGACCAATTTCCCCCCTACACGATGCAACCCCCCACAAACCTTGTATTCTGTGTGTGTTTGTGTACGTGAGAGTCTGTTTGTGCTTTTGCTTGTGTTGAATGTATGTGTAAAGTGACAGCGGATGGTGAGTGAGTAATTAGTAATGTGCAGTTAATTGTCATTTCCTCTTCCACACACTTCCAGATTCGTTTGTTGCCTTCTGCTGATCTGACAGATAATGACACTTGTTGTAAGCAGAAAGGATGTGATCCTTCACGTTCCACAGGGGTTAGTCACAAAGGTTATCCTTAGAATTGATGTGCCCACTCGCTCCTGACCACACAAATGGTGTTTTTAAAATACTGTTCAAATAGCCCTCGTTTTGGTGGAACTGTTATTGACCTCTTGAGTTTTTTGCGGGGGTACAGTACATGTTCCTGAAAATCGTCTCAAAGCTGCCGTCAGTCGACCCTGAGTGGAAGACGTGTGAGAAACCAGAGCATGATCTCTGGCTGGGCGCCCAGGGTCTGCCCTTCTCCTGTACTTCGTGTAGCAACCTTCTCCCCTGCCCAGTGCTTAAGCCTACTCTGTGAATTTCAGTACAGTAACAGCACAACAAATAAACCTGCTGGCCCACTGGCCTATATATCTGGTTAATCAACCTGTGAACTTTTAAACATGCTTGGTGCAATTTACATTCCAAGTTGCTAAGTGCATTAGATATATTTCAGGTGCCTACCAAGATGCCTTATCTCACAGCTCATTCGTGCCCATCATACAAGTTCAAAGGAAGAGGATAGTATTTTGTGTACATCTGCTCTTTTCAAATCAAATTTGATTGGTCACATCCAAATATTTCGCGGATGTTATTGCGGATGTAGCGAAATGCTTGTCTACCTAGCTCCAACAGTGCAGTAGTATATAACAATACATACATCTGAAGTAAAACAATGGAATTAAGAAATATATAAATATTAGGACGAGCAATGTTGGAGTGGCATTGCCTAGAATACAGTATATACATATGAAATGAGTAAAACAGTATGTAAACATTAAAGTGACCAATGATTCCATGTCTATGTACGTAGGGCATCAGCCTCTAAGGTGCAGGGTTGAGTAACCGGGTGGTAGCCGGCTAGTGACAGTGACTAAGTTCAGGGCAGGATACTGGGTGGAGGCCGGTTAGTAATGGCTATTTAACTGTCTGATGGCCTTGAGATAGAAGCTGTTTTTCAGTCTCTCTGTCCCAGCTTTGATGCACCTGTACTGATCTCGCTTTCTGGATGATAGCGGGGTGAACAGGCCGTGGCTCGGGTAATTGATGATCTTTCTGGCCTTCCTGTGACATCTGGTGCTGTAGGTGTCCTGGAGGGCAGGCAGTGCCCCCGGTGATGCTTTGGGCAGACCGCACCATCCTCTGGAGAGCCCTGCGCTTGCGGGCCGTGCAGTTGCCATACCAGGCGGTGATACAACCCGACAGGATGCTCTCGATTGTGCATCTGTAAAAGTTTGTGAGGGTCTTTGGGGCCAAGCCGAATTTCTTCAGCCTCGTAATGATGATGAAGCGCTGTTGCGCCTTCACCACACTGTCTGTGTGGGTGGACCATTTTCAGATTGTCAGTGATGTGTACATGAGGAACTTGAAGCTTTTCACCTTCTCCACTGTGGTCCCGTCCATGTGGATGGGGGCGTGCTCCCGCTGCTGTTTCCTGAAGTCAATGATCAGCTCCTTTGTTTTGTTGACGTTGAGGGAGAGGTTATTTTCCTGGCACCACTCCACCAGGGCCCTCACCTCCTCCCTGTAGGCTGTCTCTACTGTTGTGTCGTCTGCAAACTTGATGATTGAGTTGGAGGCATGCATGGCCACACAGTCATGGGTGAACAGGGAGTACAGGAGGGGGCTGAGCACGCACCCATGTGGGGCCCCTGTGTTGAGGATCAGCGTAGTGGAGGTGTTGTTTCCTACCTTCACCTGGGGGAGGCCCGTCAGAAAGTTCAGGACCCAGTTCCACAGGGTAGAGTTTAAACCCAGGGCCTGAGCTTAATGATGAGCTTGGTGGGTACTGTGGTGTTGGAAGGCTGAGCTGTAATAATCAAAGTATCTGTTGTTGAAGGGCAGAGATCTAGGGAGTGGTGTCCAAAGCCGGCTTTGATTCTTAGTGTCAAAGGCGAGTCCTCCAGCACTTTCCCTCTCTGTGTGGATCCTCAAGTCCAGTTTGACTCTGTACCACTGGACAAACCCCTCTAATCCAGTTAGGGGATCTGCTAGGATCAGGCTGCTAGTGATAATGGTCATTCAGGGGACTGGCCTAGAAGGCAAAGCTGAGTTGGTTAGATTATCACAGAAACACAGACGCATAGTCACATAGACACACGACCAAACACATTCATCATTTCACTTACCCTCAAGCTCCTCACAGCCTCATCCACCCATACCTTTAGAGGTATAGTAGTTACATTGAACTTTTTCCTGTATCATTTCATCGTTCTTTTGTATTCTAAAAATGAAAGAGATGAGATTACTGAAAGCTCACGACTTTAGGCTACCTGCCCAGCAACGACGGTATGAAGACATTTCAGTTCACTGGAACATTTGTTGGGACATGTTCCCACATAATTTTAATTTCATTCTGACTTTTTAGTGAATAAGAAAAACTGACTTTTCACTGTGGACGAACTGCTAGCTGCTTGCTGAGGAATTGGATGAGTAGCGATGAGCCGTAAGTGCCCATAGGGCTCCCTGCTTGCTAGTTATTACAGTCGGTACAGGCAGTCTATCCTCTTCCTCCCAGTAAGCCATGGATATACTGTATCAAGAAGGAGCATAGATCAGTCATACAATCATGTAAATGTTTTCTCACCACATGGCGGTCAATTTAATTGGACTCCTTAAATGTTATTTAGATCCCCTGGGGAATATCTGGAAAATTCTTAGGCCAACTTAAGATAAATTATTCTGCTTTACCCCAAGAGATAGAACTGGTGGGTGCTCCAAATATAGCCAAAGGCCTCCAAGGCTAACTTTACGAGAAAGTAAGACGAGCCACTACATTGATACCTGTCACAGGAATCACAGAGAAGATGTCTATGTGGTAGTATCGGCTAAGTTTCATTGTTTAAAAATGTAGCAAACCACCTTTCGAAGTCTTGAGCAATATGGAGCTGTCATTACCAGTAATTGAGTACAGGGGTTGGCGATGAAGTCTAAATGAGGAAAAAGTTGAAAACCTGTCAGTCTCTCTTGCAGCTCTTCAGCTGGAACTTCTCTGTCCGGTTATGACTGTGTGTTTGGCCCATTAAAACATTCCGCTGGTGGAAGTGCTGGGAAATGACGCAGCTTAGACGTTCTGGCCAAGGACTGACTGCAGGGTCAAGAGGAAACTGAGAGGCTGGTGATGATTGTTACCTCAGTAACAGCCAAGCACAAGGAACTCTGGAAGAATGAGCCAGAATCTAACAACCAAAGTAGAGCTGTTTTCAGGAACGGTTCGGAGACTGGAGATCTGAGAGGCACAGACTAAACTACAAATGCAGTGTGTTGATTAATACAAACTTAGTAAGCTGCTGAAGGGCCTGACTTGTGGCTGTATCTAGTGAATGTGGGCCAGTCACAACTGTTGAGGCAGGGAGAGAGTTATCATATTAGTGATTGTGGCAGGAAACCTGGGGCTGGTTCTGTTATAAGGGAGAGGTTCAGATGTCTTGCGTTTCCCGGCTCAGGGACAAGGCTGGAAGTGAAAGTGATAGAGCTCATATTGCCCCTCGGACTGATGTGCTGCTGTGGCCTTCTGAATTGTCTGTCTGTTCAGTACAGTTAGCCTAAAGTGTTCTTCTCGGTCGTGTATGTCTGTGTTGGTGACGTGAATGAGCCGTTGACCTGAAAGAAGGTGAGCCTAAAGGGTATTTTGTTTTGTTTTTAACTCTGTGGATATCACATGGGAAATGGTCTTATGGATGTGACCCTCTGATGACCTTACATGAAGTTAAATAGGGCTGCATAGGCCTACCTATGATTGTCTTCCTGTACAGCTCATGCTGAAATGGTTTTATTTTCTACCTGTGAATTCTAATTCTTGCTGTAGTCTGAGGAATTATTCCTGTCCGCACCTACCTGTGTACTCTTAACCACACACTAACTACACTTAGGTGGATAAGACACCAGTGAGCTAAATTCGTTTTCAGAGTTGCTGTGGGTTTTGGATGGTTTGGTCTGCTCTAAATGTTGTTTTCAATATCACCTACTTGTTTTGTTTTTTATTGCGCTGTATGAAATCTGTCCTCAACGCAGCCTAGTAATCTCTGAGAGGACGTCAATCCTGTTATGTCACCAGTTGGCTGCCCAACTGGAGTTGTGTGCAGTAAGCCTGTCCACTGTATTATCTCTTAGACATGTGACAGACAGTGGCTGTCGGGTTTGGATGGGTTCATAGCTTCTATCCCGTGGGAACGCAGAGTCAATGGTCACTTGGCCTCTGCCGAGTCCCCAACAATCGGCTGTTCAGGTTTTGTTGCTGTATTCATAATGTATGGGTTTTGCAAGCCTGGTCACCAGCCTTCGTTTTGTGTGATTGAATTATATCAAACCCTTTTCAGCATAGCTTTCCCCTTTTGCCCGCTAGCATCAGTCAAAATCCTGAATGTGTTGACCAAAGCCATCAAGGCTCAAACTTGTAGTTTCCTAGAAGGGAGCAGAGTTATTTTTTTTCTCCATTTGGCAGGCCATTGTCTGCCTTGAAAGGGAAATGGTGTCTGGAAATAAAATTAGGGCACTCTCATTTATAGTTCTTCACATTCAGGCCTTTCTTCCGGTCAGCGCACACTCCTTTGACGTGGTCAGATATCTAGAGCTGATAGCAATGGTGGAAATGGGCTGTTTTGGTCACCGTTGGACAGTTCACGTCTTGAGCACAATGTTCCTCTAGGCCAGGGATAGACAACTTTGATGGGGGAAGGAGCCATAAAAAATCTGAACTGATCATGAGGGGCCGCAGTTGCTCACGGATTTGCCTATCCACCCCCCCCCCCCCCCCCCCCACTGCGAGCAAAACATTTTAGTGACCCCCTCTTTTGCAATTACACACATTTTGCCATGGGGTGTAGAGAAATGTTTGGTTTACAGCTAATTTTCTGCAGTTCTACACATTTTGCCATAGGGTGGATAGAAATGTTTGCCGTTTTTAATATGATATCAGAGTCAGACTAACAAAATCAATAGGGGCCCCCTAGCTGGTAATTCAACCATGCTAACAAGGAGAATGAACCTGTTCTCCGATCATTTCAGTCCCTGGCAGATTGCCTTGCCAGCTGCCAATTACTCAGCTCCGCCTGAGGAATGATACATTTATCCACTTTAAACCCAACCAATGAGTGTACGTATTTATAGGGTTTATTTTCACCATTGGTGGACATATACAGTTGAAGTCGGAAGTTTACATACACTTTAGCCAAATACATTTAAACTCATTTTTTCACAATTCCTGACACTTAATCCTGGTGTAAATTCCCTGTCATAGTTCAGTTAGGATCCCCACTTTATTTTAAGAACGTGAAATGTCAGAATAATAGTAGAGAGAATGATTTATTTCAGCTTTTATTTCTTTTATCAGATTCCCAGTAGGTCAGAAGTTTGCATACACTCAATTAGTATTTGGTAGCATTGCCTTTAAATTGTTTAACTTGGGTCAAATGTTTAAGGTAGCCTTCCACAAGCTTCCCACAATAAGTTGGGTGAATTGTGGCCCATTCCTCCGGACAGAGCTGGTGTAACTGAGTCAGGTTTGTAGGCCTCATTGCTCGCACACACTTTTTCAGTTCTGCCCATGTAACGGATGTGAAATGGCTAGCTAGTTAGCGGGTACGCGCTACTAGCATTTCAATCAGTTACGTCACTTGCTCTGAGACTTAAGTAGGGTTTCCCCTTGCTCTGCAAGGGCCGCGGCTTTTGTGGAGCGATGGGTAACGCTTCGTGGGCGACTGTTGTTGACGTGTGCAGAGGGTCCCTGGTTCGCGCCCGTGTCGGGGCGAGGGGACGTACTAAAGTTATACTGTTACACCCACAAATTATCTATGGGTTTGAGGTCAGGGCTTTGTGATGGCCACTCCAATACCTTAACTTTGGAAGACCGAACGCGTCTCCTTCCTGAGTGGTATGACGGCTGCGTGGTCCCATGGTGTTTATACTTGCGTACTATTGTTTGTACAGATGAACGTGGTACCTTCAAGCGTTTGGAAATTGCTTCCAAGGATGAACCAGACTTGTGGAGGTCTACAATTTTTTTTCTGAGGTCTTGGCTGATCTCTTTTGATTTTCCCATGATGTCAAGCAAAGAGGCACTGAGTTTGAAGGTAGGCCCTGAAATACATCCACAGATACACCTACAATTGAGTCAAGTGATGTCAGTTAGCCTATCAAAAGCATCTAAAGCCATGACATAATTTTCTGGAATTTTCCAAGCTGTTTAAAGGCACAGTCAACTTAGTGTATGTAAACTTCTGACCAACTGGAATTGTGATGCAGTGAATTATAAGTGAAATAATCTGTCTGTAAACAATTGTTGGAAAGATTACTTGTGTCATGCACAAAGTAGATGTCCGACTTGCCAAAACTATAGTTTGTTAACAAGAAATAGATAACCGACTTGCCAAAACTATAGTTTGTTAACAAGAAATTTGTGGAGCGGTTGAACAACTAGTTTTAATGACAGCAACCTAAGTGTATGTAAACTTCCGACTTCAACTGTATCTGGTTCTCTCATGTTGTGACATTACCGTGTAATTTAATGTATCCATGCTCAAGCTGATTTTTAAGAGGATACTGGACTGTCCATTTTCAGTGTTGATATGGGCTACATTTGAATGTGACAGATTTTATGAAAGACATTTACACACAGGAAAAAAAATATTGCTCGAGTGGACAATAATTGCATGGATTTTGCTGTAGGGAATCTTAAAAAAAAAAAAAAAAAATTTTAAACTGTCCCCTGCTCTCTCCCATTTCCTTTGGGCAGACTGAGGCATATTTGCTAGTCACATCACTTGGTGTATTTTCCTGCGTTATACAGTCGCCAAGTGTTACAGGTGTTACCATTTAAACCCATATTTAGTAATTTTCTTGTTTGCATATATGACCTTGCTACAACAACCCGATATACAGCACACAGTGTTTTTAAACGGATATCCGTTTAATATGCATTACTCTATATTAGCATTCCTTTAGTTAAGCCCAAGGATTGTCTCATTCAAAATGAACATGATTGTGATGTAGGGCCTTAAGTCATCCGCACCAGCCAGGCCCATCAGTGTGAGTGGGCTGATAATGTGATTGGACAGCTTCAGTGTCAAAGGGAGAGGAGGGCAGTGGGGCTGTTTTTGACTGCTGTGCTGCATCAGGGTGATCATCTCATTATGCACCAGATGTTAACATCTGGCCCTGCAGCACGCACACACGTTCGCTCGTGCATGCACACACCACTGTCCGGACAGATGAGCAGCAACTGTCTCTGTGCGCACAATATACAGGAGAGAATATAATGGTCTGCTAGTAGTTATTCCATATCCTGCCCTGGCTGTGATAGGAGCCTGTCTGCCCTATGTTACTGCCCTGGCTGTGATAGGAGCCTGTCTGCCCTATGTTACTGCCCTGGCTGTGATAGGAGCCTGTCTGCCCTATGTTACTGCCCTGGTTATGATAAGTGCCTGTCTGCCCTATGTTACTGCCCTGGCTGTGATAGGAGCCTGTCTGCCCTATGTTACTGCCCTGGCTGTGATAGGAGCCTGTCTGCCCTATGTTACTGCCCTGGTTATGATAAGTGCCTGTCTGCCCTATGTTACTGCCCTGGCTGTGATAGGAGCCTGTCTGCCCTATGTTACTGCCCTGGTTATGATAAGTGCCTGTCTGCCCTATGTTACTGCCCTGGCTGTGATAGGAGCCTGTCTGCCCTATGTTACTGCCCTGGTTATGATAAGTGCCTGTCTGCCCTATGTTACTGCCCTGGCTGTGATAGGAGCCTGTCTGCACTATGCTACTGCCCTGGCTGTGATAGGAGCCTGTCTGCACTATGCTACTGCCCTGGCTGTGATAGGAGCTTGTCTGCGCTATGCTACTGCCCTGGCTCTGATAGGAGCCTGTCTGCGCTATGTTACTGCCCTGGCTATGATGGGAGCCTGTCTGCACTATGCTGCTACCCTGGCTATGATAATGCAGACAGGCTCCTATGTTACTGCCTCCTCTCTCTCTCTCTTTAGTGCAGATGTGTTCATGTTCAGGATAATGCCGCTGTGATTAAACTCTCTTCTCTCCCTGCCAGGATTAAGCTCCACTTTAACCACAGCCATCTTAAACACACAAGTGCTGCTGGCTGGTTCTCCCGTCTTCACCTCTTCAGCCTAAATTACCCCAGAAGGCTGCCTTTGACACTGCCAGATTCTCGTCTGGCCTACTTGCTGTTTGCCAGGCAGGCCCAACTCAGTCTCCAAGGCAACCCACTGTGGCATGGCCAGAATGGGTTATTTTTGTGCCATCTCCTCTGGCAGAGAAATAGGGCACACATTCCTCAGGCTGTGGGCCTGTCTGTGTCAGGAGGCAGGAGCCACTCGCTGTTCAAAAGGGATTAGTCTAATTTAACGTGTTTGAGAGACTGGTCACGTTATCTTCCCGTCTCTTTGTTAAGCTGCCTCTAAGATAGTCATGTCTCCAAACGAACTCCCTCTGTCTGTGTAACCCTGACTCTTATCAGACTAGTCAGCGAAGTGTTTCTACATTTGTTTCTAGTGTTTGTTTTACCCCACATCCTGTTCTATAGCGGACTACAGTGCTTTATGTAACTGATAGGAGCAACTATTTTATGATTTGGTCAATATTTCCCTCCTTTGGGATTTATGGAGTTTGTTAGAACTAGACTAGAATGCCAAGCAGCAAATTCTGATGTGTAATTATCCTCCCCCACTTTCTGGCAATGTGCATTGTTCATAAACAAACAGTCAGTTACCTCATCAGACAAATGATGATCTCATCGAGGTGGTGGTCCAAAGTGATGCAGCAACTAAAACTGGAACACTTACATTTGCTGGCCAAGGAAAGCCCCTCCAACACTCAAAGCCAATCAAATTGCAGGCTTTTTTTGTTGTTGTGGAGACTGAGTAGGTCTTGGCTGAGGCTACCAAGACCAAAGTTTATGCTCCACACCAGACGTCACAGACATAGGCTAGTAACAACAGAACGTTAAGTGATTTAAAACCCTTGTTATGCAGTACGTGTAAGGTAACGACCCTGGTGATCAAAATGTGTGTTACTTAAAGTAGAAAGAATGTGGTTTTCGTTAGGACATTTTTAAATGGCGTTCTGTTTGGGCCTCGTCCTGGGCCTTCTCACCTGCACAGCACAGAGTGGGCAGAGCAGACAGCTGCCTGTGTGGAAATCTCATTCGCAACCAGCCCTGACTCAACTGCATCTGACCACCAGATGGCTGCTGAACTCTGTGTGTTTGGGTGTCGTGGAAAACCGAACTGTGTGTGTGTTTGGGTATATGTAGCACTGCTATATGTCGGTCTGTGTCAGTGAGACAGAGTGAGTTGTCTCTGGCCATGTTTGTTGATCATGACCGGCTGCTTCATGTGATGTGCTTGGCCTGACTGTTGTTTTAACACACTGTGGTGTTAATCCTCTGACTGAGCTGCTGGCCTCTGGATCTGAACTCAGAGCAGCTGCCTCTCTCTGCCCTATGTCTACCACTGACTCACTGCTCTCTCTCTGCCTGCCCTGGGCACTACCACGTGGTCTGATGCTGCACTGGTGGCAACCTGAGCGCTGTGTCTACTCTACTGTCCAAGATGTCTGATCTGTTTACTAGAAACTCAAAGGTCAGAGTATGCCAGTACTCTGGCATCCAAACATCCTGAGGTCCTGACTGTACGAGCGACACTGTCTTTACTCAGGAAGAACCTGAACTGATCAGACTATGTACAGGCAAGCCGAGCTCTCTTTCCCTGTACTAGTGTAGATTTCCGTCACTGTTCTCTGTGAGGGGTCAAATGGTAGGCTGCTGATGAGGGACATTTAGTTGAAGTCGGAAGTTTACATACACCTTAGCCAAATACATTTAATCTGTTTTTCACAATTCCTGGCATTTAATCCTAGTAAAATTCCCTGTCTTAGGTCAGTTAGGATCACCACTTTACTTTAAGAATGTGAAATGTCAGAACAATAGTAGAGAGAATGATTTAGTTCAGCTTTTATTTCTTTCATCACATTCCCAGTGGGTCAGAAGTTTACATACACTCAATTAGTATTTGGTAGCATTGCCTTTTTAAAGTGTTTAACCTGGGCCAAATGTTTTGGGTAGCCTTCCACAAGCTTCCCACAATAAGTTGGGTGAATTGTGGCCCATTCTTCCTGACAGAGCTGGTGTAACTGAGTCAGGTTCGTAGGCCTCTTGCTCGCACACGCCTTTTCAGTTCTGCCCACTAATTATCTATGGGTTTGAGGTCAGGGCTTGGTGATGGCCACTCCAATACCTTGACTTTGTTGTCCTTAAGCCATTTTGCCACAACTTTGGAAGTATGCTTGGGGGTCATTGTCCATTTGGAAGACCTATTTGTGACCAAACTTTAACTTCCTGACTGTCTTGCTTCAATATATCCACATACTTTTCCTCCCTCATGATGCCATCTATTTTGTGAAGTGCACCAGTCCCTCCTGTAGCAAAGCACCCCCACAACATGATGCTACCACCCCCTTGCTTCACGTTTGGGATGGTGTTCTTTGGCTTGCAAGCATCCCACTTTTTCCTCCAAACCTAACGATGGTCATTATGGCCAAACAGTTATATTTTTGTTTCATCAGAACAGAGGACATTTCTCCAAAAAGTACGATCTTTCTCCCCATGTGCAGTTGCAAACCATAGTCTGGCTTTTTTATGGCTGTTTTGGAGCTGTGGCTTCTTCCTTGCTGAGTGGCCTTTCAGGTTATGTCGATATAGGACTCGTTTTACTGTGGATATTGATACTTTTGTACCGGTTTCCTCCAGCATCTTCACAAGGTCCTTTGCTGTTGTTCTGGGATTGATTTGCACTTCTCGCACCAAAGTACGTTCATCTCTAGGAGAGAGAACGCATCTCCTTCCTGAGCAGTATGACGGCGTACTATTGTTTGTACAGATGAACGTGGTACCTTCAGGTGTTTGGAAATTGCTTCCAAGGATGAACCAGACTTGTGGAGGTCTACAATATTTTTTCTGAGGTCTTGGCTGATTTTTCTTTTGATTTTCCCATGATGTCAAGCAAACTGGCACTGAATTTGAAGGTTGGCTTTGAAATGCATCCACAGGTACACCTACAATTGACTCAAATGATGTCAATTAGCCTAACAGAAGCTTCTAAAGCCATGACATAATTTTCAGGAATTTTCCAAGCTGTTTAAAGGCACAGTATGTCCTAACCGACTTAACAAAACTATAGTTTGTTAACAAGAAATTTGTGGAGTGGTTGAAAAACACGTTTTAATGACTCCAACCTAAGTGTATGTAAACTTCTGACCTCAACTGTATGTGGGCCAGTTGAACTGTAGGACAGAGGACACTCTGAGGTTGTTGAGATACAGGCAAGTCTACTGTCATGATAAATCACCCTGAAAATACCACAATTATTTAGGCCTGGTGCTGTTTGCCTCAGAAAATATGTCTCTCTTCATGATCAGTGTTGGCTAACTGTGAGCTGAATTTAGACAGAAAATTGTTTGAGCAACTGTATTCCAGTCATACATACGGTACAGCTGTTTGTTGTGTCCCTTGAACACTTAAGGTACATTCCCGGAGAGCTGGAAATACTTGACCCAAGTTTGACAGAAGCATGTCTCTGCTGGATGCGCTGGTGAAAACGTAATGGTATGTCAGGACTGGATAGTTATCATAGGATATTATTACAACACAAACATTACAGTAGTAGCTCTGCCATTATCTCAGCTTTGTGTTTGTGGGTCGTAGTTCAAATTCAGTAGGTTTACAACAACACATCAGTTATTGCGTTGGGAGGTCTGACTCATTTCTTTCATGAGTCATATCAAATCAATTACCCTGGTTAGTTGAGGTAATTGAGTTAATATGTACATGTAGGTGGAGTTATTAAAGTGACTATGCGTAGATAATAACAGTAGCAGCAGTGTAAAAGGGGAGGGGGGGGGTAATGCAAATAGTCTGGGTAGACATTTGATTAGATGTTCAGGAGTCCACATGCCGTGCGGTAGCGGAGAGAACAGTCTACGATTAGGGTGGCTGGAGTCTGACAATTTTTAGGGCCTTTCTCTGACACCGCCTGGTATAGAGATCATGGATGGCAGGAAGCTTGGCCCCAGTGATGTACTGGGCCGTACGCACTACCCTCTGTAGTACCTTGCGGTCGGAGGCCGAGCAGTTGCCTACCAGGCAGTGATGCAACCTGTCAGGATGCTCTCGATGGTGCAGCTGTAGAACTTTTTGAGGATCTGAGGACCAGTCTCCCGAGGGGGAAGAGGCGTTGTCGTGCCCTCTTCACGACTGTTGATGTGCTTGGACCATGATAGTTTGTTAGTTATGTGAACACCAAGGAACGTGAAGCTGTCAACCTGCTCCACTACAACCCCGTCGATGTGAATGAGGTTGTGCTCGGTCCTCCTTTTCCTGTAGTCCACAATCATCTCCTTTGTGTTGATCACGTTGAGGGAGAGGTTGTCCTGGCACCACACAGCCATGTCTCTGACCTCCACCCTATAGGCTGTCTCATCGTTGTCGGTGATCAGGCCTAACACTGTTGTGTCATCTGCAAACTTAATGATGGTGTTGGAGTCGTGCCTGGCCATGAAGTCATCAGTGAACAGGGAGTACAGGAGGGGACTGAGCACACACCCCTGAGGGGCCCCCGTGTTGAGGATCAGCGTGGCGGCTGTGTTACCTACCCTTACCAACTGGGGGAGGCCCGTCAGGAAGTCCAGGATCCAGTTTCAGAGGGAGGTGTTTAGTCCCAGGTAGAGGTCGACCGAATATGATTTTTCAACGCCGATACCGATTATTGGAGGACAAAAAAAGCCGATGCCGATTTAAAAAATGTCTTTGTAATAATGTAAATTACAACAATACTGAATAAACACTTATTTTAACTTAATATAATACATCAATAAAATCAATTTAGCCTCAAATAAATAATGAAACATGTTCAATTTGGTTTAAATAATGCAAAAAGAAAGTGTTGGAGAAGAAAGTAAAAGTGCAATATGTACCATGTAAGAAAGCTCATGTTTAAGTTCCTTGCTCAGAACATGAGAACATATGAAAGCTGGTGGTTCCTTTTTAACAGGAGTCTTCAATATTCCCAGGTAATACGTTTTTGGTTGTAGTTATTATAGGAATTATAGGACTATTTCTCTCTATACCATTTGTATTTCATATACCTTTGACTATTGGATGTTCTTATAGGCACTTTAGTATTGCCAGTGTAACAGTATAGCTTCCGTCCCTCTCCTCGCTCCTACCTGGGCTCGAACCAGGAACACATCGACAACAGCCACCCTCGACGCAGCATTACCCATGCAGAGCAAGGTGAACAACTACTCCAAGTCTCAGAGCGAGTGACGTTTGAAACGCTATTAGCGCGCACCCCACTAACTAGCTAGCCATTTCACATCGGTTACACCAGCCTAATCTCGGGAGTTGATAGGCTTGGAGTTGATAGGCTTGAATTCATAAACAGCAGAGCTGCTGGCAAAACGCAGGAAAGTGCTGTTTGAATGAATGCTTACGAGCCTGCTGGTGCCCACCATCGCTCAGTCAGACTGCTCTATCAAATCGTAGACTTAATTATAACTTAATAACACACAGAAATACGAGCCTTAGGTCATTAATATGGTCGAATCCGGAAACTATCATCTCGAAAACAAAACATTTATTCTTTCAGTGAAATACGGAACCGTTCCGTATTTTATCTAACGGGTGGCATCCATCAGTCTAAATATTCCCGTTACATTGCACAACCTTCAATGTTATGTCATAATTACGTAAAATTCTGGCAAATTAGTTTGCAATGAGCCAGGCGGCCCAAACTGGTGCATATACCCTGACTCTGCGTGCAATGAACGCAAGAGAAGTGACACAATTTCACATGGTTAATATTGCCTGCTAACCTGGATTTATTTTTAGCTAAATATGCAGGTTTAAAAATATATACTTCTGTATTGATTTTAAGAAAGGCATTGATGTTTATGGTTAGGTACACGTTGGAGCAACGACAGTGCTTTTTCGTGAATGCGCACTGCATCGATTATATGCAACGCAGGACACGCTAGATAAACTAGTAATATCATCAACCATGTGTAGTTATAACTAGTGATTATGATTGATTGATTTGTTTTTTTATAAGATAAGTTTAATGCTAGCTAGCAACTTACCTTGGCTTCTTACTGCATTTGCGTAACAGGCGGGCTCCTCGTGAGGCAGGTGGTTAGAGCGTTGGACTAGTTAACCGTAAGGTTGCAAGATTGAATCCCTGAGCTGACAAGGTAAAAATCTGTCGTTCTGCCCTTGAACAAGGCAGTTAACCCACCGTGTGTAAAAATAATAAATAAAAATCGGCGTCCAAAATTACCGATTTCCGATTTTGTTATGAAAACTTGTAATCGGCTTCCGATTAATCGGTCGACCTCTAGTTCCAGGGTCCTTAGCTTAGTGATGAGCTTTGAGGGCACTATGGTGTTGAACGCTGAGCAATGAATAGCATTCTCACATAGGTGTTCCTTTTGTCCAGGTGTGAAAGGGCAGTGTGGAGTGCAATTGAGATGGCATCATCTGTTGGAGCGGTATGCAAATTGGAAGGGGTCTAGTTTTTCCAGGATGATGGTGTTGATATGAGCCATGACCAGCCTTTCAAAGCACTTCATGGCTACAGATGTGAGTGCTATGGGTCGGTAGTCATTTAGGCAGGTTACCTTAGTGTTCTTGGGCATAGGGACTATGGTGATCTGCTTGAAACATGTTGGTATTACAGTCTTGGGACAGAGAGAGTTTGAAAATGTCAGTGAAGATATTTGCCAGTAGGTGAGCGCATGCTCGGAGTACACGTCCTGGTAATCCATCTGGCCCTGCGGCCTTGTGAATGTTGACCTGTTTAAAGGTCTTACTCACATCGGCTACGGCGAGCGTGGTCACAGTCGTCTGGAACAGCTGATGCGAGCGTAGAAGTAATTTAGCTCGTCTGGTAGGTGCATGTCACTGGGCAGCTCGCAGCTGTGCTTCCCTTTTGTAGTCTAATAGTTTGCAAGCCCTGCCACATCCGACGAGCGTTGGAGCCGTTGTAGTACAATTCAATCTTAGTCCTGTATTGATGCTTTGCCTGTTAGATGGTTCTTCGGAGGGCATAGCGGGATTTCTTATAAGTTTCCGGGTTAGAGTCCCGCTCCTTGAAAGCGGCAGCTCTACCTTTTAGCTCAGTGTGGATGTTGCCTGTAATCTGTGGCTTCTGATTGAGGTATGTACGTACAGTCACTGTGGGAACGACGTCATCGATCATCTTATTGATGAAGCCAATGACTGATATAGTGTACTCCTCAATGCCATCGGGAGAGTCCCGGAACATATCAAATAAATAAAAATATTTGTCACATACACATGGTTAGCAGATGTTAATGCGAGTGTAGTGAAATGCTTGTGCTTCTAGTTCCGACAATGCAGTAATAACCAACGAGTAATCTAACCTAACAATTTCACAACAACTACCTTATACACACAAGTGTAAAGGGATGAAGAATATGTACATAAAAATATATGAATGCGTGATGGTACAGAACGGCATAGGCAAGATGCAGTAGATGGCATAGAGTACAGTATATACTTATGAGATGAGTAATGTAGGGTATGTAAACATATAAAAGTGGCATTGTTTAAAGTGGCTAGTGATACATGTATTACATAAAGATGGCAAGATGCAGTAGATGGTATAGAGTACAGTATATACATATGAGATGAGTAATGTAGGGTATGTAAACATTATATTAACTTCTCTGGGATACTGTAAAAAGTTTGACGCTAACGTCCCACTTGGCCAAAAGCCAGAAAAAATGCAGTGCGCCAAATTCAAATATATTACTAGAACAATCAATCTTTCATGAAATCACACATGAAAGACACCAAATTAAAGCTACACATGTTGTGAATCCAGCCAACATGTCTGATTTCAAAAAGGATTTACGGCGAAAGCACACCAAACGATTATGTTTGGAAAACAGAAAAACACAGCCATTTTCCCAGCCAAAGATAGGAGTCACAAAAAGCAGAAATAGAGATAAAATTAATCACTAACCTTTGATGATCTTCATCAGATGACACTCATAGGACATCATGTTACACAATACATGTATGTTTTGTTCGATAATGTGCATATTTATATCCAAAACTCTTAGTTTGCATTGGCGCCATGTTCAGAAATGCCTCAAATATCTGGAGAAATTGCAGAGAGCCACATCTAATAACAGGAATACTCATCATACACTTTGATGAAAGATACATGTTTTACATAGAATTAAAGATACACTTGTTCTTAATGCAACCGCTGTGTCAGATTTCAAAAAAACTTTACGGAAAAAGCACACCATGCAATAATCTGAGACGGCGCTCAGATATAACAACATTTCTCCGCCATGTTGGAGTCAACAGAAATACGAAATTACATCATAAATATTCCCTTTGATGATCTTCATCAGAATGCACTCCCAGGAATCCTAGTTCCACAAATTGTTTTGTTCGATAATGTCCATTACTTATGTCTAAGTAGCTACTTTTGCTAGCACGTTTAGTGCACATGTCCAAACGCTCGCGCAGATGCAGGCGAACTCGGACGAAAACTTCAAAAAGTTATATTACAGGTCGAATAAACTGGTCAAACTAAGTAGCGAATCAATCTTCAGGATGTTGTTATCATAACTATCCAATAACGTTCCAACCGGAGAATTCCTTTGTGTCTCTAGAAGTAATGGAAAGCAAGACAATATCGTTTGGAATGCACGTGACCAGGAACTGGCATTCTGCCAGACCAATGACTGAAACACCTCCCATCCGGCGTAGGAAGTGCAAACAGATCCATATCTTACAGGGAATTGAATAGGCGATGAGTTGAACATCGACCAGCCTCAGAATTCTCACTTCCTGTTTGGATTTTTTGCCGGCCATATGAGTTCTGTTATACTCACAGACATCATTCAAACAGTTTTAGAAACTTCAGTGTTTTATATCCAATAGTAGTAATAATAATATGCATATATTAGCATCTGGGACAGAGTAGAAGGCAGTTCACATTTCCAAAAGTGAAAATGCTGCCCCCTATCACAAGTTAAGTGGCATTGTTTAAAGTGGCTAGTGATACATTTTTTACATACATTTTTCCATTATTAAAGTGGCTGGAGTTGAGTCAGTATGTTGGCAGGAGCCACTCAATGTTAGTGGTGGCTGTTTAACAGTCTGATGGCCTTGAGATAGAAGCTGTTTTTCAGTCTCTCGGTCCCTGCTTTGATGCACCTGTACTGACCTCGCCTTCTGGATGATAGCGGGGTGAACAGGCAGTGGCTCAGGTGGTTGTTGTCCTTGATGATCTTTATGGCCTTCCTGTGACATCGGGTGGTGTAGGTGTCCTGGAGGGCAGGTAGTTTGCCCCCGGTGATGCGTTGTGCAGACCTCACTACCCTCTGGAGAGCCTTACGGTTGTGGGCGGAGCAGTTGCCGTACCAGGCGGTGATACAGCCCGACAGGATGCTCTCAATTGTGCATCTGTAAAAGTTTGAGTGCTTTTGGTGACAAGACGAATTTCTTCAGCCTCCTGAGGTTGAAGAGGCACTGCTGAGTGGTGCCTTCTTCACCGCGCTGTCTGTGTGGGTGGACCAATTCAGTTTGTCCGTGATGTGTACGCCGAGGAACTTAACTTACTACCCTCTCCACTACTGTCCCGTCGATGTGGATAGGGGGGTGCTCCCTCTGCTGTTTCCTGAAGTCCACGATCATCTCCTTTGTTTTGTTGAGTGTGAGGTTATTTTCCTGACACCACACTCCGAGGGCCCTCACCTCCTCCCTGTAGGCCGTCTCGTCGTTGTTGGTAATCAAGCCTACCACTGTAGTGTCGTCTGCAAACTTGATGATTGAGTTGGAGGCGTGTATGGCCACGCAGTCGTGGGTGAACAGGGAGTACAGGAGAGGGCTCAGAACGCACCCTTGTGTGGCCCCAGTGTTGAGGATCAGCGGGGTGGAGATGATGTTATCTACCCTCACCACCTGGGGGCAGCCTGTCAGGAAGTCCAGTACACAGTTGCACAGGGTGGGGTCGAGACCCAGGGTCTCGAGCTTGATGATGAGTTTGGAGGGTACTATGGTGTTAAATGCTGAGCTGTAGTCGATGAACAGCATTCTTACATAGGTATTCCTCTTGTCCAGATGGGTTAGGGCAGTGAGGTTGCGATTGCGTCGTCTGTGGACCTATTGTGGCGGTAAGCAAATTGGAGTGGGTCTAGGGTGTCAGGTAGGGTGGGGGTGATATGGTCCTTGACTAGTCTCTCAAAGCACTTCATGATGACGGAAGTGAGTGCTACGGGGGGTAGTCGTTTAGCTCAGTTACCTTAGCTTTCTTGAACAGGAACAATGGTGGCCCTCTTGAAGCATGTGGGAACAGCAGACTGGGATAAGGATTGATTGAATATGTCCATAAACACACCAGCCAGCTGGTCTGCGCATGCTCTGAGGACGCGGCTGGGGATGCCGTCTGGGCCTGCAGCCTTGCGAGGGTTGCAGACGCTCTTATCCAGAGCGACTTACAAATTGGTGCATTCACCTTATGATATCCAGTGGAACAACCACTTTACAATAGTGCATCTAACTCTTTTAAGGGGGAGGGGGGGGTTAGAAGGATTACTTTATCCTATCCTAGGTATTCCTTAAAGAGGTGGGGTTTCAGGTGTCTCCGGAAGGTGGTGATTGACTCCGCTGACCTGGCGTCGTGAGGGAGTTTGTTCCACCATTGGGGTGCCAGAGCAGCGAACAGTTTTGACTGGGCTGAGCGGGAACTGTACTTCCTCAGAGGTAGGGAGGCGAGCAGGCCAGAGGTGGATGAACGCAGTGCCCTTGTTTGGGTGTAGGGCCTGATCAGAGCCTGAAGGTTTTACTCGCGTCGGCTGCAGTGAAGGAGAGTCCACAAGTTTTGGTAGCGGGCCGTGTCAGTGGCACTGTGTTGTCCTCAAAGCGAGCAAAGAAGTTGTTTAGTCTGTCTGGGAGCAAGACATCCTGGTCCGCGACGGGGCTGGTTTTCTTTTTGTAATCCGTGATTGACTGTAGACCCTGCCACATACCTCGTGCTTGAGCCGTTGAATTGCGACTCTACTTTGTCTCTATACTGACGCTTAGCTTGTTTGATTGCCTTGCGGAGGGAATAGCTACACTGTTTGTATTCGGTCATGTTTCCGGTCACCTTGCCCTGGTTAAAAGCAGTGGTTCGCGCTTTCAGTTTCGCGCGAATGCTGCCATCCGTCCACGGTTTCTGGTTTGGGAATGTTTTAATAGTTGCTATGGGTAAGACATTGCCGATGCACTTGCTAATAAACTCGCTCACCGAATCAACGTATTCGTCAATGTTGTTGTTTGACGCAGTGCGGAACATATCCCAATCCACGTGATCCAAGCAATCTTGAAGCGTGGAATCAGATTGGTCGGACCAGCGTTGAACAGACCTGTGTGCGGGAGCTTCCTGTTTTAGTCTGTCTATAGGCTGGGAGCAACAAAATGGAGTTGTGGTCAGCTTTTCCAAAAGGAGGGCGGGGGAGGGCCTTATATGCATCGCGAAGGTTAGAATAACAATGATCTAGGGTTTTACCAGCCCTGGTAGCACAATCGATATGCTGATAGATTTTAGGGAGTCTTGTTTTCAGATTAGCCTTGTTAAAATCCCCAGCTACAATGAATGCAGCCTCAGGATATGTGGTTTACATAGAGTCAAATAAAGTTCGTTCAGGGCCATCGATGTGTCTGCTTGGGGGGGAATATATGCGGCTGTGATTATAATCGAAGAGAATTCTCTTGGTAGATAATGCGGTCGACATTTGATTGTGAGGAATTCTAAGTCAGGTGAACAGAAGGACTTGAGTTCCTGTATGTTATGATCCCACCACGTCTCGTTAATCATAAGGCATACCCCCCCGCCCCTCTTCTTACCAGAAAGATGCTTGTTTCTGTCGGCGCGATGCGTGAAGAAACCAGCTGGCTGTACCGACTCCGATAGCGTGTCTCGAGTGAGCCATGTTTCCGTGAAGCAAAGAACGAGAAGTCTCTTATGTCTCTCTGGAATGCTACCCTTGCTCGGATTTCAACAACCTTGTTGTCAAGAGACTGGACATTGGCGAGTAGTATGCTCGGGAGCGGTGCGCGATGTGCCCGTCTCCAGAGCCTGACCAGAAGACCGCTTCGTCTGCCCCTTTTACGGTGACGTTGTTTTGGTTCGCTGGCTGGGATCTGATCCATTGTCCTGGGTGGTGGGCAAAACAGAGGATCCGCTTCGGGAAAGTCGTATTCCTGGTTGTAATGATGGTGAGTTGACGTTGCTCTTATATCCAGTAGTTCCTCCCAACTGTATGTAATAAAACCTAAGATTACCTGGGGTACCAATGTAAGAAATAACACGTAAAAAAACAAAATACTGCATAGTTTCCTAGGAACGCGAAGCGAAGCGGCCATCTCTGTCGGCGCCGGAAGTACCGGAATATTCCAGTCTGTGCTAGCAAAACAGTCCTGTAGCTTAGCATCTACTTCATCTGACCACATTTTTATTGATCTAGTCACTGGTGCTCCCTGCTTTAGTTTTTGCTTTTAAGCAGGAATCGGGAGGATAGAATTATGGTCAGATTTGCCAAATGGAGGGAGAACTTTGTACACCTCTCTGTGTGTGGAGTAAAGGTGTTTTTTCCCCCCTCTGTTTGCACATGTAACATGCTGGTAGAAATGAGGTAAAACGGATTTAAGTTTCCCTGCATTAAAGTCCCCGGCCTCTAGGATCACCACCTCTGGATGAGCATTTTCTTGTTTGCTTATGGCTTTATGCAGCTCGTTGAGTGCGGTCTTAGTACCAGCATCGGTTTGTGGTGGTAAATAGACAGCTACGAAGAATATAATGAAAACGTCTTGGTAAATAGTGTGGTCTACAGCTTATCATGTGATACTCTACCTCAGGCGAGCAAAACCTTGAGACTTCCTTAAATTTCATGCACCAGCTGTTGTTTACAACTATACATAGACCGCCACCCCTTGTCATACCAGAGGCGGCTGTTCTATCCTGCCGAAAAAGTGTAAAACCCGCCAGCTGTATGTTATTCATGTCGTCGTTCAGCCACGACTCGGTGAAACATAAGATTTTAATGTCCCGTTGGTAGAATATACTTGCTCGTAGTTCGTCTATTTTATTAGACGAACAGTGATTGTACGTTGACTAATAGGTTTGATGGTAAAGGCAGATTACCCTCTCGCCGTCAGATCCTTACATGGCACCCAGACCTACGTCCCCGATATCTCCGTCTCTTTCTCCTGCGAATGAGGGCCTTGTCAGGTGTCTGGAGTAAATCCTTAGCGTCAGACTCGTTGAAGGAAAAAGTATATATATCTTCCAGTACAGGGTGAGTAATCGCTGTCTTGATATCTAGAAGCTCTTTTCGGTCTTAAGAGACGGTGGCAGAAACATTATGTACAAAATAAGTTACAAATAACGTTTAAAAACATTCACAATTGGTTAGGGGACCGTAAAATGGCAGCCATCTCCTCCGGCGCCTTTCTCAGATAAACATAATGTGTTTTTTAAGTTACTCGTGACGTGGCGAATTCGGTGTTTTAGGTCGATTCCCTGTCCGAATATTCTGTTTGTTTCAACAGAAAACTGCAGTCAGTCCCGTGTGACTAATTAGAGCACGGGAGCTGGTGGAAATCCTCCTCTGGTGTGTGTGCATGCTAATGATGGTGAGTGTGGATACAGCGGCGGGGGTTCCAGGATCTCTCACACACAGCCCCTCCCAGTTGTAGCTCCATTGTGTCCACACAGCCCCCCCCCCCCCAACAGGACTGAGGCTGCAGGGGTGTAGCTTGAATACAGCCACTGTCCTCCTTTGTCCCCCTGCCTCAGAAAGGCTGGTGCTTCCTCCCTGTTTCAATCCACGAGTCCCAGCGGTATCTTTGTGTGCACACACACACACACACACACACACTAGTTATACATCTAGAAGGCTAGACCTGTGGGGCATGTTGTTTTGTGAAAGTGGCTGGCAGTGGCAGGCTGTAGGCTGATAGGAGGTTGGTAGTGTTGTTCTGTTACCCTTTGTATGGATATGCTCCAATAGGATAATAATGTAATGCTGCAGTAGACGGGTGGGGCTGGGACATGTGCAGATGCTATCACGAGGACCATCATCCATGGGGTTGGGGATTAAACTGTGGAATTGGTTCCTAAAATCCCTTTGCTGTGACCTAAGCTGATTTTTAGTATTGAAACCAAATATGATCTTTTGTGCTTTGTCCAATCCCCCCTCTGCCCTGTTTAGCCTTAAAGGTGATTATGAATATGGCTATGACATGCTCACTGTGTTTGTCCTGTGTGTATTCTTCTGTTTGGTGTAGTGTATAGGAGTTCTCCTCTTTACCCTTCATTAATATGGAGTAACCTAATGTAGTAGGCGTAAAAGAAATGCCTGAGCGGGGTCGTCAGAACCCGTACGCATCCGGTTTTCAGGCTTCACCTCTACTCTCATTTCCCCCTGAAAACTGGGTGCTTCTACAAACCCCCTGAGGGTGAGTGTGGATACTGGGCAGAAGGCAGCTAGCTGCCCGCCCTGTTTGCTTTAGGCCAGACCTGGGCACACTGCCAGCTTTGTCACGGCATTGGCTGTTAGTCTGCGAGGGAAAGTCGCCTCTTCTCGGTGGCATTGCCTTTTCTACACAGCTGTTCTAACAGAAACACTCTGGCTTTTTATCGATCTTCTCAAACCCCAGTGTGAGTTCTCACCTTCCAGTGTGGAGCGTGGCAGATGTGGAAAGAGGGAGGGACCCCTCCTTTTTGTTGTATAATGAATGATGTAACCTGAGGATGAGTAAGAGGGAATTAGTGTGTAAGAAGACGATGATTGAAATTTGGGGAAATGTTGATGTTGTGACAGAATGGAAGAGGGACGAGGCCTGTAAAATAAGTCTTGATTGGATGCTGAGGGTCATTCCCTTTGCGGGGGATGGAGGCTGACTACAAGTGACCCATTTGATCTTCCTACAGAAACATTGTGTACAGAGAAAGATGTATGAACGAGAAAGTCATTGAGTCCGACACCCTCAGAAACCAGGCCCTTTCATGTGTTCACATGCCCCTCCTCCATCCCTCTGAGTGTGCGTTGCTATCGATCATTGTCAATAGCCTTCTTTGAAATGAACCTCCTTCTATGACCCCCCCCCCCCAACCCCTCTTCACCCCTCTCCCTCTCTTTCCAATGATGCCTAAAGCCGGGGAAAAAGGGGAAGTGGAAGCGAAGGACTGAGTCCATTGTGAAAAGACCAGACGTGGACATTCTCAGCTAGACTCCTCCTGTGTATTTCCAAACACATCCAACATCCTACTGGGACATTCTTGGAAACAGGAAAATATATATATATTTTTTTTTTTTCTTCTAGCAAGCCTGGAGAAATATCAGTTTTCCTTTTATGGTGGCAGTGGTAGAGTTCAGTGGAGAGGAAAAAGAGCAGAAATGGACAACCTGGCAGAAAATCAAGCCTAGCAGAGCAGGGCAGCAGCACAGGAATGTACATGCTCATTATCCTACCTGCTTGCTGATGCTATTGTGAGGAGGGGGGAGTGGAGGTGAATAGCACATTCCTAGTCCTTGATGTCAGGGCCAACAGAGTCCTCTGTCCATCTACATACTGTATGACTAGTCTACACCCAGTGAGCAGTGAAGGAGGTGAGACTGGAGTGAGCGTTTTTACTGTCCTCTGTCTGACTCTCTGACCCAGATGAGGGGAGCGGCAGAGATAACTAACTGGCTGTGTGATTCGGCACGTATGCTTCCTGTAACAGACTCCCCACTGTTTCCACACAGAGCGATCTGGTGCCAGCAACATTCTCAGGAATGAACCACTAATACATCATGTCAGGACGTCCTGTATAGCAAAACTGTGATGTTATACATTCCGACTGTATTGCAGTGAACAGCAGCACTACAAGCACAATACTGTAAAAATCACATCTTTTTACCAGGACAAAAAACACCATGACTTTAACTTTTATTCCAGTCTGTCTGTTTCCGGTGCTAAACAACTCCAGCATGCTAGTTGGACCCCCTGCTTTGTCCTGATGAGAAGAGAAAATCAATGGGTTAAGTGCTGCTTAGGACAGGCTATTAGATTGGGTGTGTAGAGCAGTAGCCTGAGGGAAGAACAGGCATTGGGATGAATCCTATACATTGTGTTGAGTGTAGGGAAGAAAATCTGTGTGAACTAAGTTTTCAGGACTAAGACACACAGAGAAATGAACAGCGCTTGAAATTATTAGACATACCAAGACCAGAGCAAATATCAACCATGGTAACAAACTAGCCATATCCTTGGTAACAAAAAAATCCCCATTGCCTTTTGGATAGGGTTGCTACGAGGGTTTTAGTTTTACAGCATGGTGACAGTCATGGTCACACAGCCTCGGAGACAGTACTGGAGCTGAACAGTGTTGATCCAGCAGGTCATGACGATATGAGGTGCAGATAGTAAAACCAGGTCAATCTTTTTCTGTAGCAGATAAGCCCAGATCAGACCCTGCCGGTGATGGGCCAGTACAATATTAGTCAGCTATCTAGGCAGACTAACAAAGACAAACAAGAGGGGTGCATCATTGGTTAACCAAGGAAAAGGATCATCGGGCCTAATCCATTCCTATAGCTAAACCATTCAAATCATGTGAGCTCTGAGCATGGTACAAGCCAGTGAGTATAGATGATTCTGTCAAAGTAGCATGCAACATCTGTCTCTCTCTCCACCCCCCAACAACATATTGATTGGGTTTGCCTTTAAATCACACAACAGAGATTTTATAATAAAACCATTAATGATAGAGAATGTAGTGACATAGTATTACTGATGGGATTTAACCACAGTTTGTCTCATGGACTTCCAAGCACTATGTGAGTATATTATCCAGTTGGCTATAGTAGCAGTGCGTGGTCAGACTGTCTGTGTACAGACAGAGCATGTACTAAACCCACTCACTGTCTGATGGGTGTAGTCTCGTGCTGCACTGCATTACTGTCAGAGGCAGCCAGCCAGCCAGGCAGGATGACCGTAATCTTATTCAGTGACGGATGATGTAACAACATTGTTTCTGCCTGCCTCAATCGGACCGATACCCCGCCATCATCACAAACAGACCTACGCACAGCATCCCAACATGCCCTGTTAGTTGCGAACTGGCTGACAGCGTTTGGAGGAACCCTGGCTGTGCCACACAGGACTTCTCTTAGAACCACAGTCTCTTTCCATTAAGGATGCAGCAGAGAATGAAGGAGAATTGGGATGTTTGTTTTTACCTTTAGCTGGGTTTCTGATTCTGTTCGTGCTGCACCTGCTCTGTTTCCTGCTATTGTTCTGAAAACAGAGAAGTCTTTCAAAAATGTTCCGCATAGATCCCTCCATTCAAACAAACTAAGGCTTTAAGGGTAATAATTAAGGTTTAGTTTTCTAGAAGATGACCAGTAAATCTACCAACAACTGAAGTCTGTTTTACATGTTGCTCTTTCGATATGAAGTGGTCCTGGATAGAGAATGAAGTTCAGGCATGTTTTTCTGTACATTCACAATCACACAACACAGTGGTTAAAGGCCTGCAGATGGCCTGTTAGTGAGACAAATGGGGCGTTTTTGTTTTTCCTATAATTAGAAGGCCATAACATGTGACGTACAGCCTGTTCTGTGCAGATAGTCAGGAAACGGCCTTGGTTACAGAACATGTGGTGATAAACACCCATGCACGTTCACATGCACGCGCATATTCAAACACACGCAGGCATACACGCACAAGCGCTTCCTCTCACTAACATACATTCCCCAACAAACTGCCAGTACCTTGTGATTTTGCTGACGAGGACACACCCTTTGAATATGAGGGGATCTGCAGCTATTAAACAAAGCCTGTTAGAGCCCTCCACTCCAGAGGTCTCAAGGGAAATGAACATGCAGTTATTTTTCTCTGTAGCAGGCTCTGGCAATCAGTGGTAATGCAGTGAAATTGCCATCTAGTGGACAAATAAAGAATTATTTTGTTACAGCTCAAATTTTGGATCCTGTACAAAATCCACTATATCCTGATATCATTGGATAAATAATCTCTGTTGGTTGGATAATTAGAGTATTATTTTAAAACTAACTCTCCCCCCCCCCCTCCCCCTGTCTTGCTCTTTCTTAGGTGAGCTTCTAAGCCAGCCGCGCCCTGAGGGGCTGACTGAGATAATCTGCCCAAAGAATGGTTTGGAGCGGGTCGACGTGGCGCTGGTTTACCCACCTACGCCCACTGTGGTCAGCCCCTGTCTCAAATGAGCCCTGCGGCCTGGCCTCTACTGTCCTGTCTGACTGTACCCTCACGCCCGGCTCTCTAGCCAACACCTGAGTCTGAACCCCACACCCCAGCTCTCCCTCTGAATCCCCTCAACCCACCCAGGCAGCAGCCAGACTGGACACAGCCATGCAAGGTCACAGAGATATGCACCGTCAGCTGGATGCAGCAGAGCTGATAACTGTAAGTATCTACCAGAAAGGGTCATAGGTTGGTAACTAGAGGGTTAGATGCTTAGAAGCTTCTATATACTGTGTAAATGGATCGACATCTAACCTTTAATTGAGTATACCTGATAGCATTGATGATAGTGAAGCTGTACTACATATGACAAAGTATATAAGTAAGAGTATGTTATATTCTTTGTATTTTTTTATTTGCAGGTTATCCAACTGTTCTTACACTGCCTCACTATGATGACAAAGACCATATTACAGGACTTTGGCTGAAAGCAAACCTTCACCTTGGTTGTTTTAAGACCCATCAACAAGCAGTCTTTTTTTCCAACTCTCTTACTCCACGCTGCCCTCCAGATCTATGACAAACCTCTGCCTACAACCTAACCAAGACGAAACACAGGAAATCCACCGTATCAACTATCTATCCATGCTATCAATTATACAATCGAGAGACGAGGGGGCAAAGACTTGGACGGATTTCTCTCTTTACTACTTAGTGGCGTCATGAAATGTTGGAGACCTCTTGGCTGGACTGCTACCCCATTCTAATTTCCTGTAATGCTCATTTTCCTGTCCACGTGTAAAGGCTGTGATTGTAAGAACATAGGAAAGAGAACTGACTGAACCTCCTACTATATCATGCTATGACTGACAGTTGTGGGGTTCTATCCGCCTGTCTGTTTCTATGTCTGTAAACCAAATACAGTCTTGTATAGCCAAACACATGAATACCACCTACTCTTAAAGAACACAACACACGTTACCCATGTACGGACCTTAACCTTTTGCTTTAGCTTGCAAAGGGGCAGATGTATCATATGAAGTAAATGCTGGGATTACATATTATGTGAAGTCAGTGGACTGTGTTTATGCCAAGGAAATTCCATCTTGAATTCCATCACTTCATCTGGACTTGTTTCATTGTAGCATATCCTGACTATGGTGTGACGTATTTGTGATTTGCCATTTCAGCTTTAGTAAGAAAAGTACTCAGTTTCACTTTAGACTCGTTCAAAAATGATCATTGTATGTAAATAAAAGATGATCATGTTCTCTAAAGGAAACAGAAAAAAGATGTCTGTAGGTATTGAGTTTGAAGTCTTCATAATCTTTGGTCATGTTGGAATAGAGGAATTTATTTCAAGATGGTTTTCACTGGTATGGGGGAGATACTGCAATATGTTTAAAACATGCAAGAAAAAAGTTTAATTTTGTATATATCTTTATTTTTGTATATTGACACAAGTTGTCACCACCCTCTTTCGACATTATTTGCAGTGCAACGTTGTGCATGGCTCACTTAGCCATTGTGAGAGTAAGGCTACATACAATTTTATAAGTAGCAGGTCAAACTATCTCACAGCACAACATAAAAAGCACCAAATACAAAATAAACCAACTACTGGTTTAAATATGACCACGTGTCTTTTTCATTTGTCTTTCTCTACACACTAATACTGATTATACATCTTTATGGGAAAGATCATTTGATATTGGTCGCTGTGTTTAAATGACTTTACATAGAGGCCGATTAGTCATGACTGATGGCAGCAAACTGTCTCCCAGCACTGTGTATATCACATGTTTGATTGATTAAAGTCAGGAATGTAGTCTCTGAGCAGTAAAACTGCTCTAGCAGTAGAGCATGGGCGCTTAGTTGAAACGCCATGATAGTGGGTTCAGTTCCCAGGACCACCCAATATTTTATAAAGTGTATGAGCACAACTACGTCACTTTGAATAAAAGCGTCTACTAAATGGCATATATTATATTGAATGACCACGCTCATCTCCGCCAACTACACACACCCAGTTTAATTAGCTGAGGTCACGTTCCTGACCTGGACTCCCAGTCCAGGCCAGAACGCAAGGATATTACACTGATTAGATTGACTAGAGTTCAAAAAAAGATGACCTGCCATTTTTGAAACTCCTAATCTAGAATCTACATTAGATCTACTTAGAGGGGGCACCTCCACTGCAAACTGATCAGGTCAGAGATCAATAATGTTCTAGCTAGGGCAACAAGAGAAGAGGGGATGAGATACAGGATATTGTGCTGCTTAGGTGAGTTATTCCACACAACAACATATGCGCTGAACTCATATAGGTGATCGAGACAGTCTAGAATCAAGGGAAAAAATACAACATGCTGCATAGACCATATATTTTACAACCTGAATTTCACAGACTAGTTCACAGCACTTTCTGATAAAAAGGAGCTCTCGTATATCAGTTACTTACGTCACAGCTGGTCCAATGTTGACTATTTGCCAAGGTGGCAGCATCACAAAATCAGAGACTCCTACAAGCATTTGAATGATTAGCCCCTCTAGTGATAAAACAGACCTCAGCAGCACACCTAATCATTTGAAGTGGAGATGAGTGGTCCCAAAAACTCAGTGGTAGAAAAGGTACCCAATTGTCATACTTGAGTAAAAGTAAAGATTCCTAATAGAAAATGACTTGAGTAGAAGTCACCCAGTAAAATACTACTAGTAAAAGTCTAAATAATTTCAAATTCCTTAAATTAAGCAAACCAGACAGCACAATGTTCTAGTTTTTAAAATGTTTTTACAGATATCCAGGGGCACACTCCAACATCATGAAGCATTTGTGTTTAGCAAGTCCACCAGATCAGAGGCATGTTCTCTTGATAAGTGCATGAATTGTACCATTTTCCTGCTAAGCATTTTTATTTGAACCTTTATTTAACTAGGCAAGTCAGTTAAGAACAAATTCTTATTTACAATGACGGCCTACCCAGGCCAAACCCGGACGATGCTGGGCCAATTGTACACCACCCTATGAGACTCCCAATCACAGCCAGATGTGATACAGCTTGGATTTGAACCAGGAACTGTAGTGGCGCCCCTTGCACTGAGATGCAATGCCTTAGACCACTGCACCACTCGGGAACCCCAGCATTCAAAATGTAACAAGTACTTTGAGTGTCAGGGAAAATGTATGGAGTAAAAAGTACATTATTTTCTTAGAGGAATGTAGTGGATTAAAAGTAAAAGTTCTCAAAAATATAAATAGTAAAGTACAGATACCCCGAAAAACTACTAAAATAGTACTTTGAAGTATTTTTACTTAAGTACTTTACACCACTGCAAAAACTCCAGTACAAGAACATGATCTTATATTAAATACATATAAAGGTAGTTAGTGTGGTTTATGAAAAACAAGGCAACAGGAAACATGTTGTCCCTCACGAATGATGCAGCCTCCCACCTTGTACCAATCAGTGGAATTTAGTAAATGCCAGATCTCTTTGGCAAGATGCATCATTCACCCAAGTTTTGTCAAAATCCAGCTAGTGCTGTCTGAGATATCACATGTGACTAACGTACAAACGTACTAGAGAACGGAGACAGATGCACAGTTACCTCCCCGATTTCATCGTGGGGGTTAATCATTGAATTACTTACAGTATATGATCCCATCAAAATACTAGACTATTGGTCCTATCAGGCCTTTATTCTTATATTGATTTAGACAGGGGTCCTGAACTGCTCTGACTGAAAAACAGAAACCAAAATATATATTTTTAAAGGCAACAGTAAATATGTCGTCCCCCCACAAATGATGCAGCACCCCCCTTGGGCCAATCGGTGTAATTGTCTAAGTGATGGATCCCCTTGGCAAGACGCATCATTCACCCAAGTGTCGTCAAAATCGGGCCAGTGGTGTTTGATATATCACATGGGATAGCTAGACTCGTATCCCTGAGAATGTGTGCCAAATTTCAGCACTCTGAGTCAAACAGATCAAGCGATATAAACATGTCCCCATTATAGCACAACTGTGTGGTTGATATTAATGTTCTTTCGTGTACTGAGTCTTCACAGGGAAATACTCATATATGTAATAAACGGATGTAGTAAATGTATCACTAGTCACTTTAAACAATGCCACTTTATATAATGTTTACATACCTTACATTACTCATCTCATATGTATATACTGTACTCTATACCATCTACTGCATCTTGCCTATGCCGTTCGGCCATCGCTCATCCATATATTTTTATGTACATATTCTTATTCATTCCTTTACACTTGTGTGTAAAAGGTAGTTGTTGTGAAATTGTTAGATTACTTGTTAGATATTACTGCATGGTCGGAACTAGAAGCACAAACATTTTGCTGCACTTGCATTAATATCTGATAAACATGTGTACGTGACCAATAAAATTTGATTTGATAACTTTTTACGACGAAATTCCCTATTCAATTCCATTCATTTTTCAGCCCGGTATCGGTTTACCTTCAGACGAGTCCCGTGACACTTGTTTATTTTTATTTTTATGCCCAGCTCATGAGGCCTCTTGATGACGTGAGGCCTCTTCTGCCTAATGTTAAGTCCGCCAGTGCATCTAGTACATAAACGTTTCACAGTGCTTGTTCAAAACGAGAATGTAATGTCTTTGTAATACAACAGGAGGCGGTAAACTCTGTGTATTGGAATAAATGCCTGTCAGAAATTACACTAAAGAAGAACACCTAATCCCGTTCAAAGATCTCTGAATATATCGCGAGACGACATTCACGATTTCCACTCCCAGAATGCTTCTTTCTACCTCTTCCCTTCCGCGGCCTTAGAAAGTAAGTGAGCCGATATTCAACTGCTGCCGAGAATCCATGTAATCGCTTTAATATCTATGGCATCCCGATTCTTAAATGTTCAATTTACATGTATTTAAACCACTACTTAGAAACGTCGGTGTCCAAGTGTGTATCGGTGGCTATTTTCACCAAAAGTCATATTTGTGATATGCTTGGCCCCCAGCCACTTTTAGCATTGCTAACGAAACCATGACCATAATGTCGTCCCCGGCCCTACGAATGAGTTTTGATGAAATACATAGTCCCAGTGATGTGGTCTTTTGTGATTTTCTCGTTGTCTTGGGTTGTAATTACCCTACAGTTGCTGGTTTAACGTTTGCTATCTATCAACTAACACGTAGCGCATCCTCCAAGGTGTCTGACTTGTTTCTCAGTCAAGCAACACACTAACACGTTCTCCGACTAGTTTTAGTTAGCTAGTTAACAACCCGTTTATCTTTTGCAGATCTCTGAAAATGGTCCGCTACTCGCTCGACCCCGAGAACCCGACTAAGTGTGAGTACCAGTGTGATTGTTGCCCTGGCTTTATTCATTAGCTCGCTAATGCAAGTTAACTAGCTAGCTAGCTTATCAGACTTAACCATTGTTGCAATGATGACTTTCTTAGGACACCTTTAGATTACCCATGAAAATTAATATGAACGAGGCTGAGCAACCACACATTTGCACATAAATGGTTTATTCGCCATGTAAGGTTATTTCTGTCTTGTGACCTCACTGATCATTGCTGTATTTTCTTCTGAAGCATGCAAGTCGAGGGGTTCTAATCTCCGGGTTCACTTCAAGGTAAGGTGTTCTCTTTTCTGATTCACATGAGAAGTTGCCTTCAGACATTTTGTCTACTGTAGTTGTATCAGTGTGTGAGTTAGTTGCTGTTATGTATTGGTAGTCATAAATGTGTGCAGACTGAAAGGTATGATGCATTGCTTTGATGACAACTTTGGAGACCTTTGGAATCAAATGTGACAATATCTAACAAATAACTGAGCAATTTTGCATTCATGCCTATCAAGACAATTATAACAATCTGTTATTGATATAGCTAGCTATTACAGTATATGGATGCTTCTTGTTTGTTTCCCATCAGAACACCCGTGAGACAGCTCAGACCATCAAAGGCATGCACATCCGCAAGGCCACCAAGTACCTGAAGGATGTTACCATCAAGCACCAGTGTGTTCCCTTCCGTCGCTACAATGGGGGTGTCGGCAGGTGTGCCCAGGTAAACGCCAATCCAATTACATTTACTCTCGCCTCAATTTAAATGTGTATAGGGGACTTTGGTTGGTTATCTTCTGACAATGTTTACGCTTTATTATATTTCCCATGTAAAAGTATTGGGATTAGCAGGTATGAAAGGGATCTTTAAATAAAAAAATACATTTGTTCAACATGGGCTTTGGAGAGGGGCACGAAATGACTTAAAATCTTTCTGGCTTATCAGACCTGGCACTTATGGTTTTAATGCATGTCTGTATGAAATGGTTGCAATGATGACTTTCTTAGGACACCTTTGGATTACCCATGAAAATAAATACGAACGAGGCTGAGCAACCACACATTTGCGCTTATGTCTACATAAATTTTCCCCGGTGTTGACCAGAAATGAGGGCACCTATTATGTCCCAGTCTTGTACACGACTGACCCAACTGTTCCTCTGCAGGCCAAGCAGTTTGACTGGACACAGGGCCGCTGGCCCAAGAAGAGTGCAGAGTTCCTTCTCCACATGCTGAAGAACGCTGAGAGCAACGCTGAGCTTAAGGTAAGGTTGATAGTTTTGTTAGGCCTGCCTCTCATCGTGGCATGCCTGTAGTGGAGAGATTTGTGAAAAGTATGATGCTACCAAGCTTGTTGGGGTTCAAACTGTGAAATGGGCACAATTCATGATTGCAACGATGACCATTTGGGACACCTTTGTATTAACCATGAAAAATTACGTCTGAGCCACCGTGATGCTTGTATGAACAATATAATTTAAAGCTGGAATCCTTCATTGAGAAGATTGTTTTGGTCAAAAGCTGCGGGATGGGCCTGAAATGTTAACCCTTTCAAATTCAAAGCGAGAGCTTTGAATGCATGGACTGACATCCATGATATAAGCATTGGGTTCAACCGTGTTTTGAGGCTATAGTATTTGTTTAATATACTTTTTCAAACATTGGACTATAACAAGCTTATTGTGGGTTCTGATGGGGTACAACAGTTGAATTAAGCTCATGAGGCATTTAGAAATTATTTTCTTCCCGAATCAATGAGTACATATTATTAATCCTAAAATTGATGTAGCAATTAAGGATTCTAGCTTTGCCATTTTCAACACTTATATGAGTGTAAAGAATTAGATTTGTATGCTGATACGCCCCTAAATTGGAACGTAGTGGCTGTACAGTGACATGCAATACATGTCAGAGTTCTGGCTCTGCGCTGAATGGGTTTTGACTGATGGCCGTTCTGAACTTGAGCACCACGAATGACAAGTTGCTCCACCCCTCCCGCTGTTTGAGGAACTTTTGCAAATTTTGCTTGAACGAGGGAATTGCTGTAAACTAAGATGACAATGTATTTTGACAGATGAGATGTTGAGGATTATAATAAATACCGCTTTGATGTAGCAAGCCAAACAGATGTCCAAATGTGCACTTCACATGTCCAAATCATAAAACTCATGTCATAGTGTCAACGTTTATGATCACATTTAGCTGTAAAGTTACAAAGATGACATGTCTTTGAACAAAATTAGCTTGTTTATTGAGAACAGAATTCGCTGCAGCACACGCACCTGAATGCACTCATGACTCCTTTCTACTGTGCATTCGGGAAGTATTCAGACCCCTTCACTTTTCCCACATTTTCTTACGTTACAGCCTTATTCTAAAATGGATTACCTTTTTTCCCGTCGTGATTCTACACAATACCCCATAATGACAAAGCGTAAACAGGTTTTTAGTGCTCGGGTGCATCCTGCTTCCATTGCTCATCCTCAATGTTTCTACAACTTGATTGGAGTCCACCTGTGGTACATAAAGTTGATTGGACATAATTTGGAAAGGCACACCTATCTATATAAGGTCCCACAGTTGAGGATTGTGTCGAGGCACCGATCTTGGGAAGGGTACCAAAACATTTCTGCAGCATTGAAGGTCCCCAAGAACAGTGGCCTACATCATTCTTAAATGGAAGAAGTTTGTAATCACCAATAGTCTTCCTAGAGCTGGCCGCCTGGCCAATCGGAGGAGAAGGGAGCTGACCAAGAACCCGATGGTCACCGAAAGAGCTCCAGAGTTCCTCTGTGGAGATGGAAGGACCTTCCAGAAGGACAACCATTTCTGCAGCACTCCACCAATCAAACCTTTATGGTAGACTGGCCAGACCAAGATTGAACTCTTTGGCCTGAATGCCAAGCGTCACGTCTGGAGGAAAACAGGCACCGCTCATCACCTGGCCAATACCATCCCTACGGTGAAGCATGGTGGCAGCATCATGCTGTGGGGATGTTTTTCAGTGGCAAGGACTGGGAGACTAGTCATGATTGCGGGAAAAGATGAACGGAGCAAAGTGCATAGAGATCCTTGATGAAAATCTGCTCCAGAGCACTCAGGACCTCAGACTGGGGTAAAGGTTCACCTTCCAACAGGACAATACCCTAAGCACACAGCCAAGACAATGCAGGAATGGCTTCGGGACAAGTCTCTCAAGGTCCTTGAGTGGCCCAGCCAGAACCCGGACTTGAACCCGACCAAACATCTCTGGAGAGACCTGAAAATAACTGTGCAGCAATGCTCCCCATCCAACCTGACAGAGCTTGAGAGAAGAATGGGAGAAACTCCCAAATACATATGTGCCAAGCTTGTAGCGTCATACCCAAGAAGACTCAAGGCTGTAATTGCTGCCAAAGGTACTTCAGCAAAGTACTGAGTGAAGGGTCTGACTACTAATATAAATGTGATATTTCAGTTTTATTTTTAATCGATTTGCAAAAATGTCACCTTTTTTTGCTTTGTCATTATGGGGTATTGTGTGTAGATTGGGGGGGGGGGGGGGCAATTGAATCCATTTTAGAATACGGCTGTAATGTAACACATTTGGAACTCGCGAAGGGGTCTCAATACTTTCCGAATTCACTTTATGCCCACCAATTACGATGTTTCTCTGAATTACCTTAACACTGTAAAATTTTATTTTATTACTTAGCTAGTCATGTTGGTAATAGAACAAGCTTTCAAATCATGCCCACCTGACTCAGATTGGGACTTAAAATGGACCGTTGTTGTGTTCCAAAAGAAACCACTACAAGTGTGCCTGCTCTAGTTCAACGGCACAGCTAGGATAGCTCAAAGTACTTCGTAAACTAGGTTCCTATCTAATTGGCGACAGATTTTTATGCAAATATTCTCATCTGCATAAAAACAATATCTGCATTTTCCCTCCAGAGATGTTTCCATCAAATTGACCTGTTGCGGATAAAAGGCTGTGAGTGATGACGTAGTGCACATAGAAATAAATACAAGTGAAATGGTTTTGTCAAAAACAAAAGTTCTATTGCGACTGTGCCCAATCTGGTCTTGGCACGTATGCTCTAGCCGACAGCTCACAGATACAGTGTGGGTAGGATGACCTGCATGAGATTATTAGGGACGAGTGAGATTTTTTTTGTCGAAGGGCAGCCACGCCTCGAGTATATCTCCAGAAGAGTACCCTCTATTTCCTGGAGAGGAACATTAATCACTGTGCACTTTCACCACCTTGTGAAGTTCATCGCTTATTTCATTTGTAGCCTAATAAACTGCATTCTGTCAATTGCTACTTTGCATGTACTTTTCGTATTTCTTTTGTAAAAAAACATTGTAATTTAGCCCTATACACATGGGCCAATTCCCACAAGTGTCAAGGTTAAGTACTGTATCCCACAGACAACTGGCCATGTAAGTGGATTATTTGACTTGTTAACCGGTTTAATCTTTGCTCTATTCTGACAGGGTCTGGATGTAGACTCCCTGGTGATCGAGCACATCCAGGTGAACAAGGCCCCCAAGATGCGCAGACGCACATACCGTGCCCACGGTCGCATCAACCCCTACATGAGCTCCCCATGCCACATTGAGATGATCCTCACAGAGAAGGAGCAGATCGTTCCCAAACCAGAGGAGGAAGTCGCCACTAAGAAAAAGGTACGCATGCCAACGCCTTTTGCAGAAGACTGCTTGGTATTTTTCTGAAAATATGCACTTGTTCCCATATTTCCCATGTAAAAGCAGTGTGATTAGAAGGTACAAGCTCTTGTTGAACAAGAGCTCTGTAGACTGTAACGAAATAGTTTACTATCCTTCTGGCATTACTCGTTAAATCTTATCAGACCTTTCACATAAGTGTGTTTGAAATGGTTGCAATGATGACTTTCTTAGGACACCTTTGGATTACCCATGAAAATAAATGTGAATGAGGCTGAGCAACCACAACTTTGCATTTAAGTCTACATCATTCTGTCCCTATGAGGGTAGTATCAGAATCATTATGGTGTATGTTGGTCTAATACAATTTCTTTGTCCTGCAGATTTCTCAGAAGAAGCTGAAGAAGCAGAAACTCATGGCACGGGAGTAATGTAAATTAAATGGAACCATTCGTACCAAAATGGAATGTCTCTGTCTTTTCATGCTTCTTCATAAGTATTATGAAATCCCTACTGCTCATGTAAAGTTGGCTTTAATCCATCTAAAGGCTCCGGGTTTGATATGACCCAAATAGATAGGATACATGATTCATGACTAAGATCAATGCTGTTAAAAAGTTGCAGGTGAGACGGGTTATTTGGGTTACTTACTGAAATGTCACGTGCCGAACTAATCATATTCCGGCTTTAAGAGATATCTATTATTCACATCAGTATGTACATTGTAAAATCAAGCTGTTGGCACTTGTGACTCCAATGCTGTCTTTCATATGAGGGGCAAAGGGATTTATGTAAAAATGGAGGTGCTAGGCCACAATGTGCTATGAGGATTACATTTCAGATTAGTGCACATGACATTTCAACCTCATTTTCATTATTTCTAGAACATTGGGAAGGTGTTTTTATGTTTAATAGAAAAAAATGTGTTAAACATTTCTACTCGACGACATCAAAAGTTTAAACATTTTAACCTCTACGTCAGGGGTGTCAAACTGAAATACCCAGTGGGCCAAAATGTAAAACCTGAACAAAGTCGCGAGCCAACATTGAACAAATTAACCTTTTAATATGGACCCAAACAAGTTTTGCTTTAACATTGAATATGGAACAAGCATCGCTTATTACCATACAATATATAAGTTAATAGTGGAGACATGCAAAATCGAATTTCAAATGAAAAAACACATCAATGGCATTCATTTATTAAATAAATAAAACTCGTATGCCTCTTTTCTATTTGCAGCCTTCTGATTTAAATACCAAAATAAACTTTTTCCACTGGCTAATAATTTTACAAATAAAATGATAATAAATCAATCAACCATTCAAGCCCATGCCTTGTAGCAAGAAAAGGTGCACAAAGAAAACGTTAATTATTGCACACTGATCTAATCTGCCCAAGCCAGATACCTGGCATCTCTTCTTGGATGCTAGTTCATCAATGTCTGGGCTCAGGCCAGAGCCTGAAGAAATCCTCAGTATCGAGCGAAGGTGTTCATCAGTCAGACGTATCCTGTGAGTTGTTTTGGTCATCTTCATCGAGGAGAAAAGTTGCTCGCATAGATAAGTGCTGCCGAACATGGAGAGCATCTGAGCAGCTTGGGTGCGGAGCTGAGGCATTGTGTCAGGGATGAACCGTGGAAACTGCGGCGCTGACAGTTGTAGCGTCTATGTTGCTATGACTACTGTCACAGAGGAGAGGGCATTTCTGGGTCCTGTCCTGATTGGCGCGCGAAAACAACAGCAGAGCATTATGGGATTCGTAGTATTAGCGGTGAATGCGCTGTATAATACCGGCGGGCCAGCTCTAGTAGTAATTTGGTATTGTCTCGCGGGCCAAATATAATTACCCCGCGGGCCAGAGTTTGACACCCATGCTCTACGTGATCTCCAGCCCCCCTCCCCCCCGCTGAACGGTTGAGCTAAAGGGATTAGCATGACGTAAGTAACAATAATTTCCCAGGACCTAGACAAGTTTTATACGGGCAGAAAGCTTAAATTCTTGTTAATCCAACTGCACTGTCCAATTTACAGTAGCTAGTACAGTGAAAAAATACTATGCTATTGTTTAAGGAGAGTGCACAACTTTTATTACGGCAACTGGTATGATGTATTAGTCTCTGAAGGTAAATAATGTACTTAAGTAATCTTGCTCTGATTTGTCATCTTGATGGTACCAGAGAGAAAATGTAGCACAGTTTTGTTTGAAAAAATACATTTTTGTATTAAAATGTAGGAACTGGGTTCTACAGTTTGAACCCATGCTGTGTCTGCACCCCCCTGTCAAGGTTGGTGTATTTTCTGTAGGGAAGCTAATTATCCATCATTTATGACATTACTGAGTGTGTAAACTTAAATGTATTACCATATCATATTTGTGTGTTCTCTAAAGTTATGTACTTAAATGTATCAATTGACCATTTTGGCAGACTTGATACATTTTGAACAGTAATGCAATGGTTCATTAGATTAGTCTAAATCTTTGCATATACAGTGCTGCCGTCTAGTGGCCAAAATAATTGCGTCTGGAGTCCTAAGTGATATACTGGTGTACTCTTGCATTTCAAAGATGGAACAACAAATAGAAAATGCATGTTTTTTTTGTTTTATCTTATACCTGATCCAACGTGTGTTTTCTACATTAATTTCACATTTCCACAAACTTAAGTGTTTACTTTCAAATGGTATCAAGAATATGCATATCCTTGCTTCAGGTCCTGAGCTACAGGCAGTTAGATTTGGGTTTGTCATTTTAGGTGAAAATTTAAAAAAGGTGATGTGGAGTGTGAGGAAATACCCTCTCTTGCTCTAAAGTTGTTGCAGGTTATGAAAATGTACTTTTAATCCTACCCTGTGATGTGAGACAAGCATTGTTGTAGGACCTAATCCTTTTTAACCACAGATCATAGAAAAGCTCTGTTCACGTGTAGATACTGGTTTGGTGCTGGAGTTGATGAATGAGGTTAGTGGCAGAATTGGCCTTTAATCCATTGACTTGGAAAGGAGTTTACACCAATGATTTATTTATACGAACAAAAAATATAAACACAACACGTAAAGTGTTGGTCCCATTTTCATGAGCTGAAATAAAAGATCCCGGGTATGTTCCATATGCACATAGCTTATTTCTGTCATTTGTATTTCTCCTTTGCAAGATAAACCATCCACTTGACAGGTGTGGCATATAAAGACGCTGATTAAACAGCATGATCGTTATACAGGTGCACCTTGTGCTGGGGACAATAAAAATCCACTCTAAAATGTGCAGTTTCGGCGCAGAATACTGCCACAGATGTCTCAAGTTTTGAGGGAGTGTGCAATTGGCATGCCGACATCAGGGATGTCCAACGGAGCGGTTGCCAGAGAATGTAATGTTAATTTATTTACCGTAAGCCGCCTCCGATGTCTTTTTAGAGAATTTGGCAGTACATCCAACCGGCTTTGCAACCGCAGACCACTTGTAACCACTTCAGCCCAGGACCTCCACATACGGCTTCACCTGCAGGGTCAACGGGGCAAGGTGGGTGCTAAGAGTGTTTCTGTTGTAATAGCCTTTTTGTGGGGAAAAACGTATTCTGATTGGCTGCCCTGTTATGGGAAATCCATAGATCAGGGCCTAATGAATTTATTTAAACTGACTGATTTCCTTATGAACTGTAACTCAGTTGCAATTATATTTTTGTTATGTGTGTATATATACAGTGCCTTCAGAAAGTATTCAGACCCCTTGACCTTTTCCTCATTTTGTTAAGTTACAGCCGTATTCTAAAATTGAATCTTGTTTTTTTCCCTCATCAGTCTACAGTCGTGGCCAAAAGTTTTGAGAATGACACAAATATACATTTTCACAAAGTTTGCTGCTTCAGTTGTCTTTAGATATTTTTGTCAGGTGTTACTATGGAATACTTAAGTATAATTACAAGCATTTCATAAGTGTCAAAGGCTTTTATTGACAATTACATGAAGTTGATGCAAAGAGTCAATATTTGCAGTGTTGACCCTTCTTTTTTAAGACCTCTGCAATCTGCCCTGGCATGCTGTCAATTAACTTATGGGCCACATTCTGACTGATGGCAGCCCATTCTTGCATAATCAATGCTTGGAGTTTGTCAGAATTTGTGGGGTTTTGTTTGTCCACCCGCCTCTTGAGGATTGACCACAAGTTCTCAATTGGGATTAAGGTCTGGGGAGTTTCCTGGCCATGGACCCAAAATATCGATGTTTTGTTCCCCGAGCCACTTAGTTATCACTTTTGCCTTATGGCAAGGTGCTCCATCATGCTGGAAAAGGCATTGTTCGTCACCAAACTGTTCCTGGATGGTTGGGAGAAGTTGTGAGTGAGCCCACTCCCTTGGCTGAGAAGCAACCCCACACATGAATGGTCTCAGGATGCTTTACTTTTGGCATGACACAGGGCTGATGGTAGCACTCACCTTGTCTTCTCCGGACAAGCTTTTTTCCGGATGCCCCAAACCATCGGAAGGGGATACATCAGAGAAAATGACTTTACCCCAGTCCTCAGCAGTCCAATCCCTGTACCTTTTGCAGAATATCAGTCTGTCCTTGATGTTTTACCTGTAGAGAAGTGGCTTCTTTGCTGCCCTTCTTGACACCAGGCCATCCTCCAAAAGTCTTCGCCTCACTGTGCGTGCAGATGCACTCGCACCTGCCTGCTGCCATTCCTGAGCAAGCTCTGTACTGGTGGTGCCCCGATCCCGCAGCTGAATCAACTTTAGGAGACGGTCCTGGCACTTGCTGGACTATCTTGTGCGCCCTGAAGCCTTCTTCACAACAATTGAACCACTCTCCTTGAAGTTCTTGATGATCAGATAAATGGTTGATTTAGGTGCAATCTTACAGGAAGCAATATCCTTGCCTGTGAAGCCCTTTTTGTGCAAAGCAATGATGACGGCAGGTAACCATGGCTGACAGAGATAACAGAGTGATCTCCAGCCTTGTCCTCGTCAACACTTACACCTGTGTTAACGAGAGAATCACTGACATGATGTCAGCTGGTCCTTTTGTGGCAGGGCTGAAATGCAGTGGAAATGTTTCTTTGGGATTCAGTACATTTGCATGGCAAAGAGGGACTTTGCAATTAATTTCAATTAATCTGATCTCTCTTCATAACATTCTGGAGTATATGCAAATTGCCATCATACAAACTGAGGCAGCAGACTGTGAAAATGTATATTTGTGTCATTCTCAAAACTTTTGGCCACAACTACACACAATATCCTATAATGACAACAAAAATAGTTGTAGAAAAATTAGCAAATTTATTGCAAAAAAAAAAAAACTGAACTATTACGTTTATATAAGTATTCAGACCCTTGACTCAGTACTTTGAAGCCCCTTTGGCAGTGATTACTGCATTAAGTCTTCTTGGGGAGGATGCTACAACTTTGGCAGACCTGTATTTGGGGAGTTTCTACCACCGTTTGATATGAGACTTGAAAATGAGCTCAGGTGCATCCTGTTTCCATGGATAATCCTTGAGCTGTTTCTACAACTTGATTGGAGTCCACCTGTGGTAAATTCAATTGATTGTACATGATTTTAAAGGGCACACACCTGTCTATATAAGGTCCCACAGTTGACAGTGCATGTCAGAGCAAAAACCAAGCCACGAGGTTGAAGGAATTGTCCGTAGAGCGCTGAGACAGGATTGTGTCGAGGCACAGATCTGGGGAAGGGTACCAAAAAATGTCTGCAGCATCAAAGGTCCCCAAAAACACTGGCCTCCAGCAATCTTAAATGGAGTTTGGAAGTTTGGAACCACCTTAGACTCTTCTAGAGCTGGCTGCCAGGCCAAACTGAGCATCTTAAATAAGCATGCCCCATTCAAAAAATGTAGAACCAGGAACAGATATAGCACTTGGTTCACTCCAGACCTGACTGCCTTTGACCAGCACAAAAACATCCTGTGGTGTACTGCATTAGCATCGAATAGCCCCCACGATATGCAACTTTTCAGGGAAGTTAGGAATCAATATACACAGGCAATTAGGAAAGCAAAGGCTAGCTTTTTCAAACAGAAATTTGCATCCTGTAACGCTAACTCCAAAAAGTTCTGGGACACTGTAAAGTTCATGGAGAATAAGAGCACCTCCTCCCAGCTGCCCACTGCACTGAGGCTAGGAAACACTGTCACCACCGTTAAATCCGCGATAATTGCTCATTTCAATAAGCATTTTTCTACGGCTGGCCATGTTTTCCACCTGGCTACCCCTACCCTGGTCAACAGCTCTGCACCCCTCACTGCAACTTACCCAAGCCGCACCCATTTCTCCTTCACCCAAATCCAGATAGCTGATGTTCTGAAAGAGCTGCAACATCTGGACCCCTACAAATCAGCAGGGCTAGACAATCTGGACCCTCTCTTTCTAAAATGATCTGCCGAAATTGTTGCAACCCCTATTACTAGCTTGTTCAAACTCTCTTTCGTATCGTCTGAGAACCCCAAAGATTGGAAAGCTGCTGCGGTCATCCCCCTCTTCAAAGGGGGAGACACTCTAGACCCAAACTGCTACAGACCTATATCTATCCTACCCTGCCTTTCTAAGGTCTTCGAAAGCCAAGTTAACAAACAGATCACCGACCATTTCGAATCCCACCCTACCTTCTCCGCTATGCAATCTGGTTTCCGAGCTGGTCATGGGTGCACCTCAGCCACGCTCAAGGTCCTAAACGACATCATAACCGCCATCGATAAGAGACAATACTGTGCAGCTGTATTCATCGACCTGGCCAAAGCTTTCGACTCTGTCAATCACCACAATCTTATCGGCAGACTCAACAGCCTTGGTTTCTCAAATGACTGCCTCGCCTGGTTCACCAACTACTTCTCAGACAGAGTTCAGTGTGTCAAATCGGAGGGCCTGTTGTCCGGACCTCTGGCAGTCTATGGGGGTGCCACAGGGTTCAATCCTCGGGCCGACTCTTTTCTCTGTATACATCAATGATGTCGCTCTTGCTGCTGGTGATTCTCTGATCCACCTCTACGCAGACAACACCATTCTGTATACCTCTGGCTCTTCTTTGGACACTGTGTTAACTAACCTCCAGACAAGCTTCAATGGCATACAACTCTCCTTCCGTGGCCTCCAACTGCTCTTAAATGCAAGCAAAACTAAATGCATGCTCTTCAACCGATCGCTGCCCACACCTACCCACCCGTCCAGCATCACTACACTGGATGGTTCTGACTTAGAATATGTGGACAACTACAAATACCTAGGTGTCTGGTTAGACTCTAAACTCTCCTTCCAGACTCACATTAAGCATCTCCAATCCAAAATTAAATCTAGAATCGGCTTCCTATTTCGCAACAAAGCATCCTTCACTCATGCTGCCAAACATACCCTCGTAAAACTGACTATCCTACTGATCCTTGACTTCGGCAATGTCATTTACAAAATAGCCTCCAACACTCTACTCAGCAAATTGGATGCAGTATATCACAGTGCCATCCGTTTTGTCACCAAAGCCCCATATACTACCCACCACTGCGACCTGTATGCTCTCGTTGGCTGGCCCTCGCTTCATATTTGTCGCCAAACCCACTGGCTCCAGGTCATCTATAAGTATTTACTAGGTAAAGCCCCGCCTTATCTCAGCTCACTGGTCACCATAGTAGCACCCACCCGCAGCACTCGCTCCAGCGGGTATATTTCACTGGTCACCCCCAAAGCCAATTCCTCCTTCGGCCGCCTTTGCTTCCAGTTCTCTGCTGCCAATGACTGGAACGAACTGCAAAAATCACTGAAGCTGGAGACTCATATCTCCCTCTCTAGCTTTAAGCACCAGCGGTCAGAGCAGCTCACAGATCACTGCACCTGTACATAGCCAATCTGTAAATAGCCCATCCAACTACCTCATCACCATCCTTTGCACCCCAGTACTGCTGGGGTGCACCCCAGTACTTGTACACTCATCTTCTGCACATCTATCACCCCAGTGTTTAATTTGCCATACTGTAATAATTTCGCCACTATGGCCTATTTATTGCCTATTAGAATTATTAGAATTTTTGGACCAAGAAATGGTCGAGCAATTTCTGCGTAGTGCAGCTATAATCTCAAGTACTAATGTTACTGTTGCCACTACAACAAAATACTGAAATGTCCTTAAATTTAAATTAAATGCTGTAGAATTACATATTTTTGTCGGCACTAACTCCGCCATGGTTCGTTGGACAAAGCGTATGGGATAATGAATGGCGTTTGATAAATGCCGGAAATGTCTGGCAAACACAGGTTTAGGAGATCTTATTTGTTTTGATCTACAAGAATCTTAATCTGCTAACAACTTTTGTTTGTGAATTTTGACAAATTTATGTAAAAAAAAAAGCACAAAGGCTTCATAATTCATAAAGGTTGTAACTGACTGCTATTATCGTATAGAACGATCTTATTTTCTGCATTTATTCCTAACCCTATTCTTTCCCCATTCATTTTCCCCATAGGGATGGATTCACGAACCAGAGGTAACTAATTTCTGGGTTTTAGAACTACAAACTAAAGAGCTCTATAAGGCTGACAGGTGGCTTCAAAGCCTCTTTGGTCAATAGAGCCCCACAGTGGAGGTGTCATAATATCCATAAAACCTAGCGGTCAACAGGGAAATGGTTCCAATTGTTTTTCCACCATTCATTTTTCCCATAGGGAATTTTAGCAACACAAAATAAGGTCTGTGTTTCATGTAGGCTTACCCTGGAGTGGCATTTTGATTACCATGTAAATCTCTCTCGGACAAGGTAACTCAGTATATTCGGCTCTATTTTCTCTGATTGGAAAATGCTAATTAGCATCAAAGTAGACATCATGCAAGACTACAAGTCTCTGCAAACTCGCATGTAATCTCTAGCTGACACCTTTGATAACAGGTATTGTGTCAATTTAAAACTTGCACAAGACAGTTCACAGAATTTTCAATTTAAAGAAATGTAGCCAATTTATTCATTACTAAATGTAGCTAACATTAGATAGTTAATCCAGAGATTCTTATCCTTGCCTCGATTTGGGAGTCTAGTCCAGATCATCATTACATTTATAGTTCTTTATGATAGCCACATTAGCAGCTAATTAGCAATTCATTTTTGGGGGGTGAATACAGGTGTTTTGGTAACTGTGTAATTCTCTCTTGGATAAGGTGAGTTTTAACAATATATTTGCCTCAATTTACTCTCAAATTCGAAATGCTAATTAGCAACAGAGAAGACCCCAGCAAGACTATACATTCCTACAGGAAGCTCCTGCACGTCATCTCTAGCCGATACTGTCAGCTACCATTCGCCAGTTCAATCAAAGAGACCTGTGCTCAATCCATGATGAATCCATGTGCTGTATTGAAATTAACTGAATAAAGTGTTGAACTTCCATCCCCTGCTCTCTTATAGCATCAGCAATCCAGAGATCTATATATAATGACGAGATGCTCATGTCTCTGCCCTAAAATGGGAGTTGTTGTCCCAAAGACGAGTAGGCAGGCGACAAGCGCTACCTCTCGCTTCGCCTCTTCCTCTCCGTTTATATACATCATTGGTCTACACTGGGATAAAATCTAAATTTGGTTGCGCCCATGTCCAGATTTCTGATCCCTACACTGGATGTAGGCTTCAATACAGGTTTATCATGGCAGAATTGTTACCTTTTTTTATTCGGAGAATAAAGGCACTTGAAAGAGTCACATCACATGAGTAATATCTGCCCATGTGTAAATAGGTCTAAACCATTTCTACATTTTGTCTACAATTAGTTTTCAACTTCTCATGAATCTGTCAGTTTATCTGTTAACTGGCCTCTGTAAAATGGTATAGAATCAGCTTGATCCCCTCTGTCAAATGCACTTAGACCTTCTTTTTTTTAAAGGAAAATGAGAATTAAAAAGAGGTTCAGCCCCTGGTTCGACCGTGATCTTGCAGAGTTACTCCACCTCAAGAATTACATTTGGCGAAAGGCTTGGCACACACATACTCAGGCTGACTGGCTATAGTTCAGGCAAATGAGAAATAAGTGCACTCAGGCTATCCGGAAGGCCAAAATGAGTTACTTTAAGGAGCAGTTCTCTCTCTGTGGGTCTAACCCAAAGAAGTTCTGGAAAACGGTTAAAGACCAGGAGAATAAACCCTCCTCCTCACAGCTGCCCATGTCCCTTAATGTTGATGATGTGGTTGTTACTGACAAGAAGCACATGGCTGAGCTCTTTAATCACCACTTCATTAAGTCAGGATTCCTATTTGACTCAACCTTGCTTCCTTGCCCGTCCAACATTTCCTCATCTCCCACCCCTTCTAATGCGACTATCCCCGATGCTTCTCCCTCTTTTTCCCCTGCCCCGCTACAAAGTTTCTCCCTGCAGGCAGTTACTGAGCGAGGTGCTAAAGGAGCTCCTTAAACTTGACCCCAAAAAAACATCTGGGCCAGATGGTTTAGACCAGGGGTGTCAAACTCATTTCGCATCGTGGGCCACATACGGCCTAGGGAGATGTCAAGTGGGCCGGACCATTAAAATTATACCATATGCTAATGCTATTTCGCTAGCAATTAGGTAGCTGGCTTTTACCGCTGCTTCACTGACTTCTCGGCTCTGGATGAAAGTTGACTGCTGTTTCCTCAGACCCGCCAGCAATTCGTTAATCTTATCTCTTCTCAGTTGTCCTTGCAAGCCGTCATATTTTTCGCTGTGATGAGTCTCGTAGTGGCGTCGAATATTATATTCCTTCAATACCGAAACTTGTTGCAAACACACCAAGCACGAAGGTTTTCCGTGCATCTCTGTAAATAAATAGGACGTGGTCCATTTTTCTTTGAAAATTCTACACTCCTTATCTACTTTTCTCCGTTTGGATAACGACATTTTGGCTAATGAGGGTGTAGCGGAGAGGTAGAGACCAAGGTATTAACAACGTCGTAACAAGCAGCAGATGGCGCATTGATACCGTCTGCTGTTTTCAGTCTGTCTCAGTGATGCGGCTTGTCTTCTACTCTGATGGAAAGAGTGCGCCCCTTAGCGGATAATCCATGAATTGCAGCGAATTAAAAATATTAATTCCATGTCTTTTATGCATTTTTTCCACTTTCAAATTATCCTGCGGGCCTGATCGAACCTCCTTGGGGGCCGGTTCCGGCCCGCGGGCCGTATGTTTGACACCCCTGGTTTAGACCCTTTCTCCTTTAAGGTTGTTGCCCATATCATTGCCAAGCCTATCTCCAACCTTTTTAACCCGTCTCTCCTTTCTTGGTAGGTTCCCATTGCTTGGAAGGCAATGGTTCGTCCTTTATTTAAAGGGGGAGATCAAGCTGATCCTAACTGTTATAGGCCTATTTCTATTTTGCCCTGTTTTTCAAAAGTGTTGGAAAACTTGTCAATAATCAACTGACTGGCTTTCTTGATGTCTATATTATTCTCTCGGGTATACAATTTGGTTTCCGCTCAGGTTATGGATGTGTCACTGCAACCTTAAAGGTCCTCAGTGATGTCACCATTGCCCTTGATTCTAAGCAATATAGTGATGCTATTTTTATTGACTTGGCCAAAGCTTTTGATACGGTAGACCATTCCATTCTTGTGGACCGGCTAAGGACTATCGTTGTCTCTGAGGGGTCTTAGGCCTGATTTGCTAACTACCTCTCTCAAAGAGTGCAGTATATAAAGTCAGAAAAACTGCTGTCTCAGCCACTGTGTTGCTACCTTGCTATGTTGTTGTCTTAGGTCTCTCTTTATGTAGTGCTGTGTTGTCTCTCTTGTTGTGATATGTATTTTGTCCTATATTTATATTGTGTTCATTTTGCATTTTGGTAGGCCGTTATTGTAATTAAGAATTTGTTCTTAACTGACTTTCCTAGTTAAATATAGGTTAAATGAATACATTTAAAAACTTGTGGGTAATTGAACGCTAGTAACAAACTGCCTAGTCAAGACTGCGACCTAAAAAGAGGCCATGGGGGACTACTGTTCAGTCGTGTGGTCAGGTGTCACAAAGAGGGACTTAGGAAAATTACAATTTGTTCAGAATAGGGCAGCACGGCTGGCCCTTAAATGTACACAGAGTGCAAACCCTTAATAGTATTTGGTATTTTATTATTAGGATCAAACTCTTCCTGGGGTCCACACAAAACATGAAACAAAGTACAAAATGAAATAATACAGAACATCAATAGACAAGAACAGCTCAAGGACAGAACTACATACATTTATGCTTGTCAATCTCTCATGGCTCAAAGTGGAGGAGAGATTGACTTCATCACTACTTGTTTTTGTAGGAAGTGTTGACAAGCTGAATGCACGGAGCTGTCTGTTTAAACTACTAGCACACAGCACGGACACCCCATGCATACCCCACAAGACATGTTGTAACGGCCCTGAATTTTTCTGAACCGTCTCAGTGCTTCTCCTTCCAATAGGGCGCTCCCCCTTTCATTCCCAATTAAATAGCCAGCATCAGCTGCGCAAAGTGGGGTTGTAATAACCTCAAGTCAAACCGTAACAATGTGGCCAGAGGTCTCTTCACAATCCCCAAGTCCAGAACAGACTAGGGGAGGTGTACAGTACTACATAGAGCCATGGCTACATGGTACTCTTCCACATCAGGTAACTGATGCAAGCAGTAGAATCAGATTTTTTAAAAACAGATAACAATACACCATATGGAAGAGCGGGGACTGCGAAGAGAGACACACACACAGGTACAGACACACGCATACGCAGACTGTCGCTAGCACACGCAATCTACATACACGTATATGCTAATATTGCTGTATGGTGGTATTATACATTTTGTATTGTAGATATGTAGTGGTGTAATATTGTTATGATGTACAGTTTTATCTTTTGTTTTATGTGTGATGTAAGTGCCTTAATGTGTTTGGACCCCAGGAAGAGTAGCTGCTGCCTTGGCTAATTGGGATCCCTAGTAAATACAAATACAGGGGTAGCCTACTCAAATCTGAGCCTGGAGTTCTGGAGGAGCCTACTGCTTTCTTTTCTCCTTGGTAGTTAGTTAGATGAATGTCATTGACTGGCCAGACATCCCACTCATCCAGAGCCCTATATTTCTGAATCAGTGTTAGGTTAGAGGGGGGAAATTACAATCATCATCAGTAGAGGTAGAGGTCCAGATTTGAGAAAAAGTCATGTAATTGCAAGAAAATATTGGGGAAATGCAGCATTCCATTAACTGCAGTATTAGGTTCTACCACTGGGTGTCACTAGTGTCTGTCTTGCAATCCTTCAGTCGTTCTTTAGGAACAGCTTGCAATGTGGCATAGGGAGGCCTACTCAAACATTGATCCATATCATCCATATATGAGCCATATAACTTTTTTTCCAATACAGGAGAATATTATTGACATCCATTGTTCAAGATTTTTAAATCGTCAGTAGACAATTTATTTAATGGTTATTGGTGCATTTGATTTTGTCACTGAATTGATAGCCTATGCCCAGTCTTTCAGCCTATGATTGATTTCAAGTCAATACCGGATAGTTACCAAAAAACATCTGATAATGATATAGCCTGTTGAACAATATCCCAATAGATACATGTACAATTCTGTTTGTCAGAAAGTCATAGTATGAATTCATATTCGAATAGTGGAAGTGTTGTACTCAATTGATCTAATTAGTCTGATCACAGACACACACGCACACACAAACTAGTACCCTATTTTCTCAAAGTAGTAGTTTTAAACCTAAATAAGTGGGCTACAAAACTGGATGAAAACGGCTAGGCTACTCAAGGCTATATTTATTCCAAATTTTGTTTGGGCTTCAATTTCATGATGGACCTCCAACATAAACGAAAACGTTAGGGCTAGCCTACTATTTGTCCTTGTTGAACGGACAATAAATATGTCATGAGTCATATTTAGGTCTATGGCTGAAAGCATCTCTCAATAGCCTAAGCTACAGCTTCTTTAATATGAATGGGTATGGATAGACAAAAGTTACATTTGGATATAGTTACCTAGGCTACTAGGCTATGTCACATGATGAGCACATGCAGATGTCCCTTTATCTAAAAAGTAGATCTAGAATTGACTGGATTGATTCTGTTCCTTTTGTGTTTCGGCTAATAGTGGGTCGGGTGGCAACTCTTTTAATGTGCAAATCAAAGCTATGATGGAGAGCCAATGAGGACACACTCCTAAATCCTGTTGGCGCTCACGCTTGACACACCGCCTACGTCACCGTTGGGTTACCCAATCGCAACAGAAACACCCCGTCTACTTTCTGTTTTCTACTCTCAAAGTTTTTACTTTTGCGGTAAAAGACAGCGGAAAGTGATGATAATGTTTTATTATCTCAATGATCGTCTTGTGCATCGGAAAGAAATGGTGGCGTTTTATCAATAGATTTTCAAACATTCAATAATATCATCTCTAAAGCAGTCTGTCCAAGTTAGCGAGGACGACGTGGGAAATTCATCCTATTTGAACGACTTTATTCTCAAGATTTGCAAGGTTGAAGAAGCGGAGTTATCCCTGTAATAATGGGTATTGGATCTCGGCTAAATTAATCTGGGATTTCATCTAGCATGGTTTCGTTTTAAAACACGACATTTTCATTTTAGAGACAATTTTTCAGGCGCTCAGTTTGCAAATGTTGAAGTTGGGCTAATATAGGCCTACCTCCAAGGAGACTTGTATTATTTTGTCTGTTTGATGAGAACAACTTTGCATTATCACTTGAGAACGTGAGCATTGCGGGTATTTTTGTTGTTGACATAACCGTCGCATTTACCTATTCTCGGTTATGTTAGCCGTGGGGCAGATGGACGGGTCCAGACAGAGCGCTTTCCTCTTAAGCACCCCACCTTTAGCAGCTCTGCATAGCATGGCGGAGATGAAGACCCCACTCTACCCAGCCTACCCGTTATCTTCCACCGGGCCGGCCTCTTCTACCTCACCTAGTGCCACCTCTCCAAACCCCGGTGGCATCCCGGTGTCCTCACCGGGGATCAAACCATCCTCCGGAATGTCATCTCTCGGATCCCCCCATCAATGCAGCGCGCTAGGAACACCTCATGGAATAAACGACATCCTCAGTCGTCCCTCGATCCTTTCCCCAGGAGCTGCTGCTGCCGTTGCTGCGTCCTCTTCTGCCGGAATCTTGTCCGGAATGCCCCGCTTCAGTAGCTTGAGCCCCCCGCCACCCCATGGGCTCTACTTCAGCCCCAGCGCTGCAGCAGTGGCAGTGGCTCGCTACCCCAAGCCGTTGACAGACCTTCCAGGCAGGACCCCGATATTCTGGCCAGGAGTCATGCAAAGCCCACACTGGAGAGACGCCAGATTCGCATGTTCACCCCGTAAGTAACTAGTCCACGTTTTTGAGCTATCTGAACTTCAATTTAACTTATTTTTATGGTTAATGTATAGGCTACAGGGGTTATTAATAATTTCCCAGTAGCTTATGGTATTTATTCCTAAAAACCGAAGCTGATCTGACTTGAATGTCTAGCTGCAATGTGCATTATTATAATGGACCGAACAAAAGTTTATATTATAACAGCTCAAATTCAATTGATTATGATATCGTATGAGAATATTTTAACATTACTAATATCATATAAATATTAAATAGCTTACTATTGGCATATTCTATCAATAGGCTACATTTAGTTTAATGGACTAGATGCTTTATGTTTTACATTTTCAGATCAGAATTCTGTACTGCTCGACAAAGATGGAAAAAGAAAACATACACGTCCCACCTTCTCTGGACAACAAATCTTTGCCCTGGAAAAGACTTTTGAACAAACGAAATACCTCGCTGGGCCAGAGAGAGCACGACTGGCCTATTCGTTGGGAATGACAGAGAGCCAAGTGAAGGTAAGACATATTATGAAATAGTCTTTATAAAATCCAATGCATAATAATATTGTTTAATAAGTAGCCTGTAGTTAACCTGCAACTAAAGGGGAGCACACTAGCCCCTTGTAGCCTCTGCTACTCAATTTGACAATTTCTCACGCTTTCCATTTGAAGTGCCTCGTGTATTTTAGACAATGTTTTGTCTTTCGTTTCAATATTTCTAAATAGAAAGATATAGCCTACACTTTCAGTCGAATAACAGTGGTCAAACGAATCTAAATAGAAATGACTGTCTATTGCATTTCATATGAATGAATCGTTAAAGAGAATTCTCAGATAGGCCTAATTGTGGTTATAGTCACAACTATAAATATTTCTAAAATATTAGTATGTATATTTAATAAATTAATAATAACGTAAACTACAATTTAACGAAGCATTTTGTTAATTTATGTCATGGAAATAATGGTAGCAACGTTTTGCAGTGCAGAGCAGCATGTAGATGTTTGCCAACAACATGGAAGGACGTAAATTAAACCTATATTTTCTCTTTAAAAAAATATTTTGTCAATTTTTCTAAACGAACGATTAGAATGAAATATAACCTACAATTATTTGGACATGTGGTGACTTCACGTGACCTAGGCATATGCCCTTTTCATTTGGCATATTAGCAACGTTTGTAGGCCCAGGCTACATAAATGATATGCAAATTATGTCTGATGGTTGTTAATCAATATCTTTGCAATAGATTAAGAGGTCCTTTGTTTGCATGTAATCAATGAATATCAACTTTTTAGGTGTGGTTTCAAAACCGAAGAACTAAATGGAGAAAACGGCACGCGGCTGAGATGGCTTCGGCAAAGAAGAAGCAGGATTCTGAGACCGAGAGGCTGAAAGGGGCTTCGGAGAACGAAGATGATGATGATGATTATAACAAGCCGTTGGACCCTAACTCAGACGACGAGAAAATAACACAACTACTGAAAAAACACAAACCAAACTCCTCACTCCTTATTCATACGTCAGAAAACGACAGTTCGTAGACAGACACGGGGGGAAAATACTTTTGACGCAACATTTCAAAGTGGAACTGGTGCAGGTTGTCCCTTTTCTCGTCCAAGTTTTGAAATTAATACATTTGCACGAGGACGGAGGACGCATGCCAGATCAAAGGACTAGACGCAATTTTGTAGTCTGGATCATTGGCCAAAACATGGACTCTTCAATTTATAGAAGTTTCAGCATTAAGAAGATGGTACTTACATGTAAATAGAAACGTGAGTTGTATTAAATAGAAATTATATTACTGTGAATATTTATGTGTAAAAAAAAAACATTTTTTTTTGTATCAAGTACTGCTGAGTCTCTTCCTCTCAGTTCTGACGTCTGACATTGTTATAGCTTTGTCAATTGTTAAAAGCGTAGCCTATATTCTCATCTTCATTTTCGTTTAGTATTTGAAATTTACATTACATTTCATAGTGAAGTAATAAGATACACCTGTTTATAGGACCCAATTTTCAACCTTTATGGACTCCGAAACAATATCAGAACAAGCTTACCTAAACCTATTGGCTTTGTATACTGAGTATAAGAGAAAAAAAAGAAATTAAATTGGCCACATATTTTACGTGTAAAAAATACTGGTTGTGACACAATTGAAGTACATTTGTAATATACATGAATACTGTTTGTCTCCCTATTGGTAAAATGTTTTTTTCCCCCACATGTTACTTAATTTATATAATGTTTTAAGTTTGTAACAGTGATTGAATCCTGCATAAATGTGTAGGCCTAACGTTACCGCAGGTTCATATGTAATGCACTTTTATTTAATAAAAGATAAAATGCATGAACGTTGCTTTACTCTGGACATAAAACAATTACATGTTGTTCTCGGCAGCATTAAGCTAATGGAGAACATAATGGGAAAAGCATAGGGGGAGGGTCAACTAAATTATTTAGTTTTATTTTATCTACCTATAGGCCTACATTTCTATTTGTGTACATTAACGAAAGACATTTGAAGATATAAACAGGCTTTTGAGACACTGTTACTATTCATCTTAATGTAGGGGTAATCTCTTTTTGCAGGGCAGCGTAAAGTTTTATATTTGTTTATGTAAACAGTTATTATTATTGCTGGTGTTGTCATGCCACGTTTCCTTGCTATGATATAGCACCAGCAATATGCACATCTATTGTTGTAGGCCTATAACCACGCTATAATAATAATAATAATAATCATTTATAGTAAATCAATAACAGTATATTCCCTTTGCAGTGCTTTTATAAAAATTATTCTGCACTCTTTCCCTAGATTACTGGATTATAGAATAGATTTTTGAATGTCGAATCGAATAAGTAAGCCTAGACCCCAGAGGGTACAACTAGTATGGACTTGCGTTCACAGTATCGTATGAGCCGATATTAATGAATTATAATTGTCTATCCGGCTGAAATTGTTCCTCGTGCGATGGCGTGAAGATATAGTCGATGGGCAGAATATTCCAACAGTCACAGACAGTTAAAACATGGCCTGAAAAGTTCATAATTAATTTATCTGTCGAAGAATCTAGAAATTCACTCCGCAGTGTCTATGCCTCTTCAGGTTCGCATGATTACATCAGCATGTTCTTTTAAAATTGGAAATCACTCAACCGATTCACAGCGCTAGTAAATATTTAATTTATCAGATGTGGATATAAGTAAGTAGAGGCATTTGCCAAGTCATTTTGGAGAGACTCACTGTTAGTAAATGCTAGATTTAAGACGTTGGCCTTTTGAGAAGGGTATGTGATAGTGTCATCAAAATTTGGTCTAAGTTATATAGACTAGGTCTAGAGATAAATGCACATTTTTAAATCTAATCGGCAATTTTATTGTACATTTGCAATATGGTAGTCCTAATAGCAATCTACATATATACAATGAACAGTTTGAAATAAAAGTAAGTTCAGGACACTGAAAGAACACAACGATGTCTCTCAGTTAGATATCATTTCGAGTGCAGAAATGGTTAGTTACTCCGATGTAAGCCTATACGAAATATATGCTACCAGACAGAAGGACCTGTAGCTTATGGGTGCACAATGAGGGCAGTTATACAGTAAATGGTTTGTAGACTTGAAAGGTAGGCCAATGCGTGCCAGTAGAGGCTGCTATTTGTATAACCATTTGAGATTCAAGCTATTACCTACTAAGTAACATTCTCAATTAACATCATGTTAAAAATGTGGTGGCAGTGTATTTTGTTTGACCACTTTTTCTGTCCACTTTCTCTTTGAATATGTAGCACAACTACAACTGCAGGATTTCAATAAATACATTTTGATCTGCCATTTTGTCTCAAATCTACACTGCCACCACATTTTTTAACATGAAGTTAATTGATAAAAGTATGCACTGATGGAGAACAACAGCTGACAATGAGGATTTGTATGTCTTACATTATAAATATTATTGTGGCATATTTTCGAACGTCATTAGCAATTTTTTTGCCTACTAATTCAGGCGATATATTTTATGCCATTTATAAACCGCACTAGGGCATAACAGGAACCTAATAGTTCCGACCTTCATGTTGCACAGCGTAACGCATGCGCCTCTTCAGGGTTGAAACTTTTTTTTATAGCTGTCCGGTCGCAGTGGCAGAAAAGTCGAATGAAAACTGCACAGGTAAGCATGTTTTTATATTTTCACAGACATTATGTGAGCGTCAATTGACAAGATCATGAACACGTGAAACATCCGACCGGTTCAAGTTAGATATTTGGGCAATAGGCCCACTGTAGGCTATTGTCGATCCTATAGTCCTATTCAGTGCATCATGTTTGTAGGCTATGCCAATATGACTGGAATGCATTTTCTATGTGTACTGGAGTAAAATGCTTACCATATTATACTTTTTTGTTTGATGAAAAAGGCAATATTTGACGTGTATCCTTTTTACTCGGTTCCTCCTATTGCTCCCATGCTGCTTCTGTTCACACTTGCAGTGAACATGAATCTCTCTAGCACAAACCTGTGATTAGTTCCTTAAAGGCATCCATCCCAATAAGGGAAACTAATTCCAACCTAATCCATTCATGGACGCTCACTACCTTTAGCGCCTAACGACGATAGTATCTTCTGTCCGGGGGTGTTTTGTTAAGAGACCCGATACTCGTTCGGGACATTAAAACGCATCGCATGCAACAAGGATTTGGAAACATGAGGACAGTATATTTTATACCAGCTATAAATAATTTTCAAAAAATAAAAGTTTCAATTATCTCACACCTTTATAGGGTTAGAGTTAGTGTTCCCACACGGCCATATGATGACTACCTACTCCATTATTATTACATTGAGTAGCTAGGTCCTTTTCAGTGGCCACACTCAATGGAAGTATTTCAGATTGGGGGCGGTATGGCGATGTCAAGTCATGGCGTTTGGGGATAGCTCCTCCATATAACTGGCATCTCACACTGCCACAGGGGTCAGTGCAGCCACTGCATTGTGTGCTACTTGTCATTCTTAGCGGCTGCTTTTCAATTTGCTGCCTGTGCTATAATATCAGTCAGCACCAAAAGCACTCAACATGGGCTTTGTCCCGTCCACCTCTTCAAATGGATTTTGAATGAGGAATTAAATACAGACTCACTCTGGGTGAGATCTAAAGAGTGCATGTTTGATGACAGAAATGGAGTTATGCTGAAAAGCGGCAACAACAGTGGTTATCACTGGACATGGTTTTCATTTTGTCACGATAAGGCCACAATATATAACACTAGTGATTTTATTCTTGTGAGATTTTGATAAAATTTGATTTTTTAGCACAGATAGTTTTATTTGGGGGAAAATACTATTTGTTGATGCACCAGATAACACTGGTTCTGTGCATTCCAGGTGTAGGCCTAGTGAACACTGGTTCATTGGTTTGCATTGTGGGTACCACCAGACCTAGATTATTTAGGGTATTTCAATTACTTTCAAAGTATTTAGATATGTTTTATTTGAAAAGACAAGTAGGCCTAGTTGAATATTGGAATCTATTTTTAAAATAATACTTATATACTCAAGTACACTCGCATGCATTTAACCCAGGTATTTGAAAATAGTATTTGAAATAAGTATTTGAAAATACGTTCAAATAGTTGGCTATTTATAGGGAATTATTTGAAAATACTTCAATAGAAGTAGTTGATTCGGGCCACATTATTTGAAGATACTCAAATACACAGAAAATAAGTGAAAATAAGTGTAAATATGTAAATAACAAATAATCAAAAACATTTTGAACCCAGGTGTGGAGAACATTGGTTCTGTGGGTTCCAGGTGTGGAGAAGACTAGTTCTATGAGTTCCAGGTGTGGAGAATGTGGGTGGTGTTCCTCGGGGACTGGCAGCAGCATCTGTTGACCAACTGCTCTGCCAGACTGCCAGCCAGCATGCTTGCTGACTATGCTCACCTACACCATTCTGCCAACCACAGCTATCCTGCTACATCTACCCAGATGCTACAGAGTCTCCAGCTTCCCACATGAAACACATCCTGGAGGAGAGGTTAATTAGTAGATAAATACATCGTCTGCTTCTAAAAAGGGCATTTGCACTGTCTCACCTGCACAGTCTCGCTATGCCTCAACCCTTCATGTACATTGTTATATACAATAGTGTTATTCTTATGCCACATAGTGAATTTCTGGTATTTTGTCTTCAAAAACATTTAGCTTGAAGCAATGTAATGGCAGGATGACTAACTGCATGGTGTTGAAAATAACATGTTTTTGGGAAAGTGTTGCTGAGGTTTAACAGAACCCCCAAATGGATTCATCATAATACCCCAAATATTCAATACAGCTGAAGGTTTTAACTCTTGCTTCATATCCCTGCCTGTTGAATTCCCAATCGGCCAAAATAATTAGCTATTTAGTGGTGCGACTAATGTGTTAGCCTTACCCGGCTATCTTTATAAAGAGCCCATTGATTGGGCTCTCAGTTGACCATGTACTACAAGAGATTACGCACAACGACATGTGTCAAAGGGGACTGTAGATCCCACACTGTGAATTGTGTCTCACATTTGCCTGCAGCCTTATCTCTCCCCTCTCCCGTTTGGAGGCTTGTGATAAGGAGCGCCTTGGGAGCCCCCATTATGAAAACCTATCCGGCCACACAGTAATTGACTGTCAGAGAGGAACAGAACAGGGGCTTTTCACAGTGTTCACATTAGAGACTGATTCCCTTCTTTATGTTGTAACTTCTCCCCTGTTTCTTCCCATTTATGCTTGAATAAAAACTTTGTGTGGTCTAGAGCTCTGATTGCACCTCGTTCCATAAGAATGTAACTAATTCATTCTTGCAGTGTTACACTGCTCAGTGAGCGTAGTAATCAGTGGCCCATAGGGCCTGGAAATAAAGTAAATGTTAATTGCTCTGTCTGCTTGAGCAAATAAATTACAACTTATGTTGATGATTAACTCAATCCTACAGTGGATGAGGGTTTATGCAGGTGACAGGTGCTTCTGGAATCTAGAAGAATTTACCTGGTGTTGTGTGTGTGTGTATTTGGTCAGTCAGATAAAATCTACAGTCTTTAGGCTTTGTGGTGTTGTCACCATGTCCCCCGACTGTCCCCTGACTCTGTTTTTGGGGAAGACACCCTGGGTGGGAGGTTCTCTCAAGTATTTATTCTGAGATAATCTCCCCTAATGATGTCTCTCCTCTCTGCTTCTGTCAATGCCACCGCTCCTTCACAGGCTTATGAACAGATGTAGATGCTCAAATATAGAGTTTTGTGTAAACATGATTATAACCACACTTCAACCTAATCCTTACACAGAGACACCAGCACAGTGACTGTACACGCTTAGAAAAAAAGGTGCTATAGGAGAACCCTCTGAAGAACCCTTTTTGGTTCCAGGTAGAACCCTTTTGGTTCCAGGTAGAACCCCTTTGGGTTCCATGTAGAACCCTATCCACAGGGGGTTCTACATGGAACCCAAAAGGGTTCTACCTGGAACCAAAAAAGGTTATCTTATGGGGATATTGTGTACGTGTACTAGTAATAACAAATTCTCACTTTGTTCTGTCTGTGCACAGCTTCCCATTGCTGTAATGTTGTTTCTTATTAAAAAAGGGACACAAACTGCTGTGATTGATGAGGAGGCTAAAGTTTGTTATGGCCTTATTCAAAGGGCTCTTCGCAGACGCTCGCTGCTTGGTGAAAGACTGTGTCATTTCTCCTGCTTTGGAATAGGGGAAGGAGGGCAAGGGTAAGGCTGGGCTAAGTAATGACAAAATGAGCACCTTCAGTAGACTCTGGCTGTGAAAAAACCTGCCCTCATCACCCAAGTATTTTGTTCTGAATTTTATTAGCACTAGCCGTGCTAAAATAACCTGTTAATACGTATCATAGTGCAGCAATAATAACCTCCTCAATCATATTTTAAAAGTCACGTCAAGCCGGCCCAGTATAATTCATCTCTATGCAAATACATCAGTGTCAGCCCATTAATGTATTGCAAAGGGGATTTAATAAAATGCATTCTTCCTTCTTTTTTTACTCAGGAACAATAAAACACGAGCCCTGTTGCTCAAGAATTATAGCAACTATTACAGTAACACATGGACAGCATGCACTCTGAAAATAAAAACCAACAGATAAAGTGGCAGGGTCATGGTGGGGTGCAGACACTTAGGAAAATGGCAGTGAAGTAATAGATTGCGCCCTGGCTGTCTGAGGAGGCCTTAGCCTCCCTTGGAAATCAAAGCCTGATTATACATTCATTTGGGTCTGGATCCCCGACGTAGGATGCATAGCCCTCACTCACCAAGGTGGAGTTATTGCCAGCACAAAGTATAGTGAGGGTAATGAATTAAGGAGGCAGTAAAAAGGTGATGAAGTGCATTCAGAATGTGTTATGCCCGTAATGAAATTAAAGCAGCAGTGTGGCACGGGATATGGAGTGTATAGGCTCTAGCTATAGAGAAGGTAGGAAGGGAGGGAAAGTGTCCACTGGTTGGTGTAGGTTGAATAATGGTCAAAAGCTTACATGTAGAGTTCCCAGTTTGGCGTTGTTAATGGGAGGTGATATTTTACAGCAGTAGTTGCTAAGTCGTGTTGGAGGAGTCCAGGTCGGGAACGTTTACCTTCTGTCTGTCTGTTGTATTGCTCACACCATGCTGTCATAAGACTGCTCTTTTCTTGTTTCATATACATAATGACTGATGCTCAGTTAAACTATCAAATGGCATGACCCAGCCCAACTGTACTCCAATTGGTGATGGAGTTTCAGTGATTTAGCATGTGTTGTTCGAAGAAGATCGTTGTATGTAACCCTAGAATAGCTTCACAGCATGTGTTCTCTGACTTATATAGACAGCAGCAAGTTTCTCGTCCAGAATTTTGACTTTAATAGTGTATTTATCTTAGGGGGTGGTGGGGCGGGAGCGTACCCCCCCCCCCCCCGTACGGCCTGATGATGAGGCGCCCCACCCCCTGATTATCTGTCATTTAACGGTTTATCAAAGTCCCAAGATCCTGTCATGGCTGTGTGAACGGTGGATTTCTCTTTTTTATGGAGTCATTAATTTCATGTGGATCATTAGCTTCTATACACATCCTGTGTTTTGACAAATGCAGCCTGGGAATTATGTACATAATGTCCCTCCCACGGCCGTCTTCGTAGGCCCCCCTTCCCATCCGGCAAATGCATCACGTGATAAACAGGGAAGTGCACCCCCCCATATTACCCAAATGTGTTTCAAGGGGTGTCTCTGCTCAGGCCCATCACTCCATTTCTGTAGACGGCTCATTCAATAGCAACCGCTGTGTCGCTGTGACACATGTGGCCATTGACAGCATTTTCATTGTGACTATTGGTGCGTTTGGGGAAAACAGGATTAAATATTAGGTCTGTATGATAAATGATGAAAAGGTGAACAACTGTAGCCACAGTAATATTATGATCACATCTGATGTCGCTTTACTGTGACCAGTGATGTTTTGGGGGGAATAAGGGGTTCACGTCTCATTCAAGATGCATTTGGTTGGTTTTAGAGGATTGCTCAGATTAGTAATTTGTCTGTGGTCCCAAGGTTGTCGCTTCTGCACGAATAACTGCATTTGAAAATAGTGATTTTAAAACTTTCCCCCTGAAATTCACTCTGTCCCGAAAGTATTATTGGGCTAATGTCTTTAAAATCCCTTTACTGTGAATAAGTAATTGCAGCAAGTAATGGAATTTTCAGGATGAAAATGGAATTGAAACCATTGCCTCTAAACACCTCCACTATGTTATTGAACCTGGGGTGGAGATGATTGTTCTAATGTTACATTTTTTGGCGACTCATTGTAAATGTGGACGATTCACCCATATGTTCTCAGAGTTTATTGCTCTGGTGAAAGCTTAAGTGAGAGGCAGGAGCATGAACTCCAGACAGCCTCACTTTGTAAAGCGCTAATATCTAAAATGCGTCTTATGACGTACTTATGAAGTCAATCTGGGAGAATCTATTGATCTGAATGCCAAATCATAGGATGTCTGTCTATGCCAAATCAGGCCGGACCAAGGAGAGAGGGGTACTTAAGTGCATGGTCCTGACCTGGCTCTCCTTCCTGCGACCCTCATGACTACTGCTCCAGACGCTCCCCAGTGTCAAAGGGCAAAGGTCAAACAAGGTCACCCGACATCAACATTGCTGGGCATTTCATTTCATTTTCAAGACAACATAGTGTATACACAAAAAATGAAATCCTTTTTAACAGTGGTGATTTCGTGCGGTGAGGGGGAGAGGCTAATTGAATAATACTCTGATTTAACTGCCAAAGTATTTTCTCTGTTGTATTTAATCAATACTTAAGACTCATAATACCCCAGGTCATCAGGAGAAACATTTCCATAATCAATGATAAGAGGCTCTCAAGTTCAGCAGGTTATTGTGCTCTCCCTCCTTCCTCATCTTTCATATACTTATTTATTGTCAGGCTGCCTGTCAGATAGATAGGGAAAACACTACAGGAGCCCAGGAGGTATCTCAGAGGACTCTCAGCTGTGCCAGTTGCCTGGGTAACCAACCACTCTCACTCTCTCTGTGTGGCCCTCTCACTCAGAGGTCAGGGTGAGATCACTGGTGCTGTGGACCTTGGTTCAGGCCTGACCTGACGTAGTAAAGGCTCTTTCTGTGAGAACTTGTGATGACCTCATCTGACACTGTGCTTCTATGACCCCTCACTCTGGTCAGAGTGGTCATTTTGGTGGGACAGTTTTCTCAGACCAAGTAGCAGTAATGGAAAGGGGTTTGTTGTCAGATGGTTAATGATACCCACGTAATGCCACTCCTCTGTTAGGCACTTGAAGTGCTCAGTATAGTGTACCTTTTGTAAAAACGGAAGAATGTGTAAAATATGTAACGTTTTGTAAGATGGTAATGGTGGCATTGTAACACAATGTTTTCACACAAAGTGCATATTCACTTGTTACGCATGTCGTTTCAGGTATGAATTGTAGATACATCAGCATATACGGTATATCAACAGCAGCTATGTATTCCTGTTGTAAATCATCACCTAGTGTAAGCCCCATGTCCTCTCTGTCTGTTTGTTCTCAGTGGACGTCATGGCATGACTGTTGTTCTTTAAATTTTATTTCATTTTGTTTTATTTTTACGAGAGCCAATAAAACACACATTGATGCCCCGAGCTGTTAAACTCGTAAGAGCTTCAACAAAACTCCTCAGTCATTGGCCTGCCAATAAAAAATGAAAACCCATTTAACCCAGTGGAGGTGCTGTGGTCAGTCAATAAACCAAACAAGGCGGAGTGCAGGTTGGACCGGACTGCGCAGGCCTCTGGTGAAGATGGCAAGGTCAGAGAAGAGATTGTAGTGAAAGGTTCAACAGACAACAAAGAACAATCCGATTCTAATATGGATATGTGCGGACCTAGTAGTGTGTCAGGGGAGTGGTGAGAGAAAGTTGGGAAAGTCATGCTTCTCTTGCAGTTACAGAAACATTTACGCATATCCTTTTGGTGTATGGTGTGTTGTGTTCGTGTGTTAATGTGTGGGCGGGAAGGACACTAGAGAGATCAGTGAAGTTGATTCGGCTTTGCATTTTCGAAAATCAACTGCAAGCCCAAATGACTTCGTTAATAAAGACCAATAGCAATTGTTCCTCCGTACATACAGAGAGAAAAAAGCACTGGGCTTGGCTGTGGTCTTTAGTATACTCTCTGAGGTATCTAGGCTAATGGGGCCTGCAGCTTTTCCCTCCTCATGTATGAAAGGAATGAGGATAGGGGCATATGATCACATTCATTCACTAGTCTTTACACTATCTCTGGTATCATTGACTAGTAAACCTTAACAAATTATCTGTAGCAAGATGTGGTCACGTGTTCTGTACTGTAACTAGAAATAAGCCTCCAGGATGCTGTATGATTTCATTACAGAAGGATGTTCTCTGTTTGAGAGAGAAATAGGGAAATAGTGACAAGTTTCTATCATGTATAGTAACTTTCCCAGGCAGAATCATGTCCATATACTGTAAGGCCCTGTTCCTGTGTGTGAGGTGATGCATCAGGCTTGCGGGATCTTTCCTCTCTCTCACCTCTCTCTCACCTCTCTCCCAGCACAAACAACAAGCAAACAGACACAGCTCCGTCTATTCTCAGGGATGCACGGCCCTGCAGGTCTCTCAAGCTTGTGGCAGAAACTAGGCCACCATCTCAATCCTGTTCTGTTGACCTACTCACTTACTGACCCTAGACAGGATAGATTTAATTGATACTCTTTACTCAATATCTAGATATAAATTCACAGGTGCCTGTTCATTTATCAAATTAATTTATTCTCAAAATATCCAAAGGCCAAAACCAGTCAAAAATGTAAATGGTAACTTAACAACGTCCTCTAAATCTTTATGGCATCATTGCAATACTTTTACTCCTCAAGTCAATATCATAAGAGTATACCTTAGTAACAGCATTACCAGCATTAATGTACCATTGCACGTCAGGTTGTCAAGGATCAGTTGTCCTGAGGTGTCGCCGTATGGCCTGGTCTGGCTGCAGGGTAAGGAGGGGACTGACCCTGACAGCAGTTGGCAGCTAATTCCCTGAGCCTCTTTGTTCATTAACAGCCCGTGTCTCCCTCCCTGCTGCTGCTGCTGCTGTCTGCTGGTCCTGGCCCATGGAGACGCCCGTTAGGGGCCCTTTTGTAATCCTATAAAGAGGAAAAATACCAATTTGTCACAATTTGTCTCACAGCTTTGTAGGATGTTAAAGAGGGGGTTGATAACGCCTCTCTCTGCCCACCACCAGCCCCCATCACACAAACTCAACATGGGATCCTAGCTGACTGTCACCTACTACAGATATATACTGGGAAAGTCATTGGAAGGGTTAAAGTGGCGGTTGGTGCCGTTGAAGATGAGGAATGACAAAACATTTTTTTTATGAGCATGGCCTTATTTCTATTACAGCATATTGGATGACTGTCATTCATATTCCATTCACCCAGCTCAATGTAACATCGATATGTTTAGGCTACTATATATTAAATTAGAATTTGCTCTATACCCATCATGAGGTTGCTACAACCTAGCCACAGGTCAGGAGACAAATTTGAGAAGTCAAGGTGACAGAGAGTGACACATTCAATATCGCCTTGAATACTTTTGCCTGCATCTGATCACTCGCACACACAGTTCCTTTTCATAGCAGCCGTGTACAGCACCATCACTTTGCTCACATCTACGCGATCTGCCCTTCCCTTCGCTTGTGGACTTCACCGCACAACACAACAGCTGTCTGTGACCAGGCGCAATAACCTCTCCAAGCCAAACCTTCATACCATAACCGCTAACCTCTACACAGCCTACAACATAGTTGTCACCATATTAATGTTATAGTCAACAAACTATAACTAACGTGTTAGTAAACACACAATCCAATCCATGTGTACAATCACGCAGGACAGTGTACAGCAAGCAGTTTAACAGTTACACAGGCAGGCCCTGGTGGCAATACCTTAATAAAACCGAAAGCTTACCTTGACTTGAAAGAGTTTCAGTGTTGGATAGCCTTAGCCAGCTAGCTAACATAAATAGTATTCCTCTCTGTTTGAGTCAGGTTGTTGAGTAGGCTAAATTAGCTGCATTACCTAGCTAAGTAAGTGAAAGGTAAACTAAGAAGAAAAAAATATGATGAAATATAGCTCTCTTTCTCTCTCACTCTTTGCTGCTTCCCCTTAATTAAAAAATATATAATTTGTTCAAAACTGTTAAACTATTGTCTTTCTCTCTCTTTGAGCCAACTACTCACCACACTTTATGCACTGCAGTCATTGCTAGCTAGCTAGCTGTAGCTTATACTTTCAGTACTAGATTCATTTTATGATCCTTTGATTGGGTGGACAACATGTCAGTTCATGCTGCAAGAGCTCTAATAGGTTGGAGGATGTCCTCCAGAAATGGTCATAATTACTATGGAAGTCTATGGAAGGGGGTGAGAACCATGAGCCTCCTAGGTTTTGTATTGAAGTCAATGTACCCAGAGGAGGACAGAAGCTAGCTGTCCTCCGGCTACACCATGGTGCTACCCTACAGAGTGCTGTTAAGGCTACTGTAGACGTTCATTCCAAAACAGTGTGTTTTAATCAATTATTTGGTGACGTGAATATATTTATTATATTCATTTTATTATCTAAAAAGGATAACTTTTGTAATGTTTCACTATTATTATTATTTTTTTTATTCACGAAGGATGATGGTCCTTCCCTTCCTCCTCTGAGGAGCCTCCCTGGTGTGAGGCTACTGTTGACCTTCATTGTAAAACAGTGTGTTTTATTCAGTTATTTGCTGACGTGAATATAAGTTAGTATGGTTTTATCTAAAAAGGATAGCTTTTTAAATGTTTCACTAGTCAAATGTTTATGAAATTCACTGAGTTAGATGGTCCTCCCCTTCCTCCTCTGAGGAGCCCACTGAAGGGTTATGTATGGCACAACTTTTATTGAGTACAGGCGAAGTAAGTTTAATATGAATGTTACAGTGTCTTAAAAACTTTAGATCTTTACAAAATAAGCAAAATATAGAATGTGAATGAAAAAAGAAACAACACAGCACATTGGTCTGTTGGTCTTGCGAGTGAAAGAGGTCTCTGTGGAATGTTTCTGTATTTAATTACAGCCTGTGTCGTCTTTCAATGGACAGATCATTTTATATTTATTTATGTTTAATGGAGGGCTGCTTCATAGCTTTCTACTTAATTCCTGAATTCAGTAAGAAATAGAGTATACGTCACATGGAATAAGGAGTGCAATGAAAGTATATGAGGCAGGGGCTGTATTTTTAGAATTGGTCATTTGATTTCCATACCAACTTAAGGACAGATGAGGAATTTATAATATAATGATAAACAAATTATAATGAGAATGGCATAGGGAGAAGCAGAAGCAGGCCAGCCAGACATTCTTAAAGTAAACCATTATAGAATTACATACTTAAGGATCAATCCATTTTCCTTCCAGAAGACCCAAGACTCGCACGCACGCACACACGCACGCACGCACGCACACACACACACACACACACACACACATACATAATCTAACCTTAAGTTACCTCTATTCTCTATTAAAATACAGTAGGTCCATAATAAAGGCACAGTGGGACACAAAGCAATTAGTACTAAAGAATTAAATGCAAAATGAGCTTTCCAGAGTTATTGGAGTGGTGCTGTTGACTTATTGATCAATAGACAGACCAGAACTCCAAACCGTGTTACAAACAGCATGGATCTCCTGGAATGATCTGCAACTGTGACACGCTGACTCATGAGAATCAAAGACATTTCATTGGTTTTTGTACCACAGAAATACTCAAAGCTGCCAATCAGCAACATGTAGAACACGGCAGAACATCAGCATAGTTAGGAGCTGTATAGATGGAGCAATCAATCTATCAATTGGTCATTCAGAGCTACCCAGACCAGAGAGGAGGTGTTTAGGCTTGTTCAATACATTGGACCCACAGTGTGATAATTAATGTGACAATGACCTTAAATAATTCAGTTTGCTGTATATGTTTGCGGGGAACGACGACAGGAGTGTTAAAGCAAAGCAATCCACAGTCCACAAAGCAATACTTCACACGTTCTAAGCAATTTCTTCACCGGATCACTCTCAGGCAGATTATAATGGGTCTATAAAGTCTGGTGACCTCACAGTCTCTCTCATTTACAGCCAATGACTTTAAGTGTGTCCAATCCAATCCTCAGGTATTTATTGAGAGGGAAGCACAGAGCTGCTCTCTAAGTAAATTGAAATCTTTCCTCCCCCTTGGGATATCTTTTCAACTGAATCCGATGACTTGAAAATAGCCTCAGGACTTGAGGGAGGCGGGGGATCATGCACTTAAGTGCCTGGAAATCTAAATATGTGTATATTTCTACCAATATTTGAATTATTCTATATTATTAAAAAAGTGAATATTGTCGTTTTAGGAGTTATGTGTGATCGTCTTTCGAGAAAAAAACCACAATTGAACAATTGAGATAATACTCAATAGCTAATGTGACACACATTTTGTTGTTACACATACATTTAGACCATACAAGAAAACGCAACTTGATGTATATGAGCCACTTCTCACATGATGTAAAGTCTGGGTTTGAACCATATAACTCTGTACACAAACTCCCTCAGCCGTTGGGAGTGAGTGTCCAGCTCTGTGGCCCTCCAAGGCACTCTGCTGCAGCTGTATCAATGGGTTATGTGTGAAATGTAAGCTATGCAGGTCAGAATGGGAAAGAGTCCTGCTAGGCAAATAAACAGTGTGATGTAATAACACAAAGAGACTTTTTCAGCCCTTCCAGGTTCAACCCACACTTCATTACCAATGAAACAAGTTTAACCCCATACAAGAACTCTTATGTCCCCATGGCCCCTTTCAATGATGAGGCATCAATCAAATAATGGTAAATATGCTGTTCAAAACGTGCACTTTAGTGTGTCTATGGTGGGTTATAATGCAGAAAGATGGATCCTAAAATCAATACAGTATATTCTGTAGAAAGGTGTCAGCATTTAGTATTATGGATCATTTTGACAGATAAGCGGTGGCTATTTTAAGATGAAAACGTTATGGTTCTGTCAATCGATGAAGGGTCCACTCCTTTGAGCATGGTCCCTTTTCACAGAGCATTCATCTTTTTAAGTATACTTAAACAGGTCACATCCGATTCTCTGGATAGACTAATGGTGATTTCCGAGGCAGAATTCTCTGTCCATTTAAGGCTAATTGTGGATATCTCAGTAAATGTAATATGCTTAATGCTTCGTTTTGCATTTTGTCCCCTCAACCCCTCAACCCATAGGTTAACACTCGTCCTGCTTCCATCTAATCTTTTGTCCAGGGCATTACCCTGGAGGGATCGAGAGAGAGCAACAACTACGGGGAGAGGAGAGGGTCAGGTGGTCTGGTCCCTATCCAGAGGGTCAGGTCGTCGGTCCATATCCACTTCTCTGCTTCCTTCATCCCATTTTATCGATCGCACAGCCTCATAAAACACTTATTTTTTTGTTGGTCCTATTCTTTGAGAATCAGTGATTGCTGTGTCTATTTGACATCCTGTTTCACACTGCCAAGGAGAAAAACATCCACCAAAGCCATGGAGGATGAAGTATTTCAGCACCTGTGAATTTTATTTGACGCTGAGTTCTTGTTTGGGTGCTTGTGATCGTGCTTGGCATTTCCACACGTTGACACCGTTCTCTCTGTCTTGTGGTTTGAGAGATGCAGACATGTAGATGAAGACATTAATGGTCCAGCACCTCCTTATTGTTATATAAACCAAGTGTAGAGACAGACAAGCCAATCTCAGATTGATTATGCTGTTCCTCTCCATTGATTGTCCCACTGATGTCCTCTGAAGTGTGTAAAAAACAAGAGCGAAAGTATTATTCAGAAAAAAATGACAAAAACACTCATTTCTATTTGTATTTATTATTTTCTACCATGAAGAGAGGCGAGTGATTGAAGAATAGTTTTTTTTATTAATTTCATGGATTATTTGCTCATTATGCATTAATCATGGTGTCCCATCTGGAGGGTGCAGGCGTGACTGTGTGAGAAACAGCCATTCTGATCTCAATTAGATTATGCCTCTCCTCTCCGTCTAGCCATAAATCACTTCTCCAAAGTGAAATTAACAGTTACTGGAGCGCATTAATAACCCGCGTCAGGCATGAGGGAAGGGCAGCCACTGGAACCCCCACCCATCTCTCACAATGTTGAAAACATCATTTTGTTTGTGAAATATCAACATTTCACGCCAAGGTTGCTGCCCCCCCTCTCTCGCTCTCTCTCGCGGCGCTATGACAGGGAAAAATGACAGTACGTAGAGCACCAGACATCCACTTACCCGGTCACCAGACACTAGCTGTGCTGTGCGTGTGCTGTGCGCAGCAGTTAAACCAGACCGCGGTCCATATGGGCTCGTAGCTGAACACAAACTCAGCCCACATAACAACCTCTCTGGATGGAATCACCAGGATAGGGGATGTCTTAATCCCAGTGTAAAGTCATTAAATAGATAATAATTATTTGCCCTAGAAAATAGCTAATGATTATTTGCTTAAAGCTGGAATCCATAGCGGTGAAACTGCCACGTCCGTTTGCGACATGTTACTTCAAACAATAACCACTGTCATCTGCCATCATCGAACATCATTGCACGCAATAGAGCAGCAGAATATTTTTTTTAACCACTATGCTGGATTCTAATTTCCTCAAAAATTGTTATAATAACAAATGCTCCTGGGGCAGCCAGTGAGGCTGTTTTCGCCTGTGACAGATCTCAACTTTAAAGAAATAGTATAAATAATATTAAGATCGACATCAACAACACAAAAATATTATGTGTTGTCATCATTATGGGCCATATGAATAATCCTCGTGGTTTTAAATCCAGAGATAGACATTGGTTGCATTCCAAACACTTAAAAGACACACCCTATCCCCTCAGCCCTCAAATTAAGTGGACACTTCTGATGACATGACGTCTGACCAGTATACACTTTCAGGGCAAAGGGCGAGGGAGGGAGGAAGGAATGATTTTAAATGTATCGTCCTTGCCCGGAAATTCGTCACTAGTTCATCCCGCGATTATTGTGTTTTCAGCCATCGGTATCTTGTGGGTGCTTTATATGCGCTACAGTAAATTATGATTGCATGTCTACTTATATTAACTATATAATTATTAATATAGGCCTACTGTATGATAGCTAGCAAATTCATTAGCTAACTAACGTTAGCCTGCCTAGCTGGAATTTCTGAAGAAGGAAAATGTTTTATTTCTACAATTTCCAAAAGATAACCAAACAAAACATAATTACTTTTACGAGATGTATTTGTGCAGTAGTAGCACAATTTTGAACCTTTTTGCATTCGTTTTTACTTACACTCGTATGTTGACTTATCCATATTGACGTTGAGGTTTTAAATTTCGGCAGATTTTTCTTAGCGATCATCGCAAATTGAATTAATGGGGCGTTTCAGGCCCCGAAGTGAACATAATTGTACACTCGCAAACTCGATCAAAAATGAGGGCTGAGGGGCTTACGTTGCAAACCTCCCTTGTTTGGCTAATCGTTTGGACCTTTTGTCCAAGATGGTGACGGGGCTTCCCACAAGGGCATAAGGCGAGGGTAAGTGGACGAGGGTGTGTCTTTTATGATTTTGAAACGCAGCCATTTGTGTCTTATACTGTATCCTCTATCACAGGGGTGTAAATGAATGGCGTTTTGACAGTGAGGTATCCTCACACACTTCCAATGCCTCGGAGGCAGTCAGTTGTGACCTGGCCAATAGTGTTACTACACAAGGGGCAACAGATAGTGAGATATGAGGGGTAATTCTGCTGACTACCCAGGTGAAGGCACAGGGGCCCTGTGATTTATGAAGAGCACTTAAACCCTTTGTGCCGTGTACATCACATCTTTGATAGATTAGAAGTGTGACATTAAAATGGAAATTACTTCGGGGAAGCTTGACCAGGGACTGTGGACCACCCCTGACCTCCCAGTGAGACCACAAGCTGACCGTGCAATCCCTCAGAGAAAGAGTGACAGAGAAACAGAGAGAGAGAGAGAGAGAGAGAGAGAGAGAGAATGGAGATGGGGTAAGATAGGTGAGAGAGTGTAAATAATGTATGATAACACCTGTTTGAGATCAATGAGATTAAGACCAATCTACCAATCCATCAATGAAACCCGACACAAGTTATTTTTAGTTCTCTCTTGCTAAGAGCTCTCCCTTGCCACCACAACGGTTATATTTCACCAGCTCAACAAGAGATTACTTATTTCATTATTTTAACAAGAGCAGAGCAGCATGTTTCTATCAGATTAACAAGACCTTTCAGTCACATAGGATGAATGAGGAACAAGAGCCAGGAGCCAGGAACCAGAGACATTGTACATTACTCAGAGATGAGAGAGAGAGAGAGAATGAGAGAGAGTATGTGTGTGAGAGAAAGAGAGAATTAAAGGGTGATAAAGAACAGTAGATAGAGAGAGAGAGAGCGCTGGATTCTGCGACTGAGGAATTCCCCAAACCGCTGATTGGTCGTCTTACATCTGCCATGTGAACCAGAGGAGTGCCTTCTTCTGTCGTTTTCTCCCAGCAGCACTCTGACACCACCATCCATAATTAATGGCATCATTTCCATTAGACTATTGACTAAACAAATACATAAATCACACAGGCCTGAGTCTATAGACGCAGACATATTTAATCATGTTCTAAATAATGATTACTGTTCCCATAATACAATCATTATTTTCAGCAGTTGACTTGAATCAATCCTCTGTCACTGTGCCATCAAATACAGAGAGAGAGGTTGAGAGCGAGAGAGGCAGAGAAAGAGGGAGAGGCAGAGAAAGGGAGAGGGAGAGGGAGAGAAAGAGAGTTTGGAAGGCTAACGTGTGAGTGACAGTGATAGAGAAAAAAGACATGAGAATTTGGGGGCCGCATGTCTCTTTATGTGGAGTGGCAGGTGAAAAGTGGCTGTCAGAAATGCACTGGATATTTGCTGTTTTGTTTATCAGCTGGCTGGCGCTGAATAAAAGAGGAGGAACATGTATTGCCTGTCCGTCTGTCTTTTCATCTGTTCCCTAAATGGGTCTGGGGATTGGAGAGTGGAGTTTATCCCCTCCATTCCCCCTGACAGAGAAACCATTTAAAGCTCACCGCCAAGGAGACAGCAGTCTGTCACCAGAGACACCGCTCAAATCAACTCCTCAAACGCTGCTAGCCTGTTTAGCCATGGCACCGCACGGTGCTCTGAGTTTCATTAGGTTGTCGCCCCCGCCTCATTTTCCTTGTCTTACCATATGTGAGCGATACATTACCATGACTCCCATGGCTTCTCTCTCCATTTTATCTCAATAGTCATTGGGAAACTGTCATGATGATTAACCAAATATATTGTTTTCCTTTTAATTTATTTAATTTCCTGCTCTTTTCCCTGTGGATATAGGTAATACATTGTATTTGCTGTGAGTGGACTCTCCCGAGCACATTACAAACATGAATGGAGATTTATACAGGTTAACAACTGTCATTATCACTGTGAAGGTAAAGCCAATTTGATGAGCCCATTTCTTTCTGAAACCTCCCAAAGCTCCTGGGAATCTCCTTTTCAAACAGTGGGATGAGGAGATCACCATCCCCCAGCCTGTGATCGAGCGAGGTCAGAGGTTAATGACTTTGTGTTTACCATCCAACCCGCTCTTTGATAACAGGACAGCCCTCCCGTTTCTACTTTTCCACTGTTTTAATAAAGACGCTCAGTATAGCAACATGGAATGTGATGCCAGAAATGGCTTTGTGAGGAGAACAAGCACCCTCAAGCTGGAGGGAGAGTGAGAACCACTAATATTTATTCATGATAGAGAGAAAGTAGTGGAGTGTTGGCACAGGCTACTTCATTTACATGTTGTTATAGACTCTGTCTCCAAATAGATGAACCTGTCTTGCTCACTCCCTTTCCTTGTCATCCTGTCTTCCTGCTGGGGAAAGAGAATGTCTTCAAAACTCCTTGTCCCTCCATCCTCTTGCATCCGTCGCCTGGTTGTTGTTCTCAGTAATGGGGTTGAGACGCCAAGGTGAAAATATTCTATCATAATCATATTAGATCATCACAATAGGTTTGAAAATCAGGCAATTAGCTAATGCACAAATAGTTCTCTCTCAAGAATATGATTAGCAATGTGTTGGAGTACTTCAACTTGAGAGCTGATGAATCATGGGAATCTAAAGATATTTCACTCATTTCAGTTCTGATTGCGTGGGAACCAGACATCATTGACAAAGTTTCTCATGATAAATGTGATGATGACGATTGCTCTGGCTGGCAGGATTAGATTTGGACACTGAATCACTTGTGTGCGAGAGAGAGACTAGGAGGGTAGTAGATAAGGCAGATGGGAGACCTGTGGCGTTGAACACTGGATATATTGACTACCACTGACACCAACTGCAGTGTTTCTCACCATTACGATAGCCTTATCAGAGTCTTACGACAAGGCTGAATATCTCACTAACTAGAGGGGCAACTGGCCATAGACTAGTGGAATTTTCTCAGGAACATTTGTCGGTGTTGTGGGTGTGTTGTTTGACATGCTGTTTAAATACGTTACAACAGACAGATACACAGAGCCAGAAACACATGGTTAAACATAGCCCTAGTCTTTCGATTTTTATAGGTGCAACTCTGAAAGAAGCTCTTTATTCGGTGTCTGAGAAGGTGTATTTTAGCGTTTACCACAAACCTCTACCTGAACAGGGGCTACCTGAAAGGGAGCTGAGTCTGTTTGAATCGACTTTCCCTTCGCTGCATGTCAGCAAAACTCTAACCTGTGCATCCTTAATAACACATGTTTAATTTGCACCTCAAACAGGATCATTTTCTTTTTCAGCCTCAAGTTGTTAAATTGCCCTCTTCCTGGTAAAATGTATTGCCATTTAAACATGACAAAGAGGCCGTTGAGGTGATCATTACAATAATCCATCATGTCTACCACTACTGGTAGCCAGTGTTGCGGTAAATCCCATCTGGACAAGGTCAACAGTGGGGTTTCTCCCCAACATGGCTGCATGCTCTGTCTCTTTGAATGTCATCCGTTTGCTTTTGTCAACAGAAGGCCACCAGAAAGTTAATGCTGCAGATGATCTGACGAGCGGCTGAGAACAAACAAACCCACGAATACCTGTTGATTGTCAGATTAGCTGATTCAGAGACACTCTAGCTATTGCCTTACATATGCATAACATCTATTTACATGGTTAGAAACTGGCCTGCCATTAACATCATAATACTGCCATATAGCCTAGTACATACTATATATAGCATGCTTCAGCACCACTGTGTATGTGGTGTGAATTAATCATATTGTAGTAAGTACACAAGGTGTGGGCTAGAGTACCTATGCCCATAAATGAGGTATAGACATATAATGAGGAGACATATCAATAGTATGTACTAATCCCTTAAACATCGCCTTTTGTTTATGGATTGTGTGTCTTCCTATAGCATTATCAGAGTCCCAGACATCCTCAGGGCAGCCTAAGGAACCCCCGCATAGAGTTAATCATTGCATCCCAACCCCTACCCCCATTGATTACCCACATAGTAAAGCCTCTGGAACAGTCAATCTTGCCTTCGATGCAGATTGCAGTGGCAGAGCAGTCGCCTCAGCCCTTAAAAGTGCTTTCATTTTGTGTGGTTGTGCTTAAGAAGTATCGATCTGCCCATTGGTTCAACTCAAGAAGTTTGTGCCGAGTCGGGCTTCAGCACAACCGTGCTATATCAAATACTGTTTTAGCACCCGCACAGCCTTTCTTTCCAACACACACACATACACACACACACACACACACACACACACACATTCCTATGTGAATTGAGTTTTCATCTAAGTTTAATTGACTTTTTCTTTTCTCGCTGCTTGTGAGGCTTCAGCTATCTGCTGAGACCTGTTTGTGATGTGGCCTCGAAAAATGGTGAGGCAGGATACACAAGTTTAACTGAGCCCGATGATGAACTAGATTCCCATGGCTGAAACCCTATCCTGAGGCATACGCTGTCGACCATCTAAGAATCTTTCTTTTCACAATCACAGAATCCCATTTGCATCCCCTGGAGCTGATTGGCTGTACACAAGCATTTCTGCATGAATGTGTAAGCATCAGCACCTTATGACATCGTAGTATATCCCTATATCACATTTGTACCACTGACAATGAAATATGCTTGTTTACTTTCTTGAGAACATTAACTATTTCATTTGATCTGAAATACTTATTACTATAAGTGCCCCTGCCTTTTATCAATAATATAACTTCAGGTTAATCAATTCTGTGGAATGGCCAGCAGTCACAGACAGAGACAGTCTTTCCTGAACGACGGCAGGCAGAGCAACATTACATTCTCCAGTTGTAAATCTGAAGGGTCATACGCATCATTCAACGCAGGGCCCTTTAAAACATGGACCAATGAAGACGCTCTAAAAAAACAACCCTGCTCAGACAAAAGAGTGAAATGAGCGTTTTACATGCTTTTTCCAAGTCAAGAAAAGCTGGCTGGTGTTTCAGGCAATAGTTAAATACTGGAGAGTCTGTGTTGACCCACAGCTGTTTAAATAGGGCCACGCCACCTCCACTCACTGAGTGTTACAATGACTCTTTGCTTAGTTTCAAGAGAAAAATCTCCGCACTGTCTCCAAGTGCTGTGCACAACTGTCAAGTTACATCTCAATAAACTTTGACCACAGCTGCAGCTAAATGAAAAACACTCAGATAACAGAGAAAGAAGGAGAGTTGTTCCTTTTTCAAAGCAATTTTTCTGAGCTGAAAGAAATGTCCACTTTCAATAATCGTAGTCAACAACGGAGGATGTATTTCTTTATTCCGAGAAAGACAACTTCACTTTAAAAGCAACTTCACTTTAATCTCTACTTAAACCACAAGAGATAAAGACCATCTCCTTTGCCATGGCATTTTCCTCCCCAACATCCTAAAAGTGATCACTGTCTGTCTGCTGCAGGAGGATTTGAGTAGCTTAGCCTTGAGATGGCAACATCTCCTTGTGACTTCGGCTCCGGTTTATAAGATGTAAAATCTTTGTTATAGATGTGCTAACTCAAAATATGTTCCCCCTCCCTCCGGCTCCCTCGAGACATTAAGCAAATGTGCAAAAAGCTTAATCTGTCTTGATTAATATTTCCTCCCAGGGAATGAGTTACAGGGCTTTAAAGTCCCTGCTATTATACCCCCGGCACAGTTATAAGAAATGTTGGAGGACTTATTTAAGTCTTTTGCAATTTATAGCTCTGAATTTCTGGTTTCCCATCATATCAGCCAACTAATGTACATGCCCTGGTTTGGATGGAACAGATAATTGTATTAATATATATGTTTTATTAGGTAATTTTCTGATATGAAACTATTAAAAGTCTGATATAACAGGAAGGACAAGCTGAATCCAACATGGTAGTACAGCTTCATGAATACCCCTATTATTTGTATAGATTGTAGACTAATTGCAATGTTTGATGGGGAATTAATATTACATAGTCTCCAATAGGCTGTATGGTGAAAAAGTAAATCACAATAAAGACATATGTCAAATTATCACAAGAATAATTCTCAAACCGTACTGATTCTTCTTCCATTGGTAGTCTACCTATAAAGGATCCACACACATCGCTTTCGTCCGTTGTGGTTTATGTTGATCTCAGCCAGGCCAGCAGGGTTGTTCACCTTGTCCCTGTGCTTATCTAATGTTTACATCAGAGATGTAAAAGTGCCTGAGTAAACTCCATTTAATGTGCCCGGCTGTATCTGAAATACATAAATATGCCAAGTAAAGGAGCCTTAATAGACCTGCGTAGGCTGGTAAGTGCAGCAGTATTGTTTCTCCCTGATTAGGACAAAAGCGGTCCCAGAGGACCCCCCATCCTTCAGCAGTTTCATCTGCATTAGCTTGCTCTTCCTCTGCTTTAATCTTGTCCATGCTCAGGTATTTAGAATAAATCAATGGGAATACATGATTGTTTAATGATTTTTGGAGGAGCTCTCTTCGACCACAGCTGCATGATTTAGAATGACTAATTCCACTTTTTACCATTGATCCACCGCTATGGGAACCATGCATCCTTGCCAGGGAATGTCCGCAGAGAGAGAGAGAGAGTGTTTGTGTTTGTGTGATGAGATTGCTGAACGTTATGGAGAAAGTAGGAAATAATAGATTTACTTCTGTGTGTGTCGTGAGGTGAGACTGTGTGTGTCGTGAAGTGAGACTGTGTGTGTCGTGAAGTGAGACTGTGTGTGTCGTGAGGTGAGACTGTGTGTGTCGTGAAGTGAGACTGTGTGTGTCGTGAAGTGAGACTGTGTGTGTCGTGAAGTGAGACTGTGTGTGTCGTGAAGTGAGACTATGTGTCGTGAAGTGAGACTGTGTGTGTCGTGAAGTGAGACTGTGTGTGTCGTGAAGTGAGACTGTGTGTGTCGTGAAGTGAGACTGTGTGTGTCGTGAAGTGAGACTGTGTGTGTCGTGAAGTGAGACTGTGTGTCGTGAAGTGAGACTGTGTGTGTCGTGAAGTGAGACTGTGTGTGTCGTGAAGTGAGACTGTGTGTGTCGTGAAGTGAGACTGTGTGTGTCGTGAGGTGAGACTGTGTGTGTCGTGAGGTGAGACTGTGTGTGTCGTGAGGTGAGACTGTGTGTGTCGTGAAGTGAGACTGTGTGTGTCGTGAAGTGAGACTGTGTGTGTCGTGAAGTGAGACTGTGTGTGTCGTGAAGTGAGACTGTGTGTGTCGTGAGACTGTGTGTGTCGTGAGACTGTGTGTGTCGTGAAGTGAGACTGTGTGTGTCGTGAAGTGAGACTGTGTGTGCGTAGATCTTTTCTCCAAAATACTAAGACACATTTAATGATAAAATTATTGCTTGCAACATACACTGAGTATACAAAACATTAAGAACACCTGCTTTTTCCATTACATAAACTGACCAGTTGAATCCAGGTGAAAGATATGATCCCTTATTGATGTCAGCTGTTAAATCCACTAAAATCAGTGTAGATGAAGGGGAGACAATTGAGACATGTATTGTGTATGTGCGCCATTCAGAGGGTGAATTGGCAAGACAAAATATTGAAGTGCCTTTGAATGGGGTATGGTAGTAGGTGCCAGGCGCACCAGTTTGTGACAAGAACTGCAACTCTGCTGGGTTTTTTCACACTTAACAATTTCCCGTGTGTATCAAGAATGGTCCACCACCCGAAGGACATCCAGCCAACTTGACACAACTGTGGGAAGTATTGGAGTCAACATGGGCCAGCATCCCTGTGGAACACTTTCAACACCTTGTAGAGTCCATACCCCAACAAATTGAGGCTGTTCTGGGGGAAAACCCAGAGATTCACAATATTAGAATAGTGGGCTGTACAGTGAAGTTAAAACCTATGCCATTTAAAAAAAATGAATCATACCTACCTGCCTTGGTCATTTGTGATAAAGGGATTAATTAACTACATGTTGTTAACATGCATAGGCTGTTAATTTAATACCATGCCAGTTACAGGTTAATTCATTATTCCGGCAGGTCTGAAACGATGCTACAGCTCCAGGGCAGCAGGGCTGCAGGACAGACACTGTGACACAGTATCCTTGCTTGTTGATGGACACCTTAATTACACTGGAAGCTGATTAATTATGGGTCTGCCAGTTGCCACTCATCTCAGCCCAGGTCTGCTTTCTGCTCAACCTCTCAGAGTAGCTGCTTATGAAAGGTGCTTCCCCTGAACCTCACAGTGCCAGTGAGATGAATGCAGCGTATGGTGGTTCCTCTGTGTCTTATCAGTGCATTTCGCTGTGTTGAGAGAATATAAATCCACAACCCACTCAAAATGAATGGAAATAAATAGATGGATGTGTTAACATTTCCAATCAGTGGCTTTGCTCTGCTTTGCTTCAAACAGCCTGCGCTGTAAAAAGTAATTAGATCTGCTAACAAGATTTTTTGGTGGAAACCCGTTGCCTAGAACCATTCGAGTAACCCAACTCAAAGATGGCAGTGTTCAATACTTAAAGTAATAAAGTGACATCATCACCCATATGGTTTTTAAGTTGTAAATACTTTACTGTTTTGTGTTTTATGACACTAAATTGCATGATGTATTCTGAACTATAACAATTAAAGTTACTTGAACATGAATATTTGTTGTATTGAACATAAACATTTAGGGTCCCTTCTACTTAAATATTCAAGTGTAAGTCGTAAGTAGTTCTGATTAGTAACCCGCCTTTTAACCCACCTTAGCAGGCTTTGTTGAGCACAGCGCTCATTCCTCTAGCAGTAACTGGAGGTAGAGCTGTACACATGACAGGATTCTGCATTTGCCTCTATCATTTAGAGTGGTCCCCATCTTGTTGATGGTGGGAATGGCTGGTCTCATTATTTAACGTCATGATCAATTACATCTCATAGCACAACAAACTGCTTAAAACTATTTTAGAAATATACTTTTCTTTCTTCAAACATGCATACAACATTGTTTAAAAGACTCTTAAAGTCTAAGCATTTTGAATTACCCACAATCCTTTAACAACAGAGCCACGTGACACTATTAAGTATTCACAAATTGCAAAAACCTAATAATTCTATATCAGCACAAGACAGATAAATTAAGTGTTTTTTACTCAAAATTCAATGTCTGACTGCTACTTTTATTATTTTCAGTAAAAACTTAAAACGTAATAGAATCAAGTAAAAACAACTTATACATGTTAGATTGACTTTAAAATATTCAATAATCATAACTTGTAAGAACTCAACTTTAGATTAGCAGAACACAAATAGATAAAGTTATACTTACTCAATAACCTAATATTTGTTAACAGTATTCAAACATATTAAGTGATAAGAAATCTTATTGATATCTGAGTTAGTACCATTTTTATGATTTGAGTTCTACTGACCGTTGGAGATTTTATGATTTAGGTGGTTACTTTTTACAGTGTATGGATGTTATCCTGTACCCCACAGGAAGCCTGTTCTCAATGTGTTACAGTGTAGTATTAAGGTGTTGAAATGAGGTTAAGTGACCTAGGCTGGTCTGGCCTGGCATATGTCCTGGTCTGTCATCCCTGTTTACCTGTAGACGTGCCTTGAAACTGGGGCTTAAATGGCCGCCAATGGAGACTTGTAACGTAGAAATCAGCACCTCGGACCTCCACTCTTGCCTGTTCACCTCCACTGCTCCGGGCTCATAATGCAGCCAGAGGTTCCATGGACTGGTGGACCCTTCTGCCCTCCCACCCAGCTGCAGCTACTGTGGAGATCACAGATGGGTGTCCATGGGGAGCCTAATGAGCTGTTGAATATTCACGAGGATATTCTGGGAATTTGTGGACTGTAGTAAAGGGATGGGATTGTGAGGACTTTACCCTGGTCATTGGGGATGGGGTTGTCATGTACGTCTTGGGTTTACTAAACATTAATGAACAGTAAAGATGATATTCAAATACGGTTGTCAAAGACTGCAATGTTTTAGGGGTCATTTATATGCTTTATTTTACATTAAATATAGCACAGTCATTTAAAAAGAACACCACCAAGCTAAAACAAAAAATGAACTCTGCATTAGGATCAATTTAAACTCATTTGAATTCTAATTAAAAAAAACATTCAAATAATTCCATCCTAAATCCTCATTATACTGCTTATACCTTGGTCTGTGGGCACAGCAAAGCACAGCACAGCACTCCCTATTCATCCTAACATTTGCTTTTCCAAAGTGGAGGGAGCACAGCATTTAAAAGTCACTTCCTCTCACCGACCAATGCTCTTAGCCCCCCTTCCCTCCCAGACCACCCCTTTCTGTCGCCTTCCCATCAGAAGAGCCCCAAGTCAGACTGTTTACCCACAGAGTAAACTTATTAAGTCAGTGATGTCAGATTACTGGAAGAATGGAGGCTGAATCAAAGCTGTTGGTATGTCGGGGCTTAAGGGACAGAGCAGCAGAAACCAGACTGTCCAGTGTTCAACCTCAGTCGTTTGCATCCGGTGAGCAGGGGGCAGTTTGCCACTGGCTGTCTTCATGGTCCTTTACTTACTCAGAATACTGTTGTGCAGTGTTGGATTCTCAACACTCTCATCCTTCTCGTGACAGGTGAAATGGAAAAATAAATCAAATTTATACTTTATTTGCGAGTGCTGCCTGTGTTGTTGTATGTGTCGAATTGCTATGCTTTATCTTGGCAGGTCGCAGTTGCAAATGAGAACTTGTTCTCAACTAGCCTACCTGGTTAAATTAAGATGAAATATAAAATATAAAAAATATTTCTCATTCTCATCCCACCTTCCTCACACATCTAGGAGAAGTGACAGGAACTGGCAAAACAAAGAAAGCTTTAAAGTCTCGGGTGGCAATGAAAATGTCCTTAGCCTTATTTCAGTTATTGGGCTTTAATCATAATTACTTTGTAATTGGTGTCTGATTAGATTAGTTGTAATAAAGTCAACCTCCCCTTTTTTAAAGGATTAAGGCGAATAAAAAAGCAGCCATTAAAAAGTGTTCATTCTAAACTCTGTAGATGAGGGTGGGATGGTGGATAGAAATGTAATCTTGTAAAAAAGAAGAAAAAAACGATGAAGAAAAAACGTTGACTTGTTGGGAATGCAAATCAGCCCAATCGCATTTTATGCTAATAAAAGGAATGGCAAAACATTTCAATGTATTCTTGTCTTGTTACAGCCAGGCTAAGAGCTTCTAAATCCCTACCATTTACCAAATTAAACTAATTTAAAGTGCTTCCAAAAGGCACATCTGTAGGCTGACGTTTGTCCCAAGCCTTGAGAGTGGGCTGCTAAAGCATTCAACATTCCATTGATCCTTGAATAGTCATGCCTGTCATGGAGCCATATCAACCATTATCATTCTAATTTTACTGCCTTTCTTGGCCCCTAATCTAATTTGCAATGATGCTGGAGCATTTCCTGAGGCCACTGCACTTTCTTCAGAATTTCAACAAGGGCATTAAAGCCCCCCAATTTACATTAATGAAGTGCACATTTAATTAAACAGTGACTGCCCCTAAAAACCAACTAATCCCTTTGAATATATATATATTTCAAATGTAACCTTTATTTAACTAGCCAAATCAGTTAAGAACAAATTCTTATTTACACCGGCAAAACCTAGACGACGCTGGGGCCAATTGTGTGCCACCCTATGGGACTCCAATTATGGCCGGTTGAGATACAGCCTGGAATCAAACCAGGGTGTCTGTAGCGACGCCTCAAGCAGTTTGTGACACCTCCTCCGTTGATGCCAGTCTCCCTCGACTCCTATGAAAAGGCCATGCCATCATGAGGCCTCTGATAGTGACCTGAGTTGCTGCCCTGATCCACAGACAACTTCATCAACAATGTCAGTTAATGTGTATTATGCCAAATAGGAAAAGTTCTATAAAAAAATACCCGGCTTGAGAAACTAGTAGGTTAATTCCCCAGCCAAGCAGATACAACTAGTACAGTCATTTTGGTTGTGAAGAACATTAGCAAAAATCTTTGTCCTTTCTTATATCACCATATCACAGGCCCTCCCAGTCAACACCACCTCATATGACTGCCTGCTGCAGTTGTTCGAGAGATGTTCAGTCTGCAGCCGAACATGCAGCATAAAGAAGACCAGCAAGGGGCCCCTCGTCCGGCCAGCAACCTTCACCTGTCAGCAGCAACAGCTTTCATAAGCTCATCATTTGTACAAATACAGAAGGTAACCCACTTCATTACTTTTGATACATTCGATAACCAATTGTTGGTAATTATCTGCTTCTTAGATGCATATAATGTCCAGGGCACTACCTAGCCTGGTGGAACCAGCCTCATCGCCATTCTATTTCACTTCACATTTGATGATATCTGAAGTGAAATAGAAAGGCGACCAGGTTGGTTTCACCAGGCTATTCATAACCACCATTGATAATGTAATCAGTGCTCTGTGTGTGTATGTGTGTGACCGACTAGCATCTTTGATGAGGGGCCAGGAGCTGATCTACGCTGCTATACCCATCAATGGGGCTCTGGCAAAGACCTCACCTCCAGCCTCACCTCTTGCCGGTCGTCGATGGGGAGAACAAAATGTAGGTAGGTTTAGTCTGACCTGTTCAAACTTCAACATAGTTTATATTTGTGTGTCAGATATCACCTATCCAGAACTACCACTGGTAATAGAACAGTGACTGTGTGTACTGTATGTGTTCACAGATGCATGAGATGCAGAGAGACCTGGCGCTCAACACATCCACAATGAGGTGATTACTAATAATACAGTACAGCACAACTGTCCAGTAATAGCAACACACTTTTCATTCTATGTGTCACTGATGAACACTGACTCAACTCTGCCTATTTCTACAGATGGACTGGGGGGGGGCTTTTGCCAGACCATAATTGTGTAGTTTTTATCTGACCTGTTCAAACTTTAACATAGGATAGGTAATACAGTAAAGTACTAACTGCCATTGGTAATAGAACAGTGACTATGTGTTCACAGAAACATGTATGGAGCCAGCACATGGAGACTTGCAAGATGATGTGATGAAGTCCAGACTGACAGATGGTCTCGATACTGGTGTCTCTGAATGGAGAGATACCTATCACTCTGCATATACATTTTATTAAACACAACTTTTACATATTTTGTCTTTTTTTAAATTATTGAATTGAATGGTATCAGTCAATATGGGGAGGGAGAAATCCTGGGATTTCTGCACCAGGATCAGGGAACTCCTGTTGTGAACAATGAAAGGTGCACCAATGAAAGGTGCACATTGTTATATTAGCATAACACCGCTTCTATGGTATTATGTAAAGGGTTGTTTATTCTTCATGGACCTGTTACTACATTTGAAAGTTATCACTTAGAATATCTACATACTGTAAATTAAGCAATTTCATTCTTCTCATATTACTCTGTAGGCTACTGACCTATTTAAAGCTTCTTCCTTCATCTCACCATACATCTGCCAGTAGTTACTGAACTCAACCTGCAGGAGGTTTGTTTGTTGTGATTGAGTGGAAGGAAACAGCTGCGGGCAAGGTTCTGACCGATAGGCATGTCTTGTTTGTGACACTCCCAAGAAACATCCACATCAAACCACACCCTCAAGCCAACTCACGTTTGGCTTCTGTCATGGCCGCCAGCATTTCTTGAGGAGCAAGCCAAAAAACGAGGCCAAATCAGCAGGTGCAGTTCCCCGTTAAGGGGGAAAGGAAGGAGGAGAGATGGAAGAGGAGAAATGGAGGAGTTGAGCAGGTTGAGGAGAGATGGAAGATTGGAGGAAGAAAGATGGACAAGGAGAGCTGAAGGGCTCAAATGGGGTGGGAAATGATCTCCTTTTCAAGTGTTCCATAGTAATGTCAATGATCTCCAGCCACTGAGGACCTCAACGCGTCCCTATCTTCTCTCACTATGTTTCTCCAGGAACCAGATAATCCCATAGAAGGTCATTGGGGGACTGATCATCTAAAAGAGAATGTATTGTTTAATTTTTGTGTTTCTCTTTCTTCTAAAAGTATGTAGTGTCTGTCTCAAGAGTCCTAAGCAAACACCTGCTATAATTCAATATTAAAATTATTCAACGAGATAATGTTTTTCAGTACCCTTGATGAGAACATTAGCTATCCCATCCCATGGAGTTGAATAACAAATTGTTTTTAGACATTACTTCCTGTCCATTGTGATTGGCTTAACTGTGACTATTCTGTTCGATGTCTGGCATCTCCTTCAGACAGGGATTAAGAAGAGAACGCCTTGGTCAGGGCTGTCTGCCAATCAACAGGGGCTTGGACCTTTTTGGACTCCCCCCGCCGCCACCACCCTCTTCTGTGTGTCAGAATTTTCCCCCTTTCCCTCATCGCTCTCCATGATAGGGCTGGGGGGAATAAGGGAGGAGGGCCAGTACCAATGTCCTGGGCTGCTGAGAATGGGGGAGGCCAGATTCAGTTTGGGTGGTATGGAGGGGGAGAAAAGGCCCTGTTTTGAGACTGAGTGGTGCTTTCTGGACTGGAACAGCGGGGGGAGGGGGGGGCAGACGGGACACAATATCCTCCGCTCCACTCGCAACGTGAAAAGGCAAAAGTTATAAATTCATCTATTTGCTCTCTGCTGACCCCAGCTTTCAGGCTGATCCATGCAGGGAGTGGAGGCTCAGACACAATGCATGAGCCTGTCACAATATTGAGCAACATTGAAAAGAGTAAGAAAGACCACCAGATGCTTTATTGTCTTTGCCATTTCCACATAATTAGCTGGGAAGAAAAGTTCCTGCTCTGGTTTAATCGCGCCGAATGAACTTGAGGATTGCCATTCTTCCTGACGACACCAGAAAGGGCAACCACTGTTCGGCCTCTGTCCTCTTCCTCCTCCTCCACTTCCCCTGTACGTACCCTGTGAGTATCCTGGGGTCTCTCTGCCAAAAATGTGTTGGTGGAAAGTTTAACTGTGCGTGACAGATGGGCGTGAAATTGGTTAACACACACGCTCGCACGCACACACACACACACACACACACACACTCACACAGAGGCTACTGGCTGCGTTAAGGCAGCTGACCTGCACCATGCTGACTGTTGGTGTAGTTTAACAGATTAGGCAAATCAATCTGTTAACACCTCCCAACATTAACTTGGGCAGGCTGATTTAATGGAGCTACACTGATGGCTAGGCCCTGTCATTAGTTAAGACTTCATATGCAGCACAATCAAAGGGACGTTAGTGTATTGATGATGTATAATTTGCTTTTGATATGCGACCTGAAAGTTGTCCTCAGTTGATGATCTTAATAGTTACTAATTATGAAGAAATGATGAATAGATTAAAAATGCATTAACTTCATTGACTTAAACTACTCAATCACTCCGGCTGGCATATAGTTCAACTTCTAAGTAACTTTGGGTTGCTGCTAAGTCGTCATCTCCAACATTGTGACCTTCCATTACGGAACTTTGCTTTGGTGTGGATTAAGGCTAGTAACCGAAAGGTTGCAAGTTCGAATCCCCGAGCTGACAAGGTACAAATCTGTCGTTCTGCCCCTGACCAAGGCAGTTAACTCACTGTTCCTAGGCCATCATTGAAAATAAGAATTTGTTCTTAACTGACTTGTCTAGTTAAATAAAGGTAAAATAAATTTTAAAACATTTAAAAGGGCTATACCAGGGTTCCCAACGGGTGGCCCGCAGGTGGTTTTAAATCGCCCCCCCCCCCGAGCAAAAATATATATATATTTTTTGTACATTTTCATTGTAGGACATAAAAGACTGTAAAAACACCAGGAAATCAACTCCAAATGGTTTTAATTTCAGAAATCTGTTCCCTACTATTCCCACGCATAACAGAGACACACGTGATCTTACACACACGTAAGCAAGGTATGAAATTATTATGTTTTAGTCAAATATGATATTTGTTTGGGCTTCTTGCGGTCAATTTGCAGTCTAACAAATTATTTTTTGTGATTATGTTCCGGCCCCACGACCATCCACTAAAATTGTCCCGTGGCTGAAGCGGGTTGATGATCCCTGGCCTATGAATTCATACACGTTGTGTTCCTCCACAGTATTCACCTGTCCTTTTTTCATATGGGGATTGTGTTTCTGCTTGCTGATGAATAGTCTATTAACCTATGAGCAATTGAGCCTATGTATTGAATACATGGAATTGGCTTGTGACGATACCAGCGGTGAATATTCTGCACACAATGTGCTTATTTTCCATTTTCCTCTTCATTAGGAATAATATTTGATTTGATGTAGACATTTGGTGAAATATGCATAAGAGGAGAGTAATTACCCATAATTCTGCACCTTTTGATAGTTCGAATTTTGATCATCATGATTTAGTGACTGCAAATAAAATGTATTGATTTTTAAAAGACAGACTAACTTTATGTTTTGTCTGCTTGGACTACGGTTAAGTTAATTGTTTTGTGGGCAGTTGGGTCCTTTTGATGAATGTATTTCAATTTTTACGGTATAATATAGTTTTGAATAACGTATTTATGTTTTGAGAAGGCAACTACATTTTGAAAACACATTGACTGTTTTGAAAAAGTCCACAGAGTGCTTTCTTTTGGACTCTGTTTTGAAAATCGACAACATTGTTCCAAATAATTATTGTACGCGATTGAGAAAAACTGGAATATCTTATTATCTTATTGCCTAGAAACCCCAGCATAACAACATTTCAGTGAATCCAAAATAAATATGACGGTACATATTCAATAGATCTACAGCAAATTGTCAATATATAACAAAATATAAGGGAAGATCTGCTAAACATTTGTAAAGGTTTTGCTTCGGGTGGTCAGTATTTTAAGATGCTAACGTGTTGAGGCAGCTCTCCTCCTCTGATCTGCCTGCATGGTGTTCAAGTGGTGGTGACTACTTACTCCACCACTGGAAGAGTGGCCAGTCATCCTCATAATCTCATACCACAGCTCTCCCTCTGACAATAGCAGGAGGAAGAAGAGCCAGGAAATGGGGAACAGAAAAGCCACCTTAAGATGTGTGTGCATGAATCCAAAAGATCAATTCAATCTATTGCAGCTGGCTGTGCTTTGGCACTCCATACACAAGCACCCTACCCTAAACTACCCCCTCAGTGAGTCAGTGAAAGGGAGCGTGGGATGAATGGGCCACTTTATTACAGCGTGCCATGATCGGTCAAACGGCAGTGCCGGGCCCATTCTCTCCCCTTCAGATCCATTATTAACCAGGCTTTAGGGGGGCTTGTAAAAGTGTTCTCTCCACAGGGGGAAGTGGGAGGGGGCTGCATAACAAAAATCAGTCTCGAATTAAAGCCCCCGCCGACAGACCGAGCCCAAAAGACTGTGGGTGGGCTAGCTACTGTAGCTACCCGCCTGACCTGAACCCCGTTGTGACAGAACATTCCCACCGTCTTTTAGCCGACCCTGGCCTGGCCTAACCGCCTCTATGGGGCTCTATGGGCCCGACAGCTTCATGGGCGAAGAAGATGCTAACTATTCACTAATGCTACAACTTCATGCCAGTTCTCCATTATAAAACATGCTGCATGTCTCTTCAAACTCCAATCATACATTGTGGTTTGATTACTGGTGAAAGGAACAGTTTCACATTAACATATTAGATGTTTAGGACAATATTGTAGCTTTTCTGACTGATGGTTCCAGTGTGTTTAGGAACAGAGGGCTTACCACAGAGGTGAACATGGCATGAAATCAGCCACAAAAGGAGAGGCAGCGGGTGAGCAAACACCAAGCAGGCAGTGATGAGAGCGACAGAGGGAGGACAGAGGGAGACTGAAGAGACAGATGTCCACAAAAAAGACCTGAGAGGAGGAGGTTAACCTGATCAGGACAAGGATGAGCAGATACCAGGAGTGAGAGACAGAGAATAGGAACAAATTGAAAAGATGTGAGGAGCTAGAGGCCAGACAGACTGACTGACTGACAGACTGACTCTGGGAGGTCTGGATGAGGAGAAGGGGAAGATGAGATATGGTGGCTGAGTAAAAATGTGGAGGAAAGAGTGGAGGAGGGTTTTTTTGGGGGGTGAAGTTGGGAATGGAGGGTGCAGGGGGGGGTTGCATGTGTAGGGGGTTGGGGTGGTGGTGGCGGGATGGGGCAGGGTGTGTAAAGCCAATGAATAAATCAGGGCCTGGTAACAGTAGCAAAATAATAGGGCGGTGGGAGGGGACCGGGGCTGAATATGCTAAAGTGTTTTTCTTTCTGTAGAGAGAACAGGACTGGTCCTTTGCAGCTGTAACACTTAGCAGACAATGGCAACTCAACAGATGGGGAGAGTTTGGTAAAAGAAACTCAGTGTGGCTTAGTTAAGGAGAACACCGCCCCCAAGTCCTCTCCAGCCAATCCCACAGACAGACCTGCTGTGTTGTGTGTCTGCTTTGGCAGGTGTCCTCTGACGGGGAACATCACTCAGCTCAGGCTCATGCCTTTCACCCAGAAGGTGTAACAGTTTGCCTCCTGATTTCACAGGGGTGTGCCTCATTGTTTTCAGAGGCTACTATTGGTAAAGGCACTGAGGTCCAGGCAGGGGCTTTATATGTCCCTTGCTAATCCTTATCCTATTCTCTGAAGACATGTAAGGAAATGATAAAGCCACAGCTGTCTCATCATGATATTCTCATTTAGAGCACACAGAACGTTTCTACTGTGTGTGGCGGGAGGGGTTTGGACAGACACATATCCATGGAAGAACTTTCTTTTATCTGTCGGTTCTGGAATTGCATATAAAGTGCTAAAATTTTTCCCTGAAACAAGGCTGGATCTGATTTTAAACATGGAGACTTAGGGAAGCTTAAATTATAGCAATTTAATCAACACTTTTACAGTTTTACAAGTCTTCAAGCCCAGCCCCTAATCTGTAGCGTGTCATAGTGTTTGTGAACAGAATATTAATATACGAATGTGGATCACTGTACAGAATCAGAATCAAACGTTAATGTATGACTTCTTGATGGAACATGAGCCAATCTGTAATTTCACAACATAACGGATTGCTGGAAAAAAGATCTGTGAGCCATAGTTTGTTCATTTTTCTTGTGCATGGTCACACACTTACCCTACAGATGGATTGACCCAATCTGACATCCACACATTCAGGGATAATATTCTAGATCTATGTCTGAACACCTCCATAAAAGCACTTGGGATGACATACTACAAGATAAAGACCCCCCCTCTCTTGATGATGTATATTGTATTGTAATAGTTGAGTAGAAGAATCAGATCCACATTTTTCAGGGTTTTTTTCTCTCCCATTTGTCCTCTACAGTGGTAGTTCACACTGTGAAGATGAGAACGGTATTAAGTAGAGAGGTCTGCGCTCAAGAAAAAAGACAGGTTAAGTGTTTTTGCATGGTTTTATTTCTATTCAAATATACAAGAAACCAATGTACTGTATCACATATAATTAATTTGCTTATCCACGTCTGTTATATATCACACAAGCCAGATAGCAAACAAAGCAATAGGCCTAGCCTTACATTCTCAGATGTTAATGTAAATTCACATATACAATGTTGAATAAATAATGTTGACATTTACACGTCAGACACGTGGTTTTCAGACACATGGGTGAAGTTTCACATGTACATTTGTTGTTGTTTTTTCCTCGTGAATTATTTTTTCTCCATGTGTTTATTTTTCACCACTTACAGCTATATCTGGTCTCCCATCCAGGGACCGACCAGGACCGACCTTCCCGACGCAAACCAGCAGTGGGATGGATGCAGGGTAATATGTTTCCGGAAGGAATGTGCCAAAACTTGCAACTGGAAAAATGCCAGCGAAAGCAAAGGCCAGGGTAACATATCCAAAGATAGGGAAAATTGCAGGAAAGTGGGAGGCCTTTTATTTAATCGTGTTGTCATAAAAATCTTTTCACAGATTTGTCTTTTTTTTGCATCCATTTACAACTTATTTGTTCTCGTATTTCGAAATGATTTCCTTGCAATATTTTGTTTTGCTATCAATACTTTTGGGGTTTATGTTTTGTTTTCAATGTCATTATTTTTGTTTGTAATGCTACAAATCTTGCTCTCGACTTCACAAGTTTTGCTTGATATGAATTTTGCTTGATATTAATGACACAAAGGTCACTCACTCACTGAAGTATTGCACCATATAATAACACTATTACATCATTAAAGGTGTTTAAAGCGACATTCCTTAATTTAAACATGAAAACTGTTCTCCACACCACAGTTTCAGTAAAAAGCTGAGGGATGGGGCTGGAGAAATGCAACCACCGTCAAATCCATAAACTACGTTATAGATGCAAGGACTGACCATCCATGATATAAAATTATAGTTTTAACCGTTTTTAGTGGTTGTTTATATTTACTTTGTTTACAAACATTGGAGCAAAACAAGTTTATATTTTGGCAGTGACCTTCACATAGCAGAACTACAATATGTCGCCACATTTTCACATGTGGAGTTCTTACATGTGAACCTGCAAATGTGATTTTCATGTGATTGATTTTCACATGTAAACTTGCAATTCCATATTTTTTAATGCAATTCACAAGTGAGGCGAAAACATGTAATTCTCCTCACATGTGAAAAGGCGGCGTTAACAGGTACATTCTAAATGTAATACTTGTGAAAATATGGTTTCATGTGTGAAATTTAACTTCAACATGTGAAAACAGCTATTTCACATGTGAAATCTGTAAATTTGACATGTGTATTTTTTACAAGGACTCTTATGCTCTCATGCTGCTAAATCTACATCTCTTGAGTCTAGGGACGTTGAGGACATCTGAGTTAATCACTCTGTCTCTGCTTTTGGCTTGCGCCGTGCGTTCACTCGTTCCCGCTCTAATATCGCTCAAACCGATAATGATATTTCCCCTCATTGGGATAAGGGCCTCTTACTCTTCCCTGTGAAGGTTGAAATTAAAAGTGTGGTTGTCGTTAGAAGGAAGGACAAACCTTCCGGTGTTATCCCCCGTTCCTCAGTTGGTGATTGTCTTTGAATGAATTATGAATGGATATTTCTTTTAACTGAATTAGCCAGGATGCATGGACATGAAGGAAAGCTTGATTCGGAGCTTTGTAGAATCCAATTAAGAACAGCTTCGTTAGGGCGGAGCCCCGCTAATGACATGCAGAAGGCTTGGAACGGCCACAGGTCTGCTTATATTGTGGCTGATTCATGGAACTTTGATTGCTGTGTAGAATTGGATTAAAGGATCATCTTGGTTCCTAAACACTGCATAAAAATAAATGGCTTATGCCCGTGCCAAACTATGAGCAGTTGCACAGCCGCCTCCTGCTTTGCATACATCAGCGCGTCGCACAAGGAGAGGTGAAAGGCAACTTAAAGTTCACGCTTCCACTGTAAAACGGCTCTGCTGGGATGATCATGTTGTACCCCTTGTGTTGCACCTCTTGTAATGTTTGTTCCTCAAAGGTATCTTTCTTGCACTTTTTTTTTACAATAGAAAATGGTATAAAATGTTGACAAAAACCACAGCATAGAAAGATAAGATACAACTAAATGCCCAGGTTTGTCATGTCATTCAGTGGGGTTGATGAAAGTGATTATGATGGTTTAAGATACTCTCTGCTCTACGCTTTAAGGCTGGGCGCTCAAACCACTGGCCTGCCTCTCTTCAGGGTCTTGGGACTCTTTAAAACGAGATGATTATGATCAAACTCACTGAATTAATGACACATTACATACAGGCACGTGTGGAGAGTAAGCCGCACAACCACACTGGGCTTTGGCATGAGGAGCAGTATCTCCCAAGGGTCAAGGGTCAAACCAAAATCACAGATGGGTCATCAGCAAACCACCGTCCCCATTCAGAGACCCACCCCTCCTCTCTCCTATAGCCCCCACACCCTCCAATTTATGAGCGATATATTCATTACCCACCATCCCTGCGCACTTGATTAAAGATCAGGCGTCCATGACTGTCACCCCTGCTCACCGTGACATCTCCCTCCCGGCCTAATGTCTCAACGTGGATCCCGGACATCAAAACCCCCCCCCGGTAACCCTCCCACCCCCACTTCCTGTGTGTCCCTGCGTGGCGGTGTGTGTGGATCATGTGACAGGGGTTATTAATGGCCGTAGTCTCTCCGCCACTTGACACGTTGCTCCAGCTGTCACTCTGCTAGTGAGGCCGTATGAGTCTTGGTCTGGGGTAGTGCCAGTGGCGGGCTGACCCATCCGTCACTGTCAGCGCCAGCCTGGTGATGAATGGTTCGGGGATCCACACCGTGGACAGAGGGGAGAGGTGTGTGTGTGGGGCGTGTGTAGGGGGTGTATGTTTGGGACGTGCGTGGATGTGTGTTTCGGTGTGTGTGTCGGCATATATGTGTGTGTGTATAGGTGGGGTGGACCCAGTGATGAATTGGTCTGGAATCCGCTGTGTGGACATTAGAAAGGTGCATTATGGGTAAACACTACCTGATACTCCCAGGTCTTTTCTGCCATACATATGCCAAATACTGTGTGCCAAACCACTGTCCACCACGCAACATCTGTGTTGTCCACGCAATTCACTTTAGTCACTTTCTCTTCATTCAGAATCAGCACACATTTTTTTAGTTACTCATAATATTTACACTTACTTACCAAAATCCTCACCTGTTGCAACTACCTGACCGCTAACTTCCTAAACCTCACACTATTCTCTAGCGCCATATCCAGTCCCATGTTCCATATCTGTATCCCCTCTCAGTCTCACTCACTAGCAGTGGCATGCTATCCCTGCATCTCTTCCTCCCTCCATTCCTCCCTCCCTTTCTTCTTCACTCGCGCACAAACACAAAGGATTCCATACTAATGTAATTGTATCACTAATTATGCATTTAATTCAGTTATAAGGAGCTAACAGCTCCCTCAGTGGCAGCTTATACTGCTAAAAGGCAATTCATCCCTGAGATTGAGAAATCTAATTAGGAGGAAATGCTTAGTGGAGAAATCCTTTCTGAGGATAATCCTGTTTGCTGGCATTAACATCCCAGCTGTGGCTGCTGTTTGCCCATTATGAGTGTGTGTGTGTGTGCATATGGGTGCATTTGAGTGTGTGTGTACGTGTATGTGTGTGTACTGATATGTCTTGTTTTTTTCAAGCAGCACTTGAATGCCTATGGGATGGATCCTCATCCCCAACACATCTGTTCACCTTATGGGTTCAGACCCGGGCTAAGGCAGGAGGTGACCTCTACAGGACCAGGGTGTTCGTACCCCTAACAGCTATTTATCGCTGGTGTATTGACACAAGCAGGACATTCAAGAGTTTCAGGCCTGAACTTCACTTACGCTCTATGAGCTGCTGATATCATCTGTAAACATTGGAGGTGGGCCAAATATGACTATAATTTGACCCAGAGTGGATATGAGAGGAGAAGAAGGGAAACGACAGGCTGGAACTTAGTGATATCATGATATTGTTATTTTTGTCTTTGCCACATTCTCTCTATTCTAACCTGGATTTCTTGCACATTGTCAAATATGAAGAAAACAACGTAAGCAGAAATATTACTGCTACATTACTCAAGGATATGTAATATGCTACTGCTACATTACTCAAGGATATGTAACATGCTAATGCTATATTACTCAAGGATATGTAATATGCTACTGCAACATTACTCGAGGATATGTAACATGCTACTGCTACATTACTCGAGGATATGTAACATGCTACTGCTACATTACTCGAGGATATGTAACATGCTACTGCTACATTACTTGAGGATATGTAACATGCTACTGCTACATTACTCGAGGATATTTAACATGCTAGTGCTACATTACTCGAGGATATGTAACATGCTACTGCTACATTACTTTAGGATATGTAACATGCTACTGCTACATTACTTTAGGATATGTAACATGCTACTGCTACATTACTTGAGGATATGTAACATGCTACTGATACATTACTTGAGGATATGTAACATGCTACTCCTACATTACTTGAGGATATGTAACATGCTACTGCTACATTACTTGTTGATATGTAACATGCTACTGATACATTACTTGAGGATATGTAACATGCTCCTTCTACATTACTTGAGGATATGTAACATGCTACTGCTACATTACTCGAGGATATGTAACATGCTACTGCTACATTACTCGAGGATATGTAACATGCTACTGCTACATTACTTGAGGATATGTAACATGCTACTGCTACATTACTCGAGGATATGTAACATGCTACTGCTACATTACTCAAGGATATGTAACATGCTACTGCTACATTACTTGAGGATATGTAACATGCTACTGCTACATTACTCGAGGATATGTAGCATGCTACTGCTACATTACTTGAGGATATGTAACATGCTACTGCTACATTACTTGAGGATATGTAACATGCTACTGCTACATTACTCGAGGATATGTAACATGCTACTGCTACATTACTCGAGGATATGTAACATGCTACTGCTACATTACTTGAGGATATGTAACATGCTACTGCTACATTACTCAAGGATATGTAACATGCTACTGCTACATTACTCGAGGATATGTAACATGCTACTGCTACAGTACTTGTTGATATGTAACATGCTACTGATACATTGCTTGAGGATATGTAACATGCTACTGCTACATTACTCGAGGATATGTAACATGCTCCTTCTACATTACTCGTGGATATGTAACATGCTACTGCTACATTACTTGTTGATATGTAACATGCTACTGATACATTACTCGAGGATATGTAACATGCTACTGATACATTACTCGAGGATATGTAACATGCTACTGATACATTACTGGAGGATATGTAACATGCTACTGATACATTACTCAAGGATATGTAACATGCTACTGATACATTACTCGAGGATATGTAACATGCTACTGATACATTACTCAAGGATATGTAACATGCTACTGATACATTACTCGAGGATATGTAACATGCTACTGATACATTACTCAAGGATATGTAACATGCTACTGATACATTACTCAAGGATATGTAACATGCTACTGCTACATTACTTGAGGATATGTAACATGCTTAAGCGTAACTCTGTGAGATATATAAAAAGCTGTGGTATTGTTGTGTTCATAATAAAATCAGGTGGCTAGTACCAGAACAGTTGGTACAGACAGAGAGAGAGAGTCTGTGTGTTGTGGCATGTGATGTGTGCAATGCCTCCCTGCCATTAGCTTAGTGACACAGACATGCTCCCTAAACACATGTTCTAACAGCCTCTAAATGGCAGCCATCCATAAGCATCCCCAGGCTGGTGGGGAGAGCACAGAGAAGTCTCACATTCATTTGAATGTGTGCTGAGCAGAGGGGGCTTATTGCAAAGTTACAGTCTGCTGTGCGTGTGCGTGTGCGTATGTGTGTGTGTGTGTGTGTGTGTGCGCGCGCATACGCCAGTATATGTGTGTGTTTTTTCCGGAAAAGGGACAGCATGAGTAGAGGCAGAACCTCCCAAGCTGAGACTTCTGGGAACCCCCGGCCCTATTCTCCCTATCCTCTCCATCTCTGTCAACATGGAGGACCCCTTACATAATTTCATTTACTACGTGAATGATTACATAGCTCATTGCCTGGCCATTGTCTCGCTGATGGATTTAATTAAGTTGAGATTATTCACGGCAGGTGATATTTAATGTTTGGGATGAGAGAGCAGGAAAGAGGGCCCATGGATGGGAGAAATCCACTGTAGTATCATCTACCGTCTAGCCAGTCAGAGGTTGGATGGGAGAAATCCACTGTAGTATCATCTACCGTCTAGCCAGTCAGAGGTTGGATGGGGAGAAATCCACTGTAGTATCATCTACCGTCTAGCCAGTCAGAGGTTGGATGGGGAGAAATCCACTGTAGTATCATCTACCGTCTAGCCAGTCAGAGGTTGGATGGGGAGAAATCCACTGTAGTATCATCTACCGTCTAGCCAGTCAGAGGTTGGATGGGGAGAAATCCACTGTAGTATCATCTACCGTCTAGCCAGTCAGAGGTTGGATGGGAGAAATCCACTGTAGTATCATCTACCGTCTAGCCAGTCAGAGGTTGGATGGGGAGAAATCCACTGCAGTATCATCTACCGTCTAGCCAGTCAGAGGTTGGATGGGAGAAATCCACTGCAGTATCATCTACCGTCTAGCCAGTCAGAGGTTGCCGTTAGATTAATGCACTTTGTGGACAGGGGTTGGAAAAGAAATGTCACCCCTGTTCTGGCTGTTAGCTTTTCCTTTTCTCTCTGAATTCTTTCCACATCATGGACTGCTGATTCCCTTCCCATCCTGTCTGTTACTGTGTGGGGATGACTTATTTTAAGTTGGGAAGAAATAGATAGGTCAGAGGAAATAGAAGCCCTTTCACACACCTCACCCGCATGCAAGCACACACACACACACCTTACCCGCATGCAAGCACAGACACACACACACACACACACACACACACACACACACACACACACACACACACACACACACACACACACACACACACACACACACACACACACACACACACACACACACACACACACACACACACACACACACACACACACGATTAACAAGGTCTGTAATAGACCCCCGATAGGTCCACATGGCACATGCTGCTCACACACCCACTGGAGCTAACCCACCGATCTTATCAGGTCACAATCAGATTGATCAGCTTCATGCCTGGCTGAGCCCGCCACAGCTGTATAGACGCGTTCAGGTTTGAACACAAACACAGTAGAGGTGGATCCCAGCTTTCTCTGCTCGGGGATTCCCTCGGCTTGTGCCTCATATGTTCCAAACACTACAGATCCTCCTCTGGGATGCCATCTTTGGCCTGGCAATGCTTCTGATTGTTATCTGGTAGAAAAAGCTTTGAATATGATTATCTGACCCGGGGCCTGCTATCATTAACATTGTAATAGGGCATCTGTCAGTGTTGTGACCTGCTGCTCAGGGTTGGATGGCAGGCCCATGTCTTTCTCCCTGAGCCTGGATCAGTTCATTAATTAACCCCGCTCCCCACGCTACACATTACACGCCACACGCCACACACGTGCAGAACTCATTACCTCCCCATTTGGAACCTCCAACACCGTCACCTGGAGCTCATAGCTCCAAATGTACAGAGGTACAACCTGGCAGAACCTGGCACAACCTGGCACAACCTGGCACAACCTGGTACAACCTGGTACAACTCGACACCGTGGCTTAATACAAGGCTGTACACCATAGGGGTATTGACCTTTTTTTATACCGTCCTCTCAACTAAATTAGTCAGCCATGTAAATCAGAAGGGTGCAATTCTGGCGACAACAAAACACCTGTCAGAGTCACGCATTCATTACCAGCCCTTTAATTGAAAGAGGTGGGTCATAAAAGCACCTTATAATCAGCATAATAATTCACATTACGGGAAGTCATGAATATGCTGAGGGATAATGGTTTAACAGTGGCAGTAAGGATTATAATGAGGCAGCTTACACAAACTAGACTCTCACCCTCTCTAGTCTCTAGCGCCTGAGAACCAATGGCTATGTGCTGAATCACATGGCGGGATGGTGATGTGGCCTTCTATTGACATAAGAGCTTTTTCCACAAATTAAATATTGTGTGTCAGTTGATTATATTCCCATATAAATAATTGGTGAGTCAGAAATGATCATTAAATCATTCTGGGCTCTTTGTTGGGGTCAAAATGAGCTGTTTTCCATGGGCCATCTGTTAGTGCTATCACCTCTGTGACTAGCCTCTGACTCACATAGACAACAACGCAGCATTGTAGACTCATGCAGTTTGGCACTACATCGAATCCCCCATCTCCATCACATATCACAACACAATTATACAGTACCGTATGAAATATAGGTGATATTACCTTTTTGATAGTCGTAAAGATACCATGTTTGTGGAGACAGGATATTCACATAGGCTATATGACCCGTTGCGAGTGATTGTCTTCTATTGTGCACAACAAAATGGAAGGATACAGTGATTATATAAAACGTACAGTATATTGGCATAGTTATTCAGATGATGTTTTAACTAAGGGCTATATTCAATCCGTATTGTGAAAGTTCAGCGGTAGAGCGTGAATTATATTTAAAGGCAATGTTTTGCGTTAGCGGTAAACGTAGCGTATGTCGACTAAATGGGAACTTGCCTTTCCATTTCTGTCATACTTCAGCGATACAGATTGAGTAGAGTCACTTCAACTGAGATGTTTCAGAATGTTTGAATCAAGTCAACACTGTTTTAACCTGACCATTGAGAAGAGGACAAAGAGAGGACATCCGTTCCCACTGTGTTTAAAGGAGGAACAGGACAGCGCACTGTCAACAGGACAGGCTGTGGAGAGAGAGAGCCAGGGCCAGGGGAGAGGAGAGGTGCCACACTGGATTGCCTGAGAGATGGGACTTCAGTTAAGGTGAAGGGCAACAGAAAAAAAGTTCCCCTTACTGCACAAGAAAGAGAGTGGATACCAATTCCTGTTCCGGATTAATCTCAGAATAATTATTATGCATCTTGTATGTGAATAATTTTGAATGTGGAATAGGGGCGAGGAAGGATACATTTTGGGATTAATTTAGCCTCCAGGGCAGCCGACTGCATGCTGCGTTCCACGCCGGGGAGATGGAGGGAACCGGGAAACAGAGCATTTACAGAACAGTGGCTGAAAGATTAGAATATATGTGTGCATTTATATTGCCTTCTTTAGTGTCAGCTAAATTATTCATGTCATCCAGATCAATTCAGTCCCAATGTGTTTTCTGCCAGAGGTCATACATCTAACAGCGCTTTTCCTCTGCATTCATTTTATTTTAATATAGATCTCTTCCCTCCCAGCCGCCACCAGGCCAGTAACGGGGAGCGGTATTTAAGCGACATACTGATGGCTTGACATTAATGTGTTGGTATACAGTATTTGTCATTGTTTTGCGGATCCACACGGTGATGTGTTGTTGAGTGGATGTAGACTTTAAGGGCTTTGAATTACCAGGGTATAGACATGATCATGTCAGATGTCAGGTAGGAGGTTGATTTACAAAAGGAAACATGGGGGGGGAGTATGTGATTTTTCTGGAGTGGCTTTCCCCGGTGGGAAGACTGGCTGTTCATCCAGTGGGTGAGGTTTCACTAATGAGACGCAGTAAAAGGTGTTGCAGAAGGAGACATATTTTCCAATGCACTTATAGTTACTGCTACAGTTATATTATCCATGCTTAGACAGACAACTCATTAGAATAGAATATCTTTGCAGAGCCAAAGCACTGTGGTAGCTCTATGTTTTATTCCGTTTAGAAGAGATGCTTTGAGCTGTACCTTAAATGTCATCAATGATGTTATCATTAGACCATTGCAGTGGTAACTGTGCTGTGGCCTGGTCCCTGGCCCTTTCAGAGCAGGGATGCCTACCTTTACCTCTAAGCCTGTGCTTAACTATATGCCTTCAGATCTCCCTGGATGTGTTTGAATCAACTGTTAGTGTCAATCTGAGCCTGCATCCCTCCCAACCTCCGACCCGTCCCCCTCTCCCTACCCAGTCTATATCTCGGTGGACAGCCCATTCTGAGCCATACCCACACTCCTCTCTGGCCTAGACGTGCGTGCGTGGGTGTCCTCCAGGATGTGTCTGCTGACTGCTCTGTTCATTACTCTTGACCCCAGTTTGGTCATCAGTCACTTAGTAAAACAACCCAAGGATTGGACCTGACTGAGCTGCAACACGTCCAGGGCGCACATGCTTCACATCCAATCGACCCAGCACCGCTCCCAGACAGACACCTGATAGAAAAACCTCCACAAATCACTCTCATCTGTCCACCTGACTTTACACCTGTTCCACCGCTTTCTCTCACCCTATCGCTTTATCTCTTTCTTTCTGTCCTTTTTCTGGGTCCCTTTTCCCTGTCCCTTCCACCTGTCTGTATCCCTCTACCCTGTCTTCTCTTTGTCTGTTTCTATGCACTGGGTCCTAATATAATGGGTCCTATTGCACAACACGTGTCCCTTAAACCTGTAATAACACCACGTATTTACATGGTGTTATTACAGTGTAGGAACACATACACGTGAACCGGCATATTAAAAAATATAAATAAATATCCAATATGAAAAGTCCAAAGTAAACACGCATGAATTATACCATTATGCTGTTTGTTGTGGTGTGAGCTGTTCATTTGAGGTCCTCTGGAGTTAGCCATGTATCTAATACTGATCAGAAACAGAAACTGGTTGAAAGGACACCTCAACGCGTCTCTTCTCTACACGAGAACAATTGTAGGACAAGAGGTTGTTTCTCTATAAATGCCTTTCCAATGTCTTATGCACAGTTCATTAAGGGGTTTAGTCAACCCAGAACATTTGCCCTTTTACAGAATCCCTCACTTCCAGGAAAGGATGTATTTTTTTTCTCCCCCTTCTTTCATCCAGATATCGAGGCCTCCAAGTGATGAATTCACAATTATTGATGGCTTCATATAAGCAGTGAACTTCTCCAATCGGCCCACATGGTAATTGTTACGGAAGTCATATGCATAAAATTAATTATACTGTGCAATAAGGGCCATAAATCAGTTCACTTTCAATTCACTGGAAAATGTTTCAAGGCACATGCTCTCCTCAGGGTTCAAGGTAAAATGAAAAGATTTCCCCCTTTTTTTTTTTACCAAATCATGAAACTAATCTGGTTGAGAAGGACAAAAAGACTTGCCTTTTTTACTGTGGTTTGTAATGGTGAAACACTTTAAAATAGCCTTTATCAGTAGAATTTATATTTTTGTTATTGGGAAAATATGATTATATGATGCATTTTTCTCAGTATATTAAATGTTGTAATCAGAACAGACGCCCCAGTACAAGTCTCTGTGGGCTTTTACCACACATAATACATCAATAATCTAAATGTAAACAAATGATACACTTGTGCTTTTTGCACCATAGATATTGTTATTAAAGGCAATTGTTATGGTTATTACGTTATGAACTGTGTGCACTGTGTAATCTGGCATTCATGATATAATTATCATCCACGCTCTGTCAGAGTGTTTATTGATATTTAAGACAGGAGCATTTTCTCACATGAAGAGACTTCCTGCTCTCTGAGTCTCTTAATCTGAAGGGTCCTCAGTTCAAAAGGTTTCAAATAGGTGTGAGTGATGCGGAGCGCAGAGGGGAGGGGCGAGTGACTCCAGAGAGGCTAATTTCAGTTAACAATTACACATGCTCAGTTCATTTATTTTTCATTGGATTATTATTTGATGTGTTTATTTTAATGACACTGTGTAATTCAGTTCCTCTCAGTGCTCTAGCTGACTGCTAGCTCCAATTACCAGCCAGTCATTTATAACGCTGGGAGACTAACAGGGAGGTAATTGACCAGATGGAATGCCTAATGACTGGTTAGACAATTATTTCCCCAGCTAGTGAGATTTGTATTTTTGGTTACTTAATTAATTAAACAGCTTCCATTTCAACAGGTCTCTCATCTCAACCAGGAAGCTCGAGTTGATGGAGAAGTTGTGGGGTTATTACAAAGTCATTGTGGCATTGTGTTTGAACTGAAGTACATGCACACATCATTCTGACAAATAAATTAAACACAATTTATGTTTGTGTGGCTTTTATTAAAGTCTAGCCCTTTTAAAAATGAAAAATACCCTTCTTAGAACTTGAAAAACAATGTCATTCTAAGTGATTGTAAATGGATACATTCTAATGGTATAATGGTAAATTGTTATCAATTAAAATAGTCACTCATCACATAACAAAATACTTAGCTCCCAATATAAAGTAAAAAATACCATTGCTATGGATACATTTCCTCCATGTAATGTATTTGCAACACGCAGGTCTTCCATCTGAGAAGTAAGAATATTGTTGTCTCTGTCTTTCATGTTTTACAATAATATTAGTCTAACTGGCTAAATGGGGCCATTAATGTGAGGCTTATCAGCTAACACAAACTCTAGAGTTTAGGCCTTCAGGACTGCAGCTGCTGGTATTTTAATGAGGTGTCAGAGTATGGAGTGCCTCAGCCCTGTTCCAAGTAGAATTTAATTCAAACCAATTCAAAGAAATTCAACTGAGACATGAAACATACAGTATGAGTCTCATTCCTTTGACAAATATTTTTCCAAAGGCCATCTCTTGCCAAAACTTACTGAAGAATAGAGATACCATTTTAAATAGTAGTTTGATTATAACTCAAAGTTGTCAAACAGTATTTTGTTTGTATTTTTGTCATGAGATGTTACATTGTTCCATTCTGTTCCATCCTTCCATTCTGGAATATTAATCTAATGCATTCTGGGAAATGTGTATATAAAAAAACTTTAATAACATGTAAGTGAATTATGAATTATTAACCTACAAAATAATATTTGTATGTTTCCAGACCACTGTAAATATTTTAAACTATTTTTAGGAGGATGAGTTAAAATGAGTTAAAAAGGATAAGATGTAGCCTATGGGGGGCTCCCGAGTGGCGCAGCGATCTAAGGCACTGCATCTCAGTGCTAGAGGTGTCACTACAGACACCCTGGTTCAAATCCAGGCTGAATCATAACCGGCCGTGATTGGGAGTCCCATAGGACGTCACCCAGGTTTGGCCGGTATAGGCCGTAACTGTAAATTGAGTTCTTAACTGACTTCCCTATTTAAATAAATGAGATAAATTATCAATTAGAATTTCAATGGTTTCATTGAATTCAATTAGACTTCCTTTAATTCAAATACTGCTTCCTGTGGGGTGTGGCCAATTCATATTCAAGAATTGAATTAGCATTAAAGACCAATTCGCAGCTCAATTCAGAATTGGTCCCAACCCTGGCAGAGACATTTAGATGGTGCTTGAAGTTTAAATAGGGAACACACACACACACACACACATATATATACAGTACCAGTCAAAGGTTTGGACACACCTACTCATTCCAGGGCTTTTCTTTATTTTTATTATTGTATACATTGTAGAATAATAGTGAAGACAAATAACACATATGGAATAATGTAGTAACCAAAAAAGTGTTAAACAAATCAAAATATATTTTATATTTCAGATTCTTTAAAGTAGCCACCCTTATCCTTGATGACAGCTTTGTACACTATTGGCATTCTCTAAACCAGCTTCATGAGGTAGTCACCTGGAATGCATTTCAATTAACAGGTGTGCCTTGTTAAAACTTAATTTGTTAGAATTTCTTTCCATCTTAATGTGTTTGAGCCAATCGGTTGTGTTGTGACAAGGTATGGGTGGTATACAGAAGATAGCCATATTTGGTAAAATACCAAGTCCATATTATGTCAAGAACAGCTCAAATAATCAAAGATAAACAACAGTCCATCATTACTTTAAGACACGAAGGTCAGTCAATCCAGAACATTTCAACAACTTTGAAAGTTTCTTCAAGTGCAGTCGCAAAAACCATCAAGCGCTATGATGAAACTAGCTCTCATGAGGACCACCACAGGAAAGGAAGACCCAGAGTTACCTCTGCTGCAGAGGATACGTTCATTAGAGTTACCAACCTCAGAAATTGCAGCACAAATCAATGCTTCACAGAGTTCAAGTAACAGACACATCTCAACATCAACTATTCAGAGGAGACTGCGTGAATCAGGCCTTCATGGTCGAATTGCTGCAAAGAAACCACTACTAAAGTACACCAACAATAAGAAGAGACTTGCTTGGGCCAAGAAACACGAGCAAATACTCCGGTGGAAATTTGTCCTTTGGTCTGATGAGTCCAAATTTGAGATTTTTGTTTCCATCCGCCGTGTCTTTGTGAGACGCAAAGTAGGTGAACAGATGATCTCCGCATGTGTGGTCCTACCGTGAAGCATGGAGGAGGTGGTGTGATGGTGTGGGGGTGCTTTGCTGGTGACACTGTCAGTGATTTATTTAGAATTCAAGGCACACTTAACCAGCATGGCTACCACAACATTCTGTAGCGATACGCAATACCATATGGTTAGCGCTTAGCAGGACTATCATTTGTTTTTCAACAGGACAATGACCCAACACACTGTCAGGTTTGTAAGGGCTATTTAATCAAGAAGGAGAGTGATGAAGTGCTGCATCAGATGAACTGGCCTTCACAATCACCCGACCTTAACCCAATTGAGATGGTTTGGAATGAGTTGGACTGCAGAGTGACGGAAAAGCAGCCAACAAATGCTCAGCATATCTGGGAACTCCTTTAAGACTATTGGAAAAGCATTCCAGGTGAAGCTGGTTGAGAGAATGCAAAGAGTGTGCAAAGCTTTCATCAAGGCAAAGGGTGGCTACTATGAAGAATGTAAAATATAAAATATACACTTTTTTGCTTACTAAAGGATTCCATATGTCTAATTTAATAGTTTTGACGTCTTCACTATTATTCTAAAATGTAGAAAATAGTAAAAATTAAGAAAAACCCTTGAATGAGTAGGTGTTCTAAAACATTTGACCGGTACTGTATATATACAGTTGAAGTTGGAAGTTTGCATACGCTTAGGTCCCTCCTGCAGCAAAGCACCCCCACAACATGATGTTGCCACCCCCCGTCCTTCACAGTTGGGATGGTGTTCTTCGGCTTGCAAGCGTCCCCCTTTTTCCTCCAAACATAACAATGGTCATTATGGCCAAACAGTTCTATTTTTGTTTCATCAAACCAAAGGACATTTCTCAAAAAAGTACAATCTTTGTCCCCGTGTGCAGTTGCAAACCGGAGCAGTGGCTTCTTCTTTCTTAGCGGCCTTTCAGGTTATGTCGATATAAGACTCGTTTTACTGTGGATATAGATACGTTTGTACCTGTCCAGCATCTTCACAAGGTCATTTGCTGTTGTTCTGGGATTGATTTGCACTTTTTGCACCAAAGTACGTTCATCTCTAGGAGACAGAACTTGCCTCCTTCCTGAGCTGTATGACGGCTGCATGGTCCCTATGGTGTTTATACTTGCGTACTATTGTTTGTACAGATGAATGTGGTACCTTCAGGCGTTTGGAAATTGCTCCCAAGGATGAACCAGACTTGTGGAGGTCTACAATTGTTTTTCTGAGGTCTTGGCTGATTTCTTTTGATTTTCCCATGATGTCAAGCAATGAGGCATTGGGTTTGAAGGTAGGCCTTAAAATACATCCACAGGTACACGTCCAATTGACTCAAATTATGCCAATTAGCCTATCAGAAGCTTCTAAAGTCATGACATAATTTTCTGGAATTTTCCAAGCTGTTTAAAGGCACAGTCAACTTAGTGTATGTAAATGTCTGACCCACTGGAATTGTGATACAGTGAATTATAAGTGAAATAATCTGGCTAGTAAACAATTGTTGGAAAAATTACTTATGTCTTGCACAAAGTAGATGTCCTAACTGACTTGCCAAAACTATAGTTTGTTAAACAAGACATTTGGGGAGTGGTTGAAAAACGAGTTATAATGACTCCAACCTAAGTGTATGTACACTTCCGACTTCAGCTGTATAAACTCAGAAAAAAAAGAAACGCCCCTTTTTCAGGACCCCGTCTTTCAAAGATAATTCGTAAAATCCAAATAACTTCACTGATCTTCATTGTAAAGGGTTTAAAACTGTTTCCCGTGCTTGTTCAATGAACCATAAACAATTAATGAACATGCACCTGTTTAGCGGTCATTAAGACACTAACAGCTTACAGACGGTAGGCAATTAAGGTCAAAGTTATGAAAACTTAGGACACAAAAGAGGTCTTTCTACTGACTCTGAAAAACACCAAAAGAAAAATGCCCAGGGTCCCTGCTCATCTGCGTGAACGTGCCTTAGGCATGCTGCAAGGAGGCATGAGGACTGCAGGTGTGGCCAGGGCAATAAATTGCAATGTCCGTACTGGGAGACGCCTAAGACAGCGCTACAGGGAGACAGGATGAACAGCTGATCATCCTCGCAGTGGCAGACCACGTGTAACAACACCTGCACAGGATCGGTACATCCGAACATCACACCTGCGGGACAGGTACAGGATGGCAACAACAACTGCCCGAGTTACACCAGGAACGCACAATCCCTCCATCAGTGCTCAGACTGTCTGCAATAGGCTGAGAGAGGCTGGACTGAGGCCTTGTAGGCCTGTTGTAAGGCAGGTCCTCACCAGACATCACCGGAAACAACGTTGCCTATGGGCACAAACCCACCGTGGCTGGACCAGACAAGTCTGGCAAAAAGTGCTCTTCACTGACGAGTCGTGGTTTTGTCTCACCTGGGTGATTGTCGGAGTCGCGTTTATTGTCAAAGGAATGAGCGTTACACCGAGGCCTGTACTCTGGAGCGGGATCAATTTGGAGGTGGAGGGTCCGTCATGGTCTGGGGCGGTGTGTCACAGCATCATCGGACTGAGCTTGTTGTCATTGCTGGCAATCTCAACGCTGTGCGTTACAGGGAAGACATCCTCCTCCCTCATGTGGTACCCTTCCTGCAGGCTCATCCTGACATGACCCTCCAGCATGACAATGCCACCAGCCATACTGCTCGTTCTGTGCGTGATTTCCTGCAAGAGAGGAATGTCAGTGTTCTGCCATGGCTAGCGAAGAGCCCGGATCTCAATCCCATTGAGCACGTCTGAGACCTGTTGGATCGGAGGGTGAGGGCTAGGGCCATTCCCCCCAGAAATGTCCAGGAACTTGCAGGTGCCTTGGTGGAAGAGTGGGGTAACATCTCACAGCAAGAACTGGCAAATCTGGTGCAGTCCATGAGGAGGAGATGCACTGCAGTACTTAATGCAGCTGGTTGCCACACCAGATACTGTTACTTTTGATTTTGACCCCCCCCCCCTTTGTTCAGGGACACATTATTCCATTTCTGTTAGTCACATGTCTGTGGAACTTGTTCAGTTTATGTCTCAGTTGTTGAATCTTGTTATGTTCATACAAATATTTACACATGTTAAGTTTGTTGAAAATAAACGCAGTTGACAGTGAGAGGACGTTTCTTTTTTTGCTCAGATAATATATATTCTGTTTTTGCCATCCAATATGTAAAAACTAGATAAATATTATTTTGAGGGGCACTTTCACAGGGGGAGCACGTATGGGCAGGTGCTCTGACTTATTGTAGATCCCTATCTGTGCACGTGCCTGACCGACAGGCTTCCACGTATGGGAATCTCATAGGCCTCTATGGCTGCTCAGCTCTGAGAAAAGCAGGTGTTCAGGAATGGGATTTCTGAAGGATTTTTGAATCTATTAATTGTTTGGAAGGGTAATTCAAGGTATCACTTAAGAAGGTGTTGTGATCATGAATAGCTTACCTCCGGTAGGACATTTACTCAGTGTGTGAAACTACATCCTATGACATCAACGACATCACCTCCCCCCATCCATTATTAAACGTATTTATGGGCCACTTTGGATTAAATGTGTTGCCAACTTTGCTCTGTATGCTTCATAATCCTCTGACACAAGCATTTAAAGCTGGCTAAAGATCTTATAAACTCTTCCATTTTCTTAATGACACAATTTAACAGATTATTTCAAACCCTGTCATTCACTTCCCCAAGAAAGGAAACGAATACCAAATGATCTATAAAAGTACAAGTTTTAAGGTGACACATTTCCGTCAAAATTGGATGATGCCCATCTAAAGTAGATCGCCTAACGGAATGTGTGGCTCTGTTGTGTAGGGAGTGATTATGTGTTGGCCTTAAAGTGAGTCAAGTAAATTATGTCAATTCAAAAAATGCTTTGTTACAATGATTCATGTGCGCCGTGATTTTATGGGGGATCCGTATGAAAAGTGAATGATGCGTTCTTTTATTATTGCATTCAAAATGTTTAACGTTTAACATGAATGTTAAAGCCGCTATTAATCAAACATGGCAGCTGTATAATTTGTCATTTAATTCAGACACATGCAGGGCTGCTGTGTCAATACCACAGGGGCTGGGCTCCTATAAAAGGCATGAACACCTCATCACTTAAATGAAAACAATGAAATGAACCAGCGATTTCTCAGAGTGATTGTCACATGGTTTATGTGGGCTGGTTGCACGGTGCAGCAACGAGGTACACACCCTGTCAGGGCCCCAATAACTACAAGGTCTTTTAGAAGTTTTAGAAATGTAGACACATTATATTGTTTGTCCTCAACTGAATAACATGTCTCTCTATCTGACGAAGACAGACAGATAGTGCACACAAATGCAAGGCGAAGCAAGGTATTGGATTAACCTGTCACACCACAGTCACTCAACTCTGGTGACTAATACTGTATGTGATGTCACACAAACACAAAGCAAGCCAGAAAAATGTGTTTCTATGCAAACTACTGTGCTGAATAAGCAATAGGGATTTACCAGAAATGCAATTCAAAGAATGAGGATAAACTAGGGACCATTTAAGGGAAATGTATGGATTGTGTGCGGTCTGCAAATCTGCACATCCATGCTGTGGTTATTACTACCGTCTTATATTGTTCTGAACCAAATGGCAACACTTGTTCCTATAAAACAGGCAGTTTTACACCATGTTGTCATAGTAAGCTTTTATTTGACTGCGATAACAGTGTTGTGAATTCATCAAAAGCATTTACAACTCTCAGTAACTCATGAATGTCTCTCGCCAGCTGCAGGGAAACCTGTTAAATAGTGCCCTGCTCTCAGCCAAGTTCCACTTCTCTAATATATATCACAGGGTACAACACAACCATTTTGATCAAAGACTTTTCCAAGTGGGAGAGGATAGGGCCGGGCTCCAATCCGATAGTGCTTTGTCTGCTATGCACCTTTTAAAGGGAATGTTCCAGCGTTAGCGGAGACTGCATTCACGGTAAACTCTGCATATGTCGGCTCAATGGAAAATGACCTTTAAATGTCAAGCACTATAACGCGGATCTACCTCTAATCGGATTGAATCCTGGCCTAGGTCAGACACCATTCACTATAAAGACAGAGGAGAGAGCAGAGCAATAACAATAGATAAGAAATTATATCTAAAAAACATTGTACGATTGTGGGAGGGTGATGCATAAGACAGGCTCAATGGTATGTGTACAGTGTATGCACACAATGCAGACAGTGGGAGGAATGGGGATAGTTTGAGAGAGAGAGTGTGCGAGAGAGAAAGAGAGGGAGAGAGAGAGAGAAAGAGAGAGAGAGAGAGAGAGAGAGAGAGAGAGAGAGAGAGAGAGAGAGAGAGAGAGAGAGAGAGAGAGAGAGAGAGAGAGAGAGAGAGAGAGAGAGAGAGAGAGAGAGAGAGAGAGAGAGAGAGCGAGCCCTGACAGTAAATCTCAGTAAGACAAGAATAATGGTGTTCCAAAAAAGGTCCAGTTGCCAGGACCACAAATACAAATTCCATCTAGACACTGTTGCCATAGAGCACACAAAACACTATACATACCTTGGCCTAAACATCAGCTCCACAGGTAACTTCCACAAAGCTGTGAACGATCTGAGAGACAAGGCAAGCAGGGCCTTCTATGCCGTCGAAAGGAACATAAAATTCGACATACCAAGTACGATCTGGCTAAAAATACTTTAATCATTTATAGAACCCATTGCCCTTAAGGGTTGTAAGGTCTGGGGTCCGCTCACCAACCAAGAATTCATACAATGGGACAAATACTAAATTGAGACCGCATGCAGAATTCTGCAAAAACATCTTCTGTGTACAACATAAAACACCAAATAATGCATGCAGAGCAGAATTAGGCCAATACCATCTAATTATCAAAATCCATAAAAGAGCTGTTAAATTCTACAACCACCTAAAAGGAAGCGATTCCCAAAATTTCCTTAACAAAGCCATCACCTATAGAGAGATTAACCCGGGGAAGAGTCCCCTAAGCAAGATGGTCCTAAGGCTATGTTCCCAAACACAAACAGACTCCACAGAGCCCCAGGACAGCAACACAATTAGACTCAACCAAATCATAAGAAAACAAAAAGATAATTGCTTGACACATTGGAAAGAATTAACAAAAAAAACTGAGCAAACTAGAATGCTACAAAAAAGCTGAGCAAAGTATGATGCTATTATCTTTCCACCTTTATTTACCTAGGCAAGTCAGTTAAGAACAAGTTCTAATTTTCAATGACGGCCTAGGAACAGTGGGTTAACTGCCTTGTTCAGGGGCAGAACGACAGATTTTTACCTTGTCAGCTCAGGGATTCGATCTTACAACCTTTCAGTTATTAGTCCAACACTCTAACCACTAGGCTACCTGCCGCCCCTATTTGGCCTACACAGAGAGTACACAGTGGCAGAATACCTAACCACTTTGACACAAGAGAAAACAGGCTATGTGCACACTGCCCACAAAATGAGGTGGAAACTGAGCTGCACTTCCTAACCTTCTGGCAAATGTATGACCATATTAGAGACACATATTTCCCTCAGATTACACAGACCCACAACGAATTTGAAAACAAACCCAATTTTGATAAACTCACATATCTATTGGGTGAAATACCACATTGTGTCATCACAGCAGAAAGATTTGTGACCTGTTGCCATGAGAAAAGGCCAACCAGTGAAGAACAAACAACATTGAAAATACAACCCTTACTGTATTGACAGTGCCTTTGGAAAGTATTCAGACTTCTTGACTTCTTACACATTTTGTTATGTTACAGCCTTATTCTAAAATTGATTAAATAAATACAAATCCAGAGCAATCTACACACAATACCCCATAATGACAAAGCGAAAACAGAAATACCTTATTTACATAAGTATTCAGACTCTTTGCTATGAGACTCAAAATTGAGCTCAGGTGAATCCTGTTTCCATTGATCATCCCTGAGATGTTTCTACAACTTGATTGAAGTCCACCTGTGGTAAATTCAACTGATTGGACATGATTTGCAAAAGCACCCACCTGTCTATATAATGTCCCACAGTTGACAGTGCATGTCAGAGCAAATACCAAGCCATGAGATTAAAGGAATTGTCCGTAGAGCTCCTGAGAGAGGATTGTGTCGAGGCACAGCTCTGGGGAAGGGTATCAAAATTGTTGCAGCATTGAAGGTCCCCAAGAACACAGTGGCCTCTATCATTCTTAAATTGAAGAATTTTGGAACCACCAAAACTCTTCATAGAGCTGGCTCTCCAGCCAAACTGAGCAATCCGGGGAGAAGGGCCTTGGTCAGGGAGGTGACCAAGAACCCGATGGTCACTCTGACAGAGCTCTAGAGTTCCTTTGTGGAGATGGGAGAAACTTCCAGAAGGACAACCATCTCCGCAGCACTCCACCTTTAGGGTGGATTGGCCAGACGAAGGCACTCCTCAGTAAAAGGCACATGACAGCCCGCTTAGAGTTTGCCAAAAGGCACATTAAGACTCTCAGACCATGAGAAACAAGATTCTCTGTTTTGATGAAACCAAAGTTGAACTCTTTGGCCTGAATGCCAAGCTTCACATCTGGAGGAAACCTGTCACCATCCCTACGGTGAAGCATGGTGGTGGCAGTATCATGCTGTGGGGAAGTTTGTCAGTGGCAGGGACTGGAAGACTAGTAAGGACCGAGGCAAAGATGAATAGAGCAAAGTACAGAGAGATCCTTAATGAAAACCTGCTCCAGAGCTCTCAGGACCTTAGACTGGGGCAAAGGTTCACCTTCAAACAGGACAACGACCCTAAGCACACAGCTAAGACAACGTAGGAGTGGCTTCAGGACAAGTCTCTGAATGTCCTTGAGTGGCCCAGCAAGAGCCAGGACTTGAACCCGATCGAACATCTCTGGAGAGACCTGAAAATAGCTGTGCAGCAACGCTCCCCATCCAACCTGACAGAGCTTGAGAGGATCTGCAGAGAAGAATGGGAGAAACTACCCAAATACAGGTGTGCCAAGCTTGTAGTGTCATACCCAAGAAGACTCAATGCTGTAATCGGTGCCAAAGGTGCTTCAACAAAGTACTGAGTAAAGGTTCTGAATACTTATGTAAATGTGATATTTACATTTTTATTTCTAATAAACTTGCCAAATTGTATAAAAACATGTTTTTGCTTTCTCATTATGGGGTATTGTGTGTAGATTGATGAAAAAAACCCAACAATTTAATCAATTTTAGAATAAGGCTGTAAGGTAACAAAATGTGGAAAAAGTCAAGGGGTCTGAATACTTTCCGATGGCACTGTGTGTTTATTTATTTTCCCTTTTGTACTTGAACTATTTGCACATAATATGACGTTTGAAATGTCTTTATTATATTTGGAACTTCTGTGAGTGTAATGCTTACTGTACATTTTTTATTGTTCATTTCACTTTTATTTGTTTATTTCACTTGCTTTGGCAAAGTAAACATATGTTTCCCATTTCAATAAACCCCATTAAATTACAATGTAATTGAATTGAGAGAGAGAGAGAGGCAAATAGAAATGTGGAGGTGGACATGCAGATCTTTACAGTATGGCTAATTTACTTAATGAATTCCCTTGTCTCTGTGAACCGGTCATGGACCGCCTTCTCACCCTGTAACAGTGAATAGAGGGACCACCCAAGAGGACCTGCATGCAAGAGTCCAGGCGTGGTCCAAGGTTTCACAGGCAGGTACTGTACCCCTGTCAGGGGTTCAGAAGGGCATGCTCTGGCCAATAGTTAGCTAGCCATATTGACAGCTGGATTTACTCTACTGTCTGATCTGCTATCAACGCACTGTAAAAATGTTAAAGGATGCTGACTAAGGAGCACAGAGATCGGATGTAATTCTTCTACACTACATCCGTGCATGTTTGAATTAAAAATTTGCACTCAACAAAACAATGTTCACCAAGTGAAACAAAATAAAAGTCAAGTTGTATTTTTGTCTTGATTTGCCAGAGGGGAATTTCTACAGTATTCATTGAAAATGGATGGCAACAAGATTTTAAAATTATCAGTAAAGTAATATCTAATGCACATTGGTTATGTCAAGTGTGTTTGCTTATTATTTTAATATTTTGAAATTGTCAAGCTGCCAATGAGGTGCACGTTGCATGTTAACTGCTGTTATAAGCTGGAAATGGTGTAAAATGCTGTGAAGAAAACGTTTGTTTGTCTACAACACAAACAGAATAATCTTGGAAAGAATAGTATATGATTCGATTATATTCAGAGTCTCAGACTCATTTGACACGTGGCCCTAATGTGACCCATGGATTTTAATGGAGCATAAATGATTCATCTAAATTATTCTGCCTCATCCCAACACTCACAAATTGCCGAAACCAATGGAAATGATTGCCTGGCTGCCGGTACACAATGGCTTTTCTCTCTCGAAAAGGGAAGGAAACAGGCCAAATATGCACCAAAGCCAAGCTATTGGTGGAGCTACTCCAGAGGGCTATTAAAAACTTTTCAGTCAAATGCTGATTTGCCTGAGTGGATCACAACACCATAGAGAGAGGGGAAGAGAGAGAGGGGGAGAGAGAGAGCGAGAGCGAGAGCGAGAGGCAGGCAGCTTGGCCTCCCTGTTTGGCCACTCTAATTTCATGACTGGTTAACATTCATTACAGAGTGAATTCCCTTTCACTGATAGGATGGGGGCCAGGTGGGGGGTAATGTGGCAGAGGGAGGGACCGGGGGGGGGGCCAAAGGGGAAAAGGTTTTTATTAATGTGACCCTATTCATTACACAGTCTTAATTCAGCCAAAGAAATAACATACAATGTCTGAGAGCTCTAGAGACCAAGACTTCATTTAAAAGGCTACATCGATGGCCCTTGCTCATTCTGCTGGTCTCTCTCTCCCTCTCTCTCTGTGTGTGTGTGTGTGTGCCTCACATTATGTGATTCTAATTTCATTATATAACCCCCCAGACGCAGTATAGATGCTGGAGGGTGTGTTTGTGTGTATGTGAGTAGGGAGTTAACTTGAGTGTGTGTGCGTGTGTGCATATGTGTGTGTCTGCGTGTATGGATGTGTCCCCAGTCTCTGTGAGGGTGTGTCCGGTTGGAGGGGTGTCACAGGGGGTACCCCGACATCTGCCTCTCCTTTGGACGACGGCAAACACAAAGGCCATCAAAGTGACAGAGGTTAAGTCAATCCACGACAGACCAGCTGCTCCCCCCCCCACACACACACAGCACACACACCATGCTTACCTATTCATACCCTGCCCACACACACACCCTCCTTAACCATTCATGGCCCTAAGCAGAACGCCCTCCAACCTGCTTGATGGATTGACCCTAATATCATTACCTTAAACATTTAACAAATTGTACAAAATCTCATTCCATCTACACACTTAAAATCATATACAGTAAGTCTCCTTGGCCTTAATTGATTTATCAAATTTGCTGCAATAGGATTTACATACAGTTCCATCTCACAAAGGAGGAGCCATGGATGAGAAAATCAATTATGCCCTAAACTGTTAGCTGTTCAGTTAACCAAGGGGACGAGCCAAGCCTGCATGTGTGTTAAATCAACTGCATGCAGGGGACATTGCAAATGGCAGGATAAGGAGAATAGAACTGGACTTTAACATGGACAAGCCCTCAGGGTCCTGACGCTCTCCAACAGCATGTACATTTAAAGGATTTATTCCCTATGAAGATGATGCTATATGCTGAAAATAAAAGACCTACTATTCTAAAGCTTCTAGATTGTTTTACTAAAAGACTCCAGCATTTAGATCACTCTCCAGTTGATTTAAAAAAGATTTTCTCTGCTGACAATGCTTTGTAAACATACAATATTAAAACAAATGACAGCATCCACTTGTAAATGAATCACAGTAAAGTAAGTTGCAATATATTTCAGCCTACAGTACATACACTTTTCTCAGAACTATATTTCATTTAGAAAAAAATGTTGTCTAATTTAAATAGCTTGAGGACTATAGATTTCAGACTGAGTCTCATACACATCTACAGTATAATCGCTATCTAACCTGTAATACCGCCACCTATGGGACACAGACATTCTCTTGTGAATGAGCATCCACTCCTCAATTACAAAGTGTCATTTCCAGGATTTTTCTGGTAGTAACAACAGCATTAGATGTTCTTAAGTAATCCGAGTGGGAACATTTAATATCCTCCTGTTGTGTGTGAGTATCCGAAGCTCTATAAATAATTTGTGTTGCAGTTCACTTTACTTTACTGTCTCTCCTTGCCTAGAGAGAAACACCACATTAACTGAAAACTGGGAACATACACCCTGCTATATAAAAAATTACTGAATAACATTTCGATTTTTTTTTGTACAACAAATAGCTACGACAATTTTAGTCACAAACGATCAATCTGGCACTGCAGTTAACATATTCAACTCATTACTAGGTTTATCCCACAGTCGGCTCATCTAATGTGTATTTTAATAACCAGTGTCATAACATTGATTTATTGCACGTAATAAATTGTTTAAATTGATTTCATATATCGAATGCTGTGTGGCACACATGCTCACTCATAGACTGAACGTTATAAAAAAGTTAGTTTTGGCACAGAAATTGTCATTGAAATATGAATTTAATAAAATGTCACATTTTGAGGAGAGAAAAATGAAGTGAATTTACAAGAACAATTGTCTATTAAAAGAATAATTGTTTTTTTGTCACAACTTACCATTTGTCTGGAGAGAATGTATCATGAGTCTGGAATCATACAAATATCAATCAGTGTTTTGCACAAAATTCGTGTTTTTAAATTCCACATATATTACAGTTTGTCTCACTCTAAGAAGATATTGTGTCCACACGTTCTCGTAATGTGAAAAGCATCCGTGCCTGAATAGAATTCTACATTTATTTACCAGGGAAAGACAACACAAAAAACATCATTATACTGTATATAGGATATAGGCTTTTTTTATCAACTCCAAATAAAACAAAGGCCGATAATTATAATTAATGAAGAATGAGACTAATGCCTCCTAAACACAAACATAACATTATACTGATTATGAATATGATTGGGATTTTTTTCTATTGGCTAATGATGATGTGATTATGATATAGATTTCCCCTTCATTTAGGATCACTTTTATTGCGGCTAGTGTTTTACCTCTTTGCCAGATAATGGTGCTAGTTCTTATAACACACGACCATCACCTACAGCAGGGTTCTGCAACTGCAAATGAAGTAACAGGGTTGATTGACTATAACAGGGTTGATGATTTCATCTTAAATCAGCCATAAATCCCCATGTGACAGGGGGAATGGAAGCTTGTTGTGTACAACAGGGAGTGGCAATTGAATGCAAGCTCCACAAAAACATGTCATTGTTAAAACATTTGTAGCCTGTCTATCTATGAATAACAGGGTTGACGTGTCATGCTCCACTCGCTTCGTTTTCCAACACAAAACACCAGAAAATTGGCAAAAAGATTAGAACCAGCTCGCTTGGTTTTACACTATGATTTGACAACTAGATGTTCAGTGTTTCTTTTGAAATAAGTATTTTAAAAGGAATAGTTTCATCATATTAAATCGAGAGTTCAGTTCACATAACAAGGTCGACCTTAAAATAAGTGGCAGACATAAATGAATCACTAATCACATTAAATAAATAATCATCTTCAGAAATGACTTTGTCAAGGCAACAAAAATAACCAGGACATTACAATGACGGTTAAAACTTGGAGAAATGTTGGGGTTAAGTGGGTGCAAAGAGGGACATGTCAAAATGTAGAATTTTGTCACTTTAGCAAGCCTTTATTCATATAAAAAAATCTGATTTATTAAATTATCCATGTGGTCTATATTAAACAGCACTTCATTTAATATAATAGGCTTTTAAAATGCAATATTGGTGCATAATATCTACTTAAAATATGAAAGGGCACACTCTTTTCGTGGAATGACCCTACTACTAGGGTACTACTAATACTATACGTCCACTAGACCTACTACTATTCTAATGGTTAATAATAATAATCTGAATATGTAATCAAAACAATAGAATCATCCTTGTAATATAAATCATATAAAATACAATTAATACAATTAGATTTATCAATGAAGAAATCGCAGGCAGTTTATCACTCAAAGGCCAAGTTCACACAGTCAACTCATTTAACCTCTGTCACATATGAGATATTAGTTCCTTTAAATATTTGGTCACGCATAGATGACAGTAGTTTCCTGGTAACAAAGCGGTTCGTTGATGAGCTATCATTTAGCTGGCTGATCTGTAATCAGTCAGGAGCCACAACAACAACCTCGCTCACCAACCTCCCATTGGTTCTATGAAGCTGGCAGGTGACACACAGGTCTCCATGGCAATGATCTTTATACCCAGAAAGTCATGAGATGACAGCATGTGACAGGATTGCATAATTGAAGGCCCGATCCATGGAAATCAATTAAGACGGAATGTCTAAATGGCCTATATGTTGACGTTCTTAACTCCTGTGGTCGTTATCGGGGTCTTTTCCCTTTTCTCAGATCTGGCTGTGTGACCCTATTGATAGGTCAAATCCTGTGACTGTATCTGTGACTGTTCCCACCAGGTCAACACTGTATGGTGGCTGTCTTCCACTGTTGACAATTGACATGCCATATTTCTCACATTGGCCATTCCAATAATGATTATAGGGACTGTTTCCTGGGAGTGAGTTGAAGAGCTGTCCATTAAATTAATATCACATGAGGGGAGGAGTATGTTGTGATACAGGCTGACCTCTGGAGATTGCTGTGACTACAGTGGGTATCATAAGTATTCACCCCCTTGATCTTTTCACATGTTGTTGTGTTAAAAAGTGGGATTGAAATAGTTTAAATTTAGATTTTTTTTGGTCATTTATACTTTATGTCAAATACTCCATAATGTCAAAATGAAAAGAACGTTCTAGATTTTTTAAACGAATTCATACAAATGAAATAACTAAAATATAGTTGCTGCATAAGTGTTCACCCCCTTTGTTTAGGCAAGCTTAAATTAGTCAAGGAGTAAAATTTGGCTTAACAAATCACACAATAACTTCCATGGATTTTTGAATGACTAACCTTTTCTGACTAACCATTCCTCTGTCCCCCATACATCTATAAGGGCCCTCAGTCAAGTATTGCATTTCAAACACAGATTCAACTAAAGCCTCGTAAAGAAGGGCAGTGATTGGTAGATGGTAACAATAACTAATCAGACACTGAATATCTCTTTAAGCATGGCCACGTTTATAATTGTGCTGTGGATGATGCATTAAACCACCCAGACACATCAAAGATACAGTCGTCCTTGTAAACTGAGGTGCATGACAGGAAGGAAACTGCTCAGGAATGTCACCATGAGGCCATTGTTGCGACTCCACTAACATTGTAGTGATTCCACAATAATGACCTGAATGACAGTGTGAAAAGAAGATACAAATGTACAGAATAAAAGTATTCCAAAACATGCATCCTGTATGCATCAAGACACTAAAAAAACACAGCAAAGGAATACACTTTTTGGCCTAAATGCAAATCCCTATGTTTGGGGCAAATCCAACACCTCCCTGAGTAACTACCTCCTTGCGGCTGTGCCTAACCCCAATCTTAATGTTAGCCACAACAAATTGAAATTCATTATGAAGAAAAGCATGTACTGGACACGAATGCGTTATGAAGAAAATCGTGTGATGGACAAGAAAAAAATAGCTTTTTCGTGTGCCTGTCACGAATTTCGAATACTGTAAATAATCTGTGTCTATTTCATGATAATATGTGAATCTGTTGAGTCGATAGAACCAGACTATTTACCATCCTTCATGACATTCAGTATTTTCAGTAGCCATGTCCAACTATGTCTGACCAGCAATACATTGATACAGTGTTAAAACATTTACACTCATGGGAATTGGCCTATATGGATAGGGATAAAAGGAAATGTTTCTCACATGAAAATGCGTAAGCATGGTAGCAATTGAAAGGGAAAACTATCAGACCAAAGGTGAGGACACAACATTTCACCTGACAAAAGACTGAATCCAAACATTACCCTGTTGATGTTATGTGCATTTGACATTTACTGTACTTTTCTCCGAATTTGTTGATAACGATATCTGAAAATACTGTGGATACATTCAATAACATGATAAGAGTATTCCTGGAAAATGTGGGTTAGTTGCAACATAAGACAAATAAATTACAAATATTTGAGTGAGATGTCTCACTGGTGTCTCCAAGTGGTCACACTATAAAAAGCTGTACCGTTGAGGAACTAGAGCAAGGACACTTGTAGTCGTTTTGTTTGGAACACAACCCTGCATCCCCGCCATCACACAATTACTGTTGTTTACGCAATCCAAAAATGGTCCTTTATAAATCGCAATCTGGGTTAGGTAGGCATCATTTGAAAACCTGTTCAAGTGCCAACATGACTAGCTAATTTATAAAATACAATATTACAGTGTTAAGCATTCACAAGGCAGTTCAGAGAAACAGATCCTGATGCTGGTGCTCATAGAAAGGACTTATGATTCAGGTGCGCGGGCCGCGGCGAAATTTCTTCAAAATAGACAAACATAGGCTCGTTCCATTCAGAACAACCCAGAATATGACGCCATGTCATCTTGTAACTGTATATCAACCATAGTGATCATCAACGTTGACACTGTATATGACATGAGTTTTGTGATATGGAAATGTGAAGTACACTTTTGGATTCACGGGTCTTTGGCTTGCTTGTATGACATCAAAACGGTATCTTTTAAAATACATATTCCTCTTCATTTACAGCGTTTCCCTTACTGAGACAGCAACGATAAAAATCATTATTTTACTAGGCAAGTCAGTTAAGAACAAATTTTTATTTACAATGACCACCTACACCAGCCATGCTGGGCCAATTGTGCTCAGCCCTGTGGGACTTCCAATCACAGCCAGTTGTGATACAGTCTGGATTCGAACCAGGGTGCTTATTGTGCCGTTTCTAACACTGAGATGCAGTGCCTTAGACCGCTGAGCCACTTGTGAGTACAAAGTACCAATTTTCAACCCGTATACGGGTATGAGTGTAAAGGGCTACCTGTTTCCCTGATATTGTTTTCTGTGTAGTAGATGTAATGTTGGCTCATTCAGGGACAGATGTGATAATAAAACCACATCATGTTACACCAGGAAAAAAAAAATATCAGAGTTCCTTGAAATAAACAAAGTCCCCTCCATTGCCCCTTGTCTACCTCCTTCTCTCCTCAGCAGCAGCTGATAGGCTGAGGAGAGTGAGCCAAAGAAGTCACACTGAGCCTTCAAATATACTTCCCAAGCGGTTCCCTGACCACAGACACACTTTGATGTGGATGGATGTTCATCACGCGAGCATGGTCTAAAGCAAACACATCTGGCCAAACGAGACAAATAGAACAGGGCCCAGTTTCCCAAAAGCATCTCAAGGCTAAGTTCACCGTTAGAACAATAGGATCCTAGGGTTCTTAGATGAACTTAGCCTTAAGAGGCTTTTGGGAAACTGGGCCAGGTCAATAACAAGTTCATGGACAATTTTGTTCTATAGAAAATAAATAGGGAGAAAACAGTCCAAAACTTATTTCATTTTGGAAAACATTGTGCACGTCTGAAGTTGTCCCTTCATCTTTCAAAGGCCTTCATAGTAAGCATGAAAGCCCAAGAGCTGGGCTTGAAGCCGTGATAGGTTAGATTGGCTTGTCAATGCACCTGCCACGCGTCATCCACAGTCATAGCCTTGGGAAGTAGGGGTGCTGAGGCTGCTGCAGCAACCCCCTGAGAAATCGGAATAAAAAATATACATAAATAAATAGTTTATAAACATCTATACATATATTCCACACAAAAGTAGCACGCTGGGCTTTTCCACTCAGTACCACCTACACTAAATAGGGGTGGCAGGTAGTCTAGTGGTTAGATCGTTGGGACATTAACTGAGAAGTTGCTGGATCGAATCCCTGAGTTGACAAGGTAAAAATCGGTCATTTTACCCCTAAGTAAGGCAGCTAACCCACTGTTCCCTGGGCGCTGAAGACGTGGGGGGTAGAGGACAATACAGTCTAGCTATAGGCAGCCCCCCTGCACCTCTCTGATTCAGAGGGGTTGAGTTAAATGCAGGAGACACATTTCAGTTGTACAACTATACAGTCTACTATATAGTAGGATGGGAGACCACTGTAGGCAGAGTGAAGTCAGTATGTTCTGCTACAGGTCAGATCTTTCATGAGGACGTTAATATCTCAGGGGGGTCACAGAAAACACTCGCTTGGAACACTTTCAAACAGAGGTCAGTCCTGCAATAATATTTTCCCCTTGTGACATTAGCCCATTCCCCGAGCGGAGAGGCCATCTGTAAGATGTAATTCCCAAGCTGAGTAAACTTCTCAGAAGAGAGAGGGGGAAAGTATGACGCGCAGAAAGAAAGGCTCTGATATCTTTCTCAATGTGGATAGCTGTGCTTGTGGTTGTGCAGTGCCACAGTTAGTCTGTATTTTTGTATAGCTTGATGTGGGTTAATACAGTGACATGCCATTTACATTTGTATTATAGTGCAACATGGTGCTGTAGCTAGGTGAATTAGTGGCTTAAGGATGTGTGTGTGTTTGTGGGTTTATCCGCGGGCTCAGATTGTAGCTAAACTAAGTGTCTGTTCAGCAGCCTCCTCATATTGTCCTCATCTCTCATTTCTCAGCTGCTTGATCAAAACCCTCTGGTTTGGATGCTTGAGTAGAGATTAGCCCTCTCTCAGAAATGAGCCGCTCCTCAAGAGGCACACACTCATCACACACCCACAAACACACAGACAGATTTTGAAACAGCCGACAACATGGAGCCAAACCTTCTGCTTCAGTGGAACACATCAACTCTGTTATTCCTGCTTTTTATCTAACATTTTTCATAGTAGGAATCAGTGTATAATTTGCCCTGAAAATGTTAACTCCACAAGCCAATAGCAGGAGAAGGAGTGAGGGGCTTTTAGAGAGGAATGTATCTGAAAGACGGACTTTTCCAGTGGAAGGAGGGGAAGGAGAGGGAGCGGCGAGCTGTGTGTTGTACGAGGGGTGTGTGAGAGTGTTTGATGTGGGAGGTCTCCCCCTCGTCCTGCTGGGCTGCTCCCTAAGACCTCTCATTAAGCGTGTCATCAAAGGCCCTCTAGCCAACCAATCATAACATTAGCGCTGACATTACCACACAGACACAAGTTTCCTCTGGGCTGTCCACAAACATGTCTGTGCTGAACGCTGAGTTGACCAAGTCATTCCTTCCTGTTGCAAGCACAGGGGGCCATGCTATTCCTGCTATTCCCGCGGAACAGCAAGCCCTGGCCTGGCTGGTTCCCGGAGCTGCAGTCATATAAACACACTGACAGACATACGCTATCACATGTACATTGAACTGACGCACCAGCTCACCACCAAACACACACAGTTCTGCACGTGCTCATGCTGGCACACAAATGAGCTTAGATAGTCATCCATTCACAATGTACATACACTTGCACATGTAACAGTATAACTTTAGTACATCCCCTCGCCCCGACGCGAACCAGGGACCCTCTGCACACATCAACAACTGACACCCACGAAGCGTCGTTACCCATCGCTCCACAAAAGCCGCGGCCCTTGCAGAGCAAGGGGAAACACTACTTCTAGGTTTCAGAGCAAGTGACGTAACTGATTGAAACGCTATTAGCGCGTACCCGCTAACTAGCTAGCCATTTCACATCCGTTACACTCACCCCCCTTTCAACCTCCTCCTTTTCCGCAGCAACCAGTGATCCGGGTCACGGCACCAATGGAACAGTATAACTTTAGTACATCCCCTCGCCCGGACCTCGGTCGCGAACCAGGGACCCTCTGCACACATCAACAACTGACACCCACGAAGCGTCGTTACCCATCGCAAAGCCGCGACCCTTGCAGAGCAAGTAACGTAACTGATTGAAATGCTATTAGCGCGTACCCGCTAACTAGCTAGCCATTTCACATCCGTTACACACACACACATTTATAAATTGGACTGTGTGGGCAGTGGCAGTGTGTTCTTTGCAGCATTGTCCTTGATTAAAGCAACAGTGACTGCACAGGGGATCAAGTGACAGGAGGAGTGCAGAGATGACTGTCCTCTCTCCTCCCCATATATTACCCTCCTCTCTCCATCCCATCCCAGAGTCCTCTAAACCCCCCCCCCCCACACACACACACACACACTCCATCACGCGTGACCCCCATCTCCTGTCCCAAGGTCAATGGGTCTCCCGTGGCTACCTTGCTTTAAAGCCATCAGACACCCCCATGGGGCACATGGGGGAGATCTATCTGTGTCACCCTCCTCCAGGTGATCCCTGGGTAATGCACTGAAGGACATGAGTGCACCGATCAGCTCGGACCTACAAGGGGCTGCGCCACACTCCGACACACTCTCCACACCCTTTTCGTGGGCAATTACAGGCAGGGCTGCCACCGCCATGGGAGAGGCAAACCAATTCGAGAGTGTATTTGCCGTTAAAGGACACTTCTACTGACAAACCTGGCCATAGGGTCGCATGTTTATTATGTCATCTGCTACCACACGGGGGCCATTATTACAGATAAGTGTCACAGTCTGGAGGTCATTGATGGAAATGGGATTCTGTTTTGGCCTCTGATTCTACATGCCCCCTGATTATGCCAATGGCTATCCTGAGTGGTTGATTAGGATCATTTGTCTGAGATTCATATTTGATTCTGGCCCATCACTTATCCCTTTAAAAGGGTGTTAACAAATGTCCTGCAAACGTCATTGAAGGACGGACAGGAGAGACGAGAAAGGTCAGCGAGTGAGTGTTTTCCTCATAGTGTTCACATAAGCTCTTCACAGAAGATAGATCACATACATACATTAGAGTGTGTGGGTCTTGAAGGTATCTAGCAACACATCTCTGTCTTATCCCTCCAGGCTGTTGGCCAGAAGTCCATTTGAAAGACAAACCCAGAGTCTCAAAAGGGTTTGCGTTGTTTCCACACAGAACTCCCTGTGTACGTGTGTGTGAGTGTGTGTGTGTGTGTGTGTGTTTGCGCTGCTCCAACGCACATTTAAAAGGTGATTAACCAGCAGGAGGTGTCCACCAGGGGAGCCATGAGTTTCACACCATTACCAGACCTGTCTACATTAACTCTTTACTTACCAAAAATCTAATGATTATGAACTGCAGTGAATAGGAGTGAGGCATTCTTATTTTCTCTAGAGGATAGCAAGCAGTAATAACAGATTTTACTACTTGTGGAAAATCCTGAACATTTGAGCCCAAGACACTTGGTCCTTGGGTTGGAAATACTGGAAGGATGAGTTGGTTTAGAGCCACCAACTTAAGTGCATAGAGCCATATTCATTGAGAGCGAAATTCAGACCCGAGTTACGCGAGTGTAAATGTAACTTTACTCCCTTTTTATGCACTTTTCTTTCTACTCGTATTCTGACCTTGAACTTAAGCATGGGGAAATGGCCAGTGCTAGTGAGGTACGGGTGTGGGGTTGCGATCAAAGAAATGGTGGTGTGTCTACAGATACGCTGTATTCTGAAATCGACTTGATTCCCTAATAGTTCCACCACCTTTACGCGTGAGGGCGAACCTGCCAGTTCCAAGTGGGAAAAGCATCTACTTAATTTTTACCCTAAATAAATAACAGCATTCTCCGTGCAGTGTAGTTTACTAATTGATAAGAGCTACTGTAGGTCAATTAGTCAATTAGTCAGGGGATTGTAAATACACATAGCAATTGTTTTAGATGATTTGTCCTTATGATCCCTGGAGACGAATGTGAAACCAGTCATATGGAGCAAACTGAAAATGAGATCAACATGACATGTATTGCGGCCCCTTTTCCACAGTGAAGTAGGCTATAAATAGTTGTGCCGTTATTCAGAATTTGAATTGTATGCCCTCATAATTTGAGGGTATGAAATTTGGAGACCCAAGCTATAGAGGCTTCTGTAGCGCTGAACCTGCTGATTTGATTTAAAGTTTTAATTATATGCCCAGGCTTTTCTCAGTTTTATATTACAATTTGTATCATGTTAAATAATAGCCACTATCGGGAGCCACCGTCAGTAATACCCACATACATTTATAACTGTCGCTTCAGTGTTAGTTTCCTTCCATTTCTAGCCTCCATTTTGCACTATCCATATCTTTCTTTCCTCTGTCACGACTGTGCTGTTGTTCCTGAGGGTCGGTAGCCATACTGGATTATATTAGGCTAACGTTACGCAATAAAAAATAGCCTATCTGAATAGTTCTGGAACTCAGATCACACATAGCAGTTTAAACCTGGAGCCTGGCGCACGGTTCACGACCAGTGACGTCATTAGGCCTGGGCTTCCGGATAATTTTGGTCCATTCCCAAACCTTTTAATGGTCCAATAAAAATAAGAATAAAAAAGTCATTATTTCAGTCTTATATGTTTCCATAACCAACAACACTATATACTGCGCTAGGCAGTAGCAGGCACTGCAAGAAGCCCCTGGAGTGCCGGTTGTGATTGGTCGAGATTACACAACGCAGTGGACCGATAATGCACCTTGACCCCTCCCCCAACCCTACAGCGCCGGTTAGATGTCAATGTCATCACTCAGCAAAACGCCTGTCACTCAAAGTCTGGAGCAAAGCACAGTGCAAATGTGGATATTCAAAACTTCCTCTGAAAGAGAGGCAAAAAAAGCGAGCAGGTTGAGCATGAGCAGGCAACAGTGAATGAGGTGGAGAGAAGTGCATCAGCAGCAGAGTTAGCCACAGGTTTGTGCAGGGTTGACAGCAGTGGAGGCTGCTGACGGGAGGACGGCTCATAATCATTTCAGTAATGGAATCAATAGAATGGTATCAAACACATTAAAGATGAGGTTTCCATGAGGTTGATACCATTCGATTGACTCCATTCCACCATTATGAGCCGTCCTCCCCTCAGCAGCCTCCCTGGTTGACAGGTAGCTAACTAGCTAGTCTCCCTCAGCAAAAAGGTTGGCTAACGCTAATAGAGTTCCGTTAGCGCTCAACTTTCTTAAGCTATTGGGTGTCAGTCAGAGTTATTTAACTGTATATTTAGTGAATGGGCAAGCTAAGGATGTTAAAATAAGTCAATTTGTTTATTTCCAGCTAGTGTATTTGATGGGTTTCGTTTCTGTAGCTAGCTTGACTGATTAGCCACTTCGGTAGCTACTGGCTGGCTAGCTAGCTGAGAGATGAGAGAACATTTTTCTGACTCAAGCACATAACTTCTTACAGTGACACGGTGCCCCCCCCCCCCCCCAGTGGACTGAAGCTGAACTTTACTACAACTAGATATTTAAAAAATGAATCATAGCGGTCATAACCTATTCCATTCTACAGGTAAACATGTTTATTTCCATATAGGCTATGTAGCTATTTGTAAAAAAAAAAATCATTGGTGAAATTATTTAGTTGAGCTTTTATATATATTACTCTTTTTATTCACTTAGCTACTTACTTGTTCTATTGTTGTTGTATTGTCGAGTGGTGAACCTGGAAGTAAGCATCTCATTGCACTGTGTACTCCATGTACAGGTAACTGGCAAAATAAAGAAAACACCAACATAAAGTGTCTTAGTAGGGTATTGGGCCACCAGAGCAGCTCCAATGGACCTTGGCATAGATTCTACAAGTGCCTGGAACTCTATTGGAGGGATGCAACACCATTCTTCCACAAGAAATTCAATAATTTGGTGTTTTGTTGATGGTGGTGGAAAACGCTGTCTCAGGCGGCGCTCCAGAATCTCCTATAAGTGTTCAATTGCATTGAGATCTGGTGACTGAGATGGCCGTGCCATGTGGTTTGAATTGTTTTCAAGCTCATCAAACCATTCAGTGACCACTCGTGCCCTGTGGATGGGGGCATTGTCATCCTATGGGGGCACAGCCATGGTAGCCAAAATAATGGCCTGCCCAGCGTTTTTATACATGACCCTAAGCGTGATGGGATGTTAATTGCTTAACTCAGGAGACACACCTGTGTGGAAGCATCTGCTTTCAATACACGTTGTATCCCTCATTCACTCAAGTGTTTCCATTATTTTGGCAGTCACTTTTTTTTAATCATGTGTACAGTATATGACAAATAAACAAACTTGAAATTGAACTTAGAAGGGAAGGGGGAGGGTTAAAATGTATGTGAAAAAGAACATTGTTATTACAGTATATTGGTCCTTAAGTTATGTGTCCTCAAATGTTACGTAATCAAAAAATCTCAGATTAGCTGGTAGAACTGACTAAATTAAATGAATCAGAGGTCTTAATATTTAATATTTTTTTCTCATGTCTCTTTATATTCATATGGCCTAGGGGCTATGTTGCTTCTTATCTGTCATGTTTGGAGTTGGGTTGCTCTGTTATGGGGACACTTGAATTCTTCTTCACAGCTGAGTTGCCCTGGTCGTGTCAGTACTTTAAAATGAACAAATGACACGTTGCACCTCTACCTTGCTACCTTGCAGATGAGCCAAGGAGGAGGACAGATAAGAATAGTAGGCCAGTGGAGTACTTAGAACAGCAGCAGCCAGGGGCAACTGGTAGGGAAGAGGAGGAGGCTGATTTAGGTGACCCAGACACAAGCCCTACACAAGTTAAGATACCCCAGTATCCCCTTGGCCGTTTTGGATTGCACAACTAAAGACAAACACCAGAATTTATTGTTACATACACCAGATAGGTACAGTGAAAAAGTTATGTTTTACAGTGTCAGCCATTGTTGTGCAGCACCCCTGGAGCAATTTTAAGTAAATTGCATTGCTCAAGGGCACATTAACAGATTTTTCACCTTTATCAACTGAGGTATTTGAACCAGCAACCATCCAGTTAAGGCCCAACATTCTAACCGCTAGGCTACCTGCCACCCCAGTAGATGATGGAGAGAGACACCAGACAAGACACAAAGAAAGATGGAGAGAGAACAGAGGTAGGTTGAGAACACAGTAGACTGTATCACTTCAAGCTACTCTATAGATTCTAATAAGTTTTATTTCTTTGCAGAAATTATAACAGGTGAAATACAGACAGTGAAAAAGTAAAACATGGTTTACAGGGGCCTAAGGCAGCACTGCATCACACTGCTTGAGGCGTCACTACATCGCAGTGCTTGAGGCGTCACTACATCGCTGTGCTTGAGGCGTCACTACAGACCTGGGTTTGATCCCAGGTTTTGTCGCAACCGGCCACGACACCCATGAGGCGGTGCACAATTGGCCCAGCGTCGTCTGGTGAGATGTCCTTGTGCCATCATGCTCTAGCAACTCCTTGTGGCGGGCTGGGCGCATGCACGCTGACTTCGGTCGCCAGCTGTACAGTGCTTCCTCCGACACATTGGTGTGGCTGGCTTCAGGGTTAAGCGAGCAGTGTGTTAAGAAGCAGTGCGACATGGTATTTTAGTGTGTTGGAGGACGCATAGCTTTCGACCTTCGCCTCTCCCGAGTCCGTACGGGAGTTGCAGCAATGGGACAAGACTGTAACTACCAATTGGGGAGAAAAGGGGGTAAAAAGTACGACAACAAAAAACATGGTTTACAAAGAATTTGCAGGTGAGGTGAAAAAGCCTGTGAAATTATTATATATATACTTTTTTACTTTTACACTTTTTACAACCAGGACAGGATAAGAGAGGAGGGAAGACAAGAGAGACAGAAACAGACAAGGGCAGACAAGAGAGACAGCAGCAGATGACACAGAGAAAGTGATGGAGAGAGACAGAGGAGGGGTGAGAACACCGTAGACAGTATCAGTAAAAGCTGCTCTATGGATTCCAATTACTGCAGTGCATGTGTGTTCATGTGTGAGAGGGTGAGGGTGTTTGGTTACTGTGGGATTCTTTAATCAGTTTGGCTCATCGGACAGGTCAGAGTCTATGTTTGAATGTTGTTGAGAGGTTAGAGTCATGGTAGCTACTGTAATTGAGTACTGGCAGTGACTGTTTTGGCAGGTGGGAAGGTGGAAGTTACATGAAAAATATCTAATCTCTCAATGTTCTAATCTCTCAATGTTCATCTCAAAGTGCACCAAATTCATGCATTTAGCCGTTGAAATTCCTTTTTTTTGCAGGGGTGGGGATGCCCCCGGAACCCCTTACTGGCTTTGGGCTAAGCCCCAAATGTCTTCAACTCCTAGAAATGCCCTTGTTCACAATGATTGGACCATTATCATACAGTTCCATGATTAGTGAGGATTAGGGTAGATTTATAGGACTATTGTTCAACTCCTATTGTACATTTTTTCTCACCTTCCAATATCTCATGGATTGAACTTGAATACGACAACTTTCAGGATGAATCAAACCACTGTATTTATGATTCATCAATATAATTAGTATGCAAAGGCTGTCCAAACCAGTTTTTTATGATTCGTACATACTTTCCTAACCAAATCAGGGTATTTTTCAATCTACCAGTTGGTGCTGAAACGGAAATTAATATGCATATATTTAGATGGATTTCTGTATTCTGAACCTGTTCTCTCAATGTATTCTAGTGAGTCTGTCAACAAAATCCTAATTAAAGGTACACCATATTTGAAGAGATGTCTTAAGATAAATGTACTGAAAACCCTAATGACTGAAAACGTCACAAGAAAATCTGTTGGCCAGCAAGCGGGACATTTTTCAGCTGTTGAATTAAATGTATTCAGTGCGTGCAAGGTAGCCACACCTGTAGAGCGCGCCTGCATTAGGTACAGTGCCTTTAATACTTTGTAGAAGCACCTTTGGCAGCGATTACTTTGTGGGTAAGTCCACTATGACATTATGGGGTATTGTGCGTAGGCCAGGGACCAAAAAATATGAATGCAATCAATTTTAAATCAGGCTGTAACACAGCACAATGTGGAAAAAGTGAAGGGGTGTGAATACTTTCCCCTCTAAGTATATGTACCAACTACTGTGAAGTGTGTAGGAAAGGTGTGCATAAGAAAGGCATACATGTCCTAAGTCTGAATCAGCCCCTGGGTGCATAGGCCCACCAGATTACACTTACAGTACAGACTGTGTCTTTAAATTCTCTGAACCACAGAATTATTACCTCACACATGATTTCCTGTTTTGTCTGAAGTTGATGATCTGGGAGTTGTGAGTGTACACATGGTTTATTTAGCTCCATTTTGCTAATGAGGCACAACGTACCTGTGGGGAGATGAAAACTAGGACACACAAAACAGTAAAGGCTTTCACTATTGATCGTCAGAGACTAGCGCCTCGATTAAATACATAGTGCTGTTATAGCGCAATTGAAAATGTAAAGCTAATTCCGATTGAGCTGACATATGCAGCGTTTACCATGAATGAGGTCTCCACGTATGCGGGAACATACATTTCAATCACACTACAGCGCAGATCTTCAGCGCTACGGATTGAATTGAGCCCTTAATGCTATAGTTTCGCAAGTTCTAATATCCCAAAATTTGTATTATTACTAACCAGTTTTAGAAGGAACGGTCCCTCGTATCTCCAAGTGCAGGTTGTCCAGGGTGCAGGTTGTCCAGAGTGCAGTGCTGGCTCCTTCCCTCCGTGGATTAGTATGTGTCTGAGGTAGGACAGACAGAGTGTGTAGGCTGGCTGACCCCCTGGCTGATCAGCATAAGGCCAGGACAACACTGCAGCTCTCTCCATTAGCATGCACTGACACCGCCACTGTTTAATGCACTCCTCCAGTTTATAAATGCCCAACGTGCGGTAAACATTTCTGCAGAGGAAGCACACAGGTCAGCCACACACAACTGCATGTCCCTCACATCGCCCTCCCTGGGAGGACAGGACACATGCCCTGCCTTACTGCCCTGGCCTGCTGCCCTGGCCTGCCTGTCAAAGAAAACCAACCGGATGAAGCCAAGACCTATTGTCACTAGCATCTCAGCCCAGGCCTCAGACAGTTCTACAGGGTTTGTTGTGCAGTATTTGTTGATTTTTATGTTCAAGGACAGATTGATTATTACTTGTTTGATATGCCCAACACCAATACCCCAGAGTCCTATATTGCCAAGGTTATTGGCTGGCTGGATGGAAACGTGGTAGTCTAATGGTTAAGAGTGTTGAGCCAGTAAACAAAAGGTTGCTGGTTTGATTCCCCGAGTTGACCAGGTGAACAAATCTGTCGATGTGCTTTTGAGCAAGGCACTTAACCCTAAATGCTCCCGTAAGTTACCCTGGATAAGAGCGTCTGGTAAAGATGAACCAATATGTGGACCTTAGCCATGTAGTAGTCTCATACACACTATGAGAGAGCTACACAGAGAAACATTCTTTACGTAGAAAGTGGGCAGTTTTTGGCGCTGGGAAGAACAATAACCAGGAGTGTTTTAACTCCATTAGTTCAACAGCATTTACTCTTTGATACAGCTACAAGCGCAACGGGCAGCTAATGGCTTTTTCATTGTAATCACCCCAAACGGAGCTAAGCACGTTGGGCCTGGAGAGCGACACATGAATCACCTAGCTAGTTCCTTTAGTCTGGGTAATTACAGCAAAGCAGGCAGCTTCATAACTGTTAGTGCCTTAGCAGCCTGGCTGGTAAATGATGCCTCAATTACAACCACAGATAGCCCCACTCTAAAGACAAGCCTGGTCCCAGTCCATGTTCGACTGCTAAGACATTACTTTCCTCAGTCTCACTTCTGTTGTACACATGATTTACAATGTGAGTAAATCCTTGTTATATGAAAGGGGAGGGGGCGCTTTTTCATCTAATAACTGTAGCCTGCTTGTTAAAATTCACAACTTCCGTTATATATTAAAATCCCTGAACAATGTTTAAATTAGGCCTATTTAATGAATGCATCAATAGGTACTGTACAACAACACCCTCCTAACATCTAGTTTATCAACCCCCTCCTACCAGCCCACTCCCATAGTCTCTAGTTGTAGCTGAGGGATGTCAGGGACATTGTCCCAGACTAATTTGTGCCTGTCAGAACCCGACCATATTTTATTCTACCCATGAATATCATGAGGGACACTGGCAGACAACATGCTGGGAATGGAGGCTGGGGAAAAGCAATGCAATTTTCCACAGCATCTAAATCAGCCACTGGCTTTACACCGACGATTGTGCAGCCTCCCCTCACTGATGAAAATTAAGTAAAGGACCAATTCAATCAAATCCACATTGCAGTATTTACACGGTACATCATAGATATATCCTCTTTCACTCTGTCAAATAAAATCTGAGAATGGTTCTGCAGGGAACTGTAAAAACAGTAAGCAATAGGATGACTTACTATGATGTTAAATTACTCATTTTGTTAATATTTTTCAATCGTGATTGAGAGATTGCACCGTAGACAGCCTTTCTGTGAAGTGAACCAAGCTCCAGCCTGCTGAATGAAATGAAATAACTACAAGAGAATGGCAACCTATGTTCAAAGCACTCTGTTAATGTAGCAGCCCAATCAATATCTGGAGAGCAATGAGAATACCAAGGTTGAGCCGAGCATGAGGTTTTTCATTTAACATCACTAAATGTATTTAGAGATGCAATTTCAACAATCCAAAAGGCATCGCTCGAAGTGATCTGTCAAGTCCATTTCAGCCTTGTCACTTTCACCTTTTCAGTAACGAAAAAAAAATGATTAAACATGAAATAAAGACACAAGACATCCCTCTGTCTGGCATCCCTTTATTCGGTCTCTTATTCTCTCCTTTAAAGTAGACAGAGAACATCTCCACAAGGCTTTCTGTGTGATTAAGTGTTTCCAAAAATACACGCTGAAATATGGACAGTTTAAATGTCCTTGCTATTTGCTTCCTTTCAATGAAGGTGTCTGTCTGGAGCGGGCGGAGGTGCTGGGAGATTAATTGAGTCTTGGATGCCTTCTGTCCAATGTGGCTTCCAGGGTACACGGACCGAGGGGAGGCCTGGACAGGCCAAAGTAAAGAGACTATCTCATTAATATATGATTAATAGCCACTGGCCGGGTGATTAATTAGTGTTTGTGACAGTAAACTTTTAACAGGCCTCCATGTCTTCTCCTGGAATGCCCATTTGTCTATTTTAGTCACCCCCCCCCACCCCCCCATCCCCCTTCGACACACAGCCCTCCTGAAAGATCGAGCAACTTTGCATATTCTAGTCTTGTCCGATTTCATTCCGCTGCTCCCAGGAAGAACTAGCCAGGAATGAGGGCCCTCCTGCATGATTGATTGCTTAGCTTTTTTATTTGCAAGTTGGAAATCCAGGGAAGTTTTTTCAGCGCCTGCTTATTTCTTTACCCCTCTTCTTCTGTGTACTTGTTCCTCTCCGTCTTGACGAGGTCCGGGGGCTCATTGATACAGGAATTCCTTCTGCCTCTGCTTTAGAATTGATTTGAGTCGCTGCTGTATAAGGTTGTACATTTTTCTCACAGTCCTCTTGTCCTGAATTTGCCCTACCCACGTTTACAGACACAGAAGCAGACATGCACGCAGGCACACACACACACACACACACACACACACACACACACACACACACACACACACACACACACACACACACACACACACACACACACACACACACACACACACACACACACACACACACACACACACACACACACACACACACACACACACACACACACACACACACACACACACACACACACACACACACACACACACACACTATTATGTGTTACGACGTGTTATAACTGTCATTACAAATCCCTGAGAGGAATGTTTATGCACAAATAGACATAGAAGGATCTGTTGAGTGAACGGTGTCGTGTGTGTCCTGTGCATGGTGATCTGTTTTTACTGTGATCTGTCACAGTCTAGCAGGACTGCTTGTGTGTGTGGAGACATACGGTCATTAACAGTTAATATTTCTCAGAGCAGAGAAAGCCACAGATGGCCTCCCTGTTTCACAATGCCTGGAACTTCCTCCTCTCCTCCATCCCTCATAAAAGTGACCCAATAACACTGTTCTCTGCAGAGCCATAAAAACAAGTGTAAATGATTCACTTTGATTGCTGTTCACGCCAAATTAAGAGTTTGCCATTAACTGTAGCCACAGCGTCAGAGAAGCAGCTGCAGGCTTTACTCAGGCCAAAGCCATCTGACAATACTGAGGAGGGTTTTCAGACATGCTCAAAGTCGCCCCAAATACTGCACAGTGTAGATACTATTCGTAGATAAACACTGAATCGGAATGTTCTGATCATAACATTTTTATTTTCCAATTGAACTGATAATAGAAGGTTATCACAAACAAAGCTTTCTCTGTTTCTCCATTTCACAATACCAGAATATCTTTTGCCCCCTCTTTGGCCGGGAATATCAACTTTAGGAGAAAGTAGAATTAATCAGAATATATGGCTTTTAATATAAAAGAGTATCATCCCTTCTATCTTTGTTATTAAGTTTGCGGAGTGGAGAGATGCAGCAGGGGATCAGAGGGTGAGTGCACGGCCACCTGTATAGTCCGCCTTGCTGTAGCACTCCTATACAATATAAAGCCTTTTCTGGGAATTTGTTCAAAAAGACGCAGAGTTTTCATCATGGCCGTGGAGTGGAGTAACTTTTCCGTAGATTATCTTCATTGTTGATAATCTCTTTAACTACAGGGGTGAGCCGCTACACCTGAACTTCTCTATCCGGGGCTGTTGCAATATCGCTCGATAGCCAGGCCACTAATCCCATCATGCCTTGGGAGGACTTGGCGTGCTCTTCTGTCTGCTCTCTCTCCCCTCGTGCCGCTCATGCCTCGCCTCTACCTCTCCTCTGGCATTAAAACAGAGAGGGGAGGAAAACTGATTTAGAGTAGATCCATTTCATTTCAATAACCTGCATGATCCTAGCCCTTTTCCTTTCAGGGTTGACAGGTCAGAGATCAGAGTTCGCAGGAGAATTCTCAGGGATCGGAGGAGGATGCCATGTACTGTAAGACTAAGGCCTGTGCTGAGAATGAAAAGAATAACGGCCTAGCAATGCATAGAGTTACATTTTAGGCTCTGCAAAGAGAAAACTATAAGGTAGAGTATTCAGATATTTTAAAGAGCATAAGGGTTTTCCCAGGCAAGGTGAACTTAATGCAGTCAATGCATACCGGGATGTTTATATTTCTTTCGAAAGGTGCACAGGAAATGAAAGTGGGATATTTTCTCATCATGCATCCTAAATAAGGGCTGGTAGAAAATAATGGGGAGTTAATCAGATCAGCAGCACTCTAATTCACTGGGTATCGATCAGGCTGATTCCTAATGGGACTTTAGACCTACTTTGTGTGTGTGTGTGTGTGTGTGTGTGTGTGTGTGTGTGTGTGTGTGTGTGTGTGTGTGTGTGTGTGTGTGTGTGTGTGTGTGTGTGTGTGTGTGTGTGTGTGTGTGTGTGTGTGTGTGTGTGTGTGTGTGTGTGTGTGTCTGATTTCTAATGAAACCTATTTTGAATTACCCATGATCTTACTGGAGGAGGAAATGTCCATTTTGTGCTTTCTATAACCACCATCATTCCAGCCTGTGTGTGTGTATCAAATCAAATGTTATTGGACACATACACATGTTTAGCAGATGTTAAGGCGGGTGTAGCGAAATTCTTGTGTTTCTAGCTCCAACAGTGCAGTAATATCTAACAATTCACAACAATACACATAATACACACAAACCTAAAAGTTAAAAAAAAGAATGAAGGAATATATAAATATTATGATGAGCAATGTTGGAGTGGCCACAAAGTATGTACAGTTGAAGTCGGAAGTTTACATACACCTTAGCCAAATACATTTAAACTCAGTTTTTCACAATTCCTGACATTTAATCCTGGTAAAAATTTCAGCTTTTATTTCTTTCATGACATTCCCAGTGGGTCAGAAGTTTACATACACTCAATTAGTATTTGGTAGCATTGCCTTTTAAATTGTTTAACTTCTTATGGCTGGGGCCAGTATTGAGTAGCTTGGATGAATAAGGTGCCCAGAGATGCCCAGAGTAAACGGCCTGCTACTCAGTCCCAGTTACTAATATATGCATATTATTAGTATATTTGGATAGAAAACACTCTGAGGTTTCTAAAACTGTTTGAATGATGTATGTGAGTATAACAGAACTCATATGGCAGGCAAAAACCTGAGAAAAAATCCAACCAGGAAGTGGGAAATCTGAGGTTGGTCGTTTTTCAACTCATTCCCTATTGAAGATACAGTGGGATATGGGTCATGTTGCACTTCCTAAGGCTTCCACTAGATATCAACAGTCTTTAGAACCTTGTCTGAGGCTTCTAAAGTGAAGTGGGGCCGAATGAGAGGGGAATGAGTCAGAGGTCTGGCAGAATGCTTTGAGCTCGTGACGCTCGTTCACGTGAGAGCGAGCTCTGTTCCATTTGCTTTTCTGAAGACAAAGGAATTCTCCGGTTGGAACATTATTGAAGATTTATGTTAAAAACATCCTAAAGATTGATTCTATACATCGTTTGACATGCTTCTACGGACTGTAACGGAACTTTTTGACATTTCGTCTGCCCCCAGTGAACGCGCTTCGTGACTTTGGATTTGTTTACAAAACGCGCTAACAAAAGTAGCTATTTGGACATAAATTATGGACATTATCGAACAAAACAAACATTTATTGTGGAACTGGGATTCCTGGGAGTGCATTCTGATGAAGATCATCAAAGGTAAGTGAATGTTTATAATGCTATTTCTGACTTCTGTTGACTACACAATATGGCGGATATCTTTTTGTCTTGATTGGGCTCTGAGCGCCGTACTCAGATTATTGCATGGTTTGCTTTAAAAGTTTTTTTGAAATCTGACACAGAGGTTGCATTAAGGAGAAGTGGATCTAAAATTCCATGAATAACACTTGTATCTTTGATCAAAGTTTATTATGAGTATTTCTGTAAATTGATGTGGCTCTCTGCAAAATCACCGGATGTTTTTGGAACTACTGAACATAACGCGCCAATGTATACTGAGACTTTTTTACATAAATATGAACTTTACCGAACAAAACATACATGTATTGTGTAACATGAAGTCCTATGAGTGTCATCTGATGAAGATCATCAAAGGTTAGTGATTCATTTTATCTCTATTTCTGCTTTTTGTGACTCCTGTCTTTGGCTGGAAAAATGGCTGTGTTTTTCTGTGACTTGGCGGTGACCTAACATAATCGTTTGTGGTGCTTTCGCTGTAAAGCTTTTTAAAAATCGGACACTGTGGTGGGATTAACAACAAGATTACCTTTAAAATGGTATAAGATACTTGTATGTTTGAGGAATATTAATTATGAGATTTCTGTTGTTTGAATTTGGCGCCCTGCACTTTCACTGGCTGTTGTCATATCGATCCCGTTAACGGGATCTCAGCCATAAGAAGTTGGGTCAAACATTTCGGGTAGCCTTCCACAAGCTTCCCAAAATAAGTTGGGTGTATTTTGACCCATTCCTCTGGACAGAACTGGTGTAACTGAGTCAGGTTTGTAGGCCTCCTTGCTCGCACACACTTTTTCAGTTCTACCCACAAATGTTCTATGGGATTGAGGTCAGGGATTGGTGATGGCCACTCCAATGCCTTGACTTTGTTGTCCTTAAGCCATTTTGCCACAACTTTGGAAGTATGCTTGGGGTCATTGTCCATTTGCAAGACCCATTTGCGACCAACCTTTAACTTCCTGACTGATGTATTGAGATGTTGCTTCAATATATCCACCAAATTTTCCATCCTCATTATGTCGTCTATTTTGTGAAGTGCACCAGTCCCTCCTGCAGCAAAGTACCCCCACAACATGATGCTGCCAATCCCGTGCCTCACGGTTGGGATGGTGTTCTTCGGCTTGCAAGCGTCCCCCTTTTTCCTCCAAACATAACGATGGTCATTATGGCCAAACAGTTCTATTTTTGTTTCATCAGACCAGAGGACATTTCCCCGTGTGCAGTCGCAAACCGTAGTCTGGCTTTTTTATGGCGGTTTTGGAGCAGTGGCTTCTTTCTGAGTGGCCTTTCAGGTTATGTCGGTATAGGACTTGTTTTACTGTGGATATAGATACTTTTCTACATGTTTCCTCCAGCATCTTCACAAGGTCCTTTGCTGTTGTTCTGGGATTGATTTTAACTTTTCGCACCAAAGTCTGCATGGTCCCATGGTGTTTATACTTGTGTACTATTGTTTGTACAGATGAACGTGGTACCTTCAGGTGTTTGGAAATTGCTCCCAAGGATGAACCATACTTGTGGGGGACCACAATTGTTTTTCTGAGGTCTTGGCTGATTTCTTTTGATTTTCCCATGATGTCAAGCAAAGAGGCACTGAGTTTGAAGGTAGGCCTTGAAATACATCCACAGGTACACCTCCAACTGACTCAAATGATGTCATTTAGCCCATCAGAAGCTTCTAAAGCCATGACATAATTTTCTGGAATTTTCCAAGCTGTTTAAAAGGCACAGTCAACTTAGTGTATGTAAACTTCTGAACCACTGGAATTGTGATGAAGTGAATTATATTATATTATATTATAATCTGTCAGTAAAAAATTGTTGGAAAAATTACTTGTGTCATGCACAAAGTAGATGTCCTAACCGACTTGCCAAAACTATAGTTTGTTAACAAGAAATTTGTGGTGTGGTTGAAAAACAAGTTTTAATGACTCCAACCTAAGTGTATGTAAACTTCCAACTTCAACTGTATGTCTGTGTGTGAGCTTGGGGCGTGATTGCATGTGTGTTTGTTTATATGCATGTAGTGGCTTTGGGAGAGGGACGGAGTGACATAAATCATCAAATTCAAGGCAGCTGTTGGCTAATTAATGAATAGGAAATTGCTGAGAACCTCTCCCTTCCCTGCATGTTCCCTGATTCTCTGTCAATATTCTGTCCTTGTACTGATGATGGTTATTATATAAACAGAAAGGTATTCTGACCAATTGAATAACATTTGCTACAGTGAGGATCCCCAGTCGAGCAGCCTCTTCAACTAACATTTTATTAGTGTTTAAGCGCTGAAGCTTTCTGACTGTAATGTCATCTCATTGTGCTTCTCCTCTCCTGCATTTGGATCCACTGCCTCCCTCGTGAACCCCATGACAAAGAGAAGTCAAAAGTGGTAGCACAATTGTCTTTTTTTTTGAAGGAATAGCTGTACTAATTTCCCATTTAGCGAGATCAATAAAACCGGACGGAGTCCATTTGCGTTTGAAGCACAACTACCAAAACAAATATTATGTCCGCAATATCTTGTCAAGTATTACATTCAAAGTAATCACCATTGTAGCTTTTCTGATTCGATATACAGGCTAGTGATTTCATTAGTCTACACCCTGTACAGGAATTACTTGTTCTGTTCTGTCCTATAAAATAAAGTAGTGGTTCCCATTTTTCTGTTAGTTTGTTTTTGATATAAATACATTCCATATGGCTTTCTTCATTTGACAAAAGTTTCATTTGTGTTGTTTACTGTGTCGGCATTAAAACACGGCAGGAAAGAAATAACTTTTGAAATGGGTTTCCTTTCTTAAATGAAAAGAGGAGGGCGGAAGCTGGGTTTTTAATAATACACTTGACATCAGAGCGACATAATACAAGTCTGAATTAAACGGCCCCCGCCTCTTGCTTACTTTTATTAGGAAGCCTGAGATTGCATTGTTCTATCCCTGACATCATATTGCATCCCTGCTTTATTTTTGCATGGGATGGGGTTGTTCACCACAGTCCATGCAAATCAAAAGCCTTGATTTATGCACCTATCCCGTGGCGAATGGAACATTAAATTTAATTTTGCTGCTGTGGAGCGACGCTTCCACCTTGCTCAGGCGTTGACACGGTGAACCGGGCCTGCCGTGGCACAGGAATTCATTACTTCTTCCACAATATGCGAAAGCAGCATTTGAATGAAACATTTGTCTCTTGTCAGAACAGTGTAGCATCTACTCTCTCTTTATAGATATATTCAAAATAGAAGGAGGAAAAAGGGCCTCATACTTGACTAACAAAGCAGTGAGGTGCGTCACGGTGGCACATTCAAATGAGGCCCGTTGGTTGTGAGTAGCAGAGCAATCTGTTTCTGCCCCTGATCTCCCATTACTCCTTCGTAATGTCGGGAAGAAATGGCACCAAGCACAGTAATGAAACATGTTTTTCCCCTTGGCTACTTTAACAACTATATGCCTCAATTTTGCACCCAAGAGCCAATGCAAATGCAATGCAAAGCTATTTACAGACCAGGGAACGAGAACTTTTTTGTAGTAGTGGTATGAACATTCATTTTGATAGTCACCTAACAATTCATTCATATGATTGTGAAATGATTTGATTGTAGACAACTATCTGTCCACGTTTTCGTTTTGAATTGCTAAGAACGTAACACATTTTATTTTGCTGCGCTGACTAGATGAGAATATGATGATGAACAACAGATTTTGTCAGCGTTGTGTTTAATTCAGGTGAGACTGATCGTCTGTAGCTAGTGTGTGCTGTGTGTCTAAGACCACTTGTGGCGTACTGATAGCTTGCCAGTCTCACTGCTACAGATAGATACCCAGAGGGAGCATGATATTGAACAAGTGGCTCCGCATACGTACGTACCTGTATGGCAAACGTTCTTTGGCCACCACCACCTGAGGGTCTCTGATGGCTGTTTCAGGGGATTGAGTAGTGCCACAAAACAGGCGGCAACCTCCCACCACTGCCCTATGGTGAGCTGAGCTGCGGGACAGACAGATTACAGCCTCATAGCAGTGGATGTGGAAGCAGTGAGGTCGGATGATTACATGGCCAGTGTGGTGTGGCCTACTGTGACCTTGTGAGAAAGTAAATCCCCCATGCATGCACACCCATGGTTGTTGACTTCAAGGGTGCGCTGAATATTCTGATTGACTACTCTACCTCTTCCACTCTTGCTGACTGGGGTTCCGCCTCAACAGCCACTCTGATGGCAGCACAAAGACAAGAACACAACAGGGGGCATAGTGAGATTCACCACTCAATACACCCCAGCTGGTAAGATAGTGTTAATTTAATATAGAACAAAAAAGAAAGTGAAAAGTTTCAACGGTGATTCTTAGAACTATTTTCCAATAATTATATATATATATATAAAAAAAAACATTTTGAGATGACCAAAAAAGATAGAACGTTGTAATCTACCCCTGGGTAAATGAAAACGAAATGTTCATTATGTCCAAATCATTTAGCTATTTAGGCCTACGGTAGTTATAATGCTAAAATGTCTATTGAGTAATGTACAGTGTTCATTCTATCCCTTGTTAGAACAATGTATAATTGTCCAATGTATCTCCTGTTAGAACAATGTGTCCACCGGGGAGGATGAGTATCTTTCCCTGTTCTTCAGTCACTGCAGTATTGAGATGACTCCAGGTCCCCTGGGCCCTTCCCCAGCTAAAGTGAGAAGCCGATGCCCAGATGCAAATGACTTTCCAAGGTCCTTGTGAATGCTCATTAACTTTCAGCAGGCATAAGTCCTAACTTTATTATTGACTGCACAGAATACACAATCCACCGACCTCTGCCACCTGCAACTAAATCTCTCCTCACCGATCCATCGCACTGATTTCTGCTACGGGCCAGAAAACTAGAGCCAGCAGTTTAGTCACCTTAAGTGTTTACATGCCTCCCCCACCCTGCCTGCTGCTCATACATGAATACAAGCCCTATACCGCCACATTACAACTTAGCTGTACATTACCTCCCTTCCAGTCATCAGTCTCCCTTCAGCACATTTTTGCAGAAATACTTGCTTTTTAGGTTTATTTAATTATGAAATCTATAAAGGACAGGGACACCAATATAGCATATAGTTACCTTTCTTTTAAGTGCATAATGGAGAAAGCACACATGTCAATCAACATTCAAAGCTAGATTATGACTTGTCATACTACTTTGGTTCATAACAGTTCTAAAGAATGACGATCCCAGGATGAGTGGCATTCAAAGACACATCAGGAAGTAGGTTTATTTATTCTGCACTAGCCGTCCATTCCGTTCAGCCGCCTATACCTGTTTCATCAAATATTTACCGAAAGCTGAACGAATTCTCAGCCTGCCATTACATATCTCCTGGTCGGGCTGAGTCGAAGTTTGGATCTCACCAAGCCCAGCGCTTATGCAGATGAGGCACGGTGAATCAACATATTAAAAGCGGTTGACATTTGTCCTGATATATTGAATCGTTAGCGCGACAGAATCACTTAAGCAGGATCCACTAACATCAAGTTTCCTCTCGTTATTGACCCCCACAGGCCAAGCCTGACAAGTGGAACTGCAGCAAAGTTCATTAATAATGTGAAATAAATCAATTGGCATGGAAATAGTGGAAAAGGTGCAGACTGCAGTGAGGATGTCTCAATTGCTGCACGGTACTCTTGACCCGATGCATATACTCCTCGTAAACTCTGATGGAGCATGATTGTCATGTTTAAGAATGTCTGCACTCTGCCTGCATTCACCACTACATGCATCTTAGTGATTTTCAGGCTATTTGCTGCTGTATAGGCCTATGTGAAGTCCATGTTCAAAACAATATAACTGAACATTAAATTATATTATACACTATATGTGACATTATATCATTTTCAACAGAGTATATTTGAAATATTTATTTTGTTTCCATAGAATAAGCAAACCCACTGCTTTACCTAGCTACCTACAGTCCAAATACACCCCTTCGGGAGAAGATGGACAGGCCAGACCAGAGAAGAAGAAAGCTCTTCTGTCACTGAAATAATTCAAGATTAATTGACAGGTTTTCAAAGTGGGTTAGACTGAGTTACTAAAGTGGCAGACCAGTACAGTGAAATTGATAGCCCTTACAGAACTTAATATTTGGTGTGTTTCTGGGGGTGGGGTCATTTCTCAGGACATGTGGTTTCTCCAGAGACAGAACATAAACAGAGACTCTCACAATATGAAGACAAATAAACCTCGCTCGCCTCGAAACCAACCAAAGAGCAGTTTAGAATTCCATATAGTCATCAATCATTTCCCTGCCTGCGTTGCCCAGTTATTATTGTAATGATTCTCTTAGGAAAGATATACGAATATGCCACTTTTTTTTTATATCTTCTGTACAGTACCACTTGAATGAACCACAAGACCAAGGTCTGGGGTTAACATTCAAACAAATCAAACCCACTTTTATAAAAACTAAATCATTTTGTTACGATTGTGCCATATTTGGTAAGGCTTACATTCAAAGAACTCAGCCTCCTAGCTCAGGCATTTTTCTTGTTAATCCTTTTATAAAATTCATTCAATTAGAATATAAATTGAGCCTCCAGTCTCTCATTGAATTAGTTAATATCAAAATGAAGTGTATTTTGTTCTGTTACATTTCTTCTCTTTAAGATTACATTTTTTAATGATGATTAGTCTGTTAGTATGTTAGTTTGAAGTTATTTTGTCACTGCAAAAGTGACACACTCATTTCTGCGGCCTGTCTGTCTCCGTTTCTCATTTCTTCATCATTCCTCACTCCATCGATTCCTTTTCTTCATCAACTGCCTACACGGCAACCAGACCTCTCACACCTTGGTAACGATCGGTGTGGCAATGGCAGGCGGAAGTGCAGTGTCAGCCAATCAGGACGTCCTTCAGCGGCCGCCGCTGTCACATTGGGAGAGGTCAGACCTGCTGACAGAGGAGGAAAAAAACGGATCTCTTAATTTGCCATTTTCACCTGAAAAAGGATCAAACTTCAGCCCAGGCAAATGAGGAGGCATACCATTAATCAGGGTGCAGTAAGAAATTACAAATTGATTGTTACATGCAGATTATAGCAAGATTTCAAGTGATGTTGCATGAGTCAGGTACTGTATATCTACTTATGTATACAAGGCATCCACATTACTGAATAGACACATTTCTTATGTAATTTTTACAAACATAGTTCTCCACTATGCCACCTGGTGGATCATGGAACGTTTTTTGTTCTCATGAGGATACATTGCAGACTAGACGCAACATAGCAAATGTCAATCCGGGACACTCAAATTAGTATGATATTTTACGTTTGGCATGGTTGAATAAGACAGAGGGTTACTTAAGGCAGAAACAAAAGGATGGTGGTTGGTCAGGGTGGATTGGTGGGCGTATAATGTGAATATCTAGCAACCCAAAGGTTGTGTGTTTGAATCTTATCACAGACAACTTTAGCATTTAAGGTAATTAGCAACTTTACAACTACTTAGCATGTTTTGATCTACTTTGCAACTACTTAGCACGTTACTAACCTTTCCCCTAACCCTAACCTTAACCCTTTAACCTAAATCCTAACCCTAACCCTAACCTTAACCTTTTAACCAAAGTCCTAAATTTAACCCTAACCCTAACCTTAACCCCTAGGGCTAATGTTAGCCAGCTAGCTGACGTTAGTGTTGGCCACCTATCCACCTAGCTAACATTAGCCACAACAAATTTAAATTCGTAATATAATAAACGTTTATCAAATTTGTTACAGATTGTATATTTAGCAAATTTGTGACATATTGTGTGAATTGCAATTCGTAACATATCCAATGAATTGTAATTTGTAACATATCATACAAAATTATATGTTATGAATTAATACATTTAATATATACCATACGAAATGTAACATACTATACTAAATGTAGTGTCTTGGATTTACGTACAGAATAATACGAAATGTTCTGAGACCACATTGCTGTACCAGGACATGATGCAACCGGTCGGGATGCTCTCAATGGTGCAGCAGTAGTATTTGGAGAGGACCCGGTGTGGCATGCCAAATTTCTTCAGCCGTTTTAGGAAGTAGAGACGCTGTTGCACCCTCTTGACAAAAGTTGTTGTGTTGTTGGTCCATGTCAAGTCCTCGGTGATGAGGACGCCGATGAACTTAAAACTGCTGACTCTCTCTACCTGGTGCTATATAGCCTACTATATGATGCTGTATTTCAATTGTCTGCTTTCCCTCTCTTCTAATGAGGTTATGTTATTGGCCTTTGAGTGGTTCTGGTATAAAATCAAAGCATTTGATCAATTGCATAATGGTAATTATATTATATTCGAAGATAATTTAATTGCTCTACACCAAGAAGTGGATAAATGCTGCTGGCTCAGCTCTCCTCTGTCCTACCTCAGCTCTTATGGCTTTGATCGAAGTCATTTTGACCACGAGCCGTAGTGGTACCAGGGTGTAACTCATTTGCTAATTGAAAAGTGATTGACAAATCAGGTCCCATTGCTCCATGACTGGGAATCCCCATTGCCAATTTACAGTCCTATGTCTATGGGAAGACGGTAATTCTATCAAACAGACTGTCTGTCTTACATTTGGTATTTCTAGAACAGAACAGAGCTCCTCAGAAGGAACCAAATCCTTCATTGTAATTCCCTCTGGAAGTCCCGTCCCGCCCTGTGGCTGAAATGTCTTCTGTCAGTGCCTCTGAAGGTGAGCAATAACAAATCTGCAGCCTAATGGCCAGTGAATTAAGCCTTCAGGCAGTATAGACAGCCAGGAGGAGAATGGAGGTGAATGGATGCTCTAGCTGAACAGGGAACTCAGGGTAGGCCCAATCCCCTATTACGGCCTCTTCCTCCTAGCCCCACATCACCTGTCAGATAGACTGGTCCACAATCGACAGAGACAAACCCTGTGACAGCAGCAGGGGGAAAAGCGGGGTGCAGCATCAAAGCCCCACGCTCCCCAGGGGGACCCCTCTGGAGCCTGTCTGATAGTTGTCACTAGTTACAGAGAGAGCTCTACTTGATTAGGGAGAGTGGATCTTAATCTTTAAAAAAACTAGAGAAGCCACAAGTAATCAGGAACTCTATGCACCCACCGCTGATCGAAAGAAACGGACAGGAGAGAAGAGCGAAAAAGAAGAGACAAAAGTGAGACTTTATGGAGAAGAGACGGGGGAGATTAAATAGCGGCGTGCTGGCTATTGTCATGTGGTGGTTAGGCATGCACATTGCACGGCAGAGAGCAACACTTTTTCTACATGGCACCAAAAAGTCAAAGAGTTAGCCAGAGTTCTAGGGTTCCAAATGAAGGGTTGAAGGATGTTCTTAGGCTTCGTGTGATGACTAATAAAAGCCATTCGCCGTGTTATTTACAATAATCCACGGGTTCTCATGCCTTATTGCTTAAATAATGTGGAAGATGTTCTAAATGCCGGGGGTGTTTAGGTGAAAAGGCAGAAAAAAATATAAACAAATGTGTGGAAGCCTTTTCCCCACCCCCACCTTCTTATTGCACTCTCACCCTTGACCTCTCTCTATTTAACCCAGCCTGTGAGTCTGAAGAAAAGGCCAACCTTACTGCTATGAAACAGGTTGCTGCTATCTCAAAATAATACATCCACGTCAGCTTCCCATCACTCTCCTGTTCAAATTAAGTATCTGAAATGATCCTGATTATCGTTACAGGGAGGTACTTGTCCCTGATTGAATGGCAGTATTTACGGTCAATTTAGCAGCATGCTCTTATCAATGCAGGCTTTACATAGCCCCCGTTTTAAAAGACCTAATTAGCTGGAAAATACATGACAACTCAATTGTGAAGATGGGAGGAAGAGAATGAAGCAGCAATCTCGGTAAATGTCTGCTTACAATAGATACACTTGTTATGGTGCCTGGCTGCTGCTGTTCTGCTGCTGGGCTGGGGTCTGATAATAGGCTGGACAGTGGTGGAAAATGTACCCAAAATGTACCCAATGAGTAAAAGTAAAGATACCTTAATAGAAAATGACTCAAGTAAAAGTGAAATTCACCCAGTAAAATACTACTTGAGTAAAAGTATAAAAGTATTTGGTTTTAAATATACTTAAGTATCAAAAGTAAAAGTATAAATCATGTCATATTCCTTATATTAAGCAAACCTGACGGCACCATTTTTTATTTAGGGACATAATTCAGACATAATTTACAAACAAAGCATTTGTGTTTAGTGAGTTCGGCAGATCAGAGGCTGTAGAGATGACCAGGGATGTTCTCTGTTTAGTGAGTCCACCAGATCAGAGGCTGTAGGGATGACCAGGGATGTTCTCTTGATAAGTGTGTGAACCTGTCCTGTTAAGCAATTAAAATGTATCGAGGACTTTTGGGTGTCAGGGAAAATGTATGGAGTAAAAAGTACATTATTTTCTTAGGTTTGTAATGAAGTAAAAGTAAAATTTGTCAAAAATATAAATGGTAAAGTAAAGTACAGATACCCCAAAAAACGACTTAAGTAGTACTTTAAACTATTTTTACTTAAGGACTTTACACCACTGGGGCTGGATAAGGGTATGCTACTGGTGGTTAAACAAATGCTTTGCACAGCATCTCATTGTTGAGAAAAAGGGATCAGGATAACCTATATATATATATATATTTTTTTTGCATGTCAGCTATTCATTGTGAAATTATAACATCAATGCCAGGATTAGTGTAAATGTATATTATTCTGTTTTGGCAAAGGAATATATTTTTTTCTCCATACACTATACTTCAATTTAAACATGTAGAGGAGACTGGGGGCAATTGTAACATGTTTATTCTTTTACTTTATAGCTCAGAGACCAATTGATCTAGGCCGGTCATTTGTCTCCTAATCACACCATTTATAATTGTCGGGGGCATTTGTAACAGTAGCTGGGGTCATATGTAACACCCCAAAAATGTATCAAATAAATTCACTTAACTTGAAAAAAATCATGTTTCTGAATTATCATATCATCATAGACACATGTAATGATTTTGCAAGAAATATAACCATTTCTATCTACGTAACAAATATTTACAGTAACACCCGTTTGTGGTTCCTCTCAAAACATCTGAATAGTCTGATGGTGACCAAATTATTATATCTGTTTACAACTTCTTTGGCACTCTACAGGACACCAAGCATATTTAGTTTTTGTATAATTCATGTATAATTCATACAATCCTAAAATCAAAATCATTTTATTTTTAAATAATTTGTCCTCTTTTTTTAACACTGCGTTACAATTGCCTCCAATCCAGCAGTCATGACAAAACTTCATGTGCCTAGCAAAAACAATAAATGACACCTGTCAGTCATGTGAATGTTTAGCCAACATACTATATAGCGATGAGAATTATGCTAGTTTGAATTCTTAGACATTAATGCTCAGGACAGTATATGAAAAATACAAACAGTGGGAAACGTTCACCCCCCAAAAAAATAAAATTTGTCCATAAATGTGTAAATAGTGAGATATTTGGCTGAAACTTTTCTAGCAAGGAAATAATCTAAATGGGCATGTACTGAGAGAGTTTCTTCACTCGAGTTTGTTTCTGCTGGGAGAAATTCAAGGTGCCACAATTGCCCCCTGTTAAAATGGTCCCTGGTCTCCCCTATGAATGATGAGTTTCTAGTTGTAAAATAAAAAAGTGTCAGGATTCAAATGTATTTTCAGCTTTAGGAAAGCATATCAAATCTAATCTAATCGAGCTTCTTAAACAACAGGTGAGGACTAACAGTGAAATGCTTACTTATGGGCCCTTCCCATCAATTCAGAGAGAAAGAAAATAGGGAAATAATAGAAAAGTAAAATACATAATAATAAAAGTAATTATAGATAAACAATGAGTAACGATAACTTGGCTATATACAAGGGGTACCGAGTCGATGTGCAGGGGTATGAGGTAATTGAATAAAGTGACAGATAGTAAACAGTAGTAGCAGGCCTGATCACCGACAATGACGAGATAGCCTATAGGGAGGAGGTCAGAGACCTGGCCGGGTGGTGCCAGAATAACAACCTATCCCTCAACGTAACCAAGACTATGGAGATGATTGTGGACTACAGGAAAAGGAGCACCGAGCACGCCCCCATTCTCATCGATGGGGCTGTAGTGGAGCAGGTTGAGAGCTTCAAGTTCCTTGGTGTCCACATCAACAACAAGCTAGAATGGTCCAAACACACCAAGACAGTCGTGAAGAGGGCACGACAAAGCCTACAAAGCCATGGGTCCTGAGATCCTCAAAAGGTTCTACAGCTGCAACATCGAGAGCATCCTGACCGGTTGCATCACTGCCTGGTACGGCAATTGCTCGGCCTCCGACCACAAGGCACTACAGAGGGTAGTGCGTACGGCCCAGTACATCACTGGGGCAAAGCTGCCTGCCATCCAGAACCTCTACACCAGGCGGTGTCAGAGGAAGGCCCTAAACATTGTCAAAGACCCCAGCCACCCCAGTCATAGACTGTTCTCTCTACTACCGCATGGCAACCGGTACCGGAGTGCCAAGTCTAGGACAAATAGGCTTCTCAACAGTTTTTACCCCCAAGCCATAAGACTCCTGAACAGGTAACCAAATGGTTACCCAGACTATTTGCATTGTGTGCCCCCCCAACCCCTCTTTTACGCTGCTGCTACTCTCTGTTTATCTTATATGCATAGTCACTTTAACTATTATTCATGTGCATACTACCTCAATTGGCCAGACCAACCAGTGCTCCCGCACATTGGCTAACCGGGCTATCTGCATTGTGTCCCACCACCCGCCAACCCCTCTTTTTACGCTACTGCTACTCTATGTTCATCATATATGCATAGTCACTTTAACCATACCTACATGTACATACTACCTCAATAAGCCTGACTAACCGATGTCTGTATATAGCCTTGCTACTGTTATTTTCAAATGTCTTTTTACTGTTGTTTTATTTCTATACTTACCTACACACACACACACATACCTTTTTTTTTGCACTATTGGTTAGAGCCTGTAAGTAAGCATTTCACTGTAAGGTCTACACCTGTTGTATTCGGCGCACGTGACAAATAAACTTTGATTTGATGAGTAAAAAAGTTAGTGCAAAAAGAGTCAATGCAGATAGTCTGGGTAGCTGTTTTGTTAACTATTTAACTAACTATTTAGCAGTCTTATGGCTCAGGGGTTCAGGGTCCTGTTGGTTCCAGATTTGGTACATCGGTACCACTTGCCGTGCGGTAGCAGAGAGAATAGTCTATGACTTGGGTGGCTGGAGTCTGGGCCGTCCGCACTACCCTCTGTAGCGTATTGCAGTCGGATGCCAAGCAGTTGCCATACCAAGCGGTGATGCAGCCAGTCAAGATGCTGTCAAGGGTGCAGCTGTAGAACTTTTTGAGAATCTGAGGGCCCATGCTAAATCTTTTCAGCCTCCTGTGGAGGAAGAGGTGTTGCCATGCCCTCTTCCAGACTGTGTTGGTGTGTTTGGACCATTACATTTACATTTAAGTCATTTAGCAGACGCTCTTATCCAGAGCGACTTACAAGTTGGTGCATTCACCTTATGATATCCAGTGGAACAACCACTTTACAATAGTGCATCTAACTCTTTTAAGGGGGGGGGGGGTTAGAAGGATTACTTTATCCTATCCTAGGTATTCCTTAAAGAGGTGGGGTTTCAGGTGTTTCCGGAAGGTGGTGATTGACTCCGCTGACCTGGCGTCGTGGGGGAGTTTGTTCCACCATTGGGGTGCCAGAGCAGCGAACAGTTTTGACTGGGCTGAGCGGGAGCTGTACTTCCTCAGAGGTAGGGAGGCGAGCAGGCCAGAGGTGGATGAACGCAGTGCCCTTGTTTGGGTGTAGGGCCTGATCAGAGCCTGAAGGTACGGAGGTGCCGTTCCCCTCACAGCTCCGTAGGCAAGCACCATGGTCTTGTAGCGGATGCGACCTTCAACTGGAAGCCAGTGGAGAGAGCGGAGGAGCGGGGTGACGTGAGAGAACTTGGGAAGGTTGAACACCAGACGGGCTGCGGCGTTCTGGATGAGTTGTAGGGGTTTAATGGCACAGGCAGGGAGCCCAGCCAACAGCGAGTTGCAGTAATCCAGATGGGAGATGACAAGTGCCTGGATTAGGACCTGCGCCGCTTCCTGTGTGAGGCAGGGTCGTACTCTGCGAATGTTGTAGAGCATGAACCTACAGGAACGGGTCACCGCCTTGATGTTAGTTGAGAACGACAGGGTGTTGTCCAGGATCACGCCAAGGTTCTTAGCACTCTGGGAGGAGGACACAATGCAGTTGTCAACCGTGATGGCGAGATCATGGAACGGGCAGTCCTTCCCCGGGAGGAAGAGCAGCTCCGTCTTGCCGAGGTTCAGCTTGAGGTGGTGATCCGTCATCCACACTGATATGTCTGCCAGACATGCAGAGATGCGATTCGCCACCTGGTTATCAGAAGGTGGAAAGGAGAAGATTAATTGTGTGTCGTCTGCATAGCAATGATAAGAGAGACCATGTGAGGATATGACAGAGCCAAGTGACTTGGTGTATAGCGAGAATAGGAGAGGGCCTAGAACAGAGCCCTTTGGGGACACCAGTGGTGAGAGCACGTGGTGCGGAGACAGATTCTCGCCACGCCACCTGGTAGGAGCGACCTGTCAGGTAGGACGCAATCCAAGCGTGGGCCGCGCCGGAGATGCCCAACTCGGAGAGGGTGGAGAGGAGGATCTGATGGTTCACAGTATCAAAGGCAGCCGATAGGTCTAGAAGGATGAGAGCAGAGGAGAGAGAGTTAGCTTTAGCAGTGCGGAGCGCCTCCGTGACACAGAGAAGAGCAGTCTCAGTTGAATGACTAGTCTTGAAACCTGACTGATTTGGATCAAGAAGGTCATTCTGAGAGAGATAGCAGGAGAGCTGGCCAAGGACGGCACGTTCAAGAGTTTTGGAGAGAAAAGAAAGAAGGGATACTGGTCTGTAGTTGTTGACATCGGAGGGATCGAGTGTAGGTTTTTTCAGAAGGGGTGCAACTCTCGCTCTCTTGAAGGCGGAAGGGACGTAGCCAGCGGTCAAGGATGAGTTGATGAGCGAGGTGAGGTAAGGGAGAAGGTCTCCGGAAATGGTCTGGAGAAGAGAGGAGGGGATAGGGTCAAGCGGGCAGGTTGTTGGGCGGCCGGCCGTCACAAGACGCGAGATTTCATCTGGAGAGAGAGGGGAGAAAGAGTTCAAAGCACAGGGTAGGGCAGTGTGAGCAGAACCAGCGGTGTTGTTTGACTTAGCAAACGAGGATCGGATGTCGTCGACCTTCTTTTCAAAATGGTTGACGAAGTCATCCGCAGAGAGGGAGGAGGGGGGGGGGGATTCAGGAGGGAGGAGAAGGTGGCAAAGAGCTTCCTAGGGTTAGAGGCAGATGCTTGGAATTTAGAGTGGTAGAAAGTGGCTTTAGCAGCAGAGACAGAAGAGGAAAATGTAGAGAGGAGGGAGTGAAAGGATGCCAGGTCCGCAGGGAGGCGAGTTTTCCTCCATTTCCGCTCGGCTGCCCGGAGCCCTGTTCTGTGAGCTCGCAATGAGTCGTCGAGCCACGGAGCAGGAGGGGAGGACCGAGCCGGCCTGGAGGATAGGGGACATAGAGAGTTAAAGGATGCAGAAAGGGAGGAGAGGAGGGTTGAGGAGGCAGAATCAGGAGATAGGTTGGAGAAGGTTTGAGCAGAGGGAAGAGATGATAGGATGGAAGAGGAGAGAGTAGCGGGGGAGAGAGAGCGAAGGTTGGGACGGCGCGATACCATCTGAGTAGGGGCAGTGTGGGAAGTGTTGGATGAGAGCGAGAGGGAAATGAGATTAGTGGAAGAACAGCATCTAGTAAAGATGAGGTCAAGCGTATTGCCTGCCTTGTGAGTAGGGGGGGAAGGTGAGAGGGTGAGGTCAAAAGAGGAGAGGAGTGGAAAGACGGAGGCAGAGAGGAATGAGTCAAAGGTAGACGTGGGGAGGTTAAAGTCACCCAGAACTGTGAGAGGTGAGCCATCCTCAGGAAAGGAACTTATCAAGGCATCAAGCTCATTGATGAACTCTCCAAGGCAGGGGTGTCAAAGTCAAATGGACGGAGGGCCAAATAAAAAATTTAGCTACAAGCCGAGGGCCGGACTGTTCGAATGTTCATTGAAAATTTTTTAAATGACGCATATAGTCTAGTGAACCTAATTGAACCTACTGAAAACCTAACAAATATATTCCAATATGATCAGATAAATAAAGCAATATTTTCTTATGGCTCTGTCAGTAATCTTTAATTTTCAACAGACACAAAAGACAAATTTCCTTTATATAAAAATCCCCATAACATGAACATTAAATGAAAGAAACCGGTATTCAAGGCACCATCAGTAGCCTATATTTTCTATTTTAGCAAAAGTGGGCTAAATTTACTTCAAAGAAAAAAACAATAATAGCAATTTTCTATCATCCACTCAACTGAAATATTTTTAAAATATAATTGGATTGAAATACAATAAAATAAAGTGCAAAAATCTATTAATCAAAAACAACACTTTGTTTAAGGAGAAGTAACATGCAGTGAAAACAAATATTAAACTTTAACTTTTAAACTTGAACTGAGTAAAAACTCTAAATATGTGATTGCACAGTAATGTTCACTTGTTTGAGGTTGAGGGTGATACTTGGTGGTGTCCCATCTTTTCCACAAGTTCATCAATGTTCGGGGTAAGGCTCTGAGCTGAGGAAATCCTCAGAATTGAGTGGAGGTGTTCAGCAGTAAGTCGACTTCTGTGTGATGTTTTGTTCAGGTTCATCAAAGAAAACAGTTGTTCACACAGGTATGTGCTGCCAAACATAGACAACGTTTGAGCAGCCTGGATGCGCAGCTGGGGCATTGTGTCGGGGAGGAAACGGGCGAACTCCGCAGCACCCACTGCCGCATATTTTGCCCTCAGTGCATCATTGCATTGGAGGTCAATCAACTCCATTTGGAGGTTTGGTGGTGAGCTTTCCACGTCAACAGCAAATGGGTTACCGAGCAGTTCCAACCTGCTTTTTTGTGCTTCAAAGTCAGCAAATCGGCGTCGAAAGTCAGCGGCAAGCATACCTATTTTATCAGCCAACTGTGCGCTCGGGAACGCACTGGTAGAGAGCTTCTCTTTCATGGTCTGGCAGCTGGGAAAGTGGCTCAAATTTTCTTTCCGCATCTGCGTCTCCCACAGAGTCAGTTTGGTTTTAAATGCCTTCACTGTACTGTACATATCAGAGATGACATGATCCCGACCCTGCAGCTGCAAGTTCATTGCATTCAGATGACTCGTAATGTCACACAGAAAAGCCATTTCACACAGAAACATTTCGTCTCGGAGTTGTGTTGTGTCTTTCCCTTTGCTGTCCAAGAACAGACAAATCTCCTCACGAAGCTCGAAACATCTTTGAAGCACCTTTCCCTGGCTTAGCCATCGCACCTCTGTGTGATAAGGCAAATCACCATGCTCCGTTTCTAACTCCGTCAGAAATGCCTTGAACTGGCGGTGATTCAAACCTTTGGCTCTGATAAAGTTAACTGTGCGCGTGATGATGCTCATTACATGCTCCATTTTCAAGGCTTTACCGCACAACGCTTCCTGGTGTATGATACAATGATAAGCTGTCAGCTCACCTGTCGCGTTTTCCTCTTGCATCTTTTCCCGTATCTTCGCCACCAGTCCGCTCCTGTGTCCACACATCGCAGGTGCTCCGTCGGTTGTCAAACCCACGAGTTTTTCCCAAGGCAGCTCCATCTCATTTACACAGCAGCCTACTGCTCGGTGCGTCACCGTTGCATTGTGGGAAATGTAGTATTGGTGCGTGTAAAAGATCTGCGGGCTGCCGGCTTGCTGCGGTCTGCGGGCCGGTTCTAATAATAAATCAAGATCATCCCAGGGGCCGTAAAAAACCTTCTCGCGGGCCGGATGTGGCCCGCGGGCCTTGACTCTGACATATATGCTCCAAGGGAACCTGGGGGGCGATAAATGATAAGGATGTTAAGCTTGAAAGGGCTGGTAACTATGACAGCATGGAATTCAAAGGAGGCGATAGACAGATGGGTCAGGGGAGAAAGAGAGAATGTCCACTTGGGAGAGATGAGGATCCCAGTGCCACCACTCCGCTGACCAGAAGACCATGATCCTTAGTGATGTGGACACCGAGGAACTTGAACCTCTCGACCCTCTCCACTACAGCCCAGTCAAATGGGAATGGGGTGTACTTGGCCTTGCCCTCCGTTCCCTGTAGTCCACGATTCAGCTGCTTTGTCTTGCTGACATTGAGGGAGAGATTGTTGTCCTGGAACCGCACTGCCAGGTCTCTAACCTCCTCTCTATAGGCTGTCTCATCGTCGTCGGTGATCAGGCCTACCACAGTCATGTCGTCTGCATACTTAATGATGGTGTTGGAGTCGTGCACGGCCCTGCAGTCGTGGGTGAACAGGGAGTACAGAAGGGGACTAAGCATGTACCATTGAGGGGCCCCCATGTTGAGGGTCTGCATGGCGGATGCTTTGTTGCCTACCCTCACCACCTGGGAGCGTCCCGTCAGGAAGTCCAGGATCTAGTTGCAGAGGGAGGTGTTCAGTCCCAGGGTCCTTAGCTCAGTGATGAGTTTTGAGGGCACTATGGTGTTAAATGCTGAGCTGTAATCAATTAACAGCATTCTCACGTAGGTGTTTATTTTGTTCAAGTGGGAAAGGGCGGTTGGGGCAGTATGCGAATTGTAGTGGTCCCATGGTGTCTGGAATGATGATGTTGATGTGAGCCATTACCAGCCTTTCAAAGGTTTTCATGGCTACAGATGTGAATGCTTCAGGGCTATAGTCATTTAGACAGGTTACTTGGCATTCTTGGGCACAGGAACTATTGTGGTCTGCTTGAAACATGTAGGTATTACAGACTAGGTCAGGGAGAGGTTGAAAATGTCAGTGAAGACACATGCCAGCTAGCCGGCCCATGCTCTGAATACCTGTCCTGGTAGTTCGGCCTTGTGAATGTTAACCTGTTTAAAGGTCTTACTCACATTGGCTACGGAGTGCATGATCACACAGTCACCCAGAACAGCTGGTGCTCTCACGCATGGCTCAGTGTTGCTTACATTGGAGCGAGCATAGAAGGCATTTAGCTCGTCTGGTAAGCTTGTGTCACTGGGCAGCTCCTGACTGGGTTTCTATTTGTAATCCATGATAGTTTGCAAGCCCTGCCACACCCGACAAGCGTCAGAGCCAGAGTAGTAGGATTCGATCTTAGTCCTGTATTGCGAAACCAGCTTGAATATTATCCATGTCTTTTTTAAGCCAAGTCTCCGAGAAACATAGGATATTACAGTTCTTCAGGTTCTGTCTCGAATGGAGCTCATCCAGTTTGTTCTCCAGTAATTGTACATTCAACAATAGAAAAGTGGTTAGAGACGGATTATTTACTTGCCTTACATACCATACCACCATAAAAGACAATCCCCTTTCTTTCTCTCTTTCTTCTCATTGCATCTCTTTCATAGGGTTTTCATAGCTGTACTTCTCTCCCAAAAACAAATGATAACTTGGCCGAACCTTCAAAGTGTCCTCGGGGGTCTCTAGATAATGGGACATGCTGGACCTACCACACACAGGACCACAAGTAGGGGGGACCGAGAGCCCTGCCACTGCTGCGATGCAGCAAGGTGCCTCTGGAAAGAAAACAGGCGAGACCCAGGCATCAACAGGCCTCTGTTTATCAAAGCAGGTGCTGCAGGCCTGAATGTGGCCGCCTCAACATCTGTTTATCATAAAAACTCCAGGACTCTATCAACCATTTACATACATAAATGATGTGGAAATACAAGCATTCAAATTTAAACTCAAACAAAAGCTATTCTGGGCATTAAAACTAAATCGACTGAAAGCTTTGAAATGCTATGTTTGGCTTTTAAAATCTAGTCAAGCATTGCACATTAGAATTTGGATGATTGTGGGTTTGAGAGAGAGACAAAAGCTAAATGAACAATTCAAAACACCTACCCACCTAGTTCCTCAGTAATGTAATAATCTGAATTGTGTTTGCCTTTGACCGGTGTCACGATCATGACTATCACTTTCCTCTGTTAAGTAATGCAAATGTTCAGAGATAACATCTATATCCATCACTCACATGTTTGATTGAGGAAAAAGTATAAACTGTTGCTTTTGGCACCATCCTAGCCCAGCCATAAACCACTGTTAGTGCTGTTTCCCCTTTCTCTTTTGGTGGCAACGGGGAAGGAATCCATCTTCTGTGGCAATGAATGTGGCAATGAATCCATCTTACGGGCCTGCCCATCTGCCCAGAGCAGCGTCTATTGGCAACGATTCCAAAATGCTGCATATTGCTAATGTGACATTGAACAATAAATGGATGAAATGCTACTCCTTCAATAATTGCTCCAACCCATCATAGCCACACACACAAAATTGCTCCAAAGCCAGAGAAACTGGGCAATAATAGACAGGTGAGTTAATCGAACATCTACCACCACATAAAAATGCTCATATTAGTCTGACTGGAAATATAATCCAAGGCGACTCTCTCATCAAAAGATTTGCCAACCACACACGAGTAACTCTTTGGATGCTTTGAAGGAAAAAGCAATAGTGTTCTAGGGTTGAATATCTGGGCGGCTGGGCCGGTCCCGGGCCTCCTGTGGGTCAGGCTGTTTTCTCTCTACACACAGGGCACCGCTGCACTCCCCCGCACCAGCCAGTCTGACGTGAGCTCACTGTGCGCCGTTTATTTGTGCTGCGTCGTGTGCGGCAGCCAAATCTCCTCTCTCATTCAACATGGTTTGGTCTGCTACTTTTTCCTGTTTTGGGTTGGATTTTCTGTTTAGCTATTCTCTCAGAGAGAATCGTGCCCTCTCTCCATATAGGATTGAGTGCTTGTTTGAGGTTGAGCACATATTTGTAAATCTAGAATGCTTATGAAAGACAAGAGGTCTTGGGTTAAAAAAGCAAGTCCAAATGTCAACACAGTACAATAAGGAGCTTGCATGCTTCATGGATAAAATGGTCCACATTTTATCTGCTCTTTATTGCCTCTTCAAAACCTAATCAAAAGGTAGACTGGACATGGGAATTCATGTATTAGCCTACCCGTAAATTGCGGTCACTGTACAAACAGTGGCCATTCAAAATGACCACAGTAACAGAGATGCTGAGTCTTATTAGGAACGTGTTAAATGACCTGTTGAAATGTGCTTCTACGTGAGTTACAGTATCTCTGATTCAATAGCTACTTCACAGCACTTTCCTCCCTGGTCCTCCCAGGCGGCAGCAGCCAGAGGCAGCAGGTCAAGGGTCAGGGGGTTATCATCATCCTCTACTTTCCCTAATTACAGGAAGAGAGAGAGGGGAGTTTAGCCTGATGCTGCTGCAGCATTTCCCTGCATCGTCCTGATGGGAGCAGCGTGGCAACAGTTCAAAATCCTGTTATGGAAATATTTAATATTTAATACATCGATTAACATTAACAACTCGGGCAGAACTGTTTCAACAATTCCATTATTATTTGATATCTCTCCATAGAGCGATGATGGGTGATATAATGAAAGGTGGATCTCTATTTCAACCTTGAAGGGGTTGGGCAAAGTGCCAGTAATGAAGATGTATTAAACCTTAATGTAGCTTAATGTAGCAGGTGTCATATATATAATGTCCAGAAGCTCTTTCGAAAGCATTATATTCATCTCTACTACCTTAAAAGCCACTAAATCTTCTGCGCTAAGTTAGTCTGGCTATGATTCTCCTCCTATTAATCGATAGAAAAATTGTTAACACACCTTCACTGGGATCCATTAGAGTGTCCCTGGGTAATAAATGTGCCGATGGTGCTCAGATGGGGTGGGGTGCGGGGGGGGCAAACTGCCTGCTGCACTCAGGTTAATGGCCAAAGTTGAGGGAAGTGACCACTAAATCTGCAAGGACACCAGATTCACACTGGCTGCCGAGCTTCTAGCACTGGCAAATGACGATGCCTAAGAGCTCAGTGCTAATCAATTGTTTCTGTGGGAGAGGAGAGGAGGGCGAGAGAGAGAGGCCATGCAGGCTGCTCTATGAGTGAGAAGAGAATACTTGTGCGACAGAGAGAGAGAGAGAGAGAGAGAGAGAGAGGAAAATGGAGGTGGTCATACTGAGAGACTGTAAAGGGGGGGGGCATGCGGTAAGTATGATTCATTTAACCTCAGTTTGCGTCCATACGAGGCAGTTTCATATAGGTTCAGATTTTGTATTGATACAAAGGCCATTTATCACTGTTGACAGCCTGGCATTGGGAGAATTGCTTTGATGTAACGTTTCAGTACTCTTGAGAATGACCTCTCAGACCTTTTAGAGAGAACATTACAAACTGTTACTCACAAAATGTACTTAGAACATTCATCCCCTTACATATTTCCCACTCTGTCAATGAGTCACATTGAGATCTAATGATCAGTGGGCTTCTGTGGAAAGGAGGAAATAGATGCCATCTGGAAAGATTTTCACCCACCACAACCAAGGCCAAAGTAAGCCAACTCAATATACACACTCTTTATAACACATCTTCAGAACCATTTCCCATAGTATTTCCCTGCAAGCCTGACACTTTCTGGAATCCAACCAGCTGTCATATAGCCCTTTCCAGTTACAGTGCATCTCCAATGCTATAACTTAGCATCATCCCATAATGTCATTCAGTTAACCTGCAGAGAGACAAGGAATATCTCTGAGACCTCTTAGCAAAGCTATTATTATTGGGATGAGTCAACTTCGATGCATCACGCTGTAAAAAGGCCCAGAGAAGAATATCAATGGCTCTCCCCTTTCCACACAGAACAGTGGAGACCGGGCCAGCCGCTTTACTTTAGCCATACTTCCAGCTGCTGTGAAAATGAGATCAGTTGGAAAGTGTATGTGACAGGGGCTAATTAAGTCACATGATGCAGCCAAACCTGACCGGAGGAGAGAGAAAACACCAGAGGCAATTGCATTCACTTGATCTCGTAATGTGGCCCATCAGAACTACTAATTCAATTGCACATCCATTCTGCCAACTCCTCACCATTAAGCACACATTTAATTGCTTCCATAAAGCTTTTAATATGAGGCACACAAAGCAGGGGACATGACACCACCCACACCACTGCCCATCCGCAAACAGCTGTCCTGTTCCTGTCTCGCCCCCCAGCAGTCACCACGGTGATAGTGGCCTGCATAGAGTTTTAGGGGGGACTCGGGGTGTGTATGTGTGTGACAGCAGGGGGGTGTCATCGGACAGCCCAATCCTGTTAGTAATACATCATTATTAGATGAGCGTTTAGGGCCCATTTCACGGTTGAAATTCAAAGGAGGGGAGGTTAGATATCGTCCTGGCACAGGAAGAGACTAGAGCTGTAATTTGAGCCTGACAACCCCGGCTATTGTTGTGTCACCATACCCACTGCTCGTAAGGAATGTCTTATCTTGCAGCCAGGCGAGAGCTTAGTGCTGCTACACAAAGACTTCCTGATAAGGGGACAAGCACAGAGAACTGAGAGAGGAGGAGAGAAGGAGAGTGGAGGAGAAGAAAGGAGGAGGAGGAGGAGGAGAAGGAGGGGTGATAACATCCCCTGTTCAGGCAGGGACCGTATTCTTGACAAGAAAAAATACATATATAAAAGCCAAACAAAGCTCCCGAGGAGACAGACCATCAATACTCAGAGATGTACACAATCATTATCGTCCCCAAACAAAAGGCTGGTGTCAATTGCACCAGTGTTATAGAGCAGTCTCTCAAATTAAAACCTTGTCTGAAACCGCATCTGATGGCAACAACTATTTAGTGGCCATATTTTATGGGCCAGACCAATGAAAAGCAATAGCTGTTTTATTTCATGTATCTGCTCCTGCCAGCTGCAAGGGAAAGGCTCTTAATAGGAGCTGTCGATCAATGTCAGCGCCGGGGCTGAGGGAACGAGAGGCTGACTGTAATAAACATGAAGGGGAGATAACACCAGGCAGGCGGGCACAGAGAGACAGGGCCCTGCTGTCTGCTACTGATCACAGCCTTGTTAACCTACACCACAACTGTCCCGTTTGTCATCTTATTTTGTAACACTCATCATTTGTCACGCCCGATGGTTATCAGGGGGCTGCTCTCTCTTGTTGCTCTTAGCAACCACTCTGTTTCTCCTCTGAAAGGAGCAAGGTGTAATATAGGGAGGGAGAGGATAGGAAGATGGAGACGTGTAAATAATGTGCATTATCTCTGAAACAATAGGTCTGAGCTGATGTCACATATTGGTTTATGAGGTGTCTGTATGTGTGATTTGTGTTATTCTAATGAAAGTCTCTAGGTGTTGGTGATTGGACATATTGGACATCTGTTGACTCAAGATTCAAGATGGCTGGTGTCGATGTTCAGACAGACCTGTGCTTTCTGTCGACTCAAGATTCAAGATGGCTGGTGTCGATGTTCAGACAGACCTGTGCTTTCTGTCGACTCAAGATTCAAGATGGCTGGTGTCGATGTTCAGACAGACTTGTGTCTGTCTGACTTTCTGTCGACTTGCAAGTTATCATTATTGCTCCTTTAACATTTCTCTCCTTGTGGATTTATTGGAGTTACTGGGTAAGTAATGTACCAATGCATCCATCACTACAGCAATGTCAATAAAATACAGACAACTAACACCGCACTGGGTACAAACTGGTTGAATCAATGTTATTTCAACATCATTTGTCAACATATTGTGACGTGGAATCTACGTGGAAAATACATTAGATTTGAGAACAAAAAATCCTCAAAATCAACTGTTGTTTTGAGGGTCAAATTTCAACCACAGGATTATATCATCATGGTAACCAAATTTTAATATAGACAAACCTTGTATAAAATTTGTTGGATTTTTTCCTTCAAAACAATGTCAGATCTCCACTATCAGAAAAAAAACTACAGGCTGGGCAGTAGCTCCTACTGGAAAACAGATCCATCTACAGCGACCTCTCAGTCGCCCATCCAGGGTTCTAACCAAGCCCCGTCCTAATTAGCTATGATATTTGTTACAGACTATTACCAATGTGCTATCGTGAGAATGATTGTTGAGAGAGCTCCACTTCAAAACTAACTAGATTCACTGTTGCTATCGAAGTCATTCCAAAGGGTAGGTTTAACAGAGCAAATGAAATGCAAACTTTATCACTCATATATCATCCATGATGGTATTTAGGCCTGAATATAATTTACAAAGTCATTAAAAGCTATTGTTTCAGTTCAACCCAGGATTCAACAAATCATAGACACTACAATAGGCCTAGGGTTTCAAGCTTGGTTGATTTCAAATGTAATGATATTGAATTGTTTTTGATTGTCAACACAACCAAATATCAATATCTTATTTAATTTATATTTTTTGTTGCTCTTACAGCACCTGGTATTCCCAGGCGGTCTCCCGTCCCAGTACTAACCAGGCATGTTCAGGGTGGTATGGCCACAAGCATATTTTTTTAAGCCCGATTTTCTCCCCAAATTAAGTCTCTTGGCTAATCTCTACAACTCCTCACTGGGCTTGGGAGAAGCAAAGGTTAAGTCACACACGACCACCTACTTATTATCACACTGTTCCACAACAACAGCAAAGGAACTGGTGAAGATGCTGGAGGAAACAGGTACAAAAGTATCTATATCCACAGTAAAACGAGTCCTATATAGACATAACCTGAAAGGCCGCTCTGCAAGGAAGAAGCCACTGTTCCAAAAACGCCATAAAAAAGCCAGACTACGGTTTGCAACAGCACATGAAACAAAAATAGAACTGTTTGGCCATAATGACCATCGTTATGCTTGGAGGAAAAAGGGAGAGGCTTGCAAGCCTAAGAACACAATCCCAACCGTGAAGCACGGGGGTGGCAGCATCATGTTGTGGGGGTACTTTGCTGCAGGAAGGACTGGTGCACTTCACAAAATAGATGGCATCATCAGGCAGGAAAGTTATGTGGATATATTGAAGCAGCATCTCAAGACATCAGTCAGGAAGTTAAAGCTTGGTTGCAAATGGGTCTTCCAAATGGACAATGACCCCAAGCATACTTCCAAAGTTGTGGCAAAATGGCTTAAGGACAACAAAGTAAAGGTATTGGAGTGGCCATCACAAAGCCCTGACCTCAATCCTATAGAAAATGTGTGGGCAGAACTGAAAAAGCATGTGCGAGCAAGGAGGCCTAACAAACCTGACTCAGTTACACCAGCTTTGTCCGGAGGAATGGGCCCAAAATTCACCCAATTTATTGTGGGAAGCTTGTGGAAGACTACCTGAAACGTTGACCCAAGTTAAACAATTTAAAGGCAATGCTACCAAATACTAATTGAGTGTATGTAAACTTCTGACCCACTTGGAATGTGATGAAAAAAATAAAAGCTGAACTAAATCATTCTCTCTACTATTATTCTGACATTTCACATTCTTAAATTAAGGTGGTGATCCTAACTGACCTAAAACAGGGAATTTTTACTAGGATTAAACATTAAATGTCAGGAATTGTGAAAAACTGAGTTTAAATGTTTTTGGCTAAGGTGTATGTAAACTTTCGACTTCAACTGTAAATCTCCTTAAAATTATATTTGGTTGTGTTGACAACCAAACACAATTCAAGAACCCTTTTGAAATTCAATAAATACTCAATTAACTTGTTAACAAGTTATATGTTGGATTCACGTCTCCAACTCAACCATAAATTAAAGTTAAAGAATGGGATTAAGCCAGTGGCTCAGGTGGAACTATTCAAGCAGTAGATACATCTCATTTAAATGTTGATATTTGGTTCCGTTGTCAAGCAAACATAATTCAATAAAGTAATAGACATCCATGGCCACATTTTGAGGTTACTGTAAATATAAACGTCTTCTTATGTAATCATATAAAGTGTGCATGTTCAAGATAGCATGTATAGGTCATCGCAGGTCTGTGGAGATCTTCACAATCGCTCTAATAATCTGTGCAGAATCTCGAACAGCATTGATCACTTTCACCATGTACTTTTAATGCAATCCAGATAATTTGGTTCTGCTATTAGATGAAGCACAATGATAAAATATTAATCAGTTACATCAACAAAATATCTAACATTGAATTTCCGTTTGAAATTTGTTTTGCTTTTAAATGATTGAAAGCGCATTGATAGACATTTGGGTGACAACTATACCAAAACATTTTTCTATTGGAATTTGGTTCTGCTTTTAGATGGTTAAAAGCATAGTGATAACACATTGGAAATTCAACTAACTTTTGCTCTTTTTGAGTGTGTGATCATAGGTTGTGATCTCATTGATCAACGTCTCAACCAAATATTAACCAATTATCCACGTTGAAATGACGTGGTGTGCCCACTGAGACAATGCCTGTACTAATGATACTAATTCAAACAATTCATTTCAACATGAAAGGTTTGTGTTCGTGTGTATTTTGGGAATCCACTCTTCCTCTGCAACCTCTGACCTCTGTTGGTTAGAGCAGAGAGGTACTAGCTTGGTGGATAATCATGCAGCAGTGTTCAGGGTGCAGTTTTAATCTTTATAAAAAACCTTCACCCCAGTCCCCCATCCCATCCCACAGGAGGAGATTAAATGCTTCTTCACATTAGTAATGTCAGCACAAAATGATTATCTTTTCTGAATAATTTATCCCAGCCCTCCGTAATTTCCTTATCTCTCCTTTTTTGCCTCTTTTACTGTGCAGGAGACGGTAAATGGCTGTTAGTCTTCAGAAAACCTATGGATCGCCGTTTCCATCAATCAATTAAAAAACACTTACCTTACACTCAACATGATTTATATCTTGTTAATAGAATTGTCTCACTATATCCCTATATTATTATACCCTTAATTCCATTAGCTATTTGCTTAATGCTCTTTTTAAGGCTGACCTCCAAGAAGAGAGATAGGGGGATTAGTCTAATATTGGCCAGAGAACAGGTCCTCTTTCTGGGAATGGTGTAGGTCAGGGCAGGTAGAGGGCTTTGGATGCCGGCCCACTCTTCACAAGCCTCCTCACCAGAAATACTGTAGTCTACTGTAGCCCATGTACAAAGTCACTGAACCTCAAAGGGCAGATCCACTAGGAATCACATTTACTGTATGACATTCAATTATACAACCCCCTCAGTGAACAAGACTGGTTCCCCTGTTTCACATGTTGCATCATGGACTGTGGATAACATGCTGAGGTATGCAGAATGTCTAGCAGTCAATAGAGATGGTATTAAATTATCTAAATGTAACTATGGTGTAACAAGAAAAATATATAATGATTACTGATCCCTATCAATAGATATTTGCCGATGGAAATCTGGCGTACATCATTTTTCAACATAAACGACTTTACAATAATGTTTCCAGATTCTTAGCTACATGGCTGGCAGCTATATTGTTTGCCTCCACAGGGTCTACTATGAGCAGTGCTAACTTATCATTTAGTCAGATGCCCTTGACAGTTGCATGTAAGATACGTTTTAAATATTCATCATATACTGCCCTACAGACCCTTTACTGTCCTCTGTCCAATACCTCAGGGGCCCAGTAGCGCCGCCTTAAAAAGGATGAGTTAAAAACTACCAGCAAGTGTCATCAAATAATCAATCATCTGTCTCCACCTTGATTGCACTCATCTATTACTTCAACGTGTTGCATAACATTTCAATACATTAGGAGAGAATTAATAGGGACCGCATGGCGGTTGGGCTCCTTTGGTTTTACAGGAAGAAGCTCAGTACCAGATGAATTCAGTGGCCCAGCTAATGAGGATCAAACTGTATCTCACAACCTTTGATACCAAACTGACCATCAGCCAATATCAAACAAAAAAGACCCTCCACCTTCCGGAGGGGAAAGAGACAGTGGAATAAAGAGAGAGAACTTAAGTATCACAAGGTCATTGATAATGTAGGCTACTTGTCAGTGGTCTGAGAGTTATTAATATACAGATCTGCATTGGTGGTGAAAGATCTGAAAGATATCATAACAGTTTCACCCCAGCCAAAATCTAACTGTATTCAACTGTATACGGTCATATACATATGTAGGATCTTAATTTGAGCCAGTTTGATGCAGCAGGAAAATAATCCTGCAGCAACAGGAAATGTGAATTATTATGTGGATTATACTTAATGGACATTTTTGTAGGGGTTGATACATTTTTCGCAAGGGAAAATCAAGTCTGAAATTTGAAAGTGGAAATTACAAAATTCCGAAGCCTTTTTAAACCTCAAATACACGACAAATGTTACATTTCCTGCATTGCAGGAAAGTTCTCCTGCGACAGGGTGATCAAATTAAGATCATACACCTGTAAAATAAGAGTGTAGATAATGCAGAGCACATGATGCCACAGTGAACATTTCATCCTGCAGGTTTATTTTGTCTACATTATATTATACTGTAGCTATAGATCACAATTCCCACAAAGATAGTCTTCCTGAACAGTGGGGTTTGGGGTATCTAACCATCCAGCCTGAGGTTCCGATCAGTACAGTAACAACAGAGCCAGAGGCACCCTGTGGCATGGCTGAGGAGAGAGGGCCAGGGTTCCCAGACTACAGCACAGCCAAAGCCCCGGCCAAGCCCCGGTCCACTTATTAAATTAGTCTAAATCTTTATGGCATGATCAATAGCAATGTGTTTATTTTCCTGCGCAGTGTTATTCATTAGAAATTCAAAGAGCCTTAAAGAGGCTCATTAGGGTGTGATTTGCCAGGGCGGCCTGAGATGTATGGGTCCTTTGTGAGGGAGGCAAAAGGCCAGGGAGACAGGGGAGGGCAGATGGCTTTCACAGGACAGGCTAAATATAGAGCGCCTCGACCGAGACGTCTCTCTCTGTTCAGCTCGTGTGGCTCAGGGTCCCCCACAGGTTCTGAGAGAGAAACATGGACACACACGTATGCACATGGAGACATTACAGACACAACAATGCATGAACACACTTATAGAGAAGCAGGTGTATGCACAGACACATGCATGATATATTTACATATGTAGGAACTCAAAATAATCCTGCAGCAACAGGATTTGAACATTTAGTCCATTAACACTTTTCCGCCGATGCAATGTTGCTTGATTGGTGATTAGGCTATTAGCTGGCCAAAAATATGCTACATGAAAAGTGCAACACTGTTAATATCACCGTGTGTTTGTGCAGGTTTTCAGTGAATTTATGCATTTCCTGCAGAACAGGAAAATTCTTAGAGTGATCAAATTAAAATCCTACTTATGTACAGCTACACACACATGCTCACACTGTTTTTGTATATGCAGGACATATTGTATAGAAGCAGTTGACATAAGATGTGTTGTAACCAAAATAATTTGCAAAAAAATGCCCAAAAAACTATTGTAATTTTACCAATTTATTTTTCTCAGGTTCAAATGATGTCAGGTATAATACTAGATATGATATTATAGTTACAGTTAGCATATATCCGTGTATCTTGGAAACAGTGGGAGGGACCATTCATCTAGTGTAATGCAAAACAAAGCTAGTTTGACATTATCACATTATTGAGTTAACATTATTTGGTGTACAGTCGCCAGTCCTTCAGATAATTCAGCCTAATTGAATGAAAGTGCTCAGACCTGATCTGACTGAGGAGATGGAACATTAATTGACATTTGCTGAAGCCAAACAAAGGACACCAAAGCAGTAATGCTTAGTTAAAGACGTTAAAACCCCAGAGATAAACTGTCCGTTTCTATCCCTTATTGTTTTGAAAATGAGTTAAACGAGTAATCTATCTGAAGAATGAATAAGGACGTACTAGACTGACCATTCCTCTGGATTTATGGGAATTAATTTAAATCAATATTCTCTCGTATGATTAGAGTAGTATCACGGTAAACCTCATTTATACAAAAACAGAATTGAAAGAGATGCTCTCTGTCATAGAGTATAGGGAGTGGGAGGTTCCCTTATTCTGTCTGACCTCTCTCCAGTCGCAGGCTGCTATAGATATTAAGAAATCCCAGTGCTCCCTCACCAACTGATTTTAAAGACAGCATGATTGTGGGGGTTTGGGATGAGGGGTTAAACTGGTAAGAGCATGTTTGCTAAGCCATTTGAAGCACATTCTCATATGGGTGGCGGCAGAGATGGGGTCTGCGGAGAGAGGCACATTTTCCCCCTTTCCCTTTCCATTTCAGTGCACCTGAGTGCATTGATGGGATGACCTGGACTTGATCTTTGAGGGCAACATGCCTGATGGTTCCTGCAGATTGATAAATTGATTCAAAACTATTACCATGGTAAAAAAGCAATAAGGTCATAAAAATTGCATCGGTCCAGCTAGATAAGTAAATCCCAGGCATTTTGGGGAGACGGGAGCTCGGGACAGGAGGAGCAGGCCGGGCATGAGGTGGAATGAGAGAGCGAGAAATGACTTTGAAGAGCTCATCATCTTCAATCTATTTTTCCTGCCTCTGCTCCATGCCGCCGCATAGAGGCACTTCATTACAGGGGAATAACTGTACACAGCAGGCAGAGCTCTGGCCAGCCTCCTGCTCCCCCGGGCCCCCGGGGGGCTCTAGCTGGTTAATACCTCATCACTGGCTTCATTGAACGCTTTAATCTGCGCTCCTGTGATCAATAGAATCCCGCTGTAAATTAAAAGAACCATTTCGTGTAATCAACCCTGTTAATGCTCATTCTGAAAACCATTATTTGTGGAAGGTATTTAGGGGAAAATTGTCACTGTGACATGCCCCCCCCCCCCATGTCTCAGACCCCCCCGCCTACACACACACGCAGTCACCCCCCAGACCCCGGCCACCCACGCTGACAAAGATTATCGAAGTACAAGGTTTAGAAGGAGAGGCAACAAGGTGGACAGAGAGGTTTGTGTGTTGGGGGAAGAGGGGTTCAGAGGGATGGGATGGGGAGGACAGGCAAGAGGACACAGAGGTAGAAAGAAGAAAAGAGAGTGGGAGGACAGAGTAGGTTGGGAGAGAGTAGAAATGGAGTGGGATGGTTATATGTGAGAAAGGAGAGAGTGGGAGATGGAAGAGAGGATAGATAAGTTAGGAAGGAGGGGACGTGCCCCGCCTCCTCGTGGCTCCCGACACATACACACCCGATGGGGAAGAAAATGAAATTTTCCAGCCCGCTATTTCTGCAGCAAATTCAATTACTGTAGGCGCTTGTACAAAGAGCTGTGACTTCTCTGGGCCTGAGATTGGAAAAAGCTGATGGCTGATGACAGTGAATAACAGGACAGGCTTTGACAGGACAGGCAAAATGGTGGAAAAGGGACCGAGAATATATTGCTCTGGTATGGACAGATGGACAGATGGTAAAACGGTGAAGTACAGGGGAGGTGATGGTAAAATGATAGTGAATAAGGGATATGTATCATTGGGAATATATAGTTTAAAACAGTCTAACAGTCATGAAATACTATATCAAACAACAGCCTGTAACAGTAAGTCGTTTCAGGACAAAATAAGTTATTTCTTATCTCTTACTGCAATATAGTGAGACGCCATATGAAATAGCACATAGCTCATGTTAGCCATGATAAATCAATAGTGTATTCTGTGTTGTGGTTCACGGCGACTATCACCATTACACAATTAGTCATCCTCCATCACCCTCCTCTTAAAGGGATACTTCTGAATTTTGGAAATGAGGCCCTTTATCTACTTCCCCAGAGTCAGATGAACCCGTGGATACCATGTATATGTCTGTGCATGCAGTTGGAAGGAAGTTCCTAACTAGCACTAGCTCAATGACTTCCAGAATGTGCACTAATGCATGCTAGCAGATACCCATAGACTTCCAGTCATTGCAATAATGCTAGTTAGTTTGGTCAACCAATGCGATCTCTGACTTCCTTCAAACTGGACACAAAGACATACGGATGGTATCCACAAGTTCCTCCGACTCTGGGGAACTAGATAAAGGGCATCACTCCCAAAATCCTGAAGTATCCTGAAGTATAAGATAAACACACCTGAAATGATTGAACGCACCCACCCAGACACCCACGCAGACACCCACGCAGACACACATGCAGACACGGACGCACACAGACGCACCACAGTGCAATAAAGTTAATTTGAACCCAATGAATTCATAGTGAGTTTCATGGTATAATATTGCACAGAATTAAAATGATATTTTTCCTGAACAAGGGGGTTGACTACCTTGCCATTTCATGCAGCTCAACTGCACAATATCGAAAACCCATTGACGTGGTCTTAAGCTTTGTCTAGCTTGGCTAGCTACTGGAAAATTAGTAGCCGGTCGTGTAATCCTGATCGCCTGCTCCTCCTTCCCATTGTGCTCCAGTTTAATTTCTCTTTTTTTCAGCAACAAAGCCCTTGGAATTATCCACAAGGAAGAGGGGATCTATAGCATTTGATTCCAATTCCAACAAAACCCTAAGGGGGACTTCATAAGCACCGCAGCCTCTCATGTTTCACATGCAGACAGACAGAGACGGGAGAGAAAAGCTATTAAAGTTGTATCTTAAAAGGTCAATAACATTCGGTGTAATGACTCTGACTATTTAATCCAAATGTATGGGTCTGCCGCTAAGCCCTTTCCTGACATTGATAGACTTGAGTGGCAGTGAAGGATCCCCCTGTCAAAACAGCCCTGGCTGAGAGGTAATGAGAAACGCCACTTGAGCGTAAAGTCTCAGCGGCCCTTAACGATACGATAGGTGTCACAAAAGGCATTGTTTCTCCTCCTAATCAGTGGGATTGTCTGTCTTCAAGTGGTATGTCGTGTGTGTGTGTGTGTGTGTGTGTGTGTGTGTGTGTGTGTGTGCGTGCGTGCGTGCGTGCGTGCGTGCGTGCGTGCGTGCGTGCGTGCGTGCGTGCGTGCGTGCGTGCGTGCACGGGAGGGTGAGTGGCGTTGTGCTTTGGAGATGGGCGGATATGTAACTGTGTCTGTCCAGACCAGAATCTTCGGTGATATCATCTCTCCCTCTCCCGGACATCTAATGTGATATTTGCTCTTGCCGTGGCCCCAGAATCCGGTGTCAAGCCAAGCATCTCATCTGCAATGTAAGACAATTTCCTCACATCTGAAAAGACACTGTCTCCAGTCAATACACTATAAATTGCTCTTGGAAATAAGATCATCTTAACTAAACGCTATCCGCTCTCCTCCCGGGGTTCAGAGGGTAATCCCACCTTTTTTAATCATTCGTTTTGTTGTTTGGTAGATCTACCCAGCACTTATAATGTCTCATAGGCGAGCCCATCAATCAGATTGGGCGTGACAGAAATCTCCTGCCACAATATTACAGGTTATTAAAAGGATGATGGGAAAGTGGTGTGTTTGTGTTGGCTGGAGCCTCTTTTCTGGTTTTCCGAGTGCCGGGCCTGGTGCATAATCTAGCAATTCATCCTCACCCTCCCCGTCAACAAGTGTAGCAGCCCCCCAGTCCCCCCTACTACTCCCCCAGTCACTCCCTCTGCTGATGAAACACTGTTCATCTCATACTCTACACACAACAACTACCAGACAAACAGCCAGTCAGCCAGTCAGCCAGCCAACCAGCCAGCCAGTCAGCCAGACAACCAGCCAGCCAGTCAGCCAGACAACCAGCCAGTCAGTCAGCCAGACAACCAGCCAGCCAGCCAGACAACCAGCCAGCCAGTCAGCCAGCCAGACAACCAGCCAGTCAGCCAGAGCCAACCAGTTAGTCAGGTAACCAGCCAGCCAGATAACAAGCCTACCAGCTGGCCACAAGCCATTCAGCCTCAGTGCATAATACCCGCCAACCAACCAGCCAACCAGCCAACCAACTCGCCAGTCAGAAAACCAGTCAAACCAGACAGCCATTTCAGACTGAAAAAATAAACATTCATATTCCAAAATCAACAATCAACAGTTGTTAATTATTTGATCAGATGTTCCTAATGAAATGTATTGACCTCAACCCTGCAACGTATGATAAAGCCAGTTGAGTGCAGACAGTGCAGCAAATTATAGTACATTGTCAAAAGTGATTCTGTAGAGACAAGAATTTAGAGGGCAACCCCAAAGCTCAGACAATACGAAGAGTCTGTGTGTGTGTTAGACAGTAAAGCTGAGGAATACAGCAAAACATGATTTACGTCTTTCCCAAGGCTCTGATCAAAGTCTGAGAGCAAGTGTGCTGGTTTACTGGCTGCCTTTTCCCTCTCAGACGGCATCGTCTTAATGAAATGGGATTTTACTGGTTATCTTTCCAAAAAAAACACAGTTTAGGAAACGCAAGTGTTTTTTCACAATTGAATCTGTAATAAAACAGGAAGATGAAATAAGTTGCATTATTTTTCAGATCTGACATAGCTTCCTGCTGCTGTGGGACCTCAAAGACATTGTAACATTTGACCTTTATGTATCAGAAGCTCCAAAATGTTTAATTTAAGCATTTGAAAATATGACTAAATCAAGTGAGAGATGAAATGTTGAAATGTTGACAGATTAAATTGTTGATTCATATTCGATGAAATCAGCTGTGACGACCTTTTAAAGGACGTGTTCTCTGCCCACACGGACAGGGCTAAAGAGAAATGAAATGAATTGAAACCATAGATGGTATAAATGATATATAGGCAATATCTCTTAGAAGATTTATGATATAAGTTTTGATTAGTGCTTTGCAAAACATTGCTTTGATTAGTTAGCACCAAGAAGAAAGAAAATTAATGTCTTTATTTGAATTGAAATAAAGTCTTATCATTTGGTATTTAAATAAGACAAATGGTGACAAGTATAAAGTAATGACTCTGTCTTTATGCTGGCCTTGTGTTAATAGGACTTTTATCTCTGTTCAGGATATTAATAATAGAAAACTGTGGGAATTAATCCTTTTGATCATTAAGAGTTCAGAGATGAATGAATGGAGCAGTGGGGCAAGTCGTTATAAAGGGTTAGGAAGGGACCAGTAGTCATTAATAACATAGTACTAATACCTCTGTGATGTCTTGTTGATAATAATCAACCATTTAATGTTCATATTATCAGCAAATGGCAAATAAATGGCCCCATTAAAGAAAAAACAAAACAATGTATTATTCCTCTGAGGTGTTGACTATCCTCTCTGTCCTGTAAGAACACAGCTTTACCAGACCCCTGTAGCACACAGCCTACCTTCCAGCCAAGCCAACCCCTCTCCTCTGATAGATTTATTTCAAAAGAGCAAAGTGGGGCGATGCCACCAGCGTTACGGTGACCCCATACATCACGCCTCGTGTGAGCACATATTAAGTGCTTTTCTCATCCCCCCCGCCCATTAAAAGTAAATAATCCGCAAGGAATGAGGCATTTGTTAAGGAGGCATCCTATTCCTCATACGTGACAGGTATCTGTTTATACACACAGCCGGGCAGGTGTGCAGGGAGGAAGGGAGGCACAGGGGAACGGTGATGTGAACTGCCACAGGGAGAGAAAGAGGATACGCATTCATGTCCAGATCTACTCTGGCTTCACACACTGCTTCTCATATACTGTAGGTAGAGGACCAAAGGGGTTTTGTCCCCCAGGTCCCTGGTCAAACCATCCAAAGCATTGCTCATTGACATGGAATAATGTCTGACTAGACAATACAGATAAGGTCACACATCCTTGCTTCGCTTAATGGCAATTAAAAGGTTAAAGATTTTGTGTCCACATTATGGTGATGATACCCTCCACCATAGACATCAGTGCCTGTAAAGCACCTTCATCCATCCTCAGCACATAAACCAGGTTCTATTTACTTGCAAGACATCCGACTTAACAGGCATAATAAAAGGTAGAGGAGACACAATACTAAGTTCATTAAGTTAATTATTTTCGATAATGAGCAGAAAGCGGAGAAAGAAAGAGGAACCAATTACTAATTAAGTCCCATCATCACATTAGAATGAATGAACATTATGCAGCTACACCGCTTTCATGTTGTTGCATATTTATTACGCTAAATTATTTTAATATCCCCCATATAAATCATGCAAATTTATGAACTGAAGGTTTCATTTATTGCAGCATATTAAGTCATGTTCCATGTAGGAGGTGGTGTGGAAATGAGGCAATACCCAAGGTTAGCCAGCGTTATTTATGACCTCCCTGTCAATTAATACTAAGCTGGCTTTTATTGCACTTAAATGTGCTGTAGAGGAAGGTGAGGGCATTGACAAAGATCATCAGACAGACAGACGCTAGAGGCTACACATTGGGTGCGTTCCTCTGCCCAGGCGTTGCTAACGTCTGCCAGATTTGACAACGCCAGGATAGGTATTTTACGTGTCAGCTAACCACATCACATGTTAATTAAAGCAATCTGTCAGTCGATGACACAGTCGATGACGTGGTGGCACATTGGTTGATGCATGCAACGTCTGAACAGGGGGTCGCGACCATAGTCTCCAACACACACAGACGACTCTCACACGGACCAACAACATCCGGGTCATTACAGTGGCCTCATCTGCAATATCTGCATTTGGTTGATAGGTTTGAATCTGGTTATTTGGTTAGATAAATCAAATCAAATCAAATCAAAGTGTATTTGTCACGTGCGCCGAATAAAACAGTGAAATGTTTACTTACAGGCAAAAAAGTGCAAAAACAGTGCAAAAAAGGTATTAGGTGAACAATAGGTAAGTAAAGAAATAGAAACAACAGTACATAGACAGTGAAAAATAGCTGTACGAGGCTATATACAGTAGCGAGGCTATAACAGTAGCGAGGCTATATACAGGCACTGGTTAGTCGGGCTGATTGAGGTAGTATGTACATGTAGATATGGTTGAAGTGACTATGTATATATGATAAACAGAGAGTAGCAGTAGCGTAAAAGAGGCGTTGGCGGGTGGTGGGTGGCGGGACACAATGCAGATAGCCCTGTTAGCCAATGTGCAGGGGCACTGGTTGGTTGGGCCAATTGAGGTAGTATGTACATGAATGTATAGTTAAAGTGACTATGCATATATGTAAAACAGAGAGTAGCAGCTAGGTAAAAGAGGGGTTGAGGGGGGGACGACACCATGCAAATAGTCCGGGTAGCCATTTGGTTACCTGTTCAGGAGTCTTATAGCTTGGGGGTAAAAACTGTTGAGAAGCCTATTTGTCCTAGACTTGGCACTCCGGTACCGCAGAGAACAGTCTATGACTGGGGTGGCTGGGGTCTTTGACAATTTTTAGGGCCTTCCTCTGACACCGCCTGGTGTAGAGGTCCTGGATGGCAGGCAGCTTAGCCCCAGTGATGTACTGGGCCGTACGCACTACCCTCTGTAGTGCCTTGCGGTCGGAGGCCGAGCAATTGCCGTACCAGGCGGGGATGCAACCGGTCAGGATGTTCTCGATGTTGCAACTGTAGAACCAATTGAGGATCTGAGAACACATCCCAAATCTTTTTAGTTTCCTGAGGGGGAATAGGCTTTTCGTGCCCTTTTCACGAATGTCTTGGTGTGTTTGGACCATTCTAGTTTGTTGGTGATGTGGACACCAAGGCTCCACTACAGCCCCGTCGATGAGAATGGGGCGTGCTCTGTCCTCCTTTTTCTGTAGTCCACAATCATCTCCTTAGTCTTGGTTACGTTGAGGGATAGGTTGTTATTCTGGCACCACCCGGCCAGGTCTCTGACCTCCTCCCTATAGGCTGTCTCGTCATTGTGTCATCTGCAAACTTAATGATGGTGTTGGAGTAGTGCCTGGCCATGCAGTCGTGGGTGAACAGGGAGTACAAGAGGGGACTGAGCACGCACCCCTGGGGGGCTCCAGTGTTGAGGATCAGCGTGGCAGATGTGTTGCTACCTACCCTCACTACCTGGGGGCGGCCCGTCAGGAAGTCCAGGATCCAGTTGCAGAGGGAGATGTTTTGTCCCAGGATCCTTAGCTTAGTGATGAGCTTTGAGGGTAGGGCCTAATGGTGTTGAACACTGAGCTGTAGTCAATGAATAGCATTCTCACATAGGTGTTCCTTTTGTCCAGGTGGGAAAGGGCAGTGTGGAGTGCAGTAGAGATTGCACCATCTGTAGATCTGTTTGGGCAGTATACAAATTGGAGTGGGTCTAGGGTTTCTGGGATAATGGTGTTGATGTGAGCCATTACCAGCACTTCATGGCTATAGACGTGAGTGCTACGGTTCTGTAGTCATTTAGGCAGGTTGCCTTCGTGTTTCTTGGGCACAGGGACTGTGGTCTGCTTGAAACATGTTGGTATTGCAGACTCAATCAGGGACATGTTGAAAATGTCAGTGAAGACACATGCCAGATAGAAGGGCTTTAGACATAGGCCTCAATAACACTTAAAAAAAAAAATTATACTTATTTAAAAATGGTAATCAACATTTAACTGAACCATGACTGTGACAGATTAGGCCCTACATTTAACTGAACCATGACTGTGACAGATTAGGCCCTATATTTAACTGAACCATGACTGTGACAGATTAGACCCTACATTTAACTGAACCATGACTGTGATAGATTAGGCCCTACATTTAACTGAACCATGACTGTGATAGATTAGGCCCTATATTTAACTGAACCATGACTGTGACAGATTAGGCCCTACATTCAACTGAACCATGACTGTGACAGATTAGGCCCTATATTTAACTGAACCATGACTGTGATAGATTAGGCCCTATATTTAACTGAACCATGACTGTGATAGATTGGGCCCTACATTTAACTGAATCATGACTGTGATAGATTAGAACCTACATTTAACTGAACCATGACTGTGACAGATTAGGCCCTACATTTAACTGAACCATGACTGTGATAGATTAGGCCCTACATTCAACTGAACCATGACTGTGACAGATTAGGCCCTATATTTAACTGAACCATGACTGTGATAGATTAGGCCCTACATTTAACTGAACCATGACTGTGATAGATTAGGCCCTACATTTAACTGAACCATGACTGTGATAGATTAGGCCCTATATTTAGCTGAACCATGACTGTGATAGATTAGGCCCTATATTTAATTGAACCATGACTGTGATAGATTAGGCCCTATATTTAACTGAACCATGACTGTGATAGATTAGGCCCTATATTTAACTGAACCATGACTGTGATAGATTAGGCCCTATATTTAACTGAACCATGACTGTGACAGATTAGGCCCTATATTTAACTGAACCATGACTGTGACAGATTAGGCCCTATATTTAACTGAACCATGACTGTGACAGATTAGGCCCTATATTTAACTGAACCATGACTGTGATAGATTAGGCCCTATATTTAACTGAACCATGACTGTGACAGATTAGGCCATATATTTAACTGAACCATGACTGTGATAGATTAGGCCCTACATTTAACTGAACCATGACTGTGATAGATTAGGCCCTATATTTAACTGAACCATGACTGTGATAGATTAGGCCCTATATTTAACTGAACCATGACTGTGACAGATTAGGCCCTATATTTAATTGAACCATGACTGTGATAGATTAGGCCCTATATTTAACTGAACCATGACTGTGATAGATTAGGCCATATATTTAATTGAACCATGACTGTGATAGATTAGGCCCTACATTTAACTGAACCATGACTGTGATAGATTAGGCCCTATATTTAACTGAACCATGACTGTGATAGATTAGGCCCTACATTTAACTGAACCATGACTGTGATAGATTAGGCCCTACATTTAACTGAACCATGACTGTGATAGATTAGGCCCTATATTTAACTGAACCATGACTGTGATAGATTAGGCCATATATTTAATTGAACCATGACTGTGATAGATTAGGCCCTACATTTAACTGAACCATGACTGTGATAGATTAGGCCCTACATTTAACTGAACCATGACTGTGATAGATTAGGCCCTATATTTAACTGAACCATGACTGTGATAGATTAGGCCCTACATTTAACTGAACCATGACTGTGATAGATTAGGCCCTATATTTAACTGAACCATGACCGGGATACATTATCTACAGACATAGGGTGAAAACATTTGGACAGTATAAAATCACATTATAAGTGAGTTATGGTCCATTATAGATGAGATTATATAGTTTTTAGATAATCAAGAGATTGAAAATGATATCCGTGGCATAAATAAACATGTGGATAGTGACACAATATAGGAGAGTAATGTAACTCACAGGTCACAGTGTTTCCTGTGACCCATCCATGCGCTGCAGGGATTCACATATAAATAATGGATGCAGACAATCTATCGGCAGCTGTATCATCTGAGAGAGAAAACACTGTCATGCTATTAGATGAGCTAATGTGGAATGAAAAGCACACAATGACTTAGAGGGGATAGCTGCACAGGGTTAAACGCTGAGCAAATTAAATCCACAGAAAATCTGTGTTCCTCCTGCCTGTGTCTGGAACTTTTAAACATGAAAGGATTCTTTAAAACGCTCCTTTTAAATGGCTGTCCTGTTGAGTGAGACCCCTGACACAGCATTGGCATGGTGAACATGATTGCCGTGGTTCTCTGTGGAATATTCAAACGGTGCTTTATAAAGCCTGGAGTATGGGTCATAACACTGTGATTGTTCCTAACTACTGCAGGTGCAATGCACAGGCAGGGTCATATTTCAGTCGTTAACGAATCTCTGGAGCGGCCCTGTGCCATTAGAGTGATGCGGACGGCACATTCCCTGCAATTTAGTACCAGTAACTGATGAGGGTCACGCCAGGTCACTTTCAATTTCCACTCGGAGAGGAGAAAAATGGAAACAACTCATTTGCACAAATTTGAATAATTCGCTCACTCAGAAAAGAAAAAAAAGAGAAGAAAATATGCTGGGATGATGAGTGAGAAAGAGAGGATAAAGAAAGAACAAAGACGGGGAAGGAGGACACTGTTGCACCTTGCACAATAATGATCCACAGCACCTTGGATCGGCTTGCATAAAGACTAATGATGAATACGACAGAGGATATGAATCCAGATGCAGGAATAAAGCAGCCTTTTCTCTCTGCAGTCTCACATGGGAGCCTCCGTAGTGAGCTTTTAAACTTCTCATAAATGTATTAAGATTGCACCGGGCCATGAAACAGCTGTAGACAATTAATCTTCTGCAAATCTTATCTGAGGAATTGGTTTCTGCAAAGTAACATCTGCTGCTAGAGGTGATTATTCATGGGCAACGCACATCCGCCACACTTTTATGCATAGGGCGCGATCATTGCCATTGAAGTAAAAATTTATAGTTTTCCCTGTTCAGTAAAAATAACATTCAGCAGCATTAAAACGTCATCCATCAACATTGTCCTGGGGCCCCTGGCCATCCCAGGCAGAGAAATTAAAAAGTATTCATTTTGCTTAGAAGTTGTAAAGCGTGCTGCTCCGCTGAGCAGATATTTGCAGCACTGCTTTAAAGAATAACATTGCAGCAGTGGAGTTGTGGATTATGGTGCTGGAGGAAAAAGAGAGCTGAATTCTCCCAAGCCCCTGAGAGATTCTTTATGAACATAAGAGCCATGTAGGGTCACATTCTGTAAGTCTACAGTTTTATTATACGCTCAATTAAATATTCATTTTCTGTAACTATAATAATTGTTTAAATCAGGGGAAAATGTCATTCACACAATTGCTGGGATGGAAAGGATTAAAATATGAGTTTTGGGGGGACTAGCCCTTTATCCGATTTTTGTTGTTGTTAATTTGCTGTTTTTCCTACTGTAGCTATGCAGTTATGTGCAATCCCGCTAGCTATTATTACATTGTGTTTATTTGTAAAGGAATAACTAAGTTGCATTACTGCATGTATTGAGATCCCAAGGCACCATCGTTATTTTCTCCCTATTAATTCCATCCTCATTGTGTCTTCTTCATTTCCCAACTGTCGCAATCTCACAGAGAGCAATATTATTTACAATATAGGCTGTCGCCTGGAGCCAAGCCAAATGCAATCTTAATAGGAATTTGATCATCGGTAACTTTGGCTGCGTGTCAATTAGTTTGTTTTTTAACACAGCAAAGCAAACAATATGTCCGCCCTCAATTCTTTTGACTAGTTTTGACTTTTTGGGGAAGACAAAGGGAAAGGTGGAGACGTCTGTGAAAGGTTACACACACAAATACAAAATGTCCAGAGGAATTGGGAATTGCATAAATCAAGTGTATATGAATACAGTATATGCTGCTTGTCAAAATGAATTAAATGTAGTTTAGGATCAGATCCAGAATCAGGTCTAAATCTACTTCTGAATACTGGTCTACCACAGGCCATGACGCTTGTAGGTACACAAAGGCTCTGTACGTCCATGTATTCCATAACACAGTCATTCATCAAAGGCACTCAATTATTCCCTGCAAATCAAAGCCCTCTCGCTCTACGCCATGCCTGCAATGGAAAAGCCATCTGAGAAGTGTGAAGAGTTCCGTCAGACTGAGCTACCTGCCTGGTCGTCGGTCCACATTACAGCTCTGTGGAGGAGATGATGTTTAAACCTGAACATGTATTGTTCACTGTGACATGCTCAATTTATCATTAGTTGTGAAAGAGAGAACGGATGAGTACACTTTCAATTTAGTTCCATTGCTTTCTTCATTCATCATATCCTCCCTCATCATCCATCATCCCCCGCCCCTTTGATTTGTACAAAAACACACTTTCATAAATGTAACGCAATTAATCATCAAGGCTAAGATAATTTTATATTAACGGAGCAATACATTTATATGATTTTTTTCTTTAATGAACTTGCGCCACAGTGAGTTTCATTGAATCCCATTCTTAGATTAGATCGTCTCCTTTACTCAGTGAGCATGAAAGTGAGGGGTATCATTTCTGTCTAGGTTTATGTACATTTCCCAGAGAACGGTATCGGTCTGCCTTCAGCACCCACTGGCCATGCCTTTTATCCTCTTATAACAAGTCCTAAGAAATTGAAAAAGTTGCTGCAATAGATAGGAGGTGACCTGGAAACAAAAGCAATCAGAGGGAGGGGAGACGCAGAGAGCCACTGCCAGCCTCCACCACGCTCCACGTTCAAGGTGAAATTCTGCTACTCTGTCAATAATAGAAGAAACACCTTTTGAGGCACAGGGCCGAGGGCAAAGTGTAGTCTGCAATTACACACCTTCATGTACCTCACCAAAGGACATTTTTCATGTAGCTCACCGTTTTTTAGTTTCCCTCCCAACACAATGCATTTTCTATTTTGTCAAAACAGAGAGAAAAAGGTCTGTGGACTCTCTAATCTGTGTTGTAGGCTGTGATGAAAATGAGTGGGCTCACCAAAACTTGCCTTCACTGTGAAAGCTTTTTAAACTTTCTATTCATGGTCATGATATTGCTATGAGATTACATATTTTCCTTACAAAATATGGATATACTACTGTACAAATTATCGTACAACAAAATAAAAGTCCCTCAAGCCAACCATACAATCTAGTCGAAAAGATTCCTTTCAGCATTTGATGATAACTAGATAAGAGCATAATTATTTCTCAAACGAAATTATCTCGAATTTAACCACAAATCAATCAGCTCTCCACTTGAAGAACTTCAGACTCCATTGTAGCTCAATCAAAAAAAATCAATGTGGACCAATTATAGCCTGTTTCATTAGTGTATGCAAATCAGGCAGGATCTTGAAAGAGCCGGTCTTATATTTCCCCCTCCTGGCCACCAAGTCACTTTATAGGGGGAATGAACACACACACATTCTCATGCACACTCACACACTAAAAACAGAAAATGGAAATTCTTGAAACTTTGCACAAACTTTGTTGGAGATGTTTTCTTTTCATACTTTGTTTTGTGCTGTTTGTTGAGAACCAGCATGTGATAATGCTGCGTGTCTGTCTATGGGAGGCTTGCTTTGACCTGCGTTAATCCTGATTTGGTCCTGGCTCAGTGTGACATGTCATAGCATCACGCTCACCCTGTGACTGGAGCGACAGTCCAGTCTGGGGCCATGCCTGGGAACAGCAGACACACTGCTCACAGAATTCAAGCATCGCACACTTGTCTCATTGTCTTATTTATCTGCCAAACAGACAGACATCCTTCATCCCGTTCCAATTGCAGCTCTGTTTTATAGTCAGGCATTCGCTGGAGCTGTGAACAAAAATAATACAAATTATGATTTTTTGCAACAAAACATATAATATTTGATAACTATCAGTCTGATTCATTATGTGATGAAATAAAGCAGGTACTGGATCAATGGTAATTTTCTTTTCCTTTCTTATGAAGTCAAGTGATTAACTAAGCGCACAATAAATTGGCTTGTTACTGAATAATTACAGAACTTAGAAGAGATTCACAGTGTCATTGGATGAGATGTATGCAGTGGTAGATAGCTCATCCTGAGCCTCTCTCTGACTGATCTCTCTCAGTTAGAAGCACACAACCGGACGAAGCGGGATTGAAGCTACGGAGGACTGCTGGTGGAAGGACAGACAGCACAGGTTACCTATTCACACACCTCACCTCCAGCTCATCAGGACACTCTGTCCATCCATGTGCCTGACTGTTGTCTTTTGACTAAGCCCAAAACGCACAAAGGGGGAGCTTGTGATGAAATTGATGCAATAACATTAGGGAGGCACAGACCAAAAAAAAATACTATTTTTATTGAGGTGCATCATGGGGCTGTAGAATGAATAGTCTTTCCTGACATTCTTCTCAATGTCTCTATATTGATTTCTGTCTGTGTACATTGAACCTCAACATCACATACATTAGCCTAGGAGTTCCACTCGAAGCACAGAAGGGATGGCAGAACAATGTTTTGAAAGACATTAAGCCCTAACTAATGGCAGGTCTTAGACAGAGCCAGAGTCATCTACCCTCCTGACTGGTCAAGATGCTCAGTTCCATGCAAACTGTGATTTAAAACGATGTCCTCCATGAACTACATTCTCCGGGAAAAATGATTCAATTTGGCCTTTTATTCATATTTACTGAGTGTACCTGCATTACATTTGTATAGATCACTTTGGAGTAAAAGTGAAATGGAGAAAATCGAATCAACATATTGAGACATACTGGGCAGTTGTATGGAGTCTCCAGTCATACAGGCCCTGCAGGGGTCACTCCCATGCCTTTTATGATGTCCCTTTGAAATCTATCTGAATCACATTAAATTGGATATAAAGATGTGCAGACACATACATCACAGTAAATGGTGTGGTGGAGCATCGCTCGCCAAGAGTCCCACCTCAACAATCGGGTTATAAAATCGGCTTTAGATCCGATTAATAATTCACAATCCTGTTAGAAGAGAACAAACATTTCTGTTCAAGCAATTTAAGTTGCGGGATTGTTATTATAGCCGGGTGCTTGAGCCGGGCTGGGAGATGGTCTCGGTGTGGGTCTGCGACCGAGGAGAGGCTGTGAAATTTAAGCTGGCTCCAGCTCACCGTGTGCGGAAGAATAACTCAATGCTATTTCACAGTCTCTGCTTTCTTTATTAAAGCACCGTCACAGTAAACATGTCTTACCCACGCTTATCTCTGCAGCCATTTTATTTGGGATCAAGAGTACGTCCTTATCCCAAAAGGATGACCTTGGTTAGATGATAGTTGTTATATTGTTAGATGTATACAGGATATTAGTCAAATAAGCCTGTAATATTACCACACAGTTAACAATCATTCCCATCTTCCTTTCACAAAGTAACAGAACCGGAATGTCGTATTTTTACACACCAAGACCTCAGCTTCTTTAGTAGTCATTGTCATTAATATGAACATTTTACATTTGTATAGAAAATGTATGAAATTAAATATTTGTTTCTGGCTATTTGTGTTTTGTATGAGTTTTTGGAGTGTAAATCTAAAAACAAAGCACTATGGTACACCAAATACAGTTTTAATCAGCCTTGATCTAACATGATTCCCACACCCCATACTATTCAACATAATAGCAGCAGCATTTCTTTTTTTTAGATTAAAACTTTGGATTGTAAATGAGCTGTTGATATTTAGTCAAGGTAGTGAGATCTTTTTGTGTGAGTGGATCCTTCCGATCACGGACAGAGTAAGAGTTGGTGATGTGATTGTTATTTGTTTGAAAAATCTGACTCCTAGTGTTTTATATACGACATTACAAGCTGAATTGTACAACTAGCTCCAGACAGACACAACCTCTAATTAGCCTCTATAGGCGTTCCATTATACCTATACATCTAATCTTTTCAGATATACAAAAATGCTTAAGGGTTAGGCCAGGGGAAGTGGTTTTCAGGACTGGGCCAAAATGTAGATTTCAATAACATTTAAGATTTTAAGTAAAGCAACAATAAACCCAGTCTTAAAATAAATAAATCAGACTTTGATCAAAGCACCTCCAAAACATGAATGTATATATTGTTTATATGGGGTTAGGGGTTGTATTGTAGGGAGCATAATGTAACATAAGAGGCACAAACTGTACAAAGTAATATTAATACTAGTACAAACTCTGGGTCAATGTAAACACATTCTTCGATTATGGTGAGTTTAGTTAGATGGCAATCAGACAACATAGTATTACTGTAACATTAGAGATCATTTTATACCATAGTACTACTTGCAGTGAAGTTTGAAATGTTTATGGCTCTAAACAATAGGTAATTGCGCAGTCTTTAAAATAAGGCATTTCATGCATTAAAAGTTGATACATGTTGTGTATCAGATTCAGATATCAATCTATACTCTATTCACCACACAACTATGATGAATATAAAACAAATGCCTTTGATTTGCAATAAATCCAGTCCATATGCATTGTAGTGTGTAAAATACTTTGTCCACAGTGTTAATTCATTGTCTCCTGGTGCTCTCTGTGTGAGGCTCTTGGGAGTTTCTACCTTTCTTCCCCATAACCATACTGCTGTACATCTTCTGTTGCTGCTCTTTAAATTCCTCTTTCACCTTGGCTCTCTTCAAACTCCCATCCCTGTAGAGAGACACAGAGGACACTGCAGGTCACCTAACACGGCTGACAATAACCTACAACCCATTATTGTGGAATAGTGTGGTTCACAGCACATTTTCTTCTGATTCCAGAACTCTATTACGATAGAATGGCATGTTTTAGAAGGTGAGATTCAAGCACGTTTACTGAAAGTTTCCTTACCACGCCATGTCCAATAGCCCTCCCTGATGTGCGATAGCAGACTTCACTCTGTTGGCAAACTGGGCAGCATCTTCCCCTTCCTGTCCAAAGCGGCAATAAAGAGGGATATGATTAATAAACATATAGAGAGGTCTTTGAGGGGTCTTATGTATGTCTATGGCCATGGGGGTAGGAGGTGTGTGCACTCTGTAAGGGTTTGTGAAGAAAACACTACATCAAGTCCAATCTGTTGGTCATGGGAGGGAGTAGCTGGCAGTAATACAGCATACACAGTGTGACAACCTACCCGTCTGGTCATGGGGGGCAGGTACCACACGTTGACCACGATGGCCCAGCTGGTCATCATTCTCAGCAGGTAGTTCACCATGTTGTACTTGGCACTGTTCCAGAAGGCATCTCCAAAACGAGGGTCATACTAACAGGGAAGGACAGAAAGGAGATTTTAACAATTATAAATCAAAAGGCTGACAAAGTCAACACGTAGCAAGGCCAATATGATGCCAACTTGATGATGTACTCATATAATAAGTGTTCAGTGACATGCTGCTTGATGGAGGAGCAGGGGTTAGAGAACACAAGGGGCTTTCAGACATTCAGATTGCAGCCAGTACCTTGATTGCGACTGGGTATATAGTCCCTCCAATCTCAAAGCTTCCCTTCTTGAACATCATGACTGATGTGTTGTTGATGCAGGTTCCTGTAAGAGGGACCAGAAAGGTCATGAGACCACCACAACCACAGTGTCCAGTGGTGTTAGGCTCTATTCCAATTCAACTCAGTCAATTCAGGAAGTAAACTGCAATCCCTTCTCGAAAAGTAATGAGGAAAATTGGAATTTGAGTTTACCTCATGCATTGACTGAATTGAAATGGAATTGACCCCAATCACAACTTCTCTCCAGACTGCAGCAGAGGAAAGACCAGACAGTCCAAGTACAGAGACTTACCCTCAGGGAAGATCAAGATGGGTAGATTGGTTTTAGCTGCAACATGAGCCCTCAATCTGGGAGAGGATGGATGGGGGCAGATCAATAACCAGGACAACACTAATCATGATGAAAACAATATATAGCAGATAGGATGATTGAGTGGCTGTAATGGCAATGTACTGTATATCGTCATACAATCAATATATGCACCATCAACATCGGCATGCGATTCATTTACTTTTCAGAAGAAACTGAGTAAATGTTTAGATGAAAAAGGCATCTCCTGCTGTCTTTTCCCATTTACTTGCTCTCACCTACTGGTAACAGCATTTCGGTCTCTCATCTCCGACCTCTCGAACCAGACGTGGGGGCAGGACTTCACCATTGACCTCTGGATGACCCCCATCAGCCCACCGTGACTTTGACCCACCTGGGAATAATACCAGACACAGAGAGCATGACAACTCTAGCCTGCTAAGAACCAAAAGTGATGGATGAGATATCAAATATCAGTGATATGTTGACCAATGTTTATGTTACCCACCATAGCGTAGCATCCATCATTGGCCAAAATGACAATGTCAATAGGCGAGGTGTGGTTTGCTACGCATATTCCTCCTTTTTGTGGTTTATTCTCTCTGTAAAAAATAAGCATTTATTTCAATGACATTGAAAATGTTGATACTAACATTACTACCTAAATGTATTTCTAAGTAGTTTGTCTGGATACTAACTTGTTGTGGTATTGAATGGTGGCAGAGAGGCCTCTGGCACAGATCCTGTAGCACATCAGATGGACTAATTCACTTAGCCAGTTCTTCAATCTAGAACACAAGAGCAATGTAAGGTAACAGCCAGGGATATTCTATTTTCTCAAGCAATGTACCAACTCTCGAGCTAGCTGGCTCGTTGAGAGATAGGAACATTCAATCTTCCTATCACCACAATTTATGAAAGTTCTACAACGTACTCTAAAAACTCAGTAGCGTACTACATCGTAATTACCTCTTGTTAGATAGAAATCCCACCAAAGTTGTCCCAATCACCAGCCAGGTCAACCCAATGATTGCCAGGGTTATCCTGAACGGAAGAAGGAATCACATGTTGCAAAAGAGCCTATAGAAATGTAAACGTATACCATTCTACTATGGATCACATCATATTGAGTACATGATCGGTTGACATAAACTGAACTGAACTGAAATGGTAGGACACTGGCAGGACTGGAGAAGAGGTCAAGAAGGGCAGGTCAGACCCACCTGAGAGGGAAAAGGACACAGTAACGTATGATCACGCCCAGCCCCCAGATGATGGTGAGTCGCAGGCTGATGTAGTGGAAGTTGTGGTTGGTGCGGGTCAGGAGGTTCCAAGAGACAAGCTCCTCAGAGGAGAAGCGCTGAGTCACCTGGTCGTCCACGATGCTCTCCAGGCCCTTTATGTAGAAGTAGAATGAGTCGCTCAGTGCAAACTCTCCCCTCGATATGGACTGGGTACGATACCGACGCAGCTCCCCCATCTCCTGTTCCATGGAGCCCCCCTCCCTCTGGATGAGTCCTGGCCAAAGAAGAGGAGACAACAGAGATTATTAACTGAGTGGTTTACAGTACGTTATACCTGTGGGTTTAGTCAATACCTAGCGATTTAGGACATAAAATAGAGAGGTGTAAGGAAGGGCAAGGATAGTATAAGTGTACCTACTGATTGTAGTACCTATCTATCTATGATATCCCAGAGAGGGTAAAGCTGATGAGGAATGAAATGGAGGACTGTTGTGGCATAGCCGGTCAGCACTAGGCCTGTCAGTACCAGGTACCACTGAGAGCACAGAGCAGAGAGCTCCCATTCCTTTTCTTCATACACAGCAGCACCTTATTTTGCTCAGCTTCAGTAAAACACTTCCCTTGTGCCATGATTATACAGTAATACAAGCTTAATTATTATGTTCACAGACAATGAGTTATAGACGAAAGGAGCAAACATGGTGGATTTTGTAATCTTTGCTAAATGATTTGCTAAATCTTATTGCACAACATCATGGTGGTGACTTGTCCTTCCTGTGTTTCATAAAAAATAAAAGCCTCTGTACTTTTTGAAGTTGCCTGTCACATCAGATTTACAATACCAATGTTTGTGACCAACAGATGATTGACTGTAAATTCAACAACATTGGAATTCTAGATAAACAATTTATAGACACCACAAAAAGTCCCCAGTACAAAGCCTGACACAAAACCGATCTATTGGAATCTTCAATGCGGTTATAAAATAGCATGTGATATACATGTCCAATAAGTATAAGTATTTAACACAATATAGGGCAAATGGTATTATAAAGTTAGCAGAGGATGGTGAAGTGACGTCTTTCAAACATTTATTTCCAGAAAGAGCAGATGAAGGTGGCACACAGTATTTCACAGCATATGGGTCAAAGGTTAGGCTACACAGAGAGAGTGAGTTTTCTGCCTGAAGTTACGCAATCCTCAATTGCATCATCAGAGTGGGACAGGGTTGCTCCAATCTGCACCCACAAATCAGCCACAGGAGCTGAGTTGACCAATCACAAGCCCCTACACTGACACGCAGTCACATATGCAGGGTACACTCCTTCCAGACCGAGCTGAATTCAATCCCTCATACTACAGAACACTTTGTTATGAGAGCAGAATTAGGTTTGCAAATTTACGAAAGCTGCCGGAATCTTGGTTAATTTGGGTAATTAACTGAAAATCTATGTCAATCTATTGTAACTTTGGTCATTTGGTCAACAACAAAAAAAATTATTCATAGTATAAATGTTTTATATTCATGTCCATATACAGTACCAGTCAAAGGTTTAGACACACCTACTCATTCAAGGGTTTTGCTTCTTTTTTTATTACTATTATCTACATGTAGAATAATAGTGAAGACATCAAAACTAGGAAATAACACATATGGAATCATGCCGTAAGCAAAAAAGTGTTAAACAAATCAAAATATATTTTAGATTCTTCAAAGTAGCCACCCTTTGCCTTGATGACAGCTTTGCACATTCTTGGCATCCTCTCAACCAGCTGCATGAGGTAGTCACCTAGAATGCATTTAAATTAAAACGTGTGCCTTTAAGTTAATTTGTGGAATTTCTTTCCTTAATGCGTTTGAGCCAAACAGTTGACAGCTTTGCACACTCTTGGCGTTCTCTCAACCAGCTTCACCTGGAATGCTTTTCCATAAGTCTTGAAGGAGTTCCCACATATGCTGAGCACTTGTTGGCTGCTTTTCCTTCACTCTGCTGTCCAACTCATCCAAAACCATCTCAATTGGGTTGAGGTTGGGTGATTGTGGCGGCCAGGTCATCCAACGCAGCATTCCATCCCTCTCTTTCTTGGTCAAAAAGCGGACTCCAATCAAGTTGTAGAAACATCAAGGATGATCAATGGAAACAGGATGCACCTGAGCTCAATTTCGAATCTCATAGATAAGGGTCTGAACACTTATGTAAAAAAAAATGTTTTCGCTTTGTAATTATGGGGTATTGTGTGTAGATTGATGTGGGGGAAAAAGTAATTCAATCCATTTTAGAATAAGGCTGTAACGTAACAAACTTTGGGAAAAGTCATGGGGTCTGAATACTCATCATCTGAGATGTTAAAGGCCAATCATGGTAAATCCGTCGTCTGCATTGGCCGTGTAGCATTTACTGTGAGGGAATTCATACCTCTTGCACTTCGCGGGGCAGCGCAGGGCTGTTGAGTAGAGCTGATGAGATGGAAGTTGTCAAGGAAGTGAGTTTGAGTTTATACAGGGCCTCCCGCCTTCACAATTGCGTCACACTCTCCATACAGAGCCTCCAACCACATTTTTGGATCAAGCATAAATTTGCTGGAGGTGTGGTTCAACTTTGAGCACCATTCGGCATATCTCTTGAACGTTTTGGCATTCAGCTCCAACAGGACACTTTCTGAGCACCTATACAATGGGCAAGTATGTATGGAAGGTTTTGTTCAAATCAGGGGTGATGTCAAAAAGTGATTGCTCTGCTACAAACCATCAGAACTCAATTCAACTTACTGGATGAACAGTTGAAGTTCGAAGTTTACATACACCTTAGCCAAATACATTTAAACTCAGTTTTTCACAATTCCTGACATTTAATCCGAGTAAGAATTCCCTGTCTTAGGTCAGTTAGGATCACCACTTTATTTTAAGAATGTGAAATGTCAGAATAATAATAGAGAGAATGATTTATTTCAGCTTTTATTTCTTTCATCACATTCCCAGTGGGTCAGAAGTTTACATACACTCAATTAGTATTTGGCATTGCCTTTAAATTGTTTAACTTCGGTCAAACGTTTAGGGTAGCCTTCCACAAGCTTCCCACAATAAGTTGGGTGAATTTTGGCCAATTCCTCCTGACAGAGCTGGTGTAACGGAGTCAGGTTTGTAGGCCTCCTTACTCACATACTCTTTTTCAGTTCTGCCCACAACTGTTCTATAGGATTGAGGTCTGGGCTTTGTGATGGCCACTCCAATATCTTGACTTTGTTGTCCTTAAGCCATTTTGCCACAACTTTGGAAGTATGCCTGGGGTCATTGTCCATTTGGAAGACCCATTTGTGACCAAGCTTTAACTTCCAGACTGATGTCTTGAGATGTTGCTTCAATATGTCCACCTAATTTTCCTTCCTCATGATGCCATCTATTTTGTGAAGTGTACCAGTCCCTCCTGCAGCAAAGTACCCCCACAACATGATGCTGCCACCCCCATGCTTCACGGTTGGGATTGTGTTCTTCGGCATGCAAGCCTCCCCCCTTTTCATCCTAAGGAAAATTGCCCAGCGACAGCCCCGAAACCTGAAGGATCTGGAGAAGGTCTGTATGGAGGAGTGGGCCAAAATCCCTGCTGCAGTGTGTGCAAACCTGGTCAAGAACTCCAGGAAACGTATGATCTCTGTAATTGCAAACAAAGGTTTCTGTACCAAATATTAAGTTCTGCTTTTCTGATGTATCAAATACTTATGTCATGCAATAAAATGCAAATTAATTACTTAAAAATCATACAATGTGATTTTCTGGATTTTTGTTTTAGATTCCGTCTCTCACAGTTGAAGTGTACCTATGATAAAAATGACAGACCTCTACATGCTTTGTAAGTAGGAAAACCTGCAAAATCGGCAGTGTATCAAATACTTGTTCTCCCCACTGTACATATACCCGTAGTATATACATATACCCATAGTATATACTGTCTATGCACACTAGGTAAGACCTGGGCGGACCACCCCCTGTATTTTGGTTAGTGCACCAGATGGTGCTAGTTAGGTAAGTAGTGGGTAGGCAGGTAAGGTAGGAGGGGGCTTTGATATTTACTTTCTTTGCTTTGGTTCCATCCAGCCCCTTTTCCCCAAAATGACCGTGTGACGGAATAAATTCCCTGTAAACGGTAATTCCCTGTAAATGGTAATTCTCTGCCTTTTGTCATCCTTACTCACACCTACAATCCCATACCTCTTTCACTCCACAGGGAGTTGAGTTGTAGCAGGGTGTTGCGTTCCCTCTTCCTAGAGGCGTACGTAACAGTAACCTTCCGACTTCAACTGTATAATAACATTATACCTGTGTAATTAATAATTACTACAGGGTTATTCACAATTCAGTTAGGGGCAAATACAGACTAAAAGGTATTGATTCAAATGGTGACATTCAGCATAGCGAAGAAAACATAGAAAATAATTCCTTCGCACAAAAGTTAATGAAGAACATAAAGATTACAGTTTTATAGTCATCCACAATAAGTTAAACAGACAGGGTCTCACCGCTCTGGCGCTGCACATCCTTTCCAACTACTTCGCTAAAAACCGCTCTGCTCTCACAGGAAAAAAAACTGCTGCTCCGAATTAGCTCCATTCATTAAAATCACAATTTAACCAACCCCATCTACTTTTTGTGACTACCTGAACCTACCTTTTGGTTTTGAAGTATTGAAACCAAAAGTATTTTGATAAACATGAAAAGCTGAATGTAAGAAGTGCTCATAATTTCAAATAGGTTATATGTTGTACTAAACAGCATATAAACACTAAATAGGTCAGGAGCAGGACAGGGAGCCTAAGAAGCAACGAAAATCAATTATTTAGGCTATATTATTTCAAGGCTATAGTCTACAAAGAAATACATTGTGAGGCATTTGCGATTGCGGCCCTAGGCTGGTAGGGACATAAACGCTCAGCATTTAAACAACATTTCATTGTATTAAATCATTATATTATCAGTCTATAAATTGTGCATATAGGCTGTAACTTACTTAGAATTAAATAAAAATTCAACGAAAAACGCTTTATAAGGCTCAGTGAGTGCCTTTGAATTCGAGTTTGGCCAGAGTCTGTGGCTTCAGGCTCATGCGATGGTGCTTGGAGAGCAGGCCAGCAGCAGAGAATATCCTTTCCCCGCTTGCAGAGCCACTGGGGATGCTAAACACCCTTCGGGCCACTCTTGCCATGCTGGGCAGAGAAGCATTTTTTATTTTTTCCCCCCCTATAGGGAGGTCTAAAGGTTTTTTGGCAAAATAACACAATCAAAACGGAAAGCTCCTTGAAGGTGGGAATATGCCAGACCTATTGGGCCAAAATCAATTATGGTCTATAGTATAGATAATGAAACAAAAATGAACTAAACTTTGAAGAGATCAGATTTTTTGTTTATAAAAACTTTGCTACAATGGCACATAGTAAGTACCCCATCATGCTTTCGGGATATGTGTCTTCTCAGATTCCACAATGATTCTTTAGTTGTGGACACTACATCACCGCACTCCCTCTCTTGCTCTTGGTCCTCATCTTTGTAAGTCACCTTGATTTTGCACCTGTGTGTTTTATCAGTTACTTTAGCGAACTCCATGACAGTAGCTAAAGCAAGGGGCTATAGGAACACACAAGTAGACTACAAATGCATGCTGGGCAGAGCACGCCCCGAGCTCGTGAAGTGAGCGCTACTGGAGTGAAATTGGAGCGGCCGAGAAGTCCGACGCTCCAGCCTTTGGGAATCTCGTTCCGCGCTCCAGTCAAATTGGGCACGCTCCGCTCCAGCTCCGCTCACATACACTTCTCCAGACCAGTACAAACCTCAGCATGAACTCATTGATGGGTAATGAGTGTAAAGTCACTCACCAAAGGGTAGAGGAGCAGGCACTGACAGAGTGGGTTGTTCCCTGTGTCCTCTCTCGATCCGCAGGGTGGCCCACTGCCCAGACAACAGAGTTATTTTCAGTTGACCTCTCACACAATACTTTCTACATATTGCCTTTTAATTGCCTAACTGCCCTTGCGCCCCACTTTGCACATTAACTATGTCTGTCTGCTCTAAAGGGTCAGGGAGCAACATGAATACAATCCTACACAATAATAGTGAATATAGCCTACAGTAGCCTGAATTTGATCAGATTAATAGATTGACAAAAACTATTTTGGTTTTCATAAATCATCTGTTTTCCAACAAATAATATTCCGTTACGTGAACAAAATCACATAATTCGCTATTACATGCTATTCAAGGTTATGTTTGATGAAAATGTTTTAGAATAAAATAATAAATTGTGAGCTATTCTGGAATTCCAGAATTTGAGCTCTTCCGGAATTGCCAGCAGTTTACATTTTAGTCATTCAGCAGACGCTCTTATCCAGAACCATTTACAGTAGTGAGCGCATACATTTTTTCATACTTTTTCGTCGAGTTTTCGTACAGTTACCTCCAGTATTTTGACCAGGATCTGAATGTAGACAGAAGTGACTCCCAGTGAGAGGCCAAACATGGCAGGTATCATGATGAACCCAATCATCACGGAGAACCACACCGGCAGCAACACAACCGCTATACTCCACAGGCCCTCCATCCCTCCCTCACACAGATCTGTCATCCACTGGTATGGAACATTGGGGTCAAGTTACCTGCAGAACAGACACAACAAATAGCTACTCACTTCAAGTAAGCATTGCATTCTGGTTGTAGAAAGGAGACTGCATTGACTGCATACGTTTTGTCGGCCCATTTTCAGAAAAGTATAACTTGGCCCTATGTAAACATGGTTTTGAAACAGGATATCAATATCGCCTAGTTACAGCCAAGCCGAGAAAGAACCACTTGAAATAGTTTACTACGTTACTGAGCCTACCATATCCGAGTTTGACTGCAGAACATGAAACGTTTCAAAATGTATCAAGAGCAATAGCAAACCTTGGAAGACCTCTTCGTTGTCTTAGAGAGTTTTCCATTCTGGACCTTCCTGAAACGGTAGCTAGTATAGTCAGACACAGGACTGTACGCAAAGTTCTGTTGTACAAATAAATACCCTCCCCCACTGGCGAGTTTCTTGAAAGAAGTTGACCTCTCGTGCACATTCAGCTGCGCAGCAAGAGTGCATCCGCGTGCCATTGCAGAGGATATGCGCTGTTTTTACGCAATCGAACACTATCCATGTTGCCTTCCTTGACAACGGGAGGCATGGCGGACTCAAACTCCTCTGTTCGCATCTCCGGATTTATTCTTGGTTCATTAATGTTTCAGCACTTTAACAGTGATTCTGATGTAGTAAGTAGTTAGCTAGATACATATGCTAATTCATGATTGGAAAAATATACAACATTAGCTGTGCACCTGTGCATCAGGTTCGTCTACAGAAAATATGGGCAACTAACTTTGGCTAACTTTTTCTAACGCCACAACAGATAGGTCTGACCATATAACCTACTAATTCAGATGCTGGTTATTGCCAGGTTGTGTATTATATTTAACTAATCTCAGACATGTATGTGCCTCATTACATTTTACAGGAAGGTCTTATTCTTGGGGAGATCAAAGCTGAAGCGAGAAGCAACATCACTGATTCTCAAATCGACAACATACAGTTTGAGCATACAATAAGTCAGTCATCAGCTGTGCACTTGAATCATTAGAATGTCATCTTGGCTACAGTGTGAACTGACTGTTATCTCACCGTGGTTTCTGTTCCAGAAATTCAGAAACATATATCCTGTCGCAAGCTCAATAGGTAAACTGCAAAGATGAAAGGTTTCTTAAAATTGTGATTCAGCTGTGTGTGTATTGCAACAGTATTTGGACCATTTCTGCTAGCAGCATATCACTTCCAATAATAGTGTTTTTCTCCCCGCCCCAAAGCTTCTATAATAGTATAGGGGAGGTGAACCAGGATGAAGGCACCTTTTGTGAAATTAGAAGGAGTTAAGTGGAATAAGATACTTTGGTAATATTGCTGTCACAAATAGGGATATTTCAACTGAGTCCAGGGAGAAAAGGCACATTTGCCATTATGCAAGATGTTTGCATTTCTTTCCTATCTTGTTTGATAGCCAACAAAGCACACTTTTATTCAGCCTCTTCCTATTTAATAATAATGTATTCAACTTCTATAGCGCTTTCAATAATAGAAATCTCAAAGCGCTTCATAAGCAAAAAAACAAAAAAAACAAGCAATGTATCATGACAGGTCAGGTCAACCAATAGCGGCCAAGTCCTTGAAAGCTGCATCCTCTGCAGATGTAGAGGGTCAGTTAATTCATGGCTTGAGCGCACTGAGGTACTACTGCATTCTTGAGCGTACGGAACTGGCCAGAAGATGGTAGATGATGCTGGTGGTGGAGTCTGCTGATGATCTTGTAGAGGGCGAGTCGGGGAACCAACCAACCAACCTGCGCCATATAGACACTGGACTTCTCTTCTTCCACTCTGTGTAGTGTAGCGTCCACTTGGGTGATGCCTCAGCAGCTCTGGGCGGCAGAATGCTCACTACACAAAGTTCAGAATAGTAGCCAGTCGTCCTGACTGTGAGCCTCTGCCCCAGCACTGTATTCCTCCATCTCCCATTCCTGTTACACTTCAAGCAACTCCTCACATGATCTCAAAAGATCAGGAACTGGCAGCCAGGTGAAATAAAAAAAGCTGGTACAGTGCATTCAGAAACTATTCAGACCCCTTGACTTTTTCACATTTTGCAATGCTACAGCTTTATTCTAAAATTGATAGAATTGTTCCCCCCCCCCTCAATCTAGACACAATACCTACCGCATAATGACAACGCAAAAACAAGTTGACATTTTTGCAAATTTGTATTTCTGTTTTTTATTTGTAATAAATTTGCAAACATTTCTAAGCCTGTTTTCACTTTGTCATTATAGGGTATTGTGTGTAGATTGCTGAGATTTTTCATTAAAAAAAATAATCTATTTTAGAATAAGGCTGTAACGTAACAAAATGTGGAAAAGTCCAGGGGTCTGAATACTTTCCGAAGGCACTGTACGTGTCCAAATAAATGTTTAAAAAAAAACATTAGCCAGCTAGGTAGTCAAGCCAAAAAAAATAAAGTTTACCTGTCAGACAATGTGCAAATCCGTGGCTCAAAACCACCAGATATACAATAAAAAGTAATTGCCATTAAAAAAAATATGTTGATTCTGAAAACAAATTAAATATGTACAAATGAACAGGAGCTCTCTGTCTATGCTGCTACCAGGGCAACTATCAACTTCAACTTTATTTGACTTTCCTATCCAGGAGAATGTGATTGGTTGGTATAAACAGCAGAGAAACACAGATCAACAAATGACCTTCAGAGAGCAAGTAGTCCATGAGAACCTGAAAAGAGCAGTCACCAATCAGGAGCTGATCCTTCTGCTACTGACACCCAGTGAGGTCACATCATCAGGCTCCACTCACAAACTGGAGTATGCAGTCTACAGATCACATTGCAGGTCAGTACATTCACATTGTGATATCCTTCACACTGTTTTTAATGAAACTGTCGTGTTTTGCCATGGGGATCTTTAGTGAGTGAGTGTATGTTTTTAAGGTCTGAACTCTGTTGCACTGTCTGAGTTGTCAATACCGCAGTGTTCCTGTCCGGGTCAGCAACCTGGGTTTGTTGGAACAGCAGGACTACTGGAGACTGTCAGCATCTTGTTCGTCAGTCAACTACAACCATGCTGTTTGGAAACACAGGTACTAGCTTTGCTGACCCCTGGGCCTTGGCATTGGGTACTATTGACTTTGAAAAATGTAATCCGAGTGCGTTTGTCTGGTACCTGTATGACTAGTCTTACACTTTTCTATTTTGCTCTGTGTAGATATAGATTCTTATTCTTAGATGGATCCCTGCAGGTGGATGAGATTAATGAAATGAACAACTCCTTGCAAGTCGAACTAAAGGTAAGTTGAACGGATAATGTAATGGATAATGAAAACAGAAATGTAAAAACATACAAATGACTATGTACAACCATTGGTAAACATGATGGCGTCACCTGGGATTTCAGTTTATTTCTCTTCAGATGGCATGTAAGAAAGTGGAGGAGAGTGAGCGATTGGTCGAGGAGCTGCTTGCAGAGGTTTCGTCTCTAAGGACTGTCAGTGAGAGGAAACAAGAGCAGAAAAAAAGTATGATAAACTTCTGCTGTTCTATTTATCAATTCTTGATTTGTTATTTTATCTTACTTTTTGAGTGTGTTAAGCATGTTTTGCTTACTTTTGTGTTCCCCAACTCAGCAGATGGAGACTCCACTCCAGCCCAGTCTCAGGAGAATGTACTGCTCTGTGAGGCCATGAAGACACTGTTCCCTGGGGCAGCTCTACTCCAAGCACAGGCTCTAACCTTCCAGGGTTTCCCCGTGCCTGAGTTCTGCTGCAACACTGACCATGGCATAGACGTCACCACAACACTGCCTTTGATCCTGACTCATAGTCCCCAAAGCCAGGAAGGGGAGGCTTGGTAGAGGCGGAGGGACGTCCTGGAGAAAACATCCCCTCTGTGAATCATCTGACACACCCAAGAGGAGGAAAAACATGCTGGAGGAGACTGAGGGGTCTTCATTGTCAGTCAGTGGGTCAGAGACTGAGGATGATTTGATACCAGCCAATCAAAACAGAAATAATTTAGACATGTCTAACAGAGGACAAATGTACCACTCAAAAATTATTACTTTGCATAAAAAGTAAGTGTATGGAGTATAGGAAAATCTGTGACATTCCCCTCAATTACTGAAAACTTATATTTAGGGATGCCTTCAATTTGCTTACTTTGGGGTTATTGGGGGTAACATTTTAAATGTAAGAACTGTCCTTGAAATTAAGTGATATATACAGTACCAGTCAAAAGTTGACAACTACTCATTCCAGGGTTTTATTTGTACGATTATCTACATTGTAGAATAATAGTGAAGACATCAAAACTATGAAATAACACACATGGAATCATGTAGTAACCAAAGTGTTAAATCAAAATAGATTTTGAGATTCTTCAAAGTAGCCACCCTTTGCCTTGAGAGCTATGCACACTCTTGGCATTCTCTTAACCAGCTGCATGAGGCAGTCACCTGGAATGCATTTAAATTAACAGGTGTGCCTTTAAGTTAATTTGTGGAATTTATTTCCTTAATGCATTTGAGCCAATCAGTTGTGTTGTGAGGTAGGGGTGGTATACAAAAAATAGCCATAATATGGACTTGCTCTTTTACCAAATAGGGCTAGAACAGCTCAAATAAGCAAAGAGAAACAACAGTTCATCATTACTTTAAGACATGAAGGTCAGTCAATGCGGAAAATTAAGAACTTTGAAAGTTTCTTCAAGTGTAGTCACAAAGACCAAGCGCTATGATGAAACTGGCTCTCATGAGGACTGCCACAGGAAGACCGAGTTACCTCTGCCGCAGAGAATAAGTTAATTAGAGTTAACTGCACTGCAGATTGCAGCTCAAATAAATGCTTCAGAGTTCAAGTAAGACAAATCTCAACATCAACTGTTCAGAGGAGACTGCGTGAATCATGGTTGATTGCTGCAAAGAAACCAGAACTAAAAGGACAACAATAAGGAGACTTGCTTGGGCCAAGAAACACGAGCAATGGACATTAGACCAGTGGAAATCTGTCCTTTGGTCTGATGAGTCCAAATTTGAGATTTTTGGTTCCAACCGCCGTGTCTTTGTGAGACGCTGAGTAGATGAACGGATGATCTCTGCATCTGGTTCCCACATGAAGCATGGAGGTGTGATGGTGCTTTGCTGGCAATTTATTTAGAATTCAAGGCACAGTTAACCAGCATGGCTACCACAGCAATACACCATCCCATCTGGTTTGTGCTTAGTGGGACAATCATGTTTTACAACAGGACAATAACACAAAACACACCTCCAGGCTGGGTAAGGGCTATTTGACCAAGGAGAGCAATGGAGTGCAACATCAGATGACCTGGCCTCCACAATCACCCAACCTCAACCCAATTGAGATGGTTTGGGATGATTTGGACCGCAGAGTGAAGGAAAAGCAGCCAACAAGTGCTCAGCATACAAGTGAGGGAAAAAAGTATTTGATCCCCTGCTGATTTTGTACGTTTGCCCACTGACAAAGAAATGATCAGTCTATAATTTTAATGGTAGGTTTATTTGAACAGTGAGAGACAGAATAACAAAAATATCCAGAAAAACGCATGTCAAAAATGTTATAAATTGATTTGCATTTTAATGAGGGAAATAAGTATTTGACCCCCTCTCAATCAGAAGGATTTCTGGCTCCCAGGTGTCTTTCATACAGGTAACGAGCTGAGATTAGGAGCACACTCTTAAAGGGAGTGCTCCTAATCTCAGTTTCTTACCTGTATAAAAGATACCTGTCCACAGAAGCAATCAAATCAATCAGATTCCAAACTCTCCACCATGGCCAAGACCAAAGAGCTCTCCAAGGATGTCAGGGACAAGATTGTAGACCTACACAAGGCTGGAATGGGCTACAAGACCATCGCCAAGCAGCTTGGTGAGAAGGTGACAACAGTTTCTGCGATTATTCGCAAATGGAAGAAACACAAAAGAACTGTCAATCTCCCTCAGCCTGGGGCTCGATGCAAGATCTCACCTCGTGGAGTTGCAATGATCATGAGAACGGTGAGGAATCAGCCCAGAACTACACAGGAGGATCTTGTCAATGATCTCAAGGCAGCTGGGACCATAGTCATCAAGAAAACAATTGGTAACACACTACGCCGTGAAGGACTGAAATCCTGCAGCGTCCGCAAGGTCCCCCTGCTCAAGAAAGCACATATACATGCCCGTCTGAAGTTTGCCAATGAACATCTGAATGATTCAGAGGACAACTTGGTGAACGTGTTGTGGTCAGATGAGACCAAAATGGAGTTCTTTGGCATCAACTCAACTTGCCGTGTTTGGAGGAGGAGGAATGCTGCCTATGACCCCAAGAACACCATCCCCACCGTCAAACATGGAGGTGGAAACATTATGCTTTGGGGGTGTTTTTCTGCTTAGGGGACAGGACAACTTCACCGCATCAAAGGGACGATGGCCGGGGCCATGTACCGTCAAATCTTGGGTGAAAACCTCCTTCCCTCAGCCAGGGTATTGAAAATGGGTCGTGGATGGTTACTCCAGCATGACAATGACCCAAAACACACGGCCAAGGCAACAAAGGAGTGGCTCAAGAAGAAGCACATTAAGGTCCCGGAGTGGCCTAGCCAGTCTCCAGACCTTAATCCCATAGAAAATCTGTGGAGGGAGCTGAAGGTTCGAGTTGCCAAACGTCAGCCTCGAAACATTAATGACTTGAAGAAGATCTGCAAAGAGGAGTGGGACAAAATCCCTCCTGAGATGTGTGCAAACCTGGTGGCCAACTACAAGAAACGTCTGACCTCTGTGATTGCCAACAAGGGTTTTTCCACCAAGTACTAAGTCATGTTTTGCAGAGGGGTCAAATACTTATTTCCCTCATTAAAATGCAAATCAATTCATAACATTTTTGACATGCGTTTTTCTGGATTTTTTTGTTGATATTCTGTCTCTCACTGTTCAAATAAACCTACCATTAAAATTATAGACTGATCATTTCTTTGTCAGTGGGCAAACATACAAAATCAGCAGGGGATCAAATACTTTTTTCCCTCACTGTATATGGGAACTCCTTCAAGACTGTTGGAAAAGCATTCCTCGTGAAGGAGGTTGAGAGAATGCCAAGTGTGTGCAAAGCTGTCGAGGCAAAGGGTGGCTACTTTGAAGAATCTAAAATATAGTTAGATTTTTAACACGTTTTTGTTACTACATGATTCCATGTGTTATTTCTAGTTGATGTCTTCACTATTATTCTACAATGTAGAAAATAGTGCAAATAAAGAAAAACCCTTGAATGAGTAGGTGTCCAAACTTGACTGGTACTGTATATAAAATAGTTCAAGCTGTAATTGAACTTGTACAGAATTGCATTAAATTATTTTCACATGTGTAGTGAGTTACGATTATTGGTCTCATGACTCAACCCAAGCATGACAGCTCAAAGACGTGACTAACAAGCAATCTTCCACATTGAAAAATGTTTTAATACACAATTACAGTATCTATGCTAGACTAGCTCCACAATACAGGCGGACAGTTACTCCAAGTGCCGGATGTCACAGATATTTGGATCTTTCATAAAATGTGGGTCCTTGTGGGTTACAGACATGAATCCTGTGGAGGAAAACATTACCAGTATTTATTATAGGAAAGACTGGATGATCAAAACATGGTCATTTTGAGCCAGACAAGTCTGTAGTACAATGTTATTACAAATCCTCTGGTCAGTAGTGATAGATGGCGCATTGAAGTTTCCAAAGAGAAACTATTACAGAGCAACCTCGAGGTTTAAAGCTGCTGAAGACTTGATCATATTGTTCACACATTTTCTCATGTGGCGTTATTCACTCTTTCTGTGCTTGTAGTTGATCCCACAACTTTAGTTCATTACAGAGAAAATTGCCATCACTTGCCATTGACTACAATGCATTATGAAAATGTGTCTAAAGTATGTTAAGAAAACACTCCAAACCAACTCATAGTACATCAGAATCCCATTCTGAATGTCTCTACACTCAATTTTGTAAAAATAATTTCACTGTCCCATAAATCCATATCTGCAACTTTTTGTTGTGGACATTGTTTTCAATGTACAGTCAATAATACAATGTGTGATTTGAGGGCATACCCATCGAATGAGCTTTCTTTATGGCTTTGCCGATCTCCCTCTGTTTCTTACCACATAGACCTGGAAAAGAATAAACACCTTGACACGACAGCCTCTGCTCTGATGTGTACATTTTCAGCACTTTTCCTGACCAAGTTCTCACCTGTTATGTGCCTGCCGTAAACTCTTCCTGTGTGTGGGGATACAAACTGGGACAGCAGCTATTGGAATCAAGTTTGGAGAAAAATTAGGCATATTATAAATAAACATTGGATACTTGCACATCACAGCAGTCTAATGACAGACCTGAACATTCTTGAAGTCCACTGTGATGTTACAGAGAATGCAGCCCTTCTGTGGTTGTTTGTATGGATTCTCCATCTGTAAAGGCTGGGGAGATAAACATTTAGGTAAATCCATACAACAAATGTAGTTGTCATAGACCTTGTAGTCAAATGACATATAGCTTCAAATCAAGTTAAAAAAAAGTAATAATTCTCTTGACATGTGGTGGAATGTTACTCCTTGAGCTAGCCCTTATCATGACTCCATGGCATGGATACAGTGGGTCATTCAATGTCCATTATGATTAGCTCAGGCACAAAGTGCAGACAGAGCGCCAAAGCCATCTAAATGCAAATAAGTCTCACACGACACAGTTTTGGAAACATTTATAACTTACTTACATAGAAGCGATAATTTATTGCTCAAATACAAAATATACACTTACTGATCGCAGTTTAGCAAAGTTGCTTCCATACAGTCGTGGCCAAAAGTTGAGACAAATATTAATTTTCACAAAGTCTGCTGCCTTAGTTTGTATGATGGCAATTTGCATATACTCCAGAATGTTATGAAGAGTGATCAGATGAATTGTAATTAATTGAAAAGTCCCTCTTCGCCATGACAATGAACTGAAACCCCAAAAAACATTTCCACTGCATTTCAGCCCTGCCACAAAAGGACCAGCTGACATGTCAGTGATTCTCTCGTTAACACAAATGTGAGTGTTGACGAGGACAAGGCTGGAGATCACTCTGTCATGCTGATTGAGTTTGAATAACAGACTGGAAGCCTCAAAAGTAGGGTGGTGCTTGGAATCATTGTTCTTCCTCTGTCAACCAAGGTTACCTGCAAGGAAACATGCCGTCATCATTGCTTTGCACAAAATGGGATTCACAGGCAAGGATATTGCTGCCAGTAAGATTGCACCTAAATCAACCATTTATCGGATCATCAAGAACTTCAAGGAGAGCGGTTCAATTGTTGTGAAGAAGGCTTCAGGGCGCCCAAGAAAGTCCAGCAAGCGCCAGGACCGTGTCCTAAAGTTGATTCAGTTGCGGGATCGGGGCACCACCAGTACAGAGCTTGCGCAGGAATGGCAGCAGGCAGGTGTGAGTGCATCTGCACGCACAGTGAGGTGAAGACTTTTGGAGGATGGCCTGGTGTCAAGAAGGGCAGCAAAGAAGCCACTTCAAGGAACACATCAGGGACAGACTGATGTTCTGCAAAAGGTACAGGGATTGAACTGCTGAGGACTGGGGTAAAGTCATTTTCTCTGATGAATCCCCTTTCCGATTGTTTGGGGCATCCGGAAAAAAGCTTGTCCGGAGAAGACAAGGTGAGCGCTACCATCAGTCCTGTGTCATGCCAACAGTAAAGCATCCTGAAACCATTCATGTGTGGAGTTGCTTCTCAGCCAAGGAAGTGGGGTCACTCACAATTTTGCCTAAGAACACAGCCATGAATAAAGAATGGCACCAACACATCCTCCGAGAGCAACTTCTCCCAACAATCCAGGAACAGTTTGGTGACGAACAATGCCTTTTCCAGCATGATGGAGTACCTTGCCATAAGGCAAAAGTGAAAACTAAGTGGCACGGGGAACAAAACATCAATATTTTGGGTCCATGGCGAGGTAACTCCCCAGACCTTAATCCCAATTGAGAACTTGTGGTCAATCCTCAAGAGGCGGGTGGACAAACAAAGACCCACAAATTATGACAAACTCCAAGCATTGATTATGCAAGAAGGCTGCCATCAGTCAGGATGTGGCCCAGAAGTTAATTGACAGCATGCCAGGGCGGATTTCAGAGGTCTTTAAAAAGGGACAACACTGCAAATATTGACTCTGCGTCAACTTCATGTAATTGTCAATAAAAGCCTTTGACACTTAGGAAATGCTTGTAATTATACTTCAGTATTCCATAGTAACATCTGACAACAATATCTAAAGACACTGAAGCAGCAAACCTTGTGGAAATTAATATTTGTGTCATTCTCAAAACTTTTGGCCACGACTGTAGTGTCATTGCTGGGGAGCGAAGCTTCATACCTCGGTTTGCCCAGTGTTATTTAAAATTCTGCAGGATGCAACATGGCTAAACTGCCTAGAGCAAGTGTATATTTTGTAATTGAAAGATTATTTCTCGCTGATGTGATAATGCACTTCTAATCGTTTACAAAACCACATCGCGAGGATTACTAATGTTCCTAAACGTTACAACAGAACGTCGGTATTTTGTAGTTCATTGATCCAGCTGTTTTGTATGCGAGATGGAGTGAGTCTCTAAAGCTGGGTATACCGTTCTCGAGAGCTATCCCTGAGCACTAAGGGTACATATAAATCAAGTTCTATTTGCATTTAAAAACGTAATCCTGGATCCATTTAGTCTATTGATAACGTTTTACTTAGTGCACTCTTTGAAAGGTAGCTATTAGCTAGCTACCTAACATTAATAGGTGGCTTTAAAATGGCTTACCATGTCATCGTTCTTCTTGACTACATTAGACGAGCCTGACAGACTTCTGAGACATTGTTCTGTGATAAAAAGTAAAGCAAACATTAACTCACACAAAAGAGGTTGCTCTGGCCAGCTAAATAGACGACATGTGGTTGGCTAGTTAATGATGGATGGCATAGCTAGAGGTTAACTAACGCTAGCTAACGTTAGCTATCCATTTAGCTAATAGGTTATCTTAGTGATTATACACGTCAGTATAATCATGCTTGTATCACTAGCAATGCAATTAATTCAAAACATAGAACAGCATTCTTACGTGTGCCTCCAAGTTGTGAAAATGTAAATTGTAAAGATCGAATGCTTCGGACAGCAAACATTTTTGACCTGCGAAGGAAAGATCCGGAAGCTATTTGACGTAATCTTCTTCTATGAGATTTAACAGCGGTTGATATCCAATTTGTTGCATTACCGCCATCTACTAGACTGGAGTACAACTCCCTTATACTTTACTTGAAAAATAATGTACTAAATAAATACCCTACCATCTAACACTATACTCACTAGTTTCAAAATTATATAAAATAAAATGAACACCTCCCTACTCCAAAAATTAAATGTATTTATTCCTACCTCATGCCATCACCCTGAAAGGATGGGACATAACCACTTAATACATCATGTAACTCTTACACACCCAAATACCTCTCAGCAGCTGCCACCACAACCTCCATTTTCTGAGACTTCCCGAACCAACCCTGCAGTATAATTAATAACCACTGCTATAAAAGCTAAAAAATCCAATCTTACTGAAACATATTTTACTTTTTGGCCTATCCCTCTGTACTGGTATATCTCTACTACTCTTACCACTCCTCCCCCCTTAACCCATCTTTCTTCACTGTCTCAGCAGATGACATCTTCTGCTCTACTCTAACCCTGGAAACCTCAAACTGCCTCTCTCGCACGGGACATGTCTGATCCCCAGCACAATGGGCACCCCTACAATTAACACATTCCACTACTTTCCCCCAATACTACACATTCCTTTGTCTCATGCCCTTCTGCACATTTCTCACACCTTGGACCCTCCCTCCTACACACTGCTGCCACATGCCCATAAGCTTGACACCTGTAACATCTTAACGTACACGGCACATACGCTCGTACAGGATAATTTATATATCCTAACTTCACTTTGTCAGGCAAAGACTGAACTTCAAAACTCAAAAGAACAGACAATGACTCTTCTGTTTCTCCACTCTCGCCACCCTGTCTGCGTCGCTTTAAACGACGAGCATCACATACACCGGGAATATTTGCCCTCAGTTAGTCAACGTTTATATCTACTGCTACCCCAGTTATCACTCCTTTCATTGGTGCCTTTTTTCTTGAGATCGAAACACTTCACTTTACTTACCCCCATTCGTTTTACTTGGAGCGCATTCTTCCTCAACAGAAACACAAACAATTATCACTAGACCACTTCAAGTTACCCTCACCGATTCCACATGACCCAACTCTTTTCACCCACCGTGAAACCGCAAATGGGTCAACCGAATGGCAAGAGTCCACTTTTTCCATAAACTTCACTCCTACTGTCAGACTCTTCTTCATCCTGATCCTCGGTGCATACCTCGGTCTCCGATAACTTTACCGCACCTACCACCTCCAGATACTTCATCCTAATTCACTTCAATTACTCCTGTCTTCAGCTCCCTCTGCTTACACTTTCTACCATTCTTCTTTGACAAGCAAGCTCCCTTTTCCCCGCAATTTTTCTCCGACTCAAGCTCACCCTCTTCTTCCCTCACTCTCTTAGACCTCTACTCCCTCTCTTTTCCCCTCCATTCCTCCTCCGTTTGTCTCGGCATTGCTTTCCACATGCGAATAATTAACACGAAACATTACCCCATAGAGGCGCACACCCCTCTATCGACCAGCGAGTAACGTTGAACAATCTCAATTGCAGAGCCAAAATTGAGCTCTGTCTATTTGACGTAATTTCCTGTTCACGTTTATATGTTGGCCCATGATCAAACGTTCCTCCCAAAATGAATGTATTTTCGAAGTGATAGTTTGTACAATTTCCACATAACAAATCTAAAACTTCCATAGAATATAATGAATCTAATATTCAAATACATTACGGTACAATTAGACTGATTGTATCAATAGGTCGGAAAAAAGTTCCGTTCTCCACCCGACTCAATTTATAGTTACTATCTTTACTCGTCTCTGATTGGCTAATACGTTAGACTCATGTTTACAAATTCATAATTGTCGTCTGTATTGTATGTATCCGGTTAGTTACTCTTCAAAATGTATTCTCTAGTTTATATTTTGTATTCGCGGTTGTTAAAGACGATTTAATAGTAAGTCAAGTTTTAACCATGTCTAGTCAATTTAGCTACTTTCAGCTAACGAAAGACTGTTGAGTTTGCTCACTTAACATTTAGCGTTAAGTTAGCCAACGTTAACGTCAGCTATCTATTTTTTTTCAAGATAGCTAGCCAACTCACTCAGTCAGCCAATTTGACTCAGTAGCAAATTAATTGAGGAGCTCACCCTGTCAGCCAACATGATTGTATTGTATTTACTAACGTTACTTAGCTAGTAGCTCGTTAGCATGCCAACATAGCTGGAATGCTACTAGTGTTTGCTTAGGCTAACGTCAGTGACCTCACCGACAGAGTCAGGTTTGACAATGAGTGCCGAAATCAAAGTAAAACGACTGTCCTCGAGGAAGCGGTCCAGGGATAGACGAATAAGTAATCTCACGCCCGCAAGGAAAAGGACCAGTGCTTCTGGACGACAATGTCCTGACAACACGGGACAGATAGAGCTTTCCAGAGCTATGGACCAATCCATGGATGCAAAGTTCAGTGAGGTGGGTAGCTAACTAATATCACAATGGTGCATTATACAGTTCATGTGGTCTGATGATTTTACTGTAATTTCAACATGATATTGAGTGAGTTACAAGTGCATTTACTGTTTCTTAACGTTGCTTTTTTGCAGTACTGCAGTGACACTGAGGACCTATTTGGGGACTATGACAGTATTGTAAGTGACAGCTCTTCCCTGGCAAAGCTTGATAGAGTGGGGCAGAACATGAGACCGCATGACATTGACCATACAACCAGCAGCAGATGCCCTGTGGTTCTGCTTGCTGGGAACCCTGACTTCACCTCACTGAAGTCTTCAACAGACAACTGTCCGAAACAATCATGTGATGACTCAATGACAGAATCATTCCTGGAGGGCTTCACGGATGATGCTTTCCTAGACATGCCAAGCTCACAACTCGCTTTTCTACAAAATCCTCAAACAGCAGACAGGAACTGCTGTACAGATGAGGACAAAACCTCCATGCCTATGAGACATCCTGAGAAGTCTGTCAGCACTGAAGATAGAAATGAGAGGCATATCGCCCCCAAGGCAAGGAAGAGCGTGTCCGATCATCTGAAGAGAGCTATGATGGCTAATGCAGCAACTCCTTCTAGTGTCTCCCGGACTGCAGTGCAGAAGGAGGCCGTAGTTACAGAGGAGATCAGTGTTGCCATGCAGGCTATGGAATCTGTCTCCATGGCGACAACAGACCGGGGGCCTTTCTTTGGTCTTCCCACCAAAGTGAAGGAGCTGATATGCAATCTCAAAGGAATCAAAGATTTATATGGTGAATGGATTTCTATTCCTTTTCCCTGTCTAATTGCATGTCCTCACTAGTTCTGCATCAACTTTAACATGGCTATGTTTTCAAAGTGTCTGGTTGTCTTGCTAAGTGTGAGTAATTTGAGCTCTTGCCCTGCTTCATATTAGAGTATCATCAATAACAATGCTCTCTTATATTTCAGAATGGCAGAAAACTTGTCTAAACCTGGACTCAGTTCAGCAGAGGAGAAACCTCATCTACTCTCTTCCCACCAGTGGTGGGAAGACTTTGGTGGCTGAGATTCTTATCCTCAAAGAGCTTCTGTGCAGAAAGAGGGATGCCCTTTTCATCCTGCCTTACGTATCTCTAGTGCAGGAGAAGGTATTGTGGTCATTGTTTTGTTTACGAAATGTATATAATTCCTCTTTCATCCAACTGTACAAAGGGATTATAATTAAACGGTCCTGTGTGGCTCAGTTGGTAGAGCATGGCGCTTGCAACGCCAGGGTTGTGGGTTCATTCCCCACGGGGGGACCAGGATGAATATGTATGAACTTTCCAATTTGTAAGTCGCTCTGGATAAGAGCGTCTGCTAAATGACTTAAATGTAAATGTAAATGTAAACATTTTTGTATGTCAATGGCAAATCTGAGCTATGTATTTTGAATGCATTCCCAGGTTCGAGGGTTGGCCAGTTTTGGCCTGGAGCTAGACTTCATGGTGGAGGAGTATGCTGGCAGTAAGGGCAGGTTCCCTCCAGTGAAGGGAAGGGGCAAGAGGTCCCTGTACATTGCCACTATAGAGAAGGCACACGGCCTGGTAAACTCCCTCATAGAGGCCAACAGACTGGACAATGTGGGGCTGGTGGTTGTGGACGAGGTATGCAAATATCTTATTAAATCTGAGATGTTATCTTTACAAAACATAGAATAGCCACTCACGAGACACAATAAATGTATCTGTTGATGCCTTGTGTATTTGACAGAATCAATTATATTGTACTGTAGTATCCAATTATTTATGCCACTCCATTTCTCTTCTTATTAGCTCCACATGTTGGGTGATGGTAGCAGAGGAGCTATCATTGAGATGACTCTAGCCAAAGTGCTCTATATCAGTAGTAAGTGTGACTGCTATTTTACTCTCATCATATTCATTGTGAAGGAAGATGTTTTGAAAATGTGTGGGAAACTGATTTCCTTCTTTACAGAGTCAACTCAGATCATTGGAATGAGTGCTACTCTGGGCAATGTCCAAGATCTACAGAAGTTTCTGAAGGCAGAGAACTACACTAATGACTTCAGACCGGTATGATATTCCCTAACCATAGGTTTGATCTACGCAATGCTATTTGATCCTCTGTGGTATGCCTCCTTGTTTGTGAGAGTCCACATACAACATGAAAATCGCCAATGTATTCTTTGAAAGCTTAAACCAATAGAAGCTGGACTGCGTGTTGTGTACTCCATTGTCTCTGTGATGGTTGGCCACTGATAGCCATGGTGTTTCAGGTTGAGCTGAAGGAGTATGTGAAACTGAAGGACAGCATATACGAGGTGGACCCCAAGGAGGAGGAGTGCTTCAGGTTCTCTCGACTCCTGAACTTTAAGGTATAATCATCCGTTTGATTTGAAGAGCCATCAGTTATATATATTTAAAGATATACTGGACTCCAGTGCCAGGCAGTCAGCTTTTGAAGGCTGACTCACATTGTATTTGAAGTCTTAGCACCTGTCTAATTCTTCTGTTTTCCAGTACTCCAGTGCCATGCAGAAGATCGATCAGGATCATATTGTTGCCTTGGTGACTGAGGTCATTCCAAGCCAGTCTTGCCTTGTCTTCTGTCCCACCAAGAAGAACTGTGAGAACGTGGCTGGGATGATCTGCAAGTACCTGAAAGAGTAAAAAGACATCTTTATATTTCTCTTCTCTGTACTCCAAATCATGGTCAGTCGGTCCAGTGGTTGTGATTGTGTGGATTGTGATTGATACAACATGCCACTTCTTCTTGAATTCTCCAGGGACTTTATCCAGCACAAGCAGGCAGAGAAGGCTGTGTTGCTGGAGGAGCTGAGGAGCAGTGGGAACGGCTCCCTGTGTCCGGTGCTCAAGAAGACGGTGCCGTACGGCCTGGCTTACCACCACAGTGGGTTGACCAGTGAAGAGAGGAAGCTGGTGGAGGAGGCCTACTCTGCAGGGGTTCTCTGTCTCCTCACCTGCACCTCTACGCTGGCTGCAGGGATCAACCTACCTGCTCGGAGGCAAGTCAAAGCAAGGAAGCATAACCTGTCCGACTACTTTACTGCTTCTAAGGAGACAAGGATCAGCTTTTTTCACGAGACATGTCACAACAGAATTTGCATCTCTGTGTTAGATAGTGACATTTATTGTAGACTTGATTGGATCCATCATTGTGTGTTTGGACCAGAGTGATTCTGCGTTCTCCGTACGTGGCGGCAGACTTCCTGAAGAGGAGCCAGTACAAGCAGATGGTGGGGAGGGCTGGACGGGCCGGGATAGACACTCATGGAGAGAGCATCCTCATCCTACAGGACAAAGACAAGGTCTTGGTAAATAACAGCTACAACCATAACAGTAAACCTATGTATGTAGTGACATCCGGTCCTTTATGTTTCCACGCTCTGACATTTTGTAGCAGACTCATCTAGTGCATTGATCCTGTCCACCCTTTTGTATTTTCAGGTCAAGAAGCTTGTATCCGCACCAGTGGAGATCTGCATAAGCAATCTAATGCACAGTGACGGAAAGGGTGTCCTGAGTCTCATCCTATCCGTTATTGGATTAAATGTACTTCTGAAAAATATCCATAAGTGAATTACAAAAAAATCCAGTTCCCTTTTTAAAATGTCTCATTTTAGCAAAGAACTTGGTCTTATCAAATGTTATTGGTCACATACACGTGTTTAGCAGATGTTATTGTGGGTGTTGTGTTTCTAGCTCTGACAGTGCAGTAATATTTAACAAATAATATCTAACAATTTCACAACATATACCTAATACACACAAATCGTAGTAAAGGAATGGAATTAAGAATATATTAATGAATGAATTGATGATACTGTTTTTGACGGTTTTCTTTTGTCTCCCTTCAGATCACGAACAGCTTAGAGCAGATCAGGGACTTCATGAGTGGCACGTTGCTGTCTGTCCAGGAGAAACAGGTGTGCTTGGAGAGGAGCCTGTGGGAGGTGACACAGGAGTGTGTTGAGCTGCTTAAAGAGAAAGGCCTCGTCACCGTTTCCACGGAGCCACAAGATGGGACTCTGCAAGTCACCAAGCTAGGAAGAGCTACTTACAAAGGTGAACTACTCTCAAACTCGCCAGAACTGGTGTTAATTTCTTTTCTATTACCATACAAGGAAATTGTTCATAGTAATCCATTTAAATCCTGTTACAGAGACATGTTTTTTTTCTATGAGTCAATACTACAGTGTTTAGTGTATCTGACCTCTCCTCCTCAGGCTCAGTGGATCTGACCTACTGTGACCTCCTGTATAGAGACCTGTCTAAAGGCCTGGAGAGCCTGATGCTGAACAGTTTCCTCCACCTCATCTACCTGGTCACACCCTATGACATGGTCTCCCAGTGTAAGCCTGATTGGATGGTCTATTTCAGACAGGTTAGAGCCCAGGCCTTGTGTGCTTCTTGGTTGTCTACATTAATTAAACGTAGATTGGTAGATAAAATACCTAAAATTTAGTTTTTATCCATTTCTGATGTGTTTAATGAAAATATCTAATAATGAAGTACATGTTGTATATATAAAATTGTTTTGTGCAATAGTTTGTCTTCTGCAGTATTTAGTACAACAATTATTGTGTAAGAGTTTGTTTTGCTTATCAATTCCAGTTCACAATGTTATCAGCTGTGGAGCAAAAGATGTGTGCAGCAGTTGGTGTGTCTGAAAGTTTTGTTGCTAGAAAGGCTGCTGGACAGAATGTCAAGAAGGTAAGAGTATTGAGGAAGCATGGCATGATTTAAATACTGTTAACTCAATAGTGTCATATTTTCACAGTTCCTTAGGTTGAGAGACTATCATTGGCTTGAGGTATTATGAGGGTTTATACTTGAGTACGTTGGCTTAAAAAAACCATTATGTTCATCTCTAGATTAATCCAGATTTTTTTTAAAGATTTTTTCTCTCCTTTTAACCCCTAGATGGAAGGCAGACTTAACTAATTTAAGTCATGAAGATAATGAACCCTAAATATCTTGTGACGTGAATTCAAATCTGCTCTCTACATCTGCTCTACAGCTGATCATTCATGTAATAAATGTAGCAACACTGCAGTGAGCCAGTTCTGTGCCATTCTGTTGTACTATGCTGTCCTTGCCATAGAAGTAGGAATAATTCTACTTCTATGGTCCTTCCCCTCTGCTCTGTTCCCCCAGAATGTTGACCAGGTGGTGGTGAGTCGGCTGTACCTGGCCCTGGTACTACTGTCCCTGCTGAAGGAGACTGACCTGTGGAGTGTGGCTGACCGGTTCCAACTCAGCCGGGGCTTCATCCAGACACTACTCAGCTCTTCCTCAGTATTCTGCTCCTGCGTGCTGCACTTCACCGAGGTAGCTACCAGCATAGATGTCATATATGATATTATTGGGTCCCGTCCAAACAGAGCCACATCCTAGACTCTTAGCAGTGTTTCACAGAGGTGCCCTGAAAATACAAAAGCTTTGTTACTTCAGTCCTCCATTTTTACATTTTAGTCATTTAGCAGACACTCTTATCCAGACCGACTTACAAATCAAATTGTATTTGTCACATGCACCGAATACAACAGCTGTAGACCTTACAGTGAAATGCTTAGTTACAAGCCCTTAACCAACAATGCAGTTTTAAGAAAAATACATAAAAAATTTAGAAATAAAGTAACAATTAAAGAGCAGCAGTAAAATAACAATAGCGAGGCTATATACAAGGGGTGCCGGTACAGAGTCAATGTGCGGGGGCACCGGTTATCGAGGTAATATGTACATGTAGGTAGAGTTGTTAAAGTGACTTATGCATGGATAATAACCGAGAGTTGCTTGATGTTCAGTAGTCTTATGGCTTAGGGGTAGAAGCTATTTAGAAGCCTCTTGGACCTGGACTTGGCACTCCGGTACCGCTTGCCGTGCGGTAGCAGAGAGAACAGTCTTTGACTAGGGTGGCTGGAGTGTTTGAACATTTTTAGGGCCATCCTCTGACATCGCCTGGTATAGAGGTCCTGGATGGCAGGAAGCTTGGCCCTAGTGATGTACTAGGCCGCACGCTCTACCCTCTGTAGTGCCATGCGGTCGGAGAACGAGCAGTCGCCATTGTAGAATGGAGCCAGAGAGGATGGCTGACGTTTTACGTGCTCCTAACCAACTGTGCTATTTTGTTAGTTTTGTTTGCGTTTGTTTTTATGTCTTGCTATAATTTTTCTTTAATGAGTCCGACGGTAAGGATATACTGCTTTCCTGGGAACAGGCCCAAATCCCCGTCATTTGCGTAAAGAAAAGACGGAGAAAAAGGGGGCGGAGATCGGGCTGCCATCTGAGAATTCATAGGCGAGCGAGTAAACTGCAATCAGTTCTATTGGCCAATGTGCAATCATTGGAAAATAAAATCGGTGACTACCTGACTAACGGTTAAGTGCCTTGCTCAAGGGTGCATTGACAGATTTTTCACCTAGTTGGCTTGGGGATTGGAACCAGCAACCTTTCGGTTACTGGCCCCACGCTCTTAACGTCTAGACTACCTGCCGCCCACTTCTGAGAATAGCTCCTAAAGTTGTATGTTCTTTTGCTTTCTCTTTTGATCCCAGTGATCTCACTGTGCCCTCTTTCTCTTTTGACCCCAGTGATCTCACTGTGCCCTCTTTCTCGTTTGACCCCAGTGATCTCACTGTGCCCTCTTTCTCGTTTGACCCCAGTGATCTCACTGTGCCCTCTTTCTCTTTTGACCCCAGTGATCTCACTGTGCCCTCTTTCTCTTTTGACCCCAGTGATCTCACTGTGCCCTCTGTGTTATCAGGAGCTGGAAGAGTTCTGGCCCTTCAAAGCTCTCCTGACTGAGCTTACCCGCAGGCTGACCTACTGTGTCCAGGCCGAGCTCATCCCTCTCATGGAGGTAGCAGGAGTCATGGAGGTCAGACTTTAAAAAAAATCTCAATTCATTTTTTAGGCATTATAGCATCATGATTATGTCCTAACCTGGCAACAAAAGGTCCATAAAAACATATCCACATCTTGGTATTCAGTCATAAGAGTTATTGTCCTAGCCAAAGTTTTCTGGCATTGTTCCAGATGTTTTTTGCATGCTTGTAAACCCTTTTTATCTGCTTTTGACAGAGAAGAGCCAAGCTGCTGTACAATGCTGGATATAAGACACTGGCTCATCTGGCCAATGCTGACCCAAACGTTCTCGCCAAGACTGTGGAGAACCTCTTCAAGAAGCAAGCCAATCAGATTGTTGCTTCGGCAAAAGTATGCCTGTTGTCAAATGCCTAGTATACGTACAATTGTGCTGTTGTTTCCTTCCTAAATCCATATAGAGTGAATACAAAAAAGGGTTATAGAAAATTGGATTGAGATGTGATGAGCATTTGCAGAAGTTGTACTCTGTTCGATCATTGTCCTCCTGTGGCGTCTGTTTTCAGATGCTGCTGAATGAGAAAGCTGATGCCCTTCAGGAGGAGATGGATGACTTATTGATGATGCCTCTTGATCTCCTCTCTTTGTAAAATGTTGCTGCAGTGGATTTATTGTGTGAAGAATACTTTTATTTAGCTTGGTGTGTTAATATTGTTTAGTGGTGTATCATTGTTTATCGGAGTGATATTATAAAATGTATTTTTGGGATGTGGAAGATTTCTTCATTTTTTTTTTAAAGTTGTTTTTTGATCCCATAGAGATGAATAAGATGCTTCTGTGAGCATCAAAATCATGAAAGAATTCACACTCAGTGATTTAATTGGTCACTTATATAACAGCATGTGAATAATTTGACAGGCTTCCAAATGCTTGGCCCAATATCAGTGAGTAGTGGGACATAGTAAAGTAGTTATTGTAACCCTAATTTCTTGACTTATTGATCTATAACCTTCACTTTGTCTTGGTTCTATGATAAAGAAGCAGGTTACAATTAAGTTATTTTCTATAGTTTAATCTTTTCAAGTAGCAGCGGCAAGTTCTACAACAGGTTCAGTGGAAAGTTGTCATTCAGGGCAGGTGGGGAAGAGACCCACCTGTTTTGAGCCCCACCTATTTAGCCTGTTTTGCATGTTATTTTGGCATTAATACATGTCACATATCAGTTTGCAAACAATGTAAAAAATTAAATAATAATTGAGTTAATATAGCCGCAGACAAACATGGTCTCTTTTTTTGCTTTCTTGAGTAAGGCAGCTCCAAAATGCAGGTGTTTCAGCCTATTTCAGTGCTTTCTGTGGTGGTGGGGTAGCCAGCGGCAAATATGGAGTGTAGGGGTTGGTAATGTTCTCTAGTTTTGCTGTGATTGGCTCTGTTCTGTCACTCATGGGGACACTACTTCTCACTGCAAAATCTAAGGGTATATCTTGAAAATTCAAGCCCCTTGGATGCTGCCATGGAGTTACATTAGAAGTGCCCATCCAAGAAGGCTCAAGGTCATTGACCAGAGATAAAATTATGTGGATCATGTTATATCTACAGTAGCTTTGATTGGACTGATCATGTCAACATCATACTTTCAAAATCTTAGCTAGCAGTCATCATGAATCAAGTTGACAATCTACTGGCAAATCCTTGTCATATGAAGAATCATAAAACACGGGACGAGATGTTAAAACTGTCCATTGTGCCAATAGATGGTATGCACTCACATGAGATTTGCCGTGATGTTGACAGAGTGGCATGGGAGGTTTATTTCTTAGACTGGGTTAAGATGTCAATTTTGGGACACATCCTCAGTAGTGTGCCTTCGAATCAGTGGATGTTTCGGCCTTTAATCACTAAACACCCTCATCAAAGGTGGCCAGCTAAAGGGTGATCAAGCCTTAGCTTGTGTCCCATGCCCAATTAAGATTTCCCACGGGACTATGCAAGGCAGGGGCGTCCTCTTCCCTGAGCCAGCCCTACAGCTGACCGCATACCTCATATGCCCTCCTCAAGTTGGAGGGATCTGAATTGGGTTCTCAGGTGGGGGTGGGGGGTCATGAAGTTATAGCCCAGCAAGGGTCCTTCCGTTTGATCCAGATCCACTGGCTGCCTCTTTCAGCTGCTTGAGAAACTGCTCTGACGGTCTGCCGCAGAGCCTGTCCATGGAGTCCAAGTTCTTTCAGCAACCTGATGGTGGAAGAAGCCACGAATCCTCTGTATCCCACTTCAACTGGCCAGACTTTTGCATTCCAGCCACGCTGAGTTGCGTCTGCTGCCAACTCTGTGTAACGCAGTTTCTTACGCTCGTAGGCCTCTTCAACAGAGTTTTCCCACGGGACTGTGAGCTCTATGATGTACACAGCCTTTCGTGAAGGGGACCAGAGTACCATGTCTGGCCTAAGGTTGGTAGAAGCAATCTCAGGTGGAAAAATGAGTTGCTGGCCAATATCGACAAGCATCTTCCAGTCCCGGGCCATGCCTAGGTGTCCAGTTTCTGGCTTTGTAGGAGGATGCTTGGGCCTTTTCTGTCCCTCCCGGATGAATGTTGTTGTTTTGACGGGATTGCTTGTTTTTGGAGGTAATGAATTGGTTGCACTCCTCTTGGTCTCAAGTGCTGCAGCCAGGCTCTTGAGGACCTGATTGTGTCTCCAGGTGTAGCGGCCTTGTGAGAGGCTGGTCTTGCAACCTGTCATTATATGCCTGAGAGTTGCTGGAGCTGGGCAGAGGGGGCAGGTCGGGTCCTCGCCATACCATTGATGTAGGTTTTTTGGTGATGGAAGCACATCATAAACAGCTCTTATGATGAAGCTGATGTTGCTTGCCTCCATTTGCCAAAGCTCACTCCAGTTGATCTTTCTCCTCTCCAGGCCTTCCCACCGCGTCCATTGCCCTTGTTTAGCAAGAGAGACAGCCTTTGCACTTCTTGCAGTCTCCTCCTGTCTGCGCACCTCCTCGACCACCAGCTTCCTGCGTTCAGATGTTGTTGCCTTATGGAACGTTGGTTTGCTTGCTGCCAGGCCAAAGCCTCCTCTTCCATGCTGGATATTCCCCACAATGTCTTGGTGTCTCAGGGCTGATGTTGCTTGCTGCACAGCCTTGGATGATGTCCATTTCCGTCCAGTTTGTAGGGGAGGTGCAGCCTTGCTAATGGTCTGGTCTTTGGAGTCCTTCAATGTCATCTGAAGTCTTACTTTAGAGCACTTGTACTCCTCCGTTAGACTTGTAAGAGGTAGTTCAAGGACCCCTTTGCCATAGAGGCCGATGTTACTCAGGCATCGTGGGACACCCAGCCATTTCTTCACGTATGAGGTAATGGTTCGCTCCATCTTCTCCACTGTTGTTATTGGGACCTCATAGACGGTGAGTGGCCACATTACCCGGGGGAGAAGTCCAAACTGTAGGCACCAAAGCTTGAGCTTCCCAGGCAGTAGGGTCTTGTTGATGTTCTCAAGTCCGTCGGCGATGTCCTGTCTTACTTGCTGCACTTGATCTTTATCTCGGAGGCTTTCGTTGTACCATCTACCCAGGCTCTTGACGGGTTTCTCAGACACCGTTGGTATCGGGTCATCTCCAATGCAGAACCTCACATCTTTAAGCTGTCCCTTGACTATGGAGATGCTTCGAGATTTGCTTGGCTTGATTTTCATCCGGGCCCACTTGATGTTATCCTGCAGTTTTGCAAGTAGCCGCCTGGTGCATGCTGCAGTGGTGGTCAGTGTAGTCATGTCATCCATGTATGCTCGGATAGGTGGGAGACGGAGCCCTTCCTTAGTTCTCTCACCGCCGACCACCCATCTCGATGCCCTGATGATGACTTCCATGGCCATAGTGAAGGCCAGAGGTGAAATTGTACAGCCTGCCATTATGCCCACTTCCAAGCGCTGCCATGTTGTTGTGAAGTCAGGTGTTGTGAAACACAATTGCAGGTCTTGGAAATAGGCCTTTACCAGTGTAGTGATGGGTTCTGGTACGTGGAAAAAGTTGAAGGATTCCCAGAGGAGTTCATGGGGAACTGAGCCAAAGGCATTGGCCAGGTCGAGGAAGATGACATAGAGGTCTCTCTTGTCTTTCTTAGCTGTTTGGATCTGGTGCCAAATCATACTAGTATGTTCCAGGCAACCAGAGAAACCAGGAATGCCTGCTTTCTGTACAGATGTATCAATGTACTTGTTCCTTTCCAGGTAAGTGGACAGCCTCTGTGCTATTATACTGAAAAAGATCTTCCCTTCGACGTTGAGAAGGGAGATTGGTCGGAATTGACTGATGTCTGTCGCATCCTTCTCTTTCGGGATTAGCACACCACCAGCCCTTCGCCATGCCTTTGGTATTATTTCCTTCTGCCACACTATCCTCATGAGTCTCCAAAGAAAGCGTAGAACATCCGGGGCGTTCTTGTAGAGCTTATATGGTACTCCATTAGGCCCAGGAGCCGAGGCCGCTCTTGCTCGTCGGACAACGTTCTCTACTTCCTTCCATTTTGGAGGGTCAGTGTCCAGATTGAATTCTGGTGGTTGAATAGGTGGGATGTCATGTGGGATGATTATCTGCTCATGCCTTTTCGTGTCCTGGTGGACCTTTTCCAGATGTTCTTCCAGTTCTGGCTTTGGAGTTTTTAGGATTCCGCACTTTTCCTTTGCAAAGAGGTCTTTGACAAACTTAAAGTTTTTTTTATAGAACCGTGTTCTTGAGTGTTCCTTCTTCCTACGAAGTTTCCTTAAGTTTTCCGCTCTTCGCAAGGTTGCCAGCCGACATTTGATGTCTGCTTGGAGTAGCATGAGACCTTCTCTCTCTGCATCAGAGGCCTTCTTCCACTGCTTTCTCAGCTGCCTTCTCTCTCTGACAAGTATCTCGATCTCTTGCTGCCTCCTAGATTTGGCTGGCGCGGGTGGTGTCTTGCCACTTCTCCTTTCGGTTACTCCAAAGCGCTCTTCTCCGTAGTGGTAGATAATGTCTCCCATCCTTTCAATCTTTTTCTCTGCTGTTCCTACCTGTTGTTCCAAGATTTTTGTCAGGTCGTTGTTGATTGTTTCCCACTCTCTCTTTTCAACAGCTTTGGGCCACTTCACACTCGGTCTGTGCCCTTTGACCTTTTCCTCTTTTAGAGGTCTCTGTGGTTGGGTGAGTTCATCCACCGGCATTTCTGTGCTTGTGTTATCCTCCTCCGTTACAGGGGTGCTGATGCTCTGCGAACTTTGGTTTGCGTCCCGTCGCTGTGCTTCATTCGACTGATTTGACTGGCTGCTTCGTAAGAAGTACTGGTCAATGCGAGGTCCCTGTCTCTGCTCTACCAAGCACCTTTTCCTCCCTTGATGGATCCTTAACCCCCTTGCCGATGTTACTCTCTTCCAACCACAGCTGCACACCTGAAGTGTGTGTCCTGCTGCTGTTATGGTTGTCTCATGTGCTGTGTTCCTACTCGTAGTCGTTTCCATTCCTGGGTCCGTAGCCGTGTGATCAGTCGTTGAGCCATCTTGCACCCCAGCTCTCGCAGGCTCTAGGGGTATGTTCCTTTGTTGACTTTCAGTAGCACTTAGTGGGTGTCTCCAACATACTGAAGCAGCGTCGGAGACTGCCAACATGGGTAGCTAGCCCATTACAGCCCCATTGGGGTCTATTCCCTCCGGTCAGCTGTCTCTCCAAGCTGTCACACAGACTTTCCTATGTTGTCAGCTGTCCTTTCACAGCAGTCACTGGACAAGTCCAGATAATCAGAATCATAAAACACGGGACGAGATGTTAAAACTGTCCATTGTGCCAATAGATGGTATGCACTCACATGAGATTTGCCGTGATGTTGAGAGAGTGGCATGGGAGGTTTATTTCTTAGACTGGGTTAAGATGTCAATTTTGGGACACATCCTCAGTAGTGTGCCTTCGAATCAGTGGATGTTTCGGCCTTTAATCACTAAACACCCTCATCAAAGGTGGCCAGCTAAAGGGTGATCAAGCCTTAGCTTGTGTCCCATGCCCAATTAAGATTTCCCACGGGACTATGCAAGGCAGGGGCGTCCTCTTCCCTGAGCCAGCCCTACAGCTGACCGCATACCTGATATGCCCTCCTCAAGTTGGAGGGATCTGAATTGGGTTCTCAGGTGGGGGTGGGGGGGTCATGAAGTTATAGCCCAGCAAGGGTCCTTCCGTTTGATCCAGATCCACTGGCTGCCTCTTTCAGCTGCTTGAGAAACTGCTCTGACGGTCTGCCGTCAGAGCAGAGAAATTATAAATAAAATGTATCAGTGCTCATCGGCCATTGGACATAAACATTACACAAGTTGGAAAAAGCAAATTCAACAATGAGTGGTTTGGAAGCAATCAGTGGCTAACTGCAGGCATTGCAAAGCAATCACTAGCCTGGTATTCAGTGGAGTGGGTGTGTGGTCCCAAGTTTGGGTTTAAGGGTCTCTTTTCCAAGCTTAAAAGGATAACATTCAACATTGGCCATGCTGTCAATCCAGCATGACCTGCTGCGCTCAAAACAACTGGAAACTCGGAAATATGAAATATGACTTCAGTGAGTTCAATGACAACTGGGAACTCTGGGGAAAAAATTAACTCTGACTGGGAAAATAAGTTTTGAACGGTCATCCAACTCGGAATTGCAAGTCGGGAACTTGGGCCTCTTTCTAGAGCTCCAACCTGAAGATCACTGACATCATCATGAGTCGACCTTATTTTTTCCCAAAGTTCCCATTTGTCTTGAGTTGAAAGCACCATAAATCCAGAGAATGCCAGACTTCGATGACAAAGTTTGATGACAAAATGTTGCTCACGAAGGGTTGCAGCGCCACCTTCCTGTTCAAGTGAGCACAGCACAACAATGTGAGTCCAAAAATGTATTGTATGCTGCTGCATAAATTATGTAATATCCCAGGGAGATATGTATACTGTAGCTAAGAAAGTAATACTAAGTGTATGTTGTGTAGTAACACATGTGTCTCGCCCTAATAATTTGGTCCCTTTTCTCATAATTTTGCCTACTGTTCTGACTTGGTGGTGCACATGTAGCCTATAACGTGTTTTAGAGAAATGTAATCATTGAATATTGTAAGAGCTTTCTGCTTATATGCTCCCTTTATTTACCCTACGGTTCTGACTTGGTGTACAAGAAGAATACTGTAAGAACGGCCCATAATCTGAATTCTGTCACTGCACATTTAAAAAATGCTTAACAGATAGATATATTCGTCATAGCTCGCTCATTGTCTTAATCAAAATTACGTATTGCCTCTTTTCTGCTCGTCGTCCCCTTATCAAATCAAATCAAATTTATTTATATAGCCCTTCTTACATCAGCTGATATCTCAAAGTGCTGTACAGAAACCCAGCCTAAAACCCCAAACAGCAAGCAATGCAGGTGTAGAAGCACGGTGGCTAGGAAAAACTCCCTAGAAAGGCCAAAACCTAGGAAGAAACCTAGAGAGGAACCAGGCTATGAGGGGTGGCCAGTCCTCTTCTGGCTGTGCCGGGTAGAGATTATAACAGAACATGGCCAAGATGTTCAAATGTTCATAAATGACCAGCATGGTCAAATAATAATAATCACAGTAGTTGTCGAGGGTGCAGCAAGTCAGCACCTCAGGAGTAAATGTCAGTTGGCTTTTCATAGCAGATCATTAAGAGTATCTCAACCGCTCCTGCTGTCTCTAGAGAGTTGAAAACAGCAGGTCTGGGACAGGTAGCACGTTCGGTGAACAGGTCAGGGTTCCATAGCCGCAGGCAGAACAGTTGAAACTGGAGCAGCACGGCCAGGTGGACTGGGGACAGCAAGGAGTCATCATGCTAGGTAGTACTGAGGCATGGTCCTAGGGCTCAGGTCCTCCGAGAGAGAGAAAGAAAGAAAGAGAGAAAGAGAGAATTAGAGAGAGCATACTTAAATTCACACAGGACACCGGATAAGACAGGAGAAGTACTCCAGATATAACAAACTGACCCTAGCCCCCCGACACATAAACTACTGCAGCATAATACTGGAGGCTGAGACAGGAGGGGTCAGGAGACACTGTGGCCCATCCGATGATACCCCGGACAGGGCCAAACAGGAAGGATATAACCCCACCCACTTTGCCAAAGCTCAGCCCCCACACCACTAGAGGGATATCTTCAACCACCAACTTACCATCCTGAGACAAGGCCGAGTATAGCCCACAAAGATCTCCGCCACGGCACAACCCAAGCATTTCCGTGGCCTCCAACTGCTCTTAAACGCTAGTAAAACCAAATGCATGCTTTTCAACCGTTCGCTGCCCGCACCCGCCTGCCCGACTAGCATCACCACCCTGGACGGTTCCGACCTAGAATATGTGGACAACTATAAATACCTAGGTGTCTGGCTAGACTGTAAACTCTCCTTCCAGACTCATATTAAACATCTCCAATCCAAAATCAAATCTAGAATCGGCTTTCTATTTCGCAACAAAGCCTCCTTCACTCACGACGCCAAACTTACCCTAGTAAAACTGACTATCCTACCGATCCTCGACTTTGGCGATGTCATCTACAAAATAGCTTCCAACACTCTACTCAGCAAACTGGATGCAGTCTATCACAGTGCCATCCGTTTTGTTACCAAATCACCTTATACCACCCACCACTGCGACCTGTATGCTCTAGTCGGCTGGCCCTCGCTACATATTCGTCGCCACACCCACTGGCTCCAGGTCATCTATAAGTCTATGCTAGGTAAAGCTCCGCCTTATCTCAGTTCACTGGTCACGATAACAACACCCACCCGTAGCACACGTTCCAGCAGGTATATCTCACTGATCATCCCCAAAGCCAACACCTCATTTGGCCGCCTTTCCTTCCAGTTCTCTGCTGCCAGTGACTGGAACGAATTGCAAAAATCGCTGAAGTTGGAGACTTTTATTTTCCTGACCAACTTTAAACATCAACTATCTGAGCAGCTAACCGATCGCTGCAGCTGTACATAGTCCATCTGTAAATAGCCCACCCAATCTACCTACCTCATCCCTACTGTTTTTATTTTATTTACTTTTCTGCTCTTTTGCACACCAGTATCTCTACTTGCACATCATCATCTGCTCATTTATCACTCCAGTGTTAATCTGCTAAATTGTAATTATTCGCTCCTATGGCCTATTTATTGCCTACCTCCTCATGCCTTTTGCACACACTGTATATAGACTTTATTTTTTCTACTGTGTCATTGACTTGTTTATTGTGTTATTGGCTTGTTTATTGTTTACTCCATGTGTAACTCTGTGTTGTTGTCTGTGTCACACTGCTTTGCTTTATCTTGGCCAGGTCGCAGTTGCAAATGAGAACTTGTTCTCAACTAGCTTACCTGGTTAAATAAAGGTGAAATAAAAAAATATATTAAAAAAACATCTCAATTGTCAGTAGACGCCACATTTGTTTAAGCGAAGTCAGCCATATCAGCCATGTTTTTTTAAAGGCAGTAAATGAGGCTGAATGAACTGTTTCACTGCCAGACAAGGCTTCGCTGATAGCCAGGGGCCTGTTGCACAAAAGTAGAATTAAGACATCCGGGATAAATGACTCAGCTGAGCTCAATGAAGCCAAAACATGTGCGTCCAGGCTTAATTGGTTGCACAAAGACCAAGCCAGGATGAGCAGACACGGATTCATTAAGCCAGGTGAAACCAATCCTGGATAGGTGCGCGCTCACGGCTCACTCAAATAGACCCCGCCACAGATCACAGATTAACTGATTTACCATGGCAACTAGAGCCGCGTACTTTTCCCCGTCGGAAGCACAAATCCTCATGGAGGCATACGAGGAGGTAAAAGATATAATTAAGAAGAAAGGCAACACCGCCACAGTGATAAAGCAAAGAGAAAAAGCGTGGCAAAGTATTGCAGACCGCCTGAATGCGTAAGTAGTGCACAATTACACACTCACCGCTCCGCTGAAACATCACAATTACAATTCAAATATTTAATTCACATCTCCAAAAATGCAGTTGTACTGTAATTATGAAACGGTTAAATTTTTAATTGAAATGCACTGCAGATATGAGTGAAATTGTGTAAAGTAACTCCATCACACTGTATAAAGCTATGATAAATTTTTTGATATTTTTACTGAAAACAAGACAAAAATACCAAGTAATTTTTTGCAGTGTGACTCCATTAAATGTGTGTGTGTGTGTGTGTGTGTAGATTAAACATGAACGGGCCAAAACGGACATGGCAGCAGGTCAAAATCAAATACAAGAACATTCTGCAGAATGGTATGGTCCCTGACTAATATTTAACAAAGCACAAGCATATATTGTACCCAGAAGGTGCCTGCTCACACATTGTCTGTACTGTTTTAGCAGTGAAAAAGAATACCCACAGACAAGGCACGGGTGGTGGGTCACCAAAGGCTGACCTTACCCCAGCAGAGGACATGGCCTTGGAGCTAAATAAAGGCAGGCCCGTCTTAGAGGGGATCCCTGGGGGGAAAGAGACGAGCATAGGTTCCTCCCAAGATGCCACCCGCTTCATTCAAGGTATGTCCTTCCATCTCTACATGGGATACAACCACATTCATATTGAATCAATTTGGACTGTCTGACTTTGGTTTACCTATTGCCTTGCAGTGTCTGGCAGCACTGTGTTCCTGTTAGAGCCACCAGCACAAGCACCAGACGATGCTGATCCAGTGAGTACTCCATCAAAGGCATACTGTAGGCCTGGCATGTCTTGTCTACTAGCTTCAATATGAATCCGATTAAATGTGATAGGGTGAAGGCCCCAGTGCAGCAGCAACAGCACATGATGGAGACGATGATGAGGAGGAGACCATCTCTCTGGATTCCAGAAGGCATGAGGTATCATGTTAAGACTGTGAAAGTACTATTTACTCTACAATGGTGAGGAGTCCTCATCAAAATCAAAAAATCTAATTTCTTTTACAGGACCCAGATGCTATACAGTGGGAAAACCAGCCTGGCAACATAGTGCGTATTAATAAAAGGACACCACATCCTGCCAAATTCCAGCTGCGCTAATTGTATTGTGTTCACAGAGCTCACAAGCTATCAGAAAGTTGTATGGCAACCACCTCCGGCGCCAAATAGAACTGGCAGACATAGACATTCAGTACAAGAAGAAAAAGATGGAAAATCTTGCACTGGAGTCCGAAATAAAAAAGAGGACAATTAGGAAACTGGACCTTGAAATAAAAAAACTTGAGAGGGAGGTGAGATATGCCTTCAATGTACACTGTATGCTAACTGTAACACAAATGTATTAATCATTATTTTTCTTTCCTCCCCCAGCTCCAAGAAGATGACACAGCTCAAAATAAAAATTAGGTATATTCTCGTAAAGTCAAGTGAGCCATGACATATGAGCTCTTATTGTGAGCACACAGGACGGTGGCATCTTTCTAAGGTTTTTTTTATTTTCCCAGCAATCAGTACAACCAAGTCATCGTTATAAGGCATCGCCCTGTTTTGCCCACCCCCCCAGCACCAGGTGTGGCCACTAGCCTATATGAAGGCCCAAAATTGTGTGTTCCTTTCTGCTCTGACAATGGCATGCCCATTCGTGCGAGATGTGGTGGATGAAGAAGCACTTGTGCTGAGGAGAGCCTTCAGGCGAGAAAGGGTCTTCAGGGACCGGTTGGACCCACTGGCCTTCCCTGATGACCATCTATATGAAAGATACAGGTTTTCTGCAGATGGCATCAGGTATCTATGCAGACTACTGGGTCCCAGGATTAAGCACCGCACTGCACGGAGCCATGCACTGAGTGTGGAGCAAATGGTTTGTGTGGCCTTGCGCTTTTTTGCTAGTGGAGCCTTCCTGTACTCAGTGGGGGATGCAGAACAGCTGAACAAGGCCACAATTTGCCGCACAATAAGGAGTGTGTGTCTGGCTATCAAAGCATTAGCAGATGTCTTCATCTCCTTCCCTGGCCACAGAAGACTCTGTGACATCAAAGAGGAGTTCTATAGGATTGCAGGTAAGAGGATCTACAAATTACAGGACAACTGTTAACACATAGTAGGATACTCATTACTTTGTGTGACAGGTTTCCCCAATGTCATTGGTGCAGTGGACTGCACACACATAAGGATAAAAGCCCCCTCAGGTGCCCATGAGGCCGATTTTGTGAATAGGAAATCCTTTCACAGCATTAATGTTCAGGTGAACATAACTTTTTGATATTGTCCATTGACGAACACTCTGCATTGCCAGTGATGTGCATTGATTGGTGTAATATTCCTCATCTTATGATTTCAGATGGTCTGCAATGCTGACTGTGTGATCAGCAATGTTGTGGCAAAATGGCCTGGCTCAGTCCATGACTCCAGAATCTTTCGGGCCTCTGAAATCTATCAGTGCCTATCACAAGGTAAGCCACACAACCCCTATTTATAACCATCATGGCTGTGTCAAGAATATCACTGTGTTTATGAGGTAGTAATGATGAGATTTTGTGTTGACAGGTGAATTCTCTGGTGTGTTGCTGGGAGACAGGGGGTATGGCTGCCAGCCTTTTCTCCTGACACCTTTCACAGACCCCCAGGAAGCACAGCAGGCCTACAACCATGCCCATGCCAGGACCAGGGCCAGAGTTGAAATGACCTTTGGCCTCCTGAAGGCACGCTTTCACTGCCTTCACAAATTAAGGGTCAGCCCTGTTAGGGCATGTGATATTACTGTGGCTTGTGCTGTCCTCCACAATGTGGCCTGCCTGAGGAAGGAGAGGGCCCCCAGAGTGCCACCAGCCATGGACTGGGACAATCCGGCAATCTTCCCTGATGACGACAGTGGTCGGCTGCTGAGGGACCAATATGTGTTGAATTATTTTAGTTAGTATGTGTGCTTTCAATTTTGGTTAAATATGTCCTGCGGTGGCAGAGGAATTTGGGTTTTTTTGGGTTCGTTTTTTGACGAATTTGGCCTCTTATGATGTTTGTGCGGTATACTGTGTGTAATACAAGGCTGCAGGGAGGCTACTGCATCCATTCATTTGTCTGTTCAGTTGATGTGTATGGATTTGTCCTGCATTTATTTTAGTGTGCAGACATGCAGGGTGTGTTATATACAGACCTTTGAATGTGTATGTATCATTTTGTATAATATGCTTGGATTCTGTGCTTTCCATCTTGTAGAGTCACTGTGACTTCAGTTTCGAAAGGAGCTGATGGTTTACCTGCTTTGTTTTGTCCTTATTCAATAAAGGAACATAATGTTACACATTGTGTTTTTATATTCATATGGAATGTGTATTTGTTTATATGACAGAGTACTAGGGCCACACTGAAGAAAAAGGATAAAGTCATAAATTTATGAGGCTGGTTCTTTCTGCAGAAAAGCTACATATTGTTTTTACAGTTTTGATACTTATGACAATGTGATACTTAATATTCTGGCACATCAGCATGTCTTTGTTTATGAAACCATACTGAAGTACAATTTCACGAAATGCCCCACATCTGTCATTTTAACAACTGTCCTCCTTTAAAACAACTGGTTACAATATTATGACTTGTGTTTTTTTCCCCTCTGTGGCCCTAATATTCTATCATTTTATATATAGCCTTATAGTCTATGGGAAACTGTAAATTATCTAATGATAGCAACATCATCTAAAAATCATTTTTTATCCAAAATCATTGAAATTAATGATCACAAACGTTTAAATAATAACAGTGGGTCTAGTTATATGTGATAACAATGTATAGTGAGCAGTGAAATAACTATTGGTTTCCATTTGTGGTGACTGCTGACTGACATTAGGGATGAGATTAAATAGATCCTGGAATTTAGCCTGGTCTGGAGCAGGCTAGCTCCACAGAATAAATCTCCATGGTAATTTATACCATAACATATCCTCCTGCCCCCTATCCATCTTTAGTGCAACCGGATTACGGATCAATTGAGCCAGGATCACCAAGATATCCTGGCTTAATCCCTTATCCTAGTTTTGTGCAACAGGCCCCAGGTGTACCAGTGGTAAAGTGTTGGGACTGCTACTAAAATCGTCACTGAACAGGTAGGTTACTTCTCCATCACTTCACTTGTCACGCGTCTCTCACAAGCAGGTAAGTATGGAAATGTATTTTTCGCAATAAGAATCCCAAGTGATGCAAAAATAAAACATCTCAAATTACATAACATATATTTCTTATTTCAAAATCATGCCAGCCTTCTGTGTTGAGACCGCGCCCACACGATCATGGCCAAGCCTAGTTAACGATGCTATATCGTGGCAGCCTATCACACGCAAGCTTCTGCATTCGCACTTTGTTGTTGTGCATGCTCTGCCGCTAGAAAAACATGCTTTGCTTTCTCTTGTTTGGATGAGGACCACACCAAGGACTTTTCTGGACCAGGCAAAACTCAGATTCCGCTCAACAATTGAATCCGACCATAACTGCATACCAATTTACTAATGACAATGATGGATTTACACCGATCGACGTATTTATTGGAATAGTGAGGGAATGCGAGCACCAGTAGATTTGAGTTGTAATTGTCCTACACATAGCGATATAAATTCGATTTGAGCCGACTGTTCGTCTAGCCATTTCATTATGTCAGGCATATCAATCTTGGCATGTGTGATGATATATATTCTTTCTTATGGATATTATGTGGTAGCAAGTGTCGAGTCTGCGAAGGATGAGTGGAATTTTGAGTCTGTAAATCTGAATGTGGACCTCTCTCGAGTACTCAAGAAAGTGAATGGACGTTTTTTGTCTGTTGCCATAGACGCGAGTCTAGTCGCTGAAGAGAAGTTCATGTACCTTTTAACGTGAGTAAGGCAAGCTTTAACGTTTCTATTTTTGGCCGTTGGTGTAAAGTACTTAAGTAAAATACTTGAAAGTACTACTTAAGTAGTTTTGAGGGGTATATGTACTTTATTTTACTATTTATATTTTTGACAACTTTTACTCCACTACATTCCTAAAGAAAATAATGTACGTTTTACTCCATACATTTTCCCTGACACTATATTTTGATGTGTGTGGTTTCTGCCCCTGGCTATCCGTAAATAAAGAAAACATCGTGACGTCTGTTTTGCTTAATACAAACATGTGAAATTATTTATACTTTTACTTTTGAAACTTGAGAATATTTTATCAGTTACATTTAACTTTGATACAGAAGTATATTTCAAATCAAATACTTTTAGTAGTATTTTGCTGGGTGACTCACTTTCACTTGAGTCATTTTCTATTATGGTATCTTTACTTTTACACAAGTATGACAATTCGGTACTTTTTCCACCACTATTTTTGGCACAATTGTAATTGTGTGTGTTTTATAAAATTATTACCATTACGGTAGTAAAAAAAATGTTGACGACTATATTACAATCAGCCAGGGTCTTATTTATTATGTTGTTTTCAGTTACTCACTCGAAGTTGTTTTTGTCTTTAGCCTAACAGAAAAACAGTTCAGAGACCAGCGCTACATAATCTTATGAAACTCCATAAATACTGAACTAAACCTTATTTAATTCCACAAGGTCTCCAAAGCTGAGGACATTGGCAAAAGCTTTGACCCCAGCATTTCTGAGATTTGGAGGGACAAGACAAGATTTCATGACCTTCAACCCAACATTTTTACATTCAAACGAGAATCACAAAAACTCTGTGTTTGATGCAGGTAAATATGGCATACATTGTCACTCATCTCAACTGTGTGTCACATTACACCACAGACATTGTCAGGCATAATGTAATATCTATAAATTACAATAACAGCTATTTTGATGTGTGTGGTTTGACTGTGGTCACTTGACTCCTCAGCATGATCCCTGTTTGGCATGAGAGATAGAACAGTACGTTGATTCACACAGAGTCCGCTTCAATGCACGCAGTAAACCAGGCAGATCTCAAGCAATGTCATTAGTTTGAGGTAGATCTTAGGTCATCAGCTTCTGAGTGACTCACAGCCACTTGGTTTCTGGTTCCTGTTTGCTAATCTGCTGTCAGATGACATATGTGAAAGGCTGGAGCTGCCTCCACTACTGGAAAAGAGGCTGAAGCAGGAATGGACTCTACAGGAAGCACTTCTCGACAAGGAGGACTTGCAGAGGAAGTATAGGAGTGTAAAGTTCACAGGTATGAACCGTGGTCATGAAGGTAGCATCAGTCTAGCTCACAACACACTGGCTCTTTTGTTTAGCTGTTATCTTGGAACCACCCCATTTCACTTGAGCAAATTCACAGAAAGAAGAAAACAACATTTCAAATGTATTTTCTCCCCTGACAGAGTGTGCAGTGGATCTGCTCTACTCTTTTACAAACTGCTCTGGATTAGACCTCATCTTTGGGCTCAACGAGCTGCTCAGGACCTCTGGGAACTCCTGGGACAGCAGCAATGCCAGGACCCTCCTACAGTACTGTGAATCTAAACAGTACAGCATGTCCTGGGAGCTGGGCAATGGTAATAATTTTGAGGCCCCCAGTATTTACAGTGTTATACTAACTAAGCCATCTTTCATTGTGTTAATGACTGAAACAGGGAATTCTCAACTATTGATTTAGGTATTGTAAGGTTGGTAGAACAAAAATCCTGTCTCCCTTTAGAGCCCAACAGCTATGAGAAGAAGGCAGGGATCAGGGTGGATGGATATCAGCTCGGCCAAGATTTTGTTCAACTCCGCAAGATTCTGCAGGAATCCAAACTTTACCATAACACTGGACTCTATGGACCAGACATTAGCCAGCCCCGGGACCACCGGAGAGACTTACTGGAGGGGTGAGAGTTTGTCCCTTTATGTAGCCTATATATAAAGTAGTCCCAATATAGTCCTAATGGACAGGCTGTTGTACTAACTAAAGTAATAGTATTGGAAGTCTCCTCAATCAATGTAAGAAGCATCTTGACACCAAAAGGTTGTTGCTAACTAGAAAACTACTAAAGGAATTGAATTAAAATATGATTCTACAATTGAATTACGACATGTGACCTGCATACCTTTCTATATTCATCAAGGTTAAATATCACTTCCACTGTAGTGGGAGACTAGCCTTTTGTTTGTATAGGTCATGGGTGTTTTCTGTCATTTCACAGCCGTATTATACAATAAACCAGAGTTTGTTACTGCTTCTCTCCTTTATATCCACCTACTGTATGTCTATACCCAAGTAAGGCTGTGGTTCAAACCTTAAAGGGATACTTTGGGATTTTGACAATGAGGTATCCACGAGTTCATCTGAATCTGGAGAAGTAGATAAAGGGCCTCATTACCAAAATCCCGAAGTATCCCTTTAACTGTTAATCGTTACTCCAACTCATTAATCTCTTATCTAAAAGGCACAAAATATTCCAAACATATCCTGGCTTTTTCCCCTATTGGGAAACTGCATTATTTTTACAGTCTATGGGACAAACTCTCATCCCCCGAGTGTGTCTCCTGTGGTCTAGGGGCAGGTTAATGTCGGATCAATAGATTCTTCTTACATAACCACCAATCATGTGGGATATGTTGAACAATCGTATCCCATTTACTTTTCATAGGTTCTTGGAGAGTGGGGCAGAAGCAATTGATGCATGCACCTGGCACCAGTAAGTTGAACTGTCCTTTGTGTAGCATACAATGCTAAGGTCAGATGTCATGTGTTGGTGCCTTTGACTTTGACGCAAACACAGAGGCTGAACAAACACAGGAATAGTTTGATTGTGCCTGTGATGTTGGGTACGTGGGTTTGCCACAAGGGGTAAGAGGAACTTAACATAACTGTTTGTAAAGGCTTGCACTGACCAGACTTCACATCCCACTGGGCACAGACGTCAGTTCAATGCCTAGTTACGATTTACCTTTGGTTGAGTTGTTGACTAACGTAAATTCAACGTGAAATCATCAAAACATTTCACCATGTCATCACCATGTTCACCATCACATTAGATTTAGGTTAAAAGTTGCATAAAAAAAGACAAAATGCCCTTATGTTGATGACTTAAAAAACATTCTATCAGTTTCCCACGTTGATTCAACATCATAATATTTTTTTCTTTGGGGTTGAAAGGATGTGGAAATGGCCTCCCGGGTGGCGTGGCGGTCTAGCGGCCTCCCGAGTGCATCGCAGTGCTAGAGGCGTCACTACAGACCCGGGCTCGATCCCAGGGTGTATTGGAACCGACCGTGACGGGAGTCCCATAGGGCGGCGCACAATAGGCCCAGCGTCGTCTGGATTAGGGGAGGGTTTGGGGGGGGGGGGGGGGGGGGTTTACTTGGCTCATCGCGCTCTAGCGACTCCTTGTAGCGGGCCGGGCGCCTGCAGGCTGACTTCGGTCTTCAGTTGAACGGTGTTTCCTCTGACATATTTACTGGCTTCCGGGATAATCGGGCGGGTGTTAAGATAAGCGCGGTTTGACGTGTCATGTTTCGGAGGACGCATGACTCAACCTTCGCCTGTTGGGGAGTTGCAGTGATGAGACAAGATTGAAATTGGGGTGAAAAGGGGTCAAACAAAATAACAATAAAAAATACAAATAAATGATGTATTTGATCAATGATGTGGTTTTTCCCCCCCGGTGGTGTGAGTGTGTCAGATGAGAGATATGGTCTACACACCATACAATCTGAAAATGTGATTTAATTCATAGTGATTCTGTTGTGTTTGATATAAAGATATACTCATCCTTGATTACTCTGCCCTTCTGTTAGTTATTATGTCAATGGAAGAGACACGTCTCTAGAAGATTTCCTAGACCCTGAGGTGCTAAACACGTTGGCCTTAAAAACACATGAAGTCATGGAGGTAATGAAGAAAAAGTTTACAAATGAACATGTTTATAAATGTACTATGAATGTATTGCAGTTCAGTGAGGACTTTAAATGGTTATTTTGTTTCGTGTGTCCTCAGACCATTGAGCTGACCTCCCCTGGGAAGAAGGTGTGGCTTGGAGAGACTAGTTCCGCCTATGGAGGCGGGGCTAAGGGCCTGTCTGACACATTTGTCGCTGGATTCATGTGAGTCTGTGTATGTTGGCGTTGATCAGGATATAGATAGACCCAGTCAGTATCACACCCTGATACCATGTGATCATTTTCATCTGGATTACTCTGGAGGTTGTAACAGTCAGGCTAGTCTCGCTTGCCAGACTCATGGTGCTCCACTGTGGGAAGAGAGACTACAGACCTGCAGCCTCATTACACTGGCGGTAGTTGAGTCAATTGTGTTGTTAGTCTACTCTCATGGAAGGGAATCTCTGCTATTCCAGAACATGTGGTTTTCATTGAATTTACAGGTCACCTGTGAGCCTCATGATCAGCCTTTCAACCATGCCCTGTTCCAGGAAGACTTACAATAGTAGTCTCACATGCAAAAAAAAATGAAAGGAATGCCACATGATGTATCCAACATTGACTTAATCAAGTGTGAGGGCAGTAGGTTAATACGAAGGATTACATATTGCATTCTCATTGAATAAGGTTGCTTGTATCTAAATCAGATGATATGTGTCAGAATCTCATTCTTTGCAATAAAAACGTTATAAGGTATTAAAGTACTGTATGTGGTGTAAAATAATATGTTTAATGATTACAGGTGGCTGGATAAACTGGGCCTAGGTGCGAAGCTTGGATTGGATGTTCTCATCAGACAGGTTTTGATTGGATCTGGGACTTACCACCTGGTAGATGAGAACCTGGATCCACTTCCTGTAAGACAAATTCCTGTTTATTCTCCTCTGTATTCTGAATTCCTGAAAAAACACCAATGATCCAAGTATTTGTTGATTGTGACAATAGTTTGTCTATTCTATGAATTTTCCCATTTCAATATACGGTCAGGTCCATGATTATTGGCACCCTTGATAAAGATGAGCGAAAAAGGCCTTATGAAATAAATAATACAAATTCAGCTATATTGTATGCTGAATTTTGTGAATATGTTTCACAGAGAAAGAGATTTCTCAGAGAAATATATATATTTTTAACAAGTAATAAAAAAAGTCTATAAAAGATTATTGGCACCCCTGTTTTCAATACTCCGGAACCTTACCCTTGCAAGGATAACAGCACTGAGCTGTTTTCTAAAATGTTTTATGAGATTTAAGGATTTTTGACCATTCTTCCACACAGAATCTTTCCAGATCCAAGATATTCTTAGTCTGCGTTTATAGACTGCCCTCTTCAATTCAAACCATAGGTTTTCAATGGGGTTCAAGTCCGGATGTTGATAGTCTTTTTTGCTCATCTTTATCAAAGGTGACAATCATTTTGGACCTGACCGTTTAATCACTTATCCGGTTTATGGCTGTATCACTTTGGCAGGATTACTGGCTATCAGTTCTGTACAAGAGGCTTGTTGGACCAGAGGTGCTGAGTATAGAAGCCTTTTCCATTTTGGGAAAGACGAAAAGAGTACGGGTCTACCTGCACTGCACTAACAAGAAAAGGTATTCCACAATCCAGCTGTATTTAAAATGAAGCCACAACCTGTGTTTGTGTGTGAGACAACCATCCTGACTGTTCCTCGATGTTCTCTCTACAGCACAAGCTACAAAAGTGGAGCAGTCACATTGTTTGCTCTGAACCTGAGTAAGGGCCCTGCGAGGATCTCTGTGCCTGTTACAATCTCTAACAGTACTGCCGAGGCCTTCGTTCTACAGTCTGAACAGCCTGGCGAGGAGGGACTCTACTCCAAGTAGGCTACCAGTAACCTTTATTCCCATCAATGGGGCCACTAATCTTAAATGTGTCGCTTTTCATTATTACAGTTCAAGGAAGTGTTTGCTTTTGTCTTGCCTTGTAATATTGTCAGTGTAAAGATGCCGTACTACAAAAAATAGAAAGGAGAGTAACAGTGTGCTGTGATCTCCAGGTCTGTGAAACTCAACGGAGAGGTGTTGAAGATGGTGGATGACCGAACTCTTCCATCGCTCCAGGGAACTCCTCTTCCTGCAGGAGAACATCTCAGACTCCCTGGTTATTCCTTTGCCTTCTATGTCCTCAGCGAGGCCCAGGCGCTGGCCTGCCGATGACCCCAATTGGAGAGGAGAACTTGAGAAGATGGAGGTAAACTCACTATCTAAACTAAGAGAAGGAAATACTGTACTTGACTATTGCGCTAAACACAGCTGTATGACTTTGCCAAAGATTGTAAACCAAGTGAATGTGGTGAAAGGATTCGATCATCTTTGGAAAAAACGTTTCATCTACATGTAATACATTTTTGTATATTCTTCAACATGTATAAATAGTCTTAATACCTTGTGAGTAGGGTTTTAAAATTTCAGAGGACTCATACGGTTTCACTCTATGTCTTGGAAGAAATTGCTGTTCAGGAAACACTTAAATACAATACTTGTTGTACATAAATTGTGTTTCATATTTGATGCCAAAAACTTTAGACTTAACTCAACTTGTTTACGCTCTGGTTACTTGATTTTCTACTCGGTAATGTTAAGAGGTTGAATTGTGCAATTTTCTATTTTGGTACACTGGGATACAACTCTGTTATAAACTTTTTGTGTGTGATATATTTGTACAACATAATTTGGATGAGAAAATAAATACAGTAATGACTTCAAACCATGTAATGCTATATATGGTTTACTTTTTTGGTTTTATATTCTCAGTATATACATATTTAACTTCGGTTGAATCAGAGAGAGGCAGCAAGGCAACTTGTTATTCACATTTCAAACACAGATCAACCAGTAGCACCATCAGCACCTGTCTGATGTTGACAGCACTAACATAGATCCTTTACTCCTCCTGTTCCTCTCCGTGTGTGATGATGTAACAGAGGGATTTGTAGTCCAGGTGTCCTGCTGGGTCGAAGGTAGACGATTGGAACATCTGCTTAACCTGAAAGGTTTGCAGACAAATATCAGTACAGTATCCGGGTTTTCATCTCTTAGATACAGTTGAAGTCAGAAGTTTACATACACTTAGGTTGGAGTCATTAAAACTTGTTTTTCAACCACTCCACAAATTTCTTGTAAACAAACTATAGTTTTGGCAAGTCAGTTAGGACATCTACTTTGTGCATGACACAAGTAATTTTCCCAACAATTGTTTACAGACAGATTATTTCACTTATAATTCACTGTGTCACAATTCCAGTGGGTCAGAAGTTTACATACACTATGTTGACTGTGCCTTTATTAAACAGCTTGGACAATTCCAGAAAATGATGTCATGGCTTTAGAAGCTTCTGATAGGCTAATTGACATCATTTGAGTCAATTGGAGTTGTACCTGTGGATGTTTTTCAAGGCCTACCTTCAAACTCAGTGCCTTTTTGCTTGACATCATGGGAAAATCAAAAGAAATCAGCCAAGACCTCAGAAAAAAAATTGTAGACCTCCACAAGTCTGGTACATCCTTGGGAGCAATTTCCAAACGCCTGAAGGTACCACGTTCATCTGTACAAACAATAGTACAAAGTATAAACACCATGGGACCACGCAGCCGTCATACCGCTCAGGAAGGAGACGTGTTCTGTCTCCTAGAGATGAACGTACTTTGGTGCAAAAGTGCAAATCAATCCCACAACAACAGCAAAGGACCTTGTGAAGATGCTGGAGGAAACAGGTACCAAAGTATCTATTTCCACAGTACAACGAGTCCTATATAGACATAACCTGAAAGGCCGCTCAGCAAGGAAGAAGCCACTGCTCCAAAACCGGCATAAAAAAGCCAGACTACGGTTTGCAACTGCACATGGAGACAAAGATTGTACTTTTTGGAGAAATGTCCTCTGTTCTGATGAAACAAAAACAGAACTGTTTGGCCATAATGACCATCGATATGTTTGGAGGAAAAATGGGGAGGCTTGCAAGCCGAAGAACATCATCCCAACCATGAAGCACAGGGGTGGCAGCATCATGTTGTGGGAGTGCTTTGCTGCAGGAGGGACTGGTGCACTTCACAAAATAGATGGCATCATGAGGTAGGAAAATTATGTGGATATATTGAAGCAACATCTCAAGACATCAGTCAGGAAGTTAAAGGTTGGTCGCAAATGGGTCTTCCAAATGGACAATGACCCCAAGCATACTTCCAAAGTTGTGAAAAATGGCTTAAGGACAACAAAGTCAAGTTATTGGAGTGGCCATCACAAAGCCCTGACCTCATCCTATAGAAAATGTGTGGGCAGAACTGAAACCTGACTCAGTTACACCAGCTCTGTCAGGAGGAATGGGCCAAAATTCACCCAACTTATTGTGGGAAGCTTGTGAAAGGCTACCTGAAACATTTGACCCAAGTTAAACAATTTAAAGGCAATGCTACCAAATACTAATTGAGTGTATGTTAACTTCCGACCCACTGGGAACGTGATGAAAGAAATAAAAGCGGAAATAAATCATTCTCTCTACTATTATGCTGACATTTCACATTCTTAAAATAAAGTGGTGATCCTAACTGACCTAAGACAGGGAATTTTTACTCAGATTAAATGTCAGGAATTGTGAAAATCTGAGTTTAAATGTATTTGGCTAAGGTGTATGTAAACTTCCGACTTCAACTGTACCTGAGCTGCTAATGAATCGGATTTTCCAAAAAAGACAGTCAGTTACTGTTCGATTGAACGTCATAATGTCCAAACATGTGACTTAAGTGACTTTGAGCGTGGTATGATTGTCGGTGCCAGGCGTGCCGGATCCAGTATCTCAGAAACGGCCGCCCTAAGGTAACTGTAATTGCTAAAATATACTTAATTATCTAAAGTAAAATTAAATGTGTAAATCATTTCAAATTCCTTACATTAAGCAAACCAGATGGCACCATTTTCTTGTTTTTTAAATGTACGGAAAGCCAGGGGCACGCTCCAACACTCAGACATAATTTGCAAATTAAGTATGTGTGTTTAGTGAGTCCGCCAGATCAGAGGCAGTAGGGATGACCAGGGATGTTCGGTTGATGTGCGAATATGACTATGTTCATGTCCTGCTAAGCATTCAAAATGTAACAAGTTCTTTTGGCTGTCAAGGAAAATGTATTGAGTAAAAAGTAAAATATTTTCTTAAGGAATGTAGTTAAGTAAAAGTAGTCAAAAATATAAATAGTAAAGTACAGATACCCAAAAAAACTACTTCAGTACATAACCCTTAGCGTCAGGATCGAACATTCTGAAGGTGTTGAGAATGATGTCTTCTGGATCTGTTCCATGCAGCTTCTCTCCAAACAGGTTGAGGAACATGGTGAAGTTGATGGGACTACTAGCCTCTTTGAGCATGTCTTCTAGCTCATTGTTCTTCACATTCAGCTTGCCTGGAGGATAATTGAGATATCAAGCATCACCACCATTCAAACAACCATTAGCTGTTTTACAGTAAGTGAGCATTAGTGAGGTCGAGCACTGATGTTGGGCGATTAGGCCTGGCTTGCAATCGGTGTACCATTTCCTCCCAAAGGTGTTCGATGGGGTTGAGGTCAGGGCTCTGTGCAGGCCAGTCAAGTTCTTCCACACTGATCTCGACAAACCATTTCTGTATGGACCTCACTTTGTGCACTGGGGCATTGTCATGCTCAAACAGGAAAGGGCCTTCCCCAAACTGTTGCCACAAAATTGGAAGCACAGAGTCGTCTAGAATGTAATTGTATGCTGTAGCGTTAAGATTTCCCTTCACTGGAACTAAGTGGCCTAGGCCGAACCATGAAAAACAGCCCCAGACCATTATTCCTCCGCCACCAAACTTTACAGTTGGCACTAAGCATTGCGGCAGGTAGCGTTCTCCTGGCATCTGCCGAACCCAGATTCGTCTGTTGAACTGCCAGATGTTGAAGCCTGATTTATCACTCCAGAGAACGCGTTTCCACTGCTCGAGAGTCCAATGGCGACAAGCTTTTCGCCACTCCAGCCGATGCTTGGCATTGCGCATGGTGATCTTAGGCTTGTGTGTGGCTGCTTGGCCATGGAAACCCATTTCATGAAGCTCCCGATGAACAGTTCTTGTGCCGACGTTGCTTCCAGAGGCAGTTTGGAACTTAGTAGTGAGTGTTGCAACCGAGGGCTGACAATTTTTACACGCTACACGCTTCAGCACTCGGTGGTCCCGTTCTGTGAGCTTGTATGGCCTACCACTTCGCGGCTAGACATTTCTACTTCACAATGACAGCACTTACAGTTGACCGGGGCAGCTCTAGCAGGGCAGAAATTTGACGAGCTGACTTGTTGGAAAAGTGGCATCCTATGGCGGTGCCACGTTGAAAGTCACTGAGCTCTTCAGTACAGGCCATTCTATTGCCATTGTTAGTCTATGGCTGTGTGCTCGATTTTATACACCTGTCGGCAACTGGTGGGGCTGAAATAGCCAAACCCACTAATTTGAAGGTGTGTCCACATACTTTTGGCGATTGAAATAGTGTATCATTTAAATACTGACCAGGAGATTCATGGGTGTTACGGATACAGGTATCCTGGGGGTATTTGTATTTCTCCTCTGTCCTAGTAACAGGTGGCAGTCATCAGTCGCATCAATCTGAAGACACACCTCCTCCTGTTTCCCTTACCCAATCACATCCCCTTTCCCTTGGTTTAAAAACCCAGTCAGTTGTTTTCCCAGGGTCTCTCTCGCTCTCGCTCTCTGGATTTGCTGAAGACCACATTCTTTCATACCCCACAGTTTAGTTTGTTTGTGCGGATACATCTCACATTGTCTGTTATCATGTGAGTATGTACTGCTGTGGTGTATTATTGTTGGTTTGTTGGTGGGAAAAGGGGATAACCAGCCAAGTTGCCCTTGGGCATACATTACCCGTAGGAAAAATTTGTCTAAATACCCTAGTTAGAACTGGGGTATTTCCTTGGGTCCAGCTCAGCCCCTTTTTCCCACACCCCATTACCGTGTGTTTGACAATAAACCTAAAGTGTTTGACGGTAGGTTTAGGTTGTCTGTGGATTTCTTTTAGTTCTCACTGTTCCTTTTCACTGTTGTGATTTGCATGAGATATGTTACGGGTCTCGTCTCCCCCCCCCCCCCCCCCCCCCCCTAGACTGCTGGGAGAAGAAGGTTCATAACAATAGGTATCCTTCAGATCTTCTTTGTCAATGAACCCATCTTTGTCCTGGTCGATAAGTGTGAACACCTAGCCCAGGGAAAGAAAAGGCTTACAGAATTTTTTATGAAAAGAACAAACACCATATTTTTCCTTACTCACTATGGTTGGGCACATTGTTGTGCTTCCTCATAACATGACTTCTGACGAACCACATGATATTTGTTATATCATGTGTGAGCTAAATTCTGCTTGAACATGGAGAAGACATTGGAGGATGCTCTCTAGGCTCTCGTGGCATCCCATTCCTCCTTCTTGGTCTTTCTGCTGGCCTAAAAATAGGTATTTGTTTAGTTTTGTTAAGTGTTCATTACCATGTATTAATAGGGCACACAAGCAAAATAAACTCTCAGCATTTCTTCTATGTATGCTTTAAGTTGTAATATAAATGTCATTGTTTTTAATTATGTACAATTGTCTTACTTTTCCACAAACAATTAAAATGTGCAATAACAGAAGCCACTCAAACAACAGTCTGTACACACTCAACATTTTTGTCTCTGCAGAAGTGACGCTGTTACTCCAGTGAATGTGCCTAACTGATGAGAGGAGACAGCTTAAATATAACGTCTGTCTGTAAAACAGAAACCCCAAAACTGGTTCAGGGATGACTGCTGCCGTGTAGCAGGCCCCACAGGGGAAAAGGCTGCTCTACACCCTTCATTTTTTATTGTAGTGCTTCATATGGGCTTTATATGGGGTGTGAAATTATCATTTAAAACAAATTATCCAATGGTACTGTACATTTTGTACTAGTCAATGAGCAGGACCTACAATGAGAACATTCGCTATCGTATTAGTAGAATGAAGACTGAATGTATGATTGCTTTGTACAACTCAGAAGATGAGATATATGAGATGGCACATACAGTATCATCCATATGGGAACATAGTGGGTAAATACTACCTTCATGGAAAAACGCAGCAACAGCACAATGTGGCCACCTTGTGGTGCTATAACTTTGTCTGGGAATAGGCCGCTACTCCACAGCAGGCAAACTGTCAGGAGGCTGACAGTCACTGCATTCTGTGACTGCTGCGGATCCTTTTGCCTACTGCCATTTGAGATGATCTAGTTATCAACATACCATTATCATGAGTAATGGGACAAATGACAGGTAATGTGCTTTGACACTTTTGATCAACCTCTTGGATAGTTATTGGCAAGGCTTCCGCTATCAAGGAACCACCTACATCTGGAATTGTGCCTTTGCTGGATGCATTACTTTTACCCCTGTATAGGATTTCCTATTTCCACTACACATTGCCTGGCATTGCAGCGCTGATGTCCAGAGACGAACTATTCCTGAGTTCACATTTTAGCAGAGGGCTCATTGTGCACTGAGTAGGCCTCGATAGAGACTGGACTGAAAGTGAGAAAGAGCACACATAGGTAGACCTGGGCAGACTCACATTGCCTGTGCCTCCGGGGGAATAGTGAGGCCTGCACACAAACAAACTCTCTGACCACAGTTCTAGACTTGCCCACAGTCTCATTAGCCGGCGCCGTCTGCCGTTTACCAACAGTTCAGAGTAGAGGTCACTAAAATGTGCTGATGCAGGTAAAACGATGTATATTTTAGTAAAAAATCCATAAAATGTGCATTATGCAAATATATGCAAGTGCTATATTTGTATATGCACATTTCATGGGATGCACCATATTCTTCAATTGTTTACGTTTTTTGCTATCAGGACAACTATCTTGGTAAAGGTACATCATATCTTCAAATTATGTTCTAAAGAACTGTCATATGTTTTAATGACAGTATATTAAGAACTTGTTGCATTAGGTTATGCGCATATCAAACGGATTGCACCTTAATTAATAGCCTAGTAGCCAATCTCCAGTTTGAGCTGCATGCCATAATGAAACTGCACTGGTAGAGTGCACTCGCACATACATGATTAGGTGGGCGTGGCACTATTAGGTTCAGGTTCCATTTCACCCATTCAAACCTCTAGCCTGCGCAGTTTCTCTTGCCCATGTAGTTCACAGGTACGCGATCACGCATGAAGGAACCGCGTTATTCGTGAGTCGGGAAGCAGGGTATCCTACTAAACAGAGGATATAATAGTGAACTTTTTGACCGGATTTTATATAAGAAACGAATTCTACGTTTACCTATTTATCCACCCGGAAAAGTATATTCGTTGCTCACGGACATGGCAAAGGCATACAAACTGTATGTCGGAATAGCCACAGGTAAGAGGCACCGTTCTGTGTACCAGTTGAATAACTCTTCAACCTCACACTAACTTTATTTACTCATTGTAACTGAATATAATTGCCTATAATCTGGTTAATAACTGACTTAGTACTGTTTTACAACATCAATCTCAAGATTGTATTTCCTTTGATATTTATATCTCGGGTATTAGTACAATTTTCTTTCTTATATTACTTCACTAGTTTTCGTTTATTCAAACTATAACTTTGGTATATGTAATGTAGTCCCGTGTAGCTCAGTTGGTAGAGCATGGCTTTTGCAACGCCAGTGGTGCGATTCCCCCGTGCGATTCCCACGGGGGAATAGTGTGCACTCACTACAGTAAGTCGCTCTGCTAGCGTCTGCTAAATGACTAAAATATAACTAATCTTATGTGCCTGTCTATACTGTGATTGACAGCAGCAATTAGCATGCTGGTGTGACAGATGATCAACAAATGATCCACCACTCCATAGCCCTCTATTAGCAAACAGAGTACCCCAATGCACATGCCAACAATATCCAAACCAATAACATAGACTATCAATAACCACGTCTGTTTGCTTCATAGATACAGTAGCTTTATTCCATTACCCACATTTGTATCATGGCTGGATTTTGTTGTCCTGAATATTATGAAACACTAACAGTGTTGTTGGATTGAATGCAAGACTATCTTTAGTAAGGTTATCACAGTGTTGGGAATCCCAGAAACCCAACACCCAAGCCGGGGGAATTACTGTCAAATTACTGTCAAACATTAAGTTCCACAACCTTTGCTCTGTCCTTAACTTTCAGATTCTAAAACAATTTAATTGTATGGATTTGACTTGATGTTTGGGCATTGTGCGACCAGCTCTGTTTGTTTTCTGGTTGTAGTTTTGGCCCTATGCAAATGCTCTCTGGCTGAATGGAATGCAACTGAGGAGCCGGCCAACAAGACTGTGTCCCGCCATCACCAAGGCAACACAAACAACTTCACAGGTATATTGTTTCCCCCCCAGAGAAACATAAACTTATGGAGGGATAATCATGCCATAAAAGTTTGTTTGAAGTTTGAAGAAGGCGTACATAAAAGTGTTTCTTACCATCTGACATGCACATGTGTTAACGTGTTTGAATTACTCAGGTTTAGAAGCAACCTGTTGGATTAGAAAATGAATACCTTTGTGATTACATACACGGTAAGTTTGTAAAGAGACTAAGTGCCCTTGAAAAACATTCTTATACTAAGTATTCCTGCTCTGTCGTTAAATTGAAGGCCGTACTCCAGGAGTGCGTCATTCACACAGTGGTTCATTCAAACAATTGGAATATCAAATGCTTCTCCACCCAGCCCTTTAGTATCAGGAGGAGGTGTCATGTACCATCCCCAACAGAGACCATAGTGCAAATTAAAGCCTTCTTGCCACCAGTGACCATGCAGTCATTACCTTTCCTGTGAGTGGAATTGTGAAATGTAGCACCAGCTTTGTATGTGCACTGGGTTCGGTTCCTCACTGCTAATTAGATGTGCATAGATGGCAGGCTGACATCAGGTGTCAATTGAAGCAGCCTCAGGTAGGGCCTCCACTATTCAGGATTTGTCAATTGCTGTTTGATGATAATCCTCACAACTAAGAGGTCTAATCAACTACTGATCGTACCATTGTATTTACCCACATGGAGTGATACAGGGAAGTTTATTTTATTAGGGGGAGGTGGGGGTAGTTCCTGATTACCTCTCTGCAATGTACTACTCTTCTTATGTTCAGTTTACATTTGTTAAATGTTTTGTATTTAACCTTTATTTAACTAGGCAAGTCAGTTAAGAAAAAATGATTGTTTACAATGACAGTCTACCCTAACCCGGATGACACTGGGCCAATTGTGCGCTGCCCTATGGGACTCCCAATCACAGCCGGTTGTCATACAGCCTGGAATCGAACCAGGGTCTGTAGTGAAGCCTCTAGCACTGAGATACAATGCCTTAGACCGCTGCGCCACTCGGGAAATCAGTTGACCAAACAGCAGCATTTCCCAGCTACTTACTTATTCCTGGGAAATATGGCATGATGACTGACTGCACATACAGCTACTCAGTTAAATACCTAGATCAATTTACACCTGCTGTTCCTTTGTAACCAGATCCGCACCTATTCAATATTTAGGTCATTTTAAAGGCATGCTCTCATGTTTCACACTACAATTAGGGCTTTCTCCCTTTCTGTGATGTTAATTAAGCCTCATTATTCTTTTACCCACCCAATGACTCACTGGAAGGGAATAGAGGAGAATAAAACAGTGAAAGAAGGTTTCCATTCTCTTTACTATAGTGGTCAGAATGTTCTGTGTGTGTATATCTACACAACTATCAAATTAGGCTGAGGAGGATATCAGTTGCTTTTTACTTTGACAGAATTTCATTATAAATCTGTAAATGACACATTATTATCCTCAATCACACCAGTCTTGCCCCAATGGTCAGTTCAGTTTCTAGTCCTTCCTCAGATCATGATGCCAGAAGCCTATTTATATGACAAGTCACACTGGCCCCCCTGAGTCAGGTTACTAAGGGAAAACAGGAGCCTCATGACAAGTTTGAAAGGGGGCTCTCACTTCAAACGTATATCTTATTCTACATCACCTTCTCAATGCAATCTTTTTGTAAGAAGGGTATTATATATCAAATGAGTTACTTTATAATCCCCCTTTCCCCTGTATTTGTCTCTTTGCGCTTGCCATAGACTCGATAGAAACTGCAACTCAAGCCAAATGGAGCGGCCATTTCACCAAATGTCCAAAGGAGTTCAGGAATTACTGTATCCATGGGTCGTGCCGCTTTGTGAAGGAACATGACACTCCTTCATGCAGGTAAATCAACTCACCCGACCCTTACTGTGGGCCCCAATCATTTATCTGTACATGTTCAAGGCAGACGGTCTCAAGCCAAGAACATGCTGCGTACTCAACATTCACTGCAGTGAAAACATGTTTCATTTGTATATATTTTGATAACTGTAGCAGAATTATTATCCATTATTATTACAAGTATGAAGTTTGTGTTCGTGATAAAGATGTTTTGTTTTTACTTTCATGTCTGACAAGTAACACTGAAATCCCTCATTGACCCTGCTGAATGTACTGACCTTGTTTACTGTGACCCTGCACAGAACACATGCACTTAAACTAAAACAACAAGGCAGATATATGATTGGCTTCATATGGTCTGACTGCATTTCATCAAGCATCTCAGAATCACAGTCAGCGAGACCAGTTCATTTGGAACAGCTAGAATAGCTAATTTGACAGACCAGCATCTGCTTGTTTTCTCATAGCCCAGGTGCTTCAAGTTATTTCTTTGTTTTTCTTTCGGGCGACAAGAAATAGGAACAATAAACAAACTTGTTGAGCACATTTTAATCACAGCAGGTGAATTGTGTGTTTGCTCTGTCTCAGATGTGAAAAAGGGTACATTGGGTCCAGGTGTGAGTATGTTGATTTGGCCTGGCGTATAGGAGACCAGAGGCAGATCATCATAGCCTGTGTGATAGCAGCGTTGGTCTTCCTCATACTGCTCATCATATTCATCTGCATCTGTGCACAGTGAGTAAAATACACATTCTTTAAGTAGCAAACAGCCAGATTTACTTTATGTTGCAACCTTCCTGTCCGTGGGAGTATGTGTGCGTGCGTGAGAGAGTGGGAAAGGTGGAGATACAGCTTCATCACCTCACAGCCTGTCATACTAGCCCTGGGATGGGACGTAAGGAATCTGTGTGTATCCCATGAATGGCCAAGTTTTAATGAAACGCTTGTGGCCATGTTACCTTTTGGTTTTCATCAAGCTGTATGTATCTGCCCTGCTCTCCCCTCTCATTTTTACCCAAAAGAGAGACAGAGTGCCACGTGTTGTATCAGTTTAACAAAAGAGTCTTTTGTGCTGAACAAATACCTTACATAACTAAACTCTGTAATACTGCGAGAATGTTTTGGTGAATAGCTCATGTCAGAGTCAAGACAGATGATACCATTCTCAAAGAACATAATAAGTAAATGATGTCATCACAAATTGGAATGGGTTACTTTCTAATATTCTTCTTCTGTCTCAGTCGACATAAACTTTGCCGGCGGAAGAGGAGAAGAAAAGAGGAGACGAGGAATGGAACAGAGAAGCTCAATATGATTAGGATGAACACAAATGGAACGCATGAAGCTTCATCAGATTCAGTCGAAACCTCAGACATCAATGCAATATGATGCGGTATGTACTGTATGTCTGAGTTTCCAAGACATCTTGGACATTTTTCTGACCTTTGATGCCCCTTTATCATCATTACCCTTAGTTTGTTCTCTTGTTGTGACAAGACACACAGCATCTCCGGCTGTTCTGATTCCAGTGGTATTGTAAAAGACAATTCAAAAACTGACTAGACCCCTCTTGTTGCTGTTGGAAGGTGATATTCCCCAGTTGCATCAAGCCAAGCATCACATTCTAATTCAGCTCACATCTGAAGGGAGGCCCTGAATGGGAATAAAGCTTGGTGCTTGGCACTGCCTAAGCCCATCCTTGAACACATTGATACATAGACAGCGAGGGAGAGCAGTAGACAGAGAGGGAGAGCATTACACAATGTTTCCACACCCTATATAGCCCATTTTCTGTGTGGGCCAGGCCGGTGGCAGGGTGACTTAGTATCTGAATTTGGCTGTAACAGTCAGATCAAAGCAGACGTGCAGCTGGTTCCTCACTATGCCTGCCTGGCTGCCTGCCCCTACAAAAGGTAATATGAACACACACAGACCAAACAAGACTCGGGCCATAATGATGGATGTGGAGCTGTTAGTGGTGTTCAGAGGCTGGGTCTGACAAGGAATCTGGGGTCATTTTAAACATGCTATCCATCTCTCTTTTAACTGCATATTCCAGTGCTTATACAAAAGCTGCTCTGTAATTGTGTGGCAAAAACAAATTTCACTTCTATAGTAACAACTGTCGCTTTTATCTTCCAGCGACGGGGTCTATAAATGGTATTCTCCTGCCGGACGGGATGATGGCCTTGGTTATGAGTGAATGTTGGAAAGAGAGGGTGCTTTAACGTCACTGAGGAGATATACAAGCCTGTACTCTCCAGCTGCTTTTCACTGCCGACCATAGTCTACAATATGGACAGTATGGACTCTGTTCTGTGCAGAAATATAGTACAATACAAGAGAGACTGTTCTGGTCACCATGAATCCACAGAGATGGATCAACTAAAACAGTATCTCCCTATGCGTTCTGTAAATGTGATAATGTGATGAAGTTGCCCTTATAGACTCATTTATGCAAACAAAATGTGCATGGTCATCAAATCACAACAAGTTAGAGTTAAACCTTTTTTTAAGTATATGTATCATGGACACTGAGCTCTGAAGGAGTAGGCCTTTTTATGGACTGTAACCACCTCTTATTTGGGCATAGATTTAATGATTAACATGTATTCAAGCTAAAAGTCCAGGTATTCTTACTCGCGGATGTGGCGTGTTATAATGATGACTCATGCCATGTATGTGAGACGGATTATACTATGTCTAATGCAGGTAAATAATCAATATAATAAATAGCTGGGTGCTTACATTTGCTCTATTTTACCCATGTATAGTGTGTATTATACACATGTGTATTGGGATTAGTTTTGTTTGTTGCATATCCCACTCCCCCTGAGAGTGGGGTCACAGCCAGGGATCCACCATTATTGATAGAAACCCTGGAGCAATTAGGGTTAAGTGCCTTGCTCAAGAGCATATCGGCAGATTTTTCACCTAGTTGGCTCGGGGATTTGAACCAGTGATCTTTCGGTTACTGGCCCAACGCTCTTAACTGCTAGGCTACCTGCCGACCCTGATGTCACCTTATGTAACACACTGTACATTGTGGGCCATTTGACATTCCTTGAACACATGCTATTATAATGATGTTAATATTGTTATTAAGCTCTAATAGTTTCCAGCAACTGTTTGATGTATATACATACTGTATATTGTTACATGTAATCAATGCGAAGAGACTCCTTCTATGGGCCAGGGTTGATGTTACTGACTTAAGTTGGAGGGTGCCCAAATTTGTGTGAGAAGGCTACAACGAAAACTTGTAGTGAGCGCATTTGATCTTTATATTTTGAGACATGTAGTCTCCTTGCTACCAGAACAACCCTGCCTGTGTGTTAATGTGTGCAGCTGTAAAGTAGTCCACTGTTGAAGAAGATTTTGGGGTTTCTCAGCATCCCAGAGTTTCACAGCGTGTAATGCAGCCCTTCGCTTCTTCAGCTATGCAAAAGTTAAACATTTTCATTAAAACATTTATTTGTGCAGATATGTTATTTTATCATGTTATTTTGGGAGACTTTGACTAATATCGTTCTAAGTCAATGTGTGTGAGTTAATGATGATGGTTTTTTAATAGTCAAAGGAGCTTTGAACAACTTGCCTGTGACCGGAAAGTTCTGTGTATCCCATGATGTGCCTCAGTAGAGTTTCTTCCTCCTCAACCCTGGTCCCTGACACCCTGGTGTAATACGGTACCATCCCTCCGACTTGATTGCACTTTCCTTTGTGTAGGTGCTGTTGTGCTGCTACTATGTCTTTTCTCTGCCTGACTGGCCCAGTTCTCACCACTTCTCTACTGTCACTCAGCTGATAAAGATATCAGATAAGAACCCTGCTGTGTCTGGAAGGGTTTCTAAGTCCTCTGAAGTTTCAGCCGGCCCAGTTGGCAAGTTCCCTCCCATGCCAACTAAAACTAGGCAGAGCAGAACAAAGTATGCTGTTGGATAGACCTCTGGTTTCACCCGGTATATAAATAGTTTCCCCTGGCCTAGTGAAAGTATGTGATCACAGAACGATAGGAATCCAGCAGCCACATGGGAAGAGTCATGTGACTGAGGACTGCTCCATGTCTGGGCTCTCAGGATTACAGCAGAGCCATGTTGTAATGCTGTTCAATCCCAACAAATCAATAGAAGGTTTTAAGACTTACTGTAGTACAGTACCTGAATTGTACAGGATTTGTTTCACTTGTTTGTACATGGAACTCCCATTTATTCATTTCGTTATCACAGATTACAATAATTTGTTATTTTTAAACACAACAAAGTCTCAAACAATACAGAACATACACCTGACAGGATAATAGAAACGTAGAAGCCTTACGTAGCCTACAGTACTCTTCTTTAATGGACAAACAACCTCTCTCCTGGTTTGGTTGTTACGAGCACATGGTGAACTTTATCTCCTGACATTGCGGCATTGTTCAAAGGGTTCTGTGAAATGGCAGCTGTGAAGTGTGGGACGCTTTCTATACAATAATGGGTGTGTCTCTGGAAGAAGCAGATAAGAAACTTGACTAATAAATTATATCACATCATCCACCATTTACTGATCTTAGTCAGTGGCCAGGTAAATACAAACGTCAAAACGAAATATCTCAATTTACCCTGTATGGCCACTGTGACCACTGACCAGTGTTATAAACCTTTTTTGTTTATAGTATTCACATTTCTATTAAGTGGTCTTAGCATGATAGTCCAGAGGTGTAATTGTCTCTTCCTCTGCCTGTCTGTTACACCACTAACTCATAGGGAAGTGGTTACATACAGTATATGCCATAAGATACCATCTTTCATCTTACACTACTCCATCTACAGTTGAAGTCGGAAGTTTACATACACTTAGGTTGGAATCATTAAAACTTGTTTTTCAACCACTCCACAAATGTCTTGTTAACAACCTATAGTTTTGTCAAGTCGGTTAGGACATCTACTTTGTGCATGACTCAAGTAATTTTTCCAACAATTGTTTACAGACAGATTATTTCACTTATAATTCACTATATCACAATTCCAGTGGGTCAGAAGTTTACATACACTAAGTTGACTGTGCCTTTAAACAGCTTGGAAAATTCCAGAAAATTATGTCATGGCTTTAGAAGCTTCTGAAAGGCTGTACCTGTGGATGAATTTCAAGGCCTACCTTCAAACTCAGTGCCTCTTTGCTTGACATCATGGGAAAATCAAAAGAAATCAGCCAAGACCTCAGAAAAAAAATTGTAGACCTCCACAAGTCTGGTACATCCTTGGGAGCAATTTCCAAACGCCTGAAGGTACCACGTTCATCTGTACAAACAATAGTACGCAAGTATAAACACCATGGGACCACGCAGCCGTCATACCGCTCAGGAAGGAGATGCGTTTTGTCTCCTAGAGATGAACGTACTTTGGTGCAAAAGTGCAAATCAATCCCAGAACAACAGCAAAGGACCTTGTGAAGATGTTGGAGGAAACAGGTACAAAAGTATCTATATCCACTGTAAACGAGTCCAATATCGACATAACCTGAAAGGTTAGGAAGGAAGAAGCCACTGCTCCAAAACCGGCATAAAAAAGTCCGACTACGGTTTGCAACTGCACATGGGGACAAAGATCGTACTTTTTGGAGAAATGTTCTCTGGTTTCATGAAACAAAAATAGAACTGTTTGGCCATAATGACCATCGTTATATTTGGAGGAAAAAGGGGGAGGCTTGCAAGCCGAAGAACACCATCCCAACCGTGAAGCACGGGTGGCAGCATCATGTTGTGGGGGTGCTTTGCTGCAGGAGGGACTGGTGCACCTCAGAAAATAGATGGCATCATGAGGGAGGAAAATTATGTGGATATATTGAAGCAACATCTCAAGACATCAGTCAGGAAATTAAAGCTTGGTCGCAAATGGGTCTTCCAAATGGACAATGACCCCAAGCATACTTCCAAAGTTGTGGCAAAATGGCTTGAGGACAACAAAGTCAAGGTATTAGAGTGGCCACAAGGTATTAGAGTGGCCATCACAAAGTACTGACCTCAAACGTATAGATAATTTATGGGCAGAACTGAAAAAGCGTGTGCGAGCAAGGAGGCTTACAAACTTGACTTAATTTCACCAGCTTACTCAGGAGGAATGGGCCAAAATACTAATTGAGTGTATGTAAACTTCCGACCCACTGGGAACGTGATGAAAGAAATAAAATCTGAAATAAATCATTCTCTCTACTATTATTCTGACATTTCACATTCTTAAAATGAAGTGGTAATCCTAACTGACCTAAGACGAGGGATTTCTACTAGGATTAAATGTTAGGAATTGTGAAAAACTGAGTTTAAATGTATTTGGCTAAGGTGTATGTAAACTTCCTACTTCAACTGTATATTCACAACTTTGTAACTCTTTTACATTTCCAATACTACATACTGCCATCTAGTGTACTAACATGACACTGCATTACAAGGTTTTGAAGACATCTGCGGAGAAACGGCTATCAGTGTTCTCGGTGCGCCTTACACTTTCTATCTTCATTCATGTAATTAATGTGCAGGCAGTATTGTTTAATGACTATATACTGAAAGGAGGTCAATTTTTGCTTAAAATGACATACCCAAATCTAACTGTCTGTAGCTCAGGACCTGAAGCAAGGATATGTATATTTTTGATACCATTTGAAAGGAAGCCCTGAAGTTTGTGGAAATGTGAAATGAATGTAGTAGAATATAACACATTAGATCTGGTCAAAGATAATGCAAACAAAACAAATTCACATTGTTTTTTGTTCCTTCATCTTTGAAATGCAAGAGAAAGGCCATACTTTCAGATAGGAGTCTAGATGTAATTTAGATGTTGGCCACCAGATTGCGGCAGTGTGTGTGCAACGTTTCAGACTGATCCAGTGAAGAATTACATTACTGCACAATATTTTGTATCAAGTCTGCCAGTAGTTTGCCCAAATGTGCTGCATTGGTCAATTGATACATTTTCAAGTATATAACTATAGAGAACATTCAAAAATGCTATGATAATAAAACATTTAAGTCTACAAACTCCCAGGAATGTCATACATGATGGATCATTAGCTTATACACTAACTTTCACACATCTAGATGGTCGGTCGGGGTGGGTGTGGAGACAGCAGTGGGGTCAAACTGTAGACCCCAGTTCCAACATTTGAACATAAAAATGATTTTGTCAAACAAAACTATGCTACATTTGATCTCTGGGACCCTCAGGATGACAAATCAGAGCAAGATTACTGAATGTATGTACAGTATTTACCTTCAGAGGTGAATGTATCAAACCATTAGCTATGATCAACGTTTTTTGTTCTTGTGCACTCTCCACAAACAATAGTATTTTTTCACTGTAATAGCTACTGTTAATTGGACACTGCAGTTAGATTGACAAGAATATTTAAGCTTTCTGCCCATATAATACATGTCTATGTCCCGGAAAGTTGGCTGTTGTATGCAACGTCATTCTAGTCACAATAGCGCATGTTAGCAACAACTGTTCCGGTTTAGGGACACCGATCCCATAGAGGTTTTAATCGGGGAGGATGGGCTCATAGAAATGGTTGGAACGGAATTAATGGAATGGTATCAAACTCATGGAAACCATGTGTTTGATACCATTCCATTCATTACTTTAACTTCCATCTGTATACAGCAACTTCAACAGGCTTCATCTGTCACAGAAGACGTGGTAGTCCATGTCTGGCAGACGGAGCTCAGGATGTCCCTTTCCTGTGATCACCTGGCACCCTCTCTTAGATGGAATGGCATAATTTGCTACTGCTGCCTTATCATCCAGTGGTTTTACGTCCAGCTGGCTGGGGATTAAACCTGGTGCTGGCGGAAGCTCGACTCGTTTACATACAAAATGATGAGCAATCCCCATCAAACAATGTGGTTACATTTAAAGAAATGGAGCTAATATGTATAATAATTTCCTCTGTTGTTTTCAATGACTGTTATGACGGTGTAAATGGGGAGTTAAATAACTGGCATATGGTTGGTGGTGTTTACCTGTTTCAAGACTCATGTCATTACCAGTTCTCCCTGCTCCTCCGTCCTTGTCTCAGGTTTGGATTAATGAATGCACTTTGTGCACGCAAATGCATGTCCCGGGAGTGCCACTTTGCTTTGAAATGGGATTGTCTTTACTGTGTTTTATGTCCTTTTAAAGATGCTTCCCGGGAGAGGCCTGTTCCATCTTAATGACTTGCACTACACTACCGTGTGACACTCCATTTGCACAACCTTGTGAGACTATTACACACACTCCATTAGGACACACTTTTAAATCAGGACTCATGAGCAATGACTGTACATGAGTGCCCTCTGATGGCCAGACGTCTCAAATGTAACTTTAAGAAAATAGTTTTGTGAACAATGAGCAAACTGTATCGGTGTTGTGTAGTCCTCTTATTTTACACAGGGGCGCAGCATATCATTGCCTCCTGTGCAAGATCCCCAGTGTGCCTAAACATTGGCCAATTATAGCAATGTCACAGAAAACAAGCACAATCAATGCAACCACTAGCCAGGATAAAATCAATAGTCTGAGTACATTATGTATTGAACCATGATGCCAGTGGATAAGCCTTACTTAAATAAGCCATACTTAAATTGTATACTGAACAAAAATAGAAACACAATGTGTAAAGTGTCGGTCCCATGTTTCATGAGCTGATATGAAAGATCCCAGAAATTTTCCAGACGCACAAAAAGCTTATTTCTCTCAAATGTTGTGAACAAATGTATTTACATCCCTGTTAGTGAGCATTTCTCCTTTGCCAAGATAATCCATCCACCTGACAGGTGTGGCATATCAAGAAGCTGATTAAACAGCATGATCATTACACAGGTGCACCTTGTGCTGGGGACAATACATGTGCAGTTTTGTCACACAACACAATGCCACAGATGTCTCAAGTTTTGAGGGAGTGTGGAATTGGCATGCAGACTGCAGGAATGTCCAACAGAGCTGTTACCAGAGATTTTAATGTTAATTTCTCTACCATAAGCCGCCTCCAACGTACGTCCAACCAGCCTCACAAATGCAGACCACGTGTAACCACTCCAGCCCAGGACCTCCATATACGGCTTTTTCACCTGAGTGATCGTCTGAATAAAGCCTTTTTTGGTTGAAAAACGAATTCTGATTGGCTGGGCCTGGCTCCCCAGTGGGTGGGGCTATGCCCTCCCAGGCCCACCCATGGCTGCGCCCCTGCCCAGTCATGTGAAATCCATAGTTTAAGGCCTAGTGAATTTATTTCAATTTACTGTTTTCCTTCTAAGAACTGTAAAATTGTTGCATGTTGCGTTTATATTTTTGTTCAGTATATTTGAGAAGGTCCTGTCGCACACATTTCCTAGGTTTCCTCAGCAGACCCTCAGCAGCCTACGCCACGTCTATTTCTATTTCACACACACACACACACACACACACACACACACACACACACACACACACACACACACACACACACACACACACACACACAGTATGATTTCCCTCCAGGTATCACAGGTCTTGGTTGTGGTGTGGGTCTCGCTGGCCATGGGTCCAGAGATGGCTGAACAGGCTGATCTAGGACCTGCATATCTTGCCTCAGTAGGTAAGGGATGGTTCATCCTGTGGACAGGGCTTGTTGTTACTGGCACCAATGTCTGTCCTTTTCCCAGTTAGCGTTTTTTTGTTTTGTTCCAAGGGCATAACTTTCACAGTTTTTTGGATTCATATGGCAATGATTTGTGATTTGACATGTGTGATTTTGATGCGTGCTTTGTGGTTATTGTCTTCCTGAAAGATTCACTTGCAGCCAAGTTTCAGCCTCCTGGCAGAGGTATCCAGGTTTTTCTGCATATGCATTGTTCTTTCGAAGGCCAAGCCTACAGCTGGTGTGTGTGGCCAAACACTTCTATTTTCTTGTCATATAAATACCATACCAACAAGAAAATCCTAACCTCCCCTGTTATTGGTAATGGTGAGAGGTTAGCATGTTTTGGGAGCATGATCTTTGTGCATCTGTAACTTTCTCACTCATCATTATTCACGATTCATTCATGATCATCCATAATCATGGTAGCATCCACATTAAGTGTTCCGAAACATATTAGATTCTTATTTACAATAAAAATGACTCCAAAATGACAAAATACATTATTTTATCTTTGTTCAAGGTCGACACTTCAGATCCATCCTTAAGTCTTCACAGAGAGACAGTTTCACCCCTAGCTATGGACCACGTGTAAATCCTGCCTTAGGAACAGATTGTTCTTTCAGCAGTAGAGAGTACATTGGGTCTTTCTCATCAGGGTCAGTGGCCATGGACTGATAACGGTAGTAAATCCACCTGTTCATTTGACACGATTAGCCCCGGGCAGTTCATTAAAGAAGTCTGCTGGAACTACTGGCAGTTACTCCCTTGTGAAACTAAAGTTTAGATTGGGGGTATTAACAATGTGCATTTATCATCACATCGGACTATGTATAATTTAGAACACATTCTAGTTGCGCCTGAGTTGATGAACAAGTATTAGAGGACGTACCCCACAAGCACTCAAGTGATATTTTATCAAACAAGATAATGTGCTGAATCTTCAGAACAGATTTACCTAATGCACATAAATGATTGTAAGTCATGTTTAACTTCTTTCTCCATCAATGCTTCTTGTATTTTATCCTTGTCCTTGGACCGCTGATGCTCACCATTGATCTGGTTCATAGCACGCCTGCTAACTTGAACAATGACAAAGATAGCACAGAGAGGGACAGGCAGACGATTGATCTCTCAACACTTTTTTTATGGGGAAAGCTCTTCAGCCGTACAGAGCTAGCGGACATTGAACAGCAGGGGTGATCCTCAATTAATCCACAGCAATACATCCCTGCAGTGGACACAGTTCTCATGGTTATTGAACTCTCACACAAACTGTACAGTCTGCATCGCCTCAATGTACCTCTTGTCTGGTAACTTTCTTTGCTTCTTACCATGACCTCAGCCTTTTCTGTGCATAACTTGCTATGCTCTTGCTTTATGTCTTGTAAACTTTGAGCAAAGTAAATCACAGGGTTAACAAGTGTAACGGTGCATAGAAAAAACAAGAAAGTTTGTCAAATATTGTATTCTAATTCGGCTTGGTCCCTAAGACCCTCACAAACTTTTACAGATGCACAACTGAGAGCATCCTGTCGGGCTGCATCCCACAGCTGACAGTGCATCACTGGGACACCTACAGCACCCAATGTCACAGGAAGGCCAAAAAGATCATCAAGGACACCAACCACCTGAGCCACGGCCTGTTCACCCGCTATCATCCAGAAGGCGAAGTCAGTACAGGTGCATCAAAGCTGGGACCAAGAGACTGAAAAACAAATTCTATCTCAAGGCCATCAGACTGTTAAATAGCCATCACTAGCTGGCTACCACCCGGTTACTCAACCCTGCAACTTCGAGGCTGCTGCCCTATATACAGTGCACTCAGAAAGTATTCAGACTTTTTCCACATTTTGTAACGTTACAGCCTTTTTAGAAAATGGAGAAGAAAAAAAATCCTCATAAATCTAGTATTCAGACCATTTGCTATGCAACTCGAAGTTGAGCTCAGGTGCATCCTGTTTCCATTGATCATCCTTGAGATGTTTCTACAACGTGATTGGAGTCCACCTGTGGTAAATTCAATTGATTGGATATGATTTGGAAAGACACACACCTGTCTACATAAGGTCCCACAGTTGACAGTGCATGTCAGAGCAAAAACCAAGCCATGAGGTCAAAGAAACTGTCCGTAGAGCTCCGAGACAGGATTGTGTCAAGGCACAGATCTGGGGATCGGTACCAAAACATTTCTGCAGCATTGAAGGTCCCCAAGAACACAGTGGCCTCCATCATTCATAAATGAAAGAAGTTTGGAATCACCAACACTCTTCCTAAAGCTGGACAATGTTATTGGTCACGTACACAGTTTAGCAGGTGCAGTGATATGCTTATCAGCTTACTGGAGGAGTTTACAGTTGAAGTCAGAAGTTTACATACAGCTTAGCCAAATACATTTAAACTCAGTTTTTCACAATTCCTGACATTTAATCATAGTAAAAATTCCCTTTCTTAGGTCAGTTAGGATCACCACTTTATTTTAAGAATGTGAAATGTCAGAATAATAGTAGAGAGAATGATTTATTTCAGCTTTTATTTCTTTCATCACATTCCCAGTGGGTCAGAAGTTAACATACACTCAATTAGTATTTGGTAGCATTGCCTTTAAATTGTTAAACTTCCTACAATAAGTTGGGTGAATTTTGGCCCATTTCTCCTGACAGAGCTGGTGTAATGTAGTCAGGTTTGTAGGCCTCCTTGCTCGCACGTGCTTTTTCAGTTCTGCCCACAAATTGTCTATAGGATTGAGGTCAGGGCTTTGTGATGGCCACTCCAATACCTTGACTTTGTTGTCCTTAAGTCATTTTGCCACAACTTTGGAAGTATGCTTGGGGTCATTGTCCATTTGGAAGTCCCATTTGCGACCAAGCTTTAACTTCCTGACTGATGTCTTAAGATGTTGCTTCAATATATCCACATCATTTTCCTCCCTCATGATGCCATCTATTTTGTGAAGTGCACCAGTCCCTCCTGCAGCAAAGCATCCCCACAAGATGATGCTACCACCCCCGTGCTTCACGGTTGGGATGGTGTTCTTTGGCTTGCAAGCCTCCCCCTTTTTCCTCCAAACATAACGATGGCCAAACAGTTCTATTTTTGTTTCATCAGACCAAAGGACATTTCTCCAAAAAGTACGATCTTTGTCCCCATGTGCAGTGGCAAACCATAGTCTGGCTTTTTTATGGCGGGTTTGGAGCAGTGGCTTCTTCCTTGCTGAGCGGCCTTTCAGGTTATGTCGATATAGGACTCGTTTTACTGTGGGTATAGTTACTTTGGTACCTGTTTCCTCCAGCATCTTCACAAGGTCCTTTGCTGTTGTTCTGGGATTGATTTGCACTTTTCGCACCAAAGTACGTTCATCTCTAGGAGACAAAACGCTTCTCCTTCATGAGCGGTATGACGGCTGCATGGTCCCATGGTGTTTATACTTGCGTACTATTGTTTGTACAGATGAACGTGGAACCTTCAGGCATTGGAAATCCCTCTCAAGGATGAACCAGACTTGTGGAGGTCTACAATTCTTTTGAGGTCTTGCCTGATTTCCTTTGATTTTTCCATGATGTCAAGCAAAGAGGCACTGAGTTTCAAGGTAGGCCTCGAAATTCATCCACAGGTACACCTCTAATTGACTCAATTAGCCTATCAGAAGCTTCTAAAGCCATGACATAATTTTCTGGAATTTTCCACGCTGTTTAAAGGCACAGTCAACTTAGTGTATGTAAACTTCTGACCCACTGCAATTGTGATATAGGGAATTATAAGTGAAATAATCTGTCTGTAAACAATTGTTGGAAAAATGACTTGTCATGCACAAAGTAGATGTCCTAACCCACTTGCCAAAACGATAGTTTGTTAATAAGAAATGTGTGGAGTGGTTGAAAAACGAGTTTTAATGACTCCAACCTAAGTGTATGTAAACTTCCGACTTCAACTGTACATCTACATGTTAGCTATTTAGCAGACATTTATCAATCGACAGATTTTTCATGTAGTTGGCTCTGGGATTCAAACCAGCAACCTTCCAGTTACTGGCCCATCACTTTTATGCACTAGGCTACTTGCCACTGACCCAAAAAGGATGTGCCAGTTTCTCTTTACCAATTTAATATGTACATTTTAGTAATTTAGCAGACGCTCTTATCCAGAGTGATTTACAGGAGCTACTAGGGTTAAGTGCCTTGCTCAAGGGCACATTGGTAAATGTTTCATGTTTTTTGATCTGGGATTTGAACCAGCAACCTTTCGGTTACTGGCCCAATGAGGAGTTTGTTAACATTGTAGGCCTAAAAACAACCTCAGTGGGGTTGTGCTCGACTGTTTATGCATCTGAGTGTGCCTCAGATCTCTACAGAAATGGACCAGAATCACCACTCGTTTTGCAAAGCCCAGGACAATCTCTGTAAACCTTACCATAATCAGAATGCATCACTGGACACTATTTCAGGCTCCATTCTGATATACAGTATGTGATTTGTTCAAAGTCCTGTGCTCTCCTCAAGTAGCCAATCTGATAGAAATCACATTCTATGTATGCAAGTGAAAGATTTGTCTTTATCAATCCGACAAACCAGGATTTTGTATTCAATCAAATTTGTGTGTGGCCAGCAGCATACCACCTTGCATCACACTGCTGTCTTGCTTCTGAAGCAAAGCAGGTTTGGTCCTGGTTGGTCCCTAGAAAGGAGACCAGATGCTGCTGGAAGTGGTGTTGGAGGACCAGTAGGAAGCACCCTTTCCTCCGGTCTAAAGAAATATCCCAATGCCCCAGGGCAGTGATGGGGGACATTTCCCTGTGTAAGATGCTGTCTTTTGGATGGGACTTTAAATGGGTGTCCTGACTCTCTGTGGTCACTAAAGATCCCATGGCACTTTATTGTAGGGCTGTTAACCCTGGTGTTCTGGCTAAATTCCCAATCTGGCCAACATACCATCATGGTCACCTAATCATCCCCAGCTTACAATTGGCTCATTCCTGTAACTATTCCCCAGGTCGTTGCAGTAAATGAAAATGTGTTCTCAGTCAACTTACCTGGTAAAAATAATTCCAATACTGTGCTTTTGATTGAATTCTAGCTATATTATTTTAACTGGTGGTCTAGTAACAACACCAAGTCTGTTTAATTCACAAGTTGTTTTCAGACACTATTTTGTTGCTCTGGGTAAATGGGTCCTGATGTATTTTTGGTATTTAATTAGGATCCCCATTAGCTGTTGCAAAAGCAGCAGCTACTCTTCCAGGGGTCCACACAAAACATGAAACATAATACAGAATGACTTAATACAGAACATCATTAGACAAGAACAGCTCAAGGACAGAACTACATACATTTTTAAAAAGGCACACGTAGCCTACATATCAATGCATACACACAAACTTTCTAGGTCAAATAGGGGAGAGGCGTTGTGCCACGAGATGTTGCTTTATCTGTTTTTTGAAACCAGGTTTGCTGTTTATTTGAGCAATATGAGATGGAAGAAGGTTCCATGCAATAAGGGCTCTATATAATAAGGTACGTTTTCTTGAATTTGTTCTGGATTTGAGGACTATGAAAAGACCCCTGGTGGCATGTCCGGTGGGAGAAGTGTGTGTGTCAGAGCTGTGTGTAAGTTGACTATGCAAACAATTTGGGATTTTCAACACAATGTTTCTCATAAAAAGAAGTGATGCAGTCAGTCTCTCCTCAACTCTTAGCCTAGAGAGACTGGCATGCATAGTATTTATATCAGCCCTCTGGTTACAATGAAGAGCAAAACGTGCCGCTCTGTTCTGGGCCAGCTGCAGTTTAACTAGGTCTTTCTTTGCAGCACTTGACCACACGACTGGACAATAATCAAGATTAGACAAAAATAGAGCCTGCAGAACTTGCTTTTTGGAGTGTGGTGTCAAAAAAGAGCCTCTCTTTATTACAGCTAGACCTCTCCCCATCTTTGCAGCCGTTGAATCTATATGTTTTGACCATGACATTTTACAATCTACGGTAACGCCAAGTAATTTACTCTCCTCAACTTGTTCAACAGCCACAACATTCATTACCAGATTCAACTGAGGTCTAGAACTTAGGGAATGATTTGTACCAAATACAATGCTCTTACTTATAGAGATGTTCAAGACCATTGTCACAAACGTCGTAATGAGGAGACCAAGGCGCAGCGTGATTAGAATACATTCTTCCTTTTAATAATGAAGAACACTTAACAAACAATACAAAATGACCGTGACCACTATAACACTGAGTGCAAACATGCAACATCACATAGACAATCACCCACCAAACAAACTGGATAAACAACGATAAACAGCTGCCTCTGATTGGGAACCAATCTAGGCCACCATAGACCTACATAATGCCTAGACTACACACACACACCTAAAATGACAGATTTTATCAACCAGAGATAGAGAGGGGGTTTATTATTTTGGAAATGCCAGCCCTTATTATTCACCTGTTAAATCCATTTCAAGCAGTGTAGACGAAGGCGAGGAGACAGGTTAAATAATTATTTTTAAGCCTTGAGAAAATTGAGACATGGATTGTGTGTGTGTGCCATTCAGAGGGTGAATGTGCAAGACAAAATATTTAAATGCCTTTGAACTGGTGCCAGGAGCACCGGTTTGGGTCAAGAACGGTTTGTGTCAAGAACGACAACATTGCTGGGTTTTTCACGCTCAACAGTTTCCCGCGTATCAAGAAAAGTCCACCACACAAAGAACATCCAGCCGACTTGACACAACTGTGGGAAGCATTGGAGTCAACATTGGCCAGAATCCCTGTGGAATGCTTTGAAACCTGGTAGAGTCCATGCCCAGACGAATTGAGGTTGTTTTGAGGGCAAAAAGAGGGTGCAACTCAATATTATGATGGTGTTCCTAATGTTTTGTACACTTAGTGTATATAACAAATGGAAACATATTGGGAAGCTGTCACGTCTATACACAGCATGCATACATTTCGCAAAGTAATGACATTGGGTTAGTCTTTGAATGAAGTTACATCCCTGCAGTAGTGCATGTCTTTAGAGACCCCGAAGTTCCTTTTCACTCCCTCCTGCTCTCATCACATCATTAGGGAAATGACAGACCTGACCGTTTCCTTTCATCTGTTTCTTTTTCAAACCAAGACATAAAGAAAAAAGCCAGCCAAATTAAGCCTGCTACTTATAAGCCCCCGTTTGATTTTAATGACTCACAGCTGCAGGTTCTCAGATGAGCACAGAGTTGCTACATGAAAACCCAACACACTCATCAGGATGTTTATCTCTGCATGGGTTGCTTTGTCTCACTGCGACTATGCTGATAACTGATTTTTTACAGAAATACAAAACATTGTGGTCTCTCTCGGAGGCTTTAAAAGCCCTTCATAACCATCAACGGGGAGGATAGTGCTTCATTCAAGGAAATCCTGCATAGTTCATTCAATGGAGTTTCTTTTGAAAAGTATTCTTGTACACTGTTTTAGAGATGCTTATTTATAGTGTATTCGGAAAGTATTCAGATCCCGTCACCTTTTCCACATTTTGTTAAGTTACAGCCTTATTCCAGAATTGATTCAATTACATTTTTCCCTCATCAATGTACACACAACACCCCATAATGACAAAGTGAAAACAGGTGTTTAGACATTTTTGCAAATGTATTACAAATAAAAACATAAATACCGTATTTACATGTATTAACACATGATTTAATCTTGCTTCTAGCCGAGCATTTGATTTCCAACAGTGATTGGTTGTACAAACTTTACTGTCTGCCTGTCTGCCCTTTGAAACAATGTTCCACTTTCAAATTCTATCTTGCCCCTGTAGAGAGAATGCTGTGCACAAACAACTTTTCTGATCCAGGCAAATAATGCATCAATATTATTATGCATATATCCAATTAAATGTCAATAGAAAAGCTATGAAAACAGATGAAAATGGAGACTATTCTGCCCTTCAAGCTGTATAGTTTGTACCTTTAGTTGGCTAAGTGAGAAGACTTTATCCAGCCTGCATAGCAATCATTTTTGTTTTTGCACAGATTAAAGTATGTTTTTTGTCCTCAGATGGAAGGATGAAAGTGTGACTTCACTCATCAAAATAATATGCAGAACACATTACAGGCATCATGAGTGTATGTAAATTAAGTGGCAGTGCAGCTTTTGTGATTGGACAGAGAACATTCTAGTTGTTGTTCTTGACCCGTTTCTCATTGGCTATTTTGGCACCGTGTTCTGGGGCTAGAAATTCAGTGCTAATCCTGCTCTGGAGCAGAGTCAGCTCGCCCTGGGCTAAGGTTGGTGCTAGCCCACTTTCGAATGTGCAAGTGTAAACACTCGCATAGCCCTGGGCTAAAATCTCCGTTAGCCCAGGGCAAAGGAGGCACCAAGATGTCATACTTTTTGTCTAACTTGTTGGGAAAGTGGTCATTGTAGCTGATTTATGTAAAACATTGTTTACAGCTAATAGAATAGAATGTTGGAAGTCATGTCACAATGGGTCCTTTGGAAGGTTGAAGAAATCCCATGAAAGTGGATGGAGGACAAAAAGGACAAAAAAGTCAACTGTACCACGCCTAGGGTTGTGGAGGTCATGAAATTGTCAGCCAGTGATTGTCAAGCAAATAACTGCCGGTCTCACGGTAATTGACCATTAATTAACATAAACACATTTAGCATCTCCTAGCTTCCACACATAGCCTACAAGCCACTGATGCAGACCTTTGGAACATCTACAGTCTAAAAAGTCTGATAAATCCATTTAAATCCAAATAAATCCATTATTTATTTGAGACAGGTCTAAAGAAACATGATACGAAGAAAATGTAGCTCAGAAGAATCTATTTCAGAAGAACAGAATAGCGTACTCTGAATTGTCCTTATGTAAAGCCCTGATCTGTTTTTCCCCCCTCATAAATCTACATACAATGCCCCATAATGACAAAGCAAAAGTAGGTTTTTAGAAATGTTTGCTAATTTATAAAAAATTAAAATCCCGAAAATATAACATTTACATAAGTATTCAGACCCTTTACTCAGTACTTGGTTGAAGCACCTTAGGCAGCTATTACTGCCTCGAGACTTCTTGGGTATGACGCTACAAGCTTGGCACACCTGTATTTGGGGAGTTTCTCACATTCTTCTCTGCAGATCCTCTCAAGCTCTGTCAGGTTGGATGGGGAGCGTTGCTGCACAGATATTTTCAGGTCTCTCCAGAGATGCTTGATTGGGTTCAAGTCTGGGCTCTGGCTGGGCCACTCAAGGACATTCAGAGACTTGTCCCGAAGCCACTCCTGCGTTGTCTTGGCTATGTGCTTCTGGTCATTGTCCTGTTGGAAGGTTAACCTTCGCCCCAGTCTAAGGTCCTGAGCGCTCTGGAGCAGGATCTCTGTACATTGCTCCGTTCATCTTTCCCTCAATCCTGACTAGTCTCCCAGTCCCTTCTGCTGAAAAACATCCCCACAGCATGATGCTGCCACCGCAATGCTTCACCGTAGGAATGGTGCCCGATTTCCTCCAGATGTGACGCTTGGCGTTCAGGCCAAAGAGTTCACTCTTGGTTTCATCAGACCAGAGAATCTTGTTTCTCTTTCTTGGTGGTTCCAAACTTGTTCAATTTAAGAATGATGGAGGCCACTGTGTTCTTGGGGACCTTCAACGATGCAGAAATGTTTTGGCACCCTTCCCCATATCTGTGCCTCAAAAAAATCCTGTCTCTGAGCTTTACAATCAATTCCTTCGACCTCGTGGCTTGGTTTTTGCTCTAACACGCACTGCCAACAGTGGGACCTTAAGTAGACAGGTGTGTGGCTTTCCAAACGATGTCACATCAATTGCTCAAAGGATGATCAATGAAAACAGGATGCACCTGAGCTCAATTTCGAGACTCATAGCAAAGCGTCTGAATACTTATGTAAATAAGCTATTTCTGTTTTTTTATTTTTAATAAATGTACAAACATTTCTCAAAACCTGTTTTCACTTCCTCATTATGGGGTATAGTGTGTAGATTGCTGAGGAATTTAATTTATTTAATCCATTTTAGAATAAGGCTGTAACATAACAAAATGTGAAATAAATGTGCCCTTGGGCTGAATATAATCATTATAATTCCCTTCTCCCAGCAGCCTGCTTCAATTACCTCTCACTCACCAGGCTCTCTCAGATAATTAACTTATTATTAGCCAATGCCAACCAGGGTCATTGATGTTTCCTCCGACACATTGGTGCGGCTGGCTTCTGGGTTAAGCAGGTCGGTGTTAAGAAGCGCAGTTTGGCGGGTCCTGTTTCGAAGGACGCATGACTCGACCTTCGCCTCCCGAGCACATTGGGGAATTGCAGCGATGAAACAAAATTGAAAAAGGGGGTAAAATACCCCCCCAAAATAAAAATGTACACTACTGTTCAAAAGTTTGGGGTCACTTAGAAATGTCCTTGTTTTTGAAAGAAAAAATATATTTTTTTGACCATTAAAATAACATCAAATTGATCAGAAATACAGTGTAGACATTGATAATGTTGTAAATGACTATTCTAGCTGGAAACGGCTGGTTTTTAATGGAATATCTACATAAGCGTACAGAGGCCCATTATCAGAAACCAATGGCATGTTGTGTTAGCTAATCCAAGTTTATAATTTTAAAAGGCTAATTGATCATTAGAAAACCCTTTTGCAATTATGTTAGCACAGCTGAAAACTGTTGTTCTGATTAAAGAAGCAATAAAACTGGCCTTCTTTAGACTAATTGAGTATCTGGAGCATCAGCATTGTGGGTTTAATTACAGGCTCAAAAACACTTTCTTCGGAAACTCGTCAGTCTATTCCTGTTCTGAGAAATGAACGCTGTTCCATGCGAGAAATTGCCAAGAAACTGAGGATCCCATACAATGCTACTCCCTTCACAGAACAGCGCAAACTGGCCCTAACCAGAATAGAAAGAGGAGTGGGAGGCCCCGGTGCAAAACTGAGCAAGAGGACAAGTACATTAGAGTGTCTAGTTTGAGAAACAGACGCCTCACAAGTTCTCAGCTGGCAGCTTCATTAAATAGTACCCGCAAAACACCAGTCTCAACGTCAACAGTTAAGAGGCGACTCCGGGATGCTGGCGTTCTAGGCAGAGTTGCAAAGAAAAAGCCATATCTCAGACTGGCCAATAAAAATAAAAGATTTAGATGGGCAAAAGAACACAGACACTGGACAGGGGAACTCTGCCTAGAATTAGCAAAGGCAACAGGCCTGATTCTCCTCCTGCTCTTTAGAGAGCACCGCTCCTAATCCCCCATGGCTAGCATCAATCTCTAATACAAAAGGCATTTGGAAGTCAGCATACATAAGGATAGGTGCCGAGATCAAAGCTTGTGGAAACCTGCCTCGCATTCTGTTGTCCAAGCCTCTGCTTGTGGTTTCCTATGGGTCTTTCCCTTTTTACCTCGGGGTGTCAGCTGGGCCACTACTCGGTGGAGGGGTGCTGCAATCTTGGCGAAACCTGCTATAAACCACCGGTAGTAGCTGACAAACCCCAGAAAAGAGTGGAGATCGGCCAGGTTGGTAGGAACTCTCATGGCTGCAACTTTGTCCCGGTCAGTGCCAACACCTTCTGCTGAGACTACATGACTGAGGTACTTCTGAAAGAAATGCAACTTTGACAGTTTAATCTTCAGTCCTTGCTGGTGCAACCGGGAGAACACTTCCTCCAGCGTCTCAAAGCGTTGCTTTACCGAGAGGAGCATTGGAGCATTGCATAATTTAAACGAGATCTGATTGAATTTAAATAGGCCAAATGGTGTGTAAAAGGCAGTCTTGGACTTTTTAGGCCATCTTTGCCTGGCTTTATCTACTTGCCAAATCAAGAGCTGAGAACCACTCAGCCCCAGAGTCCAATGATTCTTCTATTGTTGGCAGGGGAAAAGATGATTCCGGAGTTCCAAATTAAGCAGCAGCAGCTGAAAAGATGAGCTCCTACAAATATTGAAATTTAAATGTTTTTTTAGAGTAAAGTACATCGAAAAAAAATCAAAAGAAAACTGCAAACTGAATAGGAGACCAAACAAGCAGCAAACAAAGAAGAAAGGCTTTTGAAAAAGTAACAATTTTTCATAAAATTATACCGTTTTCTTAGCTAGCTAAGTTGTTTACCTGTTGCTAGGCAGTTGCTAGGGACATTCCTGAAAGAAGCTAGCTAGCTAACAAGGAGTGTCTAGTTGGCAGAAGAGAAGAAGGGACAAAGAAGGGACAAAGTGGGACAAAATAAGGACAGAAGAAAAGGGAAAGGGGACATTAAGGTGAAGCAGTCCTCTAAAGACACAAAAGACAATAATACAAGAAACAACACTTCTATTGCCTCTCCCTCTACGATACGCACTTCCGGTTTGGTTTGGAGCGAGTAGTTGCATTCCGCTTTGCTCCACAGGTAGTATTACAGGTAGTATTACATTTCATTTCATTACAGTACAACAGTTTGATTTGTTTGATCTTAGCTGGCTACATAGCCGTCTTTGTATCCAAGATAATTGTGTAGTCTAGAGTAATTGTCGAGGTTACCTAGCCAGTTAGAGGTTACCTAGCCAGCTACACTTTCAAACAAAGTCAACAACGCAGCCACTGCTAGCTAGCCTATTTCACCAGCCAGCAGTACTATATCATTTTAGTCAATAAGATTTTTTGCAACGTAAGCTTAACTTTCTGAACATTCGAGACGTGTAGTCCACTTGTCATTCCAATCTCCTTTGCATTAGCGTAGCCTCTTCTGTAGCCTGTCAACTATGTGTCTGTCTATCCCTGTTCTCTCCTCTCTGCACAGACCATACAAACGCTTCACACCGCGTGGCCGCTGCTACTCTAACCTGGTGGTCCCAGCGCGCACGACCCACGTGGAGTTCCAGGTCTCAGGCAGCCTCTGGAACTGCCGATCTGCGGCCAACAAGGCAGAGTTCATCTCAGCCTATGCTTCCCTCCAGTCCCTCGACTTCTTGGCACTGACGGAAACATGGATTACCACTGATAACACTGCTACTCCTACTGCTCTCTCCTCGTCTGCCCACGTGTTCTCGCACACCCCGAGAGCTTCTGGTCAGCGGGGTGGTGGCACTGGGATCCTCATCTCTCCCAAGTGGACATTCTCTCTTTCTCCCCTGACCCATCTGTCTATCGCCTCCTTTGAATTCCATGCTGTCACAGTTACCAGCCCTTTCAAGCTTAACATCCTTATCATTTATCGCCCTCCAGGTTCCCTTGGAGAGTTCATCAATGAGCTTGACGCCCTGATAAGTTCCTATCCTGAGGATGGCTCACCTCTCACAGTTCTGGGTGACTTTAACCTCCCCACGTCTACCTTTGACTCATTCCTCTCTGCCTCCTTCTTTCCACTCCTCTCCTCTTTTGACCTCACCCTCTCACCTTCCCCCCCTACTCACAAGGCAGGCAATACGCTTGACCTCATCTTTACTAGATGCTGTTCTTCCACTAATCTCATTGCAACTCCCCTCCAAGTCTCCGACCACTACCTTGTATCCTTTTCCCTCTCGCTCTCATCCAACACTTCCCACACTGCCCCTACTCGGATGGTATCGCGCCGTCCCAACCTTCGCTCTCTCTCCCCCGCTACTCTCTCCTCTTCCATCCTATCATCTCTTCCCTCTGCTCAAACCTTCTCCAACCTATCTCCTGATTCTGCCTCCTCAACCCTCCTCTCCTCCCTTTCTGCATCCTTTGACTCTCTATGTCCCCTATCCTCCAGGCCGGCTCGGTCCTCCCCTCCTGCTCCGTGGCTCGACGACACATTGCGAGCTCACAGAACAGGGCTCCGGGCAGCCGAGCGGAAATGGAGGAAAACTCGCCTCCCTGCGGACCTGGCATCCTTTCACTCCCTCCTCTCTACATTCTCCTCTTCTGTCTCTGCTGCTAAAGCCAATTTCTACCACTCTAAATTCCAAGCATCTGCCTCTAACCCTAGGAAGCTCTTTGCCACCTTCTCCTCCCTCCTGAATCCTCCTCCCCCTCCTCCCCCCTCCTCCCTCTCTGCTGATGACTTCGTCAACCATTTTGAAAAGAAGGTCGACGACATCCGATCCTCGTTTGCTAAGTCAAACGACACCGCTGGTTCTGCTCACACTGCCCTACCCTGTGCTTTGACCTCTTTCTCCCCTCTCTCTCCAGATGAAATCTCGCGTCTTGTGACGGCCGGCCGCCCAACAACCTGCCCGCTTGACCCTATCCCCTCCTCTCTTCTCCAGACCATTTCCGGAGACCTTCTCCCTTACCTCACCTCGCTCATCAACTCATCCTTGACCGCTGGCTACGTCCCTTCCGTCTTCAAGAGAGCGAGAGTTGCACCCCTTCTGAAAAAACCTACACTCGATCCCTCCGATGTCAACAACTACAGACCAGTATCCCTTCTTTCTTTTCTCTCCAAAACTCTTGAACGTGCCGTCCTTGGCCAGCTCTCCTGCTATCTCTCTCAGAATGACCTTCTTGATCCAAATCAGTCAGGTTTCAAGACTAGTCATTCAACTGAGACTGCTCTTCTCTGTGTCACGGAGGCGCTCCGCACTGCTAAAGCTAACTCTCTCTCCTCTGCTCTCATCCTTCTAGACCTATCGGCTGCCTTTGATACTGTGAACCATCAGATCCTCCTCTCCACCCTCTCCGAGCTGGGCATCTCCGGCGCGGCCCACGCTTGGATTGCGTCCTACCTGACAGGTCGCTCCTACCAGGTGGCGTGGCGAGAATCTGTCTCCGCACCACGTGCTCTCACCACTGGTGTCCCCCAGGGCTCTGTTCTAGGCCCTCTCCTATTCTCGCTATACACCAAGTCACTTGGCTCTGTCATATCCTCACATGGTCTCTCCTATCATTGCTATGCAGACGACACACAATTAATCTTCTCCTTTCCCCCCTCTGATAACCAGGTGGTGAATCGCATCTCTGCATGTCTGGCAGACATATCAGTGTGGATGACGGATCACCACCTCAAGCTGAACCTCGGCAAGACAGAGCTGCTCTTCCTCCCGGGGAAGGACTGCCCGTTCCATGATCTCGCCATCACGGTTGACAACTCCATTGTGTCCTCCTCCCAGAGTGCTAAGAACCTTGGCGTGATCCTGGACAACACCCTGTCGTTCTCAACTAACATCAAGGCGGTGACCCGTTCCTGTAGGTTCATGCTCTACAACATTCGCAGAGTACGACCCTGCCTCACGCAGGAAGCGGCGCAGGTCCTAATCCAGGCACTTGTCATCTCCCGTCTGGATTACTGCAACTCGCTGTTGGCTGGGCTCCCTGCCTGTGCCATTAAACCCCTACAACTCATCCAGAACGCCGCAGCCCGTCTGGTGTTCAACTTTCCCAAGTTCTCTCACGTCACCCCGCTCCTCCGCTCTCTCCACTGGCTTCCAGTTGAAGCTCGCATCCGCTACAAGACCATGGTGCTTGCCTACGGAGCTGTGAGGGGAACGGCACCTCCGTACCTTCAGGCTCTGATCAGGCCCTACACCCAAACAAGGGCACTGCGTTCATCCACCTCTGGCCTGCTCGCCTCCCTACCTCTGAGGAAGTACAGTTCCCGCTCAGCCCAGTCAAAACTGTTCGCTGCTCTGGCACCCCAATGGTGGAACAAACTCCCTCACGACGCCAGGTCAGCGGAGTCAATCACCACCTTCCGGAGACACCTGAAACCCCACCTCTTTAAGGAATACCTAGGATAGGATAAAGTAATCCTTCTAACCCCCCCCCCTTAAAAGAGTTAGATGCACTATTGTAAAGTGGTTGTTCCACTGGATATCATAAGGTGAATGCACCAATTTGTAAGTCGCTCTGGATAAGAGCGTCTGCTAAATGACTTAAATGTAAATGTAATGTAAATGTAAAAGCACCGTTCCTTGTTTTTATAGTCAACACACATCCTTGTAAGAGATGAGAAAGGGCTGCTACTCTCCCGGATAAGAAGGAACTCTTCAATACCTGTTTGATGTGGGCCCTGACCAACTCATTCTGGAAAGAGTGGATACTGCGGTAGGGCTGATCACAAGTATAGCACTTTGTTTGCTAAGAGTGAAACTGATGTTGGGTGCACTAATCTGATCACCCATAAGATTCTACTAACGGAATCTCATGGGTGATCAGATTAGTGCACCCAACATCAGTTTCACTCTTAGCAAACAAAGTGCTATACTTGTCTAACAGGGTTTTGGCTTGTAGTTGCTCTGCACTATCAAGACCCTCAAAGGGAGGGAAGTCCAAAACGTGCTTCTCACTGGGACTGGCTACCTGAGAAGAAACAAAGGCTGTACACTCATGGGAAACTCCATCTGCAAGGAACTCTACTTGGAGTCAGTTTCAACTACTACTCGAGCCATTTGTATTAATCAACATGTGTGGGTCCCATTTTTCATGAGCTGAAATAAAAGTTCCCAGAATTGTTCCATATGAACAAAAAGCTTATTTCTCTCAAATGATGTACACAAATTTGTTTACATGCCTATTAGTACGCATTTCTCCTTTGCCAAGATAATCCACCTGACAGGTATGGCATATCAAGAAGCTGATTAAACAGCATGATCATTACACAGGTGAACCTTGTGCTTGGGACAATAAAAGGTCACTCTAAAATGTGCAGTTTTGTCACACAACACAATGCCACAGATGTCTCAAGTTTTGAGGGAAGGTGCAATTGGCATGCTGACTGCAGGAATGTCCAACAGAGCTGTTGCCAGATAATTAAATGTTAATTTCTCTACCATAAGCCACCTCCAATGTCGTTTTAGAGAAATTGGCAGTACATCCAACCGGCCTCACAACCACAGACCATGTGTAACCACGCCAGCCCTGGACCTCCACATCGGGCTTATTCACCTGCGGGATCCTCTGAGGAGGGGGAGGGGGGTGCTGAGGAGTATTTCTGTCATTAATAAAGCCCTTTTGTGGGAAAAACTCATTCTGATTGGCTGGTTCCAAAGTGGGTGGACCTGGCTCCCAAGTGGGTGGGCCTATGCCCTCCCAGGCCCACCCACTTGGCTGCTCCTCTGCCCAGTCATGTGAAATCCATAGATTAGGGCCTAATTAATTTATTTCAATTGTCTGATTTGCTTCTATGAACTGTAACTCATTAAAATCTTTGAAATATTGCATGTTGCGTTTATATTTTTGTTCTGTATATAACCCTGCGAGGGATCAGCCAAACATCAGATTAGCCAATATTGGTGACTGGAACATAAGCTAGTACTCTCTCCGCTAGTGTAGCACATGGGGATGTGAGAAACTTACTCCTCAGCCTGAAGTGTCCGCACTTGTGCCAGTGAATAGCTAGCTTTTCGTGAGGCACAACTGGTAAGACCCTTCAGGAGGGCGGTCACGGTGTTAGCAAGGCAGAGGTCCAGAATTTGCGCAAGGCATGGGCTGAATCGGAAACAAGTGGTACTCGCTAAGGAAGCAGCGTGATCCGATCTACAGTTGCGCTCAGTTCTGATCACCGACAACGATGAGAAAGCCTATAGGGAGGAGGCCAGAGACCTGGCAGTGTGGTGCCAGGACAACAACCTCTCCCTCAATGTGAGCAAGACAAAGGAGCTGATCGCAGACTTCAGGAAAAGGCGGGCCGAACAGGCCCCCATTAACATTGACAGGGCTGTAGTGGAGCGGGTCGAGAGTTTCAAGTTACTTGGTGTCCATATCACCAACAAACTATCACGGTCCAAACACACCAAGACAGTCGCAAAGAGGGCACGACAACACCTTTTCCCCCTCAGGATTTGGCATGGGTCCCCAGATGCTCAAAAGGTTTTACAGCTGCACCATCGAGAGCATCCTGACCGGTTACATAACCGCCTGGTATGATAACTGTTCGGCATCTGACCGTAAGGCGCTACAGAGGGCAGTGCATACGGCCCAGTACATCACTGCTTCCTGCCACCCATGCTAGGCGGTGTCAGAGGAAAGCCCCAAAAATGGTCAAAGACTCTAGTCACCCAAGTCATAGACTGTTCTCTGCAACCACACGGCAAGCGGTACCGGAGTGCCAAGTCTAGGACCAAAAGGCTCCTTAACAGATTCTACCCCCAAGCCATAAGATTGCTGAACAATTAATCAAATGGCCACCCGGACTATCTACATTGACCCCCCCCATTTGTTTTTACACTGCTGCTACTCACTGTTTATTATCTATATACAGTCACTTCACCCCTACCTACATGTACAAATGATCTCGACTAACCTGTATTCCCGCACATTGACTCGGTACCGGTACCCCCTGTATATGGCCTTTTTACTGTGATTTTATTGTGTTACTTTTTTAAATTATTGTGTTACTTTTGTTTATTTGGTAAATATTTTCTTAAGTCCTTCTTGAACTGCATTGTTGGTTAAGGGCTTGTAAGTAAGCATTTCACGGTAAGGTCTACACCTGTTTAATTCTGCGCATGTGACAAATAAAGTTTGATTTGAATATGCATAAAATGCATTCTCCAATTGCAACGTCTGCCTATGCCCACATATATTGTCTAAAGAAACATTTATATGCTTAATACTTGAAAACACCAAGTTAGGCGTAGGCTATCTAATTTCAAAATAGTTCAACCTCACTGGCAATCGTGAATGATAATTCTTCACGTTTTACTGGTGAAAATTCCTAACTACATCTCCATTCCAATCACTTGATTGACCTCAATCAGTGTCATGGGAATATGCAGATCTTCTTGAATTAGTTTTGTGAACGAATTTGAGCACATGGTTCTAACAAACTATTAACATTTCTTGTATTTTGTTTCAATCAAAGCATATTTCCTGCCTAGTGGCACGCTCCGTTGTGGCGCAATAGCAATTGAAACAAGCATGCCAGGCCATGACAATGAAAATGGTATATTCTGAATCAAGGGAGGATGGAGGACAATCAACAACTCATTAGAGGTCTTTTTGGTGTAACAGTAATGTTACAGGCATACCATGCTATGATTATTATATTTGGTTCTGTTATGTAAAATGCTAATGATCCTTATGTGATCTTGTGGGAGTTTGATTCAGCTTTGGTCTAACTTTTTTAAGCAAGCACCATTGTGAAAAGTGATACTCTTCTATTTGTAATAATAACAATAAGTGAGTATGGCTATTAGGCATAGACAACAGATTTTGATTCGATTTTAAGGGATTGGAGCACCCTCTGTCGTGCTGAAAGGACAGCACCAGGATGGTGCAGTGGTGTTGGCACCCCAATGGTGGAACAAACTCCCTCACGACGCCAGGTCAGCGGAGTCAATCACCACCTTCCGGAGACACCTGAAACCCCACCTCTTTAAGGAATACCTAGGATAGGATAAAGTAATCCTTCTAACCCCCCCCCCCTTAAAAGAGTTAGATGCACTATTGTAAAGTGGTTGTTCCACTGGATATCATAAGGTGAATGCACCAATTTGTAAGTCGCTCTGGATAAGAGCGTCTGCTAAATGACTTAAATGTAAATGTAAATGTAAATGTCACTTCTGGGTTTCACTGCGCAAGAGGAGGTCTGTGGGATTTTATGAATATCAAGGCAGACACACAGTGAATTTAGATTTTTTTTCAACGTTATGATTGGCGTCCACAGTGCACACAAGTTCTCGCAACCGCCAGAAAGAAGGTAGGAAAGAAACCACCAGTACTAAATCCCTGCAGAACCATATAGGCCACCTACCGGCTCTCTAAAAAGTCGGGCAAAACAAATACTGTCTATTATATTGACAAAGTAGTTGAGTGACCTCTCTAACAATTAAAATACATGTCCTCAAAGATGGAAGGACAGGCGGGAGAGGAGGCCAGATCAGGTGGGACCCTTGTAGCCAATTAGAGGGCAGATACGCGTGTTAACAATGGGACATATAGATAGATAGAGGACTCATCTTTGTATCTGTGCCATAGTCTACCACTGTATGAGTCACAAAACCTAGCAGTCAAACACGGAAATGGTTAAAATCGGTTTTCCACCATTAATTTGATCCATTGTGGATATATAACGCATGCTCACTCTCAAGTTGAACTTGAACTTGTTGACTGATGCCATTGTGGTGGGTTCTAGGAAGATGGGAGCAGCTGTACACCCGAAGACTGCAGCCAAAGCAGCCAAGGCACCTGTCTGTAGGGTGAGTAGTATTGGTTGGTACAGTATGTGCCTTTAGGTTCCTCTCTTAAATTGATAAGAATTGTGTTGATATAGCTGTGTTTTAGGCACAGCTTTCTTGTTTTGAGTCTGTTAAGTGTGTTTCTGCTGGAGTTGACCTAGTATTTTATATAAAGCCTACCTTACACATCCAGTTTCTCCATTTGTAACTCACCAACCAAAGTCACAATATGCTGTTTTACATTTTGTCTTATTTTTGCTGGTCTAATTCCTAAAATGGAAAAGCAGAAGAATCTGTGCGCTCATGGAAAGCAATACTGGTTCAAATGGTGCTCTTCGGTGTCCAAGGTTTGTGGCATTGATGAATGTTTACTTAAATTCAGATGTTTATATGTTACGTATAAAAGGCATATTTATGCATTATTTAATATTTCGATAAAAAATAATAATATGTAATTGTTGTAGTTCCTGTGTTTGATGTGATTGATGGGTGACTAGGTGCATTCTTGCCAAATAAATATGCTTGTTCATTCATGATTTTGGATACATTCTGCAATGGCTTAATCTGGCTTTGAATCTGCAACAGAACATGTCAACAAGCTAGTTCTGAATTGCTTTAATACAGCAGTACATTCTGACACCATGAATTGAAATAGATTTCACCCTGTTCATATAGTTGGCAGAAATTATAAGAGATTAAATAAAGACCTCCACCGGCTAAATAGGATCTGGTAAAATAAGGGTATGTCGCTAACATCATCTAGGTAGGTAGCTAGCTAGCTATATAGCTTCTTTGCAAAACAAATTGCCTAGTATTCATTGCACATTATAAATATCTGACTGCTACTAGGATACTATTCTGTACAAGACAAGACCAAATGCATAAATAAGACAAATATTAGTTAAACAAAATATGGATCAGTAAATTAACATTTTCAATATACACTGAGTATATAAAATATTAAGACACCTGCTTTTTCCATGACATAGAATGATCAGGTGAATCCAGGTGAAAGCTAGGGTGGGGAAGGTGTTCCTAATGTTTGGTATACTCAGTGTATCTTTCGTTTTGGATCAAGGTAGCTAGCTAGTTGACAGCAAAGGTGTCAGCTAGAGATGGCTGGAACTTGCATGGATTTGTAGTCTTGCATGAAGTCTACTTTGTTGTTAATTAGCATGTTCGAATCTGAGAGTAAATAGAGCTGAATATATTGATAAAAGTCACTTTGTCCAAGAGAGATTTACACGGTTATCAAAACGTAACCCCAGGGTAAGCCTACACAAACACAGGCCTTATTTGAAGTGTTTCTCAAATCCAGAATGAATAACATGAATGTTGGAAAAAGGATTGGATCCATTTCTTTGTTTGACCGCTAGGTTTTATGGGTATTATGATGTGTCCACTGTGGGGCTCAATTATAGCATCTGTGACAGCTTAGGGAGCAACATCTCCATTTTAAAGCAGTCAATTTTCTTCTTCTTCATTGACTGATTGCTACCAACTCATAGGAATCCTCACCCAGTTGACTACTTTAAAATGGTGGAAGCCCGCAACAGAGCTGCCAACTCTCATGCATTGGCCATGAGACATTTGATTCTCTTCTGACGCTCACACGCCACACCTCTTATATCTCACGCATTGAAAAATACTGCTTTTATTTTTCGAATTGTATAGTCAGTACGTTAAATTTTCAACTGTGCTCCAAATCGTTTTGAAATCGGAGCATCTGAACTTGCAATTTAACATCACGAGCGGAAACGTCTATCATTGTCCTGTCCTGCCACAGCACTGTGAACCGCGATACATTGAAGCATATGACGTTTTAAAGAAACACCCCTCAAGATTAGAGTGTAGCTGAATGGAGAGAGAGAACTCTCTGCTGAGTTTATAAAACTGTAAAAAGTGCAGCATGGTAGCACTGTATTATGTACAATGTTGCCAACAAAATGAGGTTGGTGTTACTCCTGTTCCTATTGCAGAATGCAGCCTTTTGACAGCATGTACTACAGTCGATTTAATCCACACTTGCATTAGTCCCCTCGTTTGGTGATTGGCATTTAGGCTGTGACAATCAAAAGGCAACAGACAGACCTACAGTATGTTTTAGCAGGGGAGTTTGGTAGGGTAACCTGACGAGTAACTGCAAAAATAATTTTGTCAAACAGATTGTGAACACAAAAGTGTACGTTTGATTCTAGAGGGGTGTAAGGACCGATGCCGGAGATGAGAAGCATGTACGGGGAGTCAAACATTTAATCAGGAACAGACATGAAACAAGACAGGAACAGTGTCAGCACACGAGTATACAAGGACATATGACAATCAATGCTGAAGTAGGGAACAGAGCGGGGAACCAGACAGATATAGCGGAGATAATGACAGAGGTGATTGAGTCCAGGTGAGTCCAATAATCGCTGATGCGCATGACAGGGGGAAGGCAGGTGTGCGTAATGATGGTGGCAGGAGTGTGTAATGCTGGGGAGCCTTGCGCCTTTGAGCGCCAGGGCGGGGGAGCGGGGAAGATAAATATTAAAATCATTTGGTTATGGTGTAGGGGAAAATGTATGTCAACTTGTCTTCAGGAGATTTTATTATCTATTTACTTTATTTAGCCTGATCAGTGGAACAATTCTCATTCTTAACAATGGGCTAAAATATAGGGTAATTACTGTGCTTATTACCAAGAACACTACTGTTATTCCCCACACTTCTATTATTCCACTTCTTCACAACTTTGCCAGTGTAATCACATATTTTAAATCTGAAATGCCTATTTGTGTCTTTGAAAATTAATTAAATGAGGCTATGTATTGTTGAAGCCACCCATGGACAGTTTGAAATAACTCATACAAATAAGCATTGGATATCAAATTCTCCAGGCCTCAAATATAATTTTTGACATTTTAGTATTGTGCACAAGCTAGGCAGAGATGGTAGGAGGACTCACAACTCATAAACACATCATATTTTGTCTATGTAGAGTAAGATGATGGCAAGGATCTTCAACTAGTAGGCATAAACCACCTGAATATTGATATTCATTCGATTATTCTTGAAGGCTGGGTGATTTTGAGAAAGTATTGTTATAACAAGAACATTTTCAAACACCAAGCACTTGGGAAACATTGATCAGGGGTGGCCAACCCTCCTGGAGAGCAAGCAGGATTTTCTTCCAGCCCTATTTCAAATGACAAAATTTTAAATGTTTGTGTCCTTACCTTGTAAGCAGTCTATGGACAAGGAAATTGCAATCTATGATTTGGTTACCCACTGCCATCAACCATTAATAGTAGTATTTCCTGTGCAGAGCCAGGTTTAGTAGTAACACTTCAGCTTTCCACCTGAGAACAGAGATCAGTCCCTACTTCCAACCTTCCCACTGTTTCTTCCATTTGTCTGTCTCCCCATCTCATGTAATTACTGTCTGAAAAAAGTGTCAAACCACCTAAAAAATATGTAAAAAAATATTAGCATACTTAAAATTTCATCCCCCAAAGTAACAAAGTTTTCACATTTTGACTGTTGATTTATTGTTCAAAGCATGCTGAATACGCCTGACCTGTGTTTTTTATTTTCCACCCTGGTAATAGGCCTAAGCCATGCCAAAATACATAGAATGGCAGGAAATTAGCTTTAAAACAGTAACATTTTACTGGGGAAGACCCCCAGATCCCCTGTCTAGGGGTTGTGCCAGGGGGAAATTAAATTCATAGAGCAACTCTCACTCCAAGCTTTCTTGAAAAGTTGTCAGCCCTGCCTCAATGGCAATGCCGGTGCTAAAATGTATCCACGATGAGTCCTCTATCTATCTCTATGACAACAGGAACAACTCTAATATAAAGTTTTTTTTTTCTTCCAAAGTTGCCGAAATGCCAATTTCGTCCACTTATGGATTTGTAATAACCTAATTATTACAAAACGTCTATTCGATTAAATAAGTCCCACATAGCAAATGAGCAATAAAACATGTTGTTGACCAAATTCGACACTCATTGACCTCCATTTCTTGGACAGATTTTTGGCGGAGTATAACCTCTCGCTTCGCCTCTTCCTCTTTGGATAAACAATACATTCTTGTGGATATTTTGTCCCAAATGTCAGCTGAAGGACAAACCGCACATCATACCGGTAAAGTAAGTTAAAATGTAATTGTATTCAACGTTCTGGCTTGTAAGGAACATTTACACGATTTTGCAAGCATTCGTTTCATGTTGTATACCAATTAATTGGGTATTACAGTTTGATTAATCAGACTATGGCATCCGTTAGTACCTACAAAAATACGCTAATGCTATGCCTTCTATTCTCCACCAATGACTGTCTAATACGAGTTCTCCACGCTTAGTGATTCTTTAAAGACGTCAATTCCCATGCACCACCAGGAGTTGGACGTCATCAGGAAGTACCCGTAGTCAGAAATATTTTGTTGAGTTTTGTTGTTGTCCAGCAAAGGTAGGTGTTTCTGAGTTTCTATGAAATAGAGTTATGCCCAAACACTATAATTGAATACTTTAGACATTGGCACATGTACTGCGTATTCGCTATTTATCTACATAGCATGCCAAAAGAGAACGTAGCCTAGATAGTGATGGAAACAACCCTGCCAAATGAACTATGACCCATATTCATGTAAGTTGCCCGCGGCAGTCATTGAATAGATTTATATTGTACAAAACATTTTATCAAGCTATATTGACTGCACAGTAGCATGTAACACAATGTATTTTATCAAGCTATATTGACTGCACAGTAGCATGTAACACAATGTAATTAATATATATAGTTAATAAAGGTGTTCATATGATTTAATTGTTATGATAGGCTAACTGCACACGGTCACACTGAATAACATGTTCATTACATCACATAAAATACATCAGAACACCCATTTTTCAACAGTGGTTCCATTCATGGCGCTTGCTGGTGTGCGTGTCATCGAGCTTGCGGGCCTGGCCCCAGCGCCCTTTTGCGGCATGATTCTGGCTGACTTTGGCGCCAAGGTGATCCGAGTGGACCGGACCAAGGTTGCAATGGCAATGGACACGCAGGCTCGAGGCAAGCGCTCGGTGGCGATCAACCTGAAGAGCCCAGAGGGAGTAGCTGTGCTGAAAAGACTCTGCATTCAATCAGATGTCGTCCTTGAGCCCTTCCGCAAAGGTCAGATATGTTCACATTTGGATATCTTTGAATACTTCAGTTACTGAATTGTGAAAATGCCCCCTTAAAGACTAGATATATGGGGTTATTGAATGCCACTTTATTCGATAGAAACATGGTCAATTATTGACAGGTGATAAGAGATGAGAGTCAGGGTTAAAGGTTTGTAATTCAAACTTACTTTTGAAGGTCCAGCAGTAACTCCTGCATCCATAATATGTGTGCACATGTGAGCATGCGTGTACTGTATCAACCATTTACTAAATGAAGAGAGCATCATTACATGTCCACCACGGCCTGATTGGGAGTGGATGTACTATACAGTGTAAGAAAATGCATTTGTATGCACCAGGTGGTGTTGGCCAAGTCGTAAATAAGGAAGAGATTCCCGTACACAGTTTGATTGTTCCCACATGTATTCTGCTCAGAACACACGTCAAAGGGAAACGTGTGATGGAACTATAAGCCTTTGACGCATCATTGGTTTATCCATAGACAGCAATGCGTAGACCAGTGCATTTTATTTTCAGTTCAGAAATCAAAATGGAATAATTTCATACTGGATTCAGAGGGACATCTTGTGCACTTGGGATACATTCCAATGTATAGTATCAGAAATTGCACCATCAATTCATAAAAGGAGACTCCTCCTTGCTAATCAAGGGAACACTCTTAGGTCTTTATTTTCATGAAGAAGCCTCCATTTTCTTTATGAATCATAGTTGTCCAAAAACAAATGTAGTCCACTGTTTTCCCTATTAAATGGGTCGAAGCAGCCATTACTAAACACGGCAATTAAAACCAGAGTGAAATCAATTGCTCTCATCTGTTCTACTGCTGTGCTGGGTTACAATGTGAGTTTCTCTCCTCCTTTGGTGTAAAAAAGGCTAAGCTCTTTGCTCAGGTTAAATGCAGAAGACACATACAGGCCATGGAAGAACTGGGACATTTTCAGTTTCCAGGAATTGTGTACAGATTCTTGTGACATGGGCCGTGCATTATAATGCTGAAACATGAAGTGATGGCGGCAGGTGAATGGCATGACATTGGGCCTCAGGATCTCGGCACAGTATCTGTGCATTCAAATTGCCATTGATAAAATGCAATTGTGTTTGTTGTCCATAGCTTATGCCTGCCCATACCATAACCTCACCACCACCATGGGGCACTCTGTTCACAACGTTGACCACTCGCTCACACGATGCCATACACACTGTCTGTCATCTGCCCGGTACAGTTGAAGCCGGGATTAATCCGTGAAGAGCACACTTCTCCAGCGTGCCAGTAGCCATCGAAGTTCAGCATTTGCCCACTGAAGTCGGTTACGACGCCAAACTGCAGTTAGGTCAAGACCCAGGTGAGGATGACAAGTACGCAGATGAGCTTGCCTGAGACGGTTTCATCAGCATTCCAGGTGGCTGGTCTTAGATGATCCCGCAGGTGAAGAAGCTGAATGTGGAGTGCCTGGGCTGGCGTGGTTACACATGGTCTGTGGTTCTGAGGCCGCTTGGACGTACTGTGAAATTCTCTAAAACAACGTTGGTAGTGGAAAAAAAACGTTACATTTTCTGGCAACTGCTCTTCTGGACGTTAATGCAGTCAGCATGCCAATTACACGCTCCCTCAACTTGAGACATATGTGGCATTGTGTTGTGTGAGACAACTGTACATTTTTAGAGTGGCCTTCTATTGTCCCCAGCACAAGGTGCACCTGTGTAATGATCATGCTGTTTAATCAGCTTCTTGATATGCCACACCTGTCAGATGGATGGATTATCTTGGCAAAGGAGAAATGGTCACTAACATGGATGTGCACATAATTTGAGAGAAATAAGATTTTTGTGCGTATTAAAAATTTCGGCGATCTTTTATTTGAACTCATGAAACATGGGACCAACACTTGTTGCGTTTTTTATTTTTGTTCAGTATAATTGTCATTTTGTCAAGCTTGCCTTGCCAAATAAAATTGAATCTTTTTTGCTCATATAATAAAAATAATAAAACTTGCTTAGTGTCTGATAGTCTACCATTTTTATAAGAGTGGCTAAAACATCCTAATAAAGGACCTCTGAGTACATCAAAAAGGTTTGATATACCTCAACTGGTATGCCATCCAGCCCTGGAGTTTTCCCGGATTTAAAGGCTTTAATTGCGTCAAGAAGTTCCTCTAATTTGTCCTTCACATGAGTCTTTCTGTACAGCTGTTAATTTTACACTTTTAACAGAACAAATATTCAGTTAGTGGAGATGGAGGAGACTGAAATGAAAACAACATATGCTTAAAGTACTTTGCTTCCTCTTTCAAAATATAGTTTGGTGATTCATTTGTAACAAGTTTCTGTAAATCTTTTTTGGTAGTATTTCTGTTGCACGTGAGCTGTGCTTACTTTCCCTCTATTCAGTGGTGGCTGTATTGAAAGAACATTTTTCCCAGGGTTTGCACTGTGGTTGGTGTGTCTGATGGTCATATGAGTGCAGGGTCTATAGAAAGAAATAGACCGTGCCAGACAGTGTCCCTGGACCAACCTCAACTACATGGCTTTGTGGTGCATTGTCTTCTGTTTCTGTGGATGTGGTTTAAGTGTTTGGTTTTGAATAAGCTGTGCCTGGCTAATGGTACACTTTGTTAGGCCTCTGTACTTTTATTCCTAATTTGAAGGTATGTAAAGTCCGTTCCTCTCCTTTAACTGTGTGTTTCTGTGTAGGAGTTATGGAGAAGCTGGGTCTGGGTCCAGAGGAGCTACTGAAGGAGAACCCTCGTCTGATCTACGCACGCCTCACTGGCTACGGCCAGAGTGGAGCCTATGCCAAGGCTGCTGGTCACGACATCAACTACCTCGCCATGTCAGGTAGAAACAACTTGACTCTACGTCCATCCAGGACATAAGATGTGGAACAGCTTCAGTTGAAAATCAGATATAGAAATACACACTATTCAATGGCATTTTACTTAGGACTGATAGCACTACAATTAATGAATGGTCTCGATGGCAACCATCTCTGTGGCTGCACGAGTAGAGTGCCATTTTTGCGTCCCTTTTGATATTGTAAATATAAATTGTGCACCCCTATTGCATTTTAAAACCATGTTATATTACATGAAGTTCCCTTTAACCTCTCTGAGATTTGTGGGATGCAAGCGTCCCACCTCGACAACAGCCAGTGAAATTGCAGGGTGCCAAATTCAAACAACAGAAATCTCATAATTAAAATTCCTCAAACATACAAGTATTATACATAATTTTAAAGATAAACTTCTTGTTAATCCAACCACAGTGTCCGATTTCAAAAAGGCTTTACGGCGAAAGCACACCATGCGATTATGTTAGGATGGCGCCTAGCCACAAAAAACATACAGACATTTTCCAGCCAAGGAGAGGGCTCACAAAAGTCAGAAATAGCAATTAAATGAATCACTAACATTTGATCTTCATCTGTTGGCACTCCCAGGACTCCATGTTACACAATAAATGTTTTTGTTCAATAAAGTCCCTCTTTATGTCCAAAAACCTCAGTTTAAATTGGCACGTTATGTTCAGTAATGCATTGTCTCAAATAACATCCGGTGAAATTGCAGAGGGCCAAATCAAATTACAGAAATACTCATCATAAACATTGATGAAAGATACAAGTGTTATACATAGGATTAAAGATAAACTTCTTGTTAATCCAGCCGCTGTGTCAGATTTCAAAAAGGCTTTACGGCGAAAGAAAACCATACTATTATCTGAGGATAGCACCCCATCAAACAAACACAGACAATCATATTTCATCCCGCCAGGCATGACACAAAACTCAGAAATAACGATATAATTCATGCCTTACCTTTGAAGATCTTCTTTTGTTGGCACTCCAATATGTTCCATAAACATCACAAATGGTCCTTTTGTCCGATTTAATTCCGTCGTTATATCTCCAAAATGTCCATTTATTTGGCGCGTTTGATCCAGAAAAACACCGGTTCCAACTCGCGCAACAGGACTACAAAATATATAAGTTATCTGTAATCTTTGTCCAAACATTTCAAACAGCTTTAGGTATTTGTGAACGTAAATAATCGATAAAATTTAAGACGGGATAAACTGCTTTCAATAGCGGATAAAAACAAAGTGGAGCGAGCTTTCTGGTCACGCGCCCCAACCACAACAGTACACTTCACTCGACCCTCGTTCTGAACTGCCTTACTTCTTCATTTCTCAAAGGAAAAACATCAACCAATTTCTAAAGATTGTTGACATCCAGTGGAAGCGATAGGAACTGCAAGCAATCTAGATTCCCATTGAAAACCCATTGAAAAGAGTGACCTCAAAATGTTTTTTCCTGGTTGGTTTGTCCTCGGGGTTTCGACCTGCCAAATAAGTTCTGTTATACTCACAGACATCATTCAAACAGTTTTAGAAACTTCAGAGTGTTTTCTATCCAAATCTACTAATAATATGCATATCCTAGCTTCTGGGCCTGAGTAGCAGGCAGTTTACTTTGGGCACGCTTTTCATCCGGACGTGAAAATACCGCCCCCTAGCCTAGAGAGGTTAACCCTTAGCCAACAATGGTCACGTCCCCGCAGAAATCGAATTAACATAATAAAAAAATCCCCATCAGTCTAAGATAGAGATTCTTTGCATGGGCTGCATCTCAATCCACCTCATCCGCCGATATCGCCCTTCTGCATCTGCATCTGCAGTGAAAGGTGGCAAAGCTAGAGGAGTGCTTGTCAGACCATGAGACATCTCAAAAATTGGTCTTCTCATGAAAACGTCTGAACGTTTTGGCCTATTATGACCACTCTATTGAAAGATGAGACTCTCTCGAACACTGTGGTGTTTTGCTCTAGGACGCCCACAAACCTCACAAGACTCGTCTGAAGTTCCCCGGTATCAAAATGAATGGAAGTACAGTACCAGTCAAAAGTTTGGACACCTACTCATTTAAGGGGTTTTCTTTATTTGTACTATTTTCTACATTGTAGAATAGTAGTGAAGACATAAACTATGAAATTACACACATGGAATCATGTAGTAACCAAAAAAGTGTTAAACAAATCAAAATATATTTCAGATTCTTCAAAGTAGCCACCCTTTGCCTTGATGACAGCTTTGCACACTCTTGGCATTCTCTCAACCAGCTTCACCTGGAATGCTTTTCCAACAGTCTTGAAGGATTCCCCACATATGCTGAGCACTTGGCTGCTTTTCCTTCACTCTGCGGTCCAACTCATCCCAAACCATCTCAATTGGATTGAGGTCGGGTGATTTGTGGAGGCCAGGTCATCTGATGCAGCACTCCATCACTCTCCTTCTTGGTCAAATAGCCCTTACATAGCCTGGAGGTGTGTTGAAAAACTAATTATAGTCCCACTAAGCGCAAGCAAAATGGGATGGCTTATTGCTGCAGAATGCTGTTGTAGCCATGCTGGTTAAGTGTGCCTTGAATTCTAAATATGTCACCAGCAAAGCACCATCACACCGCCTCCTCCATGATTCATGGTGGGAACCACACATGCGGAGGACATCCGTTCACCTACTCTGCATCTCACAAAGACACGTGGTTGGAACCAAAAATCTCAAATTTGGACTCATCAGACCAAAGGACAGTTTTCCACTGGTCTAATATCCATTGCTTGGGCCAAGAAACACAAGCAAGTCTCTTCTTATTATTGGTGTCCTTTATTAGTGGTTTCCTTGCAGCAATTTGACCATGACGGCTTGATTCACGCAGTCGCCTCTGAACAGTTGATATTGAGATGTGTCTGTTACTTGAACTCTGTGAAGCATTTATGTGGGCTGCAGTCTGATGTGCAGTTAATTATAGATTTCTGAGGCTGGTAACTCTAATGAACTTATCCTCTGCAGCAGAGAACTCTGGGTCTTCCTATCCTGTGGCAGTCCTTATGAGAGCAAGTTTCATCATAGCGCTTAATGGTTTTTACGACTGCACTTGAAGAAACTTTCAAAGATCTTGAAATGTTCCGTATTGACTGACCTTCATGTCTTAAATGGACTGTCGTTACCCTGCTTATTTGAGCTTTTCTTGCCATAATATGGACTTGGTCTTTTACCAAATAGGGCTATCTTCTGTATACCACCCCTACCTTGTCACAACACAACTGATTGACTCAAACTCATTAACAAGAAAATAAATTCCACAAATTCACTTTTAACCAGGGACACCTGTTAATTGAAATGCATTCCAGGTGACTATCTTATGAAGCTGGTTGAGAGAATGCCAAGAGTGTGCAAAGCTGTCATCAAAGCTACTTTTAAATAATCTCAAATATAAAATATATTTAGGTTTGTTGAACAATATTTTGGTTACTACATTATTCCATATGTTACTTCATAGTTTTGGTTATTCTACAATGTAGAAAATAGTTAAAAAAATAAAGAAAAACCATGGAATGAATAAGTGTCCACAGTTTTTTGACTGGTACTGCACAGTGGCAAGAAAAGTATGTGAACCCTTTGGAATTACCTGGATTTTTGCATAAATTGGTCATGAAATTTGATCTCATCTAAGTCACAAAAATCGGAACACATTGTGCTTAAACTAATAACACACAAATTATTGTATTTTTCTTGTCTGCATTGAATACATCATTTTAAACATTCACAGTGTAGGTTGGGGAAAGTATGTGAACCTCTAGGCGAATGACTTCTCCAAAAGCTAATTGGAGTCAGGAGTCAGCTAACCTGGAGTCCAATCAATGAGATGAGAATGGAGATGTTGGTTAGAGCTGCCTTGCCCTAAAAAAAAAAAAAAAAAAAAAAAAAACACCTCACAAAATGTGAGTTTGCTATTCGCGAGAAGCATTGCCTGATGTGAACCATGCCTCGAACAAAAGAGCTCAGAAGACCTAAGATTAAGAATTGTTGACTTGTATAAAGCTGGAAAGGATTACAAAAGTATCTCTAAAAGCCTTGATGTTCATCAGTCCACGGTAAGACAAATTGCTGAACTTTCTCCATTTTATAGACACTGTTGCTACTTTCCCTAGGAGTGGCCGTTGTGCAAAGATGACTGCAAGAGCACAGCGCAGAATGCTCAATGAGGTTAAGAAGAATCCTAGAGTGTCATCTAAAGACTTACAGAAATCTCTGGTACTTGCTAGTATCTCTGACGAGTCCACGATACGTAAAACACTGAACAAGAATGGTGTTCATGGGAGGACACCATGGAAGAAGCCACCGCTGTCCAAAAAACACATTGCTGCACATCTGAAGTTTGCAAAAGAGCACCTGGAAGTTCCACAGCGTTACTGGCAAAATATTCTATGGACAGATGAAACTACAGTTGAGTTGTTTGGAAGGAGCACACAACTATGTGTGGAGATAAAAAGGCACAGCACACCAACATCAACCTCATCCCAACTTAAAGTATAGTGGAGGGAGCATCATGGTTTGGGGCTGCCTCAGGGCCTGGACCGCTTGCTATCATCGATGGAAAAATGAATTCCCAAGTTTATCAAGACCTTTTGCAGGAGAATGTAAGGCTATCTGTCCTCCAATTGAAGCTCAACAGAAGTTGGATGAGGCAACAGGACAACGACTGAAAACACAGAAGTAAATCAACAACAGGATGACTTCAACTGAAGAAAATACACCTTCTGGAGTGGCCCAGTCAGTCCTGACCTCAACCCGATTGAGATGCTGTGGCATGACCTCGAGCAGTTCACACCAGACATCCAAAGAATATTGTGGAGCTGAAACAGTTTTGTAAAGAGGAATGGTCCAAAATTCCTCCTGACCGTTGTGCAGGTCTGATCCGCAACTACAGAAAACGTTTGGTTGAGGTTATTGCTGACAGTCAGTTGGACGTGCACCCCATAGCGCTACTGAATTGTCAAAAGCCACGCATTCTCGTTTTCTGGTTGAGCACACACACAGCATTGCTACCTCATTAATAATATATCTACTCACATGTTCAGGGTTTCTGGTTTTCTTTTATATTCCAGTATTGAAGGACTGTTCCGGTCAGGAAAGTTAAAATCCAAAATTGAGTCCATCACCTTTGTTGGTGGCGTATGTAATTAGTACAACAAGCTTTGGCATGCCAAATGTGTGCTCAACGTGTCTGTTTCGCTGCCATAATTACATGAATGTGGGAAAATACTGTTTTGCCAAAATGACTTCCACCAATCCCTGTGGCCTAGATGATTATTGTATCTATGCGGACCAAAGGTGCCACTAGGTTTTATTCCTGTCAATGTCCGTTCATGCAATAGGGCTATATGAGTCCAAAAAGATGGACATCATCACCAAGATGTGTCCTTTGATGCCTGCAAATCAAAGGCAGTTCTGGAATGCCTTGGCTGTGAACAGCATTGCTGAGGATGAGGAGTGATATGGAAGAGCACTGAAGAAGATTTACTTAAAAATGTAAATGTTACTTAACTATTCAGCATTTTATCATTTGTAGCTAAATGTCATTTGTGTCCTCTTATGAATATGCACATGTAAATGCTGTATGTTTAAAATTCATTCTTAAAGCTGTTATTTATTCAAAATTGTCTATGTAAGTGTCTTTAAAACAAAATCTATACAAATAATTGAATTTGCAATATCATGTTCAATTCTTATAATTAGTATTACCCTATGTCCCAATACATCATTATATATTACAAGATGGGTCATCATTTTATGTACTTCAAACAATTGCTGTGCAGCTTTTCACATTTATTCTTATAACAAGACATGGACTAGTTATTTAACACAGTAATGTGACTGACACAGAACCTACGTCTCCATGTAAATGCAAGTGGTATCTTAGTGGAAGACACACACAAAGGATGCAGTTTCAACTCTGTTACACTGCCAGTAATTACACTGTTATTAATAGCATACATGAGAAGTATATTAAACTAACAAATGAAAATGGCTTTGCTTTGGTATTACCCTGCAATTTATAACATATCATGTCAAGGAAGAAGGCAGTAACTGTCGTTTAAGGGTCAAAGGTCATGTCGGAGGTCAGGGTCAACATGAATAAAACATTAACCCATTGTAAGACAGCAGATCACTACCTCATTTGCACACACTGTATATAGACGTTTTCTCTATTGTGTTATTGACTGTATGTTTGTTTATTCCATGTGTAACTCTGTTTTGTGTCGCACTGCTTTGCTTTACCTTGGCCAGGTCGCAGTTGTAAATGAGAACTTGTTCTCAACTAGCCTACCTGGTTAAATAAAGGTGAAATTAAAAAAATCTCCAATGATCTCCCTAGAATTAATTTGGCTGGACAATTTAAAAAAACTTTGAAAACCTTTTTCTCAGTTCCACCCTATGAATAGTTATTGCCTTTTTGCTTGGTAGGGCAGTATTGAACTCAAGCTAATTCAAACATATTTGTATTAATTACCCTTTAGAACCCCTACCGCCATCAATAGCCTTTCTTTATATTGCGATTGCGATCGTCATTGTTTTCCTTCCAATAATCTGTGTCTATCACAAAATTAACTTTCTAGCAACCTGTTTTCATATTTGCGTGTCTGTTGTCATCACTTAATTACTAAAAATAACGGTGCCGTCGCGGCCACGACTATTCACTATGGAAGAGGTTGTATCTGGTAATAAGGATTCGAACATGTCCTTGCACAGGTGCATTTTGGAAATTCTCCCACGACACCATTTTCATATCAGGTGACCCCACATGGGGTCGAAACCCCAAGTTTGGGAACCGCTGCCCTAAGAGGTGATTATTTGGAAGAGAGGATGTGTATGGTTGAGAAAAAGGAGGAAGGAAGAGAGAGACGTGTGAGAAGGAGAGATGATGTTCTTGACCACAACTGTAGCCTATTTGTTGCTCCGCTCCCCTCTCTCCCTCTTAGTCTGTTCCTCTCGGTCAGTGAAAATGAGGGAAGTGATGTGGGGAGTCGGGGATCAACAGCAGAAAGCCGGGAGGAAGAGGAGAGTGGAGAGGAACATGGAGAGGAACAATGGCTTTACAGTGGTGTTGGACTGATCATATACATACCTGCTACAAAAGGACTAAATTAGGAAAACCCTGCTGGCAGCAGAATCCAATATTCAGCAGAGAGTTTCTACTTCAATTCAACTCAAACATGAACGCATTGGATATCCCAGTGGCATATTTAATCCCTGATTGTCTGCGAGTGGATTACAAATGCAAATGTGTAGAACGTGGGGGAATCAGACAGACTTAAAAAAAAAATGAACTAACTTCCCTTAACCACCACCTTACTGATCAATGCCCAGTCAGCGAGGGCAAAAGCCGATGAGCTGTCCGCGAATCTGTACTTTTAACGTGAATAGTGGGATGCCTGTTTGCTGCCGTTTACTGAGACTTGGCTGGATGACAGAGTCCCGGACAGGGAAGGGGAGCCGGCCGGCTTCACACTGGTCAGAGCGGACTGTGATCTGACCGTGACAGGGAAACATCACGGCGGTGGCATCCGCCTGCTTGTCAGGGACCAGTGATGTAGATCGATCCTGGTAAGAGAGCGACTCTGTACCCCCGACATTGTACTGTGTACATTCAACCGAAAGCTAATACAGCAAAGGCATCAGAGATTATTTATAATCTGTCACAGAAACTGGAATCCATCTCCCCGACACACCCAAAATACATTTTAGGGGATTTTAACAACTGCACTTTGCACAAGGTCCTACTTACGTACCAACAGTATGTGAAATGTCACACCAGGAAAAATAAGACTCGGAATTTGTGCTATGGGACAATACCAAATGCTTTCTCTGCCACCACCAGACCTACACTGGGGACATCAGACCACAATGTTGTCTACCTTCGGCCAACCGACTGTCGGCTCCTGGAGAAACCTATAGTTATAACTGTCCTCATCTGGAACGACAATAGTATCACTCGTCTCCAAGGGTGTTTTGAATGTACTATGTGAGAGGTATTTGAGGACAGCAGCTCTGATCTTAACGAACTCACAGATGTTTCAGACTATGTAAACTTCTGTGTTGAGTCAATTGTGCCTACTAATACTCTCAATTTTACAGGTTTAAAATGTTTGTATTGCTTGTTGCTTTGGCAATGCCACTGTCAGCCAGAAAAATATGCGGAGACGGATTATCACCACAGCAGGCGAGGTACTTGGAGTCAAGCAGACAGGCTTGGATGAGGTCTTTAAGGTCAGGTTCTCAGCAAGGCTCACAATTATTTAGACCCAAGCCATCCCCTGTACCTGAACTTTGAACTACTCCCATCTGGGTGCAGGTGTAGGGCACCCCCAGCAGGAAAAACAGAACTAGACAATAATTTGTGCCAGGTGTGATATCCCTCCTAAACAGCTCGGGCTAATGTTCCTATTGACCCAGTAAGGCCAGCAGGCTAGTCTCTTTTATTTATTGGTATGTAACTGTTATGAATGTTGTATTGTAAATTTGTTTTCTACTGTATTTAGATTCTACTTTAAAAGTGTACATGATACTGCAACAAAATTTCCCCATGGGGAGGGACAATAGTCAGTAATTAAGTAAGTTGTTTGCATTTTTACATTGTTACAGAAGTAAACAATATTTTTAAGTATAATATAATTATACTTTTTGAATGAGTAATTTAGTCAAATTTACAACATTTTAAAATAATCTAGTTTTTTTTGTTGTGTTGAGTGTTACTTGTTTTTTGATAGTGAGTGTTTTTACACAATGGAAGACTAAATTAGTGTAATTCCTATTGACATAAATGTGGTGTCATATTTACATTTTTTATTATTTAGCAGACACTCTTATCCAGAGCGACTTGTAGTGAGTGCATACATTTTCATACTTTTTTCATACTGGGGAATCAAACACACAACCCTGGTATTGCAAGTGCCATGCTCTACCAAATGAACTATGGGACACTATATTATAGAAGAGGTTGTGCTCTTTTAAAACTAAGTTAGCTCAAAAACAAAGAACAAATTACAAGTTATGTCTGTTTTGAAAATTACCTCAATGTTGAAAATTCTACAGCAGAATTCTATTTAAATGAAAATGCCAGAGAAGCCAGTGTTTGGAAAATATATTTTCACAGGTGTTGTTAGGCCCGATACGAAGTCGAGGGCCGGCAAACCTTGGCAATATATCCTAACACCGGCTTCGAGGGCATTATCACTTTTATACATCGGGTTACCAACATATTCAAATAATGATTGACATATTTTCATTTAATTTGTATTTTTATGAATTTATTCATACTATTTCATCCTTCCATCCTACTATTTCATCCTTCCACAAGATATAGTCCTGACACAAATCTAGGGTTGCTACCCAAACCGGCTGGTCGTTTGCTAGAGACCCAGTCGTTCGTTCTAAATGTTACATTGCCATACTGGTTGGCAACGTTCTTATCCCTTGCTTGCTAGCTAGCCAACTACTGCTACCTTACAGTCACGTCAAACAGTGCAGAATGAATAACAACAGTAGCTGCATTTGCATTTGTTTTAAGCTCTTTTTCTAGTGACATTTATTTGGACACATCCATAACAATGAGCTAATGAGGTGTGATTCTACCTGGCATAGAAAATGTGCTCTCTCGTCAGGACCTTGTTCAGAGGAGCTAGCCAACAACACAGCTAACATGCTGACCAGACCGGACACATCGCGTGTGCGAGCGTCGCACAATAAAAAAAAAAAAAAGAATCCATGTTATTCAATTATTGCACCCACACTGCTTGCGCGCGCCAACGAGCGTTTGCGTTGCCAAGGGCTAAAATAGAAGTCATTCCTATTTCTGACGCAGATCGCGCTGAAAGTCCTGCCTCTCCCATCTCCTCATTGGTTTATAGCAGGTACCCACGTGCCATCTCCTCATTGGTTATACCCACGTGGGTGATTGAAAGACTAACTTTGTTGCCGGTTGTCGTGGTAATACAATGAAAGTTTAGATGCGATCACCATATAAGTTCAAAGGTGAAAAAGCCTGGAAGGAGGAGAGATGACTAGAAACGATTCGGTTGGCCGTTTTATGTGTGGATTAATTGTCGGAGTAGAGGCCCTTGTGCATTTCAGGTAAAATAACAACTCAATGTTTATATCCCAGGACAAATTAGCTAGCAACAGCAATCTAGCTAAATAGGACAAATTAATGTTAGCTAGCAAGTGCAAGTTAACTAGCTAAATTGCCATACATGTTTAATGCTTTTCGACCTGTCCCCAAATTAATGTCATTGGTTCAGAGTTTGTTTTGATATTTTAACCTGCGTGTCGTGATCGCGTTTGGTGTGGGGGGGCAAAATACATTTATGCACAATAGCGCACGCGCGCAGCCGGTTTAGGTTCCGTGTAACACAATCACTTCAAACCGAAGCTGGAAAGACTGCAAACTACCTGCACTTTTGTTTCGTTTTACCTCTTTTTCAATTGACATTTCTTTGTATATATCCATAAAAATAATGCCAGCTGATTCATGATTTCGACTGGCTGAGAAACGCTGCTTCCTGTCCCAACTCCCGACACGTTCATTACTATGGGACAGCTGGAGATCGAATTTTTGAATATTGAAACAATGTTGCAAATGTCGGAGAGACAGACAGCAAGGTTTATACAAATCTCTGCTGTTGAAAACAAAATATTAGTCTAAAAGAAATGGGCGATAATGTCAAGATGCTTTTTGTAGTGGAGGTCAAGTTTGTAAATTGCCTGGCTGGGCTGATGAGACGATTGCGCAGTCAGATGGAACAGCGTAAATAGGCATTTTAAACATCATAGATTTTGCCAGTGGTAACTTGTGGAATAGACACCAGCTGGAATGCAATTTTAACCAACCCGCATTCAGGATTAGACACACCCATTGTATAATGTGGCCTAAAATACATATTTGAAAATGTGCATATCTTCTAAAGGTCTCTCTTGATCAAAACATCAAGAGAGACCTCTGTGGGATGTTCAGCGCTGTGAACATCTCATAGAGCTCTAGCTTGGCTTCCTGAAATCACCTTTCATCTCATATTAATCCTGTCCATCTATGACAGTGTTTTTTGTTTAAAATCTATTCATTATTTTAGATTTAATGGCTAAGTCCATCTCCAAATGTGCTATAGTGAAGAAACCGCTTTTTCCAGCTGCCCTACAATGTAAGGATTGCATGCATGTGCATTGTCAGTGGCTATGGCGTAGGGTTCAGCCATGAATAGATGGACAGTCGGAAGAGCAAATTAAATGGTAGGAGGGACATCCCAACTTCAAGTGATTTTAGATTTCACTGTTTGAGAAGGATTGAATCCTAAGCAACCTACATACACATTGTGTACAATAGACCAACATAGACCAACATAGCTACTGTAGTAGGTCAAAGCAGTGTGCTGGAAAACCTTGGTACAGCATAGATGGAGTAGGACTTGTGGTGTTCATGTGAATTTCCTTTTTCAGCTTCAGACAAATGCCTACTTCTCACTTAAAATGTAGTTTTTTGTTTTTAATTACACTACATGACCAAAAGTATGTGGACACCTGCTGGTCGAACATCTCATTCAGAAATGAGGGCATTAATATGGAGTTGGTCACCCCTTTGCAGCTATAATAGCCTCTACTCTTCTGGGAAGGCTCTCTGCTAGATGTTGGAACATTGCTGCGGGGACTTGCTTCCATTCAGCCTCGAGCATTAGTGAGGTCGGGCACTGTTGAGCGATTAGGCATGGCTCGCAGTCGGCGTTCCAATTCATCCCAAAGGTGTTCGATGGGGTTGAGATCAGAGCTCTGTGTAGGCCAGTCAAGTTCTTCCACACCGATCTCAACAAACCATTTCTGTATGGACTTTGCTTTGTGCACAAGGACATTGTCATGCTGAAACAGGAAAGGGCCTTCTCCAAACTGTTGTCTCAGATTTGGAAGCGTGGAATCATCTAGAATGTCATTGTATGTTGTAGCGATAAGATTTGCCTCACTAGATCTAAGGGGCCTAACCCGAACCATGAAAAACAGCCCCAGACCATTTTTCCTCCTCCACCAAACTTTACAGTTGGCACTATGCATTTGGGAAGTTAGCGTTCTCCTGGCATCCGCCAAACCCAGGTTTGTCCGTCGGACTGCCAGATGGTGAAGCGTAATTCGTTACTCCAGAGAACGTTTCCACTGCTCCAGAGTCCAATGGCGACAAGCTTTACACCACCCCAGCCAGCGCTTGCATTGCGCATGGTGATTTTAGGCTTGTGTGCAGCTGCTCGGCCATGGAAACCAATTTCATGAAGCTCCCGATCTAACAGTTTTTGTGCGGATGTTGCTTCCAGAGGCAGTTTGGAACTCGGTATTGAGTGTCTCAACCGAGGATAGACGATTTGGCAGTCCCGTTCTGTGCACTTGTGTGGCCTTCCACTTCGCGGCTGAGCCGTTGTTGCTCCTAGACGTTTACACTTCACAATAACAGCACTTACAGTTGACCGGGGCAGCTCTAGCAGAGCAGAAATTTGACAAACTGACTTGTTGGAAAGGTGGCATCCTATGACGGTGCCACGTTGAAAGTCACTGAGCTATTCAGTATGGGCCATTCTACTGCCAGTGTTTGTCTATGGAGATTGCATGGGGGTGTGCCCGATTTTTATACACCTGTCAGCAACAGGTGTCGCTGAAATAGCCAAATCCACTAATTTGAAGGGGTGTTCACATACTCTTGACAGTGTGTGTGCATATACAGTGCCTTTTCCTATATTGTTGCATTCCAACCTGTAATTTGGATGGATTTTTATTTGGATTCCATGTAATTGACATACACAAAATAGTCCAAATTGGTGAAGTGAAATGAAAAAAATTAAATTCTTATAAAATTAAAATTAAAACGGAAGTTGTGCGTGCATATGTATTGACCCCCTTTGCTATGAAGCCCCTAAATAAGATATGGTGCAACCAATTACCTTCAGAAGTCACATAATTAGTTAAACAAAGTCCACCTGTGTGCAATCTAAGTGTCACATGATCTCAGTATATATACACCTGTACTGAAAGGCCTCAGAGTCTGCAACACCACTAAGTAAGGGGCACCATGAAGACCAAGGAGCTCTCCAAACAGGCCAGGGACAAAGTTGTGGAGAAGTACATTTCAGGGTTTGGTTATAAGAAAATATAAGAAACTTTGAACATCCCACGGAGCACCATTTAAATCCATTATTAAATAATGGAAAGAATATGGCACCACAACAAACCTGCCAAGAGGGCCGCCCACCAAAACTTACAGACCAGGCAAGGAGGGCATTAATCAGAGAGGCATCAAAGAGACCAAAGATAACCCCGAAGGAACTGCAAAGCTCCGCAGTGGAGATTGAAGTATCTGTCCATAGGACCACTTTAAGCCGTACATTCCACAGAGCTGGCCTTTACGGAAGAGTGGCCAGAAAAAAAGCCATTGCTTAAAGAACAAAATAAGCAAACACATTTGGTGTTTGCCAAAAAGCATGTGGGAGACTTCCCAAACATATGGAAGAATGTACTCTGGTCAGATGAGACTAAAATTGACCTTTTTGGCCATCAAGGAAAACACTATGTATGGCACAAACCCAACACCTCTGATCACCCCGAGAACACCATCCCCACAGGTAAGCATGTTGGTGGCAGCATCATGCTGTGGGGATGTTTTTCATCGTCAGGAACTGGGAAACTGGTCAGAATTTCACGAATGATGGATGGTGCCAAATACAGGGAAATATTTGAGGGAAACCTGTTTCAGTTTTCCAGAGATTTGAGACTGGGACGGAGGTTCACCTTCCAGCAGGACAATGACCTTAAGCATACAGCTAAAGAAACACTTGAGTGGTTTAAGGGGAAACATTTTAATATCTTGGAATGGCCTAGTCAAAGCCCAGACCTCAATCCAATTGAGAATCTGTGGTGTGACTTAAAGATTGATGTCCACCAGCAGAACCCATCCAACTTGAAGGAGCTGGAGCAGTTTTGCCTTGGAGAATGGACAAAATCTGTGTGGCTAGATGTACCAAGCTTATAGAGACATACCCCAAGAGACTTGCAGCTGTAATTGCTGCAAAAGGTGGCTCTACAAAGTATTGACTTTGGGGGAGTGAATAGTTATGCACGCTCAAGTTCTCTTTTGTTGTTGTCTTATTTCTTGTTTGTTTCACAATAAAACATTTTTTGCATCTTCAAAGTGGTAGGCATGTTGTGTAAATCAACTGATACAAACCCCCCCCAAAAATCTATTTTAATTCCAGGTTGTAAAGCAACAAAGTAGGAAAAATGCCAAGGGGGTGAATACTTTCGCAAGCCACTGTAAGGACTTATCATTTAGACTAGATTTGTTTTAGATCATTTACTTTGTTTATGTTTGTACCATGGTCCATACAGACATTAAGAAAGGATGATGTATCCTCCTCCATCTCTGCTTCTCTCACTCCATGTATTCCTCTCTTCCTGTGTCAGGCTTGTTGTCCATGCTGGGCCGGAGCCATGAGAAGCCCTACGCTCCTCTGAACCTGTTGGCAGACTTTGCAGGCGGGGGTCTGACCTGTGCCCTCGGGGTGGTCCTGGCCCTGCTGGAGAGGACCAGGTCGGGAATAGGGCAGGTCGTTGACACCAGCATGGTGAGTACGAGATCACATCAGCTCAGTTGAGATCTGAGCAGATTCAAAGGCGACAATTACACCCACAGTGCTGTTCTCAGTACGCTGCCAGGCATCAACAACACCTACAGTACTGTTTTCTGTACACCTCCATATCCTCTAAAGGCTTGTACATTGCAGCATACAGATTTTTGCCTGAAGAATGCCGTAGGATATAATGTATATTTAACAGTTAATAACGCTGTGACATTGAACGAGGGCACTCAACAACAGCAGAACTTTCCAAACAGTTTTTTTTCTTTCCTACCCCTTTAACCTGAACACTGCTCAGACACAGAAATCACAACACAATCAGCATGTCTTGTGGTTAGCTCAGTACAGTCCCACTACACATTGTAAAATCCCAGATCAATTCCATCACTAAACTAACCCAGTACCACAATCACAACTGAAAAAAGTAAAGAATACTGTATCTGTGATATTTTTAAGCATTCTCATGTACAGTAGCATGTGAATTTTAAATGCCATTCATGTCCAGTATGGAGATTAGGTGGGATGTAAGATGTGCTCAGTACTTGACTTAGGTAGGAGCTCACCGGAACTGAGTACCTGCACCTCGTATAGAATAGTATGAAGGAGTTCCTGCACCTAAATATACTGAACAAAAATATAAACGCAACAACTTCAACAATTTTACTGAGTTACAGTTCATAAGGAAAGGAGTCAATTGAAATAATTTCATTAGGCCCTTATCTATGGATTTCACATGACTGGGGAGGGCCTCAGCCATGGGTGGGCATGGGAGAACATAGAGAACATAGACCCACCAACTTGGGAACCAAGCAAATCAGACTTTTTTTTTCTTCATAAAAGAGCTTTATTACAGACAAATACTCATAATTCCATCAGCTGTCAGGGTGGCTGGTCTCAGACGAACCCGCAGGTGAAGAAGCCGGATGTGGAGGTTGTGATTGTGAGGCCGGTTGGGCGTACTGCACAATTCTCTAAAACCGCGTTTGGTAGAGAAATTAACGTTCAGTTGTCTGGCAACAGCTCTGGTGGACATGTCTGCAGTCAGCATGCCAATTGCAAGCTCCCTCAACTTGAGACATCTGTGGTGTTGTGTGACAAAACTACACATTTTAGAGTAGCCTTTTATAGTCCCCAGCATAAGGTGCACCTGTGTAATGATATGTTTAATCAGCTTCTTAATATGCTGTGGATGGATTATCTTGGCAAAGGAGAAATACTAACAGGGATGTAAACAAATTTGTGCACCAAATTTGAGAGAAATAATCTTTTTGTGCATATGGAACATATATATTTAATTTCAGCTCACGAAACGTGTACCAACACTTTGCATGTTGCGCTTATATTTTTGTTCAGTACATAAACGGTACCAGCACCTATTTCAGTACAAGTCAAGCACTAGATGTGGTTTTATTGACTTTTGCCGCATCTCACTGTGTCATATTTTTATTAGATCCCTAGACGCCATGATGCCTGAAGCCCCACTTTCAATGAATATATTAACGTCCCCTCCATGATCGCTGTAAACATTACATTTTGCCTAAGGCTTGTACTTTTCTTTTTCCTCCAGGGATTGTTGGTACTTTTCCATATCTTTTCTAAAGTTAGTGACCCCAATTTTAAGGCTATTACTGTGTATTAAGGAGATCTCCAAATGTACCCCTCCAAAGAATTAGACTGTTTACGTTACAGGAAAAATCATATTGTAGCTATTAAAATGCATTCTGTAAACCAACAAAGACATAATTATATTTTATGTAGACAGCATCTGTAGGTATATAAATTGTATACAAGCAGCCGGCTACTTCCTATTCATGCCTGTGATGTAGATGCTTGATGCTTTATCAGTAAGAAGTACATGTAATATGCTGATAACTGCCTCAGTGAGGGGCCATGACAATCACATCGTTATTGCTGGTCTGCAAGGCAATTATCCCTGACATTTTGTTCAATGACAACCATCTCAGAAGATTCCCTTAACCTATCGCCACAGGGAATCAAAACCAGGCAAACATGAACACAGCTGTGAGGGGTCAGACTGACTGCCGATAGGTACTTAGCACAGTAGGAGGTAATTCCTTCTCTTGCTAGAACAAAAGACACCACTTGCTGTGTACCGACCTAGTACTGACGAACCAGACATTTCTAAACGTAGAATCGTCTGCCTGTCGGTGGCCGGCAAAGCCAATCAAAGAGCACTACTGTCCGCGTGACGTCAAAAGGAAAAAAGCGACACTTTTCCCGGTGTAATCCACCCCCTTATTCCGTATGATTTATTTTGTTGTACTGTCCTTTTTTGCCATTTTATGAATGTGTTCAATGTGGGTCTATGGGCTGTAGTAGTAAAGGCCAAATTCAATATCATATCAAATGTATATATTTTGGGGGGGAATACTTGAAGGGGTCCTAAAATTCTAAATCAAATAGCTAAATGAACCATGGTATGACCATCTAAAAACAATTCCATATGTCACCCCCAATCGCATAGACTCATGGGAATTAACACAAAATAGGTAGCTAGCTATTCAACTGACTCTCGGCAGCTAACAGGCAGCTGCTTCATTCAAAAACAAATCCATTGTGATTTAATTATAATGTTGCTCGCTAAGCTAGTATCAACAAGGGCTTAATACAAATTCTAGCGAGCTAGCAACAACACTAGCGCATCTTGCTAGTTAGCTACAAATTTTAAGCAGGCAAAAATAGGGTATTGACATCTTGGGGTCTGGAGGATTTTAACGAGGCTGACGGCGGAAAATCTGTTCTATGTTAACAGCAGAAAATGTACTGCCGACACTCTTGTCAGAGGTGCTAAACTGTTATAGACCTATATCCATCCTGCCCTGCCTTTTCAGTCTTCGAAAGCCAAGTTAATAAACAAATCACTGACCATTTTGAATCCCACCGTACCTTCTCTTAAATGATATCATAACCGCCATCGATAAAAGACAGTACTGTGCATCCGTCTTCCTCGACCTGGCCAAGGCTTTCGACTCTGTCAATCACCGCATTCTTATCGGCAGACTGAACAGCCTTGGTTTCTCCAATGACTGCCTCGCCTGTTCACCAACTACTTCTCAGATAGCGTTCAGTGTGTCAAATCGGTGGACCTCTGGCAGTCTCTGGGCATACCACAGGGTTCAATTCTCGGGCCGACTCTTTTCTCTGTATATATCAATGATGTCTCTCTTGCTGCTGGTGATTCTCTGATCCACCTCTACGCAGACGACACCATTCTGTATACTTCTGGCCCTTCTTTTGACACTGTTAACAAACCTCCAGACAAGCTTCAATGCCAGACAACACTCCTTCCGTGGCCTCCAACTGCTCTTAAATGCTAGTAAAACTAAATGTATGCTTTTCAACCGATCGCTGCCCACGCCCGCCCGACTAGAATCTGGATGGTTCTGACTTAGAATATGTGGACAACTACAAATACCTAGGTGTCTGGTTAGACTCCTTCCAGACTCACATTAAGCATCTCCAATCCAAAATTAAATCTAGATTCGGCTTCCTATTTTACAACAAAGCCTCCTTCACTCATGCTGCTAAACATACCCTCGTAAAACTGACTATCCTACTGATCTTTGACTTTGGCGATGTCATTTACAAAATAGCCTCCAACACTCTACTCAGCAAATTAGATGTAGTCTATCACAGTGCCATCCATTTTGTCACCAAAGCCCCATATACTACCCACCACTGTGACCTGTATGCTCTTGTTGGCTGGCCCTCGCTTCATATTCGTCGCCAAACCCACTGGCTCCAGTCTTTGCTAGGTAAAGCCCCACCTTATCTCAGCTCACTGGTCACCATAGCAATATTCACCCGTAGTACGCGCTCCAGCAGGTATATTTCACTGGTCATCCCCAAAGCCAACTCCTCCTTTGGCTGCCTTGCCTTCCAGTTCTCTGCTGCCAATGACTGGAACGAATTGCAAAAATCACTGAAGCTGGAGACTCATATCTCCCTCACTAACTTTAAGCATCAGCTGTCAGAGCAGCTTATTGATCACTGCACCCTCTACACAGCCCATCTGTAAATGGTCCACCCAACTACCTCATCCCCATATTTGTTATTTATTTTTGCTCTTTTTGCACCCCAGTATCTCTACTTGCACATCATCATCTGCACATCTATCACTCCAGTGTTAATGCTAAATTGTAATTATTTCGCCACTATGGCCTATTTATTGCCTTACCTCCCTAATCTTACTACAATTGCACAAACTGTATATAATATTGCGATATTGTCAATACGATATCGTCAAATAATATCCCAATGTATAACTATCAATTTCCCCCCCCACACCTTAAACCTACTTAATACCTTTTTTTTTTAAACTTCTTATTTTGTTATTATACAAGTGGAATGTTTGTGTAGGAATTTAGAATGCTCATACTTTATTTACTTGTTTGATCAGCCGATGTCTAGTTGCTACTATTGACATTTACGATTAACATGGCTAATGGGACACTCCCCTGCCAGGCTATGAAGGTGCCTCCCAGCTTTTCAAGTCTCTGTCAAGCACCTGATTCCCTTTTTGTTCGAGCTGGCTGAAGCACATTTGGGTACGCTTTCTTTCCATTGGCTATTACTCAATATTGCATGTGAGGACTTTAATAGAGTTCAGTTGAGATGTTATTTAAAAAAAAAAATGTATCTATGAATGGCTATGCCCACAGTACCGCATGATTATGTTTACAGTTGGTGACTTGTGTATTGTATTGGAAATATTTTATTATAGCGTTGCCGGCGCATTTTGCGGTTGTTTGTCCTGTGTGGTCAGAGGTTGCTGCAGCCAACGAGGGCGGAGAAGAGGATGAGTTCTATTTCCTGGGAGAAGTCACAGATGTTGATGACTCAAACAATGCATGGACAGTGGAAACTGCCAATAAAATGTACTGCAATAGACCTTTAGGTTGACACAGGGGCAGATACAATTGTCATATCAGAAAAGACTTATAGCACACTAAAAAAACATGCCACCACTAAAGAGCACAGTAACTAGACAGCCCAGGGGGTAAACTGAGCTGTAGGAGTCACTTTACAGTTACTACTATTTGGAAAGGACAGCCGTTTTAGGTTCAAAGTGTGATAAAGAGAATAGAAGAGGTCAAAAGCACAGAGGAGCTCGTGTGCTCATCCTGCAGACCTGAGCAAGCTGAAGATAAAACCAATCAAAAATAAAATGTTGCGGTACCCTACAGTGTAAACACAGCCAGACGTGTGTCACTGCCCATGCTCTACAAGGCGAAAAAGGAGCTTGACCTCATGGTGGCGAGTGGCGTGATCAGGGAGCATACATAGCGGTGTGCTCCTATGGTCCTGGTGCCCAAGAAGAACAAAGATCAGCCGAGGGTATGTGCTGATCTGAGAATGTTAAACTTCTCAGTGAAAAGAGAGTCACACATTCTACCTACATACCCTGCCAAAGTTGGCTGGTGCCAAGGTGTTTTCTCTTTTAGATGCAGGAAGTGGCTTCTGGCAGATTCCACTAGAGAGAGCGCGTCAAGCTTAACATATTCATAACGCCTTTTGGAATGTACTATTTCAGCAGACTTCCATTTGGAATCACTAGTTCCCCAGAAATCTTCCAGCGTGAGATGACAGGGCTCCTGAAGGACTAAGAGGGCGTGGCCATTTACATGGATGAGATCCTTAGTTACTCACACAGCAGAGGATGATGTGAGACTCCTATACACACTGGAGGATGCAGGTTTGAAGCTCAACCCAGACAAAAATCTACTGCGACAGAAATGTCTCAACTACATATGACATAACTTTGACGAGAATGGCATTCTTCCTGTTGATGCCAAGATCCAGGCCGTCACCCAGCTGGAGCCGGCAAGCAACGTGACTGATCTGAGCAGGGTCCTGGGTATGATCCTCTACCTAGGCAGGTACCTACTGGGTCTAGCCGATGTCACCAAACCACTCAACGAGTTGCTCAAGAGTGATGCTGCAGTGCAGGAGGAGGCCTTTAGGAAGTTAAAGCAACTCATCCTGTACTGGCATTTTATGACGTGACAAAGCCCATCAGTGCAGATGCCAGTAGTTATGGGTTAGGCGGGGTCCTACTACAGAAATACGATGGACAGTTAGTCAGTAGCTTATTGCTCCAGGACTCTCACCGATGCAGAGAAGCGCTTATGCACAGATGGAAAAGTAGTGTCTCGCAGCAGTCTGGGCATGTAAGACGTTTACCAGGTATCTGTGTGGCCTAGATGCATTCACACTGCAGTGATATCACAAACCTCTCATTCCACTGCAAAGACCTTGACTTAGTGCCTTTGAGGTGCCAGAGACTGTTGATGTGAATGATGCGTTAGAACCCTACACCCTTTCCAGACATCCGCAGGCAGCTGTTACATAAAAGATCGCAGAGCTGACCAGTATAATCGAGGCCTATGATCCGCGTGCTATCTCACCCACCAGGTTTGACGTCGTCAAGAAGCAGACACAACAGGATGCAGAGCTGCAGATGGTGAAACACTGTGACAACAAGATGGCCTAAGTATGCAGTCAAAGTGCCAGACGAGTTAAAAGCCTACTACACCTGCCGACAGCACCTCTCAACCTCACAAAGACTAATGTTGTATGGTAATAGAATAGTAGTGCCACAAAACATGAGAAATTAGATGTTAGAGAGTGTACATGACGGCTGTTAGGGCGTTGTGAAGTGCCGGGAGCGAGCTAGAGGTAGTGTGTGGTGGCTAAAAAAACATCCAGGAAATAGTCAGTACATGCAAAGACTGTCAGGTGTCCAAACCTATTCAGGGGGATCTTCTAATCACCACTTCACTCCCCAGTCGCCCATAGGAAGGAGTAGCAGCTGAAATATGTGAACTCAACAAGCAAAACTACACGGTAGTTGTGGAATACACTATATTCAAAGGTATGTAGACACCCCTTCAAATTAGTGGATTTGGCTATTTCAACCACACCCGTTGCTGACGAGGCACAGTCATAGGAGACCACCTTTCCAGCAGTGGTGGGCCGTCAGGGCCTGCAAGGCCTTCTCTGCTGGCCTAAACATCATCAGAATATAATTTAAAATATATATATATTTTCCCACAAATATGTATTAAATTATTCCCCAGAGTAAGAGTTATACTCTTCATTTCATAGTTTTCCTCTTGGTTGCACTGCTTCCAGCCCCAGGTTGAGATTTGGAGGGCTGGTCTTTATGTTAGATCTTTTATCCAATCATATTCAGCCATCATGTGTTGCCAGGGGTCTAAAATCTGCCCTCAGGCCTTCAGAATCAACAGTGCGGGCGCTTGTAGCTTATAGGGAATGGAAATTAAAATTTTGTGTCAACCAATCAGCTTCAGAGTTGGCTATTGTACGCCTGCTGGCTGGCTCCAGTGTTACACAGGAGCCAGCTAGCAGGCGTAGTGCGTGCACGTCTTTTGATTGGATTACCAATATTGAAAGGCAGGTCCTATGGGCAGGTCTATGCAGATCTAGGAAACTGAATTTGATAAACGAATTAATTCGCGTTCTACTAAGCTGTTTTTTCAACCCACAATGGCGGAAGGAGGAGAAGATACCGATTTGGTCGAGGATATAATTATAACGCCATTCTCAAGACGAACTTTTCAAGAAAAGTTAGACATTGTAAGGAGAGGTCGCCCGACGCCACAAAGCCTGTCACAGGCGGGAAAGGGGTTAGTTCGCTCGCCACTTTCAAAGTTTCAACTACGAGCGCTGTCAATGGCTCACAGGCTCCGAGAAGCACTGCAAACTGTACTGCTGGGAATGCCTATTATTTGCAAGTGATCGATTTGGTGTTTGGAGCCACACTGGCTTTGCAAACTTGAGTTGTCTGTTAAACACTGTTTACCCAAAAATGTCAATTTGTCAATTTCAAGGTGACGCAACGCCTGGTTATACTGCGTTTCTGTCTAAATGTATAGTGTCTAGAGCCATGGCATCATAATGATGGTAATAAGAGGTGGATTAATTCGGGTGGGACTGTGTAGTACCTCACTGAAGGCCTAGGCCCCAGGCCCACGGCACGCCACTGCTTTCCAGCAAGTCAATTCGTCAAATTTTTGCTCTGCTAGAGCTTCCCTGGTCAACTGTAAGTGCTGTTATTGTGAAGTGGAAACGTCTGGGAGCAACAACTTCTCAGCCGTGAAGTTGTAGGCCACACAAGCTCACAGAACGAGACCGTCGACTGCTAAAGTGCGTAGTGCTTAAAAATCGTTTGTCCTTGTTTGCAACACTCAATACCAAGTTCCAAACGGCCTCTGGACGCAACGTCAGCACAAGAACTGTTAGTCGGGAGCTTCATGAAATGCGTTTCCATGGCCTGAAACAGCTGCACAAAAGCCTAAGATCAACATGCACAATGCCAAGCGTCGGCTGGAGTGGTGTAAAGCTCACGGCCATTGGAGTCTGGAGCAGTGGATCGCGTTCTCTAGAGTGATGAATCACACTTCACCATCTGACTGTCCAACGGATGACTCTGGGTTTGGCGGATGCCAGGAGAATGCTACCTGCCCCAATGCATAGTGCTAACTGTAGTGGAGGAGGAATAATGGTCTATGGCTGTTTTTCATGGTTTGGCCTAGGCCCCTTAGTTCCAGTGACGGCAAATCTTAACTCTACAACATTCTAGATTATTCTGCACTTCCAACTTTGTGGCAACAGTTTGGGGAAGGCCCTTTCCTGTTTCAGCATGACAATGCCACCGTGCATAAAGCAAGGTCTGTTTGTCGTGATCGGTGTGGAAGAACTTGACTAGCATGCACAGAGCCCTGACCACAACCCCATCAAACACTTCTGGGATGAATTGGAACGCAGACTGCGAGCCAGGCCTAATTGCCCAACATCAGTGCCAAACATCAGTGCCCAACCTCACTAATGCTCTTATGGCTGAATGGAAGCATTTCCCCACAGCAATGTTTCAACATCTACTGGAAATCCTTCCCAGGAGAGGGGAGGCTGTTATCGATCCCTATCCCAGTCTGTTGTCCCCATATGCTTCAAGATGGTTACCATTGTTCCTGTACTCAAGAAGGCGAAGACAACTGAACTAAATGACTACCACCCCGTAGCACTCACTTCTGTCATCGTGAAGTGCTTTGAGAGGCTAGTCAAGTATCATATCACTGCCACCTTACCGGCCACCCTAGACCCACTTCAGTTTGCATACCGCCCCAACAGGTCCACAGATGACGCAGTCGCCATCGCACTGCACACTGCCCTATCCCATCTGGACAAAAATAATACCTATGTAAGAATGCTGTTCATTGACAACAGCTCAGCATTCAACACCATAGTACCCTCCAAGCTCATCATCAAGCTGGAGGCCCTGGGTCTCAACCCCTCCCTGTTTAACTGGGTCCTGGACTTTCTGACGGGCCGCCCCCAGGTGGTGAGGATAGGAAACAACATCTCCACTTCGCTGACCCTGAACACTGGGGCCCCACAAGGGTGTGTGCTCAGCCCTCTCCTGTACTCCCTGTTCACCCACGACTGTGTGGCCATGCACGCCTCCAACTCAATCATCAAGTTTGCAGACGACAACAGTAGTGGGCTTGATCTCCAACAATAACGAGACAGCCTACAGGGAGGAGGTGAGGGCACTCGGAGTGTGGTGTCAGGAAAACAACCTCTCACTCAAAGTCAACAAAACAAAAGAGATGATTGTGGACTTCAGGAAACAGCAGAGAGAGCACCCACCTATCCACATCGAAGGAACAGCAGTGGAGAAGGTGGAAAGTTTTTTTTTTTTAAGTTCCTGGGCGTACATGTCACAGACAAAGTGAAATGGTCCACCCACACAGACAGTGTGGTGAAGAAGGCGCAATAGCGCCTCTTCAACCTCAGGAGGCTGAAGAAATTTGGCTTGTCACCCAAAACCCTGACAAACTTTTACAGATGCACAATCGAAAGCATCCTGTCGGGCTGTATCACAGCCTGGTACGGCAACTGCACTGCCCTCAACCGCAAGGCTCTCCAGAGGATGGTGCGGTCTGCACAACACATCGCCGGGGTAAACTACCTGCCTTCCACACCTACACCTCCCGACATCACAGGAAGGCCAAAAAGATCATCAAGCACAACAACCAACCGAGCCACTGCCTGTTCACCCCGCTATCATCCAGAAGGCGAGGTCAGTACAGGTGGATCAAAGCTGTGACCGAGAGAATGAAAAACAGCTTCTATCTCAAGGCCATCAGACTGCTAAATAGCAATCACTAACTCCGAGAGGCTGCTGCCTACATTGAGACCCAATCACTGGACACTTTAATAAATGGATCACTAGTCATTTTAAACAATGGCACTTTAATAATGTTTACATATCTTACATTACTCATATCACATGTATATACTGTATTTTATACCATCTACTGCACCTTGCCTATGCTGCTCGGCCATCGCTCATCCATATACTTATATGTACATATTCTCATTCATATTCTCATGCATTAGATTTGTATGTATTAGGTAGTTGTTGGGGAATTGTTAGATTTGTGTGTATTAGATCTGGAAGTATTACGTTTTTCGGGTGCTAAAATGAGGTCAATTGTACGGACCAGCACGACGTGCAAAAGTGAGTTAGTTCACGTTACAGTGCCTTCAGAAAGTATTCACATCCCTTTACTTTTTCCACATTTGTTGTGTTGCAGCCTGAGTATAAAATGTATTACATTTAGATGTTTTTTGCACTGTTTTTTTGCACTGGCCTACATAATGTCAAAGTAGTATTATGTATTTTTCAAATTTTTACAAATTTATGAAAAGCTGAAATGTCTTTAGTCAGTAAGTATTCAACCCCTTTTATGGCAAGCCTAAATAAGTTCAGGAGTACAAATGTTCTTAACAAGTCACATACGTTGCACTGGATTCTGTACAGGGACACTTCAATCTTAAATGAATCATTGTTTATTAACAGTATGCCGGAGAGGTCACAGTCAAACTTAGATGCATAAAGTACCGGTCTGAAGTGAGTTCCACTGGGGCAGTCCCGTTTAGTTCTCTTATATACTGCTTACACAGACAAGTTATATTTGCATGATTTAGCTTATTCATAATTAATTAATCATTAATATTTGGTCCATGTATGTGACCGACCAATACCTCACGAGGATTCTTCTCTCCAAACTGAGATATCCCTTTCTCAAAACAAGGTTCTGGCCGTACTACCAAATTGCAGATACTGATAGTGAGGATTGCTCCCAGACACGTTCAGTCACTTGCATTAACACAGAAATTGGTTATTAGAAAAGCACAAACATAAAATGTTCCATCACATTCCCTCTTATCACTCACTCTTTGATAATTATCATTACATTTTATTCATTTGGTTATTACTTAAACTATCAAAGGAGTAAGTAAACAAAATCAACGCATAAAACCACAGACACTTTCAAACCCTTCATTCTGGGTTGTAGACAAAATAAACACAAAACCAGACACTTCATCCTTTCAAAACCTTCATTCAGTGTTGTACAATCCAACTTGTAAAACCATGGCTTTAGACCTTTGCTTCATAGTTCCACATGCTTCATTACACAATTGTGTTTATGGATTCTGGCAATGACATTTCAGCTGGAGCTTTTGTCGCGAGAGGCATGTTAATGACACATCGGTATCTCAATGCATTTGTAGAGTAAATGACTATAAATGTTTTAGTGCGCAGACCTCCACAATCAACCTGATACCCCAAATAAACAATTTTGGACAAACCTAAATCAATTACGAGCATGGTTGACCACCCCTCTCCCTACTTGAAAATCTATGGTCAGACCTGAAAATGGTTCTCTAGCAATGATGAACAACCAATTTGGCAGAGCTTGAGGAATGTTTTTAAGAATAATGGGCAAATGTTGCACAATCCAAGTGTGGAAAGCTCTTAGACTTAGCCAAAAAGTGCTTCTACTAAGTAAAGACTCAGGGGTGTGAATACTTATGTAAATTAGATTTCTGTATTTCATTTTTAATACATTTGCACAAATTTCATTGTGGGGTAGTGTGTGTAGATGGGTGAGAAAAAACAACAATTTAATCAATTTTGGAATTCGGCCTGTAACACAACAAAATGTGGAATGAGTCAAGCGGTATGAATACTTTCTGAAGGCCTGTATGATTCCCCACTTTCTAGAACGGTTAATCCTTAGCCTCTTCTCATCCTTTCTCTGACTCATTCACCCCAGTAAGAGAAGATATGGACGGTTCATTTGAAAATTGTTCACATGAATGTTTTTTACTCAGAAGGATTAAGTACCAACAACTTCTTATTCCTGGACTCCTGTTGCTATATGAAATGTGGAATTGAAATCCATGCTCTTCTGATCACACTCAAAGAAAAATACTGGGGGAAAGGCTGGGGAATACTGGGGAAGATGCACACAAACTTTTATGTGAAAAAGGAACGCTTAGAATGCTTTTGGATGGCTTCTTGAACATTTAGCACTCTGTTCCTGACATCATTTGGCATAGGGATGGTTACTGATCCTGTGAGAAATGTATTTAATTGATGGTCCAACCTTTTGAAATGCATGTGTTTTGTGCATGGCTCTGGTTTGAGACCCACAAAGAAGCTGTTTCAAAGGAGAATTTCTCAAAAGCTTTTTATTTTTTATTTATTGTGTTTTGAACCCTAGAGACTAGTATGTAGTAAGCTGACTGTCAAGGTTATTCCCAAAATGATGTAATACACACTATGGTGAGGTTCAAACGTAGATAGAATGAGAAATGAGTTGTATTCTTATTTTTGAGCACTAGAGACTAATATGAGGCCTCTCCCAGTAGGCATGATGATATATTTAATAGCCCGATGCTAATCATTCATTAATAATAAGGAATGCATAAAGCCAACAGCTGGGATGTGAATGCCGACTGCTAGGGATGTGTGCGGTTATTTTAATATTCAAACGGACGTTAGTATTCAAATACTTGTGTGAGTATCAATATTTGCTAGGGAAAAAATGATAGGCCTATTTTAACATTAAGGCTTCTTCTAAATTAAAATGTTCATGTTACATACAAGGATACATCATGACTTTTTAAATTATTGAATAAAACAAACTTTTCAATGTAGTTTTTATGACATGCGCACCATAAAAAGACTGGTAGCCCCAACCAGTAGCCTTCACGTGTGTAGCTTGTTGTTTATGTTGGCCCATCAAAGTGGCAAAGAGGCTCAATGTGTAGCAAGTGGAGTTAGAGTTCACTAACGCAATGCAAGATGGAATAAAGTTACGTGACATGAGAGAACATGGGAAGTTTGAAATTCAGAACGCTGCAGCCCGCCTGGTTAAGTTGCAGGGGTTTGATGGCACAAGCAGAGTAGCCCAGCCAACAGCGAGTTGCAGTAGTCCTGACTGGAGAGGACAAGTGCCTGGATTAGGATCACACCGCTGTGTGAGGTAGGGTCGTACTCTATGGATGTTGTAGAGCATGAAACTGCAGGAGCGGGTCACTGCTTTGATGTTTGCAGAGAACGACAGGGTGTTGTGCAGGGTCACGCTAAGGTTCTTTACCCAATGGGAGGGCGACACTGGAGTTGTCAACCGTGATGGAGAGGTCTTTGAGCAGGCAGGCCTTCCCCGGAAGGAAAAGCAGTTCTGTGTTTTTGAGCTTGAGGTGGTGGGCTGACATCCAAGTTGAGATTTCTGCCAGGCACGCAGAGATGCGTGTCGCCACCTGGGTGTCAGAAGGAGAAAAGTTGAGTGTCATCCGCATAGCAACGATAGGAGAGACCATGTGAGCATATGACGGAGCCAAGTGACTTGGTGTATAGAGAGAAGAGGAGAGGGCCTAGAACTGAGCCATGCGGGACATCAGTAGTGAGAGTACGTGGTGCAGACACAGATCCTCTCCACGTCACCTGGTAGGAGCGGCCTGTCAGGTAGGATGCAATCCAAGAGTGTGCATAGCCTGAGACGCCCAGCCCTGAGAGGGTGGAGAGGAGGATCTGATGGTTCACGGTGTCGAAGGCAGCGGATAGATCTAGGAGAATGAGAACAGGTTAGCTAGTCTTTGCTGTAGCCGAGTTGCCTTGGTCCCTCCATCTGCTCGCTCCCATCTCTCACACACTGCCCTCTCCGCAGCTGCAATAGAGTGCCAGCGTCTCTCTACCGACTGCTAATTATGTTTTTAAAGACTAATACTTAAAGGAGAAGTTCACCCAAAATCCAGAAACTCCCAAATAGTTCCATACATTGAAACTAATTCACTGGAGTTTTCCCTTTCCCCCTCTCTCTCTCTGTAGTGCTGTACTGAAACAGCTGCAAGAACCGGTCATGTGACTCGTGGCGTTGCTGTATGCAGGACTCGCTCAGCTCCATTGCCAGTGAATTCATGATTCAGAAATCCACAAAGTGTAGGCAAATTCATTGTTTTATTGAAAGCATATGGCCAAATTACCTATTTTTGTTAAAAGTACTATCCGTTTTGAGTCCAGACATGTGTACTTTTCCACCTTAAATATTTGTGATTCTTTTATATCATTATTTTATGTAGCCGACTGCCACGGCAGTGGAGATGGGTAACAACTGCACATGGACGCTCTCGAGAGAATCCCTGCTACGTAGAAACAGCACGTTATGCCCTTATTCACAGGTGTACGTTTTTTCGACGGAGAGGTGATGATAACAGCGTTACACATTATTTATGCAAAGTTAACAACAAGTCAACAACAACCTACAAATATGTCTGGTGACGAAATACTCGCTAGTGATCAAGAAAACTACTGGAGGGACGCCGATGATGTCGTCAAATCGTATTTATTTGAGCCTGAGTATTCGGACCAAGAATTGAGGCGAATTGAGCTTCAGATGGCCGCCGCAGCAGCTGGGCCACAGCCCCAACACATTCCCGAGGAATGTTTGTGCTTCAGAGAGATTGAATATGTGACTACAATAGTTATAGAAATGGAGGAATATAATAATAATGATGATGATGATGATGAAGAGCAGTTAGTTTGCTTTTGCAAAGAAAGGGATTTTGCAGCCCACATAAATGTCCTGGGGGGGAAAAGTCCGTAGGTCAAAAACTGTTTGGAGACCCAACCCTGTTCCAGCTGGGCCAAAAGGACAATGATCCAATGAGTAAATAGCTCAACTTTACTTTATTGAATGATCACTTATCATAAACCTCTATGAGCGGGACCATTAGTGGGTTTATTTTTGCACATTAGTCCAAAACACTATATAGCCTATGTTTATTTATCACAATGTTTTTTGTATATTCTATTCTGCAATGTAAGGTGACACAATGTCTATTGTCTCTCAACCCCCCCTCCCCCCCTCCCCCATAGGGCACACATGCTAACCTGAATAGCAGGGGTTCTCAAAGTGGGGTCCGCTGTACTGCAGGGGGTCCACGGCCAGATCTCAAAATCTAGTTAAAAAATAATTATAATTGGGGTGAATATTACCGACAACGACAGATTAGACTAAATTTGTCCAAGGGATCCATGGAGCAAGTTGAGGGTATAATACAATACAATGTACTTCTAAAATGTATGTTCTTAACCCTGGGCAACATGGGCATGGGAGGCTCACATGGATATGGTATCCACAGTACCTCACCGATTTATACATTTTCCAAGTCAAAACTTATTTTATTCCCCAAAATTGCATTTCTTTTAACATAAATGCACTGTAATTTAAGTTTTAAAACTGCAAAGGTTTATCTCTGTCCTAATGGCAAAATAGTGTAGAATTGCAGGATATTAGCTTTATAGCTGCAACATTTTCTTTCCGATGCCAAGAGATGGGCCTTTTAAAATGTTCCTTCCCAGGGCCCAAGACTTGGTTCGTCAAGCCATGCATTGCCAAAGTCATAGTATAACTCTTATTTTTATCTCACTTGAGTTGTGTTTTGATAATGAGGGTGTCCCTGATGAGTTTGCTATCACAAAAGGGGTCCCCGGCCAGATCCAGTCCATGGAAATACAGTAGCAACAGCTGTATCTTTTAGTATCCTTTGGTTTTCTGTCCCCATCATTTCAGATTTCATATCTCGTTCATATACAGTGGGGAGAACAAGTATTTGATACACTGCCGATTTTGCAGGTTTTCCTACTTACAAAGCATGTAGAGGTCTGTAATTTTTATCATAGGTACACTTCAACTGTGAGAGACGGAATCTAAAACAAAAATCCAGAAACTCACATTGTATGATTTTTAAATAATTAATTTGCATTTTATTGCATGACATAAGTATTTGATCACCTACCAACCAGTAAGAATTCCGGCTCTCACAGACCTGTTCGTTTTTCTTTAAGAAGCCCTCCTGTTCTCCACTCATTACCTGTATTAACTGCACCTGTTTGAACTCGTTACCTGTATAAAAGACACCTGTCCACACACTCAATCAAACAGATTCCAACCTCTCCACAATGGCCAAGACCAGAGAGCTGTGTAAGGACATCAGGGATAAAATTGTAGACCTGCACAAGGCTGGGATGGGCTACAGGACAATAGGCAAGCAGCTTGGTGAGAAGGAAACAACTGTTGGCGCAATTATTAGAAAATGGAAGAAGTTCAAGATGACGGTCAATCACCCTCGGTCTGGGGCTCCATGCAAGATTTCACCTCGTGGGGCATCAATGATCATGAGGAAGGTGAGGGATCAGCCCAGAACTACACGGCAGGACCTGGTCAATGACCTGAAGAGAGCTGGGACCACAGTCTCAAAGAAAACCATTAGCAACACACTACGCCGTCATGGATTAAAATCCTGCAGCGCACGCAAGGTCCCCCTGCTTAAGCCAGTGCATGTCCAGGCCTGTCTGAAGTTTGCCAATGACCATCTGGATGATCCAGAGGAGGAATGGGAGAAGGTCATGTGGTCTGATGAGACAAAAATATAGCTTTTTGGTCTAACTCCACTCGCCGTGTTTGGAGGAAGAAGAAGTATGAGTACAACCCCAAGAACACCATCCCAACCGTGAAGCATGGAGGTGGAAACATCATTCTTTGGGGATGCTTTTCTGCAAAGGGGACAGGACGACTGCACCGTATTGAGGGGAGGATGGATGGGGCCATGTATCGCGAGATCTTGGCCAACAACCTCCTTCCCTCAGTAAGAGCATTGAAGATGGGTCGTGGCTGGGTCTTCCAGCATGACAACGACACGAAGCACACAGCCATGGCAACTAAGGAGTGGCTCCGTAAGAAGCATCTCAAGGTCCTGGAGTGGCCTAGCCAGTCTCCAGACCTGAACCCAATAGAAAATCTTTGGAGGGAGCTGAAACTCCGTATTGCCCAGCGACAGCCCCGAAACCTGAAGGATCTGGAGAAGATCTGTAGGGAGGAGTGGGCCAAAATCCCTGCTGCAGTGTGTGCAAACCTAGTCAAGAACTACAGGAAACGTATGATCTCTGTAATTGCAAACAAAGGTTTCTGTACCAAATATTAAGTTCTGCTTTTCTGATGTATCAAATACTTATGTCATGCAATAAAATGCAAATTAATTACTTAAAAATCATACAATGTGATTTTCTGGATTTTTGTTTTAGATTCCGTCTCTCATAGTTGAAGTGTACCTATGATAAAAATTACAGACCTCTACATGCTTTGTAAGTAGGAAAACCTGCAAAATCGGCAGTGTATCAAATACTTGTTCTCCCCACTGTACATCGTCGCTGAAGTGCTTGCTATACACACGCTGCGATGCAAGGATGGCTGCAGAAGTATTTCCATCATATTTACTACATCAAATTGTTATCAAACAATCTTCTGCATCTCTCCGTATCTTTTATCTGAAAACGGTCAAATTTGGTGCCGCCTTCCCTATTTCGTGTATAAAGTGCAGACAGGGACCGAACACCAGCTTGCTGTTGCTGCCATCTCTTTTTCCACTTTTCGTAGCTAACTTTACCTGCGATATGCCATACGCAACGCCCCCTTGCGGTTGAAGGCTCCATTGCGAAACGGACACAGCAGATTTAGAATTTTTCAAAACCCTGCGTCTTCCATCCATCCAACACCAACAAAAGGCACAAAAATGGCTGTACTATGTAGCCAAAATACTGTGAGTGAGGTGAGTGAGTGATATGTAGGTCAATAACACTATTGTGACTTAGTGGCCCAAGCACTTCATCCTCAATGGACATGGCTGCAAGCCTTTTCTGACCCATACGCAACCTGGAGTGCAGCCGGCACAGTGCACTAAAGGACCTTTCACCGGAGCAGCTGCTCACAGGAATTGTGAGGGAACCTGAATGATTTCCTCTAGAGAAGGAAACACATCATCATCCAGGAGGTTGTGCACAGCAAGCATATCTTTGGGAGGACATCCAGCCTCTCTTTTCCGGGCAAGAAACTTTCTGGCCACCGACATCTCTTCTGTTTTAACATCAGTACCGTAGTGCTTGGCAAACTCAGTTAAGCATGATGTATCTAGGAAGTTTTTTGAGTTGGGGCTGCATGCCTGTATGCCTTTTGAGCAGACCTGCATCTACAGTCGAGAATCGCTGGACAAGCTCACAAACCACCCTGTCCAAGCAGGGGAGCGACAACTCTGTTTTCATTGTTTGGGAACATGACAATTCTGTGCCTAAACCCAAGGAGGTCTCCACCACAAAATCTCCCATTGTCCTTTGTTTGTGCTTTCTTGCTGCATCTGCCTCTGGAATATTGTGAATTTCACAGAGTGCTTTGGTTCTATCATAAAGTTCTGTGCCAAATGCATCTGTGTGTTTGCCTATCAGTGTGTCACATACAGCTTGTTTGGCGAACAAGCTTCTGCCAGGTTTACAGTCTCTTTCTGGAGGAACTTGTGTGGTCCCTCAGTTACAGAAAGAAGGAACTGAGACATCAGTAGCAAATACACGGTGGAGAACTTATGAAGCTTTGTTCTTAGACCAACAGCCATCAGGGATCCAATGGCTGATAGACAATCAAAAATAGCAGTTAAAGTGTCCAGGGCTGCATTTATGGACCGCAGCTGGCACGCCCAGCGAGTGTTTGAGAGTTGTACAAGTTCAGCTGATGCTATTCCAAGTTTGGGCTGAGCTTCTTTGAACTTGTGGTGGTTAACTAGGGATGTAGTGAAAAACGAATACACTTTCTCCAAGAAACTGAAAAACTCAGCAGCCTCTGGAATAGCCCTGCAAGTATGACACAACACCAAATTAAGCTCATGAGCAAAGCAATGTACATAAATTGCCTCCGGATGCAGCACTCTGAAATGTGCTTGTACACCTGCTTTGGATCCACTCATGACATCTGCACCATCATAGGTCTGTGCAACACACTTTAGGCCTGCTACCTCTCTCATTTGGAGCTGCATCAAATGACTTGATTTCTGCTAGTGCTAGTAAACGCTCCTTAACTGTCCTCTCTGTCACATACCTTACACACAGAGCCAACTGTTGAGACTGCCCATCCCTGGCCTCATCCGCCAACATGGCATACATTCCAGACTTTGACATCTCAAAGACTATGGTGTCTGACTTGATCGAATGCTGTGCTCAAGAGATTACATTCTGAGATTCTGGAGAGAGAGACGTCACATTTGATGGATAATTGCACCTTTGTTAGTTACCTGGTAGCTTTGCCATACCACAACACTGTCTCTGTGTATTTGTGCCATCTCATGTTTACCAAAGATAAACAAAGCTTTTTTTCCAATTTTTGTAGCCATTACTGACAAAATAATCAAATTGAATGTTTTTGCCAGAAACTCTACATGGAAAGCAGAAAGCAGTGTTTTTGTGGACAGAGTACTCTACCCAATTGTATTTCTCAAACCAGCAGTGCTGAAATGCACTTTTCGGTGTACCAAAACTTCACCTTCACTTGTCTGGGCCCAGTGTCACCTAAATCGCTCTCATTTCTGGAAGGAGTTGCTGCAGCGGCTTGATTATTTTCTTTCTCTGGATCTGTTTGTTCTCCCTCCCTGTCTGGATCTGTTTGTTGTCCCTCACTGTCTGGATCTGTTTGTTCTCCCTCCCTCTCTGGATCTGTTTGTTCTCCCTCACTGTCTGGATCTGTTTGTTGTCCCCCTATCTCTGGATCTGTTTGTTCTCCCTCCCTCTCTGGATCTGTTTGTTGTCCCTCACTGTCTGGATCTGTTTGTTCTCCCTCCCTCTCTGGATCTGTTTGTTCTCCCTCACTCTCTGGATCTGTTTGTTGTCCCCCTATCTCTGGATCTGTTTGTTCTCCCTCCCTGTCTGGATCTGTTTGTTCTCCCTCCCTCTCTGGATCTGTTTGTTCTCCCTCACTGTCTGGATCTGTTTGTTGTCCCTCACTGTCTGGATCTGTTTGTTGTCCCTCACTGTCTGGATCTGTTTGTTGTCCCCCTATCTCTGGATCTGTTGATTCTCCCTCCCTGTCTGGATCTGTTTGTTCACCCTCCCTGTCTGGATCTGTTTGTTCTCCCTCCCTCTCTGGATCTGTTTGTTCTCCCTCCCTGTCTGGATCTGTTTGTTCTCCCTCCCTCTCTGGATCTGTTTGTTCTCCCTCCCTCTCTGGATCTGTTTGTTCTCCCTCCCTGTCTGGATCTGTTTGTTGTCCCCCTATCTCTGGATCTGTTTGTTCTCCCTCCCTGTCTGGATCTGTTTGTTCTCCCTCCCTGTCTGGATCTGTTTGTTGTCCCTCCCTGTCTGGATCTGTTTGTTCTCCCTCCCTCTCTGGATCTGTTTGTTCTCCCTCCCTGTCTGGATCTGTTTGTTGTCCCCCTATCTCTGGATCTGTTTGTTGTCCCCCTATCTCTGGATCTGTTTGTTCTCCCTCCCTGTCTGGATCTGTTTGTTCTCCCTCCCTCTCTGGATCTGTTTGTTCTCCCTCACTGTCTGGATCTGTTTGTTGTCCCTCACTGTCTGGATCTGTTTGTTGTCCCCCTATCTCTGGATCTGTTTGTTCTCCCTCCCTGTCTGGATCTGTTTGTTGTCCCCCTATCTCTGGATCTGTTTGTTCTCCCTCACTGTCTGGATCTGTTTGTTCTCCCTCCCTCTCTGGATCTGTTTGTTCTCCCTCACTGTCTGGATCTGTTTGTTCTCCCTCACTGTCTGGATCTGTTTGTTCTCCCTCCCTGTCTGGATCTGTTTGTTGTCCCCCTATCTCTGGATCTGTTTGTTCTCCCTCCCTGTCTGGATCTGTTTGTTCTCCCTCCCTGTCTGGATCTGTTTGTTGTCCCCCTATCTCTGGATCTGTTTGTTCTCCCTCCCTGTCTGGATCTGTTTGTTGTCCCCCTATCTCTGGATCTGTTTGTTCTCCCTCCCTGTCTGGATCTGTTTGTTCTCCCTCCCTCTCTGGATCTGTTTGTTCTCCCTCACTGTCTGGATCTGTTTGTTCTCCCTCCCTGTCTGGATCTGTTTGTTCTCCCTCCCTGTCTGGATCTGTTTGTTCTCCCTCCCTCTCTGGATCTGTTTGTTCTCCCTCCCTGTCTGGATCTGTTTGTTCTCCCTCCCTGTCTGGATCTGTTTGTTCTCCCTCCCTCTCTGGATCTGTTTGTTCTCCCTCCCTCTCTGGATCTGTTTGTTCTCCCTCACTGTCTGGATCTGTTTGTTGTCCCTCACTGTCTGGATCTGTTTGTTGTCCCTCACTGTCTGGATCTGTTTGTTCTCCCTCCCTCTCTGGATCTGTTTGTTCTCCCTCCCTGTCTGGATCTGTTTGTTGTCCCCCTATCTCTGGATCTGTTTGTTCTCCCTCCCTGTCTGGATCTGTTTGTTCTCCCTCCCTGTCTGGATCTGTTTGTTGTCCCCCTATCTCTGGATCTGTTTGTTCTCCCTCACTGTCTGGATCTGTTTGTTCTCCCTCCCTCTCTGGATCTGTTTGTTCTCCCTCACTGTCTGGATCTGTTTGTTCTCCCTCACTGTCTGGATCTGTTTGTTCTCCCTCCCTGTCTGGATCTGTTTGTTGTCCCCCTATCTCTGGATCTGTTTGTTCTCCCTCCCTGTCTGGATCTGTTTGTTCTCCCTCCCTGTCTGGATCTGTTTGTTGTCCCCCTATCTCTGGATCTGTTTGTTCTCCCTCCCTGTCTGGATCTGTTTGTTGTCCCCCTATCTCTGGATCTGTTTGTTCTCCCTCCCTGTCTGGATCTGTTTGTTCTCCCTCCCTCTCTGGATCTGTTTGTTCTCCCTCACTGTCTGGATCTGTTTGTTCTCCCTCCCTGTCTGGATCTGTTTGTTCTCCCTCCCTGTCTGGATCTGTTTGTTCTCCCTCCCTCTCTGGATCTGTTTGTTCTCCCTCCCTGTCTGGATCTGTTTGTTCTCCCTCCCTGTCTGGATCTGTTTGTTCTCCCTCCCTCTCTGGATCTGTTTGTTCTCCCTCCCTCTCTGGATCTGTTTGTTCTCCCTCACTGTCTGGATCTGTTTGTTGTCCCTCACTGTCTGGATCTGTTTGTTGTCCCTCACTGTCTGGATCTGTTTGTTCTCCCTCCCTCTCTGGATCTGTTTGTTCTCCCTCCCTGTCTGGATCTGTTTGTTGTCCCCCTATCTCTGGATCTGTTTGTTCTCCCTCCCTGTCTGGATCTGTTTGTTCTCCCTCCCTGTCTGGATCTGTTTGTTGTCCCCCTATCTCTGGATCTGTTTGTTCTCCCTCCCTGTCTGGATCTGTTTGTTCTCCCTCCCTCTCTGGATCTGTTTGTTCTCCCTCACTGTCTGGATCTGTTTGTTGTCCCTCACTGTCTGGATCTGTTTGTTCTCCCTCCCTCTCTGGATCTGTTTGTTCTCCCTCCCTGTCTGGATCTGTTTGTTGTCCCCCTATCTCTGGATCTGTTTGTTCTCCCTCCCTCTCTGGATCTGTTTGTTCTCCCTCCCTCTCTGGATCTGTTTGTTCTCCCTCCCTCTCTGGATCTGTTTGTTGTCCCCCTATCTCTGGATCTGTTTGTTCTCCCTCCCTCTCTGGATCTGTTTGTTCTCCCTCCCTCTCTGGATCTGTTTGTTTTCCCTCACTGTCTGGATCTGTTTGTTCTCCCTCACTGTCTGGATCTGTTTGTTGTCCCTCACTGTCTGGATCTGTTTGTTGTCCCCCTATCTCTGGATCTGTTTGTTCTCCCTCCCTGTCTGGATCTGTTTGTTGTCCCCCTATCTCTGGATCTGTTTGTTCTCCCTCCCTCTCTGGATCTGTTTGTTCTCCCTCACTGTCTGGATCTGTTTGTTCTCCCTCACTGTCTGGATCTGTTTGTTCTCCCTCCCTCTCTGGATCTGTTTGTTCTCCCTCCCTGTCTGGATCTGTTTGTTCTCCCTCCCTCTCTGGATCTGTTTGTTCTCCCTCACTGTCTGGATCTGTTTTTTGTCCCTCACTGTCTGGATCTGTTTGTTGTCCCCCTATCTCTGGATCTGTTTGTTCTCCCTCCCTGTCTGGATCTGTTTGTTGTCCCCCTATCTCTGGATCTGTTTGTTCTCCCTCCCTGTCTGGATCTGTTTGTTCTCCCTCCCTCTCTGGATCTGTTTGTTCTCCCTCACTGTCTGGATCTGTTTGTTCTCCCTCACTGTCTGGATCTGTTTGTTCTCCCTCACTGTCTGGATCTGTTTGTTCTCCCTCCATGTCTGGATCTGTTTGTTGTCCCCCTATCTCTGGATCTGTTTGTTCTGCCTCCCTGTCTGGATCTGTTTGTTCTCCCTCCCTCTCTGGATCTGTTTGTTCTCCCTCACTGTCTGGATCTGTTTGTTCTCCCTCCCTCTCTGGATCTGTTTGTTCTCCCTCACTGTCTGGATCTGTTTGTCGTCCCTCACTGTCTGGATCTGTTTGTTGTCCCTCACTGTCTGGATCTGTTTGTTCTCCCTCACTGTCTGGATCTGTTTGTTCTCCCTCCCTCTCTGGATCTGTTTGTTCTCCCTCCCTGTCTGGATCTGTTTGTTGTCCCCCTATCTCTGGATCTGTTTGTTCTCCCTCCCTCTCTGGATCTGTTTGTTCTCCCTCCCTCTCTGGATCTGTTTGTTCTCCCTCACTGTCTGGATCTGTTTGTTCTCCCTCACTGTCTGGATTGGTTTGTTGTCCCTCACTGTCTGGATCTGTTTGTTGTCCCCCTATCTCTGGATCTGTTTGTTCTCCCTCCCTGTCTGGATCTGTTTGTTGTCCCCCTATCTCTGGATCTGTTTGTTCTCCCTCCCTCTCTGGATCTGTTTGTTCTCCCTCCCTCTCTGGATCTGTTTGTTCTCCCTCAGTCTGGATCTGTTTGTTCTCCCTCACTGTCTGGATCTGTTTGTTCTCCCTCCCTCTCTGGATCTGTTTGTTCTCCCTCCCTGTCTGGATCTGTTTGTTGTCCCTCCCTCTCTGGATCTGTTTGTTCTCCCTCACTGTCTGGATCTGTTTTTTGTCCCTCACTGTCTGGATCTGTTTGTTGTCCCCCTATCTCTGGATCTGTTTGTTCTCCCTCCCTGTCTGGATCTGTTTGTTGTCCCCCTATCTCTGGATCTGTTTGTTCTCCCTCCCTGTCTGGATCTGTTTGTTCTCCCTCCCTCTCTGGATCTGTTTGTTCTCCCTCCCTCTCTGGATCTGTTTGTTCTCCCTCACTGTCTGGATCTGTTTGTTCTCCCTCACTGTCTGGATCTGTTTGTTCTCCCTCCCTGTCTGGATCTGTTTGTTGTCCCCCTATCTCTGGATCTGTTTGTTCTCCCTCCCTCTCTGGATCTGTTTGTTCTCCCTCCCTCTCTGGATCTGTTTGTTGTCCCCCTATCTCTGGATCTGTTTGTTCTCCCTCCCTCTCTGGATCTGTTTGTTCTCCCTCCCTCTCTGGATCTGTTTGTTTTCCCTCACTGTCTGGATCTGTTTGTTCTCCCTCACTGTCTGGATCTGTTTGTTGTCCCTCACTGTCTGGATCTGTTTGTTGTCCCCCTATCTCTGGATCTGTTTGTTCTCCCTCCCTGTCTGGATCTGTTTGTTGTCCCCCTATCTCTGGATCTGTTTGTTCTCCCTCCCTCTCTGGATCTGTTTGTTCTCCCTCACTGTCTGGATCTGTTTGTTCTCCCTCACTGTCTGGATCTGTTTGTTCTCCCTCCCTCTCTGGATCTGTTTGTTCTCCCTCCCTGTCTGGATCTGTTTGTTCTCCCTCCCTCTCTGGATCTGTTTGTTCTCCCTCACTGTCTGGATCTGTTTTTTGTCCCTCACTGTCTGGATCTGTTTGTTGTCCCCCTATCTCTGGATCTGTTTGTTCTCCCTCCCTGTCTGGATCTGTTTGTTGTCCCCCTATCTCTGGATCTGTTTGTTCTCCCTCCCTGTCTGGATCTGTTTGTTCTCCCTCCCTCTCTGGATCTGTTTGTTCTCCCTCACTGTCTGGATCTGTTTGTTCTCCCTCACTGTCTGGATCTGTTTGTTCTCCCTCCGCATCTGGGTCTGTTTGTTGTCCCCCTATCTCTGGATCTGTTTGTTCTGCCTCCCTGTCTGGATCTGTTTGTTCTCCCTCCCTCTCTGGATCTGTTTGTTCTCCCTCACTGTCTGGATCTGTTTGTTCTCCCTCACTGTCTGGATCTGTTTGTTCTCTTTCCCTCTCTGGATCTGTTTGTTCTCCCTCACTGTCTGGATCTGTTTGTCGTCCCTCACTGTCTGGATCTGTTTGTTGTCCCTCACTGTCTGGATCTGTTTGTTCTCCCTCACTGTCTGGATCTGTTTGTTCTCCCTCCCTCTCTGGATCTGTTTGTTCTCCCTCCCTGTCTGGATCTGTTTGTTGTCCCCCTATCTCTGGATCTGTTTGTTCTCCCTCCCTCTCTGGATCTGTTTGTTCTCCCTCCCTCTCTGGATCTGTTTGTTCTCCCTCACTGTCTGGATCTGTTTGTTCTCCCTCACTGTCTGGATCTGTTTGTTGTCCCTCACTGTCTGGATCTGTTTGTTGTCCCCCTATCTCTGGATCTGTTTGTTCTCCCTCCCTGTCTGGATCTGTTTGTTGTCCCCCTATCTCTGGATCTGTTTGTTCTCCCTCCCTCTCTGGATCTGTTTGTTCTCCCTCAGTCTGGATCTGTTTGTTCTCCCTCACTGTCTGGATCTGTTTGTTCTCCCTCCCTCTCTGGATCTGTTTGTTCTCCCTCCCTGTCTGGATCTGTTTGTTCTCCCTCCCTCTCTGGATCTGTTTGTTCTCCCTCACTGTCTGGATCTGTTTTTTGTCCCTCACTGTCTGGATCTGTTTGTTGTCCCCCTATCTCTGGATCTGTTTGTTCTCCCTCCCTGTCTGGATCTGTTTGTTGTCCCCCTATCTCTGGATCTGTTTGTTCTCCCTCCCTGTCTGGATCTGTTTGTTCTCCCTCCCTCTCTGGATCTGTTTGTTCTCCCTCACTGTCTGGATCTGTTTGTTCTCCCTCACTGTCTGGATCTGTTTGTTCTCCCTCCCTGTCTGGATCTGTTTGTTGTCCCCCTATCTCTGGATCTGTTTGTTCTCCCTCCCTGTCTGGATCTGTTTGTTCTCCCTCCCTCTCTGGATCTGTTTGTTCTCCCTCACTGTCTGGATCTGTTTGTTCTCCCTCCCTCTCTGGATCTGTTTGTCCTCCCTCACTGTCTGGATCTGTTTGTCGTCCCTCACTGTCTGGATCTGTTTGTTGTCCCTCACTGTCTGGATCTGTTTGTTGTCCCTCACTGTCTGGATCTGTTTGTTGTCCCTCACTGTCTGGATCTGTTTGTCGTCCCTCACTGTCTGGATCTGTTTGTTGTCCCTCCCTGTCTGGATCTGTTTGTTGTCCCTCACTGTCTGGATCTGTTTGTTGTCCCTCCCTGTCTGGATCTGTTTGTTCTCCCTCCCTGTCTGGATCTGTTTGTTCTCCCTCACTGTCTGGATCTGTTTGTTGTCCCTCACTGTCTGGATCTGTTTGTTGTCCCTCACTGTCTGGATCTGTTTGTTGTCCCTCACTGTCTGGATCTGTTTGTTGTCCCTCACTGTCTGGATCTGTTTTTTGTCCCTCACTGTCTGAATCTGTTTGTTGTCCCTCACTGTCTGGATCTGTTTGTTGTCCCTCACTGTCTGGATCTGTTTGTTGTCCCTCACTGTCTGGATCTGTTTGTTCTCCCTCCCTCTCTGGATCTGTTTGTTCTCCCTCACTGTCTGGATCTGTTTGTTCTCCCTCACTGTCTGGATCTGTTTGTTCTCCCTCCATGTCTGGATCTGTTTGTTGTCCCCCTATCTCTGGATCTGTTTGTTCTGCCTCCCTGTCTGGATCTGTTTGTTCTCCCTCCCTCTCTGGATCTGTTTGTTCTCCCTCACTGTCTGGATCTGTTTGTTCTCCCTCACTGTCTGGATCTGTTTGTTCTCTTTCCCTCTCTGGATCTGTTTGTTCTCCCTCACTGTCTGGATCTGTTTGTCGTCCCTCACTGTCTGGATCTGTTTGTTGTCCCTCACTGTCTGGATCTGTTTGTTCTCCCTCACTGTCTGGATCTGTTTGTTCTCCCTCCCTCTCTGGATCTGTTTGTTCTCCCTCCCTGTCTGGATCTGTTTGTTGTCCCCCTATCTCTGGATCTGTTTGTTCTCCCTCCCTCTCTGGATCTGTTTGTTCTCCCTCCCTCTCTGGATCTGTTTGTTCTCCCTCACTGTCTGGATCTGTTTGTTCTCCCTCACTGTCTGGATCTGTTTGTTGTCCCTCACTGTCTGGATCTGTTTGTTGTCCCCCTATCTCTGGATCTGTTTGTTCTCCCTCCCTGTCTGGATCTGTTTGTTGTCCCCCTATCTCTGGATCTGTTTGTTCTCCCTCCCTCTCTGGATCTGTTTGTTCTCCCTCAGTCTGGATCTGTTTGTTCTCCCTCACTGTCTGGATCTGTTTGTTCTCCCTCCCTCTCTGGATCTGTTTGTTCTCCCTCCCTGTCTGGATCTGTTTGTTCTCCCTCCCTCTCTGGATCTGTTTGTTCTCCCTCACTGTCTGGATCTGTTTTTTGTCCCTCACTGTCTGGATCTGTTTGTTGTCCCCCTATCTCTGGATCTGTTTGTTCTCCCTCCCTGTCTGGATCTGTTTGTTGTCCCCCTATCTCTGGATCTGTTTGTTCTCCCTCCCTGTCTGGATCTGTTTGTTCTCCCTCCCTCTCTGGATCTGTTTGTTCTCCCTCACTGTCTGGATCTGTTTGTTCTCCCTCACTGTCTGGATCTGTTTGTTCTCCCTCCCTGTCTGGATCTGTTTGTTGTCCCCCTATCTCTGGATCTGTTTGTTCTCCCTCCCTGTCTGGATCTGTTTGTTCTCCCTCCCTCTCTGGATCTGTTTGTTCTCCCTCACTGTCTGGATCTGTTTGTTCTCCCTCCCTCTCTGGATCTGTTTGTCCTCCCTCACTGTCTGGATCTGTTTGTCGTCCCTCACTGTCTGGATCTGTTTGTTGTCCCTCACTGTCTGGATCTGTTTGTTGTCCCTCACTGTCTGGATCTGTTTGTTGTCCCTCACTGTCTGGATCTGTTTGTCGTCCCTCACTGTCTGGATCTGTTTGTTGTCCCTCCCTGTCTGGATCTGTTTGTTGTCCCTCACTGTCTGGATCTGTTTGTTGTCCCTCCCTGTCTGGATCTGTTTGTTCTCCCTCCCTGTCTGGATCTGTTTGTTCTCCCTCACTGTCTGGATCTGTTTGTTGTCCCTCACTGTCTGGATCTGTTTGTTGTCCCTCACTGTCTGGATCTGTTTGTTGTCCCTCACTGTCTGGATCTGTTTGTTGTCCCTCACTGTCTGGATCTGTTTTTTGTCCCTCACTGTCTGAATCTGTTTGTTGTCCCTCACTGTCTGGATCTGTTTGTTGTCCCTCACTGTCTGGATCTGTTTGTTGTCCCTCACTGTCTGGATCTGTTTGTCGTCCCTCACTGTCTGGATCTCTTTGTCATCCCTCACTGTCTGGATCTCTTTGTCATCCCTCACTGTCTGGATCTGTTTGTCGTCCCTCACTGTCTGGATCTGTTTGTTCTCCCTCACTGTCTGGATCTGTTTGTTGTCCCTCACTGTCTGGATCTGTTTGTTGTCCCCCTATCTCTGGATCTGTTTGTTCTCCCTCCCTGTCTGGATCTGTTTGTTCTCCCTCACTGTCTGGATCTGTTTGTTCTCCCTCCCTCTCTGGATCTGTTTGTTCTCCCTCACTGTCTGGATCTGTTTGTTCTCCCTCACTGTCTGGATCTGTTTGTTCTCCCTCCCTGTCTGGATCTGTTTGTTGTCCCCCTATCTCTGGATCTGTTTGTTCTCCCTCCCTGTCTGGATCTGTTTGTTCTCCCTCCCTGTCTGGATCTGTTTGTTGTCCCCCTATCTCTGGATCTGTTTGTTCTCCCTCCCTGTCTGGATCTGTTTGTTGTCCCCCTATCTCTGGATCTGTTTGTTCTCCCTCCCTGTCTGGATCTGTTTGTTCTCCCTCCCTCTCTGGATCTGTTTGTTCTCCCTCACTGTCTGGATCTGTTTGTTCTCCCTCCCTGTCTGGATCTGTTTGTTCTCCCTCCCTGTCTGGATCTGTTTGTTCTCCCTCCCTCTCTGGATCTGTTTGTTCTCCCTCCCTGTCTGGATCTGTTTGTTCTCCCTCCCTGTCTGGATCTGTTTGTTCTCCCTCCCTCTCTGGATCTGTTTGTTCTCCCTCACTGTCTGGATCTGTTTGTTGTCCCTCACTGTCTGGATCTGTTTGTTCTCCCTCCCTCTCTGGATCTGTTTGTTTCCCTCACTGTCTGGATCTGTTTGTTCTCCCTCCCTGTCTGGATCTGTTTGTTGTCCCTCACTGTCTGGATCTGTTTGTTCTCCCTCCCTCTCTGGATCTGTTTGTTGTCCCCACTGTCTGGATCTGTTTGTTCTCCCTCCCTGTCTGGATCTGTTTGTTGTCCCCCTATCTCTGGATCTGTTTGTTCTCCCTCACTGTCTGGATCTGTTTGTTGTCCCTCACTGTCTGGATCTGTTTGTTGTCCCCCTATCTCTGGATCTGTTTGTTCTCCCTCCCTGTCTGGATCTGTTTGTTGTCCCCCTATCTCTGGATCTGTTTGTTCTCCCTCACTGTCTGGATCTGTTTGTTCTCCCTCCCTCTCTGGATCTGTTTGTTCTCCCTCACTGTCTGGATCTGTTTGTTCTCCCTCACTGTCTGGATCTGTTTGTTCTCCCTCCCTGTCTGGATCTGTTTGTTGTCCCCCTATCTCTGGATCTGTTTGTTCTCCCTCCCTGTCTGGATCTGTTTGTTCTCCCTCCCTGTCTGGATCTGTTTGTTGTCCCCCTATCTCTGGATCTGTTTGTTCTCCCTCCCTGTCTGGATCTGTTTGTTCTCCCTCCCTCTCTGGATCTGTTTGTTCTCCCTCACTGTCTGGATCTGTTTGTTCTCCCTCCCTGTCTGGATCTGTTTGTTCTCCCTCCCTGTCTGGATCTGTTTGTTCTCCCTCCCTGTCTGGATCTGTTTGTTCTCCCTCCCTGTCTGGATCTGTTTGTTCTCCCTCCCTGTCTGGATCTGTTTGTTCTCCCTCCCTGTCTGGATCTGTTTGTTGTCCCTCCCTGTCTGGATCTGTTTGTTCTCCCTCACTGTCTGGATCTGTTTGTTGTCCCTCACTGTCTGGATCTGTTTGTTCTCCCTCCCTCTCTGGATCTGTTTGTTCTCCCTCACTGTCTGGATCTGTTTGTTCTCCCTCCCTGTCTGGATCTGTTTGTTGTCCCTCACTGTCTGGATCTGTTTGTTCTCCCTCCCTCTCTGGATCTGTTTGTTGTCCCTCACTGTCTGGATCTGTTTGTTCTCCCTCACTGTCTGGATCTGTTTGTTCTCCCTCCCTGTCTGGATCTGTTTGTTGTCCCCCTATCTCTGGATCTGTTTGTTCTCCCTCCCTGTCTGGATCTGTTTGTTCTCTCTCCCTCTCTGGATCTGTTTGTTCTCCCTCACTGTCTGGATCTGTTTGTTGTCCCCCTATCTCTGGATCTGTTTGTTCTCCCTCCCTGTCTGGATCTGTTTGTTGTCCCCCTATCTCTGGATCTGTTTGTTCTCCCTCCCTCTCTGGATCTGTTTGTTCTCCCTCACTGTCTGGATCTGTTTGTTCTCCCTCACTGTCTGGATCTGTTTGTTCTCCCTCACTGTCTGGATCTGTTTGTTCTCCCTCCCTGTCTGGATCTGTTTGTTCTCCCTCCCTGTCTGGATCTGTTTGTTCTCCCTCCCTGTCTGGATCTGTTTGTTCTCCCTCCCTCTCTGGATCTGTTTGTTCTCCCTCACTGTCTGGATCTGTTTGTTCTCCCTCACTGTCTGGATCTGTTTGTTCTCCCTCCCTCTCTGGATCTGTTTGTTCTCCCTCACTGTCTGGATCTGTTTGTCGTCCCTCACTGTCTGGATCTGTTTGTTGTCCCTCACTGTCTGGATCTGTTTGTTGTCCCTCACTGTCTGGATCTGTTTGTCGTCCCTCCCTGTCTGGATCTGTTTGTTGTCCCTCCCTGTCTGGATCTGTTTGTTGTCCCTCACTGTCTGGATCTGTTTGTTGTCCCTCCCTGTCTGGATCTGTTTGTTGTCCCTCCCTGTCTGGATCTGTTTGTTCTCCCTCCCTGTCTGGATCTGTTTGTTCTCCCTCACTGTCTGGATCTGTTTGTTCTCCCTTACTGTCTGGATCTGTTTGTTGTCCCTCACTGTCTGGATCTGTTTGTGGTCCCTCACTGTCTGGATCTGTTTGTTGTCCCTCACTGTCTGGATCTGTTTGTTGTCCCTCACTGTCTGGATCTGTTTGTTGTCCCTCACTGTCTGAATCTGTTTGTTGTCCCTCACTGTCTGGATCTGTTTGTTGTCCCTCACTGTCTGGATCTGTTTGTTGTCCCTCACTGTCTGGATCTGTTTGTCGTCCCTCACTGTCTGGATCTCTTTGTCATCCCTCACTGTCTGGATCTCTTTGTCATCCCTCACTGTCTGGATCTGTTTGTCGTCCCTCACTGTCTGGATCTGTTTGTCGTCCCTCACTGTCTGGATCTGTTTGTTGTCCCCCTATCTCTGGATCTGTTTGTTGTCCCCCTATCTCTGGATCTGTTTGTTGTCCCTCCCTGTCTGGATCTGTTTGTTGTCCCTCCCTGTCTGGATCTGTTTGTTGTCCCTCACTGTCTGGATCTGTTTGTCGTCCCTCACTGTCTGGATCTGTTTGTTGTCCCTCCCTGTCTGGATCTGTTTGTTGTCCCTCCCTGTCTGGATCTGTTTGTTCTCCCTCCCTGTCTGGATCTGTTTGTTCTCCCTCACTGTCTGGATCTGTTTGTTGTCCCTCACTGTCTGGATCTGTTTGTTGTCCCTCACTGTCTGGATCAGTTTGTTGTCCCTCACTGTCTGGATCTGTTTGTTGTCCCTCACTGTCTGGATCTGTTTGTTGTCCCTCACTGTCTGGATCTGTTTGTTGTCCCTCACTGTCTGGATCTGTTTGTTGTCCCTCACTGTCTGGATCTGTTTGTTGTCCCTCACTGTCTGAATCTGTTTGTTGTCCCTCACTGTCTGGATCTGTTTGTTGTCCCTCACTGTCTGGATCTGTTTGTCGTCCCTCACTGTCTGGATCTGTTTGTCGTCCCTCGCTGTCTGGATCTCTTTGTCGTCCCTCACTGTCTGGATCTCTTTGTCATCCCTCACTGTCTGGATCTGTTTGTCGTCCCTCACTGTCTGGATCTGTTTGTCGTCCCTCACTGTCTGGATCTGTTTGTCGTCCCTCACTGTCTGGATCTGTTTGTTGTCCCCCTATCTCTGGATCTGTTTGTTGTCCCTCTCTCTCTGGATCTGTTTGTTGTCCAGCGTCTCTCTACCGACTGCTAATTATGTTTTTAAAGACTAATACTTAAAGGAGAAGTTCACCCAAAATCCAGAAACTCCCAAATAGTTCCATACATTGAAACTAATTCACTGGAGTTTTCCCTTTCCCCCTCTCTCTCTCTGTAGTGCTGTACTGAAACAGCTGCAAGAACCGGTCATGTGACTCGTGGCGTTGCTGTATGCAGGACTCGCTCAGCTCCATTGCCAGTGAATTCATGATTCAGAAATCCACAAAGTGTAGGCAAATTCATTGTTTTATTGAAAGCATATGGCCAAATTACCTATTTTTGTTAAAAGTACTATCCGTTTTGAGTCCAGACATGTGTACTTTTCCACCTTAAATATTTGTGATTCTTTTATATCATTATTTTATGTAGCCGACTGCCACGGCAGTGGAGATGGGTAACAACTGCACATGGACGCTCTCGAGAGAATCCCTGCTACGTAGAAACAGCACGTTATGCCCTTATTCACAGGTGTACGTTTTTTCGACGGAGAGGTGATGATAACAGCGTTACACATTATTTATGCAAAGTTAACAACAAGTCAACAACAACCTACAAATATGTCTGGTGACGAAATACTCGCTAGTGATCAAGAAAACTACTGGAGGGACGCCGATGATGTCGTCAAATCGTATTTATTTGAGCCTGAGTATTCGGACCAAGAATTGAGGCGAATTGAGCTTCAGATGGCCGCCGCAGCAGCTGGGCCACAGCCCCAACACATTCCCGAGGAATGTTTGTGCTTCAGAGAGATTGAATATGTGACTACAATAGTTATAGAAATGGAGGAATATAATAATAATGATGATGATGATGATGAAGAGCAGTTAGTTTGCTTTTGCAAAGAAAGGGATTTTGCAGCCCACATAAATGTCCTGGGGGGGAAAAGTCCGTAGGTCAAAAACTGTTTGGAGACCCAACCCTGTTCCAGCTGGGCCAAAAGGACAATGATCCAATGAGTAAATAGCTCAACTTTACTTTATTGAATGATCACTTATCATAAACCTCTATGAGCGGGACCATTAGTGGGTTTATTTTTGCACATTAGTCCAAAACACTATATAGCCTATGTTTATTTATCACAATGTTTTTTGTATATTCTATTCTGCAATGTAAGGTGACACAATGTCTATTGTCTCTCAACCCCCCCTCCCCCCCCTCCCCCATAGGGCACACATGCTAACCTGAATAGCAGGGGTTCTCAAAGTGGGGTCCGCTGTACTGCAGGGGGTCCACGGCCAGATCTCAAAATCTAGTTAAAAAATAATTATAATTGGGGTGAATATTACCGACAACGACAGATTAGACTAAATTTGTCCAAGGGATCCATGGAGCAAGTTGAGGGTATAATACAATACAATGTACTTCTAAAATGTATGTTCTTAACCCTGGGCAACATGGGCATGGGAGGCTCACATGGATATGGTATCCACAGTACCTCACCGATTTATACATTTTCCAAGTCAAAACTTATTTTATTCCCCAAAATTGCATTTCTTTTAACATAAATGCACTGTAATTTAAGTTTTAAAACTGCAAAGGTTTATCTCTGTCCTAATGGCAAAATAGTGTAGAATTGCAGGATATTAGCTTTATAGCTGCAACATTTTCTTTCCGATGCCAAGAGATGGGCCTTTTAAAATGTTCCTTCCCAGGGCCCAAGACTTGGTTCGTCAAGCCATGCATTGCCAAAGTCATAGTATAACTCTTATTTTTATCTCACTTGAGTTGTGTTTTGATAATGAGGGTGTCCCTGATGAGTTTGCTATCACAAAAGGGGTCCCCGGCCAGATCCAGTCCATGGAAATACAGTAGCAACAGCTGTATCTTTTAGTATCCTTTGGTTTTCTGTCCCCATCATTTCAGATTTCATATCTCGTTCATATACATCGTCGCTGAAGTGCTTGCTATACACACGCTGCGATGCAAGGATGGCTGCAGAAGTATTTCCATCATATTTACTACATCAAATTGTTATCAAACAATCTTCTGCATCTCTCCGTATCTTTTATCTGAAAACGGTCAAATTTGGTGCCGCCTTCCCTATTTCGTGTATAAAGTGCAGACAGGGACCGAACACCAGCTTGCTGTTGCTGCCATCTCTTTTTCCACTTTTCGTAGCTAACTTTACCTGCGATATGCCATACGCAACGCCCCCTTGCGGTTGAAGGCTCCATTGCGAAACGGACACAGCAGATTTAGAATTTTTCAAAACCCTGCGTCTTCCATCCATCCAACACCAACAAAAGGCACAAAAATGGCTGTACTATGTAGCCAAAATACTGTGAATGAGGTGAGTGAGTGATATGTAGGTCAATAACACTATTGTGACTTAGTGGCCCAAGCACTTCATCCTCAATGGACATGGCTGCAAGCCTTTTCTGACCCATACGCAACCTGGAGTGCAGCCGGCACAGTGCACTAAAGGACCTTTCACCGGAGCAGCTGCTCACAGGAATTGTGAGGGAACCTGAATGATTTCCTCTAGAGAAGGAAACACATCATCATCCAGGAGGTTGTGCACAGCAAGCATATCTTTGGGAGGACATCCAGCCTCTCTTTTCCGGGCAAGAAACTTTCTGGCCACCGACATCTCTTCTGTTTTAACATCAGTACCGTAGTGCTTGGCAAACTCAGTTAAGCATGATGTATCTAGGAAGTTTTTTGAGTTGGGGCTGCATGCCTGTATGCCTTTTGAGCAGACCTGCATCTACAGTCGAGAATCGCTGGACAAGCTCACAAACCACCCTGTCCAAGCAGGGGAGCGACAACTCTGTTTTCATTGTTTGGGAACATGACAATTCTGTGCCTAAACCCAAGGAGGTCTCCACCACAAAATCTCCCATTGTCCTTTGTTTGTGCTTTCTTGCTGCATCTGCCTCTGGAATATTGTGAATTTCACAGAGTGCTTTGGTTCTATCATAAAGTTCTGTGCCAAATGCATCTGTGTGTTTGCCTATCAGTGTGTCACATACAGCTTGTTTGGCGAACAAGCTTCTGCCAGGTTTACAGTCTCTTTCTGGAGGAACTTGTGTGGTCCCTCAGTTACAGAAAGAAGGAACTGAGACATCAGTAGCAAATACACGGTGGAGAACTTATGAAGCTTTGTTCTTAGACCAACAGCCATCAGGGATCCAATGGCTGATAGACAATCAAAAATAGCAGTTAAAGTGTCCAGGGCTGCATTTATGGACCGCAGCTGGCACGCCCAGCGAGTGTTTGAGAGTTGTACAAGTTCAGCTGATGCTATTCCAAGTTTGGGCTGAGCTTCTTTGAACTTGTGGTGGTTAACTAGGGATGTAGTGAAAAACGAATACACTTTCTCCAAGAAACTGAAAAACTCAGCAGCCTCTGGAATAGCCCTGCAAGTATGACACAACACCAAATTAAGCTCATGAGCAAAGCAATGTACATAAATTGCCTCCGGATGCAGCACTCTGAAATGTGCTTGTACACCTGCTTTGGATCCACTCATGACATCTGCACCATCATAGGTCTGTGCAACACACTTTAGGCCTGCTACCTCTCTCATTTGGAGCTGCATCAAATGACTTGATTTCTGCTAGTGCTAGTAAACGCTCCTTAACTGTCCTCTCTGTCACATACCTTACACACAGAGCCAACTGTTGAGACTGCCCATCCCTGGCCTCATCCGCCAACATGGCATACATTCCAGACTTTGACATCTCAAAGACTATGGTGTCTGACTTGATCGAATGCTGTGCTCAAGAGATTACATTCTGAGATTCTGGAGAGAGAGACGTCACATTTGATGGATAATTGCACCTTTGTTAGTTACCTGGTAGCTTTGCCATACCACAACACTGTCTCTGTGTATTTGTGCCATCTCATGTTTACCAAAGATAAACAAAGCTTTTTTTCCAATTTTTGTAGCCATTACTGACAAAATAATCAAATTGAATGTTTTTGCCAGAAACTCTACATGGAAAGCAGAAAGCAGTGTTTTTGTGGACAGAGTACTCTACCCAATTGTATTTCTCAAACCAGCAGTGCTGAAATGCACTTTTCGGTGTACCAAAACTTCACCTTCACTTGTCTGGGCCCAGTGTCACCTAAATCGCTCTCATTTCTGGAAGGAGTTGCTGCAGCGGCTTGATTATTTTCTTTCTCTGGATCTGTTTGTTCTCCCTCCCTGTCTGGATCTGTTTGTTGTCCCTCACTGTCTGGATCTGTTTGTTCTCCCTCCCTCTCTGGATCTGTTTGTTCTCCCTCACTGTCTGGATCTGTTTGTTGTCCCCCTATCTCTGGATCTGTTTGTTCTCCCTCCCTGTCTGGATCTGTTTGTTCTCCCTCCCTCTCTGGATCTGTTTGTTCTCCCTCACTGTCTGGATCTGTTTGTTGTCCCTCACTGTCTGGATCTGTTTGTTGTCCCTCACTGTCTGGATCTGTTTGTTGTCCCCCTATCTCTGGATCTGTTGATTCTCCCTCCCTGTCTGGATCTGTTTGTTCACCCTCCCTGTCTGGATCTGTTTGTTCTCCCTCCCTCTCTGGATCTGTTTGTTCTCCCTCCCTGTCTGGATCTGTTTGTTGTCCCCCTATCTCTGGATCTGTTTGTTCTCCCTCCCTGTCTGGATCTGTTTGTTCTCCCTCCCTGTCTGGATCTGTTTGTTTTCCCTCCCTGTCTGGATCTGTTTGTTCTCCCTCCCTCTCTGGATCTGTTTGTTCTCCCTCCCTGTCTGGATCTGTTTGTTGTCCCCCTATCTCTGGATCTGTTTGTTGTCCCCCTATCTCTGGATCTGTTTGTTCTCCCTCCCTGTCTGGATCTGTTTGTTGTCCCCCTATCTCTGGATCTGTTTGTTGTCCCCCTATCTCTGGATCTGTTTGTTGTCCCTCCCTGTCTGGATCTGTTTGTTGTCCCTCCCTGTCTGGATCTGTTTGTTGTCCCTCACTGTCTGGATCTGTTTGTCGTCCCTCACTGTCTGGATCTGTTTGTTGTCCCTCCCTGTCTGGATCTGTTTGTTGTCCCTCCCTGTCTGGATCTGTTTGTTCTCCCTCCCTGTCTGGATCTGTTTGTTCTCCCTCACTGTCTGGATCTGTTTGTTGTCCCTCACTGTCTGGATCTGTTTGTTGTCCCTCACTGTCTGGATCAGTTTGTTGTCCCTCACTGTCTGGATCTGTTTGTTGTCCCTCACTGTCTGGATCTGTTTGTTGTCCCTCACTGTCTGGATCTGTTTGTTGTCCCTCACTGTCTGGATCTGTTTGTTGTCCCTCACTGTCTGGATCTGTTTGTTGTCCCTCACTGTCTGAATCTGTTTGTTGTCCCTCACTGTCTGGATCTGTTTGTTGTCCCTCACTGTCTGGATCTGTTTGTCGTCCCTCACTGTCTGGATCTGTTTGTCGTCCCTCACTGTCTGGATCTCTTTGTCGTCCCTCACTGTCTGGATCTCTTTGTCATCCCTCACTGTCTGGATCTGTTTGTCGTCCCTCACTGTCTGGATCTGTTTGTCGTCCCTCACTGTCTGGATCTGTTTGTCGTCCCTCACTGTCTGGATCTGTTTGTTGTCCCCCTATCTCTGGATCTGTTTGTTGTCCCTCTCTCTCTGGATCTGTTTGTTGTCCAGCGTCTCTCTACCGACTGCTAATTATGTTTTTAAAGACTAATACTTAAAGGAGAAGTTCACCCAAAATCCAGAAACTCCCAAATAGTTCCATACATTGAAACTAATTCACTGGAGTTTTCCCTTTCCCCCTCTCTCTCTCTGTAGTGCTGTACTGAAACAGCTGCAAGAACCGGTCATGTGACTCGTGGCGTTGCTGTATGCAGGACTCGCTCAGCTCCATTGCCAGTGAATTCATGATTCAGAAATCCACAAAGTGTAGGCAAATTCATTGTTTTATTGAAAGCATATGGCCAAATTACCTATTTTTGTTAAAAGTACTATCCGTTTTGAGTCCAGACATGTGTACTTTTCCACCTTAAATATTTGTGATTCTTTTATATCATTATTTTATGTAGCCGACTGCCACGGCAGTGGAGATGGGTAACAACTGCACATGGACGCTCTCGAGAGAATCCCTGCTACGTAGAAACAGCACGTTATGCCCTTATTCACAGGTGTACGTTTTTTCGACGGAGAGGTGATGATAACAGCGTTACACATTATTTATGCAAAGTTAACAACAAGTCAACAACAACCTACAAATATGTCTGGTGACGAAATACTCGCTAGTGATCAAGAAAACTACTGGAGGGACGCCGATGATGTCGTCAAATCGTATTTATTTGAGCCTGAGTATTCGGACCAAGAATTGAGGCGAATTGAGCTTCAGATGGCCGCCGCAGCAGCTGGGCCACAGCCCCAACACATTCCCGAGGAATGTTTGTGCTTCAGAGAGATTGAATATGTGACTACAATAGTTATAGAAATGGAGGAATATAATAATAATGATGATGATGATGATGAAGAGCAGTTAGTTTGCTTTTGCAAAGAAAGGGATTTTGCAGCCCACATAAATGTCCTGGGGGGGAAAAGTCCGTAGGTCAAAAACTGTTTGGAGACCCAACCCTGTTCCAGCTGGGCCAAAAGGACAATGATCCAATGAGTAAATAGCTCAACTTTACTTTATTGAATGATCACTTATCATAAACCTCTATGAGCGGGACCATTAGTGGGTTTATTTTTGCACATTAGTCCAAAACACTATATAGCCTATGTTTATTTATCACAATGTTTTTTGTATATTCTATTCTGCAATGTAAGGTGACACAATGTCTATTGTCTCTCAACCCCCCCTCCCCCCCCTCCCCCATAGGGCACACATGCTAACCTGAATAGCAGGGGTTCTCAAAGTGGGGTCCGCTGTACTGCAGGGGGTCCACGGCCAGATCTCAAAATCTAGTTAAAAAATAATTATAATTGGGGTGAATATTACCGACAACGACAGATTAGACTAAATTTGTCCAAGGGATCCATGGAGCAAGTTGAGGGTATAATACAATACAATGTACTTCTAAAATGTATGTTCTTAACCCTGGGCAACATGGGCATGGGAGGCTCACATGGATATGGTATCCACAGTACCTCACCGATTTATACATTTTCCAAGTCAAAACTTATTTTATTCCCCAAAATTGCATTTCTTTTAACATAAATGCACTGTAATTTAAGTTTTAAAACTGCAAAGGTTTATCTCTGTCCTAATGGCAAAATAGTGTAGAATTGCAGGATATTAGCTTTATAGCTGCAACATTTTCTTTCCGATGCCAAGAGATGGGCCTTTTAAAATGTTCCTTCCCAGGGCCCAAGACTTGGTTCGTCAAGCCATGCATTGCCAAAGTCATAGTATAACTCTTATTTTTATCTCACTTGAGTTGTGTTTTGATAATGAGGGTGTCCCTGATGAGTTTGCTATCACAAAAGGGGTCCCCGGCCAGATCCAGTCCATGGAAATACAGTAGCAACAGCTGTATCTTTTAGTATCCTTTGGTTTTCTGTCCCCATCATTTCAGATTTCATATCTCGTTCATATACATCGTCGCTGAAGTGCTTGCTATACACACGCTGCGATGCAAGGATGGCTGCAGAAGTATTTCCATCATATTTACTACATCAAATTGTTATCAAACAATCTTCTGCATCTCTCCGTATCTTTTATCTGAAAACGGTCAAATTTGGTGCCGCCTTCCCTATTTCGTGTATAAAGTGCAGACAGGGACCGAACACCAGCTTGCTGTTGCTGCCATCTCTTTTTCCACTTTTCGTAGCTAACTTTACCTGCGATATGCCATACGCAACGCCCCCTTGCGGTTGAAGGCTCCATTGCGAAACGGACACAGCAGATTTAGAATTTTTCAAAACCCTGCGTCTTCCATCCATCCAACACCAACAAAATGCACAAAAATGGCTGTACTATGTAGCCAAAATACTGTGAGTGAGGTGAGTGAGTGATATGTAGGTCAATAACACTATTGTGACTTAGTGGCCCAAGCACTTCATCCTCAATGGACATGGCTGCAAGCCTTTTCTGACCCATACGCAACCTGGAGTGCAGCCGGCACAGTGCACTAAAGGACCTTTCACCGGAGCAGCTGCTCACAGGAATTGTGAGGGAACCTGAATGATTTCCTCTAGAGAAGGAAACACATCATCATCCAGGAGGTTGTGCACAGCAAGCATATCTTTGGGAGGACATCCAGCCTCTCTTTTCCGGGCAAGAAACTTTCTGGCCACCGACATCTCTTCTGTTTTAACATCAGTACCGTAGTGCTTGGCAAACTCAGTTAAGCATGATGTATCTAGGAAGTTTTTTGAGTTGGGGCTGCATGCCTGTATGCCTTTTGAGCAGACCTGCATCTACAGTCGAGAATCGCTGGACAAGCTCACAAACCACCCTGTCCAAGCAGGGGAGCGACAACTCTGTTTTCATTGTTTGGGAACATGACAATTCTGTGCCTAAACCCAAGGAGGTCTCCACCACAAAATCTCCCATTGTCCTTTGTTTGTGCTTTCTTGCTGCATCTGCCTCTGGAATATTGTGAATTTCACAGAGTGCTTTGGTTCTATCATAAAGTTCTGTGCCAAATGCATCTGTGTGTTTGCCTATCAGTGTGTCACATACAGCTTGTTTGGCGAACAAGCTTCTGCCAGGTTTACAGTCTCTTTCTGGAGGAACTTGTGTGGTCCCTCAGTTACAGAAAGAAGGAACTGAGACATCAGTAGCAAATACACGGTGGAGAACTTATGAAGCTTTGTTCTTAGACCAACAGCCATCAGGGATCCAATGGCTGATAGACAATCAAAAATAGCAGTTAAAGTGTCCAGGGCTGCATTTATGGACCGCAGCTGGCACGCCCAGCGAGTGTTTGAGAGTTGTACAAGTTCAGCTGATGCTATTCCAAGTTTGGGCTGAGCTTCTTTGAACTTGTGGTGGTTAACTAGGGATGTAGTGAAAAACGAATACACTTTCTCCAAGAAACTGAAAAACTCAGCAGCCTCTGGAATAGCCCTGCAAGTATGACACAACACCAAATTAAGCTCATGAGCAAAGCAATGTACATAAATTGCCTCCGGATGCAGCACTCTGAAATGTGCTTGTACACCTGCTTTGGATCCACTCATGACATCTGCACCATCATAGGTCTGTGCAACACACTTTAGGCCTGCTACCTCTCTCATTTGGAGCTGCATCAAATGACTTGATTTCTGCTAGTGCTAGTAAACGCTCCTTAACTGTCCTCTCTGTCACATACCTTACACACAGAGCCAACTGTTGAGACTGCCCATCCCTGGCCTCATCCGCCAACATGGCATACATTCCAGACTTTGACATCTCAAAGACTATGGTGTCTGACTTGATCGAATGCTGTGCTCAAGAGATTACATTCTGAGATTCTGGAGAGAGAGACGTCACATTTGATGGATAATTGCACCTTTGTTAGTTACCTGGTAGCTTTGCCATACCACAACACTGTCTCTGTGTATTTGTGCCATCTCATGTTTACCAAAGATAAACAAAGCTTTTTTTCCAATTTTTGTAGCCATTACTGACAAAATAATCAAATTGAATGTTTTTGCCAGAAACTCTACATGGAAAGCAGAAAGCAGTGTTTTTGTGGACAGAGTACTCTACCCAATTGTATTTCTCAAACCAGCAGTGCTGAAATGCACTTTTCGGTGTACCAAAACTTCACCTTCACTTGTCTGGGCCCAGTGTCACCTAAATCGCTCTCATTTCTGGAAGGAGTTGCTGCAGCGGCTTGATTATTTTCTTTCTCTGGATCTGTTTGTTCTCCCTCCCTGTCTGGATCTGTTTGTTGTCCCTCACTGTCTGGATCTGTTTGTTCTCCCTCCCTCTCTGGATCTGTTTGTTCTCCCTCACTGTCTGGATCTGTTTGTTGTCCCCCTATCTCTGGATCTGTTTGTTCTCCCTCCCTGTCTGGATCTGTTTGTTCTCCCTCCCTCTCTGGATCTGTTTGTTCTCCCTCACTGTCTGGATCTGTTTGTTGTCCCTCACTGTCTGGATCTGTTTGTTGTCCCTCACTGTCTGGATCTGTTTGTTGTCCCCCTATCTCTGGATCTGTTGATTCTCCCTCCCTGTCTGGATCTGTTTGTTCACCCTCCCTGTCTGGATCTGTTTGTTCTCCCTCCCTCTCTGGATCTGTTTGTTCTCCCTCCCTGTCTGGATCTGTTTGTTCTCCCTCCCTCTCTGGATCTGTTTGTTCTCCCTCCCTCTCTGGATCTGTTTGTTCTCCCTCCCTGTCTGGATCTGTTTGTTGTCCCCCTATCTCTGGATCTGTTTGTTCTCCCTCCCTGTCTGGATCTGTTTGTTCTCCCTCCCTGTCTGGATCTGTTTGTTTTCCCTCCCTGTCTGGATCTGTTTGTTCTCCCTCCCTCTCTGGATCTGTTTGTTCTCCCTCCCTGTCTGGATCTGTTTGTTGTCCCCCTATCTCTGGATCTGTTTGTTGTCCCCCTATCTCTGGATCTGTTTGTTCTCCCTCCCTGTCTGGATCTGTTTGTTCTCCCTCCCTCTCTGGATCTGTTTGTTCTCCCTCACTGTCTGGATCTGTTTGTTGTCCCTCACTGTCTGGATCTGTTTGTTGTCCCCCTATCTCTGGATCTGTTTGTTCTCCCTCCCTGTCTGGATCTGTTTGTTGTCCCCCTATCTCTGGATCTGTTTGTTCTCCCTCACTGTCTGGATCTGTTTGTTCTCCCTCCCTCTCTGGATCTGTTTGTTCTCCCTCACTGTCTGGATCTGTTTGTTCTCCCTCACTGTCTGGATCTGTTTGTTCTCCCTCCCTGTCTGGATCTGTTTGTTGTCCCCCTATCTCTGGATCTGTTTGTTCTCCCTCCCTGTCTGGATCTGTTTGTTCTCCCTCCCTGTCTGGATCTGTTTGTTGTCCCCCTATCTCTGGATCTGTTTGTTCTCCCTCCCTGTCTGGATCTGTTTGTTGTCCCCCTATCTCTGGATCTGTTTGTTCTCCCTCCCTGTCTGGATCTGTTTGTTCTCCCTCCCTCTCTGGATCTGTTTGTTCTCCCTCACTGTCTGGATCTGTTTGTTCTCCCTCCCTGTCTGGATCTGTTTGTTCTCCCTCCCTGTCTGGATCTGTTTGTTCTCCCTCCCTCTCTGGATCTGTTTGTTCTCCCTCCCTGTCTGGATCTGTTTGTTCTCCCTCCCTGTCTGGATCTGTTTGTTCTCCCTCCCTCTCTGGATCTGTTTGTTCTCCCTCCCTCTCTGGATCTGTTTGTTCTCCCTCACTGTCTGGATCTGTTTGTTGTCCCTCACTGTCTGGATCTGTTTGTTGTCCCTCACTGTCTGGATCTGTTTGTTCTCCCTCCCTCTCTGGATCTGTTTGTTCTCCCTCCCTGTCTGGATCTGTTTGTTGTCCCCCTATCTCTGGATCTGTTTGTTCTCCCTCCCTGTCTGGATCTGTTTGTTCTCCCTCCCTGTCTGGATCTGTTTGTTGTCCCCCTATCTCTGGATCTGTTTGTTCTCCCTCCCTGTCTGGATCTGTTTGTTCTCCCTCCCTCTCTGGATCTGTTTGTTCTCCCTCACTGTCTGGATCTGTTTGTTGTCCCTCACTGTCTGGATCTGTTTGTTCTCCCTCCCTCTCTGGATCTGTTTGTTCTCCCTCCCTGTCTGGATCTGTTTGTTGTCCCCCTATCTCTGGATCTGTTTGTTCTCCCTCCCTCTCTGGATCTGTTTGTTCTCCCTCCCTCTCTGGATCTGTTTGTTCTCCCTCCCTCTCTGGATCTGTTTGTTGTCCCCCTATCTCTGGATCTGTTTGTTCTCCCTCCCTCTCTGGATCTGTTTGTTCTCCCTCCCTCTCTGGATCTGTTTGTTTTCCCTCACTGTCTGGATCTGTTTGTTCTCCCTCACTGTCTGGATCTGTTTGTTGTCCCTCACTGTCTGGATCTGTTTGTTGTCCCCCTATCTCTGGATCTGTTTGTTCTCCCTCCCTGTCTGGATCTGTTTGTTGTCCCCCTATCTCTGGATCTGTTTGTTCTCCCTCCCTCTCTGGATCTGTTTGTTCTCCCTCACTGTCTGGATCTGTTTGTTCTCCCTCACTGTCTGGATCTGTTTGTTCTCCCTCCCTCTCTGGATCTGTTTGTTCTCCCTCCCTGTCTGGATCTGTTTGTTCTCCCTCCCTCTCTGGATCTGTTTGTTCTCCCTCACTGTCTGGATCTGTTTTTTGTCCCTCACTGTCTGGATCTGTTTGTTGTCCCCCTATCTCTGGATCTGTTTGTTCTCCCTCCCTGTCTGGATCTGTTTGTTGTCCCCCTATCTCTGGATCTGTTTGTTCTCCCTCCCTGTCTGGATCTGTTTGTTCTCCCTCCCTCTCTGGATCTGTTTGTTCTCCCTCACTGTCTGGATCTGTTTGTTCTCCCTCACTGTCTGGATCTGTTTGTTCTCCCTCCATGTCTGGATCTGTTTGTTGTCCCCCTATCTCTGGATCTGTTTGTTCTGCCTCCCTGTCTGGATCTGTTTGTTCTCCCTCCCTCTCTGGATCTGTTTGTTCTCCCTCACTGTCTGGATCTGTTTGTTCTCCCTCACTGTCTGGATCTGTTTGTTCTCCCTCCCTCTCTGGATCTGTTTGTTCTCCCTCACTGTCTGGATCTGTTTGTCGTCCCTCACTGTCTGGATCTGTTTGTTGTCCCTCACTGTCTGGATCTGTTTGTTCTCCCTCACTGTCTGGATCTGTTTGTTCTCCCTCCCTCTCTGGATCTGTTTGTTCTCCCTCCCTGTCTGGATCTGTTTGTTGTCCCCCTATCTCTGGATCTGTTTGTTCTCCCTCCCTCTCTGGATCTGTTTGTTCTCCCTCCCTCTCTGGATCTGTTTGTTCTCCCTCACTGTCTGGATCTGTTTGTTCTCCCTCACTGTCTGGATTGGTTTGTTGTCCCTCACTGTCTGGATCTGTTTGTTGTCCCCCTATCTCTGGATCTGTTTGTTCTCCCTCCCTGTCTGGATCTGTTTGTTGTCCCCCTATCTCTGGATCTGTTTGTTCTCCCTCCCTCTCTGGATCTGTTTGTTCTCCCTCCCTCTCTGGATCTGTTTGTTCTCCCTCAGTCTGGATCTGTTTGTTCTCCCTCACTGTCTGGATCTGTTTGTTCTCCCTCCCTCTCTGGATCTGTTTGTTCTCCCTCCCTGTCTGGATCTGTTTGTTGTCCCTCCCTCTCTGGATCTGTTTGTTCTCCCTCACTGTCTGGATCTGTTTTTTGTCCCTCACTGTCTGGATCTGTTTGTTGTCCCCCTATCTCTGGATCTGTTTGTTCTCCCTCCCTGTCTGGATCTGTTTGTTGTCCCCCTATCTCTGGATCTGTTTGTTCTCCCTCCCTGTCTGGATCTGTTTGTTCTCCCTCCCTCTCTGGATCTGTTTGTTCTCCCTCCCTCTCTGGATCTGTTTGTTCTCCCTCACTGTCTGGATCTGTTTGTTCTCCCTCACTGTCTGGATCTGTTTGTTCTCCCTCCCTGTCTGGATCTGTTTGTTGTCCCCCTATCTCTGGATCTGTTTGTTCTCCCTCCCTCTCTGGATCTGTTTGTTCTCCCTCCCTCTCTGGATCTGTTTGTTGTCCCCCTATCTCTGGATCTGTTTGTTCTCCCTCCCTCTCTGGATCTGTTTGTTCTCCCTCCCTCTCTGGATCTGTTTGTTTTCCCTCACTGTCTGGATCTGTTTGTTCTCCCTCACTGTCTGGATCTGTTTGTTGTCCCTCACTGTCTGGATCTGTTTGTTGTCCCCCTATCTCTGGATCTGTTTGTTCTCCCTCCCTGTCTGGATCTGTTTGTTGTCCCCCTATCTCTGGATCTGTTTGTTCTCCCTCCCTCTCTGGATCTGTTTGTTCTCCCTCACTGTCTGGATCTGTTTGTTCTCCCTCACTGTCTGGATCTGTTTGTTCTCCCTCACTGTCTGGATCTGTTTGTTCTCCCTCCCTCTCTGGATCTGTTTGTTCTCCCTCCCTGTCTGGATCTGTTTGTTCTCCCTCCCTCTCTGGATCTGTTTGTTCTCCCTCACTGTCTGGATCTGTTTTTTGTCCCTCACTGTCTGGATCTGTTTGTTGTCCCCCTATCTCTGGATCTGTTTGTTCTCCCTCCCTGTCTGGATCTGTTTGTTGTCCCCCTATCTCTGGATCTGTTTGTTCTCCCTCCCTGTCTGGATCTGTTTGTTCTCCCTCCCTCTCTGGATCTGTTTGTTCTCCCTCACTGTCTGGATCTGTTTGTTCTCCCTCCATGTCTGGATCTGTTTGTTGTCCCCCTATCTCTGGATCTGTTTGTTCTGCCTCCCTGTCTGGATCTGTTTGTTCTCCCTCCCTCTCTGGATCTGTTTGTTCTCCCTCACTGTCTGGATCTGTTTGTTCTCCCTCACTGTCTGGATCTGTTTGTTCTCCCTCACTGTCTGGATCTGTTTGTTCTCCCTCACTGTCTGGATCTGTTTGTTCTCCCTCCCTCTCTGGATCTGTTTGTTCTCCCTCACTGTCTGGATCTGTTTGTCGTCCCTCACTGTCTGGATCTGTTTGTTGTCCCTCACTGTCTGGATCTGTTTGTTCTCCCTCACTGTCTGTATCTGTTTGTTCTCCCTCCCTCTCTGGATCTGTTTGTTCTCCCTCCCTGTCTGGATCTGTTTGTTGTCCCCCTATCTCTGGATCTGTTTGTTCTCCCTCCCTCTCTGGATCTGTTTGTTCTCCCTCCCTCTCTGGATCTGTTTGTTCTCCCTCACTGTCTGGATCTGTTTGTTCTCCCTCACTGTCTGGATCTGTTTGTTGTCCCTCACTGTCTGGATCTGTTTGTTGTCCCCCTATCTCTGGATCTGTTTGTTCTCCCTCCCTGTCTGGATCTGTTTGTTGTCCCCCTATCTCTGGATCTGTTTGTTCTCCCTCCCTCTCTGGATCTGTTTGTTCTCCCTCACTGTCTGGATCTGTTTGTTCTCCCTCACTGTCTGGATCTGTTTGTTCTCCCTCACTGTCTGGATCTGTTTGTTCTCCCTCCCTCTCTGGATCTGTTTGTTCTCCCTCCCTGTCTGGATCTGTTTGTTCTCCCTCCCTGTCTGGATCTGTTTGTTCTCCCTCCCTCTCTGGATCTGTTTGTTCTCCCTCACTGTCTGGATCTGTTTTTTGTCCCTCACTGTCTGGATCTGTTTGTTGTCCCCCTATCTCTGGATCTGTTTGTTCTCCCTCCCTGTCTGGATCTGTTTGTTGTCCCCCTATCTCTGGATCTGTTTGTTCTCCCTCCCTGTCTGGATCTGTTTGTTCTCCCTCCCTCTCTGGATCTGTTTGTTCTCCCTCACTGTCTGGATCTGTTTGTTCTCCCTCACTGTCTGGATCTGTTTGTTCTCCCTCCCTGTCTGGATCTGTTTGTTGTCCCCCTATCTCTGGATCTGTTTGTTCTCCCTCCCTGTCTGGATCTGTTTGTTCTCCCTCCCTCTCTGGATCTGTTTGTTCTCCCTCACTGTCTGGATCTGTTTGTTCTCCCTCCCTCTCTGGATCTGTTTGTCCTCCCTCACTGTCTGGATCTGTTTGTCCTCCCTCACTGTCTGGATCTGTTTGTTGTCCCTCACTGTCTGGATCTGTTTGTTGTCCCTCACTGTCTGGATCTGTTTGTTGTCCCTCACTGTCTGGATCTGTTTGTCGTCCCTCACTGTCTGGATCTGTTTGTTGTCCCTCCCTGTCTGGATCTGTTTGTTGTCCCTCACTGTCTGGATCTGTTTGTTGTCCCTCCCTGTCTGGATCTGTTTGTTCTCCCTCCCTGTCTGGATCTGTTTGTTCTCCCTCACTGTCTGGATCTGTTTGTTCTCCCTCACTGTCTGGATCTGTTTGTTGTCCCTCACTGTCTGGATCTGTTTGTTGTCCCTCACTGTCTGGATCTGTTTGTTGTCCCTCACTGTCTGGATCTGTTTTTTGTCCCTCACTGTCTGAATCTGTTTGTTGTCCCTCACTGTCTGGATCTGTTTGTTGTCCCTCACTGTCTGGATCTGTTTGTTGTCCCTCACTGTCTGGATCTGTTTGTCGTCCCTCACTGTCTGGATCTCTTTGTCATCCCTCACTGTCTGGATGTCTTTGTCATCCCTCACTGTCTGGATCTGTTTGTCGTCCCTCACTGTCTGGATCTGTTTGTTCTCCCTCACTGTCTGGATCTGTTTGTTGTCCCTCACTGTCTGGATCTGTTTGTTGTCCCCCTATCTCTGGATCTGTTTGTTCTCCCTCCCTGTCTGGATCTGTTTGTTCTCCCTCACTGTCTGGATCTGTTTGTTCTCCCTCCCTCTCTGGATCTGTTTGTTCTCCCTCACTGTCTGGATCTGTTTGTTCTCCCTCACTGTCTGGATCTGTTTGTTCTCCCTCCCTGTCTGGATCTGTTTGTTGTCCCCCTATCTCTGGATCTGTTTGTTCTCCCTCCCTGTCTGGATCTGTTTGTTCTCCCTCCCTGTCTGGATCTGTTTGTTGTCCCCCTATCTCTGGATCTGTTTGTTCTCCCTCCCTGTCTGGATCTGTTTGTTGTCCCCCTATCTCTGGATCTGTTTGTTCTCCCTCCCTGTCTGGATCTGTTTGTTCTCCCTCCCTCTCTGGATCTGTTTGTTCTCCCTCACTGTCTGGATCTGTTTGTTCTCCCTCCCTGTCTGGATCTGTTTGTTCTCCCTCCCTGTCTGGATCTGTTTGTTCTCCCTCCCTCTCTGGATCTGTTTGTTCTCCCTCCCTGTCTGGATCTGTTTGTTCTCCCTCCCTGTCTGGATCTGTTTGTTCTCCCTCCCTCTCTGGATCTGTTTGTTCTCCCTCACTGTCTGGATCTGTTTGTTGTCCCTCACTGTCTGGATCTGTTTGTTCTCCCTCCCTCTCTGGATCTGTTTGTTTCCCTCACTGTCTGGATCTGTTTGTTCTCCCTCCCTGTCTGGATCTGTTTGTTGTCCCTCACTGTCTGGATCTGTTTGTTCTCCCTCCCTCTCTGGATCTGTTTGTTGTCCCCACTGTCTGGATCTGTTTGTTCTCCCTCCCTGTCTGGATCTGTTTGTTGTCCCCCTATCTCTGGATCTGTTTGTTCTCCCTCACTGTCTGGATCTGTTTGTTGTCCCTCACTGTCTGGATCTGTTTGTTGTCCCCCTATCTCTGGATCTGTTTGTTCTCCCTCCCTGTCTGGATCTGTTTGTTGTCCCCCTATCTCTGGATCTGTTTGTTCTCCCTCACTGTCTGGATCTGTTTGTTCTCCCTCCCTCTCTGGATCTGTTTGTTCTCCCTCACTGTCTGGATCTGTTTGTTCTCCCTCACTGTCTGGATCTGTTTGTTCTCCCTCCCTGTCTGGATCTGTTTGTTGTCCCCCTATCTCTGGATCTGTTTGTTCTCCCTCCCTGTCTGGATCTGTTTGTTCTCCCTCCCTGTCTGGATCTGTTTGTTGTCCCCCTATCTCTGGATCTGTTTGTTCTCCCTCCCTGTCTGGATCTGTTTGTTCTCCCTCCCTCTCTGGATCTGTTTGTTCTCCCTCACTGTCTGGATCTGTTTGTTCTCCCTCCCTGTCTGGATCTGTTTGTTCTCCCTCCCTGTCTGGATCTGTTTGTTCTCCCTCCCTGTCTGGATCTGTTTGTTCTCCCTCCCTGTCTGGATCTGTTTGTTCTCCCTCCCTGTCTGGATCTGTTTGTTCTCCCTCCCTGTCTGGATCTGTTTGTTCTCCCTCCCTGTCTGGATCTGTTTGTTGTCCCTCCCTGTCTGGATCTGTTTGTTCTCCCTCACTGTCTGGATCTGTTTGTTGTCCCTCACTGTCTGGATCTGTTTGTTCTCCCTCCCTCTCTGGATCTGTTTGTTCTCCCTCACTGTCTGGATCTGTTTGTTCTCCCTCCCTGTCTGGATCTGTTTGTTGTCCCTCACTGTCTGGATCTGTTTGTTCTCCCTCCCTCTCTGGATCTGTTTGTTGTCCCTCACTGTCTGGATCTGTTTGTTCTCCCTCACTGTCTGGATCTGTTTGTTCTCCCTCCCTGTCTGGATCTGTTTGTTGTCCCCCTATCTCTGGATCTGTTTGTTCTCCCTCCCTGTCTGGATCTGTTTGTTCTCCCTCCCTCTCTGGATCTGTTTGTTCTCCCTCACTGTCTGGATCTGTTTGTTGTCCCCCTATCTCTGGATCTGTTTGTTCTCCCTCCCTGTCTGGATCTGTTTGTTGTCCCCCTATCTCTGGATCTGTTTGTTCTCCCTCCCTCTCTGGATCTGTTTGTTCTCCCTCACTGTCTGGATCTGTTTGTTCTCCCTCACTGTCTGGATCTGTTTGTTCTCCCTCACTGTCTGGATCTGTTTGTTCTCCCTCCCTGTCTGGATCTGTTTGTTCTCCCTCCCTGTCTGGATCTGTTTGTTCTCCCTCCCTGTCTGGATCTGTTTGTTCTCCCTCCCTCTCTGGATCTGTTTGTTCTCCCTCACTGTCTGGATCTGTTTGTTCTCCCTCACTGTCTGGATCTGTTTGTTCTCCCTCCCTCTCTGGATCTGTTTGTTCTCCCTCACTGTCTGGATCTGTTTGTCGTCCCTCACTGTCTGGATCTGTTTGTTGTCCCTCACTGTCTGGATCTGTTTGTTGTCCCTCACTGTCTGGATCTGTTTGTCGTCCCTCCCTGTCTGGATCTGTTTGTTGTCCCTCCCTGTCTGGATCTGTTTGTTGTCCCTCACTGTCTGGATCTGTTTGTTGTCCCTCCCTGTCTGGATCTGTTTGTTGTCCCTCCCTGTCTGGATCTGTTTGTTCTCCCTCCCTGTCTGGATCTGTTTGTTCTCCCTCACTGTCTGGATCTGTTTGTTCTCCCTTACTGTCTGGATCTGTTTGTTGTCCCTCACTGTCTGGATCTGTTTGTTGTCCCTCACTGTCTGGATCTGTTTGTTGTCCCTCACTGTCTGGATCTGTTTGTTGTCCCTCACTGTCTGGATCTGTTTGTTGTCCCTCACTGTCTGAATCTGTTTGTTGTCCCTCACTGTCTGGATCTGTTTGTTGTCCCTCACTGTCTGGATCTGTTTGTTGTCCCTCACTGTCTGGATCTGTTTGTCGTCCCTCACTGTCTGGATCTCTTTGTCATCCCTCACTGTCTGGATCTCTTTGTCATCCCTCACTGTCTGGATCTGTTTGTCGTCCCTCACTGTCTGGATCTGTTTGTCGTCCCTCACTGTCTGGATCTGTTTGTTGTCCCCCTATCTCTGGATCTGTTTGTTGTCCCCCTATCTCTGGATCTGTTTGTTGTCCCTCCCTGTCTGGATCTGTTTGTTGTCCCTCCCTGTCTGGATCTGTTTGTTGTCCCTCACTGTCTGGATCTGTTTGTCGTCCCTCACTGTCTGGATCTGTTTGTTGTCCCTCCCTGTCTGGATCTGTTTGTTGTCCCTCCCTGTCTGGATCTGTTTGTTCTCCCTCCCTGTCTGGATCTGTTTGTTCTCCCTCACTGTCTGGATCTGTTTGTTGTCCCTCACTGTCTGGATCTCTTTGTCATCCCTCACTGTCTGGATCTGTTTGTCGTCCCTCACTGTCTGGATCTGTTTGTCGTCCCTCACTGTCTGGATCTGTTTGTTGTCCCCCTATCTCTGGATCTGTTTGTTGTCCCCCTATCTCTGGATCTGTTTGTTGTCCCTCCCTGTCTGGATCTGTTTGTTGTCCCTCCCTGTCTGGATCTGTTTGTTGTCCCTCACTGTCTGGATCTGTTTGTCGTCCCTCACTGTCTGGATCTGTTTGTTGTCCCTCACTGTCTGGATCTGTTTGTTGTCCCTCCCTGTCTGGATCTGTTTGTTGTCCCTCCCTGTCTGGATCTGTTTGTTCTCCCTCCCTGTCTGGATCTGTTTGTTCTCCCTCACTGTCTGGATCTGTTTGTTGTCCCTCACTGTCTGGATCTGTTTGTTGTCCCTCACTGTCTGGATCAGTTTGTTGTCCCTCACTGTCTGGATCTGTTTGTTGTCCCTCACTGTCTGGATCTGTTTGTTGTCCCTCACTGTCTGGATCTGTTTGTTGTCCCTCACTGTCTGGATCTGTTTGTTGTCCCTCACTGTCTGAATCTGTTTGTTGTCCCTCACTGTCTGGATCTGTTTGTTGTCCCTCACTGTCTGGATCTGTTTGTCGTCCCTCACTGTCTGGATCTCTTTGTCATCCCTCACTGTCTGGATCTGTTTGTTGTCCCTCACTGTCTGGATCTGTTTGTTGTCCCTCACTGTCTGGATCTGTTTGTTGTCCCTCACTGTCTGGATCTGTTTGTTGTCCCTCACTGTCTGGATCTGTTTGTTGTCCCTCACTGTCTGAATCTGTTTGTTGTCCCTCACTGTCTGGATCTGTTTGTTGTCCCTCACTGTCTGGATCTCTTTGTCGTCCCTCACTGTCTGGATCTCTTTGTCATCCCTCACTGTCTGGATCTGTTTGTTGTCCCTCACTGTCTGGATCTGTTTGTCGTCCCTCACTGTCTGGATCTGTTTGTCGTCCCTCACTGTCTGGATCTGTTTGTTGTCCCCCTATCTCTGGATCTGTTTGTTGTCCCTCTCTCTCTGGATCTGTTTGTTGTCCCTCACTGTCTGAATCTGTTTATTGTCCCTCACTGTCTGAATCTGTTTGTTGTCCCTCTCTCTCTGGATCTGTTTGTTGTCCCTCTTTCTCTGAATCTGTTTGTTGTCCCTCGCTGTCTGAATCTGTTTATTGCCCCCCTCTCTCTGGATCTGTTTGTTGTCCCTCACTGTCTGAATCTGTTTATTGTCCCTCACTGTCTGAATCTGTTTGTTGTCCCTCACTGTCTGAATCTGTTTATTGTCCCTCACTGTCTGGATCTGTTTGTTGTCCCCCTCTCTCTGGATCTGTTTGTTGTCCCTCTCTCTCTGGATCTGTTTGTTGTCCCCCTCTCTCTGGATCTGTTTGTTGTCCCTCTCTCTCTGAATCTGTTTATTGTCCCTCACTGTCTGGATCTGTTTGTTGTCCCCCTCTCTCTGGATCTGTTTGTTGTCCCTCTCTCTCTCTGGATCTGTTTGTTGTCCCTCACTGTCTGGATCTGTTTGTTGTCCCCCTCTCTCTGGATCTGTTTGTTGTCCCTCTCTCTCTCTGAATCTGTTTATTGTCCCTCACTGTCTGGATCTGTTTGTTGTCCCCCTCTCTCTGGATCTGTTTGTTGTCCCTCTCTCTCTCTGGATCTGTTTGTCGTCCCTCACTGTCTGGATCTGTTTGTCGTCCCTCACTGTCTGGATCTGTTTGTCGTCCCTCACTGTCTGGATCTGTTTGTCGTCCCTCACTGTCTGGATCTGTTTGTCGTCCCTCACTGTCTGGATCTGTTTGTCGTCCCTCACTGTCTGGATCTGTTTGTTGTCCCTCTCTCTCTCTGGATCTGTTTGTTGTCTCTCACTGTCTGGATCTGTTTGTCGTCCCTCACTGTCTGGATCTGTTTGTTGTCCCTCTCTCTCTGGATCTGTTTGTCGTCCCTCTCTCTCTCTGGATCTGTTTGTTGTCCCTCACTCTCTGGATCTGTTTGTTGTCCCTCACTGTCTGGATCCGTTTGTTGTCCCTCTCTCTGTCTGGATCTGTTTGTCGTCCCTCTCTCTCTGGATCTGTTTGTCGTCCCTCACTGTCTGGATCCGTTTGTTGTCCCTCTCTCTGTCTGGATCCGTTTGTTGTCCCTCTCTCTCTCTGGATCTGTTTGTCGTCCCTCTCTCTGTCTGGATCTGTTTGTTGTCCCTCACTGTCTGGATCTGTTTGTTGTCCCTCTCTCTCTCTGGATCTTTTTGTTGTCCCTCTCTCTCTGGATCTGTTTGTTGTCCCTCTCTCTCTGGATCTGTTTGTCGTCCCTCACTGTCTGGATCTGTTTGTTGTCCCTCACTGTCTGGATCTGTTTGTTGTCCCTCACTCTCTGGATCTGTTTGTCGTCCCTCACTGTCTGGATCTGTTTGTTGTCCCTCACTGTCTGGATCTGTTTGTTGTCCCTCACTGTCTGGATCTGTTTGTCGTCCCTCACTGTCTGAATCTGTTTGTCGTCCCTCACTGTCTGTATCTGTTTGTCATCCCTCACTGTCTGGATCCGTTTGTTGTCCCTCTCTCTCTCTGGATCCGTTTGTTGTCCCTCTCTCTCTCTGGATCCGTTTGTCGTCCCTCACTCTCTCTGGATCTGTTTGTTGTCCCTCACTCTCTGGATCTGTTTGTCGTCCCTCACTGTCTGGATCTGTTTGTTGTCCCTCTCACTGTCTGGATCTGTTTGTTGTCCCTCTCACTGTCTGGATCTGTTTGTTGTCCCTCTCTCTCTCTGGATCTGTTTGTTGTCCCTCACTGTCTGGATCTGTTTGTTGTCCCTCTCTCTGTCTGGATCTGTTTGTTGCCCCTCTCACTCTCTGGATCTGTTTGTTGTCCCTCACTGTCTGGATCTGTTTGTTGTCCCTCTCACTGTCTGGATCTGTTTGTTGACCCTCTCACTGTCTGGATCTGTTTGTTGTCCCTCTCACTGTCTGGATCTGTTTGTTGTCCCTCTCTCTCTCTGGATCTGTTTGTTGTCCCTCTCTCTCTGGATCTGTTTGTTGTCCCTCTCTCTGTCTGGATCTGTTTGTTGTCCCTCTCACTGTCTGGATCTGTTTGTTGGGACTCTCACTGTCTGGATCTGTTTGTTGTCCCTCTCACTGTCTGGATCTGTTTGTTGTCCCTCTCACTGTCCGGATCTGTTTGTTGTCCCTCTCACTGTCTGGATCTGTTTGTTGTTCCTCTCACTGTCTGGATCTGTTTGTTGTCCCTCTCACTGTCTGGATCTGTTTGTTGTCCCTCTCACTGTCTGGATCTGTTTGTTGTCCCTCTCTCTCTGGATCTGTTTGTTGTCCCTCTCTCTCTGGGCATGCTTGCTCTCTCTCACTTAATACAGCTCGAATGTTGATCTCTGCCTTGCACAGAAGCCTCTCTTTCTGCCTGACCCTTTAAGATATCATGAACATCATTTATTTATGCCTAACAAAAGTAAGACATGCTGTACAAATTTAACTGAAAGCTTAAACATCTACCTGCTTTTTTATCACTAACCTTCATCAGACATGCTCCCTCAGCCATGTCAGCCTCCAGCTTCGTTCCCTCATTCTTGTCTGCTGTGTTTTGACATGTATTGTTATTAAACTCATTTACAATAACTCAAGGCGTAATAGGTGATTAATCAGTTTAAGTTTTAATTTGTTTGTTTGAACTGGGAAAATCTTCAGTTCTCACCGGATTGGCCTTCGACAGAGCTGCTGGCACTGCCTCGCTTGAAGAATTTCTGTATATCCATCTAACGTTAGTCGTTAGCTAGCCTACAGTTGAGAAATTGAGGATAATACAATGACATTGTGATCAACACTATGTCACCTTTTCTACACATGACCTACTGATAATTGTTTTGCAGTGGCCTACTGAATGAAAGCAGTTGAGTATATGAAAAGATATGTGCTTGATGTTACGTCATCTGTCTCATTTATAGCCTGGCACAGATAGCAAAACTACATTAAATACAACGTTAACTAGTTATCATCGCCACATAACTTATGTCGAATTTAAAAGACACCGTTAACGTTACCGTTAGCTAGCTCGCAACGTCCGTAACACTAACTTGCAGCCTCACATAAAAATGTAATGGTTAAACAAGCTTTGATTATGAACGAAGTCTATTGTAGTGAATACTCTCTCTGTTCTAACTAACCACAAGTTCACATCGTAGCCTATCTGCATGAAGCCTTTTCCTGTCAGTTTACTGTTAGCTACTGCTGTGGCTTGAGACTGTTAGCTAACGTTAAGCAAAATGTTAGCTACAAGTAGACCTAACTGTCACTAGGTCTACTTGTACTTGTATTCATTAGCCCCCCCCCCCCCCAGGTCCTAGTGCCTAGACGTTTAAGATGCGATGGAATGATTGACGGGAAAAAAAAGAAATCGCAGAGAAAATATATTGATAGATTTATTCAGAGGGGGGCTAATGAATATTTTAGGGGGCCTAAAATAGGCCTAGCGAAGTCCCTGGCTTCTACATAGCAGGGACTTCCCCACGAGGGTGAACATGCACAGTTGTTACCCATCTCCGCATCTGTGGCAGTCGGCTACATAAAATAATGATATATAAAATAAACACAGATGTTTTCGGTGGGAAAGTACACTTTTCCTGTCTCAAAACTGGTAGTACTTTTGAGTTTGACAATGAATTTGTCCACACTTTTCAAATAAAAGGCAACAGAGCAGAGTGAGGCCTGCATCCATTTTTGCTGCTGTTTCAGTACAGCCCTACAGGGAGGGAGAGGTCAAACTCCACTGAACAAAATATAAATGCAACATGCAACAAACAAAAGATTTTACTGAGGTACAGTTAATGTACGGAAATCAGTCAATTGAAATTAATGGCAATGCAGATATGTATCTGTTGGTAAAAAAGGTAGGGGCATGGATCAGAAAACCAGTCAGTATCTGGTGTGATCACCATTTGCCTCATGCAGCGCAACACATCTCCTTCGCATAGAGTTGATCAGGCTGTTGATTGTGGCCTGTGGAATGTTGTCCCACTCCGCTTCAATGGCTGTGCGAAGTTTCTGGATATTGGCGGATACTGGAAAACGCTGTTGTATACGTCAATCCAGAGCACCCAAACATGCTCAATGGGTGACACGTCTGGTAAGTATGCAGTCCATGGAAGAACTGGGACATTTTCAGCTTCCAGGAATTGTGTACAAACATGAGGTGATGGCGGTGGATGAATGTCATGACAATGGGCCTCAGGATCTCGTCACGGTATCTCTGTGCATTCAAATTGCCTTCGTTAAAGTGCAATTGTGTGCATTGTCCGTAGCTTATGCCTGCCCATACCATAACCCCACCACCATGGAACACTCTGTTCACAACGTTGACATCAGCAAACTGCTCACCCACACAACACTAGACACGCTGTCTGCCATCTCCCCGGTACATTGGGTGAAAAAGCAGGATTTGTAAGTGCTTGGTTACACGTGGTTTGCGGTTGTGAGGCCGGTTGGACATACTGCCAAATTCTCTAAAACGACGTAGGAGGTGACTAATGGTATAGCAATTAACATGACATTTTCTGTCAACGGTTCTGCAGTCAGCACGCCATTTGCACACTCCCTCAAATCTAGAGACGTCTTTGGCATTGTGTTGTGTGGCAGAACTGCACATTTTAGAGTGGCCTTTTATTGTCCCCAGCACAAGGTGCACCTGTGTAATGAGCATGCTGTTTAAACAGCTTCTTGATATGCTACACCTGTCAGGTGGATGGATTATCTTGGCAAAGAAGAAATGGTCACTAACAGATGTTAACACATTTGTGCTAAGAATTTGAGAGAAATAGATTTTTGTGCGTATGGAAAATGTCTGGGATCTTTTATTTCAGCTCATGAAACATGGGGCCAACACTTTACATGTTGCGTTTTTATATTTTTGTACAGTGTCGAAAAAATGTGTGGAATCACTTGAGCGTTTTTAGGTTTTGGGTAAATGTCTCCTTTAATCCATTGATTGGCAGGTCTAAAGATTTTCCCTGAAGCTTTGATTTACATTTTTTGGGGGAAATGTAGGCCATGGATGATGTTGGAATCAGTGCAACTTTGTTTGCAGTTTGTATGCCAATCGTCAAACAGTATATTCACCCTACACTTCCCTCTTATTTCCAGGTAGAAGGAGCTGCCTATGTTGGCTCGTTTGTGTGGAAATCTCGTAGTATTGGCATGTGGAACAACTCGCGTGGGGAGAACATGCTGGACAGTGGAGCTCCATTCTATGACACATACCAGACCTCTGATGGGAGATACATGGCTGTCGGGGCTATTGAGACACAGTTCTATAACCAACTCATCCATGGTCCGTTTTGCTCAACTTTACTTTCACTGATTGTCTTATTTTCTTTCTCTCCTGCTTCTCTCTCTTGCTTGTCTTTCTCCTGCTCCTCCACCGCTTCTCCCAACTGTGTCCAGGCAGGCTGATCCGCTTCTCTCTGCAGATTATCCCTCCTTCCCTCCCCTGGCATACTGAGCACATCTAACAGTCTGTCATGTATAATGTATAATGCATATTACACACACACACACACACACACACACACACACACACATGAACACATCATGCACAGCAAGATAGTGCAAACAACACTCACACCATTCTTTTTTTATGTAACCGTCTTGCAGCTGTGAGAATCCATTTAAAAAACTGGACAGATACAGTGCCTTCAGAAAGTATTCACACCCTTTACTTGTTGTGTGTTGTTGTTACAGCCTTAATTTAAAATCAATTAAATAGAGATAAAAAAAAATTAAACAAGGCCTAATCTACACTGGAGTTGCTTACCAAGAAGATGGTGAATGTTCCTGAGTGGCCAAGTTACAGTTTTGACCTAAATCTGCTTGAAAATCTATAGCAAGAACTGAAAATGGTTGTGTAGCAAGGATCACAACCAGTTTGACAGAGCTTGAAGAATTTTCTTAAAGAATAATGGGCAAATGTTTCACAATCCAGGTGTGGAAAGCTCTTAGAGTAATCACTGTCAAAGGTGCTTCTACAAAGTATTGAATCGGGTGTGATGAGATTTCTGTATTTCATTTTCAATAGATTTGCTAAGATGTTGAGAATCATGTTGTCATTATGGGGTATTGTGTGTAGATAGGTGAGGGAAAAAAACATATTTAAATTCAGGCTGTAACACAAGAAAATGTGGAGTAAGTCAACGGGTATGAATACTTTCTGAAGACACTGTAAATACCCACAGGACACCTCTTGATTAACTCATTTGTGTTTGTTTAAAGATTTCTCTAAAATAATGAAGTGCGTCATTCTCACACAGCTTGAATTGACACTCCATTCTTTTTGAGCCAGATAAAAGGAATATCAATGATTTAATCTTTCTGTAATGTTAAACATTGATGGGTGCTTGTTCATTACATATGGAATTAGTTTGAATAGAGATTACTTCTCTTTCCTGTCGTCACTGTCTGGGCAAGTGGCAAAGTCATAAACCTAACCTTAACCACACTGCTAAACTGTCTAACCCTAACCTTTAAATAAATAAATAATGTTTTACGATGTAGCTAACTTTTTGACTTTGCCACATCTAGTGGGAACCTATTTCCTCTACTGCATCCATATCTATGTGTTACTCATATCTCATAATTTGCATATCACCTTTTCTAGGCCTGGGATTAGATGCTGCCAACCTTCCTCCCCAGATGAGCTTCTCTGATTGGCCAGTGGTGAGGCAGATCTTCACTAAGCAGTTTGCGACTAAGACACAGGAGGAGTGGGGTCGCGTGTTCGACGGAAAGGACGCCTGTGTGACTCCCGTTCTCTCTCTGGACGAAGTGATCTCCCACCCCCATAACCAGGAGAGGGCCTCCTTCCACAGGGACGCCCATGGGGAGGTGACTCCGAGCCCCGCACCTGTCCTGTCCCGTACCCCTGCTGACCCCTGCCTGGCCCAGGACCCCCTTATAGGGGAACACACACGCCTCGTTCTAGAGGAGTTTGGCTTCAAACTAGCAGAGGTAGACCAGTTGCTCTCAGCTGGTATTATTGAGTGTAACGTAGCCAAAGCACGGTTGTAGCCAGGCCTTTCTTCTTCTCCTGCCTCTCTCCTCTTCCCTCCATCCCTTTGTCCTTCTTTAAGAAAAACACCCCGGCTCTCCAATGTACACTTTAGTGTTTAAAAATTGGACAACCGTCTTTGATACATGGTGTGCCATGCATTGCTGGTGGATGAGCTATTCAAGTACTTGGAGCCCTTGGATAAATCACACTGCAAATGCAATTAATTCATATAATTGTTATTATTATATGTAACTTACAGGTGTTTGTAGTAATGTCTTCCCTCTAATATGCAATAATTGCTTCAATAGAACATCTTCCACCTACTGCAAGCCCTGTTGCCTTTGTAAGTGTTTGGACTGTAAGCACTTAATTGTAATTGATGTAATTATGTTAATAGCTAGGTAGCAATGACAATGTGTCAGTCATTTATAGAGTAAGGTAGAGCAGGAGGAGGCGGAGAGAATGATGACCCTTGACTGTAAGTACTCTTTCATATCAGTTACCTGTATCCAAGGTTCGTGATGATTTTACATGATCAAATAAAATGTTGGTGGTCACAGCAGGTGTAGACTTTACAATGAAATGCTTACTTACGATCCCATTCCCAACAATGCAAAGTTAAAAAGTAAGAAAAATATTTTCTAACTAAAGAAATAGTAACACAATAAAAACAACGAGGCTATATTCAAGGAGTACCAGTACCGAATACATTAACGTGTCATAATGTGCCTCTCTGAATAGTCTTTGTAATTCTATAAATATGGTGAGAAATTATTCTCAGCTATTGACGGAAGTGCCTGTATTTTATCTTGAATGTTTTCAAAGCTGAATGGGCACCCCATTAATAATATTTCTTGACAATTTGAATTAAAATGCTTCAATTAAAGTCATGTTTCTTTTTTATTTTATGTTGTAGTACAGCTTTTAGATCAATTTAATGCATGATGTTCAGAAACCTAGGATTATATTTGATAATTTAAGTATCACCCAAAGCTATAGATACAGCGCGTTAAATCAGGAATGTCATTTACTACAGGCATATAGACACACACAGTACATTCAGAAAGTATTCAGACCCCTTCACTTTTCTAGCATAATTCATCTAATCGTGATGGACCACATTGATAAGAATGTTCATTTCCTCCACTCAAAGTAGTCTAGCTATTGTCCCCTCAAACACGTGATCGTGATCGGGGTCTGGTGAGAATGTGGCCTTTAAATCTGTCTGACGCCTCCCTAGGTTCCTCTGACGTGGGCAGCGGGCATGGTTCCCATGAGAACCCCTGGGAATTGCCTGAATGTCTCACATGACTGAGGCAGGGCAACTAGCTAGTGTCTCATGACAAATACTAACAACGTTTTAGAATTGTAATACATAGAGGAAATAACTTAACTGCCGAGGGTACATCCTTGTGTTTGGGCATCCAGTGTAATGCATCCAGGCTTCTCTTCCAGGAATTGTTTACTGTAAATACATTGGCTGGCCATCCTCCTCCATCCCCTCTTCACTCTTCCATCAAAGGGTTACAACTCCTTTTCTCCTCGGGGATCACATGCTACATCACTTGATCAACCTGATGTGCACACGAGCAGACTACAAAAGAGCCCTTGTGAGAAAACTGCATAAAAACAGGAAAGCAAGGATTCAGATACGCATGCAATGTAACATGCTTTAGCAGAGTTGTAAATTAATCTCTTGTCATGCTCCTGTCATCCAATTCTCTCTGTTAATACTACTGAATTTCTGGTAATCTATCATTAAGTGATAATTTCATGGAACACCAAATTATTCCAGGAATAATTTTGATGTAAAGGAATATAGTGTTGTGAGATTGGGTTAAAAAGCCATAATCTTAGTCACGTGCTTTAAAAAAAAACAACTGAAAGTTGAAACTTCATTCATCTAAATCAAACCAACAGCCACACCCCATCTCTCCTCCAATCTCCTCAGCCTCCTCTCCTTGCCTCAGATCAGGACTTGAGGCTACTTGAACTCATTGCTCAACTATGCAGTAGAGAATTAGCTTGAGCCAAGAAGCAGAGATTGGGCTGTTTGACATTGACAAGCGGGCTGAGAGCTACACCCATACACCCTTCATCTCACCCAGTAGCTATGTCCCTCCTCACAGGGGACCAACCCCAGCCTTGCAGGCTTCCGGAGCCCGGAACACACATCACAGGTCTGGGCTGTTACTCAGTGGGGAGTGTGGACTGTAGGGAGTCTATGAAGGAGGACTACTTGGACAGTATGGAGCCCGTTGTGTTTGGGGTGGTGGAGCTTCCGAGGCGGTCTCGGGGGAGGTTGCTGCTGCATGGCATGGTGATGTTTGGAAGGGAATTTTGCTATGCGGTGGAGGCAGCCTTTGTCACGCCGGTGCTGCTTAGTGTCGGACTTCCTCAGAGCTTGTACAGCCTTGTGTGGCTGATCAGCCCCATCCTGGGCTTTCTGCTGCAACCCATCATCGGCTCGGCCAGCGACTACTGCAGGTCCCCGTGGGGCCGACGGAGGCCCTACATCCTCGCACTGGGGATTATGATGCTGATGGGCCTTACCTTGTTTCTAAATGGAGATGCAGTCATATCAGGTAAGAGCCCATGGCTATCAGGCATAGTGTTCTACAATGTATGTGAGAACTAGTCTATGTTTTTTCAATAGTTGTCACGGAGTTGGGCAGCTTGGATATGAGAAACCAAAATACTTCCACTGTAACATACGTAGTATATTTAATTTAAACTTGTGCTTAATTAATGGGCTGTTTCAATGTTGATAGAAAATGTAAATATTTGTTTTAACGCCCTGCCCGAGCCACCCCTACCCTAGGAGAAACATGAGGGTATCACGCTCTGAACTCAAACTGCTAATTAAATGATCTGAACACCAGATTATTTTGCTCAGACACGGTCTGAGATAGTCAAACTAATTAACAGCTGCCAGAAGAGGGCAGAAAACGAAGAATGATAATATTACATATTTACAGACACGTTACTGCATAATTTAGATGTGTGTGTGTTTGTCTGGCTGTTGAATGTGTTTCATAACCATTAATGAGATGGTGTCTTAGTGTGTCTAGACAGAAGGGTCAAATGTTCCTATTATTTTGACTGGACTGTTTCCCTTCACCAAGTTGATAGCACAAGATGTTCAGCAATTATTTCAGAAAAAAACATGCTCAACCGCAGGCCTTGAACAACAGTAATTATTGAAACCTTACTCTGAGTGCTGGAGACAATCCTGAGTATCAAGGTAAAAACTAACTATCATCATCTGCAAAGAACAGAAATGAAAGAGATATGGCATATCTTTACACCTCTGCAAATACTGAGACGTACACTGAACAAAAATGTAAAGGCAACATGTGAAGTGTTGGTCCCATGTTTCATGAGCTGAAATAAAAGATCCCAGAAATGTTCCATACGCACTAAAAGCTTATTTCTCTCAAATTTTGTGCACAGATTTGTTTACATCCCTGTTAGTGAACATTTCTCCTTTGCCAAGGTACTCCATCCCCCGGACAGGTGTGGCATATCAAGAAGCTGATTAAACAGCATGATCATTACACAGGTGCACCTTGTGCTGGGGGCAATAAAAGGCCACTAAAATGTACAGTTTTGTGACACAACACAATACCACCGATGTCTCAAGTTTTGAACTGTGAACTGTAACTCAGTAAAATCTTTTAAATTGTTGCATGTTGCATTTATATTTTTGTTCAGTGTACATGTTCGGCCCATACCTCTTTTCACAAACTGTTATATCCACTGTTGTTTATGTTGTTCATTTTCATGTCCGTCCATGAATTTGAGCTTACTGAAAAGGGATTGTTTAATTTATTGGGTCAGGTCTATGGTTAGCTCGTAAGACCTGGCTCAAAATACATATTTCAAATACTTTTAAATAGTTGAGCTGTGCTTGTGTATTGAAAAGTATAAATGTAAGTAGAATAATACTAAAATATGGAAATGCATTCTCTCCGTAAGGGATTGGATTTATTTTTGCAGCACTATCGTACATTGATCTGACTGATTTGTTTTCAGTGAATGCCTTCATTGTTGGTTTCAGTTATGCCGGATTTCACCTTCTCTGTAATAATACTGTACAATACAAAGTGTGACCACTTACAGTACTTTTGTTAAGTTGATTATTTCCATTCTTCAACACTGTAGTAAATAGCAAAACGGGATCTGTGACAATGCACACCCAGTGTGTTAGCTACTGTAGTGTACAGTACAGTATATGTGGATACAACGGATAAAACTAAGCTTTGAGGAAAGTTCTTGAATTTCTCCAAGATCAAAACGTAGGCCTCAATACATCCGGCATGCCTAATACGACTGCAACACAACACCCAACTGGGATTAGTAATCACCGAAAATTAAATACGTCTGTGCAGGTTTTAATTCTGCTGCAATCTGTCAGCCAATTGTTTCTCACTCAAGATTAAGGACATAATTCTGTTTGTTTGTGCTCCGCCGTGTGCACAACATAATTATGACAATTATTCTGATTGATTTGCAACAGTATCTCTTTTTGATGAGCATCAACACTAGATACTGTGATTACTCATACAAATGTTGTACACAGTGTCAGATTGAGGATATTAACGTACAATTAAGTAGGAGTTGTTTTTCTAGCCAGACAGAGCCACGCTGGCAATGGGTTTCAATTTGAGTTTATTTTCTTTTTAAAGGCCAAAAAGAAATTGCCTTTTGAACTGCCCTTGCATTGTGTTGAACAAAAGGAATGTGGTTTCAAACATGCTGTTCCTTGCTATGTGGTGAATGCACGATTGTATTAGCCCCCATCGATCTTGATGAAACCGTAAGTATCAACGTACTGAAACTACATGGTCAAATGTGTTTGATCAAGCTGCTAACAAGTCCACTGTTTACCTCAGAAGCCCTGGAAAATATGTCTCATCACGTCTGTAAATGTCAGCTGGGCCAGTGTCTGTCTTGAAGTTAATGGCTGAGCGAAAGATGCACTTCTTAAGGCAAACTGACATGATTCAGCTGCTACGCCTCATCCTAAACAAACACAAAAAAGCATTCAGAACTATCTGTTATTGAAAATGGATCTAGTTGTTGTAATGAGTGAAAGATCGGACAGACTGAAGCCGTAACTTGAAGTAAACTCCTGTCTTTCTCCTCTTTTGCAGCGTTAGTACAGGATAGGTCATTGAAGAGGATATGGGCCATCGTCATAGTCATGTTTGGAGTGGTGCTATTTGACTTCGCAGCAGACTTCATCGATGGGCCAGTCAAGGCCTACCTCTTTGACGTCTGCTCGTACACAGACAAGGAAAGAGGACTGCACTACCATGCCCTTCTCACAGGTAAGAAAAATATTATATAACCTCCCTCCCACTAGTCAGATTCAATATTGTTTGAGTGATAGGCTCTTACTGTTATGCTTGTGGGAATATAGAACTTCTAATTGGTAGGCAAATGTGGAGATTCATTGCTTTATTTGCTGTCTTTATTGATATAGGTTTACTTTTATATTGATATTATATGTATATTTTCAGAGTTTTGTTGTCATGTAGTTAATGTGATTGTTATGGAAAAAGAAAACTGCCGTCCCAATCTACACTCCTTTATATGAAGTTATTTTAGACAGTGCATATGAGGCAGCCAGACTGGGATCACTGGCTCAGTGCAGAGTGCATGTCTGGGTGTGGGGAGGAGAGGGTCCCTGCAGCACAGAGTGCATATTCACATGTGATGTAAATACCTCTCAGTACGCTCTGTGCTTTTAAGTGGCTGTTTAGTAACCTGGAGCCCGGCCCTCAGAGCTCGCACAGTGAGTGAGTCAGTCAACAAGCGCGTGAGTAAGTATTGGAGTGTACTAGCGAGCGAGTGCGTGGACTCGGGGTGGCACGGGGTGGTGTGAGTTTGTTCAGTAGGTTCTAATCCAGCAGATACTCAGTCATGTGTTGGAGTCATGAGTTGGAGCTGAGAGAGAGAGGGGAGGCACATGACCTGCTATTCACCGTAGCCCTGGTATGTGGAGGAATGTGTGTGTGTTTTCTTGATACACAAGAATTGGCTGTTATGATATTTCTCTTTTGTACTGTTTTATCATTGCAGTCACACAACTTAAACATAAAAAAACGCCCCAAATTTAATTTTGACTACCCTCACAACTCAAAAACTTTACTAGCCTGTGAATTTAGAGGTGATGAAATTGAGAGTCCATTAGTGGAAATACACAAATACATACACTACAGTTCAAAAGTTTGGGGTCGCTTAGAAATGTCCTTGTCTTTGAAAGAAAAGCACATGTTTTGTCCATTAAAATAACATCAAATTGATCAGAAATACAGTGTAGACATTGTTATTGTTGTAAATTACTATTGTAGCTGGAAACGGCAGATTCTTTATGGAATATCTACATAGGGGTACAGAGTACAGGTCGACCAAATATGATTTTCAACGCCGATACCGATTATTGGAGGACCAAAAAAGCCGATACCGATTAATCGGCCGATTTAAAAAATAAAAAATATAAAATTATATTTATTTGTAATAATGACAATTACAACAATACTGAATGAACACTTATTTTAACTTAATATAATACATCAAGAAAATCAATTTAGCCTCAAATAAATAATGAAACATGTTCAATTTGGTTTAAATAATGCAAAAACAAAGTGTTGGAGAAGAAAGTAAAAGTGCAATATGTGCCATGTAAGAAAGCTCATGTTTAAGTTCCTTGCTCAGAACATGAGAACATATGAAAGCTGGTGGTTCCTTTTAACATGAGTCTTCAATATTCCCAGGTAAGAAGTTTTAGGTTGTAGTTATTATAGGAATTATAGGACTATTTCTCTCTATACCATTTATATTTCATATACCTTTGACTATTGGATGTTCTTATAGGCACTTTAGTATTGCCAGTGTAACAGTACAGCTTCCGTCCCCCTCCTCGCTCCTACCTGGCTCGAACCAGGAACACATCGACAACAGCCACCCTCGAAGCAGCGTTACCCATGCAGAGAAGGGGGAACAACTACTCCAAGTCTCAGAGCGAGTGATGTTTGAAACGCTATTAGCGCGCACCCCGCTAACTAGCTAGCCATTTCACATCGGTTACACCAGCCTAATCTCGGGAGTTGATAGGCTTGAAGTCATATACAGCTCAATGCTTGGATCATTGCAAAGAGCTGCTGGCAAAACGCACGAAATTGCTGTTTGAATGAATGCTTACGAGCCTGCTGGTGCCTACCATCGCTCAGTCAGACTGCTCTATCAAATCATAGACTTAATTATAACATAATAACACACAGAAATACGAACATTAGGTCATTAATATGGTCGAATCCGGAAACTATCATCTCGAAAACAAAACATTTATTCTTTAGCAGAACTGCAGAACTGAAAAAGCGTGTGCGAGCAAGGAGAGTTACAAACCTGACTCAGTTACACCAGCTCTGTCAGGAGGAATGGGCCAAAATTCACCCAACTTATTGTGGGAAGCTTGTGGAAGGCTACCCAAAAGGTTTGACCCAAGTTAAACAATTTAAAGGCAATGCTACCAAATACTAATTGAGTGTATGTGAACTTCTGACCCACTGGGAATGTGATGAAAGAAATAAAAGCTGATATAAATCATTCTCTATACTATTATTCTGACATTTCACATTCTTAAAATAAAGTGGTGATCCTAACTGACCAAAGACAGGGAATTTTTACTAGGATTAAATGTCAGGAATTGTGAAATACTGAGTTTAAATGTATTTGGTTAAGGTGTATGTAAACTTCCAACTTCAACTGTATTTAGAATTCAAGGCACACTTAACCAGCATGGCTACCACAGCATTCTGCAGTGATATGCCATCCCATCTGGTTTGCGCTTAGTGGGACTATCATTGGTTTTTCAACAGGACAATGACCCAAAACACACCTCCAGGCTGTGTAAGGGCTATTTGACCAAGGAGAGTGATGCATCATATGACCTGGCCACAATCGCCCGACCTCAACCCAATTGAGATGGTTTGGGATAAGTTGGACCACAGAGTGAAGGAAAAGCAGTCAACAAAGGCTCAGCATATATGGGAACCCTTTCAAGACTGTTGGAAAAGCATTCCTCATGAAGCTGGTTGAGAGAATGCCAAGAGTGTACCGAGCTGTCAAGGCAAAGGGTGGCTACTTTGAAGAATCTAAAATCTAAAATATATTTTGATTTGTTTAACACTTTGCCTTGACAGCTTAACACATGATTCCATATGTGTTATTTCATAGTTTTGATGTCTTCACTATTATTCTACAATGCAGGAAATTGTCAAAATAAAGAAAAACCCTTGCATGAGTAAGTGTGTCCAAACCCTTGCTTGCATGAGTAAGTGTTTCCAAACGTTTGACTGGTACTGTATGTCCAGACAATGCAGACACAGTTGATGTAAAATCCTAGTTAGACGTTCTCAAAATTGCTGCATAATTTATGAGAAGGTTTGCGTTACAGGTTTCTCAATGTAGGATGCTGGTGTAAGAATTTAGGGAACAGACAGTAGTATGTCCAGATTATAGGGATATGTCTGACAGAACAAGCCACTTATCTGTGTGCAGGATCGTACTACGTGACAACTCATTTATCACAACATTACTCCCAGCTTCTCTGATTTCACCCAGCCTAAATGTTACATTGTGACATGAGCTTTAAATTCAGATGCAAGAAGCATTATATTATAAATCGGACACTGTATTTATTAAATACAGCCCACGTTATCTTCCTTGGTAAATTCAAAACCCCCACAGGCAAAATGGCATCAGGTAGCCTAGCGGTTAAAGCGTTGGACCAGTAACCGAAAGGTTAATAGTTCAAATTCAGATCAGACAAAGGTGAACAATCTGCTGATGTGCCCTTGAGCAAGACACTTAATCCTAATGTTAAGACCTTAGCCGTGACCCCACTCCCAGAGGATGTCTCGGGGAGTTTGCATATGCAAAGAACACATTACCAATTCACACGTGTATGATACATACTTGTACATGTCTGAAATAGGACAAATATAACCACCCTCCAAATTATTATTATTAATGATGAAATGTTTTTGAAAATGTTCAGTACAATTCCTGGATTGCAGATGCCGTCTGATGACTGTGCTATGACCAATAGCCTAGGACCCCCACCAACTGACCTGATAACCAATCTCTATTGTGCCTGTTGTCTGTTGTAGGGCTTGGGGGTGCCTTTGGGTACCTCGTGGGAGCCATGGACTGGGGTCACTCGTCCCTGGGCCGACTGCTGGGGTCAGAGTACCAGGTCATCTACTTCTTCTCTGCTCTGACCTGGATGGTATTCCTCATCGTGCATCTCTTCAGCATCCCAGAGACACCCCTGGCCAAGGACATTAGCTTGGACGTGTTGACCCCCAATGCCCTCCTCCTCCTCAGCACACACAGCAGCAGTGGTGGCTACGGATCCTTGCATGGATCGATGTCCCAAGAGTCGGAGGCAGACCTCCGGCCTCGTTCATTCTCTGCCCTGGGGGAAGCCAATTCCGTCACATCCAGTGCCAAGCAACCCAACAAAGAGGTATGACAAAGACACACCATGAAGTCTAGTCTGGCTGACCTTCTCTATGAGATCCTGACTTTGACACCAATACTGTGTTTTACAGGTAACAAAACAAAGAGATCAGTCTATGAAACTACACACACAAATGGAATGTCAAATCCTTTGAAACACATCAGTGTTTAATGGCATCAGTGTTTATTAAGAAGAATGTGATCACACTGTAGAGTAATCTTAATGTACAGTGCAGTATACATGCTTTGATTTAGGGTTTTATGTTCATATCTCATGGCACTTCTATGGAACTTAAAAGGAGGTGACTACCTCTCGAGCATCTCCTTGGGTAAAAGCTCTTGATTTCCTCATGAGGAGATATGTATTATATACTATTTACACAGTATAGTGTGACCTTTGTGTTTTCTGACACGTGTCTCACTAAACGCTGCTCGCACGCAGGCCCTGACCCCTAGGCTCCAGGCTCTGACTTTAGGTTTGTTTTTGATAGGTTAAAGCCTGGGAATTATGTAAAGTACTTATGTATTAGTAACAATGACCCTGTTGTATACTGATAACGCAAAATTAATGCTTGAGCTTTAAGTATGAGAACAAGTCATTTATAAAGCCATGAGTGTCAATACTCTCAATATTAGACTACGCAAACAGTCTGGGTGTGCATATCTCTCTTTGGAGCATTGTGAGTGGTCTGTGTCCTTAGTCAAATGTGGAATCGCTGTGTGAGATATGTGCTTTCACGTCTCTATGGTGTAACATTGCTCTGGTGTGTGGCAGTGGTGACCACTCCACAGGCATTGCCATAGTAACCACATAATTTGAATTTTCCAGTATTTCAATGTGTATAATTTCCATATATGGTTTGGATAGAGGAGAGTGGATAGAGAAGGTGGGAGGTGGGGATTGGAGACAGCAGGATTGTTAGAGGACAAGGGTCATGCAGTTATTTAAAGAAGCAGGAAACAGTAACTAGTGTCTGTCTGTTCCCAAACCCAGTGGTAATGGAGGAAACAGGTTTTCTTAGTTACCAGCGTCAGCTGGATTACATGCATGGTTACCTTGACACTGATTAGACCAGGCAGTCATCAGGTCTGGCTAGAGTGTAAAACAACCACTAAAAGGTTGCAATGTCACCTCACACGAGAAAGCCATTTAAACCATCATTATACTGTACTGTGGCAGTGGCGGTTCTAGCTTGTAATCATAACATTTCAAACTATATAAATATAAAAATATATACAAAAATAAGAAGTAACAAAGACAAATGTTGATTTGGCACTTGAGCATCAATACATTACCCATCCCCCAACACTGTCAACCAAGAGTCAAGACTAAACCAATTCACCTTGGTGGTGTGCAGACTGGTTTTATATTATTCTTAACGATTTTGCACAAACCAGAAAAAAATGCAACCATATGTCTGTGAAACTACATATTATCAGTATTATGAATGAATTATAGTTTATCTGGTAGCATTTCGTAGTGTGAATGATTTGACTAATTGCATTAGTACTGTACAAATTTAGAGGTGCACTTTTTGATAGATTTTCCTGCTCCCCCTACCTCGGGCTTCCAGTGGGGAGACCTGAGGTCAACCTACCCCAGCCTCCCTCCCCATCTCGTACTTCTGAGTGGGAGACCTTCCCAGGCAGTAGCCTCCCTAGCTCACAAACTAGAATCAGGGTGCCCACTCCGACAAGGTTAATTGACCCACAGTCCCACACGGTGACATCATATCATTGACATGACGTGCAAATGAGCGATAGAAAACCGATCACGCAAATGTCCCCATTCCTAATTTTTTTTGTGCGGGCGTCCTGTGCCGGCCCTGGCAAGATGGCGCCCTGGGCAGCTGCCCATGTCGCCTATACCTAAATCCGCCACTTGCTACAGGTATAGGTAGCTCAGCCCCTGGAATTAAATGAATTACATGACCTCTAAGGCTCAGACAGCCATTCAAACCAGTGCTCTGAATGAGACACATTGAAACCCAGACTAGTATTCAACAATCTAATTCAGCACCATAACAGTGGAAATGTAATGACTGTATTTATGCCCAGCGTGTAACTATAGCTGGAAATGAATTATGACTGACTTTTCAGTTATTCAACATTTTATGAAAAGAGACAGGAATGATTACTGTATGTTCTTAGATGATACTATTCCAGCAGGCAAGGGTCCTCTATTATCACAGTAGTCAGACAGGGTACTTTGGTGCAACCATAGATTTTCATATTCTATTTCGATGGGTACAGCCACTTCACAGAATTCCTAGAAAATGTTGATTGGGAATTTATTTGGGGATAATAACATGAGTTTATTGTATGCTGTCATGCCACACTGTGTACATTTACACAATATAAAAAAGCGTTCAATCAGAGAGAACATTAGTTACTATACTAAACCAGAACACGATTATAGAAATAGAACACACAGTACATTTTATTTCACCCTTTTCTTTAATCCCTTTGTCACGCCCTGGCCTTAGTATTCTTTGTTTTCTTTATTATTTTAGTTAGGTCAGGGTGTGACATGGGTATTTATGTGGGTTTTTGTAGTGTCCAGGGTGATTGTAAGGTTTAGGGGGTTTATTTAGAGTAGTTGGCTTTATGTTTAGTATAGTTGTCTAGCTGTGTCTATGTTGTGTGTAGTTGTCTAGGAAAGTCTATGGTTGCCTGAATGGGTTCCCAATTAGAGACAGCTGGTTTCTGTTGTCTCTGATTGGGAGCCATATTTAAGGTAGCCATAGGCTTTAGTTTGTTGTGGGGAATTGTCTATGTAGAACGTTTGTAGCCTGTATGTATGTGCACAACGTTTGTAGCTTCACGGTCGTTTTGTTGTTTTGTTAGTTTGTATAGTGTTTTGTGTCGTGTTCATCTTCGTGGTGTTATTAAAAGAAGATGGCTTATTTTCCAAATGCTGCGTTTTGGTCCGTCTCTCAACCACACGTTCGTGACAGAATTCCCCAACTCAACAGGATCAAGCAGCATGATCGGAACCAACAACAGCGGCAAAGTAAACAGGACTCATGGACATGGGAGGAGATCCTGGACGGCAAAGGACCAGGGGAATATCGCCGTCCCAAAGCGGAGCTGGAGGCAGCGAAAGCGGAGAGGCGGTTTTATGAGGCAAAGGCAAGGCAGAGTGGCTGGAAGCCCGTGAGTAACACCCAAAAATTTCTTGGGGGGGGGCTAAAGGGGAGTGTGGCGAAGCCGGGTTGGATACCTGAGCCAACTCCCCGGGCTTGCCGTGGAGTAAGAGGGCGTCGTACTGGTCAGACACCGTGTTATGCGGTAAAGCGCACGGTGTCCCCAGTACGCGTGCTTAGCCCAGTGCGGGCTATTCCACCTTGCCGCACTGGGAGGGCTAGGTTGGGCATCGAGCCGAGTGCCATGAAGTCGGCCCAACGTATCTGGTCTCCAGTACGTCTCCTCGGGCCGGCGTACATGGCACCAGCCTTACAGGTGGTGTCCCCGGTTCGCCTGCATAGCCCAGTGCGGGCTATTCCACCTCGCCGCACTGGCAGGGCTACGGGGACCATTCAACCTGGTGAGGTTGGGGAGGCTCGGTGCTCAAGAGCACGTGTCCTCCTTCACGGTCCGGTATATCCGGTGCCACCTTCCCACCCCAGCTCAGTACCACCAGTGCCTACACCACGCACCAGGCTTCCAGTGCATCTCCAGAGCCCTGTTCCTCCTCCACGCACTCTCCCTATGGTGCGTGTCTCCAGCCCAGTGCCTCCAGTTCCGGCACCACGCACCAAGCCTCCTGTGCGTCTCCAGAGCCCTGTACGCACTGTTCCTTCTCCCCGCACTCGCCCTGAGGTGCGTGCCCTCAGCCCGGTACCTCCAGTTCCGGTACCACGCACCAGGCCTAGAGTGCGCCACGAGAGTCCAGTGTGCCCTGTTGTTGTTCCCCGCACTAGCCTGAAGGTGCGTGTCCTTAGCCCGGTACCTCCTGTTCAGGTACCACGCACCAGGCCTATAGTGCGTCTCAGCCGGCCAGAGTCTGCCGTCTGCCCAGCGGCGCCTGAACTGCCCGTCTGCCCAGCGGCGCCTGAACTGCCCGTCTGCCCAGCGGCGCCTGAACTGCCCGTCTGCCCAGCGGCGCCTGAACTGCCCGTCTGCCCAGCGGCGCCTGAACTGCCCGTCTGCCCAGCAGCGCCTGAACTGCCCGTCTGCCATACGCCGTCTGAACTGTCCGTCTGCCATGAGCCTGCAAAGCCGCCCGTCTGCCATGAGCCTGCAAAGCCGCCCGTCTGCCATGAGCCTACAGAGCCGTCCGCCAGACAGGAGCCGCTAGAGCCGTCCGCCAGACAGGAGCCGCTAGAGCCGTCCGCCAGACAGGAGCCGCTAGAGCCTTCCGCCAGACCGGATCAGCCAGAGCCTTCCGCCAGACCGGATCAGCCAGAGCCTTCCGCCAGACCGGATCAGCCAGAGCCTTCCGCCAGACCGGATCAGCCAGAGCCTTCCGCCAGACCGGATCAGCCAGAGCCTTCCGCCAGACCGGATCAGCCAGAGCCTTCCGCCAGACCGGATCAGCCAGAGCCTTCCGCCAGCCATGACCGTCCAGAGCCGTCAGCGAGCCATGACCGTCCAGAGCCGTCAGCGAGCCATGACCGTCCAGAGCCGTCAGCGAGCCATGACCGTCCAGAGCCGTCAGCGAGCCATGACCGTCCAGAGCCGTCAGCGAGCCATGACCGTCCAGAGCCGTCAGCGAGCCATGACCGTCCAGAGCCGTCAGCGAGCCATGACCGTCCAGAGCCGTCAGCGAGCCATGACCGTCCAGAGCCGTCAGCCAGCCATGACCGTCCAGAGCCGTCAACCAGCCAAGAGCGTCCAGAGCCAGCCAGCCAGGATCCGCCAGTCATTCTGGTGTTGCCCCTCATTCTGGTGTTGCCCCTTATTCTGGTGTTGCCCCTCATTCCGGTGTTGCCCCTCATTCCGGTGCTGCTCCTTATCCTGGAGATGCCCCTTAATTTAGGTAGGGTTATTTGGAGGGTGGTCATTGTGGGGAGGCTACAGAAGCTGGCTTTATGTTTAGTATAGTTGTCTAGCTGTGTCTATGTTGTGTGTAGTTGTCTAGGAAAGTCTATGGTTGCCTGAATGGGTTCCCAATTAGAGACAGCTGGTTTCTGTTGTCTCTGATTGGGAGCCATATTTAAGGTAGCCATAGGCTTTAGTTTGTTGTGGGGAATTGTCTATGTAGAACGTTTGTAGCCTGTATGTATGTGCACAACGTTTGTAGCTTCACGGTCGTTTTGTTGTTTTGTTAGTTTGTATAGTGTTTTGTGTCGTGTTCATCTTCGTGGTGTTATTAAAAGAAGATGGCTTATTTTCCAAATGCTGCGTTTTGGTCCGTCTCTCAACCACACGATCGTGACACCCTTGTCCTTTGTTTTTCCCCACTCGGTTCCCGACTTGTTAAAACAGGATTTTTGCAGGATTAGGCTAGTATATCTATCATTAGCTAAAAGTCTTCATCTGACCTCTCTCTTTATTCTTATCTGACCCCCTACTGTTCCTTGTTCTTTTTTAATTCCCTCTGTTCTGACCCCCTGCTGTTCCTGTGTGGGTCCTTCTGAAGTCTCATGACCTGACCCTGTGTGTTTCTCTATACTGCAGCAGAAGAGGATGACTCTGAAGTCATGTCTCCTGGCCATGATTAACATGCCTAGTCATTACCGCTGTCTCTGTGTCAGTCACCTGCTGGGTTGGACTGCCTTCCTCTGCAACATGCTTTTCTTCACAGACTTCATGGGACAGGTGAGAAGAAAAAAAGAGAGAGAGAGAGAGAGGTGGAGTGAGAGATGGAGTGAGAGTGTGTGTACGCGTGTGTCTGTTTCTGTGTCTGTGCGGCGGGAAGAGTGGGTCGTTCGTTCAGTGTCGCTACCATTAAACATTAAACTAATGCTATCACTCATTCACTACTACTGATTACTCTTATTTGACAGTGGTCATTAAAGAAGTGAATCTTTTCACTCAATTTAAATTCTCATCTCGTCTTTAACTTTAGGCGATAGCAAAATGTTTGCCATCGTGTTCATTAATATGCTTCCTCTGTTGGTTTAGCTCCATCACAACAAACCCTGATTGGTGAGCAGTCTCTTGTCACAGCATTAGCTGATTGGTTTTGTGTGCTCAGATGAATTGGTCTGTAATGACAGACAGGCGGTTATAGTGATCATGGCTGATCTGGATGCTACAAGCACTCACACAGGCCGCAGTTACACGGTGGTCATGGTGAATTAGTGGTTGCAGGCAGACTGAGGCAGATTGAGCAGCATGCCAGGCGTGAACAAACCCTGCTTTGGCTGTGTCAATAGAGAGCTGTGGCACAGAGATGGCTTATGATGTTGATACAGGCTTTGGCAGCTATATGATAACAAATGGGATGGAGCTTGTTAACTGTTATAAGCTACTGTACAGCACATGCACTATAAAGAAAATGCATCATAATCATCCTCATTATCCCTCACTTCATGCAGGCACTAGCTTTTATCTCAATCCTCAAAACCCATACCACCACTTGTATTGATTATGTGTGGGGGTGACTTTGCCTCCATTTTGTATGTGATTGTCATAATTATCATACTTAGGCATAACTTGTGTATAATAATGGTTGAGTTGATTGTGTGTGTTGACAGATTGTGTATAAGGGCAACCCATATGCGGACCATAACTCCACAGCCTACGAGCGGTATGAGAGGGGGGTGGAGATTGGATGCTGGGGTCTCTGCATCAACGCCGTCTCCTCTGCTCTTTACTCCTGTAAGTCATGTCGCAGCAAGCATAAGACATTATTGGAGTCAGCTAATGTCCACAACATGTGATTTAGCTCAAGGCCCCCTTTCTGATTTTCTGTACTTGCATATTTGTGATACTGAATGTTATCAGATCTTCAACCAAAACCCAGTATTAGATAAGGAACCTGAGTTAAAAAACAACACATAATGGGACCCATCTCATCCAAAAAGTTGACTCAAGTTTGCCAAAAAGCACCTGGAAGCACCTGGATGATCATCAAGACTCTTGGAAGAATGTTCTATGAACAGGTGAATCAAAATTATAACATTTTGGACGACATGGGTCCCATTATGCCTGGCGAAAACCAAACATTGTATTCCACAGTAAGAACCTTATACCAATGGTCAAGCATGGTGGTGATAGTGTGATGGTTTGGGGCTGTGTCCTTGCCTTAATAGAAGGAACCATAAATTCTGTGTTATGTCAGAGAATTCTACTGGAGAATGTCAGGCCATCCGTCTGTGAGCTGAAGGTGAACCGCAGCTGGGTTATGCAGCAAGACAATGATCCAAAACACACAAGTCTACATGAAAATGGCTAAAAAGCAACAAAATTGATGTTTTGGAATGGCCTAGTCGAAGTCCAGACCTAATCCCAATTGAGATGTTGTGGCAGGACTTGAAGCGAGCAGTTCATGCTTGAAAACCCACAAATGTTGCTGAGTTAGAGCAGTTCTGCATGGAAGATGGGCCAAACTTCCTCCACAGCGACATGAGCCTGATCAATAACTCCAGGAAGTGTTTGGTTGCAGCTAAAGGTGGCACAACCAGTTTGTTGAAAAACCTTTGGCAGCGATTACAGGCTTGAGTCAAGCTTGGCACACCTGTATTTGGGGAGTTTCTCCCATTCTTCTCTGCAGATCCTCTCAAGCTCTGTCAGGTTGGATGGGGAGCATCGCTGCACAGCTACTTTGCACAGCAGAGATGGTTGTCCTTCTAGAAGGTTCTCCCATCTACATAGAGAAACTCTTGAGCTCTGTCAGAATGACCATAGAGTTCTTGGTCACCTCCCTGACCAAGGCCCTTCTCCCCCGATTGCTCAGTTTGGTCGGGCGGCCAGCTCTAGGAAGAGTCTTGGTGTTTCCAAGCGTCTTCCATTTAAGAATGATGGAGGCCACTGTGTACTGCACTCAATTTCAAGTCTCATAGCAAAGGGTCTGAATACTTATGTAAATAAGGCATTTCTGTTTTGAAATGTTAAAAAAATCTGTTTTCGCTTTTTCGTTTTGGGGTAATGTGTGAGGAAAATGGTCCTGAGGAAAATTTGGTGAGGAAAATTGATGAGGAAAAATTTATAATTTAATCAATTTTAGAATAAGGCTGTATTGTAACAAAATGTTGAAAAATTCAAGGTGTCATACTTAAAATGAACCTTTAACAAGGCACACATGTTAATTGAAATGCATTCCAGGTGACTACCTCATGAAGCTGATTGAGAGAATGCAGTCATCAAGGCAAAGGGTGGCTACTTTGAAGAATCTAAAATCTAAAATACATGTTGATTTGTTTAACACTTTTTTGGTTACTACATGATTCCATATGTGTTTTTCATAATGTTGATGTCTTCACTGTTATTCTGCAATGTAGAAAATAGTACAAATGCCTTGAATGAGTAGGTGTGTCCAAAGTTCTGACTGCTACTGTATATATACAAAGAAATGTCAATAGAAAAACAGGTAAAACTAAACGAAATACAGCTAGTTTGCTGTCTTTCCAGCTTAAGTCTGAAGTGATTGTGTCCTGTTGGAAGGTTAATCTTCACACCATTCTGAGGTCCTGAGCGCTCTGGAGCGCTAGCGTGTCATGGAACACACCTTCCACGTTATTCATTATTTTCCATAGAACGCATAGCCACTTGTTGATTATGCCTTACTTAATTATACATGTGGTCTTCTTGGACACGTTCTGTGTTCTTATACTTAACCAATAAGGCACGAGGGGGTGTGGTATATGGCCAATATACTATGGCTAAGGACTGTTCTTACGCACGACGCTTCATGGAGTGCCTGGATGCAGCCCTTAGCCGTCGTATATTGGCCATATACCACAAACCCCTGAGGTGCTTTATTGCTACTATAAACTGGTTACCAATGTAATTAGAGCAGTGAAAATACATTTTTTGTCAAACCCGTGGTAGATGGTCTGATATACCATGGCTGTCAGCCAATCAGCATTCAGGACTCGATTCACCCAGTTTATTAACAGTAGTATATAATGTAACAAAAAAGGCTTACTTGGCAGTACCAGTCCACATACTGTTCAACCCTTCTGTTGTGTTCGTTTCATGTTAATTCATTCTGTGTTCCCGGTCCAAAATAACCGCCCCCATTATAGCTGATTATAAATCCATAATAATGCATATATTATCACCTAATGTTGTGTTAGATCTTTTTATCAACTTAAGTTCTTGTGAACATCACAAGTTTTGAACTTCTATTTGCTATTTATGGCCTGTAGGCCTCAATGACCTGAGCTCATACAACTTGTTTTTGAGTTTAAAAAAAGCATAATGTGTGGATTATTTTGACTATAACAAATAATCAGATGTAACATATTGTGCTATTTATCACAGACTACTTTGTGTCAAAGTTTAACAAGGACTCTCTCCTCCTCACCAGTGTCATGATCAAAGATATGATCAAGAGCCTCACATACAGTATATCGTTTGGTCATTGTGCTGCTACAGAATGAATTGTGAGCAAGGCCTCAAAAAAGCTTTATATACCAGAGCTGCGAGAAAAGTTCTATATATTATTGAAACAATGTTGCGATTGTTTGTGAGAATGCCAACAGGTGTGGTTCCTGTGGGGGAAAGATTATATTGAGGAAAGGTTCCCGTGGGGGTTGCCATGGAAGCCAAGAAGGTGTGTGGGTGTGTGTGTGTGTGTGTGTGTGTGTGTGTGTGTGTGTGTGTGTGTGTGTGTGTGTGTGTGTGTGTGTGTGTGTGTGTGTGCTCAAACACACATGCATGTGGGGGTCTGGGAATGGAAGTGGGTCCATCTGATGACTGGGCACGTGCCTGAACTCAATTTTATACACTAATTGTAGTCTCACCCATTCATTTCTAATGACCGGGAATACCACAGGTGTACAAAAGTTAAATAAAACACCCACAATTTTATGAAAATCATCTAAATGTATTTAGTGTGTTCAGATGACCTTTGTGGACAAAGTCATGGAACCTTGTGACAATCAGATTAAATGAACTACATTTTTCAGAGAGAAAACATATAAATAGTTCCAATTTGACCGGAACACAGCAGGAGGGTTAAAGCTGAAATCTCTCTCACTCTCCCTCTTACCCTCTCTCCACCCTCCCCTCCTTCCTTCTCTCTCTGATGTGTCTGCAGATGTCCAGAGGCTGCTGCTGCCCTACATCGGTCTGAAGGGGCTCTATTTCGTAGGATACTTTGTGTTTGGTCTGGGCACCAGTCTTATCGGCCTGTTCCCCAACATTATCACCACCCTCATCCTGTGCAGTGTCTTCGGAGTCATGTCCAGCACCTTGTACACCATCCCCTTCAACCTCATCTCAGAGTACCACCGCGAGGAGGAGGTCAGTACCCTCTCTCTCATAGCCTGGTCCCAGATCTGGTTGTCCCACTACAAATGACCATAGGAGTTGGCAAGACCGCATTAACAGATCTGGGACCAGGCTACTCTCTCACACCTCAGATAGTTGGAACTGATAGTGGAATGTACATTCTGAGGCTGTAGCAGCTTACGTTAAAAGCTAATAATGTGTAGTAGTTGTGAACCTCGTCCACCACCTGTCTGTAGCTCATACACGGAGTGATGCACATCTGTAACTTGAATACTCACCATGTGTCATGTATCACCGCTCCCCTTTTCGCGTAGAGTTACTTTCTAATTCTATTGATTGATTTTGTCTTTATTCGGTTTTCTGTCCAGCGAGTGTCATAAATCACTTGTAATTCACAATGCAAATGTAATCCCACTAATAGGTTGCTTTCTCTGGAAGACTTGAATGTCATTCAGGGAAAATAACTTTGTACCCGCATTTCTTTTGAATTGATTCCCAAACTGTCTAAATCAATACCCATCACCCTTCCAAAGAAGAGTGTGTTATAAGACAAGGAGTGGTGAGGAATGGCATCCAAATGTGTCTTAATACAGTGAGATGATGACAGAGTGGACCCACGTGCATCACTAGACCTGCTTCTGATTACATTACCACTTCCCTTCACCATCAGATGGGTGACTTTCTGTCCTCCCAACCCCCGTCTCCCCACTCCCCGTGAGCATGACTCTTTGCCAGGCCATAGGTCCCAGCTATCTGTTGAGCCTTTCAATGTTGAGTGGTCAACGCTGTGTTGGTCAGCGTGGTCCCCGTGCTAAGAGCAGGTGTGCTCTTCACAACAGACAGGCCTCCCAAACACCCTCCCCTGTCTCTACAGACAGATTGGACAACCTGTTCCTTTCCTTAACGCTGATGCTCAACAGGCCTCGCTTAGACAAGCTGCTGTTAGTGCTTTGGCTAAGCAGTGAACACCCTTTCATTATGTAAATAGGGAAAGGCTTGGCTTTGGATGGAAAAAAGGGATTAATGAGATTCAGTTTAGCCAATCTGCACTTCACTTTGGATTCAACACTTTGTCACCTTCAGTAAGGGCATCTCTGGACAGCGCTCCATGTTTAATTGTGAAAATAGTAGACGTATATTCTATAATCTCAGGACGTGGGGAAATACATTTGATCCAAATAATTTAGATTGATGAAACGCACATTTTATCTCAATGAAAATGGGAAAGTTATATTGCTTTTTTATAGGCAAGTGGTATGTTATCCACATGAGAACATCAATTAAACAGCAATAAAGACCCCAAATTACTAACTGTAGTCCAGTCTGCCAATGCACGAGGCTGATTCATTTTGGAACATATAATCCCTAAATTGCTGGTTTCACCAAGAGTTAGGGAAAGACTAATACTGCATAATCAAACAGATGGAAGATTCCAACAATGTCTCCAACTGACAAAGCAAAAGTGTTTTCCACTATTGTACTTTTCCTTCAAATCACTATCATGTTCATGTCTGTTTTTCCACTATTTCCCTCTGATAGATTAGTCAATTACACAGATTTATATCAGACCAAACATATCTAGTTTCAGCTCCATTTCCTATCAATCTATTAACTCCCTTTAGAGCAGGACATGAAGGGGATTTGTGTTAACTAGTTTATTGATTTGGAGCTGAAGCATTGCTTGTAATTCTGCTTACTAGGCTATGTTCACAAAATACTTCCACAGCTGCTCTTGTTCTTATAATGTGTCACAACAGGTTACATTTCCTTTAGTGTTACAACATGTTCTTTCACAGCATGTCATATACTGGGTGGACTGTGGACTGCGTGTGCGACTATGAGAGTGTGTTTGTTAAACAGTAAGTAGCATTTCTAAAATGGATTCTTCCTGTTGTGACACCAGTTGCAGAGGAAGATGGGGAAAGGGAATCCTGCAGGACAGGATCGAGGCACCGGCGTGGATTGTGCAGCGCTCACGTGTATGGTGCAGCTGGCTCAGATCATCGTGGGGGCGGGACTGGGGGCATTGGTTAACATGGCAGGAAGTGTGATTGTGGTGGTCCTGTCAGCGTCGACAATGTCTCTAATTGGCTGTCTGTTCATTGCCCTCTTCATCAAATACGTGGAATAACCTCTTAATAAAGATATTTACTTATACCCTTTAACCTCGTCTCCCTCTTCCTTACACCCCATTAAGGTTTTTGTACATGGATTAAAAGCTGCTTCATATGCTCTTGAGCAAGGCAAAACAAACTGTGCAGATCAATGTGTTCCACTCATCCTCCCTATGTTCCCCATTTGCTATACCAATAGATGTTCTAAAAAATATGTTGGTGAAGACAGATGGGGCATACTAATGGTGTGCCCTTAGGCGAGGCTTTTAACCAATATAAATCCATCTGTATCGAAGTCGAAACTGTGAGCCAACTTGCCCCAGATGAATTATGTCAAGCACATCACTCGAAATTGAATTCATTCAAATGAAAGAAGTTAGAAATCCTAGACGTTATTTTATGTGGGTTGAACTACTTTGAAACACATGTGCACAGAAGCATCCTACTGGGCAAATACTGGTTGAATCAACATGGTTTCCACATCATTTCAACCCAAAACTTTGATGTGATGATGTTGTCGCACTGTGTTGCTGTTTTTGTCGCACTGCTTTGCTTTATCTTGGCCAGGACGCAGTTGTAAATGAGAACTTGTTCTCAACTGGCCTACCTGGTTAAATAAAGGGGGAAAAAATAAAACATGTACGTGGGAAAAGTAATCAACGTAAGGGATTTTCATTTTATTTACCCAACTTTTTACCTAAACCCAATGACATGGTGATATGTTCTGATGATTTCATGTTGAATTCCCATTCGTTGACAACTCAACCAAATGTTAATCAAAACTAGACATTGAACTGACATTTGCGCCCTGTAGGATGTATTGTGAAGTATATCATGTGGTATGTATGCACGGAGGTGCAGTATTCATCCCCCTTGGCGTTTTTCCTATTTTGTTGCATTACAACCTGTAATTTAAATGTATTTTTTATTTGGATTGCATGTAATGGACATACACGAAATAGTCCAAGTTGGTGAAGTGAAATTTAAAAAATTACTTGTTTCAAAAAATATTTAAAAAAATTAAAAACTGAAAAGTGGTGCTATGAAACCCCTAAATAATATCTGGTGCCACAAATTACCTTCAGAAGTCACACACTTAGTTAAATAAAGTCCACCTGTGTACAATCTAAGTGTCACATGATCTGTCACATGATCTCAGTACATACAGTTCAAGTCGGAAGTTTACATACACTTAGGATGGTGTCATTAAAACTAGTTTTTCTTGTTAACAAACTATAATTTTGGCAAGTTGGTTAGGACATCTATTTTGTGCATGACACAAGTAATTTTTCCAACAATTGTTTACAGACAGATTATTTCACTTATAATTCACTGTATCACAATTCCAGTGGGTCAGAAGTTTACATACACTAAGTTGACTGTGCCTTTAAACAGCTTGAAAAATTCCAGAAAATGGTGGCATGGCTTTAGAAGCTTCTGATAGGCTAATTGACATCACTTGACTCAATTGTAGGTGTATCTGTGGATGTATTTCAGGGCCTACCTTCAAACTCAGTGCCTCTTTGCTTGACATCATGGGAAAATCAAAAGTAATCAGCCAAGACCTCAGAAAGAAAATGTAGACCTCCACAAGTCTGGTTCATCCCTGGGAGCAATTTCCATACGCCTGAAGGTACCACGTTCATCTGTACAAACAATAGTACGCAAGTATAAACACCATGGGACCACGCAGCCATCATACCGCTCAGGAAGGAGACTGTCTCCTAGAGATGAACGTACTTTGGTACAAAAGTGCAAATCAATCCCAGAACAACAGCAAAGGACCTTGTGAAGATGCTGGAGGAAACAGGTACAAAAGTATCAATATCCACAGTAAAACGAGTCCTATATCGACATAACCTGAAAGGCCGCTCAGCAAGGAAGAAGCCACTGCTCCAAAACTGCCATAAAAAAGCCGGACTATGGTTTGCAACTGCACATGGGGACAAAGATCATACTTTTTGGAGAAATGTCCTCTGATCTGATGAAACAAAAATAGAACTGTTTGGCCATAATGACCATTGTTATGTTTGGGGGGGAAAGGGGGAGGCTTGCAAGTCGAAGAACACCATCCCAACCGTGAAGCACGGGGTGGCAGCATCATGTTGTGGGGGTGCTTTGTTGCAGGAGGGACTGGTGCACTTCACAAAATAGATGGCATCATGAGGTAGGAAAATTATGTGGAAATATTGAAGCAACATTTCAAGACATCAGTCAGGTAGTTAAAGTTTGGTCGCAAATGTACAATGACCACAAGCATTCTTCCAAAGTTGTGGCAAAATGTCTTAAGGACAACAAAGTCAAGGTATTGGAGTGGCCATCACAAAGCCCTGACCTCAATCCCATAGAAAATTTGTGGGCAGAACTGAAAAAGCGTGTGCGAGCAAGGAGGTCTACAAACCTGACTCAGTTACACCAGCTCTGTCAGGAGGAATGGGCCAAAATTCACCCAACTTATTTTGGGAAGCTTGTGGAAGGCCACCTGAAACGTTTGACCCAAGTTAAACAATTCAAAGGCAATGCTACCAAATACTTATTGAGTGTATGTAAACTTCTGACCCACTGGGAATGTGATGAAAGAGATAAAAGCTGAAATAAATCATTCTCTCTACTATTATTCTGACATTTCACATTCTTAAAATAAAGTGGTGATCCTAACTGACCTAAGACAGGGAATTTTTACTAGGATTAAATGTCAGGAATTGTGAAAAATTGAGTTTAAATGTATTTGGCTAAGGTGTATGTAAACTTCCGACTTCAACTGTATACACCTGTTCTGAAAGGCCCCAGAATCTGCAACACCACTAAGCAAGGGGCACCATCAAGCAAGCAACACCATGAAGACCAATGAGCTCTCCAAACAGGTCAGGGACAAAGTTGTGGAGAAGTACAGATCAGAGTTGGGTTATAAAAAAGACACGAAACTTTGAAAATCCCACAGAGCACCATTAAATCCATTGTTAAGAAATGGAAAGAGTATGGCACCACAACAAACCTGCCAAGAGAGGGCCGCCCACCATAACTCACAGACCAGGCAAAGAGGGCATTAATCAGAGAGGCAACAAAGAGACCAAAAATAACCCTGAAGGAGCTGCAAAGCTCCACATCTCCGCTGTGGAGTATCTTTCCATAGGACCACTTTAAGCCGTACACTCCACAGAGCTGGACTTTACGGAAGCGTGACTAGATAAAAGCCATTGCTTAAAGAAAGAAATAAGCAAACACATTTGGTGTTGCCAAAAGGCATGTGGGAGACTCCCCAAACATATAGAAGAAGGTACTCTGGTCAGATGAGACTAAAATTTCGCTTTTTGGCCATCAAGGAAAACGATATGTCTGGTGCAAACCCAACACCTCTCATCACCCTGAGAACACCATCCCCACAGTGAAGCATGGTGGTGGCAGCAGCATGCTGTGGGGATGTTTTTCATTGGCAGGGACTAAGAAACTGGTCAGATTTGAAGGAATGATGGATGGCGCAAAATACAGGGATATTCTTGAGGGAAACCTGTTTCAGTCTTTCAGAGATTTAAGACTGGGATGGAGGTTCACCTTCCAGCAGAACAATGACCCTGAGTATACTGCTAAAGCAACACCCGAGTGGTTTAAGGGGAAACATTTAAATGTCTTGGAATGGCTTAGTCAAAGCCCAGACCTCAATCCAATTGAGAATCTGTGGTATGACTTAAAGATTGCTGTACACCAGCGGAACCCATCCAACTTGAAGGAGCTGGAGCAGTTTTTCATGGACGCATGGACAAAAATCAGAGTGGCTAGATGTGCCAAGCTTATAGAGACATACCCCACGAGACTTGCAGCTGTAATTGCTGCTCTACAAAGTATTGACTTTGGGGGGTGAATAGTTATGCACGCTCAAGTTTATAAAAAATATTTTGCATCTTCAAAGTGGTAGGCATGTTGTGTAAATCAAATGATACAACCCCCCCAAAAATCTATTTTAATTCCAGGTTGTAAGGCGACAAAATAGGAAAAATGCCAAAGGGGTGAATACTTTCGCAAGCCACTGTATATCATGTGGTATGTATGCACAGAGGTGCAGAATGTCATGTGTTCTGCACAGAGGGTTATTGTCAATGATGTGCCCCTTGCAGTGCTCTTTCAGTTGTTTCACTTCCAGAGAGAGTAAGTATGTGTCTGTCAACTGCCCACCTTTCATAAGAAACTCTACAGATCACCCCTGCACACCACTCGCATGCCCATCTTTCATAAGAAACTCTACAGATCACCCCTGCACACCTCTCGCATGCCCATCTTTCATAAGAAACTCTACAGATCACCCCTGCACACCACTCGCATGCCCATATTTCATAAGAAACTCTACAGATCACCCCTGCACACCTCTCGCATGCCCATCTTTCATAAGAAACTCTACAGATCACCCCTGCACACCTCTCGCATGCCCATCTTTCATAAGAAACTCTACAGATCACCCCTGCACACCTCTCGCATGCCCATCTTTCATAAGAAACTCTACAGATCACCCCTGCACACCTCTCGCATGCCCATCTTTCATAAGAAACTCTACAGATCACCCCTGCACACCACTCGCATGCCCATCTTTCATAAGAAACTCTACAGATCACCCCTGCACACCTCTCGCATGCCCATCTTTCATAAGAAACTCTACAGATCACCCCTGCACACCTCTCGCATGCCCATCTTTCATAAGAAACTCTACAGATCACCCCTGCACACCTCTCGCATGCCCATCTTTCATAAGAAACTCTACAGATCACCCCTGCACACCACTCGCATGCCCATCTTTCATAAGAAACTCTACAGATCACCCCTGCACACCTCTCGCATGCCCATCTTTCATAAGAAACTCTACAGATCACCCCTGCACACCTCTCGCATGCCCATCTTTCATAAGAAACTCTACAGATCACCCCTGCACACCACTCGCATGCCCATCTTTCATAAGAAACTCTACAGATCACCCCTGCACACCTCTCGCATGCCCATCTTTCATAAGAAACTCTACAGATCACCCCTGCACACCTCTCGCATGCCCATCTTTCATAAGAAACTCTACAGATCACCCCTGCACACCACTCGCATGCCCATCTTTCATAAGAAACTCTACAGATCACCCCTGCACACCTCTCGCATGCCCATCTTTCATAAGAAACTCTACAGATCACCCCTGCACACCTCTCGCATGCCCATCTTTCATAAGAAACTCTACAGATCACCCCTGCACACCTCTCGCATGCCCATCTTTCCCAGAAGCAATTAACTCAGAATAAAGGACTTGTCACTGCTGGTGTTTGCTCCTATTATAGTGACGATCTCTGTACTACACCTCTAAATTGAACTCTAAAAGATGTTAAAGGACATGTCATCCACATAAATGTGAGAGGAGAGGCTATGATAGCCCATTTCATTTCCACCTCAATTACTGGTTTATAACTTCTTTGCACAACTGAAATAGATGTTGCCCCCACTGCATACATTCCCCACAGGTTAGATCTAGCACTGTGATTACAAAAAGGCAATGCAAGTAATTAGGGATGTAAAACTCATGAGCATGTGTAGGATTTATTTACTACATCATTCACCTCTCCGGTGAATGTTAAGATTATCCTGGTCTTTATTTTGATGTGTCACACATATACATTAAAGCCTACAATTTACAGATTAACCAGCTGGCTGCTTTTATACATTAATGATTTGCATCTAAATACATTTTGAACAGGGAAATGCCTTTATTCAGTTTTTGCTTCAATCAGTTGAGAGCATGCCACTTCTGTTTAATGCGTAAAATTGACAAAATAGTGGTGATAGAAATGAATAAATACATCTATAAATATACATTGAATAAATAAATCGATCAACACAACAATACATGCATTCAAATAATTCATTACTTTTAAATCGACTTGGCACCATAGACAGCTTGGCAAATGTATTAGGACAGGCTACGTACTATTCGGGAGCATATCGTTTCTCCCATTGTAAATAACAACACCAGGTGGATAGAAAACCAAGGCTGGCTCTGCCGGACAGAGGGCTAACGGAACCATCGCATGGCCGGGGTCGTCCTGTTCCGGCTTGGTCATTGCCGTAAACGGTCTCATGTTGGTCACCGATGGAGACGTTATTTGCCAAAAAAGTTTTTTCAAAGCCTTTCTGAACTCTCTTCTCATTAGACAATACAATATGGGGTTTAGACAGCTGTTGGAGTGCGCCAAACAGACAGACACTGGGAATACATATGCCTGCGTGGTGTAATATGCCCAACTGAAATGCAAAACGTTGTGTTTTATAAGAATCCCCCAAGCCGTTAGTGCCTGGTTCGGCAACCAACAGAGGAAAAATGACAGGACCACTATAGTCACTGATTTAGTCACTTTGGAGCGTCTTTTTGCGGTGGAGGTGTTCACGTTCTTGGATGTGATGAAGCGCAGAAGGAGCAGGTAGCAGACGGAGATGATCCCCAGCGGGATTAGAAACCCGATCAGTACTTTTTGGCTATGGTAAAGTCCAAGCCAGAATTGTGCGTCGACAGTGTCTGGAAATTTAACAAGACACAGTTCCTCGTTGGAGACGGTCGCCGTTGTGGAAAACACCGCATGGGGCAAAGCTGCGAATATAGCAGCAACCCATATGACAATGCTCATAAAGCCTGCGGAGCAGCAGCGCGGACGGCGCCGCCTGCTATTGAGCGCAGAAGCAACGGACCAGTACCGTGCCACACTCATAGCAGTCAGGAAAAACACACTTGCGTACATATTCATCGCTGTCACGTAAGACACTATCTTGCACATGGCTTTTCCAAAAAGCCAAGTGAAGTCCAACGCGTTCTCTATTGCCCAAAAGGGAAGAGTTAATACAAACTGGAAATCAGTCACTGCTAAACTCGTCACGAAAAGGTTAATAGACGATTTTTTCCATACTTGTTTAGACTTCATTAGGTATAAGACAAGGACGTTTCCTATCAACCCCAAAGCACAGACCACAGAGTAAATCACAGAGATGATTATTCTCAGGACGGCGGATCCATCCCCCAGGAAATCAAAGGACTGGTTCGTTTCATTAAGCATGAAAGAGAAGTTCAACGCAGAAACAGGATAGAATCCGGAACCTTCCTCTGTAAGTTTCTCCTGCATCTCCGACCTCAACCCAGCACTGCTGCCGTTAAGAAAATCCATTCCATGCTCTGCCAGTTGCCTTGGATGTTATGCGTATCCCAACTGTTGAGACGCACCTGCTGCAGCCTCGGCGTTCTCCCTAAATCCCATGGTTAGTGTTCTTGTTGCCACTTGCTAACACACAACAACCTGCTAGATGTAAAATCCACGTCGAAACCCGATCCCAGATGACAACTGCCATAGAAGTAAAAGTGTTTTCATACATGTATCCATTATCAAGTTTTAATAGAAAAACTCAACTTAAATTGTATTTATAAAAAAATATATAATTGTATCATGCGTAAAATCGTGCGGAAAATCATATGGTGTGACCAGTTATATTATCAAGACAACATGACGGGACACTTCGTCTGAGTGTTTACTGTAATATGACTTGAAATCATCTGCTGGGGACGCGTTTTATTCAAGCGTCTTCGCGGGGATTGGGCAATATGCCTTTCACGCATGTGCACTTACGGTGCGCAGTGCTGAATTCGGGCAGTTTATTTACTGTGCATGAGCGACAAAGGATCTATCAAAATCAAATAGCTTCTCCTCTGCTCCCCACTACAGTAAATATTTAATGGAACGACAAGGGAGTCCTTAACCATTTGAGCTCATGCATTAATCACAGATCCATGATTGGTATTACTCTGCCATTATTTCTGGAGAGCTCCATATCACCTGCAAAACTTCAATATATTATACAATTATAAGTGTGGTTTCAATTCCACTGCCACATTATCCACAGTTATGTGAGAGAGCCATGCTTTCCAGTCAGGCTTTCCACTAGGCTACAAATACCCCCCCCCCTTAATTTAATGATATGTATATATCAATCTTGCACAATCTCCGTCATCCATTCTAAATCAATTTCTGACAACTGTTGATGTAAAAGGCCTTCATAATTGACTGATTGTGCAGTGAGAGAATAATATAATCATTATCTTGATCATCCTCACCTGTTTTACACCTTGACACTGTATAATTAACACTGATGCTGCCAGCAATCTGCTGCCAGTGTTAATTTGAAATTCCAATTAAATTATTGAATTCACTCATGAAGTGGAAAGTTGATGTTTAATTCAATTCAATTGCAACAATCTCCAAGTCATGGAATTGGAATTGAGTTGGAATTAGACTTTCTGGACTGTTTCGATTGGAAATTAATTGGAATTAATTGGAACATTTAATCTTTGGAATTTAATATAATTGGAATTCAATATTTGTACATTTCCAGTTAATGGAATTAATACACTTAGTATCAATATTTAACTGCATGATTTATTTGAAATTATTTCAACTTTTATGTCTATATTTCCAGTATAGCTAAGTTGTCTGAACAGTGACATGATCAGCCTAAACGCCTGAGGAAATTGAATTCAAATAGGAATTTGTGGAATTATTGGGGATAATATTGAATTGGGGTTGAATTCTTGAAATTTACCTAACAATGGAACTGCGGGTAATTTAATTATCTCTGAATTCAAAGACTGACCTGGAATTTGAATTGAATTAAATGGCATTTACAAGGAGGAGGAATTTAATTACAATTTCATTTGTGGAAATATCCCCAACCCTGGCTGTTGCACCTAGATACCTGCACTGTACTGTATGTACATGGTACCACCTCCAATATTGGATACAACCTGTAACGATCTTACACCACCATGGTAAATCATCACGTCACTCAGTTGGCAATCAAGGATTTTCTCTCACACATTATTCACATTCACAGCTTGTGTTATTCCATTCAATTCTGACCTCTCTACTCTCTGTTTTTTTACATTTTCCTGAGTAAATGCCACGTGATAAGGAAGCGTGAGGACTGTAAATATTTCCAAGTGCTACAAGTCCTACGGTTATGTATGCACGAATGACTGTAAGTCGCTTTGGATAAAAACGCCTGCTAAATGGCATACATGAATGAAAAGCCAATATTCAGATATACTAAAGTTAATATTGTCACAGTTAGAGTCGGGGGAAATCTTATTCATACATCTGATGACTTTACTGACTCTAAAGTGGTGAATTTATGTGATCGGGATCCTCATACAAGCATGTACCTGGGTGGTCGACGCTCAATATTGTGCACCATCTAAATGTCAACTTTCAAAGATACTGTATCAAGTTAAAGCTCGCTGCTGTTTGGGCAAGACACCACAAGGTGGCAATCATCAGTTGACTACTTTTGCTGAAGAGTCAAATTGAAGCTATTCAGCAAGTCTCTCAGCACAGTTATTAGTATGCATGCAGAATGATCTGTGAGAATGTTTTATTTATTGATCTACTATAGTGAGAGTCTGGTAGTTGGGATGAGCAGGGTTACACGCATGGTTTTAAAATCTGATAGAAGTCGTACAGTCTTGAAAGGGAAGGCATCAGATGCTGACAACAACCATACCATCAAAGGACATGTTTTAATCTTCCTTAAGACATGTCATGTTAACTGAGTCAATGCTATATAAAGATTAATCAGTTATTTTTGTTTTGGTGGGCTGTCCTCTCTGTGGTACTTTGAGCAGTGATGAAAAGTAGGAGATGAAAGGAGAAGAAAGCAGTTGTTTTCAACAAGAACTGTGCTTCGCTGGTGAAGGCTTTGAGTGGCATAGTGTGAAGCTACAGCATATTCACCTCTTAATGAAAAGCTTAAATTTAGTCCCAGAGAGAAAACCTGTTCCTCAACGGTAGAAGCACACGTTCAAAGGCTTTATCAAAACCCCATCTCTCTTTTTCTCTCTCTTTCACACACACACACACACACACACACACACACACACACACACACACACACACACACACACACACACACACACACACACACACACACACACACACACACACACACACACACACACACACACACACACACACACACAGCAACCCCAACAGAAGGATTTGAAAGGCATTGTCTAGGTGTGAGTGCCTCACTTCAAGGCCTGCCTGTAATTTTTACTATCTCCTCCTCTTGAGAATGGCCTCTGTCATTGTCACTTGGCAACCTCTTTCACATACTCTTGAGGCATTGAAACTTAAAATACGTCACCTTGATTCAATTGTACCACCTTTCTTTGAAAACACATATTCAGCTGAAAGATGACAGCTGGACACCACCATGTTTTTTCAATTATTTCAGTGAGAGACTTGGAAGTGAAAAAGCAATATAACAACTTTGTTAGAGTTGAATAGAGTGCTTTCCCTGCTGTTTTCAACTACATTTATAATTTACATGATAAGAATTACCTCTAGGAAAAATACAGTGTGTGGAGGTATTTCACATCCAAACTATAATAATAGTTATACCCAGGAGGTAGCGAGTTTTTCCTTTTATTTTAGTTAATTTATTTCAACTTGTTATATTTAGTTAGAAATGAAGTACAGTATTTGGCAGTAGTGAAGAAAACGTCTAGATGACGGTTAAGGTGATAATGCACAGGTATCAATTCATTCAGACTATTCTATTTCTGTTTACCTCAAGGCTAATGGATGGCCATGGTAATAGAGCTGGTCAGAGTTAGAGTTGGAGCTGTGTCTGATGGGCTTTTAAACATGTATTTTATCTTCCACCTTACAGACGTTGGACTGTTATCCTTCCTGTTCTTGCCTTGGAGAAAATGTGTGGGAAGAATACATACAGTAGCCTCAACTCTGTTGTTTGTGTCCAGTTTCTTATGAGGTATAATGCCCTGCTCTGTTATTATCAATATGATAAAACAGTAAGCGAAAGATCATGTATTGTGTATTGTGTTGTACACTCTTAGTTTCTTTTTGTCTATCATATTCAACTCAGATGTGGGAAAGGGAGTTGTTATCCACAAGTCATACACACAACATAGTCCCTATACCTTGTTTGAACGGTAAACCTTACGCTCTGAACTGGTGATCTGATTTCACACTGTCTTATGGTAGTGCTCTTGGTCCCAGGTCATCTGGCATCTTTTTGTGTCTAACAGCAACTGTAACATTTGGCCCTTCAATAATTAATGAGGGGTTGCAGTCGGCTATCTTCATCTTTTATAAAGGTTGTCTGCGGTACACTACATTTAGTGTTATTTCATCACCAGCCATTGATTATACACCCATAGTATCTGTGGTGAAAGTAGAACAAAGACATTCTGAACTGTAGTTGCTTTGCCTTGACCCCGTCAATGTAGATGTCAACTTTGAGTGCCCAAGGAACCGGATTGGGAGGTGTGTTGTACGTCTTTGGTGCAGCATAAAGAACATTCTGGCCATGGTGTTATATGAAGTTAAGTTATTCATAGTTAATGGTCTGTTTGTTTGCTTTGATAGAACTAACAGGAAAACAACATTAAAATGGCTTGAAGATTAAAAACTCACCACAGACAGTATAAAGATTAATATTTGTATAATCTACAGGTATGAGGTAGGCCTTACACAGAGACATACAAGTTAATTAATAATAGATTAAGCAAGACACTTTTATCTCAGGTAAACTCGCCTTCAAATCGTTCCGAAATGAGATGAAAAGTGATCTACTGTTGCACAGCGAGAAAACATCACCCTCATAGGGATGTCACGGAACGTAAAGGTAGCAGCCTACCAAACTCTGTCATAGGGCAAGTGGGTGACAGTGTTTTTTTTTCCTGATGCAACTTTTCATCAGTTCAACAAACTTCAACACTTTTAACTCGGTGTGATTTGAGTGTCTGTGCCTATTTGGGGGAAAATAAGAGAATCTGAACCATTCGTTCAATGGTATTGACTTCTGTGATTCTGACATTTTCTAACTAGAGAAAACATGATTCTCAGCTTTTTGCTTAAGCTCTCAATAATAGACTTGAGAGGTAACGTTTTTTAAAGGAAACTGGGGGTTGTAGCCTGGGGTTAGTCTGCGACCTGGCCATGATTTTCTGCATAAAAACCCATATCATTCCAAGCAGACAACCACTGATTGTCAGTGTCAAAGGCTTTTAAACGTGACTCATTTGCACAGTTGTGACTTTAAACTTACACAGCGCTGCCATTTCAAGAATGACAATGTATAAAGCAAGACAACATATTTAACATCATTGAACATATTCGAGATTTCTGTAGAAAAACATCACAGAGAGTAAATCAAGTCTTCAAACTCACACTGTCGGTTTTGCAAGGAAATTGTACATCACCGTCTGTTATGAACATTGAGGTATATAATTAACAGTTATGAACAAAATGTATACCTCAAGGGTGTGATCTCAAGGGGTGAAGACAAAAAAGGTGTGAGTGAACAGTGTTGACAGGAAGCATGCTCTGCAGTGTCTGACTAAGCAGCACTGAGCTGGGAAGAAAGCTCTTCTCTCAAGCTGCTTCTAAAACAACAGTGTTACAGCCTCAGAGGAAACCTCAGAAAGGTGTATCTCCACGGCCTAGACTGGTGTCATATAAAAACAAGATTACTAACTTTCTAGCACCCCACTGGACAAAAACTGGTTGAATCAACGTTGTTTCCACATCATAAACATTTTTCATCAATGTGATGATGTTGACTCAACGTGGAAAACTGATTGGATTTGCAAAAACGAATTGACATAAAGGAATTGTGTATTTTTTTCACCCAACTTTTAACCTAAATCTAATGACAGGGTAAAACTGTTTGTTGATTTCACGTTGAATTCACATTAGTTGATAACTCAACCAAATGTATATCAAAACTAGACTTTGAACTGATGTCTGTGCCCAGTGGGGTAGCACTCATTTGAGCATGTCTTGAACTTATCTCAGAAGTTATCTCAGAAGTTCCTCCTTAAATCAAACCTTTATCCACTTATCTTGTATACCATTTCAATGTTTACTCTGTTCTTAATTATACAATGCTAAAACACATGACACATTTCTCCAGCTCAAAATTCACATATTGTCACGAACGTCGTAATCCTCCTCGTCTGAGGAGGAGTAAGGATTGGACCAAAGCGCAGCGTGGTTTGAATACATTCTTCTATTTAATAAAGAAGAAACGAAGAACACTTGACAAACTTACAAAACAACAAAACGAACGTGACGGTATAAAACGAAAGTGCAGACACAAGCAACCAACGTATAGACATAGACAATAACCCACAACCCACAATACAAAACATGCTACCTAAATATGGTTCCCAATCAGAGACAATGACTAACACCTGCCTCTGATTGAGAACCATATCAGGCCAAACAAGAAACGCCACATAGAAACAGACAACATAGACTATACCCACCCAACTCACGTCCTGACCAACTAAATAAAGACTAAACAAAGGAAAGTAAGGTCAGAAACGTGACAGTACCCCCCCCCCCCCCCCCAAGGTGCGGACTCCGGCCGCAAAACCTGAACCTATAGGGGAGGGTCTGGGTGGGCATCTGTCCGCGGTGGCGGCTCTGGCGCTGGACGTGGCCCCCACTCCACCATAGTCAATACCCGCTTCCGTGGCCTCCTAGGAACGGCGACCCTCCTAAATGGCCCCAATGGACTAAGGGGCGCCTCTGGACTGAGTGGTAGCTCCGGACTGAGGGGCAGCTCAGGACTGAGGGGCAGCTCAGGACTGAGGGGCAGCTCCGGACTGACGGGCAGCTCCGGACTGACGGGCAGCTCCGGATTGAAGGGCATCTCCGGACTGACGGGCCGCTCCGGACTGACAGGCCGCTCCGGACTGACAGGCCGCTCCGGACTGACGGGCCGCTCCGGACTGACGTGCCGCTCCGGACTGAAGGGCAGCTCCGGACTGAAGGGCAGCTCATGACTGAAGGGCAGCTCATGACTGACTGGCGGCTCATGACTGACTGGCGGCTCTGGCGGCTCCTGACTGGCGGACGGCTCTGGCGGCTCCTGACTGGCGGGCGGCTCTGGCGGCTCCTGACTGGCGGGCGGCTCTGGCGGCTCCTGACTGGCGGGCGGCTCTGGCGGCTCCTGACTGGCGAGCGGCTCTGGCGGCTCCTGACTGGCGAGCGGCTCTGGCGGCTCCTGACTGGCGGGCGGCTCTAGCGGCTCAGGACAGACGGGCGGCTCAGGCGGCGCTGGACAGACGGGCAGCTCAGGTGGCGCTGGACAGACGGGTAGCTCAGGCGGCGCTGGACAGACGCGCAGCTCAGGCGGCGCTGGACAGACGGGCAGCTCAGGCTTGCCGAGGTGCACTGTAGGCCTGGTACGTGGTGCCGGAACTGGTGGTACCGGGCTGGGGACACGCACCTCAAGGCTAGTGCGGGGAGCAGGAACAGGACATACTGGACCCTGGAGGCGCACAGTAGGCCTGGTGCGTGGTGCCGGAACTGGTGGTACCGGACTGGGAACACGCACCTCAGGGCTAATGCGGGGAGAAGGAACAGGATGTACTGGGCTGTGGAGGCGTACTGGAGGTCTGGTGCGTGGTGTTGGCACTGGTGGTACTGGATAGACCGGACCGTGAAGACGCACTGGAGGTCTCGAGCTAATGGCCTGCACAACCCCTGTCCTGGCTGGATGGTAACTCTAGCTCGGCACGTGCGGGGCGTAGGCACAGGACGCACTGGGCTGTGCAGACATACGGGAGACACAGTGCGCAACGCCGGCGCAGGATATCCTGGCCCGAGGAGACCCACTGGCTGTCTGGAGAGCAGGGCTGGCACCATCTTCCCTGGCTGGAACCTCACCCTAGCTCGGCAGATGCGGGGAGCTGGGATGTAGCGCACCGGGCTAAGCACGCGTACTGGAGACACCGTGCGTTCTACCGCATAACACGGTGCCTGACCAGTACGACGCTCTCTCTTTCCATAGTAAGCACGGGGAGTTTGCGCAGGTCTCTTACCTGGCTTCGCCACACTCCCCGTGTGCCCCCCCAAGAAATGTTTGGGGCTGCCTCTCGGGCTTCCTACCGCGCCGCCGTGCTCGTTTCGCCAACTCCATTCTCCTGTATCCCTCCTCGCACTGCTTCAGCGAATCCCAGGCGGGCTCCGGCACTCTCCCTGGGTCGACCGCCCATCTGTCTATCTCTTCCCAAGTATTATAGTCCAGATTCTGCTCCCATGTCCAGAAATCCTGACATCGCTGCCTCTCCTGCTCCTGCCCGTTACCACGCTGCTTGGTCCTTGGTTGGTGGGTTATTCTGTCACGAACGTCGTAATCCTCCTCGTCTGAGGAGGAGTAAGGATCGGACCAAAGCGCAGCGTGGTTTGAATACATTCTTCTATTTAATAAAGAAGAAACGAAGAACACTTGACAAACTTACAAAACAACAAAACGAATGTGACGCTATAAAACGAAAGTGCAGACACAAGCAACCAACGTATAGACAATAACCCACAACCCACAATACAAAACATGCTACCTAAATATGGTTCCCAATCAGAGACAATGACTAACACCTGCCTCTGATTGAGAACCATATCAGGCCAAACAAGAAACCCCACATAGAAACAGACAACATAGACTATACCCACCCAACTCACGTCCTGACCAACTAAATAAAGACTAAACAAAGGAAAATAAGGTCAGAAGCGTGACACATATTTTGCAAGCCGTGTAAAAGTGAGAGAACAAAGGTGTCAAAACCAAGGCATTGTCTGCAGGTGTTGTGAACAGCAGATGTGTTTGTAAAAACCACAAGAGAAACCTCACAGCAAAAGCAGAGCCATCTCAGCCCCCTTACCTCTCCTACTGAACACTCATAAAATGTGCCTTCTTCCATGGACTCAGTGAGTTGAGATGGAGAGATTCAGCAGAATCATACGTTTTGGGGGACCACTGCTGCAAACCATCCTCTTGATTGCCTCTGTTTGGAAATTAGCAGGTAAGGGTAGTTAACTTCCATATCTATCTTTCAACCTGTGCCTGGCTGTGTCATGTTGTGCCACTCTAAAGCGCTGTGCTGTATCTATTGTGACACATTGCGATGATGATGATGTCTTCTTCTCTCAGCTTGCTCTGAGGTTACAATCGTGGGGGGACATGAGGTCAAGCCTCACTCCAGGCCGTGGATGGTGTCCCTTCAGGTCAAGAACAATCACATATGTGGGGGCACTCTGATCCGAGACCAGTGGGTTCTGACGGCAGCTCACTGTAAGGGGTAGGTTAATTGGCTGATAACTTGGATTTAACACCATGTTAATATCTCAATTACTGAGTTCAGGCAAGGACACCATATTTATTTTTATTTATAACGTTTATTTGGCAGGGACAATGTACAACAAACATAAGTCTCAGAGTATGATGAACAGGCAGGTGAACATATAAACATGAAAACATTATGTACAAACAGACATTTAAAACCATTGAAAAGGACATACAGACATGTACATACACCATGCTTAGAAAATAAGTGCATTTTTGCTTTTACCTCATTTGCATGTGGTTAAAGTATTTGGAAATGTCAGTTCAGAGGAAATTATGTAATGTGAACAAGAAAAACGTGGTCTTGAATTGCAGTGTCTTTGGTGAGTCTAAGAAATTCGTGGAAGCCGTCCTTGGAGCTCACTCTCTGACAAGCAGCAAAAACACACAGCGGGTAGCCATTGAGGAGTACTATGTACCTGGGACCTACAGTGACAGAACCAAGGAAGATGACATCATGTTAATCAAGGTGAATTTATCGCAGCAAAAGCATTCACTCTGGGGCGCTGTGCCTCATTAGTTGGTAAAACGGGATCAATAGTGATATAGTTGGTTGTTGTCCTGGATATACAGTTGAAGTCGGAAGTTTTCATACACCTTAAACTGAGTTTAAACGTATTTGTCTTTCACAACTCCTGACATTTAATCCTAGTAAAAATTCCCTGTCTTAGGTCAGTTAGGATCACCACTTTATTTTAAGAATGTGAAATGTCAGAATAATAGTAGAGAGAATGATTTATTTCAGCTTTTATTTCTTTCATCACATTCCCAGTGGGTCAGAAGTTTACATACACTCAATTAGTATTTGGTAGCATTGCCTTTAAATTGTTTAACATAGGTCAAACGTTTCGGGTAGCCTTCCACAAGCTTCCCACAATAAGTTGGGTGAATTTTGGCCCATTCCTCCTGACAGAGCTGGTGTAACTGAGTCAGGTTTGTAGGCCTCCTTGCGTGCACACGCTTTTTCAGTTCTGCCCACAAATTTTCTATAGGATTGAGGTCAGGGCTTTGTGATGGCCACTCCAATACCTTGACTTTGTTGTCCTTAAGCCATTTTGTCACAACTTTGGAAGTATGCTTGGGGTCATTGTCCATTTGGAAGACCCATTTGCGACCAAGCTTTAACTTCCTGACTGATGTCTTGAGATGTTGCTTCAATATATCCACATAATTTTCCTACCTCATGATGCCATCTATTTTGTGAAGTGCACCAGTCCCTCCTGCAGCAAAGCACCCCCACAACATGATGCTGCCACCCCGTGCTTCACGGTTGGGATGGTGTGCTTCGGCTTGCAAGCCTCCCCTTTTTTCCTCCAAACATAAGATGGTCATTATGGCCAAGCAGTTCTATTTTTGCTTCATCAGACCAGAGGACATTTCTCCAAAAAGTACGATCTTTGTCCCCATGTGCAGTTGCAAACCGTAGTCTGGCTTTTTATGGCAGTTTTGGAGCAGTGGTTTCTTCCTTGCTGAGCGGCCTTTCAGTTTATGTCGATATAGGACTTGTTTTACTGTTGATATAGATACGTTTGTACCTGTTTCCTCCAGCATCTTCACAAGGTCCTTTGCTGTTGTTCTTGGAGTGATTTGCACTTTTCGCACCAAAGTACGTTCATCTCTAGGAGACAGAACACGTCTGTGGAATGTGGAATGACGGCTGCATGGTCCCATGGTGTTTATACTTGCGTACTATTGTTTGTACAGATGAATGTGGTACCTTCAGGCATTTGTAAATTGCTCTTAATGATGACCCAGACTTGTGGAGGTCTACAATCTTTTTTCTGAGGTCTTGGCTGATATCTTTTGATTTTCCTATGATGTCAAGCAAAGAGGCACTGAGTTTGAAGGTAATACATCCCCAGGTACACCTCCAATTGACTCAAATGATGTCAAAGTAGCCTATGAGAAGCTTCTAAAGTCATGACATCATTTTCTGGAATTTTCCAAGCTGTTGAAAGGGACAGTCAACTTAGTGTATGTAAACTTCTGACCCACTGGAATTGTGATACAGTGAATTATAAGTGAAATAATCTGTCTGTAAACAGTTGTTGGGAAAAATACTTGAGTCATGCACAAAGTAGATGTCCTAACCGACTTGCCAAAACGATAGTTTGTTAACAAGTAGGGGGTGTTTTGTTCTTACAGCTGAAGATGAAAGTCAAGGTAAACAGCAAGGCAGTGAAAGTGAAAGAGGTTTCAAAGTCTGGCAAAGACCTCCAGGTTGGCACACAGTGCCAGGTGACAGGATGGGGGGTGGTAAGTGCTACGGGTAGCATGCCGTCAGACACACTGCAGGGGGCAGAGGTGAACATACTGGACAGGAAGCTCTGTGACTGCTTCTACAACAGAAACCCTGTGATCACCCAGGACATGCTCTGTGCTAGCAACAGCAAAAGACAGGCAGATGCTTGCAAGGTACGGTTTGTGGGGGAACTGGTAGATCTAACTCCATTGATTACCATTTTGTTGCAACATACTGTGTGGGTATTTTTTCATGGGAATTTGTTGCATTAACCTTTGACCCAGTCAAATGCCATGAGCTCTAGTTACCTGGTCCAACCAACATCCATGTTAACCTGCATGAAAGGTCAAATGTTTGTTGACCTTTTCCAGGGGGATTCTGGTGGTCCGTTGGAGTGTAAGAAAGCCTTTGTAGGCTTGGTGTCTGGAGGACTGGGCTGTGGCAACCCCAAGAAGCCTGGAGTGTACACCCGGTTCTCCAAAAGACACCTGGATTGGATCCACAAGATCATCAAACATCAATCAAACACCACCAATGTTGGCATACTGTAAGGATGTAATGGGTCAGACCATAGATTTTTTGAACTAGAATCAATTACAGTCCAGCTCCTAGGTCCCTAAGGCTCATACAATACATGTGTTTATGTCATCACCCGTTTGCCTCTCTGTTTAAAATAAAGAGTAACTGCAACTGTTGTGGTGTTCACTTTTTCCTGACAGTTTTCTTTTTCCTTCTAGAGCAGTTGCAACCCGTCATTTATGTATTTCCTTTAGGGAGACCGGTTGTCTTTGCTGCGAACAGCTCTGTCAGGCACAGACACTAAACAGAAAACAAGATCCCACAAAACCCAAAAGGAAAATGACAACTTATATATGATCCCCAATCAGAGACAACGATAGACAGCTGCCTCTGATTGGGAACCACACAAAGAAATAGAAAACATAGACTTTCCCACCCGAGTCACTCCCTGACCTAACCAAACATAGAGAATAATAAGGATCTCTAAGGTCAGGGCGTGACACCCCCTTTATTTATCTTATGGTTCTGACTTGATGTACAGGGAGAATGCTGTAAGAATGGCCCATGTTCTGAATTCTGTCAATGTACATTTCAAAAAGTGCTGAACAAATAGTTATATTGACTACGCTTGTCCTAGCTCGCTCATTAATGTCTTAATCGAAATTACGGATGGCCTCTTATCGTCCTCTTATGCCATAGTTTGTACATCTCAATTGTGAGTAGAAAAAATATTTGTTTAAGCAAGTCAGCCATATCAGCTATGTTTTTTTTAAAGGTAGTAAATGAGGCTGAATTAACTGTTTCACTGCCAGACAAGGCTCTGCTGATAGCCAGGTGTTGCAGTGGTATGGTGTTGGGACTCTGCTGTTGGGACTCTGCTGTTGGGCCTTATGTAGGCCCTAAAAGTTTATGGGCACAGTTTGTTACCGTTATAGTGCAATTCATGTGTTGTTTAGTGTTGTGTTGTGTCGTGTAGTGGCTTTGCTGGCATTCATCCCCCCCCCACCCCCAAAATGTGTTTGCCCCAACAAGATTTACATGCTAAAATCGCCACTGTTCTAGAGGATGCATGTTTCACTGAAAAATTGTGTGGGGCTTTTCAATGCATTCTCAAGCTGAGCTAAACATTAAGTTTTGGATGCCCTCTGTTGAAACCATGTAAATGCTTTGGTAAGTGCAGCACAGCACACATTTACATTATACAAATATGTAAAGAGTCACAGGGCAAGAATGAACTGCAAAGATCACAGCAAAGACAAGCACAATAACAACTATTAACTTTTGTGTTGTCTGCTAAATATATTTCATTATGCAGTAAAACAGATCATGTCACTTAGTAATTTACAAAATCAAAAAAACAAGCAAAGCCACCCTGCTGAGTTCAAGCGGATAGCTTGAGGGACAACTTTTTTCAACAACAACACATCTCATTGGCTACCATTATTTCTAAAACTAATATAGAGATGTTCTTGATTTTAAAATACTATAACACTGACATCAGACTAATGATGGATGAAGAGGATTACAATGTTAATGAGAGGAGGGACTCATGGGAGCAGAAGTATCTTTGCTGGAGGATTGCAACTTTCAGTACCAATCTTATGCCCCAAAAACCTGGGGAAATTGGGAAAAATATCAAGATAAAAATATAGGGAATTTAATACCCTTTTTAGAGCTCACTGCTGTGCTGTCATGAGATCGTTTTCTGTGGATGTGTCATGTCAAAGTAAAACGCTTCAATCAATGTAAGTGCAAGAAACACATAGCATGTCTGACAGTTGATTCAATCAGAGAGTAGAAGCCTAATTGTGAGTTCAACTTCAGCCCACTATGACTGAGCCAAGCAATCTCATCTCTGAGCCAAGGGAGACCAGAGAGTGGCAATCTAATAGCCAGGCCCTCCTTCTATGTTCACAATGGTTATATATCTCCAGAGCAGAGCATCTTGCACTTTACGTCTCACAGGCATCAGCGCCATACTGATGAACGAGAGTAGAGAGGGAATTACAGAGCATTACCACCATCTACTGGACAAAAGTATTTAAGAAAGTGCCTCACACGGTGTATCACACAACTGTAGTATTGATGCAATCTCAGGGTGAGTATTAGTTTAAATTAATGGCATATTTTATGGACGATTCTGAGTGAGGAATGCCAGACCTGACAAGAAAAAGGTGCATAGAAGGTAAGTTTTGGTGCAGAAATGTCCCATCTCTGTTAACAGTTTTAGTTAAAGAAATAGGGAAAAATAAGTAGATCTATACACATCAATCCCTTTTGTGCTCATGACCTCATTAATCCAGACAGTTTTTCCACAAAACCCTCAGTGGAGGATATTTCACTACCGTTACATCATGATTGAGACATATAAGTGATACTCCTCCGGTAGTCTTCACAGTAGAGTTGGCTCAATTTCCAACATGCTGAAACAAAATTGGGGTTAGGTAGGGACTGGGATAGGCTGTTCTTCAGTCCTGGTCGTGGGGACCCATAGGAAGTGTTCCAACACAGTATTAACATTACAGTTGACATAGGCCTGCTGTAAATATACAACATAACCAGGCGGGTGAAAGCCTATGGCAACGTGGATTAGTATTTGGACAGCCGTAGACTACCACTGCTTAAGGCAGCTTTTGTTGTTTCATTAATCCAGCCAAATGTCTTTGTAACATGGATTCATGGATGATTCAAAATTCAAAAAGTATGGTTTCTAAATGTTTGTGATTGTAATAAACCATGCTGCTGAGGAGAAGAGACCTATCATATCACAGTTGTTTACGTGGGATATAGACAGAGCATCAAAGCAGACATAGCCAACCATATCAGAAGTAAAAAAGATGTGCATTGGTGGGGAAAGCAGACAAATATACAGAACTGCACAACACTGACTGCCCGGCCAACTTACTACACAGTCTATTTGGAGTTCATACAGACAGGAGTGTTGCTATTTTTGCGCTCTATCACGGGGCGCAGCCTTCAAGAGAGTGCAGAAATTGAATCTGCAGGAGTGATGGGTCGTTCGCGAACGAGTCGGCTCTAAGAGCCGGCTCTTGTAGGTGAACGTCGGAAGCCGGCTTGCATATCAGAAAAGCCGAAACGTTAAAAAAATATTACAAATTAAGATATGAATAATTGAAAGATTTAAATGAATAGAATTAACTAATTCAAAGAACGAAAAAATAAATAAAAATAATCAAATAAATGCTCAAGCACACACACATTCGTTCTGACTGTCTGCTCAGACTAACAGCCTCACCTGTTGTTCCTGTCATCAGACACGCAGTGTCAACCAATGAACCAAAGATGCATGAGGGAGGGCCGAGCCAAGTCACTCACAGTCACACACTTAGCAGCCGAGGAGAGAGAGGAAGGACAGCTGTGAAAACAACAGCTGGAAAATTAGTTGGAAGCACAGTAGCATTTAGATGCATTTTAATAATGTAGACAATGTTAGAGCACAGTAGAATTTGCCAAAACAAAATCTCATATAAAGCCGGTTCTACACACAACCTACACCGGCATATGCGAACTGTGCACCCAACTGTGAAGCTAGCTGTAGCGGAGCTTCGAGAAACTAGCGGGCCTGCTAGTGATAGTGGTGGAGCCACTCAGTCAAGTAGGCCTACTCCACCACCCACAGCAACGCAGTCTTCTATGAACCAGTTTATGCCAATGTCTGTAGCAAAACAAGGCCAAGTTGATATTGCATTTGCTAAAATGATTGCCACCGATTTCCAGCCATTTTCAATCATGGAGCACAAAGGTTTTAGAAATTATAGCAATAGTCTAAATCCAATGTACACAATTGCATGCAGGAACACCCTTTCAAAATCACTTATTCCACAACTGTATGAGAGCACACAGGCTTCAGTGCGGGAAAGAGTCCATAAAGCTACTGCAGTTTGCCTTACCACTGACTGCTGGACATCAAGGGTAACCACTTCTTACATGTCGGTTACATGTCACTTCATCGAAGATTTTTCAATGTCTAGCTGTCTTCTGGACTGCTATGAGTTCAGCGACAGACACACCACAGAGAACTTGGCAGAGGAACTGTTGAGAGTGGCCAGAGAATGGCAAGTAGATGGAAAAATGGTCTGTTAAGTTAGCGACGATGCAGCTAACATAACCAAAGCCATGAAAATTTGAATGCCATATCTTTCCCACACAATCAACCTGATTGTAAGAGATGCTCTGAAGGTGATGGAGCCCACTGTGGACAAAGTGAAAGCAACTGTGGAATACTTCCACAGGAGCATAGTAGGTGCAGAAAAACTAAAGTCTACACAATGCCAGATGGGGATGCCTAAGCTGAGGCCTAAACAAGACTGCACTACAAGGTGGAATTCAACATTTTATATGTTGAAGTGGTTTCTTGAGTCAAAGGATGCCATCATCTTTACCCTGGCCATTGTCAATGCACCTGTTGATGCTTTGACCCAAGAAGAATGGGAGGTGGTGGAGGGGGTGTGCAGAGTCCTGGAACCCTTTGAGCAGGTTACTGTGGAGATCAGTGGAGAGAGGTACAGTAAGAAGTTATTACTACATCATTATTTAATCCAGTATTATATATATAAATGAGCAGTAGATGAGAATGTAGTATCAGTAGACAAAACATGAACAAAATGATACTCCTGTGTAAGGGTCTGCAGCTAATCACAGCCAGCTGCCAGAGAGAAGCAAATGTAACCACAGGACATGTGACAGAGTTGATGGACACCCTATGTTCATCAATGGACAGAAAGTTCCACAGAATGGAATATAATCATGTGTTATCAGAAACCGCTGCACTTGACCCCAGGTTTAAGAAGTTAGCCTTCAGTGATGCCAGAGCGATTGATGAGGCTCTTCGTAGAATAACCTCAGCAGCAGGGAGGAACAGCCCCAGCAGTCAGCTGGCTCAGGCACCAGGGCAACAGGAAGAAGAGGGATCAGATGGAGCAGAAGCACCAGCAGTAGTGCCACATATGTCTGCTGTTTGGATGCTGTTTGACGAGAGAGCAACTGGGAATGCAGCACGAAGGAATCCCTCAGCAGATGTCATAATGGAGGTCCGGTCCTATTTGGAGGAGCCCCTCCAATGAGCTGCAGATCCTCTGAGCTGGTGGAAGAACAAGGCCTCTGTCTACCCACGGCTTACTAAAGTCATGACAGGGAGACTGCACAGTGGCCACATCCGTTCCCTCTGAGACGGTCTTCTCGAAAACGGGACAAATAATTACTGAGAGAAGAAACCGCATCAGCCCCTCGAAAGTGAGGCGGCTTGCATTTCTGAATGCAAATCTCTTATAAAAGCAAAATATGGTCAGCATTGCTGTGTGCTGCTGGTTATAACATGGCAATAAAGAAGAGAGAGAAAAGAGGGACCAGTTTAATGTTTTAAGTGGGATGCTGCAGTTTTGCACATTGTAATTTATTTTTCTTTGATATGTTGCAATATTCTATTATTATGTTGTTCAGATTGTATTCGTTTTGAATAGTTACATTTATATGCACTTTGTTTATATACATTAAAAAAGTTATACTTTAAATGCACATGTGTAATAGCATCCTTCTTTTTTACATTTATTTCAATTTGTGGGATGCTGCAGTTTTGCACATTGTTATTTATTCTTTCTTTGATATGGTGCAATATTCTATTATGCTGTTCAGATTGTATTCGTTTTGAATGGTTAGATTTATATGCACTTTGTTTATATACATTAAAAAGTTATACTTTAAATGCAAATGTTTAATAGTATTCTTTTTCATAACAAACCAATGCATTTTTAAATACATTGTGGTTAAGGTAGAGTATGATTTCATTTAATAATTTAATTTGAATTGTTTTAACACCAATCATAGGCAAACTATCGCAAACTGTTTGACTTGAAAAAATACAAAACATATTTTTTTAAAGAGCCGTTTGGGAGGCAAAAGAGCCGGCTCTTTTGGGTGAGCTGAGTTGAACGAACCGGCTCACTTAAAAGAGCCGGAATGCCCATCACTAATCTGCAGAAATGTAGTGTGATTTTGTGTAGACGCTTTTCTTGTCTACAGTGGTAGAGATGTGTGATCGCCCCGATGTCGGTGTTGTAAACAGTTTTTACTCCTGTAATTGCAATAAAAGCAAGACTATAATTGAATTGCGCATTTATTGTACGAAATGTTTATTCATGAATGGGAATATGCAGAAGAGTTTGGTCACGAGGGAAGAATGACGTCACCTTTTCAACCCGTTGAACAATCAGAGAGCTCCCGGGCAAGCGACAGGGACTTGAATAGCCGAACTTTTAATGTATTCTGCCTGAACCTAGCCAGCATAGCCTATCTTGGTGGTCTATTTGTTCATATTAGCCACTCCTTTTCTATGTGTCGATGCTATTTGAATAGATTTCTACCGACTGACAATTTAGTCAACTCTGCATTGAACAGGTTTTGTAGTCTATCAAGAGCAGGCTATTCCTCTGTGAGTCCAACTTTTATAGGGTAAGTGTCCAGTGTTCATATTTACAAAGTTGATGCTAGACTGAATTGTTAGCTCGCTAGCTGTTCGTATCGTTCGCTAACGAGCAAGTTTGGTTGAATGATACAAATGTATCGGATAAAAAAATCTAAAACCTTGCCGTTGAACATTGTGCACATTGTGTAGCCATTATATTCAGTAATCTATTGCTACTGTAGACACCTCAAAATCACGTCCAACGTGCCATGGGACTCGAGCGCTCGCTTGATACTTTGTAGCAGCCAAAAACTTCAGTCCCATGAGTTTGTTTTCATTCATTAGTGCTGGATAGGCTATGGCGCCTTTAGAATAATGAGCAGAGGGCAAGACACGTTTCTATTGCAAATTGTTAATATTACCCAGTTACATAATATTAATACTAATAAGGGCTAATTCTCAAATAAGTTATCATATAATTACATTACATTTTCACGTTTTATTAAATGCCTCGCCCTGTTGCACTTTAAATACTATTTAGAGTTCGTTTTTTCAGCAGTTAGGCTTATTAAAAGTTTAAGATGTGTAACTATGCATTTTTTTGTTTTGTTTCAGAGACTCTCCTGGACAAGTGGGAAAACTGTATGGACCAGGCTTAACATGAAGAGCCTTAAAGCAAAGTTTAGGAAGAGCGACGTAAGAACATGTATCACTTGTCAGTGGGGTTGGGTGGTGGTGGTATGTTATTGCCTGACAGAATGTTTTCATTCATCCATTCATCCGTATGGCTCTGTGACTGTCATAGCAATGAAGCCCTCAGCCGTAAAGCTATTTCAATAACAGCCTCCATAGGTAGTTTCTCCATAGTTGTGACTGAATCATTTGGGTGTGAGTTTTCCAGGCAGGGAGTATTCTAAAGATCCTACAGGAAGTGAGTAGCTTCCACTGAGTATGACTCATCGGTCGTCACGGTGACCTGTATCAGACAGCATTAGTGCCAGAGTGTGGCCATGAAGGGGGGCGATTTAGAGACTTTAAATTGGCTACCTCCGTCATCTCGGAGGAGTACGTACCTAATCAGGAAGCTGGGGAGAAGTCCAAAAGTCAGGGAGTAGAACACTCAAGTTTGGGTTTTCATAAATCAATTTACATTTCAGAACCGTTCCTATGTTATTGACAGGCAGAGATTTTAGATGCAGAATACCTTCACTGAAATATGTAGGAGTTGATGATTCCTCCTGTGTCACTGGAATACTAAGAGTTGCCAAGAGGCCCAAAAACTGTTTCAGGGTGGGATTATCTGTGGGAAAAGTACTCTGTTTAGCACTAGTCGTGCGCCTTAAATCATAGGACATACAGTGGGGAGAACAAGTATTTGATACACTGCCGATTTTGCAGGTTTTCCTACTTACAAAGCATGTAGAGGTCTGTAATTTTTATCATAGGTACACTTCAACTATGAGAGACGGAATCTAAAACAAAAATCCAGAAAATCACATTGTATGATTTTTAAGTAATTAATTTGCATTTTATTGCATGACATAAGTATTTGATACATCAGAAAAGCAGAACTTAATATTTGGTACAGAAACCTTTGTTTGCAATTACAGAGATCATACGTTTCCTGTAGTTCTTGACTAGGTTTGCACACACTGCAGCAGGGATTTTGGCCCACTCCTCCCTACAGATCTTCTCCAGATCCTTCAGGTTTCGGGGCTGTCGCTGGGCAATACGGACTTTCAGCTCCCTCCAAAGATTTTCTATTGGGTTCAGGTCTGGAGACTGGCTAGGCCACTCCAGGACCTTGAGATGCTTCTTACGGAGCCACTCCTTAGTTGCCATGGCTGTGTGCTTCGTGTCGTTGTCATGCTGGAAGACCCAGCCACGACCCATCTTCAATGCTCTTACTGAGGGAAGGAGGTTGTTGGCCAAGATCTCGCGATACATGGCCCCATCCATCCTCCCCTCAATACGGTGCAGTCGTCCTGTCCCCTTTGCAGAAAAGCATCCCCAAAGAATGATGTTTCCACCTCCATGCTTCACGGTTGGGATGGTGTTCTTGGGGTTGTACTCATACTTCTTCTTCCTCCAAACACGGCGAGTGGAGTTAGACCAAAAAGCTCTATTTTTGTCTCATCAGACCACATGACCTTCTCCCATTCCTCCTCTGGATCATCCAGATGGTCATTGGCAAACTTCAGACAGGCCTGGACATGCACTGGCTTAAGCAGGGGGACCTTGCGTGCGCTGCAGGATTTTAATCCATGACGGCGTAGTGTGTTACTAATGGTTTTCTTTGAGACTGTGGTCCCAGCTCTCTTCAGGTCATTGACCAGGTCCTGCCGTGTAGTTCTGGGCTGATCCCTCACCTTCCTCATGATCATTGATGCCCCACGAGGTGAAATCTTGCATGGAGCCCCAGACCGAGGGTGATTGACCGTCATCTTGAACTTCTTCCATTTTCTAATAATTGCGCCAACAGTTGTTTCCTTCTCACCAAGCTGCTTGCCTATTGTCCTGTAGCCCATCCCAGCCTTGTGCAGGTCTACAATTTTATCCCTGATGTCCTTACACAGCTCTCTGGTCTTGGCCATTGTGGAGAGGTTGGAATCTGTTTGATTGTGTGTGGACAGGTGTCTTTTATACAGGTAACGAGTTCAAACAGGTGCAGTTAATACAGGTAATGAGTGGAGAACAGGAGGGCTTCTTAAAGAAAAACTAACAGGTCTGTGAGAGCCGGAATTCTTACTGGTTGGTAGGTGATCAAATACTTATGTCATGCAATAAAATGCAAATTAATTATTTAAAAATCATACAATGTGATTTTCTGGATTTTTGTTTTAGATTCCGTCTCTCACAGTTGAAGTGTACCTATGATAAAAATTACAGACCTCTACATGCTTTGTAAGTAGGAAAACCTGCAAAATCGGCAGTGTATCAAATACTTGTTCTCCCCACTGTACATGGAAGGTATATTTTCTTGCATAATGTAAAATCTGATGGGAGATTATTAACCCAGATACCTATATTAGCTTGTAATTATAAAAGTGTGAGGCTAAATGCAAATATTAATGCCACAGATAATGGAGTCGTGGATCTGATGCTTTTGTGTTGCAACATAGCCATTGCTTATTGCTGATGAATGTAGTTTAACAGTGGGAGTTGCAACCCGTGGGTGTTTTTCACATTAGGTTGCTTAGGAACAGTCTGTATCTCTGTAACCATCTACTTCACACCCACATAATCACTTCTCCCACTTTTTTGCTATTAAAAATTCCTCTTCTGTCCTCAAGATTGGCTACAGTTCACTCTTTCCACTGGTTGCCTTAGTGTTAGTAGATCGAAAAGGACCTAAACTGTGACCCGGTTCTCTACTCTCATCCTCACAAGAAACACATCGTTCATTGGTGGTCATGGTAGAGTCTTGGACTGAATACATTCAAAACAAATGTTCAAAACTGCTCACTCAGGGGGAAAAAACCCATCAGAACCAGCTGTAGACTTGCCTTCTTTATTAACGGATATATTATATTTTTGTTGAACTCTGGTTTAGCATACAATTGATCCCATCTTATGAATGTAACATGCCACTACTAGTTTTAAGAAGAGGCTCATGAGAGGTTCTCAAGTTGAGCTATCGGCCTATACATATTCCATGTGGCGTTTAGATGGACAGCCTAAGTCAATACCAGAACCATGTGCCATTATGAGGCTTGCCTTTTCCTCTCATACAATCTGAGAAAACCCTCCTCATATGTCAGAGTAGTGGGATTACTGTGGATCAGCTAGCTCCACAGACCACATTCATTCTTCCCTCAGCCATACCAAGCTAATCAAGGGCAATAGAAAGAAAATATCCTCCTGATTCTATTTTAGGGCTGTGTGGTAGCCTGAGATTGCGGTGGAATTCATTCCAGAGCCAGACATTCATTCTTTTACAAAACAAGGAGACATGGAATGCCAGTATATAAATCGTTTTATGTAGTCAGCCATTTGCCAAATAGTCCTTTTAATGTAATTGCTATTTTATCCAAGGACTACGATAATGTTAACTGTCAAATCAATGCTAAATGTGTCTCTCGGGATTTTCTTCATCTACAATGATCTATTTGCAATAGGCATTCAAGTCAATCACTCTTACAACAGGGAACTCAGCTGAGAATGTTCAGGAATGGAGTGGAGTTGTCTACAGTGATTATTAGTGAAAAGTCTTGCCCAGCACTTCCAGCTATGTCATTATAGTTCATACATCCTAGTCTCAGATATCCTTCCCTCTGCACCTCCTCCCCTACTAGCCCAAGTGCATATTTTTCAGACTAGACAGTAATCCCCTATAGACCTGTCCTTACTTGACACCTTCATTGAGTCTAGTCATCTAGTATGTATGCAACTCTCTGTTACAGGTTAGCCTCTGTTGCTGCAACTGTGTCTTACTGGTTAGGCTAGACTGTGTTGCAATTGGCTCATACAGGTTAGACACTGTTCCGTTGACCTGATGCTGTTTTACAGAATGCAAGCGCCTTCACAACCCAATTTGGAACGGGATCATCTAGCAGGCCTGTATTGACAGGGCCAGGTGGTGTAAATGTGCTTTCCCAGCTTGGTATTAAACAGATTTAACGTTGCATGAAGGAAAATGTTATATCAAGTGAGCCATGTCTAAAAACAAGTTTCATTGGTTAAAAAAAGCAGCCATTGTAAACTATCGGCAGCAGGTGTCTTACAGTGTCTAGCTATACAAGGTGAAGAGGAGAAGAGCTGATTTTTTGTTGTTGTATGTGTCTGTGAATAATGTTACCGTTTTAGTCTAAGCCCATTTGGAGATAGCAACAAAAGTGAAAGCCTTGTTTTTTTTCTGTCCCAGTAAGTCTCTGTGGCTAATGGCCAAGCACATTCCCAGAAACCAGGTTATATCCAGTCTGCTCCCTCCCAGTCACCAATCAGAAATCCACAGCTGCAGTATCTAGACCACAGATCCAATCAGGAGAGAGCTTGAGACCTGGCCAAACTGCAGGTGACCAATCATAGAATCTGGCAGCGGCGCAGCATAGGGGAATGAGACTGGCTGGGCGCAGCGGGACAGGGAGGAGTCCAAGCCTCTGAAGTACTATGCTATTAGAGTCTTTGTAGATCCCTATTCCCAAGGTCTCTGTGGTTTACAGTAGCTACCTTCTGGTCTGGCCGAGTTACCATGAACAGTTTTGCACACACACACCTACACATTTCACAATATTCCTAATTTGAAATATTGGAGAAATATAGATATTGGGATGTGTACTCGAGGTCGTTCCAGTCATTATTGTGGTATATCTATTGAAAATACCCCCCGTCTGGCCGGTCACGAGAAGAGAAATTGTAAACAACACTGGAAGCTATTACAACCATGTGTGACCATGCTCATCTTGTTGTCATGTCAACATACTCCTTGTCCCTGCATTACCCTTCTCCCTCCCAGACAGACTCTAGCCTACTACCATACTTCTGCACTGGAGTTGATGTATTACCCTGCCCTGGCTGCCCAGAGGGATTAACAAAGGCTTGTCTCAACATACCGCCCCCTCCAATCCCCTCTAGCCTCCAGACTGTGTCTAATTCATGCGTGTGCTGGATTATGCATCCTCGAGTCACCAAACACGGCTGTCTGAATGATCTCAGCACAGAGCAGGCTACACGCACACTGTCTCTTGTCTCTGTCGTCTCACTGAAAGGCCTCTTATTGGGGGACAGTGACAGTAAACCGGTGTAGGAGGGCTTTAATCTGGGCTGCCTGGTGGGGTGTGTGGGTGGATAGATCCTGGAGGCTTGTCTGAGGGGGGTCTCAGAGACAGCCCAAACACTGACATGGAGTTGATTAAAACTAGCACCACGTGGTTTCGTTATCAGTTGTTTACAGAAGCAGAGACAAAGTAGTGGAACTTGGTCAATAACAGAAGGCTTGCCTCCCAGTAATTATAGGTTGAGCTGACTGTGACCCGGAGCATGGTATAGAATGGCTCTGTGGATGTTTAGAGCGCGGTGCTAATTCTGTCTGTGTTTGAACGCGACAATGAAAAAAAAAGAAAGAAAGTGGTAATAAATCAAATGTTCCTGGGCTCGGGCTGGCGTCGGTTACATTATCGCCAGGAATGAGGTAATGATACAGTCCACTGATCACTGATAAAGGGAATGCCACTAAAGTAGTGGGAGAGAGAGAAACTTAAGTAGAGGAGAGTAGAGACGTAGAGGAAGGCCTCCCTTTAAAGTTAACTTGGAGCACGGAGTTTTGGGATTTAGCACATCTTGCATTACTGCATGCATGACGTGTGACCTGTATGACGTGTGACCTCTACCTTGTGTTCATTTGTTGTTCGCAGAACATTCCTCCTCTGGTCCATCTGATTCAGCTGGTACTTTGTTAGTTGCGCCTCCATAATGCACAGAGTGAGAAGAGGAAACTAAGTAATGAATGTGTTTCTGTGAGGGAGAGCTGTTTTTTCCACAATTTCTCAACAGGCATTCAGTGTTTCCGGAAATGGGGAGCTTTCCAAGTCGAATGTTGCTTATTTATTGAACAGGAAAGGCTATTTGTGTTCGTACTGGGCTTATTTTTACTGTATGCATCAAAAGCGACATTTAGGCCTCGGCTTGGGGACGTAACTGAAAGGGAACTCCTGCACAATAATAAACCTTGTGCTTACCCCGCCGACTGCAATGGTTCAGAAAACCAGCATCTTCGCCAAGATCACATGTGAGGGAAAACATCATGTTCTTCCTCTCAAACCCATAGCAGGATACATATGCTTTCCAACAACAGTGCTTTGTCTGTACCCCAGACTTGGCTACTCATCACCTTTTACAAGATGAAAAACAGTGAAGGTAATTTGGCCAAGCTCAGTCTGCACTGCGGGGATGGGGAAGCCAGAGGATGGACTGAGAGACTTGAAGCAAAAGAAAATGTGGAAATTATAATTTCTTCCCTCTGTTTATATAGCAGTAATTGATGCTATGGCAATATACAGTAGAGTATTTTTTGCATGGTGTCTACACAATGGATTCCTAGCTATAATTGCTAGTCTAAATAGGCTATAAAGTTAATTTGACTAAATGTGGGGGTGTGCATTCATATACGTTTAGAGGTTTAATACCATGAGGTAATACTGTACATGAGAAAATGTACTATTTTGTATGAAAACAGAATGAGACTACTGCTATGTCTGAGAGTGGAACTCTCTGCTATGTCTGAGAGTGGAACTCTATGTCTGAGAGTGGAACTCTCAGACATAGGAACTGTCTGAAACCTACCATATGTTATTTGTTTAACTCTGATTTTTCTGTGGTCTCCAATCCCTTATTTTGTTTGGAGTTTCAAAGTCATGTATACTGCTCGAGCCTATTTGAGATTGCTTAAGCAATTTCAGCTGTTATTTAGTAGAAAGGATGCATTGTTTTGGGGACATTGTGCATGTGCTTTGCGTTAGGAAGTGCTTGAAGTGAACATTTCCATTGTTTATCGTAATGCTGTAGAGACTTGCCACCCTTTCTACACAGACATGCATCTGTGTGGTGGTAGACAGACAATACCCAAAGGGACGCACTTGAAGTGGTGTCAGAACTCGGGTCATCGGCTGATCCTCAGATCATTTGTTTTGTGCAGTTGTCTTTGCTGAGCCTGAGAAACAAACCGTATTGCAACAAACCGGTGTAAACTTTCTCCATAAACCAAACATTAAAATCATGGCTCTTGGGTTTTGGCTGTCCTTGGGGGTCCAGAGAAGAGAAAGAGAGAGTGACTTTTACAGTTGCTGTCTGTCTGCACTAAGTGGTCTCTGTGTAAATCTAGGCTGATGATTTCACCAGCAGGCCGTAGTGGAAGTCCTTCAGACCAGACCCGGTATGGTAGTACAGTGCACGATAGTGAGAATACCAGAGGCAGCAGGTATACTTTTACAGTACATTGCTCTTATTGTGTGGAGAGGTAATCCTTGAATAGTTGGCACGGTAACAGTATAGAGAGAATACCAGAAGCTGGCTGAGTGACACAACTGTGAGCATTGGAATGAGAACAAGTCTACATATGGAAAAGTGTATTCGGATGGCAAATCCAGAACAGAACACCCCATATACTTGACTATTGTGTAGAAAGTACATGCCTTGTTTCACAGTATTTACAGTTGAAGGAACACACTTTCCATGGACTGCTTCATGTTGAGCTTAACATACACTCGTAATCACATGGTTGACTGGGGTCTTGGTGTCTTTTACCTAGATTTTCCCTCTCACAATCTCCATAACCCCCCCCCCCCCCCCCCCCCCAGGTCAAATCTATTTCTACGATTTGGGCTGCAGATTATGGTCTAAGTGTACTTTTGCCCTCAGGAAATTGCTTCCGGGATAGAGCTTTGCAAGATGGCCTCCTCTTTGTTGAGTGGGACACTCAAGCAGTTTCCAGAAATGCTGCATCTGCAATTCTCAGTAGGTCTTATGTAGTTTGTTTCTGTTCTGCAGTAAGTCCTCCTATACATGATTCATCTCTGCTATCTAGTAACGAGCCCTGCTATCACCAGCGACCGCTGTGCTGCTAAGCTGGTGTGACCCAGTGAGCTTCATTTACTGTGTGTTTATGATGTTGGCCCAGTTGCCTACTGTACTGTAATGGGAGTGGCACAGTTCGGATCATTGGTACAGCTAGGAGACCAAGGTGCTTGCATGACCTGTGGCTAAATAAGTTCTGCACTACAGATTTTGTTGACAGGCACCACTCAATCTTTTGGAATGAATTAGCAAATTCACCTTTAAGCGTAATTGTTATTATGGCAACATTGGTAAGAGGATCAACAGTTTGTTTTAGCCGGATACTCAGGTCACTGCTTGAGGGGGCAGTCTTCTGATGTAGACATTTCCTTCTTCCTAATATAAAGTGGCTAAAACTAAACAAATACGTTGAGTGTAGCTGAAGGAATTACAACTTTGCAGTCTGTGTTTATTTTTTTCTTTTGGAGACATGGGGCCTCAGAGAACAGGAAGTGGACTCAAGTCTAGAACAGATTTTGGAATAACATTTGATGTGAACATTTATTTTCACCTAATTCATGTCTATATTCTTTGAATTCTCCATGCTGGTTAGAAAAATGCTTTTGCTCAATTATGATGCAATTGTGCATATCTGTTCCATTCAAAACTCGTTTTGATATTCGCCATGGGGATTAGTATTTAAAGTGATACTATCCGTTTTGACAACAAGCCTTCTTTTCTGAGATGTCACGTATGTCTCAGAGATAGTATTGATAGGGGGTTCACCTGTTGGGTTTTTGACTGGCGCGTCTGGTGAGGTTCACAGCCCTTACATAAAGTAGTCCCCCTGTACACCATACTGTAACCGGACTCATCAGGGATAGGGGTGTTCGGAGGAAAACTTGCTCAGGAACATTACAATAATAACCTTTTTTAAAATACTGTCAAGGTAATTCATGGCAAAGATAGTGTATTTTGCATGTGATGTGCCCAAAAGGGAGTCGTTTCTCTATAAGTATGCTATCCTGCTGCCAAGCTATGAACAGAGACCATTGTGTAGCGATTTAGGGAGCAGAGTTCATGCTTTTCACAGGTTTGACTGGCCTATTGTATAGGAGATGGTACATGTTTAACCTGACTATGGGTTGACACCATACTGTTACACACTGTCTGTACCCTGGGGTTTAGGTTGGGAGACTATCAATGGTGTTAGTTTCATAGGCAGATGGAAACAATCCAATTAGTTGAAAATCCCACATTTGAAGTATTGCAGGTGTGTGTAGCTTGATACAGTACAAACTACCAAATGAGGCCCACCTATCCTGCATTAGATCAAACCGAACAATATTGATACAGTTTTGTGAAAAGGTTTCATTAGTTGATTTTGGAACGTTACTCAGATTTTCGGAAACACTACTCAGAGGACAACTGTTCCCGCCCCTCTCGTTCCCCTGAGGAAGACCTGTTAGAGATAAGGGCTGAATGTTTACTCTTGGAAGAGGGTGGTTATGTTTGTCCCATGTCTTTCTTTACCCTGATGGTCATTTAGCCACACAAGCCCCTCCAGATCATTTGAAGTATTTCCTGTTTTTACAGGGCTTGGCCCTGACTCAAGAGAGACCCCAGACCAGCCGGTAGCCACTGGGCCATTTTACACAATATTTCTTTCAGCTCATGGTTTAGTTTTATACGCGTCAAAATCCAAGTGAAAATCTGTTCAATTGTTTACTCTTTCACTTTTGCATTAGTTTGAGTACATCGCAACTTCCTCCAACCCCTCACTCAAAGTGATCATCTGTCTCCATGTTCGACAAAAGAGCATATTCCAGCCCAAGCCGGTCCATGTCTTCACTAATGTGATCCATGTACCTCTACTGATGGACAGCGGCCTAATTTGTAGCTAGTGTTTCCATGCTTTGGGAGGGGGCTGATTCAGCCCGGATACAGTATGCCGAGTTAGCTATTGCTCTAGATTTTGTTTTGAGTGAAAATCTGCAGCAGTGAGGAGTCTTGTGCCTCGCATGACTTATGTGCAAGGGCTGATACATACACATTTTAGTGTGGTGAGTGAGTGTACTATATAAGTAAGTGTATATTACTATTATCTAGCATTTGCAAGCACTATTATCACATTTCCTTGATGGGGGGGGGTTAATGTTGTGTGTTTTATGGCAGTTTTATCAGAGGCACAGCATCCAGCCACGCCCATATTACAGTGGTTTTGAATTTGATCCATTCCATGGAATGTCACTCCCTTTGAAATTTGAGCATTGCATTCCGCTCCACTTAGTCCACTACTGTAGATCTGTCAAATGCAATGGTAAGGCATTCACAGTCCACTGCAGCAATATCCCGCCTCCTGTGTGTCCGTTTCATCTATCGCACTACACCGTACAGTCACGCGATATTGTTCAGTGTTCTGTTTGGTTAGTTCTTCTAGAGCACGGCAGTATTTTCATGTTTTGTTATCTTCTCCGTTCTACTGCAGTTGAAGTAATGCTGGTGCAACCACAGTTCCACAGACATCCTCTGGGTTCAAATGAAAGAGAACTGGGAACTGTGGATGTGGTTTGGAACTGCAGAGAAACTTCTCTTTAAAACCGTGAAATGTTTTTGCAGGCTCCAATCAACAACTTTATTATAAACTATTTACTAAATGTGAATAAGGCTAGTCGACATGTGAAATCCAGCTGGAGTGTAGGCCTAATGGTCAGGAAGGTAATGTGGACTTTAACCCCAGTCTGTCAGACGTGCAGAGTGAGTGGTTTTTAATGGTGTTGGAGAACAGAGCAGACCAGAGCAGGACTGCCACCATTTTAAAGTAGCTGCACTGTGTCTCTGTATTAATCTGTAATCCCTGCACATTATGGCTGTAGCCGCTATGGTCTCTTTATCTGGCTGGCTGGCTCACTCCCTTACTGTACTATACACTGACTGACTTTTACTGGCTATCTTTGTCTGGCTCACTCCCTTACTGCACTACCAAGGAGTTTGTTACTGACTGTCTGTAACTTCAAATCACATATATTTGGTCGCGTACACATATTTCGCAGATGTTATCGCAGGTGCAGCGAAATGCTTATATTTCTTGCTCCAACAGTGCAGTAATACCTGACAATACAAAACAATACACAAATCCAAAAAAAATAAACAAAGAAATTAAGAAATATCAGAATGAGCAATGTCAGAGTCCAGAATATAAATATATATGTACAGTGCCTTCAGAAAGTATTCACACCGCTTGACTTTTTCCACATGTTGTTGTGTTACAGCCTGAATTTAAAATGGATTAACTTGACATGTTTTGTCACTGGCCTACATACAATACCCCATAATGTCAAGGTGGAATTATGTTTTTTTAAATGTTAGGAAATTAATAAAAAATGAAGCTAGTATTCACACCCCTTGACCTTTTCCACATTTTGTTGTTACAAAGTGTGATTAAAATTTATTTAATTTTATATTTTTTTCAAAGATCTACACAAAATATTCTAATGTCAAAGTGGAAGAAAAATACTTACTTTGTAAAAAAAACAATTGATGAAAAATAAAATGCAGACAGTGCCATTGGAAAGTATTCAGACCCCTTGACTTTTTCCACATTCTGTTACGTTACAGCCTTATTCTAAAATGGATTTACATTTGTTTATCATCTGCAATCTACACACAATAGTCCATAATGACAAAGCTAAACCAGGTATTTTTTTTTGTGCAAATGTAAGTATTATACATTATTACTATTATTACATAAGTATTCAGACCCTTTGCTCTGAGACTTGGAATTAAGCTCACGTGTATCCTGTTTCCACTGACCATCCTTGAGATGTTTCTACAACTTGATTGGAGTCCACCTTTGGTTAATTCAATTCATTGGACATGATTTGGAAAGGCATACTGTATAATGTCCTACAGTTGACAGTGCATGTCAGAGCAAAAACCCAGCCATGAGGTCGAAGGAATTGTCCATAGAGCTCCGAGACAGGATTGTGTTGAGGCACAGATCTGGGAAGGGTACCAAAAACATGTCTGGAGCTTTGAAGGTCCCCAAGAACACAGTGGCCTCCATCATTCTTAAATGGAAGAAGTTTGGAACCACCAACACTCTTCCTAGAGCTGTCCGCCCGGCCAAACTGAGCAATCGGGGGGGGGGGGCCTTGGTCAGGGAGGTGACCAAGACCCCGATGGTCACTCTGGTCTGATGAAACCAAGAATGAACTCTTTGGACTGAATGCCAAGCGTCTCTTCTGGAAGAAACCTGGCACCACCCCTACGGTGAAGCATGGTGGTGGCAGCATGCTGTGGGGATGTTTTGCAGCGGCAGGGACTGGGAGACTGAGTCAGGATCGAGGCAAAGATGAATGGAGCAAAGTACAGAGAGATCCTTGATGAAAACCTGCTCCAGAGTGCTCAGGACCTCAGACTGGGGCGAAGGTTCACCTTCCAACAGGACAACGACCTTTAGCACACAGCGAAATACAATGCAGGAGTGACTTCGGGACAAGTCTCTGAATGTCCTTGAGTGGCCCGGCCAGAGCCCGGACAGGAACCCGATCAAACATCTCTGGAGAGACCTAAAAATAGCTGTGCAGCGACGCTCCCCATCCAACCTGACAGATTTAGAGGATCTGCAGAGAAGAATGGGAGAAACTCCCCAAATACAGGTGTGCAATGCTTGCACCCAAAAAAATGTATAAGCCTAATTATAGAATTGCATATCGAATCCCTATTAATTCACGAGGATCTCTGTGGGCCTAGTCATAAAGATTTGTATTTTTAACTTTAAAATGTATTACTTTTTATTGTGTCATGTTACACAAAACACCAAAAAGTGTCATGACATTTGGCGATTGTCATTAGGCCAGAATTAATGCGTCCACTGTTGTCTGCACATGGCTCAGTGTCGGCCACTCATCCTTGCCTTGGCAAAATGTCAGTGTCCTCGTGGAACCACATCGCATTTTAGAGCGTAGCTTCTACTACCCATTTTCAGTGGTGTAAAGTACTTAAGTAAAAATACTTTACTTAAGTCGTTTTTTGGGCTGTCTGTACTTTACTATTTACTACTTACTTTTACTTCACTACATTCCTGAAGAAAATATTGTACTTTTTACTCCATACATTTTCCCTGACAACCCAAAGTACTCCTTACATTTTGAATGCTTAGCAGAACACGCACTTATCAAGAGAGCACATGGTTATCCCTACTGCCTATGTTCTGGCAGACTCAGTAAACAGAAATGCATCTTTTGTAAATAATGTCTGAGTGTTGGTGTGTGCCCCTGGCTATCCGTACATAAAAAAATAAATTAAAAAAGGAATACGGTGCTGTCCGCTTTGCTTAATATAAGGAATTTGAAATGATTCATACTTTTACTTTTAATACTTAAGTATATTTAAAACCAAATACTTTTAGACTTTTACTCAAGTACTATTTTACTGGGTGACTTTCACTTTTACTTGAGTAACTTTTTATCTATACTTTTACTCGAGTATGACAATTGAGTACTTTTTCCACCACTGCCCATTTTCAAGTCCATTCGCACATATTTCTGACATGCGGTTATGATAAAAAGTTGTGTAATAGCCTACACTTTTCTTGATATTTTGTTTTAGTTATTGCCAGGTTTTACCGGTACGGCGTACCCCCACTATTTATTTTGCCGGGACGCCGTACCGGACTGTACCGCCTTACTTTCACCCCTGACTGTATCAGAGAGACCAGGAGATTGCATGTGATGAGCTGCTGCATTTTACAGCTTGACTTTTTCCTTACCCTCAGCTAGCTGCCTGTAGATAGCCTAGCCGACTGGAATAACACTGGCTATTCCCAAATCTCTTGCAGAGCCGTGTCTCATTACGCTGCATACCAAAAATAGTGACAGAGACTTTAGCAGCCAGCAGCCACACCGGGCCCTCTACAGTATATATCAGGGCTGACTTCACTGCTCTACTTTCCCCTGGCCCCTGCTGTGTAGAAACTGCAGGTCACCAAGTCCTCCACCAGCACGGCTCAGGTAGCGCTGCAACAGAAAGGGATGAATCAATTTATAAACAAAGCACTGTAAGCAGTAAGCACCACTGTTCAATCACATCCCTTGGACAAATTCATGCAGTATAGTCATTTTCATGAGTACATAATACTAGAAATGTTGTTTTGACATTGTACCTTTTTTCTGTTCCTACAGTGCACAATATGTAATATTTGACATCTGTAGGAGCCTTCAAAGGGTTTTATTTTCCAGACGTTATACACCCAGTCACGTGGCTTGCTATATAAAGCAGGCAGACGGGCATCAAGGTTTTCAGTTACTGTTCAATTGAACGTTTGAATGGACAAAACGAGTGACCTAAGCGACTTTGAGTGTGGTATTATCGTCTGTGCCAGGTGCGCCGGTTCCAGTACCTCAAACGACTGGCCTCCTGGGCTTTTCACACATGTCATAGTCTAGGGTTTACCGAGAATGAGGCGACAAACAAAAAACATCCAGACAGCGGCAGTCCTGTGGACGAAAACGGCTCATTGAGGAGAGAGGCCGAAGGAGAATGGCAAGAATCGTGCAAGCGAACAGGCGGGCCAAATAACGGTGCAGTACAACAGTGGTGTGCAGAACGGCATCTCGGTACGCACAGCTCGGCGATCCTTGTCACGGATGGGCTATTGCAGCAGACGATCACACCAGGATCCACTCCTATCAGCTAAAAACAAGAAGAAGCGGCTTCAGTGGGCACGCGATCACCAACACTGGACAATTGAGGATTGGAAAATCATTGCCTTGTTCGACGAATTCCAGTTCCTGTTGCGTCATGCTGATGGCAGAATCAGGATTTGGCGTAAGCAACATTAGTCCATGGACCCATCCTGCCTGGTGTCACCTGTACAGACTGTTGGCGGTGGTCTAATAGTGTGGAGAATGTTTTTCCTGGCACACATTAGGTCCCTTGATACCAATTGAGCAATGTTTCCATGGCCCGAAAAATTCAGGCTGTTATGGAAGAAAAGGGAGTCCGGCCCAGTACTACTGTAGATGGGTGTACCTAACAAACTGGCCACTGAGTGTATACAGTATGTCACGTTTCAGTTCATTATCTATAGATCACAGCAATAGCCTTCAGATGAGATGACTGTGGTCTGCCAGCACAGTACCTGAACTTGATGTTTGTAAGAGGAATAATCTACCATACAACACCAACGTCAGATCATCCTGACAGTATAACCCCTTCACTATTTAGGAGCTAGAGTTCTACAGGGAAGAAACATGTGTTCACTAATTGCTACCACTAGGCTTGTGTTATCTAATACTGTAAGATATGCTTTCAGTTTGAGTTGCTCAATGAAAACCAGTTGGCTGAATCCAAATGCCCTCTATTACCATGTATGGAAAGTTGGAAACCAATCACATGGAGGTTTTCAGATTTGTTTGACATATTTGTCCACTTACCCACGTGAAAAAATACTACAGTACTTACTACATAATTCTATACTAAACTGCAGTAGACTATAGAATACTATACTACACACTAGTATCCCTCGATCATGTGTAGTACTTACTATAGAATGTTGTAGAATACTAGTAAATACTACAGTATTATCCACACAAAAAAATCACTGTAGTAAATAGTACAGTAATGTCCACAAAAACAGTATAGTCCGCAAAAACACTACACTTAAATACTACAGTATTTCATTTGCATATAACCTTCCCATTCCCCTCCCCCAATATCGCAATTTGTGCCACCCATAAGTGGGAAACCAACAGTAAATGACAAGTATAGACCATATATTGTGTTCCTTACAGACAGCCCCAGTCCTACCTACAGGTTATGGAACATTTGCTCTTTTAGTATTTCTCCAGTAGGTTTCCTCAAGGAGAAAGCCTCCACTTCTATGTAAAAGATAATAAAACAAAATCACTTCAGTAAAGACTACAGTATACAACAGTCCACAAAAGCACTACATGAATTACTATAGTATATACTACAGTTTTCTTTTAATACCATATTTAGACAATAGTAATGTGTAGACTTTAGATTCTGCAAAAAGAGATTACAGTGAATACTACAGTAAAGTCCGCAAAAACACTACAGTATTTATTTAAAAAAAAAAATATATATATATATATAGTATTTTTTATGTGGAAAGTTGTGTGTGAGCTGAGTTTATAGATGATGAATGTGTCATACCCTGCTGTGTGTACCAGATCAGAACAGTGCATCTTGCCGGTGTTGGGTAAGGGTAGGGTAAGGTTTGGTATTCCCGGACTGTCTGTGAGCTGGCTTCTGTTACAACATTCCCAAAATAGTGATAGACTAGAGGAGTGTCTGACCCCTCTGCTCTTTCTGCGGCTCATCTATGCATACCTGAGGTCGCAGGTCTCTTCAACAGGTCCCCTTCCTCTGCTCACGTGTCGGTGTCAGGTAGAACCCATAAGAACTAATAACATAGCTTCAACGGAAACCTGGCTTTGAAATAGCTTCGGAAAGGACACCATGGAATAAGCATAATCTCCTACCGTCCACATACTGATGTCTGATAGACATCTTGACTTTTGATGACACTTCTATTGTAGGATGGCCCTCAAATAAAACGGAATTAATACTACCTACCAGGCCAGACAGTTTCCTTCAAAGCAGCACGTAAAGCTGAGTACATGAGTCAGTCACAAAGCATTGGTCCGGTTTGTTTTTGGTGTGGGAGGGAGTGCTAAAGCCTCTTGACTGGGGAGTGTTCTCAGTGTTATTTTTCTCCCTGTTACAGAGGCGGACTGTCAGACTGATGGATAGTCCTCCTCTTGCGTGTAGAGTCAACTTTCAGAGTTCCCACTCTACTCACGTCACCTTACTTTTCCTTCTCTCTCTCTCACTCTCTGCGTGTGTGTGCACACAAGTGCGGAGAGAATGGATACTTGTTCCAGACGGAGCCTCCCATCATCCTAACAGTTAAGCCAGTGCCTTAACCCTCCAAAAAGATGGAAGTGAATGGGTGGATAGTTGCTATCATCGAGCATATGAGCATGCCAGGCAGGGTAGGGCAGAGTCAGTGTGGCCTGGCCAGCCAGTGACCTCCCACTATGAGGTCAGACTGGAGCCCTGTTCGTCTTGACAGTCAGTCAGGATTACAAATGAGGGCAATTCGTTGTGAAAATGGACTGTGGCTGAGTTAGAAAAACAATCCTCCCTGTTTTGGGACATTAGTCATTTTCGGGACATTTCAACCATTCCTGTAGCCTCATTTATCAAAAAAATACCCTAAACCTTTCGTGCGCTGGTTTCCCGCAAAGATGCATATTTATCAACGTTGAACTTGACGGGAAAGTGTGCGTATTTCCACGCACCATGCTTACACACGACTTCTAGTGGTTTATCAATTGTATTGCAAGCAAATATTTTTATTTTGTTGGAAATAGAGGTGTTTGATGCACGGGAATTATAATAATGGTAGGCTAATAAAACATTAGAGTAGGCCTAATGATAAAACGGGTGCATTTTCTGTTGGTAAGAAGATCGCATAGCAATGTCGCCTAATATAGGCTGTTTATTTTACTTTTATTATATAGGCCTAAATCATAATCATATTGCAGGGCATGTATCCTTTTCTCATATGACTGGTTTATACACAACAATTAGTAGGCTACCATTTATCAATCGCTCATTCAATAGTCAACCATGCTCGAAAGTAAAGACCGTTGGCCTATGACAGTATGGGTAGGGTACAGTATTGCTGTGCGATAGAAGCTCGAGTCTGCGCAACATAATATCCTGTTTAATCTCAAAACCTATACCAAGGCAGGACATAGAAACACAATCATTTATTGATGAATACGTTTTTTGGAGGGGCTTTTTATTTAGTAAATGTTTTATTTAGTAAATTTGGATAAACAAAATATTGAACAACAATTCGTATTTTGCATAACGTATGCACTTTTAAAGTGTTCAATATACAGTACAGTTCCTTTTGCAAAATTCACGGCCAGTGTTTGGCAGTCGCTGCTAAACAATGTCATTCGCTAATTTCTTGAAAAAAGATCAAATTTGACAAAGCGCTTTAGAAACTGTCATGACCCAGTTCCAACATTTTCAAATCATACAGCCAATGAGGGGATTTATGTTACCATAAAACTCGAATGGAGGGCGTTTTCCAGGCGGGATGGTAACGCGAGCGCAGAAATATAATATGGCTCTGATTTATCAATGAAAACATACGTATATGTTGAAAGCGACAGTTTGGTAAATCTCAATTATTTGTCGCGCACGCAAATCTAGAATCTCCATGTAGGCCAGAATTGTGTTAGAAATGTGTGCACGGTTGATAAATGAGGCCCCTGGGCTCTGGTAAAATGAATGCCCTTGTAAATCTGTGCAGACAAGCATTTATTTGAGCAATTGATTTCATGGTTTAGGAGCAGAGGGAAGCTGGCTCCCCTAGGCATTGTGTTTTCACAGTAATATGATCCAGTGGACTCAGGCAAGAAAACATGGGATAGGCCTAAGGTTTCGAACTGAATGAGTGTCATGCAGTATAGCCACGGTCATCAGGTCATCGTGGCCAAAAATGTGTTAAAAGTGAAACAATCTTCTGTTAATGGTGTTGAAACAACCTCCTGGTGCAGTTTGTCGAATGCCTATAAGCTATCCTAATGCCTATAAGCTATAATGGAACTGTGTTCATCAGGTTATGTAATGAGGAGTTCCCTACTTAAGGATTAAGTCTAAATGGGATTATCACCTAGACTAGAGGTTACCGGAGAGACACAGGCTGAATTGTGTTAGCTAGGTTCACTGTGGAGTAAAACCAACCAACAGCTATGACGTCTCTTATCTTTTATGCTAATTGTCTACAATGGGTAAGGAACTGTGGTTTTTGCCACACAGGATTTGAACAGTAGTGGGAGGGTAGTAGGTACATTCTACTCTGTGAATGAGAAGCATTAACCTCTGTGATGTTGTTTCGTTCTCTCCCTCCTCAGGCCCATGAATGGAGCAAAAACGATGAGCGCCTCCTGGCAGCTGTGGAACATGGGGAGGTGGAGAAGGTGGCCTCTCTCCTCACCAAGAAAGGAGCCAGCGCGGTCAAACTGGACAATGAGGGAAAGTCAGCGTGAGTATCGAGGGTTGAGGGATGGTGTTGAGCCACACACAGATAAGAAACGGGGAATTGGGACAGCTTGGAGATTAGGGAGGTGGGTTTTGCAAACTGAATTAAAGAACAATTTGGAATATGAGTATAGTCATGTTTATTGTTTGAATCAATTACATATTTGCTCATCTTCCCCAGACCATCTAAAACTCCAACACTGATACTGTTTCAGTGCAGAATATAAGTTGCAGTACGTGGATATTCCCCCGCAGTTCTATGATGACACATCCTACAATAGTTGATAATGATGGAATTGGCCCCGGGCAACTGTTTGACTCAATAAGCCATAGCCCCTGTCACTAGTGGAGATGCTACTGAACTGAACTGCCCTAGATACCCTGTTGAAGGAGGGAATAAGTCATCTGGAGCCAGAGAAGGTTGAGGTATTATCATGGTTAGAGAAAGTTAAAGAAAGTCATGCAAATCACTGGTTCTGAATTAACTGCACCCTGACAATGAGTTGCTAAGTATAGCACCATAGAGATGTAATTATATCTGTACGAGCATCACTGCCATCATATATCTCCTTTCTTCCTCCTTTTGTCTATCTGTTTAGCTTTGCCCTTCCTACTATTCCATAATGAATATGTGCTAAAGTCTAAATGGCATCTTTTGTTACTCGTGATGGGGAAATGATTCAATTGGTGAGCTAATGATTATTAAAATGCACCCCACGCACTGTTTTGGAAAAGCCATTCCTGTGCCCTTCTCTCTTTTCATGTGTACAAACCTGTGAGAATCTATGGCCTTTCATTGATAGCCTATTGAACATAATATAATTCCAATTGTATAGTGTAGGGCATGGTCTCCTTTGTGTTTAACAATCTCCCAAATACCACAAAGCGTGATTGTGTCCTGATATTGTCCTGATTTCTATAGGCTCTGAATGGACTTGACAGCCATGCTCCCACTTCCTAGCTGGACCAGATAATGCAGAGGGACAGTGTTAATGTTTGACCTCTTTCTGACAGTTGTAGACAGAGCACCACCACCAGAGACCAGTGAAAGATGACACCACTGACCTAAATATATTTAGTCATTTGCTTTGAGGGAGATTTGCACACACCAGCCAGGCACACAATTAGGGCTGGGAATTGCCAGGGACCTCACGATACGATATTATCACGGTACTTAGTTGCCGATACGATATGTATTGCGATTCTCACGATTCTATATGTATTACAAATCGGAAACGGATTTTATTGCGATTTGATGTTCCAAAAATATTGCTCACTGTATATCTGCTGCAGAGAGACAAGAGAAAGAATGAGTTTTGATCAGTCCGGGAAATAAAAGGGCTGAAAACATGTTGGCTCACTATTTAAAAGGAAGATGGAGAACAAGCTATAGGATGAAAACTACCAGAGTTTTGGCGCAGGTACAGCCGAATACAGAAACAAAATACATATATATATTACAAATCGACACTTGGAATCAAATGTCTATATAATATCGTCCAAAAAGAATATTGCGATATGTAACTATCAGGCTACATAGGTGTTTTTAATGTCACTCATACAAAGACCACCATTGTTTACATATCTGACCTTCCAAGGTTTCCCAGAAGGACACACACTGACTGGCATGGCATACCCAAACAGCCAGTGTCGCCATGGAGATACTGGAGAATTCTAATTTGTGCGTAATGACTGGAATGGGTGGAAACTGCTGGTGTCTGAAAGCACGACATCTCTCATTATTATTATTATTATTATTATTATTGCAAAACACACACACACACACAGATAATCACGATAACTCTGTTTGTGTGTGTGTGTCCTATGTAGCCTGATTCATTAGGAAAATGCAACTAATTCAGTTCATTACATGACGAGTAATTGCAAGTCATTGTCTTAAATTAATATTGATAATATCGTTTTCTAGGAGTTAAATTGTGCCCTTCCACTTGTACTTGTTATCATGAATGAATAATAATTTATTGACCTTGCAATTGATGTCCCGAGGAAGTGTAATTGGTGTTGAAATGTGGGCTGACTGTGGAAGCTGTTGGAGAATGCCTAATTAAAGATTCATTAAAAATGAAACGGACATATCAGGCTGTGCCAGGCATATCAAACATGTTAGTCAGGCAAGTGTGTTTGATTAATGCCTTTCCATTCTGAGGGTAATTCATTTCAGCAGATACACTGCGTAAGCTCTATTAAATAGTCTAGACACTTAACTTATCTAAACACTTGCTTATCTAAATGTTCCAATATTAGATCATCCATGTTCATTACAAAAAATCTGTGTTCTTCCAAAAAACTATGTGAAAGAAATGGTCTCGTTATCTCTTCCAATTAAAATCACAACTTTTCACAGCAGAACTGATTTATTAACAGGTGCAAACACACTTGGATGATTACTCAGTCTGACTACTTCAATATTTCTCTCGTCCTTGGATCAGTCAAAGAAGAAGTGCACCAGAATGCTTGGAAACTGGAACCTGCTCTGCGGTTTCCTTTTTCTACATTTATGTTTCATAGTTTTGAGGAAGACATCCTCTATAGCAGTGGTAATTGCTCTCTGTTGTAGTGTTCTTGAGTTGAATGGTGCTAGAGGCCATGCAGCTGTCTGTGCTCTCTGTGTGTGTGTGTGTGTGTTAGCTCTGAGTCTGCTTGATGGCCTAGAGCAGAGCTCATTGATCCACAGCAATGCACTCACCCTGTTCTAACACCACATTCCGTAGCACCGAATTCAAAAGTCACCTCGCCACTTAACCTTCTCTTGATGTTTCCAACTTGAAGAAGCAGATCTGGCCAGTTAAAGTCATATTGACAGATCACATTGGTGAAGATTGAATTGTAGTGTTGTTGACCTTTGTTTGCTTTCTGTGTAGGGAATTGTAGTATTTATTTTCTTCACAATTGATTGCTGTATTTTCTGTTTATTCCTCCAATGACATGTTTAATCTCCACTGTACCATTCCACTGTGTTAGACTGATCATCTCGATGTCCTGTCTCTCCTCATACAGTCTCCATGTGGCTGCCACCCGTGGTCAAACTGATTGTCTGGCAGTCATCCTGGCCCATGGAGTGGACACATCAGTCATAGACACCTCAGGTTAGTGGACTGCATTCCTCAGGGTTCCCCAATAGGTGATTTTTATTTGCCACCTTGAGTTTTCTGAGCAATGTTTTTTTGTAAATAATTTCCGTTGTTGGACATAAAAGACTGTCTAATCACCAGGAAATCATTTTGAAGTGATTTAAAATATGTTCCCAAGTATTCCCATGCACAAATAGAGGTATATGTGATCGTATCCCAATGTAATCAAGGTTTGAAATGATTCCGTTTTTGTCAAATACTATATCTGTTTGGGATTCTTGCGGTAAAAAAACACACACACGGCTGAATTGGAACCACTGACATACCTTGTTGTACTGTGCCTGCCCAAAGATCCAGATGAATAATTCTAGGCAGAGCTACTTACATAACATGTGAATATCTCCTGAACATAGTGTAGGAGAACATTCACCTATAGACCTAATCTGCCCAGAAACTTTTCTCAAGTATGATTTTACTGCTAGTGGTTACAGATATAGACTTGAGACCAGCAGGGCGTTGAATTAAACTGAAGCTGCAACAGAAGATATCTCACCTGGATGTATTTTTTCCCCCTTCAGGTTTTAGTGCTTTACACCTCGCTGCCAAAAACAACCATCAGGAGTGTGCCAAAAAGCTTATACAGGTAAGATGGAGCTACTGAATGAATGAAACTGCAAACGTAACTGTTGACCGACAACTCACTCACTGGCTGTATCGGATGAAGCCATTCATATGTTCTCCGGTAGTTCATCATTATCACCCTTATGTATGGGTCATTTGTATGCAAGCGAGCTAAAACAGTTGTGCTTTTCGTTGAATCCCAATAAAAAAATATATATAAAAAAAAGGGTCTCTGACCGTTGTGAAGATGGGTTCACTGACTGACTGTAATGTCTTGTGGTGAGAGGTGTGTCATATCTGGTTGTGTTCTGTCTGGTGGTTCTTCGGTCTGTCCTAGTGCATCTGCTGACCTAACCCATGACCTCTTCTCTATCCTTCACACAGCTATGATATGACCTCAGTTCAGCCATGCGTACGTCCACACAATAAAGTCTGTTAATGCATCTGCAGGAGCTTGTGGAAATCAACAAGTACAGTGGATAGCTTGTTCAAGTCCTGTTGTAGTTCAGGGATTTCTGTGTGCACGAACTGTTGTTAGTCAGTATTTTTAACCTCTATGGGATCGGTGTCATCCCCGCGGGACGGTTGAGCAAACGTAGGCTAATGTGATTAGCATGAGGTTGTAAGTAACAAAAACAATTCCCAGGACATAGACATATCTGATATGGGCAGAAAGTTTATATTCCTGTTAATCTAACTATACTGTCCAATTTACAGTAGCTGTTACAGTGAAGGAATACCATGCTATTGTTTGAGGAGAGTGCACAATTATGAAGATGTATTAATAAACCAATTAGGCACATTTGGGCAGTCTTGATACAACATTTTGACAGATATGCAATTATTCATTGGATCAGTCTAAAACTTTGCATATACACTGCTGTCATCTAGTGGCCAAAATATAAATTGTGCCTGGGCTGGAATAATACATTATGGCCTTTCTCTTGCATTTCAAAGATGATGGTACTATCTTTTACCAGATCTAATGTGTTATATTCTCCTACATTAATTTCACATTTCCATAAACCTCAAAGTGTTTCCTTTCAAATGGTATCAAGAATATTCATATCCTTGCTTCAGGTCTTGAGCTACAGGCTGTTAGATTTGGGTATGTCATTTTAGGCGATAATTGAAAAAAAGGGATCCGATCCTGAAGCAGTTTAACATGTCATAACTGTGTACGTAAAATATGATTTTATGAAGCTGTCAGAATCAAGTCTACACCACAGTGTGCATACAATACAATACTTGGCCATTAATCAGAATGGCTGACTCTTACTGTAATATGATCTGCGAGTCCATGTTAATTTCATCAACAATAACTATCATGAAAAATACTCTGCAAAACAAGCTATTTTTCCTGACTAAAACAATGACAATAACGAGACTAGATGCCCTGGGGAAAAAGCTATAACTATTACAAATTACTTTTCATTTTAGTCTTCAAAAATGTGACGACAATTCCATGTGAGACTAATGGACATTTTAATTTGACATGAAGATACTTTTTATCTGTTTTGTCCAAATCTAAGCATGCAGCAGAATATTTCATGCAATCCTCTCATTGGCAGAGTTGACATCTTTCAGTTGTGTGGTCTGATTGAACTGATCTGCCCCGCTCTCCCACACAGCTCCCAAGCTGTCACTTCAGTCACACTTTTGAACTGATGCGAAGCCAGCACACTTGACTTGTAACTAACCTCAACTAGAAACAATGTTTACTCTCTCTCTCTTACTTTAATGTAGGCTATTTTTGCCTTGATTACATCAGAAGCTCTATTTTGCTATGTGCTCTGTTTTTCTCTAATCTGTGTTGCCGCTCTTACACCATGGTCCGCAAATGCTATTTGAGTTAGCATTAGTTTTTCGCTATAGGAAAAAAGAAATTTGTTGAATATTAGGAGTGCAGTAATACTTCTGGCATTTTTGTAAAGCTCAAATTCTCCCATTTGCAAGGAAAACCTTAGACTGCTGCGCCACTCAGGAGCCCATGATGGGGAGAGAATCTGAGCTGTAAATTGTTTAACCTGTAGCCAAGGCATTCGGAAAGTATTCAGACCCCTTTAATATTTCAACATTTTGTTACTTTACAGCCTTATTCTAAAATGGATTAAATTGTTTTTTTCCCTCATCAATCTACATACAATATCCCATAATGACAAAGCGTTTTTAGAAATGTTTGCAAATTTACATAAGTATTCAGACCTTTTACTCAACCCTTTGTTGAAGCACCTTCGTCAGCGATTACAGCTTCAAGTTTTCTTGGATATGATGCTACAAGCTTGGCACACCTGTATTTGTGGAGTTTTTCCCATTCTTCTCTCCAGATTCTCTCAAGCTCTGTCAGGTTGGATGGGGAGCGTCACTGCACAGATTTTTTCAGGTCTCTCCAGGGATGTTTGATCGGGTTCAAGTCCGGGCTCTGGCTGGGGCACTCAGGGATATTCAGAGACTTGTGATGAAGCCACTCCTGCGTTGCCTTGGCTGTGTGCTTAGGGTCGTTGGCCTGTTGGAAGGGGAACCTTCGCCCCAGTCTGAGGTCCTGAGCGCTCTAGAGTAAGTTTTCATCAAGGATCTCTCTGTACTTTGCTCCGTTCATCTTTCCCTCGATCCTGACTAGTCTCCCAGTCCCTGCCGCTGAAAACCATCCCCACAGTATGATGCTGCCACCACCATGCTTCACCATGGGGATGGTGCCAGGTTTCCTACAGACGTGACGCTTTGCATTCAGGCCAAAGAGTTCAATCTTGGTTTCATCAGACCAGAGAATCTTGTTTCTCATGGTCTTAGTCCTTTAGTTGCCTTTTGGCAAACTCCAAGCGGGCTGTCATGTGCCTTTTATTGAGGAGTGTCTTTCACCTGGCCACTCTACCATAAAGGCCTGATTGGTGGAGTGCTGCAGAGATGGTTGTCCTTCTGGAAGGTTCTTCCATCTCCACAGAGGAACTCCGGAGCTCTGTCAGAGTGACCATTGGGTTCTTGGTCACCTCCCTGACCAAGGACCTTCTCCCCTGATTGCTCAGTTTGGCCAGGCATCCAGCTCTAGGAAGAGTCTTGGTGGTTCCAAACTTGTTCAATTTAAGAATGATGGAGGCCACTGTGTTCTTGGGGACCTTCAATGCTGCAGGAATTTTTTGGTACCCTTCCCCACATCTGTTCCTCGACACAATTCCTTCAACCTCATGGCTTGGTTTCTGCTCTGACATGCACTGTCAACTTTGGGACCTTATATAGACAGGTGTGTGCCTTTCCAAACCATGTCCAAGCAATTGAATTTGCCACAGGTCGACTCCAATCAAGTTGGAAACAGGATGCACCTGACCTCAATTTCGAGTCTAATAGCAAAGGGTCTGAATACTTATGTAAATAAGGTATTTCTTTTTTTAAATTTTATATAAATTTGCAAAAAAATCTATAAAACTGTTTTATTGAGTGTAGATTGGGGATTTCTTTTGTATTTTATCCATTTTAGAATAAGGCTGTAATGTAACAAAATGGGGGGGAAAGTCAAGGGGTCTGAATACTTTCCGAATGCACTGTATGATTAATTATGTCTGCCTTTGGTTACACTCTGCCACAATATCAATGTTGCCAGCTAAGTTATACGAGGAGATAGTAAGTGTAGTTGGACATGGCTGTCTGAATGTGCACATGATGGAAGTTGGAGGTAGCCTAAATATTCATTATTTAATAGAAGAAAGAAATGCACTGACTATTATGTGACTAAAATGGCTGTGACTACAACTAGACTAAAATAGTTTTAGTCGACTGATAACTGAAACTAACAATGGATGTAATTACTAAAATGTGACGAAGACTAAAACTAAATCTAAAATAGCTGCCAAAATGAACTCTGCTGTGAGTATATCTGTATGTACATCATCTACTTAATGCTAATATCAGTCCTTCTTATATATTTGTTTTTTACCAGCTGAATTCAAAGCTTCAGTGTAGCAATTCTGTACTAAAGCTGTTTCTGTGATCGATATGTAGCCTATCAACAACTGAGGGAACTATTTTCAGTGGGTTCATTTTAAGTGTCTCCGTGAGATTGAGACCCATTTTCTAAATAGTTGGGAAGCTGAAGTCAGATTTAATACATATCCTTCCCTCTCTCTGGTAATGCCTGTCACTTGAATGGCCAGCTAAACCACTTGCCCGTACAGATTGACTTGACACACTGTCGGAAACCCTATGCAAGGGCCCTCCCATTAATTCCAAATGAAAATGTGTCTAAAAAATGGCTTACAACGGTGCCTAAAGCTCTCCGGCTTAGTGTGGGATTGTCTGTCAAAGTGTGCACCTCTTTCACTCAAGGAGAGCGAGGTAGAGCTAGAGCGAGAGCTACGTCACAAGGTTATGCGCCCCTCACTGAGCGCTAGATAGAACTTTGTGGTCACAGGTTCACAATTTGACCTTTTCTGACATCTCAGCCAAGCAAGCAGGAAACAGCAGCCAATAGTGGGATTACTGCACATGCAACAACACACCCACGAGGGAACTTCTCATAAACACAACACTGTCGCTGACCGTTTTCAAAATATACTGAACAAAAATATAAACACAACATGTAAAGTGTTGGTCCCATGTTTCACCAGCTGAAATAAAATATCCCAGAAAATGTTTATACGCACAAAGTATATTTCTCTCAAATTTTGTGCACAAATTTGTTACTGAGCATTTCTCCTTTGCCAAGATAATCCATCCACCTGACAGGTGTGACATATCAAGAAGCTAAATTAAACAGCATGATCATTACACAGGTTCAACTTTTGCTGGGGATAATAAAAGGCCAATCTAAAATGTGCAGGTTTGTCACACAACACAATACCACAGATGTCTCAAGTTTTGAGGGAGTGTGCAATTGGCATGCTGACTGCAGGAATGTCCACCAGAGCTGTTGCCAGAGAATTGAATGTTCATTTCTCTACCATAAGCCCCCTCCAACTTTATTTTTGAAAATTTGGCAGTACCTCCAACTGGCCTCACAACTGCAGACCATGTGTAACCACGCCAGTCCAGGATCTCCACATCCGGCTTCTTCACAAGTGGGATTGACTGAGAACAGCTGATGAAACGGAGTATTTCTGTCTTTAATAAAAGCCCTTTTTTTGTGGGGGAAAACTCATTCTGATTGGCTGGGCCTGCCCAGTCATGTGAAATCCATAGATTAGGGCCTAATGAATGTATTTGAATTGACTGATTTCCTTATAACATAACACACCTTTTATTATAGTCCTATTTTCAGACCATTTCTCTTTCAATCCCTTTCTCTGTAAACCAAGCAGAAAATGCGTGTGCGACACAACAACACACTCAACTTTAGTGCGCCAGAAATGTATACTGAAGCCAACATTTGACCCACCTTTTCGATAGGAACATATCCTCATACCTTTTTGTCATGTCAACCATCCATTCAAATAAAATCATTCCACGTGTCCGCTTGGCTTTTGTCTTCATAAACTTTCAGTATCTCTGTCTCCAAACTATGCTCGATTAGCTACCCCATAAGGTATGAGAATATTTTCTTATCTAAAACGTGGGTGAAATTTGCTTCAGTATATATTTCTCGAGTGCTTAAGTTTATGTGTGTTGTGTTGCTCATGGGACTCTGCTTGGTTTAGGCTAAAGAGAACGCCATTAAAAGAAAGAAATGGCTTGTGACTATAGGACTATAATAAAAGGCGTGTTGGGTGATGTGGTAAAGACGGATGTATTTTGAAAACTGACGGTGACAGTGTTGTGTTTTATGAGGAGTTCTTGTGCGTGTGTTGTTGCACGAGCTGCTGCTTGCTTGGCAGAGATCTCAGAAAAGGTCAAATTGTGAACCCGTGACCCAAATGTATCATATACAATGTTTATGTTGCATCGCACAATCGATTGGTCTTCCCAGATTTAGTATGTTCGCTGTGACGGAACGTACATTTTCTTTCCCCGTATATTTTCTGTATTCCATAAAGTTCTATCTAGTGCTCAGTGAGGGGCGCATAACCTTGTGACGTAGCTCTCGCTCTAGCTCTACCTTGCTCCCCCTGAGTGAGAGAGGTGCACACTTTGACAGACAGTCCAACACTAAGCAGAGAGGTTTAGGCACTTGGACAAAATTCCGAAATTTGCCGTGGTTACCCTTTTTAAGGCTCAGACCAATTTTTCAAGACAAACATAACAGTGATGGAAAAATAATATGGTAATATAGATGTTGACCTAAGCCTGTGTTTTCCCACCAGAGTAAATGTGTGTTGGATGCTCTGGACAGCTCAGGGAAGACAGCCCTTCATCACGCAGGTAAGACTTGGTTAGAAATAACTTGTATGCAGAAGGCCTCTATAATGCCTACATGAACGTATGACACTTTATGTCTATAGGACATCCCTAGGCATCAGCTCTGGGAAAATTGTAACTTAGGCATTGAAGATTCACACTGAAATGGTGGTGTTCATCACAAATCGATTGAGATCTATTTGTATTACTTGAGACCATCAAACCTAGGAGGATAAAATGGCTTGATGATTCCTCTTCTTAGGTGCAGAGCAGCAGATAGCCTATCCTCTAAGCACCTGATCTCAATTCCCCTCTTTCAGTCACGGTCCTGTACTCATCCATGACACCATCCATCTCAATGCTGTACCTCAGCTCAAAGTCCTGCTGATGATTACAGAATCGGCCGCGGCTATAAGACCAGAATATACCTCTGGGGTTTTCTTATACAGTATATGACAGGAATGTTTCAGTGCCTGGGGTGAACCATACTTTACTAAAGAACATATACATTTAGAGAGGCTTCGGCCAGCAGAGGATGCTTTTATCTGGGGGGCGGGGGCTTGGATCAAAGACTACAGTAAAAAGAGCCATGTCAATTGCATAGTAAGAGACTCTACTGACAGGTTTTTTTCTCCAGGGTTCCAACGTCCATCTATGGGTGACTGCAAGATAAGTGCACCATGTTGGACACAGTAGGGTTCTATTCAAGCTGCTATAGGAGGAGTCATGCCGGGGGCCTGTGGGAGAGCTTTGACACGGCTCTCAAAGTTAGTCAATAACCTGCCGTGGCGTTTTGTATTCGTGCCGTACATAACTCCATGGTAGGCAGGGCATTTTGAGCTTATCAATCCATTTATCTTATTTTTCTCCCTCAGCTGCCAGTGGAAGCATTGGGATTGTCCAAACCTTATGTGAGCACAAGTGTCCGGTAAACATCAAAGACACGGTACGTATGCCATTCGATCAGATACAGTGCAGTTTTCTCATTCAAGTTATTGTTTGTATCGTCTTCAACTAAAGAAATATCCAGGCCTGAAGTATTATTACTACCCTGTCGGTTGAGAGAAGGCTGTTCCGCATAAATGCTGCATGGAGTAGAGTCCCACTGTACTGTCTCTGCTGTGCCTCAACAAATGACAAGCAAATTAACATCCCCTGACTGACTGTGTGTGCGGCTGAGCATGCAAGTGTGTGTTTGTGGAGTTGATGGTGTGTTATTGTGGCGTTAACGGTGTGTGTGTGTGTGTGTGTGTGTGTGTGTGTTGGGGGTTCACTGTGTGTGGGAGGCATACATTGTGTATTTGTGTCGTGGTAGCTGGGCTTGTGGTCTCCAATGGAGACATTTTACATGTCTGTGGTTTCTTTCAGCTTGGTGTTGTTTTTCCTCCTCCTCTTTGGGAGGCGTGATGCCACATCCCTGCTGTACAAGATGTCTCCCTCCCGCCAGCTTCACTGACAAACCCACTCCCAACACACACTCACTCTCATATAAAAATCCCTATGTTACTTCCAATTACGTTAATTGCAGCACAGGGGTCGTATAAAGAGCCGCGAGGGCTTTTATTTATGTAGTGTTTTTAGAGTCCTTCTGATCCAGTAATTTACTGCCAGTACCACGGGATACATGTTTAAGAATGTATGTCTCAGTAATATCCAATAGAGCACAGTCCGAACCTCTGATTCAACTCTGCCGTAGAGAAGCATACTCTTCCTTTAGTGAGGGTTTGAGTTACATCCGCTGTCCTCATACTTAATTGTTTGAAACGTTTCTCAAATCCTGCATTTCCTTGTACTTTTGCCAAGTCTATAACGCTGACATAGAGCATTTGTCATCAGCTGGCCGCATGAGAGAAAGTAATACTTAAAACAAGATAGGAATTACGATACTCTTTTGTTAACAAATGAATCAATTTGGCACAATCAAAGACGTTAGCTTTTGATGGGGGAAATATTATAAAAAAGAGCTGTGCTGCAGTGTAGATATCAACCCTCTCCAATCCAGCTGTGGCTTCTCCTCAAGCCTCCCTCATCCTGAAATAGCACAGAACACTGATACACTCCAAGGAACTGGGCGCTGTGGAGGGCCAGGGAGGGAGTCACACACCAGTCAGAGTTTTTTAAGTGCATCGCTTTCTCACCCCACTCAAACCCTGGTTGACACATCTTCATTACTATGAGCCTGTCATCCTGTCTGTATCTTCCGGATAATAAACACACAAGATAACTATGTTGTGTTTCTGTTAGAGAGCTATTGCAGCAATCAAAGTCTCTCTCAGAAACAATCGCGGGTAATGGTGGAGTGCTATCCATCCGATCCAAATGGGCTTTGATGCCATCTGAACGGCGGTACATTAGCTGTGTGTGGGCAGAGCCTGCTGTTCAGAAACAGTCGGGCGCGGGAGGCAGTCAAGCTGCGGTATGTATCCTTGTTGAGAGGTTTTGTGAAGTTCACGGAGTATGACCTCACAAGGAGGTGATGGAGACAGTCATCAGCAGCGCACACGTCAAGCCAAAGTACCTCATTTGGCTGCATTTCACATTCAGTGGGATGAGCTGTAGCTAACGCCTGCTCTTACTCCGTGTTACTGTAGGTCAACACCACTATCGCCGTGGTTCACAGTGAAGGGTGAACCTGGATCCTGGTCTCTCTCACATCTGGATCTAATTCATCTTCTCTTCTAACAGAAAGGGCTGGGAAAAACATGCCAACTTGTTAATACTTGACGTGCCACATGCCTATATATCTTCTTTAAATACTGTAAATGCTGCCAAAATGATGTAACAAAGAGAGAATTCCTGGGATTGGCGGTTTTTGAACATTCACAGTCGCTGAGGGGTGAATGTTTACCGTGTGGTTGGCTGTAATCCATGTTTATGTCAACACACCGATAAAACACACAGAGACAGAACTATGTCAATACCATTACAGGATGGTGATGAGGTACTTACTGTAGTCACGCAGGCCTCTCAAATGCAGGAGCGAATGGAGTAGAAATATGGGAAACTATAGCCAGTGGGACACATTATTGCTGTAGCAATGTGGCTTTGCTAGGACCCTGGGCACTCCTTCATGGTTAACCCTCCCATCTCTGTGTGTCGGGCCAGACAGCCTTAGCCACAGCTTTCTGTGGTGCACCGTGCTGAGTGCTGAGATTACACATGGTTTTAATGTTAGATTGTTACATTAGCCTCCTGGGCCCTGGCAGCCAGCCTCTGCTCTGCTGGCCTAAACCACAGATGCCATACTGTAGCTTTATTTAGGCATGAGGATCAGTCCACGTATTTCTCATCCCCTTGTTTGCCCCCAAACTGTGAGGGGTATGAAAACATTCACACTCTGGACAACATTCACACTCTGTGTCTGCCAGGGCTTTGTCTGCCAGAGATGAGGAAAGCAGGACTTTTGTCTTGTTCTGTTTTCAAGACCAAAGTTAGGCCTTTCGGCTGGTAAGTACATGACATAAGGACCTTAGAAACCCACATAATAGCTTTGCCCTTTGTGGTGTGTGTTCGTTTAACACTAAGCAACTCTGACACATCTCTGAAGCCCATTTAGATTCCTCAAGTGTCAAATGTTGTATTGGTCACACCTACACTCAATGGCTAGGGTTCATTCCTCTTTCCTACCAAGGTTTATCTGATCTCTCTTAATTTGAGCCAGTTTGCTACATCAGGAAAATAATCCTGCAGCAACAGGAAATGTGAATTATTATGTGGATTATAATAAATTGACCTTTTTGTAGGGGTTGATACATTTTTGTAAGAGAAAATCAAGTCCGAAGCCTTTTTAAACCTCAAATAGCCTACAAGTTGTACATTTCATGCATTGCTGGAAAGTTCTCCTGCAACAGGATTATCAAATTAAGATCCTACACCTGTATAGACATATACACACACACACACACTAACTAAAACGGTACAGTATGGTCTGAAAAGATTCCCATGTTATTTAGCAGAAATCACCCCAGTGACAAATAATATGGTCTAACTGTCCAGAGTGTGGTCTGAACGTCGGATATGTTAAACAACTCGGGAAGGTTCCATTTTATACACGAGAGTATCATCCAAGGTCATTCTTGGTGAATAAGAGCTGTCACTGTCAGTTTTCTCACACCTGGCTGTCAGGAGCCTCACCACCTTGACAGAGCTGGTAGTCTACGTCTAGACAAGGTCTTGGAAATGTAAATATCACCAGAGAAATCACTCAACCTACTAGTTATGGTATGTGACGTGTATCTCTGGGGAAAGTATATTGTATGTTGCATATGGTGAAATTATTTTTAAACTGGCTCCTGGTTTTAGTGTATGGTAGAAGTTAGAAGTAATTAAGTTACTTTGACTTTGATTTTGAAGGTACAGATGTAGTATCTTAATTTGATCACCGCGTTGCAGGAGAATTTCCTGCTGATACATTTTTCACAAGGGAAAATCAAGTCAGAAATTTGCGGGAGAATTTCCTGCAACACAGGAAATAAAACATTTGTTGTGAATTCGAGGTTTAAAAAGGCTTCTAAAGTTTGCAATTTCCACTTAGAAATTTCTGACTTGATTTTCCCTTGTGAAAAATGTATCAACCGCTACAAAAATGTCCATGAATTATAATCCACATAATAATTCATATTTCCTTTTGTTGCAGGATTATTTACCTTCTGTAGGAACTGGCTCAAACTAAGATCCCACATCTGTATGAAGTTTAGCGTCAGCCATCAGTATTTCACTTCTTATGGTTGGTCCAGTACGTGTTTTCCGAGAGCTTGCAGGGATAATATGTGATTTTTGATAAATGTTCCATTAACCAGTGAGACAGAAAGTGTGTAAATCCTCCTGATTGTCTTAAGAGTCAACGCCCAGTGCAGTGTGTGTAATGTCCTGTGAAGCAGACAGGCTGCGCATGTAGATATTGCCTGCCTCTGCTTTTGATGAGGTGTCAGTTTCCTAAACCTTATTATTAAGACAAGCCAAACCCTGGGAAAGAAAGGATATAAGGAAAGGAATCTAGAAAATATGTGGAACGTATGTGTGTGGCTGGCTGTGTTGTGTACATTATTTGATAAGGAGGACTGTCTGTGCATGGGACGGAGAACGCTGTGTGTGGAGGGGTGTACGAAGGGGTCTGTGTGTGTGTGTGTGTGTGAGAGAGAGGGGGGTAGAGTAAAGTTTCTCTTTTTCCCTCTCTGAGCTGTGGGGGAGAATGGCTAACTCCGCATGCCAAAATAATATAATAAAAGGCCTTTGCTCTGGTTTGTTTGAGTGGAGGTTGGAGCTATAAAGTCGTGCTTTTATTTTAGCAGGATGCTGAAGGATGTAGCCCAGCCTGTTACCACTCATCAAAGCTCCAATTGTCTTCTTAGGAATTGCATTGTGGTCATAGACTACATGAGCGAATCAGCTGGTTTTTCTCTGTGCTATGCGTCTGGTATGTTTTCATTGCAGCAGACCAAACAATGCTTCTAGTGTGCAGCAGCTGAATATGTACTGTAGCGCTTACATTCCAATCACTTCTCCCACTTCTTCCTTTCCCGGGAAACAAGGTTGTGGATCCTTTAACAGTACAGTATGTGATGTCAGTATGTCAGTTCGGTACAGTATGTGTGCTTCTGTGTTCACCTGCTCTGATCAAGGCATCTGAACAGACCGTCTACACAGGATACTGTTACTGTGAGTGAACTATGATGTGTGGGTCCTGCAGGATGGCCTCAGCCCCCTGCTGCTGTCCGCCAGACACGCCCAGGCGGAGGTGTGCGGCAGCCTCCTGGACTGGGGAGCCGACGTCAACGCGTGTGATAAGAACGGCAGGTAGGGGAGGACTCATCTGGCAGATCACACGTGCCTTCCACTTCATAACTTCATTTCATCATTACAGGGTTGTCTACAAGCACGTTACCTTATAATGCCTTGATGGTGAGGATGATGATAATGGTGAGGATGGTGAGGGTGATGGTGAGGATGAGGATGGTGAAGATGAGAATGGTGAGGGTGATGATGATGGTGAGGATGGTGAGAAGGAGGATGATGATGTTAATGATGAGTATTGTGATGACGACAATGACGATACTATTTCTGACTGTGTGATACAGGACAGCGGTGATGCTGGCCAGTGAGAGCAGCAGTGTGTCTGTGGTGGAGGTTCTGGTTCAGAGAGGAGCTGACCTCCAGGCTGTGGACTCTTTGGGTCACGACGTCCTGCACTACGCCAAAATGTCTGGCAGCATTGAAGTCAAGGCCATCCTCACTGCGGCGCTGCACAAGGCCCACTCCGACTCAGGTGAGACAGGAACTGTCTTCATTACTGGATCGTGCCTAGTATGAGGCAGTTAACCAGGGACTAGCAGACTCCTTCAGGCTTAATTTCCCTTCAAATCTATTTGAGGTGTGTGGAAGTTATGAAATTCAAGCACAGTGTTTCCCAACTCCAGTCCTCCAGTGCCCTCAACAATACACATTTTTGTTGTAGCCCCGGACAAGCACACATGTTCCACCGTGTCAACTAGTCATCAAGCCCTCAGTGAGTTGAATCATGTGTTTTTCTCCGCGGCTACATCACAAATGTGTGCTGTTGGGGGTACTGGAGGACTGGAGTTGGGAGTCGCTGCTCTAGCAAACTTCTAAAGGCTTAATTCTTTTCAGGTGTATGGAAGTTATTCCATTCAAGATTTCGGATGTTAATTGCTGTTGGTTGTAACATGAAGCATTGCGTAAATTTATAGAAAGAAATTTGTTTTGACTAGACGAACGTTGGGCTTTTCTTTCCTTTTCTCCATAATCTACCCAGATACATCATTGACCTCTTTGTGGTCAAGTTTTGAAATGCAACTTTTCAGTTTGCCTGTTATGCAGAATTGACCCAACACTGCCATCTTCAGGCTGTCCCTTGAATGTTGTTTTTTCCCCCTTCTCTCCTCACTCAGACACCCCGAAGTCTCCAAAGTCCCCCCAAACTCCTCAGGTAAGTTACCGGTCCTTCAGCTTCTGCAATCCTTCTATCTTCTTCCAAACTTTAATCTAATCTTGAATGAGATTGGTAGCTTTCTTTTTAAACCTTATGTTTTTTTTACATAATGAAACTCGTTTTGAAATGCACTTCAAGCAGCATGTATTTAATTTTTTTGTATTTCATTTAACCTTTATTTAACTAGGCAAGTCAGTTAAGAACAAATTCTTATTTACAATGACAGCCTACCAGGGAACAGTGGGTTAACTGCCTTGTTCAGGGGTAGAACGACAGATTTTTACCTTGTCAGCTCAGGGATTCGATCCAGCAACCTTTCGGTTACTGGCCCAACGCTCTAACCACTAGGCTGCCTGCCACCCCAAAACAGGACAATGTATGAGCATGAATCTAACACCTTAGCTAAACAGATCAAGCCCTTGCTACTCCTGGATAAATACCTTCTCTTTGATTAAAAGTTCTCCAAATGTTTGATTCTTCTTTTTCACTAGCTAACCTAACTAAACACTGCGGGATCGTTCTTCTGTTTTTGTTCTTCTTTCTTCCCACTCCTTCACTCACACCTCAGCATGATCAAGTGGCTAGGTTAGGTGGCGATCGAAGCACAACTCCCAAAAAACGAAAAGCACCTCCACCTCCCATAAGTCCTGTGCAGGTAAAGGCATGTCTCTCTCTGTCTGTCAGTCAGTCTGCCTGCCAGTCAGTCTGCCTGCCAGTCAGTCTGCCTGTCTGTTTTCGGCCTGTTTGTTTCCCGCCTGTGTGGCTATCTATGTATCTGCTTCCCTTTTGATTGATCCTTAGCCCTGTTTGTGTCAGGTAACGCTTTACTTTGACTCTGAACGAAGTTCTTGAACGTTGTAAAATGTGTTTACCTCGTTATGTGTCTGTTTGAATTCCCAGTAGTAATTACTGTGTCTATAGAGCAGAACACTTAAGAAATGTAATTCGTGTTTTGTGTTTTCAAACTTTCTAGATGCCTAGTCCTTACTCTCTTGCATACATGGCCCCAATTGAAACTCCAGTCTTCAGTAAAAATTCTAATGTGTTTACCTTTGTATCTGTTTGGATTCCCAGTGTTGTCCTTAAATGTTTTGGACCCTCACCCTGCTTGTCTACTAATTTCATTCAAGGGCTCTTTGTATTCAGTGCATTAGGGTTGTTATTCTGTGTGTCTCAGTGTAATTGTATGTATTGACTATTGCTGGAGTACTGTAACTGAAATGTCTAGTTCCCGAACGCAGGAGTAAACAGTGAGAAATGTAATTATGTTTTATGTTTCCAAACTTTCTAGATGTCTAGCCCCAACTCTCCCGCGTACATGACCCCAAATGAAACTCCGGTCTCCAGTAAAAGTTTTGGATCTAAAGTATTTAATTATAAGGTACAAGCACTTACACTCAAGAATTTCTTAGAAGTTATTACAGGGCTCTCATTTAAAAGAATAGCTCTTTTCTCTAAAGTATTATCTTGGTTGTTGCCCGTCCTGTTTTTGTTCTGTGTCGATATTTTTGTTTATGTTGGTTTTGCTCACTGCTCGCTCTCTCTCTCGTCCGTTCGTCCCCGTCCCCCCCCGGTCTCAGGAGGAGGAGTTGCAGAGCGTGTCTCTGAGGGAGGAGGTGGAGAAGCTACAGGGGGAGAAGTGCATGCTGCTGGAGACCATTGAGGATCTGAAGCAGATTGTGGACCAGACTGTGACTATGAGCCAGACGGAGACGGAGCCGGGGCCCAAGGCGAGTTACAGCTACAGCGCAGGCCTTTAATATCACTTGCCTGAGCTGCTTTGATCCCAGGCCTCTAGCATTCTCTGTCCCATTTCTATCTCTCTGGAACCCATTTATACAGCTGCTGTGCTGTGTTTTTAATGGCTGGGGATGTTCAGGTAGAGAATCCTGTCTGCTCCAGGGCACTGTCCTGCTGTAGCTCAACACCCCACACAGTCACCGACACTGTTGACTAAAATTACTACATGTACTAATGGAAGGTTATGGAAGTCTCATGAGATGCCCCAAGAACTTAACATATTCCCTGGTAGTCCAAACCATTGCAGGTTAACTGTATAATTGTGTTGATACAGGCAGAGGACTGTGGGAAGGTAGACTCAGCTCTAGTAGTGGCCCTACAAGCAAAGATTACTGCTCTGTCTCTGGAGAACCAGCAGTTAGCCCAGATACTCAAGGTAAGCTGTCAAACGAAACAACTCGTCATTCCAAGAGCGTAGATATCCCATTATAGTGATAATAGGCCTTTTCTCTGTCAATAGTAATACCAGTGTTTTGTTTACTATAATTCGTCACTCTACATAAGAAATATCCATTAAGATCCTAATAATCGACTAAACCGTGTTTACTTATTTTTCCTCAATCTCATCTCTCCATCTCCCTGTAGAAGCGTCCGTCTCCCCAGGGAGGTGAGGGTGGCCATGAGGACTCGTCCCGTCCGGATAGTATGAACTCTAACGCCTCCTACCACACCACCCACGAGTCCCCCAGCGAGGCCCTGATCCAGCCTCAGGGGACCGAGGAGGACATGTCTGAAGGGTCCGCCCTGGAGCTCAGCAGCACCTCCCTGAGACAGGAGGAGGAAGAGGGTGAGGAGGGGGGGAAGGAGGGAGGCGAGGAGGAGATCAGGCTGCTGAGGGAGACCCTAGGGAGCATCCAGTCCAAACTACAGGAGACGCAGAAGGAGAACCGCACGCTCCATGCCAGGTTCATACCTGAGCAGGATGAGGAGACGGGAAGGGAGGGAAAGGTGCTGCTTGAGAGTCTAGCAGAGCTCCAGGCCAAGCTGACGGAGACACAGGAGAAACACCAGCAGGCCAGAGAGGAGGTGCTGGCCCTCAGGGCACAGATTGAAAGAGGAGGTGGTGGAGGAAGGGAATTGGCAGAGCAGGAGCTCCAGAGACTGAGAAGCTCTCTGGAGCAGGAAGTGAAAGAGCTGAGGTCCCAGCTGGCCCAGTCAGGGCAGCAGAGGGAGAGGGATGTAGGCCGGATCAGGGAGCTGGAGGCCAGGCTGAAGGCAGCAGACCACAGCTCTGATCACGATAAGAGCTTGCTGGTTGACCGGTTCAAGGAGGCACAGGAGGAAATCAGGATGCTGCAGGAAGCCCTGAGGGGGACGGTCCCTGTGGAGGCTGCAGCTAATGACTTTGAGGAGATGAAGGGTGAGCTGGGGAGTGTGATTGATGGGCTGCAGCGCCGCCTGCTGGAGCTCTCCAAGTCCTACAGCGAGGCCAAGAGTGAACTGAGCTCCACCAGGAACCAGCTGGAGGAGACCCGGGCTGTCAAGTCTAAGCCTGGCAGCCCTGTATTCTCCCCAGTCAAAGAGCAGGACATGCTGAGGAGCAGAGTGGAGGAGCTGCAGGCATCGTTAGCCGACACACAGAGCAAGTACTCAGCCTCTCTGGAAGAGATCGTCCTCCTGAAGCAGGAGGCTGATGCTCTTGCCCAGGGGTCAGTGGCGTTAGCTGACCACACCCAGGTGGTGTCCTCTCTGGGCAGCGCCATCAAGGACCTGGAGGACCAGGCAGACGCTCTGAGACAACAGCTGTCCCAGAGGGCCCTGCAGGTGGACGCCCTACAGAACAGACTGACCGTGGAGAAGGACCACACACCGGACGACTCTATATCACGGCTGGAGCATGAGCAGATGAGAGGGGGTCTGGAGACTGAGGTGGGCCATCTGACGCAGCTCCTCCAGGGGGCCCTGAGGAAGCAGGATGAGGTGGCTCTGGAGGCGGCTGCAGCGTGGCAGGAGCTGAAGGAGGGGAGGAGCGAGAGGGAGGCCCTGCAGGAGCTGGCCGTCAGCAGGGAGAAGGAGAACCACACTCTGAGCACCAAGCTCAGAGGTGCCCAGGATGCCATAGCTCAGCTGAAGAAGTTGGTGGAGGGACACGTCAGCTCAGAGAGAGAGAAGAATAAGAAGGTTTGTAAGTTACAGCTGTCTGTTGGTAGAGTGTTTAGTACAATGTTCACCAGTAATAATATAGCAAAGTTCCCTGGTTTGGCAAAGGAAATACTTTGAGTTTAGAAAGCTATCCCTGTATTTTGCTTCCTCATTACATGTTGATTTGTTATGGCCATGATAGACAATCAGTTTCGTCTAAACCCTTGTATTGATCCCCCGCGTTGTTTGTGTCTCAGATTGATGACCTGTCGAGAGAGGTGGGGAAGTTAAAGGATGCCTTAAATAGCCTATCCCAGCTGTCCTACAGCGCAGGCTCTGCAAAGAGACAGCAGACCCTGCAGCAGCAGCAGTTGGACAGCCTACAGCAGCAAGTCAAGCAGCTGCAGTACCAGCTAGGGGTGAGTCGTGAGTCATACACCTTCACACTATAGCTAATATGGCTCATTCAACCATGAATCAGTATACTACATTCACCCGCACTCCGATAGCGTCAGAGAAGACAGGATACACTGTTTACACAAATCCCTTCGGCTAAGGACTTTCCTGGAACAACTGCCAGACAGTTGGAAGCGGAATTGCGATGAATGATGTGGTGAAATGTTGAAATGAAGATCTCTGTACTGTCATGATTAGCCTCCGTGTTAGAGCCAAGAGATGTAATGTACTGATCCAGGGCATCCTCCTCTGGTCCAGGACATAATGAGACGCAGGAATGTGTGGGCTGGGAGGCCAAACGGGATCCTCCTGTATCTCACCATCTGCTGCTGCTTGTCACGGGCTGCACACGGCTTCTTACGCCTCCATCACACCGACAGCCTCATTGCATTTTGGTACACCAGAAGTCCATTCCTTCCCAACGGAACGCTGCGTTTGCCTTGCAGCATTACGTTGCTGAGGCAGTTGCAGTGCGTTCTGGGTGGTGTATACGTTGGCTTTATCAAACATATGCATCAAACTGTATGTGTAGATGGCTTGACAGAAATGGTAGCAGAAGGCGAATGTTGGAACTTTTGTTGCGCACATATCCAGATGATGCTGCGTACTATTTTTGCGCATTGACGCTGTCGGTGTGATCAAGGCGTTAGTCATTGACCACTCTGTTCCTCTGGATGCACTGTGCAAATCAGATGGCTCTGAGGAAGGACATTTGACATGTAGATGCTGATCTTCGAAGGACGTCTACTGTAGTTTCTGTTTCTGTCACTGCTGAGTGCTTGCCTAAAATATGCAGTCTTTGGTTTATTGCTTATCTTTCGTAAGTCTGAGCAGTTTCATCATGGTTTTTATAGCTAATGTATGATATTCCACTAGCTAATTGGTTAACGCGCTAGCCTGTTTCTGCATCTCTTTACTATAGGAGTCAAAGAGGCAGCACCATGAGATAGTGTCCGTCTACAGGATGCATCTCCTATACGCCGTCCAGGTACGTTTTTATGCATACTGGGTACTCTGTGATTTTCATATTAAATGGCGCAGGTGTGGTTTTAATGGTATTACGTCATTGCTTTATTCCTCATAGGGTCAGATGGATGAGGACGTTCAGAAAGCCTTGAAGCAGATTCTGAGGATGTGCAAGATGCCAACAGAAGCCAAGTGAAGTGTCTGAGATGGAGCAGCCTGTCTATCTACTGCCAGTGCTGGAGAGGAGACAAGGAAACAACATCCTTACACGCTGGTCTCCTTACCTACATGGCCTGTCACACGTCTGCCGCATCCGTCCATCAAACACACACGTCCATCAAAATCAAAGATAATGATTCTTTATTTGTCTACAAACTATTTCAGAGGGGAGCTACAATATGAAGACTCCTTGTCATTAGATTTGAATGGCATCCTATCTTTGACCTAGCAGTGTTAGTTTTGTATTGTCGTCAATTAGTTTTTAATTGTAGCACTGGTTTTCATGACATAATGATATAATCCAATTTTTGGGACCTCTGCATGCAGTTCTTCCTAAATCAACCACATGCAAAATGCTTTTTTGGCACTTTTATCAATATTTTCCTAATAGCATACAACTTTTATGAAAACGAAGAGTTTCAAATGTATGGAAGATTTTTCTAGATACATTCATGAAATGAAAACAAAGAAGTTTGGTAGTTGTATTTTTGAACAACCCTATTTGGGGGTTTTGTATAAATTCAATATTTTGTGTGATAACCTAGGCCCTTTTTAGTGTCTGCGATCTGTGAATGCCAATTTTACCCAATTTGGGGGTTTTTGTCCTCATTTACACCATATTCCCTTGGAGGCTTTTTAAATCAATATGACTTTATGAACAGAATCGACCTTTTGAGTAATGTAACCCCCCATTTGATATTTATTGAGCAATTATCCAGTACTTGAAGGGTGAGGTGGTATCAGATCTCTGGGGAGTGTCTCTCTGAGGACAGAAAATACCCATGTGACTAATGCACTTTCATCATGCTGTACTCCCATTCAAACTCTATATTGCCTCAGCAGATTACCTGTCCCATCCGGGACATCTTAGTTTCTGTGTCCCATGTGCCTGCTCTTTCTGTGTTGAAGCCTGACAGACTTGTCTTGATTCTTGATCTTCTTCCCTCGTTTTGTAATATCATTATAGTGTAAGAACTGTAGCAGGTAGTCATATTTTGTGTTTTTTTGAGGGGGGGGGGTGAAACAACCACCTATTTCAGTGTTGCTATACTGTATCTTGGTATGGCGGCATGTGAGTCTGTTGGACTGTTGAGCAAGTTGCTCAGCCTCATTCAATCCACTTCATCCACATACTGTACATGAGCAGTAGAGGAGGAATAGTATAGTAAAAAGTAAACACCATAAAACACGAAGTTCATTACTCATAAGTAGGGCTATAATCTCTGGTGGACAGATGCATGTAACATAATGGTACTAGCATCTGTCGACAGACTGGGATGCGTTACCAACGAGGAACTTTGTTCTGGTAAGCAGATCCTTCATCATTTGGACAAATCACGATTTCGCGCGCTCTCATTTTTCGGAAGGGGACATTCGGCCCATAGACCTGCCCAATACTGGCTGATTTTTCCCGTTTGGGTGGAGACTTAGCTAGTCTTGTTCAAGAGGCCAGGGTTCCGGTCTAGAAGCACGATTTCGACTGCACCTACAGTCTTTCTTCGGTACTGCAGCTTAACTGATGCCCTGCCCAGAAAGACAATTCACATAGACGATACCATAGAGAAATCACATTTAAAAAGTCCAAAAAAAGACACTTAAGTCATCACCATTGAATTATTTAAATAATTGTCGCTGGGGCAGATTCGTTTTTTAAAACATTTTTCATTCACAGCCGAACATATAAAAATGTTCTATTCATCCAATGTCTGTCATGTTTTTGGATGACATGATGATGTCGTCGCTAATCGCTCTGCTCCCTGTGTGCACTGAGTGCTAGTGAGTTGGGCTGAGTAAACCGGATGCAACCCGAATATAGATGGTCAATGAATCGGCGTATGCAAACGTGAGTAGATTACGTTTACAACAACGGTCGGACATTTTAGACGCTTTCTCTAGTTCTTCTAGCTTAGTGGTCTCGTTAGTACATTTAACACGTCTCCCTCCCAGAAAGGAATCGATCATCTGACGCAAACACGCAATATTTTTGTTCTGGATGTCCGAGATTAGTAGGGCTCCAATGTGTCTTTGGTGCTTTAAATCAAGTGCTGTATCATTGTGGCCTGGTAAGAGTAAGAAGTGCACCATTTCATCCCTGCACGGCCACTGTTGACCTCTACAAATCATGTATTTTACAATAGCCCATGGAATCTGAACTCTTTTGAAAACAAGCACCATTATAGTTGTACCACTAAAATGGTACAAGGAACAATGCTGAAGATGCATCCAATGAGAAATAGTTGAGTATATTAGTGGGTTGAACACTCTCTTACATTGACTGTGCCATGTATTACACAGTGTACTCTCATAGTGATCACAGTGATGTGCAATTACATCAGACGTGATATGCAGGATGACTCCAGTTATGGATGATATACATAACCCGAACCTATACATACCATCACAGTGCTGTACTCTGTGGTTTTAGCATACATTTCTGCTCTTTGGGCTCCTCACTGTGTTTACACAGGCAGCCTAATTCTGATCTTTTGCCCAATTATGGGCAAACTATCTGATCTGATTGGTCAAAAGACCAACATATCAGTATTGGGCTGCCTGTGTAAACACAGCCGGAAATATTTAGGATGATCCACTACAGCGGAGTAATAGAATATAATAGAACATGATGAAGACAGGGGTGAAGTTGTCCTTATATCCCACGTCGCTCGATGAGTTTCTCTAACAACTCTTGTTAATAAGGTAAAAAGAAGACTCCTCTCTGTGACAGAGGTTAATAAGCATTGCCTGAATGTTTTGAATTTAGAAAGGGATAAGGATGAGATGCCCCTTGTCTCCTGTTGTTTTTACAACTGTTTTTGTAATGGAAACTGATTTTGATGTGTTTGTTTGCCAGTTGTTTTTCACCCAATTCAATAAATTGTGAAGACCTCGCCTGTTGCCTTTTCCATAAATATGGTGTGTATTGATCCAATTGGCTGTGGGGATGATTGCTTTTTATTTCAACCCCTGCCAGAGAGCCCAAGGGCCCTAATCAATAATCAATTAGGATGACAGAGGGGATTCTGCCAAACAATAAAGAATGACTAGCTCTGATTTCAACACATACCACTTTTGGTGACGTAAAGCAGGTGGACATAATTTGTTCTCTGGAAAACGTACTTCTTTTTAGAAGTTGTAGAGCATTAGATGGATGTTGAAATGGTAAGCGGCTCAGGTTTCCCCAGGCATGGATGTCTGTGTTATATGTATAATGGCTATTAGATAAGGATTTATCTCTATTAGCCTAACAGCAGACTGCGTTTACAGACCTGATGACATCCTCCTTTTGTATACAGGGACCTGTTTCAAAGACTTTTGACCTATGCCCTATCTCTGGTCATTATTCATGTCTGTTCCTCTCAGGCCTAGATTCAATCTGTAGCGCAGAAGGTCGAGGAGACCGCATTCAAGGTAAATGCTGCCATGGCCGTAACTCATTTGAAAAAATCAATGAATAATAAAAATATATATTTTGTACACAAAGAAAATCAATTACGGGTCAGCATCGAAAATTTTGCTCCCAGTGTTGATCAAAGCTCAGAATGCTTATATCCTTGATCTGACTGAGTTCTATTCCCACCTGCCTCTTTGCAAATGAGTGGAATCATGAACAGTTGTGTGTTCATTATGTTTTCCTCCGTCCTCCGGATTTGCCTCCCGGGTAAGCCTTTTTAGCAGCACTTTCACCACTCTCTCAAACAGCCGAGGGCCTGAGACATGAAATAAACTACATTTTTCTTCATGATTTTCCCTTACAACCTAGAGAACTTAGGTTGTCATGGAAAATGTATGGAGTAAAAAGTACAATATTTTTGTTAGGAATTTAATGAAGTAAAAGTTGTCAAAAATATAAATAGTAAAGTACAATACAGATACAGCAAAAAACGACTTAAGTAGTACTTTAAACTATTTTACTTAAGTACTTTACACCACTGGTTCTAAAATTGCCTTTTTGTCCTGCATCTCGCTAGCATACTATCAGCAGAGGCGACCGCGAACTGGGGTAGTTCGTTTCATGTCAAATCAAATCTAATCAGATTTTATTGGTCACATACACATGGTTAGCAGATGTTAATGCGAGTGTAGCGAAATGCTTGTGCTTCTAGTTCCAACAGTGCAGTAATATCTAACAAGTTCACAACGACTACCTTATACACACAAATGTAAAGGGATGAATAAGAATATGTACATACAAATATATGGATGAGCGATGGCCATGCGGCATAGGCAAGATGCAGTAGATGGTATAGAGTACAGTATATACATATGAGATGAGTAATATAGGATATGTAGACATTATTAAAGTGGCGTTATTTAAAGTGATTAGTGATACGTTTATTAAATCCATTTATTAAAGTGGCCAGAGATTTGAGTCTGTATGTTGACAGCAGCCACTCTGTGTTAGTGATGGCTGTTTAACAGTCTGATGGCCTTGAGATAGAAGTAGTTTTTGTGTCTCTTGGTCCCAGCTTTGATGCACCTGTACTGACCTCGCCTTCTGGATGATAATGGGGTGAACAGGCAGGGCTCGGATGGTTGTTGTCCTTGATGATCTTTTTGGCCTTCCTGTGATATCGGGTGCTGTAGGTGTCCTGGAGGGCAGGTAGTTTGCCCCTTTGATGCGTTGTGCAGACCGCACTACCCTCTGGAGAGCCTTACGGTTGTGGGCGGAGCAGTTGCCGTACCAGGCGGTGATACAGCCCTACTGGATGCTCTCGATTGTGCATCTGTAAAAGTTTGAGTGTTTTAGGTGACAAGCCATATTTCTTCAGCCTCCTGAGGTTCACACTGTCTGTGTGGGTGGACCATTTCAGTTTGTCCGTGATGTGTACGCTGAGGATCTTTAAACTTTCCACCTTCTCCGCTACTGTCCCGTCGATGTGGATGGAGGGATGCTCCCTCTGCTGTTTCCTGAAGTCCACGATTATCTCCTTTGTTTTGTTGACGTTGAGTGAGAGGTTATTTTCCTGACAGCACACTCCGAGGGCCCTCACCTCCTCCCTGTAGGCCGTCTCGTCGTTGTTGGTAATCAAGCCTACCACTGTAGTGTCGTTTGCAAACTTGATGATTGAGTTGGATGGCCACGCAGTCATGGGTGAACAGGGAGTACAGGAGGGGGCTGAGCACGCACCCTTATGGGGCCCCAGTGTTGAGGATCAGCGGGGTGGAGATGTTGTTTCCTATCCTCACCGCCTGGGGGCGGCCTGTCATAGTCCAGGACCCAGTTGCACAGTGCGGGGTCGAGACCCAGGGTCTCGAGCTTAGTGACAAGTTTGTAGGGTACTATGGTGTTAAATGCTGAGCTGTAGTCAATGAATAGCATTCTTACATAGGTATTCCTCTGGTCCAGATGGGATAGGACACTGTGCAGTGTGATGGCAATTGCGTTGTCTGTGGACCTATTGGGGCGGTAAGCAAATTGCAGTGGGTCTAGGGAATCAGGTAGGGTGGAGGTGATATGATCCTTAACTAGTCTCTCAAAGCACTTCATGATGGCAGAAGTGAGTGCTACGGGGTGATAGTCATTTAGTTCAGTTACCTTAGCTTTCTTGGGAACAAGAAGAATGGTGGCCATCTTGAAGCATGTGGGCACAGCAGACTGGGATTGATTAAATATGTCCGTAAACACACCAGCCAGCTGGTATGCACATGCTGTGAGGACACGGCTAGGGTTGCCGTCGGGGCCGGCAGCCTTGTGAGGGTTAACATGTTTAAATGTTTTACTCACGTTGGCCACGGTGAAGTAGAGCCCACAGGCTTTGGTAGCGGGCCGTGTCAGTGCCACTGTGTTGTCCTCAAAGCGTGCAAAGAAGTTGTTTTATTTGTCTGGGAGGAAGACATCGATGTCCGCAACAGGGCTGGTTTTCTTTTTGTAATCCGTGATTGACTGTAGACCCTGCCACATACGTCTCGTGTTTGAGCCATTGAATTGCGACTATTTTGTCTCTATACTGATGCTTTGCTTGTTTGATTGCCTTGCGGAGGGAATAGCTACACTTTTGTATTCGATCATGTTTCCAGTCGCCTTGCCATGATTAAAAGTGGTGGTTCGCGCTTTCAGTTTTGCGCGAATGCTGCCATCAATCCACGGTTTCTGGTTTGGGAAGGTTTTAATAGTCACAGTGGGTACAACATCACTGCTGCACTTGCTAATAAACTTGCGCACCGAGTCAGCGTATACATCAATGTTGTTGTCTGAGGCTACCCGGAACATATCCCAGTCCACGTGAACGAAGCAATCTTGAAGCATGGAATTCGATTGGTCAGACCAGCGTTGGCTAGACCTGAGCACGGGCTTTTCCTGTTTTAGTTTCTGTCTATAGGCTGGGAGCAACAAAATGGAGTCATGGTCAGATTTGCCGAGGGGAGGGCGGGGGAGAGCTTTATATGCATCGTGGATGTTAGAGTGGCAATGGTCCAGAATGCTACCGGCTCGTGTCGCGCATTCAATATGCTGACAGAATTTAGGAAGCCTTGTTCTCAGATTAGCTTTGTTAAAATACCCAGCTACAATAAATGCAGCCTCAGGATATATGGTTTCCAGTTTACATAGAGCCCAGTGAAGTTCTTTCAGGGCCGTCAAGGTATCTGCTTGGGGGGGATATACACGGCTGTGACTATAATCGAAGAGAATTCTCTTGGTAGATAATGCGGTCGGCATTTGATTGTAAGAAATTCTAGGTCAGGTGAACTAAAGGACTTGCGTTCCTGTATGTTGTTTTGATTACACCATGAGTCATTAATCATAAGGCATACACCCCCGCCCTTCTTCTTACCAGAGAGATGTGTGTTTCTGTTGTTGCGATGCGTGAAGAAACCGGGTGGCTGTACCGACTCTGACAACATATCCCGAGTGAGCCATGTTTCTGTGAAACAGAGAATGTTACAATCTCTGATCTCTCTGGAAGGAAACTCGTGCCCTTATTTCATCCAAGTGGTTTTCTAGAGATTGGACATTGGCGAGTAATATGCTCGGAAGCGGTGGGTGGTGTGCTCACCTTCTAAGTCTGACCAGTAAGCCGATCCGTCTGCCTCTCCTGCGGTGGCCGCGTTGTTTTTGGTAAGATAAGATAAGATCCCATGTCCAGGGTGGAGGTCCGAACAAAGGAACTGGTAAGTTGACGTCACTTTTATATCCAGTAGTTCTTCCCGGCTGTATGTAATAACACTTAAGATTTTCTGGGCTATTTTCTGGGCTTCAGTGTCTTTAGATATTTTTGTCAATGTAAGAAATAATACATAGAAAAACAAATTACTGAATAGTTTCCTAAAGACCTGAAGGGAGGCGACCATCTCCGTCGGCGCCATTGTCTCAGGACCTCGGCCGTTTGAGAGAGTGGTGAATGTGCTGCTAAAATGGCTTATCCGGGAGGCAAATCCGGAGGACACAGGTTAACATAATGAACAAACAACTGTTCATGATTCCACTCAATCGCAAAGAGGCAGGTTACATTTTGAATGCTTAGCAGGACAGGAAAATTGTGAAATGCACTTACAGTATCAAGAGAACACGTGGTCATCCCTACTGCCCATGGTCTGGCGGACTCACTAAACACACTTGCATCTTTTGTAAATAATGTCTGTGTTGTAGTGTGCCCCTGTCAATCAGTACATTTTTAAAACAAGATAATGGGGCATTCAGCTTTGCTTAATAAAAGGAATTTTAAATGATTTATACTTGTCCTTCTACTTACTTACAGTTGTAGTCGGAAGTTTACATACACTTAGGTCGGAGTCATTAAATCAAATTTTTCAACCACTCCACAAATTTCTTGTTAACAAACTATAGTTTTGGCAAGTCGGTTAGTACATCTACTTTGTGCATGACACAAGTAATTGTGCATGACACAAGTAACAACTGTTTACAGACAGATAATTTCACTTATAATTCACTGTATCACAATTCCACTGGGTCAGAAGTTTACATACACTAAGTTGACTGTGCTTTTAAACAGCATGAAAAATTCCAGAAAATGATGTCATGGCTTTAGAAGCTTCTGATAGGCTAATTGACATCACTTGAGTCAATTGTAGGTGTATCTGTGGATGTATTTCAGGGCCTACCTTCAAACGCAGTGCCTCTTTGCTTGACATCATGAGAAAATCAAAAGTAATCAGCCAATAATTTTTGGGGGAGACCTCCACAAGTCTGTTTCATCCTTGGGAGAAATTTCCAAATGCCTGAAGGTACCACATTCATCTGTACAAACAATAGTACGCAAGTATAAACACCATGGGACCACACAGCTGTCATACTGCTCAGGAAGGAGACACATTCTGTCTCCTTGAGACGAATGTACTTTGGTGCGAAAAGTGCAAATCAATCCCAGAACAACAGCAAAGGACCCTGTGAAGATGCCGGAGGAAACAGGTACAAAAGTATCTATATCCACAGTAAAACGAGTCCTATATCGACATAACCTGAAAGGCCGCTCAGCAAGGAAGAAGCCACTGCTCCAAAACCGCCATAAAAAAGCTAGACTACGGTTTGCAACTGCACATGGGGACAAAGGTTGTACTTTTTTGGAGAAATGCCCTCTGGTCTGATGAAACAAAAGTAGAACTGTTTGGCCATAATGACCATCTTATGTTTGGAGGAAAAAGGGGGAGGCTTGAAAGTCAAAGAACACCATCCCAACCGTGAAGCACGGGGTGGCAGCATCATGTTGTGGGGGTGATTTGCTGCAGGAGGGACTGGTGCACTTCACAAAATAGATGGCATCATGAGGTTGGAAAATTATGTGGATATATTGAAGCAACATCTCAAGACATCAGTCAGGAAGTTAAAGTTTGGTCTCAAATGGGTCTTCCAAATGGACATTGACCCCAAGCCTACTTCCAAAGTTGTGGCAAAATGGCTTAAGGACAACAAAGTCAAGGTATTGGAGTGGCCATCACAAAGCCCCGACCTCAATCCTATAGAAAATTTGTGGGCAGAACTGAAAAGGCGTGTGCGAGCAAGGAGGCCTACAAACCTGACTCAGTTACACCAGTTCTGTCAGGAGGAATGGGACAAAATTCACCCAACTTATTTTGGGAAGCTTGTGGAAAGCTACCCAAAACGTTTGACCCAAGTTAAACAATTTAAAGGCAATGCTACCAATTATTAATTGAGTGTATGTAAACTTCTGACCCACTGGGAATGTGATGAAAGAAATAAAAGCTGAAATAAATCATTCTCTCTACTATTATTCTGACATTTCACATTCTTAAAATAAAGTGGTGATCCTAACTGACCTAAGACAGGGAATTTTTACTAGGATTAAATGTCAGGAATTGTGAAAAACTGAGTTTAAATGTATTTGGCTTAGATGTATGTAAACTTCTGACTTCAACTGTAAATATATTTTAGAAATTACATTTACTTTTGATACTTAAAAACAAAATACTTTTAGACTTTTACTCAAGTTGGTGACTTTCACTTTTACTTGAGTAACTTTTTATTAAGGTCTATATTTTTACTCAAGTATGACAATTGGGTTATTTTCCCGCCACTGTTTAAAACCATCCCGCGACTCCTGCGGTGTCTACAGACATCCCCCAAACAAACAAAAACCATCTCTCTGAGAAAGAGTGCACAACTTGTAAATAGTCGCTTATAGATGTCTGTCAGTCAGGTGACTAGCTTCCGACAGAAACTTCTATTGCAGTAATGCTCTGGCTAGTATTACTTAGCCAGCTATAAGGAAGTAAGAAGCTAACGTTAAACGGAGCCTACCTCAGCAAGAGCGGAAAATATGCTACTAAGTTCTCATAATAACTTTGCCTTATAGAGCGTAGGCTACTGAGACAGACAGTGATGTGGCGCTTAGTGGTGAGGCAGGCTGCAATGCATGCAGGAGGAAGCAGAGAGAGAGGAGCAGAAAGGTTAGTACAGTGGTTCCCAAACTTGGGGTCGGGGACCATGTGGGATCCCTTGAGAAAATCAGTACTAATCTTATCAAACAAGTTAGGAACGTTTTGTCGCTAATGCTACGTGTCAGTGTGAAAAATTTACCATATTTCCCACCCTTTCAGAGGAATAACATTGCAATAGCTAATAGGCTATGTGTTTGTAGATTGACTGAGGTGAATGAACGTACAGTCATTTTTGCTCGTTTTTGCTGTTCTCTAAATAGCATTAAGGTTTTTTATTTGTACAGAAATGCAGTTAACAAGCTTCAACTTTTCAAAAACAGGAGGACACTGACTGCTGCTGTAGCCTCGCCGACGGCAAGCAGCACACATATTTTACAGTTTTGCCCTTGCTTTGACTTATTGGAAGTCATTCTCAGTTGTCATGTGGAAGATATTGAGTCTGAGTTGAGAATCAGATTTATCCTGAAGACATTCTATTGATCATTTCAATTGATCATTTTTTTCAGAGAAGTGGAAATAAGGTGATTGTGCCCTGCAGACATGTACTGTATGAACAGTCGTTCTCCTGCTGCCAAACACACCCATCACAAGTGCATATTATTGTGCCTGCAGACGAGCATGACTGGGATCTGTGGTTCTTTGTGATTGTAATCTACCCTGAAAGTAATTCTCTAATAGCATTCAAACTTTTCCCGAACCTCATATTAACATCACTGCTATACCCCGGTAAAGGGAAATGCAATCTGTTAAAAGGCTCAGTGAAGTTAGGAAGGGTTGGGACCAGGGTTGGGGAGTAACAGATTACATGTAATCCATTACATGTAAGGGATTATATATATTTTTTAAACTATAGTCTGTTATGTTACAAGCTAAAATATTGTAATCAGATTACAGATACTTTTGAAAAACTAGATGATTACTTCGAGGATTACTTTTGAATTCAGAAATTGCAAAAAAAATCTTTAACACTTCTCTGTTTTCTCAATGACATTTAAAAAAAGGAGCAAGTTTCAGTTTGTTCCACCTGAGCGAGTCTGACCACAAGTCAGAGACCACTATGATGACACACCAAATGTGTTTGATGGATCGCGGGAAAAGAGCAAGAATGGGCTTTTGTAGACTACAGTCCAAGCTATGTCTTCCAATGGGCGACTGCTGTCGGCATCCAAAGATTATCCAACTTGAAAAACGCTTGGAGGTAAGGATGACAGCAGTGGTGTAGTCTACGGCGATACGGATATCACTTATTATTGATATCTGCATAGCGGATTGATGTGAATCACACTGCTGCTCTCTCATTCAGCTATTTGCGATTTACGGATTGTGGTTGTTCTAAATGTATATTTGAACCCAATAATGGTTGAATTCAAGAAGTTTAAACTGCCTATCAGTCATTGTTTTTGAAACCAGTGGACAGCCAGTGAAAAATGCACTGTTGCAACAGCTGCACAGTGAGGATCCCAGCCTAAGGAATAAAGTGGGGCTTTTATTACTCAGTCTAATTCATGCTGATAAAAAAAATACATCCAAGGCAAACTCACACACTTTTGACAGATTTTGGACTTAGAAGAATGTTATAAGAAGCCTACATAACCAACCCATAAAGTAAAATTGTACATCCATGTATGGCCAACTAGGTCCACTTTAACATTGATTTATCCTGCAACAGATGTTGTTCAATTGGTAACAGATTTTTCTCTTCTTCTATTGCCTATTAAGGCGAACGTAATCTAAAAGTAACTGAATGTAATCCGATTACGTTACTGAGTTTGGGTAATCCAAAAGTTATGTTACTGATTACAATTTTGGACAGGTAACTGTAAAGGATTACATTTAGAAAGTAACTTACCCAACCCTTTTTGGGACTAAGGTCTCTATTCAATCAAATCCGCTTTAGCCGAAATCCGCATAGCTATTATTTTGAGGTGTCGGAGGTGGAACTGCGATAGAGCTGTCAAATGGGGAGTTTCCTGGCCATGGACCCAAAATATCGATGTTTTGTTCCCCGAGCCACTTAGTTATCACTTTTGCCTTATGGCAAGGTGCTCCATCATGCTGGAAAAGGCATTGTTTGTCACCAAACTGTTCCTGGATTGTTGGGAGAAGTTGGTCTCGGAGGATGTGTTTGTACCATTCTTTAGTCATGGCTGTGTTCTTAGGCAAAATTGTGTGAGCCCACTCCCTTGGCTGAGAAGCAACCCCACACATGAAGGGTCTCGGGATGCTTTACTGTTGGCATGACACAGGACTGATGGTAGCGCTCACCTTGTCTTCTCCGGACAAGCTTTTTTCCGGATGCCCCAAAAAATCGGAAAGGGGATTCATCAGAGAAAAGGACTTTACCCCAGTCCTCAGAAGTCCAATCCCTGTACCTTTTGCAGAATATCAGTCTGTCCCTGATGTTTTTCCGGGAGAGAAGAGGCTTCTTTTCTGCCCTTCTTGACACCAGGCCATCCTCCAAAAGTCATCGCCTCACTGTGCGTGCAGATGCACTCACACCTGCCTGCTGCCATTCCTGAGCAAGCTCTGTACTGGTGGTGCCCCGATCCCGCAGCTGAATCAACTTTAGGACACGGTCCTGGCGCTTGCTGGACTTTCTCGGGCGCCCTGAAGCCTTCTTCACAACAATTGAACCGCTCTCCTTGAAGTTCTTGATGATCCGATAAATGGTTTATTTAAGTGCAATCTTACTGGCAGCAATATCCTTGCCTGTGAAGCCCTTTTTGTGCAAAGCAATGATGACGGCACATGTTTCCTTGCAGGTAACATGGTTGACAGAGGAAGAACAATGATTCCAAGCACCACCCTACTTTTGAGGCTTCCAGTCTGTTATTCGAACTCAATCAGCATGACAGAGTGATCTCCAGCCTTGTCCTCGTCAACACTCACACCTGTGTTAACGAGAGAATCACTGACATGATGTCAGCTGGTCCTTTTGTGGCAGGGCTGAAATGCAATGGAAATGTTTTTTGGGGATTCAGTTCATTTGCATGGCAAAGAGGGACTTTGCAATTAATTGCAATTCATCTGATCACTCTTCATAACATTCTGGAGTGTATGCAAATTGCCATCATACAAACTGAGGCAGCAGACTTTGAAATGTAATATTTGTGTCATTCTCAAAACTTTTGGCCACGACTGTACACTGCGAGCTGGTGTTAGCCCATAGAGAATGATAGAGGCCTCTAGTGGCCAAAATGCCATATTAGCATGGGCAGGACCATTGAGAGCTTCCACCATTTTAATGGAGTCAACTGGGTGGGACTTCCAATTTCATTGGCGGATACCTCCTGGTGACCCTGTTGGAGTCAAGTCATAAGGAGGGATCAGCCAATCATGAAGAAGAAAATGTACAACTTCAAAATGGAGATAGCCTCAATAGTGCAGATACAAATATGTCCTCTATCTTTATGTGTCAGCCAGACTACATTGCACCTCCAAAACATCAGCTATGTGGGTGTTGGGGTTAACGCTTGATCTGATTGAATCTAGGCCTAGGTTAGAGGGCACTTTAATTCCCCGCAGGCCTGCACTGACCTCAGGACACTGACAGCTCCTTTTGGTATGCACCCGGCACACACACGTCAACAGACTTTCCTTGCTGTGCCGTGGCCTCAGATGTGCTGCCAGCTGAATTTCGGGGTAATTTATCCACTCTATTTTCCTCTTCCCGGTGGCACGACCCTTTAGAGTTTCCTCCCCTGGCCCACTGTCATTCCCCTAGGGCAGAGAACAGAGAGCCACCACTATAAACCTCTGCCACATACTGACTCTCCTAGAGCCAACAAACTAGTTCACTTCTCATGACTCACGCCAATAGATCTTTATAACCTTTAAATTCTATATTTTTTCCTGGTTAGAATGGGTTAATGGCTCAATTCCTGCTAGGAGATGCAATGATGAAACTTGTGGAAACTTCTAGGACTGGGGACAACCACACTCCCATATTTAGACAAGTCAGGCAGTTTCATGCAGGCAGTATGCCAGCCAGTGCATTGAAGCCAACGCAATATTGTGAGGTCCAATTCAAATTAGTTTGACAAAGTTCAGGAAAAAAGGTTTTAGAATTATGATTCACATGCACTATGCTAATGCTTTCATTGACTATATTTCTTTACTTCACCAGTGAAGAAGTTTACTATTTAATTTACCATAGACTGTATGCTATTCACACACCTCTTTGGAAATGTGGAAACATTTCCATAGCAATTCTCTCAGCCTCTGGTAGATGGCAGTATGGACTTACCAACAGTATGATCACGCACAATATTGGCCAAATTACAGTTCCCTTTTTTGACAACCACATTCTTTTGGCGAAGCTGTCATCAGAAACTCAACTGCAGTCAAATGAAGTCATACTAATCAATCCCTTGTCTCTAGACCCTGCATCTGGAATTAATAGGAACATACCAGAGAAAGTTAGAGGAAAACAAACAAACAATACGAAAACCAAATATGAAAGATGTGTGGATGGAGTTGGCAATAATTTCAATTTCCAAATCCCATTAATATGAAGAATTACTACCGCATTATTTAAGTAAAACTGTACAGGTAAAAATAAAAATGATTGATGATGATCTCCTCATAAAGTCTCTGAAAAAGTTGCAAAGCTGTCCATGGGAGAATTTAGATGGAATCCATCCACAGCTTTTAAAGTAAATTATATCTATTGATTAAAACTCCTATTGTGATTAATCACCCAATAATGTATTCCTTTTTCAGATCAGTGTTGTTACTGATATGCTGTCAATATTTGACTTCCAAAACAACGATGTTGTCTTCAGCCAAACATCCATCCATGCAGCACAGGCCCATTAGTTTCCTAAACCTCCAGTGATATCTCGGTTACATGCTTGTGTTCAGTCAAATGCAACCGCATGTGATTGTCGCGTAATTAACTGATGTCCGCAACATGTTCTGCCTCTGTTCATCATGCCTCAACCATACCATCAAAAACTTTGCCTAATAAACACTGGCCCAGAAAACCAGATCCGATTAATATATTTTCTGTACAAGGCACATGCTGCTAAATTGCTGCAAGATGTGCGGCCGACTGCTTACCCATAGAGCACATGGAGTGTGGTGTTAGTTGTGGTAGTGCTCCCGAACCCAGGTCAGGGAGATTGAGTTCCATTGCCACTTTTAAATCGGAATTTGTGGGATCATCGAACCTGCTCAGATACATTGAGATACGGGTAGAGATGTGAGTGATCATAATGTGCGTTTCAAGTGATCGTTCCACAGCGAATGGCAAATCTATTGGCAAATGGCTTTCTTTTTTTGTACGGCATACACATGAAGTTCTGATGAGCCGAAATGGAAACACATGCCACAATCGGATTTTATAACAGATGGGATGATATTGCATTATTAATAACAGAGAGTTTCAAGCTGGGCAAAAAAAAATCTCAGCTGGGCTTAAATAGCTCAACACACTTTCTACTGGGGAAGTTTCTCTGACTAGAGAGAACCGGAGAACGGCCTCTGATTGTCTTAGCAATAACTACTCAACACACAGAGCTTACCCCCATATCCCACCCGACCCCACACACACACTACTATACACATGCTGTTAACAGAGGTGCTACCGCCCCCTGAACTAAAACCCTGGTCCCCTTTGACCTTAACCACTCGCCGATGCGCCACTCCAATCCATAACCACACCACCCCAATATGCCTTGGTTAGATGCCAGGGTGGCACACGTAAAGCAATTAGCGCACACAGCCCCCTAATTAACAAACAGGTCCCTAATTAAATGGCTTCTTTAACCTCCGTCACATCTGACTCACCAAAAATCGAAGGGGTGCCGGAAGCTGTGTTTGCACTGAGTCAAAAAACAAGCAAACAGACCCATTTGGAGGGGATGAGGTGCGGGGGGGTTCAAAGGAGGGATTTCAATGTTTGCAGCCAAGTGACAGAGATTTTATGGGCATATTTTAGGTCTAAGAGTCTGACACTTGTCTATGAGTGGCTTATTAAAAAGGTGAGAAGTGAGTGTACTGTCTGGGGTGGGGAATAATTGTGCTCTTAAAAAGGACTTCAAAAGTCTAGTGGTGTTTGTGAAAAAGTGTTAGCAAACGTGAAGGGAACCCTGGGAGGAAGTGGCTAGCAAGGGTTTGCTTCTCTGGCGTGGCGACATGTGGCAGTTGAAACTGCTTCGTGGAGAGGGGATGTGGAGGGAGACAATCCGCCTGGTTGGAAAGGGAAGGTGGAGGAAGGTGGAGGGAGGCAGCCTCTGACTGAGGCAATGGAGACAGGGACAAGCCTGACAGGGGAAGAGTTAGACAGGGAGCAGGTTAGACAGGGAAGGTTCGTGTTAGGGGTGACCTTGTATGTGTGGAGCTTTCACTGAGAGTGAGGTCTGGTAAGGGAAACTGTCGATCTTACAGCTGGTTATTACGTGTCTGACTGACATATCCAATCAAGGTCTGTCCTTCAATCTGTGCTCTGCCAGCATGCCGAGGTGATGAAATGGCTTTATTTTCTAGTGAGGTTGAGCTGATCCTCTTTTACTGTGAGTGCCACAGGGCCTGCTCTGCTCTGTGTCCACAGGGCCTGCTCTGCTCTGTGTCCACAGGGCCTGCTCTCCTCTGTGTCCACAGGGCCTGCTCTGCTCTGTGTCCACAGGGCCTGCTCTGCTCTGTGTCCACAGGGCCTGCTCTGCTCTGTGTCCACAGGGCCTGCTCTTCTCTGTGTCCAGACTGGCACGTCACCAGGCTTCTTCTTCTGCAATATTGAAACTTTGTTCCAGTGGGGATTAGTTGTTCTTTGTGAGTTTATTCAGGGCTTTAGGAAGAGAGTTAGAATCAGAATCAGCACGGTTTTGAGTCTGACTCTGGAATACATAACAATTATCTCCACAGATCTACTAGTGTTTATGACTGAGACCTGACTAGACTGAGGAATATGAAGTTATGCCAAGAGAGACCGCTTTTACTGTACTGACAAAGGACACAACAGGTTGATTTCTTGCTTTACAATCATTGGGGAGAATTTCCCCATCCTGTCCGATGCTGGTCAAGTGACCAGGATAATTGTCTCTAGCCAGCTCGAAGGACTATGAAAAAGACTGTCACTCAGTGGTGAGGAGGTGGTTTAAGACATCCTAATTACCCTGTGTCCCTGGTTAGAAGGAAAATAACTCAGTAGGACAGGTGTTAATTGACTAACATTGGCATTCAATGTATGTCAATCAGAGATTAGTAAGCAAAACATGCATACCAGTGAGTGACTTCACGACTTCACTCGCTACTTCACTTAAAGACAATGCTACATCCTTTGATTCTCTAAGTATTTCCCTCACTTCTTTGGTTAGGGAGCGGTCGAAATTTACACAATTGTGACCGAGAGGAAAATGGGGGAGGGTCATGCTTTTTCAATTTCAGTCACGGGAAAGGTTTTGTATTTTTTTATTTAGTCCATGGCAGGGTCATGTAATTTGTAATCGATTAAATGTCATATTGTTTAGGGTTTGAGAATTAGTTGCTTATTTTAGTATTTCTGTGTGCCCGATGATGCCCCTCTGCTGGGTGCGCAATATCAAGTGCGCCTAATGTGGTCTCAATAAAATGATCCATAGCATACACTATAGTCTAATTGGCCTAGGCTATTTGAAGAGCAGTGGTGGAAAAACTACTCAGTAGTCATACTTGAGTAAAAGTAAAGATACCTTAATAGAAAATGACTCAAGTAAAAGTGAAAGTCACCCAGTAAAATACTACTTGAGTAAAAGTCTGAAAGTATTTGGTTTTAAATATACTTAAGTATCAAATGTAAATGGAATTGCTAAAATGTACTTAAGTATCAAAAGTAAAAGTATACATCCTTAATTCCTTATATTAAACAAACCAGATGGCACAATTGTATTATTCTTTTTATTGACGGATAGCCAGGGGCACACTCCAACACCCACACATCATTTACAAACAAAGCATTTGTGTTTGATGAGTCTAACAGATCAGAGGCAGTAGGGATGACTAGGGATGTGTTCTAGATAAGTGTGTGAATTGGACCATTTTCCTGTCAAAACGTAACGAGTACTTTTGGGTGTCAGGGAAAATGTATGGAGTAAAAAGTACATTATTTTCTTTAGGAATGAAGTGAAGTAAAAGATGGCAAAAATATAAATAGTAAAGTGAAGTACAGATACCCCAAAAAACTACTTAAATAGTACTTTAAAGTAGTTTTACTTAAGTACTTTATACCACTGACGAAGATCATGCTCGGAGAAGGACAGGGAAAAGTGATATTTCTATGAAATTGTACTTCCTGGGTTGTTGCACTGCTGGGATGGTGTATATAACACTAGGCTACACTGCATTACACACGGCAATGGATAGACGTTCCCAATCATGAGCTCCGGCCTGCTCTTACTGATGTAAACCCTTTCGCGCTGCCTAACCAATGGCGGTGCTGTGTGCGGTGACACTTCAGGAGGTGAGTCAAAGGCTTCTTCCAAAAATATTTTTTCTTTGTAATTTTTTAAATAAAATGCTATGTCTGTGCGTGCGGACTAGGCCTACTGATGTCCTATTCAATTTGAGAGGGAGAGCGTGAAGATGAGAAGGAGGACCGAAGGTAAGCTTGCTACTGCTATAATTGATTTTAAAAGAGTTATTGACCTCACAATAAGCCATATTTGAGTAATTTACATAACTCGCATTACTAAGAAGCGGCTGCCGCGGAGATGGACAGCGCATGGGTGCTGAAAGTAGACTAATTTGAGAAGGCCTAATCCATTTAAACAGTCTTCATTTTTATTAGACTTTAGGCTACTAACAACAAGAGGGTTTTGTGTTGGAGCCTATTTCTTCCTATTTAAGAAAAAAGAGGTAGGCCTACCTGTTTGACAGATGAAATTATAGTCTACTATACATAGATTTTGTCAGCCAATTCCTTCAGTCACCATGCACTCCTTAAATATCTCAGTGTCAGTGAAGAGCTTGGTGTGTTGAGTTAAAACCAGAGCTTGAATTGAGGGGGTATGTGAGGGTATTATGGCTTTTGTTCAAGAAAATCGATAAAAACATAGGCCTACCCCTTGTTAGTTTAAGATTTCGATTAGTTTCGACCTGATTATGTAAAGCGATCTATAACGACACTTTAATCCTGCTAGAAACAAGTTGTAAAATGCTGGGGTAAGACGTGACTCCGATGCATATGGGATATCTTTGGTTTGTCTCTATGACCTATAGAGGCTGCACTACAACCTATAGCCGAGGAGACATGAAATTGATTGCTGAAGTTGACGTTCGACATTTCAACAACATACTAACTCTAACTCAATCAGGAGCAAGCCAGGTAGCCTAAGAAGGAACGAAAATGAATTATTTTGGCTATATTATTATTATTTTAAGGCTATAACCTGCCATTTAAGAAATACATTGTGAAGCGTTTGTGATACGTTGCAGGCTGGCAGGAGCACTCAGCATTTCAACAACACATCAACAACGGCACTTCAACAACATGCCTACAGTATAAATTCGTATTTAGGCTGTATAAAATGAAGTGTATGGCTGTACAATGCTGCATTCTACAGTGCCTTTGAATTCACATTTAGAAACATAAATTGGCCAGTAATTGGTTTGAGGATCATGCGGTGAGCTTTGCATGCCTAATTTGTTCATTTAGCCTATCAGATGCTCTTACAGTGCCTTCGGAAAGTATTCAGACCCATGGACTTTTTACACATTTTGTTACATTACAGCCTATTCTAAAATGGATAAAATAAAAAAAATCCTCATCAATCTACACACAATACCCCATAATAACAAAGTGAAGACAGGTTTTTTGAATTTGATTTACATAAGTATTCAGACCCTTTGCTATGAGACTCGAAATTGAGCTCATGTGCATCCTGTTTCCATTGATCATCCTTGAGATGTTTCTACAACTTGATTGGAGTCTACCTGTGGTAAATTCAATTGATTGGACATGATTTGGAAAGGCACACACCTGTCTATATAAGGTCCCACAGTTAATAATGCATGTCAGAGCAAAAACCAAGCAATGATTTTTAAGCAATTGTCCGTAGAGCTCCGATAGTGTCGAGGCACAGATCTGGGGAAGGGTACCAAACAATTTCTACAGCATTGAAGGTCCCCAAGAACACAGTGACCTAGATGAACTATACATTTACCACATAGGGCCTATGCATTTAAACGTGTGAAAGCAACAGCAAACATTTCAACAAGAGAAAAAATGCACTCTCCACTGGCGGGAGTTTGGAGAGTGCAAGTGAAGAGCTGCGTCTAAGCTTCATAAGTAAATTATACATTTCAAACAATTGTTGTTTACCAAAAGACCAGTAGGCCTATGCTAGTAATTGTTGCCCCATTGCTGGTACGCTTCGAAAGTAAACAGTTAATATCCTTGATCAACAAACTACATATTTATTTATTATGGTAGTCCTCTCTCCCTACAATTTGACGTTTTCTCTGCACCCGATCCTATAGCTGTACAGCAAATCAGCAATATGTTTGCTAGCGGCCCCGTACCTGTGTTGATTGACAGTTTGCTGGTGTGCATTTCCCTAGCCAATCTGGTGCATTTCCCTAGCCAATCTGTTGCATTTCCCTAGCCAATCTGTTGCATTTCACTAGCCAATCTGTTGCATTTCCCTAGCCAATCTGTTGCATTTCACTAGCCAATCTGTTGCATTTCACTAGCCAATCTGTTGCATTTCACTAGCCAATCTGTTGCATTTCACTAGCCAATCTGTTGCATTTCACTAGCCAATCTGTTGCATTTCACTAGCCAATCTGTTGCATTTCACTAGCCAATCTGTTGCAGTTGTTTTTTTGCAAGGGCGATGCTACGGTTATTGCCTCAGGCTGCGTGTAGAGTAATTTGTGTAGACTCTGTGTCACAAAATGAGTTACAAAACATTAGAAAAGCTGGTCAGATAATTTCAAGTCAAAGTCGAGTCCTGAGTCTTGAGGTTCCAAGTCCAAGTCAAGTCTCAAGTTATTTTATTTTCTATCAAGTTGAGTCTCCGGTCATTAAATTTGTTACTCAAGTCAGACTTGAGTCCAAGTCATGTGACTCGAGTCCACAACTCTGAATATAGACCTATCTACGTAGCTGCTGTGTTAAACAACAAATGGCTTTTTCTCTAATTCATTGATGATCAGATACTTCAGTTGTAACTGGTTCTGTTGCGCTCCGTTTTGACAGTTGATAGACAACTTTATCACTGTTCCAGACTTAGACAATCTTATTTTTTTTAACAACAGCCTGTATAGAAATCAAAATGTCTCTTGTGGTGCAGCATGCACTCATTCGTTGTTATGCTCTGTTGTGGGATTTAAAAATATTAGTTTCCAGGCATGTAAAATGCCATAGAATTGCATGGAATGTGTTTCTAAAAGGCTATTTTTTCCCGGACCACAAACAAGATGATAGATTCATGCAATGCTTTTATTATAGTGGATATCTTTTCACCCCTATGCTTGTCTGTGGTGGTCTGCGAATCCACAACCTTCTGGCTACTTTGCCATGTAATGCTTACAAAATGAAGAACAGTTTCTAAAACTGCATATCTAAGGCTCGGGTCTGTCCTGGGAGTGAGGGTAAAAAGTCAGCCATGTTCTCTGCTATTCACTTTATGCTATAAAGATAATTTTGGGTATAAGGGAGGGTTGGGTAAAAAAAAAAAGAAATCCTGAAAGGAGGGCCATTCATTTTCATCTCAGAGAGATTTTCTCCAGGTATCACTCATTATAAACACCGTACAGTCCCTTAGATGTTAATGTTGCGTAGATGATTAGACATTAACATTTTTCAAATTAATCAGGCAGCTGTGAAGCAGATGGTTGACCCAACTTAGACTAAACACACACTCTCAGAGGAGTCTGGGCAACAAGAGCCTTATCATTGTGGGCTCACATTAACATTCCCATCAACAGCTCTGGAAGTATTTCATTCATCATCCCTTTTATCCGCACAACTGTAAGGAAGCAGACATCTTCACTCCTAGTCCATTTATAGAGCTCGATATTTCAAAGCACCACAACAAGGGGTACACCAACAATATGCCGAACTTGCTTTATTCCACAGTATATTGAAGAATTGTTTGTGAATGTATCATCTGTATCTGTCATGAAGTTTTAGTTAGAGTGTGTTAAAGGTTAAAGTGCAGGACATTATGTCAGTAAAATTTACTCATTGTGATGGACATACGCTGGTAGACGAGAAGCAAGTACAGGGAGTGAATATTCAATAAATAACGGACATGAAACAAAACAAGGACAGCGTCTCGACAGGGGGAACAAAACAACATTAATGCAGACACGAGGAAGAAACTGAGGAAGTGACAGATATAGGGGAGGCAATCGATAAGGTAATAGAGTCCAGGTGAGTCCCATGAAGCGCTGCTGCGCGTAACGATGGTGACAGGTGTGCGTAATGATGGGTCGCCTGGCGCCTTCGAGCGCCAGAGAGGGGGAGTGGAAGCAGGCGTGACACTCATACGTCTCCAGACTTGGTTGGTCAGATCCTGTGTCTCATACAGGATTTGGCCTGGTCACAGCAGGCCTGGGGGAACGTACATGAGTATTGTATGAGCGTAAAAGGCAGCTGAAACCCAACACCTAATTTCTAATATAATAGTTGTTTAATCTCTTTTATATACGCAGTAATGGCTTTTCTCAGTCTCTCCAAGGCTTTTTTGGTTCATGTGAATTGAGTTGAACCCGTGGCAGTTTGACAGACACAGCCCAGCTGCTGTTTTTCATATAATCTAACTGTCGTTTCTGACACCTGAACCAGAATTAGTATCAAAAGCAACTTTCAAAAGCATGGATAATTATCACGGTCAGAAATCCCTCTCGACTGATATAAAAGCATTTTGTCTGGGGAAATAATCCCTCAATACTTACAGCTACATAATTACAAGGCTACGACAATGGAGATAAAACTGCAGGTGCATGGAAGGGGCCAGCATGCGAAAAGCTGAGCAAATCTCCCAATGTTCATGTTGCCAAGAAATGCCAGTGTTAGTCCAGACTAACAGATTACCAGCAGCCTGTAAACAAGCCTGATTTTCAATGTACTTACTCTCTCTCTCTCTCTCTCTCTCTCTCTCTCTCTCTCTCTCTCTCTCTCTCTCTCTCTCTCTCTCTCTCTCTCTCTCTCTCTCTCTCTCTCTCTCTCTCTCCTCTGTCTTCTCTCAGCAGAAGAGCTGTAACCCTGTTTCTCTGTGTACTCGCTTCCCTCTTTGTGTACCTCTCAGCAGCAGAGCTGGGCTGGGCTACTCCATTAACCTCGAATAGGATTACACACAGAAAGAAGGAGTGGAAACAGAAACTTTAGTAGGTCTACCATGTTAGATGTACTGTTTGTTTTATTCAGCGGGGAGAATAAGTAAAGAACTAAGTGACTCCATGATACTGTGCTATATTCACAATATATCTAATTTCTCTAATGATTTGAATTCATTAATTAGAAGCAAAAATGTATGAAATTGTAAAAAATGTGTAGGTCTTTCTCATCTGAGAAAATCATTCTTTACATTCCATTTATGAACAAAGATACAAGATTCTCCCATACACTTAGCTCTGTGGTGTGAGTGGAGGCCAAGGAGTGAAATATTCTCCCCATGTCCTTAATAATCTCTGTACATAATAAAACCATGAGATACTTTTAGAACTGGCCACACTCCTGGCAAATGCCTGTGGATCCATTCCAATACAAATTCACGATTATCACTTTGTCACATCTGAACCCTATTACTCTCCTGGCTGTTTCCGTGCGACCCACTCACAGCCCGTTTTATGTATGTTTTTATTATCACTCTAATTCCTCAGCTGAGTGTCTTTCTCCTTTAATGTTATTCATGTTGGCCTTTGAGCCTTTGAAATGGCTTCTTCAAGACAATCTGAAATGAGTTAAAGAGGGATTCATTTAGTTTTGTGGGACGTGACTATTTTTCTCTTTCTGTCTGCTTCTGGAGACCGAGGCTTTAATTGAGATCTTAATTACAAACAAAAACAAATATATTAAGTACATGTGTTATGTTCGACAGTACTGTAATGACAGCAAGAAATCAACATGGGAAATTCTTTCATCATAACAAAGAAAAATACTGAGAACAAATAAAGACATATTTCTTCTCTCTTGCCATATTGATGTCATGTTCTGGACTGTTATAGTAATCATCATTAGCTGTAGGTAAAGTAATTCTATACAAGTTACATGCTTTGATTCATTTTGGCTGCAGAGGCAATGCATCAACATGGTAGTTACTGAGAAGGACGGTTCTGGGCTCTTTTGGTCAACAGTGCAACTGTCTCCAAATTCATCATGCCATCTGCCATTCGCACCACATGTTTTTAATGACTTGGAAAGAGTTATAGTCTATCTGGCCAACATGCATTTCTCTCACAAAACACCTGCAACTTGCTATTCCGCAACTTAGTGTGCAGTGCTGTGTTACTCTATCCCAATACTGAATCTTTATTTTATCTCAGAACACCAGCGTGAATGTGTTTGATTACAAACCAAACTTGGTTGTGAGAGAGAAGTAAATCTAATAAAGAATTGTAACATCATAGGACCACATTACATATTTGAGCTGTTAGTTGGGGTTTTCCACAGAGTTCTGCATAATTATTGTACTGCTATGCCAGTAAAGCAAAGTTAAGAGAATACATGCTGAAGAATAGGGAACACATGGTATGAAATACTCACTCTGTTCTGGACAACCATATATTTGCGTATTGGACACTTTTGGACACAAATGAAACCTTCTAGTGGGGCGCGACCCGGATTAAAGTAGTTACACAGAAACACAAGGAGAGGGGTAAACATATGAAAGTAACCTCAAAGAGACTTTTGGAGGTGTGTTGAAGATAAACAACACATAGAAGAGGTGGATGGCTATCCTGACAACAGGATATTTCCCTTACGACATGCAGAAAGGCAAATCTCCCCATGCATCCTCAATTGTAAGTTGGGCCTGAGAGTGCACCATACTCAACTTCATTTTCCTACTAACCTTCTTCCGGACTATCTTCCAATTCCTTACAACCCTCCCAAACCATGCTAAAGAACCCTTCAATACTAACAAAAATATAAACGCAACATGTAAAGCGTTGGTCCCATGCTTCATGAGCTGAAATAAAAGATCCCAGAAATGTCCCATACGCACAAAAAGCTTATTTCTCCAAAATTTGGTGCACACATTTGTTTACATCCCTTTTAGTGAGCATTTCTCCATTACCAAGATAATCCGTTCACCTGACAGGTGTGGCATATCAAGAAGCTGATTAAACAGAATTATCATTACACAGGTGCACCTTCTGCTGGGTACAATAAAAGGCCACTCTAAAATGTGCAGTTTTGTCACACAACACAATGCCACAGATGTCTCAAGTTTCGAAGGAGCGTGCAATTGGCATGCTGACGGCAGGAATATCCATTGAATGTTCATTCCTCTACCATAAGCTGCCTCCAACATTGCTTTAGAGAATTTGACAGTACGTCCAACCGGCCTCACAACTGTAGACCATGTGTAACCAAGCTAGCCCAGGACCTCCACATCCAGCTTCTTCATCTGCAGGACCGACTGAGACCAGCCACCCAGACAGCTGATGAAACTGAGGAGTACTTCGGTCTGTAATAAAGCCCATTTGTGGTGATAAACTCATTCTGACTGGCTGGGCCTAGCTCCCCAGTGGGTGAACCTGACTCCAAAGTGGGTGGGCCTATGCCCTCCCAGGCCCACCCATGGCTGAGCCCCTGCCCAGTCATGTGAAATCCATAAATTAAGGCCTAATGAATTTATTTTGATTGACTGATTTCCTTATGTGAACTGTAACTCAGTAAAATGGTTGAAATTGTTGCATGTTGCATTTATATAAAGTAATAACTCTCTTCAGAACAATATGTCACTTTCTGAAGTAATTATGCCTTAAAAACATTGTATTAGGTACTTGCCAAGCAAAAGCTAATGAATAAGCCAGTGGCAGACAGGGAGAACTCCTGGTACCCTTTGAGGTGGGTGGAATGAAGGTGTACTCCAGACACCATGAGTAATATGCTACGCAGTCTTTGGATGCTTCTCAAACAGAGAACAATTTGCTTAAAGAAAGTCAGACCTAGTTAGTCAATGATAAATCAGCTTAGCATTTGGCTAAAACCATCCGCAGTGATTTCCTGGAAACTCTGTGCTCCATTTACAAAGCTGGATGTTTACATGGTCCATACTGGGGTAACACTGCATTTCTACATACAACTATGATCCATCTCAATACCCATACAATCAAAAAAATGTCACGCTCTTATATATTCCTATTACACAATGGCATCTTCTAACCTCAGCAAGAAAAGAAACGTCCTCTCACTGTCAACTGCGTTTATTTTCAACAAACTTAACGTGTAAATATTTGTATGAACATAACAAGATTCAACAACTGAGAGTGAATAATAGGTTCCACAGACATGTGACTAACAGAAATGGAATATGGAAATGGAATAATGTGTCCCTGAATCAAAAGTAACAGTCAGAATCTGGTGTGGCCACCAGCTGCATTAAGTACAGTACTGCAGTGCATCTCCTCTTCATGGACTGCACCAGATTTGCCAGTTCTTGCTGTGAGCTGTTACCCCATCTTCCACCAAGGCACCTGCAAGTTCCCGGACATTTCTGGGGGGAATGGCCCTAGCCCTCACCCTCCGATCCAACAGGTCCCAGGCGTGCTCAATGGGATTGAGATGCGGGCTCTTCGCTGGCCATGGCAGAACACTGACATTCCTGTCTTGCAGGAAATAATGCACAAACGAGCAGTATGGCTGGTGGCATTGTCATGCTGGAGGGTCATGTCAGGATGAGCCTGCCACATGAGGGAGGAGGATGTCCTCCCTGTGACGCACAGCATTGAGATTGTCTGCAATGACAACAAGCTCAGTCCGATGATGCTGTGACTCACCGCCCCAGACCATGACGGACCCTCCACCTCCAAATCGATCCCGCTCCAGAGTACAGGCCTCGGTGTAACGCTCATTTCTTCGACGAAAAATGCGAATCCAACCATCACCCCTGGTGAGACTAAACTGCGACTCGTCAGTGAAGAGCATTTTTTGCCAGTCCTGTCTGGTCCAGCGACAGTGGGTTTGTGCCCATAGGCGACGTTGTTGCCGGTGATGTCTGGTGAGGACCTGCCTTACAACAGGCCTACAAGCCCTCAGTCCAGCCTCTCTTAGCCTATTGCGGACAGTCTGAGCACTGATGGAGGAATTGTGCATTCCTGGTGTAACTCGGGCAGTTGTTGTTGCCATCCTGTACCTGTCCCGCAGGTGTGATGTTCGGATGTACCAATCCTATGCAGGTGTTGTTACACGTGGTCCGCCACTGCGAGGACGATCAGCTGTCCGTCCTGTCTCCCTGTAGTGCTGTCTTAGGCGTCTCACAGTACAGACATTGCAATTTATTGCCCTGGCCACATCTGCAGTTCTCATGCCTCCTTGCAGCATGCCTAAGGCATGAACAGGGACCCTGGTCATCTTTCTTTTGGTGTTTTTAGTAGAAAGGCCTTTTTAGTGTCCTAAGTTTTCATAACTGTGACCTTAATTGCCTACCATCTGTAAGCTGTTAGTGTCTTAACGACCGTTCCACAGATGCATGTTCACTAATTGTTTATGGTTCATTGAACAAGCATGGGAAACAGTGTTTTAACCCTTTACAATGAAGATATGTGAAGTTATTTAGATTTTTACGAATTATTTTTGAAAGACAGGGCTCTATGTTCTCAATCGCAACGCACTAAGAATAAAATATTATCTTTCATTATTGTCATAATGGATTTCAATATACTTAGTTTAATGTGACATTGTTCACAGTAAACTGTCTTTTTCATTGGCAAAAAAAAACGGAAGCGTTGAAAACAAGAGTGCCCTTGATATATTTACTCACTTGACTCTTCTCCTCTAAGTAAGGTTTTTCCTGGCTGGACACATGCTGCACTCCCCTGCTCTCTACTCTCTACTCCATCACCCAAATAACTGATCTCCATTAACATGTCTTACACCCTCTTCTACCACTCAACATCCCAAAGGCTCCTCATGATTTCATGGTTGTGACTGAACACATGGACGTATATAATTCCATGACATATTGACTGTTTTATTGCTTAAGGAGTTATTGACATGGGCCTAGGAGTCAGTGTCATGTGATGTTCAAACACTCAAATAAGCCAACATGCTGTGTCCCGGTCCATAAAGTGTAGGCAGTGCACGCTAAGATCCGGACTTAAATAAGTATCTTTCTTTGGCCATGTGGATTGGGCTAATCTGGCAGAAGACTGACCTGAGAGCTTCAAAGCTGAGTTTAGACCAATCTCTCCATATGGACGTGGCCAATATATGTTATGACTATAAGTTGTTGCTGGGGAGAACAGAGATAATGCCATGAGAAGATAAAGGATGGACAGATAAAGAGACACTATCTCACCAGTGTCCACTAAATGGCTTCTTCAGAGGTCTGGACACAGTGTGATACTAAACTATTTAGCTACAGCCTCATGACAGACTGAAAGGAAGGAAATGTAGCAAAATAACTTCAAAGTGCACATAGATTGAACAATACAATATGCCATTATCTTGGCTTGGTCCAACGTTGCCTAAATAATCGGAGAGAAATTGCGTTGCGTAATAAATAATTGAACTTTGGCCATAGTTGAGCAGCTATTAATCGCCTACTAATAAGAACAATCAGTTACGAATCAGCTACTGTAGCTTATATGAGCAAGAAGTTAAGTAAAACAGATGTAGCTATTTATTGCTCCCTTTCTGACCTTTCTGTTAATCTAATGTATTTCTCTGAAATTAATCTGTTCCTAATTGCAGTTCTGTGATGACTGTGCAAAAATCACACATTTCTGAAATGTCACTATAGCTCATTTGCAGGCTTCAGACCTGATCATTGGTTCTGCCATTTGGAGTTAACATTGTTCGTCCTCACTGACAATACTTTCGTACTGAGAGAAACTCAAACTGCGTGGCTGTGAAATATCAAAGCTCCAGCTGGATGTCTTTCCAACCTGAGAGTTTGCCATGGCCTGTTAATGTTGTTTCATTTCCCTCAAGCCTGGAGCAGGTCAGCCAGAGAAGTTATGAGACAGAATGACTACAAACTTATCCCTGTCTCTGGGCCTGTACACAGTGACCACCTTCCCTGAGCCTCCAACATTAACTAGTTATTTATCTACATCTTTCTCCGTGGGATCGGAAATCTACTTCATCCCGTTATACTGTGGGGTCTTCAGGTAGGGATTAAAATCCTAATGAGACTTGATATGATAAGGCTTTTAATTGATAGCCCACAGAGATATGACCATAATCCAGCTCTGTTGGTTTCAGTCAAAGGTTGAAGGGGTCATCAGAACTGCATTGCTTGTTTTAGTCACAGCGGGTGAGAGATGGTGGGGCTACAGTCTCGCATGCAAACGCTGATTTCTTTAAATCAGCTGTTATGCCAAACATACTTTTGAGGTATTACTATATTTCAGCATTAAACTGTTTTTATTTGTCTTTCATCAGGATGAGAAATACTCGTCTTTACTATAGCTCGATGTAACTACAGAGGAGACTTCTATGTACGTATGTCACAAACAAAACATCAACAATGTTACAATGAGCCCACATGGTTTAGGTATAAATCTTATACCCATAAGTGACATGATCTTAGACAATTAATCCTCCATAATGTCTTGGTTAAGAAGCCGAATGTGTGTGATGTGTTAGTGTGTGGTCTCTTCTGACGGATGTGTGTGATTTATTTGTAAGACGGGCTCGGGTCATGGGCCCCATAAACCGTGAACATTGTAAAGTGGCAGAGCAAACTGGGGCAGGGGAAGGCTATGAAGAGTACAGACAGAGACATGTGCAGTCCGGGCTGGGGGGCTGCTGAGTGGGAGTTGAGAGAGGGTCTTTGTGGTTGTGGGGAGCTGGATGGATGAGACAGGGAGAAAAAGGGATGGATGTGGAGGAGTTGGCAAGGAGATATGGTCTGGGCCTCTCTGACAGTACCAGGCAGAGGGTGTCAGCACAGGGCAGCCGTGGAGCTGAAGGAGGGAGGGTCCCTGGAGTAATGTGCTCTGTGGTAGAGGAGGCTAGTGCCTGTCAGGATGAGCAACAGTCCTGTCATTATGAAACTAGCCAGCTCCCCCATTATCACCAGACAGGGTTCTCTTTCCCTAATCAACCTAGAGCCCAGCGCTAGAGCCGATGGATCGCTCAGACAACAAAAAGGGGTCCCATGGGGGGCTCTGAGGATCGGGTTAGGTTGACATCATGAGAAGTGGGGGGGGGGGGGGGGGACTATGATGATGGCTCGACTTGAGCTCTTCATTCTGCATGAAGGGTTATTTCTCTGGGGGGAAGACCTAGTTGTCTCAACGCAAACTGGCTGCTGAATCATTATGTTAGTAATCTGTGACTGATCATGTCAGGGTGGTATGCCAACGAACAAATCGAATGGATACCTCCTTTAACTTACGGCGGGGGCCCCATTCTCTCTGGGATGATAGGTCTGCATATGGCTCATAGAGAATGTGTGAGCCATTTTACAAGCCTTTCAGTGGTGTCGAGATAGCCCCGGTAGAGTTGTTGGAGGATCTAGACTTGTTTATAAGTGCAGCATGTGTAGCCCACCCGGAAGCCATGTGTTGAGTTAACTATATGACCCTCACTGATGGGACACTTTCCACTAGTATTGGCCCTAATGGATCTTTCAAATGGTGTCTATAATGCAGAAAGCTTTGATTTTACATAGCAAAATGAATATAAACTATCTGCATAAAATATCTGCAAATTAATAATAAACAGTCCGTAACCTACATATGAATCCTTTATAAAGGCTACTTTAAAGTGGTAATGACAATACTATGACTTAACATCTGATTTCTGATCAATGCTTAGTCATCCTCTGATGCCTTTAGCTTTGAAAGCAACCAGGCTTTGACTTGTGACTCATAAAGGTTTACAACTGTTTTAATGTTTTGTGCTGCACAGTCATTTACAGTTCAAATTCTATTAGGAACATGATACAACTAATTAACCAAAGAGTTACACAATCATTGGAGGAGGCAGCACTGCTGTGAAATCCACTCATAACATTAGCCCTGAGTCATTGCGGAGGGAACAGCCTTTAGTACTGCAGCACCAGTCACGTTGGGGAAGGTGGAGAACATCGAAACACGCAGAACTGAAACTGAGACCAGGATGAGAAGGGTCAGTGTCTCTGTTGTGTAGAGTCTTTGATTGATCACCAGATGAAACGTGCGGACTCAATGTCTTTCCCTCTCCTCTGCCATTGCTAGTCATTAAGCTATACATGTTGATAGCTGTGCTCTTCTGCTTGTTTTCAAAGTGTCCGATTCTCTTGATGAGGGTATTCGTCTTTGTCTTGTTCCATTGGGTTTGATCCTCAAGTCACTGAAGCTTACATCACTGCTAGGTGCTGATGCAAGGATCAATGTCAGAGCGAGAGAGACTTCAATTATAGGTCATGTAGCACGGCTTCTGTACACACACATAACCCAAGTGTCTTTCAATTGGTTGGTGAGAGAACCTTTTCCATTGGCTACTACTGCTGAGTACCTAGTTTGACCAAAGATACTTGCTCTCTAGCTAGTGGCTTCTGTTTAGCCTAAGCCAGCGCCCACATCACAGACAAACAAACAAACAACAAAACACTTTTGCTTGTACAAACGTGCATGTAACATATGTTTGAAGTCACGCCTGTATTATGAAGTCCCATATTTATTTATTGCAGTTATTTGCTATCCATCATTTCTGTCATGTGGTCTGCGTACTGTATGAACATCAAAGCGAAATGTGTTTGCCTCCATATGCGGAATTTGGCTACTGCCGATACATTCTTGATAAAGGACATCAGAGTTGCATACAAAATGTCCCCATATGACCCGTCTTTGAAATTCACACAAATATGCGAGTGGAGGATTTCCCCCCTTTAATTAATACATGGTGTTTCATCAGTACCATTTTAATTAAATATCAAAAGTCTGTCTGTTTGTCTGTCTGTCTTGGGGTGTGGGTGTTTGGATTATGGCTAGGGTTGAGCCAGGGCGTGGACATGAAGCTAGGTTAAGGGTTAGGGTCGGGTTAGGGTTCTGTCTCTCTGTCTCCCTGTCTCCCTGTCTCTCTAGCCCCGTTTATAAATTGTTGAAACATGCGTCCTTTGCCCTGATATTGCCCACATTTTTAGGGGTTGTCTTTAGAGGTTTTAATTGAGTTGATGTTGACGATTTGATGGTGGTGGGATGGGATGAGGAGGCAGTCTAACAGACAGTGTCACCAAAGGCTACATACAAGACAAAAGGGAAAGTGCAGCGAGTGAGAATGCATTTTATCACATAGCTACGGGCATAATAAAGACATAAACCATCCAACCACAGGCACATGTGCTAGGAGTAACAACATTGCATGGCCTGGCACCACACCATCATCAGCAAACTTTTTAGTTGGTGAACTAATTCTTTCATCTGAGTGTATCCTAATCGGGTGATTATACTGTAGCTATGACTAAATAGACAATGTGTCCAAATGCTTTGTTTTGGGTTTGTTGTGGTCTTGGTTGCTTCCATGCGGAATGTTTGTGATCTGATAGTAGTGAAAACATTTGTTGTTAAATGGAGCAGGCAAAATTACTTTCTTGTAGGCTGTACAGAATGATATTACACAAACATGTTGTATTCCTCTTGATCATCTTCCTTGTTTGAATTCTTTCTGGACTTGTACAGACAGACTCGACTACTGGGCTAGACTACAGCTGGGCTTTGAGTCCATGGGCCATTGTCTGTAGAGATGTTACAAACCACCTCACAGGCCTCAGGCTCTTTTGTTCTTTTCAGTCATTCTAATTTCCAGACATACCTTTCAACTTCCCTGTCTCTTTTTTTACATGTATGATAAAGATAGTTATAAGAGAAAAGAGTGTAAGCAGGTTGGAGGTTAGCCTGATGAAAAGAGCCTCTGAGTTGTTTTCACATAGTTGTTTCTTAGTATCCAACCCCACCTGTGCAGGAAGAGACTGTGTCTGTGTGATTCCAGCTTACCACCAACATCAAAAGAGAGATGTACTGTACTGAATGATGTGTTTAAGAGGAACACCGATCTGAAACTGAGTCGTATAGTGAAGAGTCTCAGAGCCTAGGATAACAAAAGCTTATTTCTAGCCCCTGTCCTGTGTTCTGGAGGATTTGACATTGGTGAATGAATGGAAACAGGACACGTCCCCTGCTACCAGCTCGCGTCGGTATGCAGCACAGCATCGGGGCAGAAGTTGCAATCTAAAGTGTGTGTAATGGGATCCTCTCTAGACCTGGGGGTTTGAGGGTTTGTCATGAAGTCCCACACTAACTCAAATGGCTCCTCTTCAATGGCCCTGCCCTATTCACAAGGCTGCTGGTAGCTGAGAGAACAAAAAGGAAGATTGTAGACAAAGCGCAGTGCTGACGTAAGTGAAAAGGGCAGCTTATGCATTGTTTTTTTCAACTCTGACAGTTCTTCTGCCCCTACGCTCTTAGAAAAAAAGGGTTCCAAAAGGGTTCTGTTCTTTTGGTTCCAGGTAGAACCTTATTTTGTTCCAGGTATAACTATTTTCGGTTCCATGTACAACCCTATGTGGAAAGGGTTCTACATGGAACCCAAAGGGTTCTACCTGGAGCAGAAAACGGGTTCTTCAAAGGATTCTCCTATTGGGACAGCCAAAGATCCCTTTTTGGTTCTAGATAGCTCCTTTTTTTAAGAGTGTACATGTTAATGTTTGTGATGAACTTGGCAATTCCATAGGGCATGTTTTCGAGGACTGCTGGCAAAAATTTCAGGGACAGCTGATTTTATGTTGGTAATCATATGTTGTAACATAGAGAGTAGATACAACCCAGCAATGGGGAATGATTCTTCAGGAGAATATGGGAATACATCCTCCCAGCGGGCATCATGAATAATCCCATATTAGGCTACATCATCCCTGTGGACTCCCTTTAATATTTAACCCACGTGCCAAAGTTTCCCTCAAAGAGATTGTAGGAACATGGTAACTTGTAAAGTCGTGTGTGATACTTGACACTGCTGTACATCAACGGATACCTAGGTTGTAATGATTGGTACACATTTCTGTTCATAATTCCGTTTTTGTCCCCCGTTTTTTTATTCACTTTTACATGGGGGTCCTGCCTTATTTTTTGTTCCGTTTTTACACAAGTTGTCTTTGTTTATAACAAGTGACATCATAGCCCGTTAAGCTGCAACATTTGAGACACTGTGTTTACAAGGGAGATGTTCTATTCTGTTTCATTCAATTGCCGCTTTCTTACAATAAAAGGTCTGCATACAGTATTTAATTTGTTCTGTCAATAGTGTGTTCACTTCACACTGCAATATTGATTTAAATGAAAACAGGTGAGGATTAACTTCATGCATGTATTCAACTTTTCTGAGAATCAGAATCAGACTATTCATAAAGGTACTGTAGTAGTCTTTAAAGCGGCAATCAGCAGTTGAAACACCGCCCCTGTTTCATTAAAGACAGAGCTATGGATGTAAGTACTGACTATCCATGACATCATATTTACATTTACATTTAAGTCATTTAGCAGACGCTCTTATCCAGAGCGACTTACAAGAGAGCGACTAAAAGTCCTAATATAATACAGTTTCTCCCCGACCAGATTATTCTCCCTCTTCCTCCTTCACCTTTTTCTTCTTCTTCTTCTTCTTTGACGATTCCTCTGTGGGAGAGACGGGCGCCTCCTCTTCCTCTACGTCCATCGCCTCGGCTTTCTTGGACTTCTTTTTCTTCTTCTTGGGAGTTTCTCCTGCTGCCGTTGACGCCTCTGGTTCTTCCACCGGTTCTTTTTTGGGTTTCTTGGGTTTGACTGTCACCGGTGTGGCCACCTCTTCCTCCACCTCCTCAAACTTCCTCTTCTTGGAAACGGAGGGGAGGGTGGAGTCTCCGGAGGGGTCGTACACCTTCACGTCACTCTTGTGTTGGTATTCTCACGTCACCCCGCTCCTCCGCTCTCTCCACTGGCTTCCAGTTGAAGCTCGCATCCGCTACAAGACCATGGTGCTTGCCTACGGAGCTGTGAGGGGAACGGCACCTCCGTACCTTCAGGCTCTGATCAGGCCCTACACCCAAACAAGGGCACTGCGTTCATCCACCTCTGGCCTGCTCGCCTCCCTACCTCTGAGGAAGTACAGTTCCCGCTCAGCCCAGTCAAAACTGTTCGCTGCTCTGGCACCCCAATGGTGGAACAAACTCCCTCACGACGCCAGGTCAGCGGAGTCAATCACCACCTTCCGGAGACACCTGAAACCCCACCTCTTTAAGGAATACCTAGGATAGGATAAAGTAATCCTTCTAACCCCCCCCCCCCCTTAAAAGAGTTAGATGCACTATTGTAAAGTGGTTGTTCCACTGGATATCATAAGGTGAATGCACCAATTTGTAAGTCGCTCTGGATAAGAGCGTCTGCTAAATGACTTAAATGTAATGTTAAATGTATTTGTCAGACTTCGCCATGGCTTTGCCTGTTCCACTGATTCTTCTGATTCCCTTCTCCTCTAGGTGGCGTAGCCTGGCCTCCAGCTTGGCGCGGTTCTCAACTCCCATCTCAGCGTTCGTGTCCTCTCCCAGGGCATCGTAGCGGATCGCCAGAGATGCTTTGGCTGCCAGCATCCTGGAGATCTTGCCCTTGTTCTTGGCCGAGGTCTGTCCCACCAGAGAGGCGTGGTAGATGAGCCCATATTTGGGCGTGTCTCTGCGCGTCTTCAGGGCTCTGAACAGGGCCTTCTCTGCTCCCAGGATCTGGACTGTGGAGGCCGGGTGCTTGGCCAGGTTCAACAGGGACCCGGCATGCGAGATGAGCCGTGCCCCCACCAGTTCCCCCACCATGACAGTCAGGTTGGGAGCGATAGCCATCATCCTGTTCTTCAGATAGTCGTACAGCTGGGTGCGGTACTCCGTAATATCTATCACCTGGTCACACAGGTGCATGATGTTGCCGATGTCCTCCTCGGACACCTCCGTTCCCATGGAGATCTCTGCGGCCAGTTTGACCTCTGCCTCCACCTCCTCGGGGAGATGTTCAGACAGGTCAGTGGTTGCCACGTTGGTACGAGCCCCTATCTTGCGGACACTCTTGCAGTAGGCCAGGTTGTCAGTGATGATCTTCCCCACCTCGGGGAAGTGCCAGCCGTACCACTCTCTACAGCGCATGATGTAGTTGTTGAGCTCCTTGTCCAGGTCATCCAGCAGAGAGATAGCTTGAACTATCATGGTATCCACTTTGTCAGGGCTGAACTTCAGCTTGTAACGGGACAAACTGTGAGCCAGTCCCAGAGACATGGCGCTGATCTCCCGGGGGGGCAGCCCAGTGATCAGGGCCTCCATCTGTGTCCTGATGCCTCTCATCAGCTCTGCCACCGCAGATATATAAAATGATATGTCTAAATTGACTTTGTTTACAAACATTGGAGTAAAAGAAGCTTATATTTTGTGTTCAACGATAGTTGAACTAAGCTCAAGAGAAATGTGTAAGTAATATTCTTCAAGAATGAATAGGTACATGTCATTAATTCATAAGTCCGAAAATGGATGTAGCAATGGATGTTGTCAGTACAACCCCAGTGAACCCACAAATGTATTCAAGAAAACAAATGTATTCAAGAAAACAAATGTATTCAAGAAAACAAATGTATTCAAGAAAACAAATGTATTCCGTCTTTGGTATTAAACAAAATGAACATGAACATTCAGGTAACTACCAAAATAAAGGAAACACCAACATGAAGTGTCTTGGAACTCTATTGGAGGGATGCAACACCATTTTTCCACGTGAAATTCCATCATTTGGTGTTTTGTTGATGGTGGTGGAAAACGCTCCAGAATCTCCCATAAGTGTTCAATTGGGTTGAGATCTAGTGACTGAAACGGCCTTGGCATATGGTTTTCAATAGTTTTCATGCTCATCAAACCATTCAGTGACCACTCGTGCCCTGTGGATGGGGGCATTGTCATCCTATGGGGGCACAGCCATGGTAGCCAAAATAATGGCCTGCCCAGCGTTTTTATACATGACCCTAAGCATGATGGGATGTTTTAATTGCTTAATTAACTCAGGAACCACACTTGTGTGAAAGCACCTGATTTCAATATACTTTGTATCCCTCATTTACTCAAGTGTTTCCATTATTATGCCAGTTACATAAACAGTGCATTCGGAAAGTATTCAGACCCCTTGACTTTTTTCACATTTTGTTACGTTACAGCCTAATTCCCCCCCCCAATTTTTTTTTTTAATCCTCATCAATCTACACACAATACCCCATAATGACGAATAAAAAACATAAATAACGTATTTACATAAGTATTCAGACCCTTTGCTATGAGACTCGAAATTGAGCTGCAAGAGGGACTGGTGCACTTCACAAAATAGATGGCATCATGAGGATGGAAAATTATGTGGATATATTGAAGCAACATCTCAAGACATCAGTCAGGAAGGTAAAGCTTGGTCGCAAATGGGTCTTCCAAATGGACAATGACCCCAAGCAAACTTCCAAAGTTGTGGCAAAATGGCTTAAGGACAACAAAGTCAAGGTATTGGAGTGGCCATCCGAAAGCCCTGGCCTCAATCCCATAGACAATTCGTGGGCAGAACTGAAAAAGCGTGTGCAAGCAAGGAGGCCTACAAACCTGACTCAGTTACACCAGCTCTGTCAGGAGGACTGGGCCAAAATTCACACAACTTATTGTGGGAAGCTTGTGGAAGGCTACCCGAAACGTTTGACCCAATTTAAGCAATTTAAAGGCAATGCTACTAAATACTAATTGAGTGTATGTAAACTTCTGAGCCACTGGGAATGTGATAAAATAAATAAAAGCTGAAATAATTAATTTTCTCTACTATTATTCTGAGATTTCACATTCTTGAAATAAAGTGGTGATTCTAACTGACCTAAGACAGGGAATTTTTACTCGGATTAAATGTCAGGAATTGTGAAAAACTGTGTTTAAATGTATTTGGCTAAGCTGTATGTAAACTTCCGACTTCAACTATATATATATATATATATATATATATATATATATATATATATATATATATATGAGAGAGAGAGAGAGAGAGAGAGCACTCCATCTTGCTATAACAGAGCAGATAGCCCTAAAAACTGTGTCTCCTGTCCAGGGTTAAGTAGGTTACTTTCTAATTGTAATTTAGAACAGTTCCATCGAACACATTTGGTGTGTCATCATAGTGGTCTCTGACTTGTGGTCAGACTCTCTCAGGTGGAACAAACTGAAACTTGCTCCTTTTTTCAATGTCGCATTGAATGTCATTGAGAAAATAGAAAGGTGTCATAATGTATTTTGTTTCCAAATATCTTTTCTGAATTCAAAAGTAATCCAAGAAGTAATCATCAAGTTTTTGTAATCCGATTACAATATTTTCCTGGTACATTTTGCTGTAACCAGACTACATTTAACTGATTACATATAATCAATTACTTCCTTACCCTGCTCCTGTCTACACTACAGTATGGAACCAATCAAGGTACCAATCAAGAGTAACTTTGCTGAAATAAAATCACAATTATGTAGTTGGTTCTCAACACTACAGGCTCCACTTTAAAAAGAACAGGATCAAGCATTCCTGTCATAAGAATAGACCAGGTCTAAAGACAATCATGGTTCAGGTTCTATAGAATGAATGTTTCAGCGGTATTATTCTCTGTTAATCCAAAACTAAGGATTCACGTAATTGGTCAGCTGCTCAATTAAGTTCTGGGTCCTAAGAGAAGAGATCAAGAAATACTAGAGCGGGGAGTGGAATGGTAACGAGGAGCTCCACCTTCTCTCTTTGCAAGTTTCGAGCGGAATGCCTCCTCCCCTTCCGGACCCCCCCCCCCCCCCCCCCACCGGAACCACTGCTGCTCGTTATCCAACTCATCCCATTCAGTCCCGACAGATTCTCTCGGTTTACACTCAGAATCTTTCCACGGGAGATTAGAGCAGTATCAACAACTACATTTTGCTGTTTTGACATTAACTCAAGACTGCTATCAAAATATTTTAGCAACTTGCAATACATAACAATAATATTGTGATAGTTAAAGAGTCTACATGTTTGAAATGGGACCCAGAGAGGTTAAGAGTTGATTGTACTGCAGTTGAACCCTTCAACCTTGGATTGAATGAATAATTGGAGTGTGGACACAGCAGCCATGTGCGTCAGTAACCCTAGGCGTCCACTGATAGAGCTTCCTGTGTGTCCCCCTCCCGCCCCCTCCTCCTCCCTGGCCCCCGGCCCTCAGCAGGGCCACCAACAACAGGGTGACACAGAGCCAAGACCTCCCGCCCAGGGAGGGCTCAAGGAGAACAAGGGTCGCCCCCTCCACCGAGACAGTGATTCCATTACCACAGAAGGTCTCAGCTTTCCATTGACTCAGGTGGCTTTGTTCTGACTGAGATAACCCACAGTTCATTGTGTAAAGGTCTCCAATAGGATCGGCTGCTGGAGGGAATGTAAGTTTATTAGTATGTTGAATAGTAGATATCTGGGCCTGATATATCATCTCGTGTTGAGTCTGACCTACAGGAGGTCCCCTTATTCCGGAGGACCTGGAAGTGTTTTGGCCTAATTGCCCCGAGCCTCTTCCCACCTACATACACCTGGCACTCATTTCAGAGCTTCCGTTCCTAACAGTCCATATCTGCCATAGAAGTGCCCGACATCAGATAAAACCAGGCTTCACACATGACAGCTGACGCAACGATTAATCACAGAACCTAGAGTCCGATGGGAGTGCCATGTGTGTCTCCCTCAGTTTAAGCACTCCACCACCTCACACAATTGAAGTAAATTATCTTGACCTTTACACAACCTCTGGACCAAGGTTAAAGGGATAGAGTCCTCAGAATACACTTACCTTTACTGTCATTTGGGGGATGCTAAGATACCGCACTAAATAGTCATTTTTATTGAGTCAGCATTGCTATAGGGTCCTGATCATTCTGAAAATATGTCTAAAACACCTTACAAACACGTCAATTAAACTGTTTTCATAGGTATGTAGACTTTAAAGGTAAACTTCAGACAGGAAGCAGAACTTCAAACAGAAAGTCACTTCTCTGTGGCAACTGCCTTTTAGGGGATGAGGGGGTCCAAGTGTGCAATGACATCTCTAAAGGTGTACATAAAGTTCTTTATCATCCTATCAGCATCACTTCAGACATTCCCCTTCACTCTGACGGCAACCACCATTCAGACTTTTATGACTCACGTGAAATTGCCTGCTTATTTTAAACCTCTCAGACAACAAGACGGTTTGGCACTCTGCTCACGTTTTAATGATAGGACCGTTGATTGGTTACAGACTTTCGCTTTTAACTTTCCGCTTAGTGAAATATATAATAGAACTATAAGAATCAAATACTTTTTTTTTTTTTTTTTACAGAAAATTCTTGAAAATTGTATCTGCTGGTTGGTTAAATGTGACAGCCACAAAGTCTGTCCATCGCCTCTGTCCATCGCCTCTCCCCATCACCTCCCCCCATCCCCTCAAATAGAGGAATGGCTCTGTACGATGATTAATTCATTTGCTCACTCGATTTCCCTGAAAACAGAACTAATCTTGCCAATACATTATTCACCAATAACCAACACTTTGACCATGAATAATTCACCGCTGGCCAGCTAATGTTTTTGTCATGGTGTTTTAGATCACTTACTGGTATGAGATGGAGATAGCAGTGCAACTTTGAATGTTCAGATGGTCTGTAGCGTAATATTAATCCCAGGAGGTAAAAAAGTGCCCAATCATCCTTACATCCATTTCAGGTAAGTTTACATTCATGTAATTTGATTTCAAACATAGGTGGCTGGTGGAAAGAGCTATACGAGGACAGGTTCATTGTGATGGCTGGAATGGAATACATGGAATGGTATCAAACACATCAAACATATGGAAACCACATGTTTGACTCCGTTCCATTAATTCCATTCTAGTCATTACAATGAGCCCGCCCTCCTATAGCTCCTCCCATTAGCCTCCACTGACTTCAGATCAACAGCAGTGTCTTAGAGTTTGATTTATACCTGATGTATTTACTTCCTCTTTCTCTCATGTGTTTATGTTTTTAAGCTTACTATTGTTTGACTCTGTGCATTAGTGTAATTAGTATATGGGTAGCTGTAAGACAGATGTCAGTAATCATGTCTGTGTAACAGATGTCTTTGCATCTAAAAAGTAGTAAGGCAACATTTCCCTTTCACATGTATAATTAAAAGCATTATGTCTTCAAAAAATACAGTAACTTCTATAATTTACTCACTTCTAAGGAACAAATCTTTCTGTCATCATAAAACTCACCCCAGCACTAAGTAGCCTTGTTGATAATGGAACAGTAGGAGACTTCTTCTGCCATTCTTATGGTTAAGTTACACCAGTCTAGGCCTTGGGGACCGGTCATAACTAACAGTTATCTGTTTTGAGCTGGTGCAGAACAACAGTACATGCTTTGTCTGTCCATGAATGGAAATCAATTAACCCAGATGAATTGTCAGTAGATAAGACCACATAATTGCTGTGTTACGTGAAAACATACTGCAGTTGGTTGACTTCAGTTTACTGCTCACTGGCCCCAGCACATAAGGAGACGATCAGAAAACATTTTGCAGCATTAAGCGTTTCACGATCAGATGATGGGAGAGTCTCTGAAGACAGAAAGCAGTAAGTCACCATTCACAGATCCCCAGGAGAGGAGAGAGAGAGCAGCAGGGAGGGAACATAGGAGGGAGAGAGAGAGAGAGAGGGAGAGATGGAGAGACAGACTAATGATAGAAGACCGAGGGGCATGGAGGAGAACTGTTGTTTGCAATTAAGCCTCCTCCATCTGCAGTGCGATCAGTGAAAATGACCAAAACAGCCAATGTTATGTAGTCTACCTCAAAGGAAAGCAACTCAAGTGATTGTGTTTTATTTTGTTTGATTTGTGTTTTAATATCTTTGTTTATCTCATTTGGAGCACATTGTTATTGTGAAGACCACATCCTGGAACACATTCTGTGTTTACTATGTTTCCAATTCAGGCACAGAAATGAATATTGTGGAATGTGGGTAGATGTTTGATGGATTTCCAAGTGGGATGCGATGCGGCCTGGTTTGCCTGAATTTTTGGGGAACGTGAATCTCAGGAAATCTTGTTCTGCTCCAAGTTCTTGATTTCTAGAAAAATATGCAATATAGGTTGGGGTTGATAAGGAAAACAAATTAAATCAACCAGATTAACTATGGGAGATATTGTCTCAGACGGACTTGAAAGTGAATTATAAACTGGGTGGTTCGAGGCCTGAATGCTGATTGGCTGTTATACATACCCCATATATATTACTGCTCTAATTACGTTGGTAACCAGTTTATAATAGCAATAAGGCACCATGGGGGTTTGTGGTATATGGCCAACATACCACGGCTAGGAGCTGTATCCAGCCACTGCGCGTTGCGTCATTGTCACGTTCTGACCTTTATTTCCTTTGTTTTGTCTTTATTTTGTATGGTCAGGGCGTGAGTTGGGGTGGGCAGTCTATGTGTGTTTTTCTATGTTGGGGTTTTGTGTTCGGCCTGGTATGATTCTCAATCAGAGGCAGCTGTCAATCGTTGTCCCTGATTGAGAATCATACTTAGGTAGCCTGGGTTTCACTTTTGGTTTGTGGGTGTTTGTTGCCGTGTTAGTGTTTGTTCGCCACACGGTACTGTTTCGTTCGTTATTCTTCGTTTATTGTTTTGTTCCAGTGTTCCGTGTTGCTTATTAAAAAGACATGAACACTTACCACGCTGCGCTTTGGTTCGATCATTCTTCCACCACAGGCGATCATTACAGTCATGCATAAGAACTGCCCTTAGCCATGGTATATTGGCCATATACCACACCCCCCCGGGCCTTATTGCTTAATTAGACCATCCTTGATAATGTCCCCTTTGTCAGGGACCCTTTCACAGTAACTTAACCTAAATCCCCCTGACTGCCCCTTGTTACTGAAAAAAAAAAAAAAACGCAACATGAGCTAAAATAGAAGATCCCAGAAATTGTTCATAGGCACAAAAAGCTTATTTCTTTAAAATCTTGTGCACAAATGTGTTTACATCCCTGTTAGTGAGCATTTCTGCTTTGCCAAGATAATCCATCCACCTGACAGGTGTGGCATGTCAAGAAGCTGATTAAACAGCATGTCGAGCTGCACCTCGTGCTGGGGACAGTAAAAGGCCACTCTAAACTGTGCAGTTCTGTCACACAACACAATGCCACAGATGTTTCAAGGTTTGAGGGAGTGTGCATTTGGCATACTGACTGCAGGAATGTCCAACAGAGCTGTTGCCAGAGAATTTAATGTTTGTTTCTCTACCATATGCCACCTCCATTGTCATTTTAGAGAATTTGGTAGTTCATCCAACCGACCTCACAACCACAGACCACGTGTAACCACACCAGCCCAGGACCTCCACAGGACAGGCAGCTTCATTAAATAGTACCCGCAAACACCAGTCTCAACGTCAACAGTGAAGAGGCGACTCCGGGATGCTGGTCTTCTCGATGACCAAATAAGGTTTTATATGTAAGATGGATAAATAAAGAGCAAAATTATTGATTATTATTATTTTTATATTATTATTTGTGCCCTGGTCCTATAAGAGCTCTTTGTCACTCCCCAGGCGTACAATGATGGCAAAAAACAACATTTGAAAGTATGCTGACCCTGGTGCTAGAGGGGGAATGCAGCTGGAGGTTGAATGTTTGAAGGGGTACGGGACTATAAAAAGTTTGGGAACCACTGTTCTAGACAACTCTGAGCTTCCAACTTTTAGGCAACAGTTTTGGGAAGGCCCTTTCCTGTTTCAGCATGACAATGCCCCCATGCACAAAGCGAGGTCCATACAGGAATGGTTTGTTGAGATTGTGAGATCGGTGTGGAAGAACTACATCGAACACCTTTGGGATGAATTGCAGACTGCGAGCCAGGCCTAATATCCCAACATCAATGCCGAACCACACTAATGCGTGTGTAGCTGAATAGAAGCAAGTCCCCACAGCAATGTTCCAACATCTAGTGGAAAGCCTTCCCAGAAGAGTGAAGGCTGTTATAGCAGCAAAGGGGAGTCCAACTGCATATTAATGTCACACCCTGATCTGTTTCACCTGTCTTTGTGCTTATCTCCACCCCCCTCCAGGTGTCGCCCATATTCCCCATTATCCCCTGTGTATTTATACCTGTGTTCTCTGTTTGTCTGTTGCCAGTTCGTTTTGTTCGTGAAACCTACCAGTGTTTTCTCCCCTGCTCCTGCCTGTTTCTTGCTCCTGTTTTCTAGTCCTTCCCGGTTTTGACTGTTCTGCCTGCCCTGACCCTGAGACTGCATGCCGTTCTGGACCCTTTGCACCCTCTCTGGATTATTGACCCCTGTCTGCCTTTGACCTGTCGTTTGCCTGCCCCTGTATTAGAAATAAACTTTTGTTTCTTCGACACTGTCTGCATCTGAAGTAGTGGTCGGTTTTATGAAGTGGCACTGACTAAAACAGATTATCTCTATAGCCAGAGTGGAACACCTGACAGAGGACCCACAGGAAGACCTGATCCTTGCAGGAAACGAGGTAGAATTTCACCCCCTCCTCTTTGAAGTAACAGAGATGGATTCAGACCCCTTCTTATCCTGATACAGTCTACACTCATACATGTAAGTTAGCGATTCAAATCTATGCGGACAGATTGGATTGCGTTTAGTAGTGCTGTTGTATAGTTCTCAGGCTCTCCTATCTCAAATGGGGGCAGCTAACAATAACAAACAGTGCTAACATTTTTTCAAATCTAACCCCTTTTTGAGAGACGCAACCATGGGTTGATGGGTTGATGTTGCCACAGTTTTTTGGGTTGATGTTGCCACAATTCCCTATGAAGTAGTGGGTCTCTACAATCATCTTAGCTGACATGATATGGACACCGGGTTCAAATTACACTCACATGGTGAGATTATTTACATAGGTTTTGTTTTTAAATGATGTGCTTCACACAAAACACTGGCCAAAGTCATAGAGGTAGACTAATATCAGAGGAGACCGATAATAGTGTGTTAACAGTGCTACCCTTTATCTACCCCTGTGATTGTTTCCACGGTTTCCCTAAGCAGCTTGGGGGGGAAACCGGATATCCAGTGCATCAAAAACATCCAACAAATTGTTTTCTTGTGTGACAAAGTGGGGTTTTTTTTCGCATGGAGAACTCCTTCCCAACATCTGAGTTTGATTAGGATTGCTGCACAACAGAAGAGTATCAGAGAAGCAATGCAGATGAAATCAATGACATTCAAAGAACCTGAGCAACAGGTTACTGATCTTCAAACCTGCAACACAATGCTTTCGATAAAAACTAAGGTTAGTTGTTGAAATGCATGACAGGGTGATTCATGCATCAGTTTGATTGACTTATACAGTAGGGAAAGGGGGATACCTAGTCAGTTGTCCAACTGAAATGTGTCTTCCACATTTAACCCAAACCCTCTGAATCAGAGAGGTGCGGGTGGACTGCCTTAATCAACATCCACGGTGCATGGTGCACGGTGAACGGGGAACAATGGGTTAACTGCCTTGCTCAGGAGCAGAACAACTTTGTTTTACCTTGTCAGCTCGAGATTCGACCCAGCAACCTTCCGGTTACTGGCCCAACACTTGGCTACCTGCTGCACTTTGTGGAAAAACAATATTCTGTTCTCCAGTAGGTCCCCCTTACTAGCTCTGATCTTGCCGATAGCTACTTTATTGAGGAAAAATGTACTTACTATTACTGAGATGAATGCACTAACTGTAAGTCGCTCTGGATGAGTGTCTGCTAAATGTCTAAAATGTAAAATGTCTCCCCTGGTTCTGTTTGTCCCTCCCTGCATCAGGTTTACAGGAAGCAGAGTATAGTACAGGGGAAGTGAATGATAACATTAGGCTGTTTGTACAACACCAGATTAAGTGCTGAGCTATCATACTGGAAACTGGAAGGCATGGCCAGAAGGGATCAGACAGCAGACTACCAGAGAAGTAGTTGGAGCTCTAACAACCAGTGGGGAAAGAGGGGGAGGGGCATCTTCTCTAGTGAGATGACAATCAGATTAGACAAACAACCATGTAAGAAATGGGATTCAGAGGAATTTTTGTTGAATAATGTTGTTTTGCTGTTTTTTAAACTTTTATCTCACTTGATGGACTCAGTGAAGTTCTGTGTTTGTTTTTAGCACGTTTTCCCTACATATAGCTCAATAATAATCCACAACATCTGAGAGGTTCTGGAAAGGCAGCCATAAAATATGATCAGAACTGACCATATTATCTATCTTGTTATTAGCATATGTATATCTAGCTCATTGACTTCCAGAACCTAACCATGTGTGTATGACCAGAAGTGTTACTTCTATACCAAACAAGTGTGTAAATGTGCTTGTGAAAGTGAGGTGTGTTACCATTGTATACCAATGAATTCAGCACAGTGTTGTCGAGACCAGATGTACTCTCTCTCTCTGGTATCCCCACTCCCATGCCCCTCGCTCCATCCCCCTCCCCAGAGTGCCTGCTTGTAGCCCATGGTTTGTCTGGCCTCTCTCACTGCCTCGGATGGGTGGTAGGGATTCCAGTCGTCTCTGGGACGTTAGAGACAGTCTGAAGGGTCTGTGATGCAGGTACTGAAGTCATGCAAGACCTGAGCCAGATTCCCCGTGGGTGAATAAAGTCAAAAGGCTGAAGTCCAAAACCACCAGAAATAAAGTGCCACATTTATTGATGACAAAAGTTGGAGTCTTACAATAAAACTGTATCTTTAAAGTAAAGGTTTCACTCCTTACTGAGCAGTGTCAGGATCTTGAGAGACATGCATGACACTTCTTTGGCTGTGGTGGCTTTAGCATGACCACCATAACACAAGATGTTTGATAGGTAGGTAAAGAGGAGGGAAAGGACCGGAGATATGGCTTTTGTCTGACAATGTGAAAAGGAAATGAAACAACGAACAAACCAGACATGAGACCTAGATTCTTTGAAGGGTGAAATTGACTGACACACGGAAGGTCTACTTTGGGTTTTAAAAGCCTAGTAAATCACTTGTGTTATAACTGAATGTATAGCGTGTTGTCTGTTTGTCCACATCTTTGCCTGACTTGGTTAGACCTTAGTTTTGTGGTAATTTGTCAGGATGTTCCATTAATTCTAGTCATGGTCAAGTTCTAAATATCGGAGCAATACTGCATCAATAATGCAAATGTTTTATAGTGTTGTTTCTTTGATCTGTAATACGATCAGGTCTATAATTATTGTCACCCTTGATAAAGATGAGCAAAAAAGACTGAATAAAATAAATAATACAAATACTGAGCTGTATTGTACGCCCCAAACATTTAAAAAATGATATTATTTATACTTAAACAATTGCTCAGAGAAAGAGATTTTGTTTAAAAAGTAACACTGAAATATATAAAAAAGACAGGGGTCAAAATGACTGGCACCCCTGTTTTCAACACTTTAGCACCCTCCCCTTGCAGGGATAACGACACTGAGCCTTTTCTAAAATGTTTTATGAGATTTGAGAACACGTTGGCAGGGTTCTTAGACCGTTCCTTCATAGATTAAGATGAAGATGACTTCATCGGTCAATTGCACCCAAGGTCCAACCTGTATGCATAGGACATATACAGGTTTTTGGAAAGGTGTGGGGGGGGGGGGGGGCTGCCACATTGGGAACCCAGGGGGCTGTTGTTGTGGGGGGTCAAGTTCCTTGCTCGAGGGCACAACAGCAGGCAATGGCATCTAGGACTTGATACCAGCAACCCTCCGGTTGCCAGCTCACTTCCCGATAGATTCCTTTGTCGGACCTGGGATTTGAACTGGCAGCACTCCGGTTGCTGGCTTGCCCTTCTAACTAACCTCTAGGCCACCTGCCGCCAAAGAGCTCTATTTTCATGTCATCTGATAATAGCACTGGTTCCAATCTAAGTGTGAATGCTGTTGATTTAAAAAATATATTTATTTATTTTACTAGGCAAGTCAGTTCAGAACAAATTCTTATTTTCAATGACAGCCTAGGAACAGTGGGTTAACTGCCTTGTTCAGGAGCAGAACAACAGATTTGTTCCTTGTCAGCTCGGGGATTCGATCTTGCAACCTTTCGGTTACTAGTCCAACGCTCTTACCACTAGGCTATGCTGCCGCCCCAAATCGAACTCCAGGCGATGCTATGGTCAGATGACATGAAAATAGAGCTCTTTGGCCTCAAGTGGTGGGTTTGGCGTCGTAAAACAGAAGAACCTCATACCTAATTTAAAATATGGTGGTGCGTCTTTTATGTTATGGGTCTATTTTGTTTCCACTGGTCCTGTGGCCCTTGTTAAGGTCAACGGCATCACAAACTTTACCAAGTACCAGGACATTTTAGCCAAAAACCACGTTGCCTTTGCCAGGAGGCTGAGATTTGGCCACAAGTGGATCTCCAGCAGGACGATAACCCCAAGCACACATAAAAATCCACAAATGAGTCATTAATTGACCACAAAATCAACATTTTGCAATGGCCATCTCAGTCTCCGGACTTAAACCCCATTGAATTGAAGAGAGCAGTCCATCAGTGCAGACAAAGGAAATCAAGGACCTGGAAAGATTATGTATGGAGAAATGGTCTAACATTCTCCCCAATGTGTTCTCCAATCTCATAAAACGTTTTAGAAAAAGGCTCTGTGTTGCTATCCTCGCAATGGGAGGGTGCTGGAGTATTGAACACACGGGTGCCAATCAATTTCACCCTTATCTTTTTGAGATTTTTTTTATTACTTGTTTAACAAAATATCTCTCTGAGCTATTATATCAGTATAGAATAATATCATTTCCCTTTTCTTTTTTACATGCAATACAGCTCAGTATTTGTGTTATTTATTTTATAGTCTAATATAATCTTTATCAACGGTGCCAATAATTACACACCTGACTGTATTTTATGGGTACGTCTCTGTCGTATTGATACCACTCACGATGAAAGGATAAAAAGCAAACTCCTCAGCAAATATCTATTTCTAAAAAGAAGAAGAGGCCCTAAGGAAACAGATGAAGACAACACTCCGAGCCTCACCTTTTAAGGAGGATACCAGCAATGGTCAGAAGCACCCAGGTGGCATTGACAAGACTGAAGTCAATAGAGACCTAACCTGTCTGGCAACACTTCCACCACTGAAAAAGGAAGACCGCGAAAGACAGGAAAATATATGAATATAAAATATACACAAGATAGGGGGAGAGGGGGATATGGGAATAGAAAATGAGAGGAGAGAAGTTGAGGAGAGAGAATTTCCACAATTCACTCCAAACCTGTTCTGAGCAACTGGTAGGACTTGGACTCAGAAGGGGAGGGAACAGGGTGAGAGGGAGGGGTAGAGGAGAGAAAGAGAGAGAGAGGGATAGGAGGGGAGAAAAACAACCTCTCCCTTACTCTATCTGACACACACGCACACTCACCCTCACACACACAGACACACACAAGCAACTAAGCAACATTAAAAAAAAACTCACACACATAGATCTTCAAAGCCAACTGGCTTTCATAGACCGCCAATTATCCTAAGAGATTACATCTGGGGGGATTGCGTCAGATAAATAAGGTGAGAAGAGTGACAAGACCCAGTCACCTCAGCGCAGCAAGACAGACAGGGAGAGGCACTCTTCAACAGGGATCCCAACAGGAGAGAGAGAGAGAGGCACTCAGAGAAGAGAAGCAGCACGCAGCCACTCCACTCAAATGGACTCAGCTCAGAGAGACGGAGAAAGGAGAAGGAGAGCTCCAGCTCACACTCTACTCTAGCTCAGAGGGACCAGGACACAGAGACCCAGCGCTCCCATTCTCACTTCCCCCACATAGAGGAGCACAGCACACCAAGAAAGAGACACTCCAGCTAGGAGGCTCCATTATACAGACAAGTAACTTCAGAGGAAAATCCAAAGAGACCAGAAGAAAAGCAAGGATTACATGATTCCTTTTTTCCCCTCATCCGTTGATTCTTCATTTTGATGAGAAACAGCTGTAGTGTTTATCTTCAGATTTGTTTTATTTATTCATTTTTTTGAACATTTTTGGTGTCTCCCCGTCCCCTCTTCTAAACCTCCCCTTATCTCATCCTCTCCAGAGGTGGTAGAGGTAGCTTCTCATTAGTATTGTACGAGGAGAGTGAGCGGCAGAGGGCGAGAGGTGCTGGTTTCCCAGTTTTGAGTTATGTATGTTGACACATTCCTTTGGAACACGGGAGGAATAAGCAGCAGAAAGAGCAGCGGCAGTGTTGTCGTCGTCATCCGCCGGGGGTTCCATCTCCCGCTCTCAGCCCTTCTCCCTCTCCCCCATCCAGCATGGTCCTTTCTGTGAGCTTTTCTCCAGTCCTCCCAGCTCCAGTACAATGTGCATATGGACAGTGACTAAGGGTGCCGCCGCCTGGTCCTGCATTCGTCTGTCCATCCTCTCAGTGCTGCTCGTCCTGCTGCTCTGTCCACTGCCCTCCACGTGTCATCCGATTGCACCTGGGGTCGCCACTCGCTCCGTGGCGCGCTTGTCCAGGGCTGCCAACGCCTCTTCAGACACTGTTGTGGGGCGGCATGTGCGCAGCTATAACCATCTCCAAGGAGACGTGCGCAAGAGGAAACTCTACTCCTATCAGAAGTTCTTTCTCAGGATTGATAAAAATGGCAAAGTCAATGGCACCAAAAACAAAGACGATCTCTACAGTAAGTAACCCTCAGAAAATATGCACTCACTCAACTTATGTTTTGTGAGTTTTGCCTCTTTTCTCATCCCTCTCGACATGTGAGTCCCATAGAGTTTGGTTTTCCCCCATTATTATGGCACTGCTCTCTGGTTCCCTGCCTTAGATTTGGCTCCACTGCCTCCACACATAACACGAACCTTACCTGGTATTGTGGTGGGCATCAGTGGGCATAGATGTGTAGCCTGTGTTTCGTGTCTCTGCCTGGGCAGCAGAAGGTTCTTGGATAGTGGAAGCAGCATGGTTGTTGCCTCAGTAATTCAGTGGACTTTCCTTTAGAGCACGTCTACTGGAACCAATTAGAAATAGCCCGAATAACCCTTTTCTCTCTGAGCAAATATCTTAGGGATCACATCCCTATATGCTTTCTTTGGTGACTTATTATATTTTATTATTACAATGTTATATGTAATAAAACTAGTGCTACTAGTGGCATATATAGTGTTATCATCATTTGAGGTTTTCTTCATCAGCATCATCACTTCCCAGTTGCATAGCTGTGTCTGTCATGGGCTGACATTAATATCTGTATCGAAGTGCTTGTATCCATCCCCACCCCTGCTTAGAATGATATCTCTCAGCTCATCGTTATACGGCTCTAATCACTACACTTGCCTGCCTGGGTACCGTAAAGATTACTACGCGGCGAGCGATACCCCAGACACCCCAGCCAATGCTCGTAGCACCTGGCCGCCACACGCTCTCTCCAAGCTGGTTGTACACTTCCCCGTCAGTGCGCTGTGCGCACATTGGCCCTAATAAAAGAAGGCTTTGCCATGTGGAGCCCATGTGTGGCTTCTCTTCTCAGACAGTGCCACTCAGACGCTGAGGCTCTGCAAGACATGGCTGAAGGAATTTCAAGTAGCAGAGCGTCCTCTCGCCTTCAGCACACTCAGAGTTTAACCATCAGAAGCGGATGTGTCAATAACCACCAAAAGTTCGAGGTTTGAGATCAGGTCGCGACTATAACACCTAGGCTTGATCTACCCTAAAAATGACCCTTAAATGCTTCAAAACATTTAGACAGAAATGTAATACATCGATTTTTTGAAATCCACTTTACAATATGCTGTAGGGGCACCTTGCTTGTTTATGGAAAGATGGCAGTTAGAAAGAGAAAGGAAAAACAAGAGAAGTGCGTAGTGTTTTGTGGTGAGTGTCCAATGCACGCTGCATGTGAGTGGTTCCCGCCAATAGCCCACCACATGTGAATATAATGCGGTTGTCATTAGCTCCCACAATGACCTTAGGCACAAGCCTGCCTGGTAATAATTCTGAAACCAGATGGACAGAGCACTTCTGAGGGAATTCAGATCCCATGCTGCCCAAATACGGTCCCATCTGAAGTGTAGCTAGACAGGGCTAGGAACGAATGTCTGGGGGGAGGCAGAGGACCTGGGCCTGTTGGAGGCAAAGTGAGAGAACTACCAAGGGGTGATACATCTGAATCGATCAAAACAGCTTGGACACGTGCCACTTTTAAACACAAAACATTTTCTGTGAATCCAAAAGAAAAATGCCCACCAGGTTGCAGTATTGTTCTCTGTCTCTCTGACTTGAAACCTTGCGGTGAAAAGTCAAAGATGTGGCATAAGATAAGATGATAAACACCTCTTGGTTGATGTATTTGGAAACTGCAGAAACTACAGGTGAGACTTCAGACTGGTATTTCAGGTCTCCTGGTTTGGTCCTAAAAGGGAGACTTGTTGACTAGTTGAAATGTCTCAGAGCAGCAGAAAGATAGAGAGCTGCTGGGTAATGTTACTTCTATTTGTTGGTGGTGAAGGGGGAGATGCTGGGGTAGCGATTGTTTTTGTCCTTGCCCAGCAGTTTGTCCAGTCATAAATCCTGGGACAGCTGAAAAACGTGCAATAAAATGGTGCTGAGTACATGTTCATCTAGCCTGTCAACTCCTCTTAGTCTGGTAGTATCCTGCAACATCATGGAATTCATTTTTGGGTTAAAATTAACCAAATATTAGAAGACCTTCCTCATCAGGACAGAGACTGTAGTGTGTGGGAACACCTTCACTTCATTATCTCCAGTTTCGTGCTGTTCTGAAATATGTTCACTTGGATTGTCTCCAGCATGCGTGAAAATGTGTCATACGTTGTGAGGCAAGGCAGACATTGAGAAGGTGTGTCTGTCTGTAAACTCAGATGTCATTGTAGACTGATGCGTGGCAGAATATGGTGAATTTGTCTCTAATTACATAGTGTATGACCAGTAGGCATTGCCTGGCCAGGCCTCCACTGCCCACAGAATTGTAGCCTGTTAGGGTCTTTATCCTCTGCAGCTTTGATATGCCCATGTACAGAGGCTAGATGTTTACGTACGGTGGAGTCAGAAGGCGAATGAACGAAAGATCTTCTAATTAAATAAAATGAAGTCTGATAACATAGCTTTTTGAAGAATGATATGATAACTATTGTAGAAATACGTAGGTAGGTAGGCTACACTGTCGGAGTACAAACCTGTGCTCTTAGAGCCTCTTTGTGTGCTGTGTTGGTCAGGTCTGTGCTGCACCGGTGTTACCCAGCCCCTCTCTCTCTCAGCCCTCTACAAAAGACCTATCTATGTGCTGTTTGAAACCCAATCCAGCCCATATTGTGTGATTCCCTTTCAGAATCCATCTGCTCAGTATCACAGTGTCACACTGTTTTTCTGCACGTTACTCTCCAGTATTAGAGTATTATAGTATTAAGACACTGCATGTGGAAACCAAGCAAGCAAACTGCTTATTTTCATACTGAATTATTCAACATGTCCAATTTATTTTCTGTTCTAATCTAGAATGTCACTGACCAATAAGAAACGGTTTATAACAGATTGGTGGTTTTTTTTCTCTTCGTCATTTTCTCTGATTTGGCATCTGGACCCCACTCTCCCTGTACTCTCCCTTCACTTTGCTTATCAATGAAAGAAACTGGAATCGAAAAAAGCACACTCTAATAGACGACTGAATTCATCCACAGTGGACTATGGTCTGCAGTTATATACTTGGGGATACTGGGGAGAAGGGGGTCCGGCTAATGAACATCATTAGACCCTGACAGTTTTGATTGAGGGCAGTTTAGGGTTCAACTGCAGGTTGGATCGTGAGCTCCACAGAGTCCGACTCTTTCCAATCATGTTGCCGACTTTGTGGACTGTCCATCACAGAGGGGTGAGGCCAGCAGCCATCTATCCTCCTCTCACCCTACTTAGCCCTCGCTCTAATCTGATGCTGCTGAATTAGCATTGCAGGCAATCCCTGACAAAATGGGCTGTTCTAAAGCCAACCTCATTTGTTTTTGTCAAGTTCTAGTGCATTAGGAGATGGTTGATGTGTTGAGCCCTGGAGGAGATGCTGGTGTACAGCAAGCACAGTGAATAAGTAGTATCAGCACTTCTTCTGTCATGTCATGGTCCACTCCTTTCCTTGATGTAGGCAAGGACCCTGGACAAGGTTCTGTTTCATTTTATATTGCAACATTTGATACAGATACCTCTAGATCCATATCCAATGAAGTCAAACTTGGCTGAATCCTAAGCTCCGTTGACTGACTCAAAGTGGCCCTATAACTATCCAACCTAATAGTGTTTGTTATCCTCTGCTGTCCTGACTGGTTCTATAGCATTTCTATCATCATTTCTTCGAAGATTTGTGAAAGGAAATGGTTCTGACAACAGGAATCCTCTTAAGTGCTGCAAACAAGGTCTTAGTAGCATAGAGGATGGGAGGGCTAGGTAAACCTAGTACTTTTATGGTTCCACAAGACCATAAATGGGGGATGGGGGCTCTGGTGTTCCGTGGCTCAGCAGTAGAACCACGTCGATGCAAAGGAGCTAAGAAATTGGCTATAGACTAGTGGTACCTATGGCAATGGACTAATATGACTGGTTGGTGATGAACAATCAAAAGGGGCGAGTGGAGGTTGTAGAAATATTATTGCTCCTAATAGTTATGTGTTTATGTTGCCCTTTTTCTCAGCCCATAGTTATAGTTTTTGGCTCTTACATGCTTCATCGTGAGCCTGATGGTGGTGTTGGAACGCAAGGCTGTGTGTTTTCTCACTGGTTTGTGTTTCTCCTAGCAAGAGTGTGGTTGTGTGTGTCTTTATAATGTGTTTATGAGAGGATAGCAAGAAACCATGATGTGAAATGTGTAAATGTATGTTGCAACTGCACCCGTCTGCACCACATGGATGGCACTCTCTCTTGAGTGTTCTCCTCCTCTCTGTGGTTATAGTGCCCATGTGTGGTTCTCGTGGGAAATCTTAACCACACAGGCAATACAAGTGAGTTATGAGGATTGTGTAGATGTACAAAAGGTTAGTGTCAGTGCTTTAAAAAATCTATTTGACCCTAACATCTTCATAGGCTTTTCTCTTTTCTGATTCATAAATAATTGTTTGGCCAGGGGTTTAGAGAATATGCGGGATGTGTCTAATTGACTGCTACGTCCTGTCCTTTTACACTTATAATTAGAATCGACATGTTTAGGGATTATTTTAATCTAGGCCTTCAAAGTTTCAGGATAAATTAGTACACAGGAGTTCTTTTTTGTTGCATTGGTTTTGGTTGTTGTTGCATTGCTTGTTCTTTTTGCATTGCTTGTGAAAATGGTAGTACGAACAGTCTATGTTACGTAGCATAACAGTCTATGTTACGTAGCATAACAGTCTATGTTACGTAGCATAACAGTCTATGTTACGTAGCATAACAGTATAACAGCAGTTGGTAGAGTCCGGCGGAGTGTGGGTTTGATTTCCGCCGGACCACCCATATGGAAATGGGTGCATGCATGACTGTAAATGGATTTGGATAAAAGCATTTGCTAAATGGTATGTATTATTATTATTATTATTATCCCCATAATACCTCCATCAATGGAAGAGGCTGCAGCCTCATCCAACAGGAAGTCATTAAAAGCAGACACCGCTGGCACAGGACACCCACCCCTACATCCACTACACCCCCTACACCCCCTACACCCTCCTACACCCCCTACACCCCCGGGTTGTTAGACTTGTGTCGACACTTTCTGCCTTTAGACCTTTCCAGCAGTATCTCCCTTATCAAAGGGGAAGTTGGAGCTGTTTAAACAGATTGTGCATTCACATAGATTTGTGAAGGCCTACTGTACAAATCGGTTTTGTTTAAAGTGTGAAAGTTATGATTCATAGTGAAATTGAACCTCAATGATTGAAAGCAAGCCAGTTCTTTACAAACGTAAGAATTTATCATTCGCTCATCTTCAACTAACCCCTCTTGAACAAGAAAGTTGTCCAGGGAAGCCTAGATTTGTCTCTCAAGCATCTTATTGTTTCTGCCCCCTCGTTTGCCCTATTTAGAGTTCAACATGGAGGTATGGATGTCCAGATGTATGACTAACCTTTGACCCCATTACTTAAAGAGAGGGTCATTTGTGGCAGGGTTGGTTTAAAGGAGAACACCACTGTCTCCCCACTATCATTTTGTCCTGTCTGTCTCTAACAAGCTGCAGTCAGAGAGTGAGTGAGTGAGTGAGTGTGTGTGTGTGTGTGTGTGTGTGTGTGTGTGTGTGTGTGTGTGTGTGTGTGTGTGTGTGTGTGTGTGTGTGTGTGTGTGTGTGTGTGTGTGTGTGTGTGTGTGTGTGTGTGTGTGTGTGTGTGTGTGCGTGCGTGCGTGCGTGCGTGCGTGCTTGCGTGCGTGTGCTTGCGTGTGTATGTTCAAATAAGGAAAGCTAGCAGTTTTCATATTTTTCTATGCGGTGACTCTGACCAAAGTCGCAGGGGACAAGGGGGAACTGAGGCATCGCTCTCTGTACTCACAGTTTTCCCCTATTCTTTAAAAATCATTATTTACGCATATTCTTTCAGCGCTTCCTGATATTCACCCATCAATTGACTGTTGTGTCAATCATTGACTCATCTGAACATTTTTGTAATAAAACACAGACTTCGTGAACCGCATGCCACTATACCATCCAGCCACCTCTTTATTCTGTCTGTCAGAAACCTCTCTGGAAACGTCAAAGCTTCATTGGGCAGTTCTCTTCTCTGAATAATGGATTATAATTCTCTGGAATTTTAAATTGTCAATCTTTGTTTTGATTAACTGGTTTTGAGTTTTCAATGTTTACCTTATGTGCGTATTCAATACCCTCACAGACGTGCAGGATTTGACTTATTCCTTAAACCAAACCAGAAAGTCAAAGGCTCACAATTCGTCAGAATGATTCAACAGAAGAGCAACTTTTGAACATGCCGTCAGCTCTGCAATAGTATGTTGCTGCCCAGAGCACAGGATTGGTAAAGATACATGGCATTTTCTCTATTTTGGAAGATGCACTGCTAAATCTAACCTGGTAAGAAATCAACAGTATAGGCCAATGTAGTTGAATGGTAGGCTGTCCAGGTGAAAGAAATGTGAGCATGTTTCATGTGTTTAGGTGCTGCAATGTTACAAACATTCACTAGATTAGGTCAAAGTCGCAAATCATTGAGAACCACAGACATCACAACACATTCAAGATGTATGTACACACACATACACACACACACACACACACACACACCGAGTGTGGTGGGACAGATGGAAGTCTGGGAGAGAGAGAGGAGAGAGAGTCTTAATGGAATCATCAAAGGTAGCGCAGGGAGACCAGTGCTCGGACCAGAGACGCATCTGGACAGCCCGTCCCGTTTTAAAGGAGCAGGCAGGAATGCCAGCTAATTACCCATTGCGTGCGCAAGAGGCAGGGACGTGGGGGGGCACTAGGGGGGCACTAGGGGGGCTGTCCTGAGGCAACTGGTGGCTGAGCAGGAGCCCTGGATCTTATCCGTCACAGATCCTATATCCAGACCCCCACTGCTTTACTGGCCACTAATGCAACACGTTCCCACACTGGACCAACGCTGGCCCAACACTGTCCCCATCCACATGGGTGCCTGCTCTGACATTTATGAGAGGGAACAGAAGCCTATGTGCCGCCACGTGTGTGTTTGATGGTGACAGAGTAAAGTGTAAAAAAGTATGTGTTACATACTCGAATCCTGCCCAAAATCTGGAGGGACCTAAGACAACAGATCCAACACAACAACCAGAGGAACAACCAGAGGAAAAGCTGTTGATGCACTTTCAGCAGGAAATGTTGAAGGTTGTGGTGATAGGCTCTGGAGAGGATTAGTTTGTTAGGCCTAGTGCTTGAGTGCTGCAGTGCATTGTACTTTCCCCAGCAGTAAAAAGGCATCTGGACTTCAAAAACATGGGACCTGAAATCCCAATGACCCCGGGTTCATGACATAACATGCCTCAAAGAGTCTATAGAATGTCCAGAACAATTGGAATCACAACATTATGTTTACCCATTCATACAGTATGCAAAATGCAAGAAAGGTTATAAATTACCTTGCCAGATCAAACCCGTAAACACACATTCATATGGTAAGCACTCAGTGCCCGATGGCACGTTTTGACATTTACTGGCATAGGTACTATGCTGCAGAACCAATAGCATTGGGTAAATCACATTATCTGAGAAGACTGCATTTTTTTCTGAAACCACCGTGAACATCAACATGCATTTCATTTGGTTTGCAACGTCCTTAAAACCACCATTGACACAATACACAGTGATACTATTACCCGGCATGGTAAGCTGATCTCAAACCATGCTAATGTGAATGTTCTATCTCAGAGAAATCTAATGCTATCTGTTGGCTGGAAAACAGAGCTCAGGTATTTGAAACAACACGTTTATACTCATTACAGGTGATTATCTTCTTCGGAGTATCTGGATTTGCTTTGAATCATGCTTTGCTGGCAGGTTTAAAATCACACGCAGCTCGACAGTGTTTCTCCCATGTAAGACTGCAAAGAAAACAATATTGACAGTAGAATGTATAACTTAACTGTCGCTAGGTGAAGATGTAGACAGTGAACAGGTGACGTTTTCATTGGATGTTGCTCACCGTCCGCTATTTAGCACCAATAGGCTACATTCACACCACATCCATCACAAGCTCTCGTCACATTACAGCCATGAATAAGTTGAAAGCGCCATCATACAGATTTAGCCAGTCACCGATGAGTTACTAGCAATTTACATGAGTAACCTCCATCGTGGTGTAAAATATCTGTGAAAAGTAACTAAATAACAAAAAATGATTGAGTAGTCGTAAATTACAATGACAGTGGATGGCGAAAACATCCTCAAGTTTTCTTTTGCACAAACCTTTTGAAGTCTTGTCCAGCTGGAGTGGGATATTGTCCGACTTTATCTACCCCGATACTTAAATTACTCACAAAGTATACAATTCCCACAACGCCCCCACTGGCGTTTGTGTTTCTCAATGGATCTAGTGTTCCTTATGCCCTTAACGCTGAAGTCGTTCCACGGATATGAACCCCTGTGTCATAGTGAATTTGACAGATCGTCAATCAGGCTGTCGCCAGTTGTTGGAGGGAAGATCTCTCGCCTTAGATGTTAGTCACTCTTAACCTCAAGTAATGCAAATCAAACTGGTGATTGTTGAGAAGTGGAAACAAAACATGAACGACAGTTTTTGTGCAGAAACCTAACAGTCTTAGAAGTGACACATTTTGTATATTTCTGCAAAGAGCATTTGAATTCATTGTTTTAATATAATATAGAATTGTTTGAATTGTCAGTTTATATCTCTAAAATCCCAACATCCTCCCTCGTGTGAAAATAAATCATAATTTTCTTTGAAAGTTGTACCTCAAGTGGTAAAACCGGTTTTACAATTGAAAACGCAGACGTTTACACGTACCTAACCTTCTCATATCCAGTCGTGGGCCATACAATGGGAGCAGAGCAGCAATATAATCTTCAAACGGGCCTAAGATAAACTGGGGAAACACTTTTACAGCCCTCCCTAACCTTAAGTTCATCTGGAGTCACCACTGACCATGTTTAGGAGGCAGTGGGGAGTTTGTAGGGGAGATGAGGGTGTAGAGTGGGGTTGGTGGGGGGAGAGCTGTGTTGTTCTGCAGCCTAATGAAGCCGGCCCCTCAAGAGAGCCCAGACCCTGCTGCACTGATCTCTCAGGAGCCTGGGAGCCAGAGGCCTGTGGAGGCCAGATCAAAGGTGCGAGGCACTGCTGTCAGGAGCCAGCCCAGGGTCAAACCCAGTTCCTCAGCCCCCCCTGCCCTGCCACTACCTCAGCCCCTGCTCTGCCCTTCCACTACCCCAGTCCCCCCTCCCCTCCCCTGCCACTACCCAGCCCCACCCCCCCCTTCCCTGCCTCTACTCCAGTCCCCCAGGCCCCTCTACCACCATTAACCCAGCCCCCACCCTTGCCCTGCCACTACCCCAGCTCCAGCCCCAGCCCCTTCTGCCACTACCCCAACCGCTCCTGCCACCCCCCCACATCTCCTGTCAAAACCCCAACCCCTCTTGCCAAAACCCCACCCCCTCCTGCCACTACCCCAACCCCTCCGGCCCCTACCCCCAGCCCACCCCCTCCTGCCACTACCCCAACCCCTCCGGCCCCTACCCCAACCCCTCCTGCCACTACCCCAACCCCTCTGGCCCATACCCCCAGCCCCAACCCCTCCTGTCACTACCCCAATCCCTCCTGCCACAACCCCAACCCCTCCGGCCCCTATCCCCAGCCCCACCTCTCCTGTCACTACCCCAACCCCTCCTGCCACTACCCCAACCCCTCTGGCCCCTACCCCCAGCCCCAACCCCTCCTGTCACTACCCCAATCCCTCCTGCCACAACCCCAACCCCTCCGGCCCCTATCCCCAGCCACACCCCTCCTGCCACTACCCCACCCCCTCCTGCCACTACCCCAACCCCTCCTGTCACTACCCCAATCCCTCCTGCCACAACCCCAACCCCTCCGGCCCCTATCCCCAGCCCCACCCCTCCTGCCACTACCCCAGCCCCCCATGCCACTAACCCAGCCCCCGTTTAATAGGACATGAGCTGCCTCTACACCCCTGAATCTGGAAGGTTAATAGGAAAGACTTGCCTGTCATAAGGGCAGCAAGTTAGGTTTCCCAGGACAATTATGCACACACTCTGGGTTGACGACATTGGTGGTCTTGTGGCATCTAAGCTGCTTAAACTTTAGTATCGAATTGATGCCTGGTGTTGATGAGAAAAGGTATTTCTCTCAGAATAGGGCGCGCATTGTATGTTCTATAGTAGTGTGTAGTCTTCTATACAGTACACAGCGATAGAAGTGGGGGAGGCTCAGTGGTACAGCTGGCTGGATGAAGCTACAAATGTGAAAGCATTGAGGTCATTTTGACAAGATGCGATAACGGGAGTTCTGTCACCCTGCCAAGAAACCACGGCCTTATGTGGAGATAGGGGGTCTGTGGGGGGGGGGGGGGGGGAGGAGAGAGGCCACCTACAGAGCCCAGGGTAGAAGCCAAGGCTGCTGCCGATGGGAGTCACACCAGGTAGTTGACTTGACCACCCAATGGACAGTCAGCCAGCAGAGCTGAACTGAGCCACCAGAAGACTGTCTGCTCTCCAGTAACGCTGTAATTAGCAGCCATAGCCTCTGCCAAATGTACTGTAGGAGAAACCCAAGAAACACAAATTACTCAAATACTGTGAAACCACATCGACCAATTGAGGTTGAAAAGAGAAAGAAGTCAGATGACTCACCTTATCTAAAGAAAGATATTTCAGAAATGTTTTACCTGCACTCATACGGTATCTCATTACACCATAAACACACTGCCTCTTCTTGTGTGCAGCAGTAAATTCCTTTAGTGAGGCAAGCAAACATTGGACCTCAAATCTAGGTAGCACAAATACAGCTTCATAGAGTGAAATGAGGCGGAAAACTGATTTTGGACTCTTATATAGTCTTGTCCATACTGTATCTGGAACTAACCCTTCATTAGCACTGAAGACTGCAGTCGACTGTTACAGGACCTTGGGGCCTGGTTTTTATTCATCTGCCATATAAAACTAACACAGTCCTGTTATATACACAGGTGTTTGTCTTCGTAGTTTCTGAAAAATGTCGATTGCAGAATGTCAGCACCTTTTTTTCTTGTTTGTTAAGAAAACTCTGCTTATTACACTTTCAATATTGGTCATAAAACTGTTTCGCTGCACTTAAAAGTTCACCCTCACAAAATAGAAATAAAAGTTTTGGGCGATGTGCCAACCAGAGGTAGAAAAACAACAACCCCCCAGGCATAAAAAGAAACCAGAGTGAGGAGACAGGAACGGGGCAGAACGGAGAGAAAGATAGAGGGAAACAGACGCGCAGAGATAAGCGACGGATAAGAGAGAGAGGAACGAAGCAAAGAGAGAGATAGAGTAAGGATACTCGTTTTACTGTGGTGAACAGAGGGGCTGAAGAGAAATGGGTCTGGCCCTGTGCTGTGCTGTTCTGTCCTGTGCCGAGCTGCCAGGAGCAATATGTTTCAGTCTCTGGTCTGTTCAGTGCCGCCCTCAGATAGAGTATTGTTGCAATTTAAGCCTTTTGTTACAGCCCTGCCTTTCAACTCCAGAGTACAGGTGAAGGTTCTGGTGACTGGCAAGGGGGTCATAAAAAAGGGTTTCGCTTTAACGCACCACATCAAACGGCCCAAAGCAAAAGGCTAAAACAGGTGCCTGACTTTCAACACGGCAGAGATAGATCTTATTTTGACATTGCAAGCTTACCTAAAATACTGCAGTGTCACTTATATTACAGGGGAGCTCAGACTTGAAACTTGTTTTGAACCATTCACTCTTGTGCAGATGGTGAAGGTGTTTGTGGCTGTGTCTGAGATCTGGTATGCCTACTACTTACTGAAACGACATACAGTGTACTAATAGTACGACATACTACAGCAATTAGAACGTACTGTTTAGTAAAGCTAATGCAGTAAGCAGCAAATATTAGCATACTAGGCTCATCCTACTGAGAATTTGTCATCTAAAGCGAAATTGCGTTGATTCTCGCCTTTTGTTAGTTTTGGTGCAGCGCGTCCCCTCAGCTGAATCGCAGCTGTTATCAAACACACGTGTCTGGAAAGACAAATCTCTTCCTTAATAATGTGCAGGGAATTCTACTAGATGAAACATGGCATGTAAAGTATACAACATTTTAGGAAATTCCACGTAATATAAAACGTATTTTTTTCATATACCCTAAAATGCCAATTTAGAACGCAAAGACGGGTATTCCGGAAGGGGCCTGTGTGTTTGTGTGTTTAACTGTGAGTCAGTGTGAGTTTGTAAAGTAGGTGCATGTCTTTGCAGTGTATTGTATTTCCGTACAATTTAGTTGTACGTGGTCTCCATACACCTGTATCAATTGGCATTGCCTCTCTCTCCTTCTCTCTCTCCTTCTCTCTCTCCTTCTCTCTCTCCTTCTCTCTCTCCTTCTCTCTCTCTCCTTCTCTCTCTCCCTCTCTCTCTCCCTCCCTTTGATCAGGGATTATTCCCCTCTAATCCCACTGACTGTCATCCAATTTCTCTTCTCCTCCTTTCATCCCTCCCTTCCCCTCCCCTGTTCATGAACCTGAGGGAAGGCAGAGGAGCAGAGACCAGGCCGGATAACCTTACCACCACACTCAATAGCTGTGTGCAACCAGAGCCCATACGGAAGGGGCTCTCTCACGCCCGCTGTGTATAAAGAAACCTGTCTAATCCGCCTGTTGAGTGGCGGCCACACCGCTTGTTTTGCCGGTTCACAGGTGCAGATAAAACCTCACCGCCAATTCCTACTAAATGGTTTAGCTTAGGCATTGACAATGTACTAGGAGTTCGTTTTCACAGTACGGGGACTGGAATGTCTTTATTTTGTCCACTGCATCAATGGAATTATTCATAGTTTTATGGTGTCCTGAGTTTTATACTAGCACTTTTAGAAGTATGCTTATATGTTTTCACACTCCTCCTGTGTTACACATCCAAGGTACTATTTCAGTCTTCGACTGTGGAAGGAAAATTAGGGGGTGGGGAGTCTGAAAAGAGGTCATGACCTTTGAGTAGAATCCACAGCTGCAACCTGTATTGGTTCAAAGTAGAAATTGGTTTACATGGGAAAGTCCATGGCAGGGGTAGACTAGAGTCCCCAAGTGAGATACTCTTACGCAAAACTGTTAACCATAACATGTAACCCAGTACAGGGACAGGACACAGCCCAAATAGGAAGATATGGAGAGGAACGATATGTACAGTTGAACAAGTAATTATGGGTAAATGCCTGAGCAACTTATCCCTGATCAAAGAATCCTGCAACAGCCCTCCTAAAACGGGGTCCCCCCTTGTCTCAGGCGGTCCATAAAATCACACCAGGACAGCAGGATGTTACAAATGTGTGTCCCAGGAGTAAGAAAGAGGGATGGCACGAATAAAGATGTCAGCGGGGGGGAGAGTGAAGGTGAGTCAGTGTCGGTGTAGACAGGTGCCATTAACTACTCTGACTCTGGCCTGTCAAAGGCCACCTTGTGAGGCGATATCTACTGTCCTCTGACCCAGGCTAGGAGGCTCCACACTGGGCCAGACCAGCCACCTCCCTGCCTCCCTGCTTGCTACAAAGACCAACTTCTACCAGAATTGGTCCTGAGCTAATCCCCCCTAACCCATGATAGCTTTATGGGTTTATATAATTGACTTTAGGATGAAGGAGACTGGTTTCCACATCTTAAGTCCCTAATTTGTTCAAGAAACATTCAGACTGCAAACTGATATGGACATTTTGGCTTTCGCCAGCGTGCCGCTCCACTCCGAAAACAAACAAAAGCAAAGAAATGGTTTTTCCAAGGCTTAGCCCCAGCCAACGCCTCTCACTCAGGGCTTATGGCCCGTTAGCATGGGAATGAAATGGCGGCTCAGCCTGTTTGTTCTCCATGACTGGCACAGAGACACACAGCCAGGCAGCCAGTCAGTGGTTTACTGAGGGGGATCAAGCAAAGATGATTGTGATTATTCAAAACATGGTCAGGGATAACAGGCAGGGATAACAGTGTGACTCTACCCCCCGGTGTGACTCAGTAGACAAGGCCTGCAGTTATTATACCTTTTTATGTAGATTTGTTCAGTAAACATACTGGAAAAGACGGTAGTAACTGACAACATCATGGACTACAACATACTGTATCCACTTACATTCACTGTAACACTTAATCAACTGGCCTGCATACTATAACAGCAATTATAAACTGGGTAGCTCGAGTCCTGAATGCTGATTGGCTGACAGCCGTGGTATATCAGACCGTATACCACGGGTATGACAGAACATTTCTTTTTACTGTCCTAATTACGTTGGTAACCAGTTTATAATAGTAATAAGGCACCTCAGGGTTTGTGGTATATGGCCAATATACCACGGCTAAGGGCCGCGTTGAGTCGTGCCTAAGAACAGCCCTTAGCCGTGGTATATTGCCTTATGCCTTATTGCTTAAATAAACAGTGGAGCCTAACTGTATGCAGTCAAAAACACAAACGCTGCCAGCTTTTACCAGCATTCTTTCTCAATGCAGTTAAATTATTCAATGACTATCACTTCAGTGTATTGGCCTGGTATAACTAACCTATAATGTGTCTGTGTGTCTTCCAGGTGTGCTGGAGATCAAGTCAGTGGATGTTGGGATCGTGGCCATCAAGGGGCTCAGCAGTAACTTTTACCTGGCAATCAGCAAGAAAGGAGAGCTTTATGGCGCGGTAAGTTTAGCCTGTACTGAAATTCACACACAGAATAACAATATCCCTACAAAAACTGGAGCTAATTATTTGGCTGAGTATACAAACCCCCCATTAGACTGATTCAGTGTTCAGAACACTCACTAGTTAGTTGCCAGGTAGTTTTTTTACACTGCCACCTTACTGTTGAAAATAACTCTCTTCCATACTATACTCTCCTAAGGAGCTGGCTCCTTTGATGTTGTGTGAGAGCTCTTCTCTCCTCTGTCCCCGGGCCCTTAGAGACGCCTGGGGTTGTTTTAAAGGACAGTTCCACTCCACTGCCCGTAAATAATCCCCTAGTACAAGTCGGCCCAGCCAAAAGAGTTGTCGTCTTGGAGAAAGTAAGTCGAGACGCCCCTGCCGTCCCTCTCTCCCAAACACACAGATCCTCCCATATACCACACCATCCTTGTGCTCCGCTCTATTCAGACCAGAGAAACACAATACAACAGCCCCCATTCTACTAAAAGCCCTCAAGGGCTACCGGTACTGTTTCATGTGCTCTCACACATCATCTGAAACATAACAGTGAAAGGCTGTTACTACGGCTCTCTTAGTAGTGAAATCAGATGAAATGAGACACAAAAAGCATTCTAGCTAGGGAACACAATTCCCATGACGTATTTTAAAGTGTCACACCAAGGTACTGTCATTCACTCAGTAAAGCATTGGTGGCATATCTGTCCCTCATTACACAAGTAATATATTATAGTTAGCTGGTTCTACATTCATATATTCCATTTTGTGGGAGATTATTTTCACACAAGTTTCCATGAGAAAGAGGTAGCCGAACGTGAGTTGAACCCAGGGCAGCGTTTCCAAAATATTCTCATATGATTTGGGAACATTCAGTTTACTTCTGGATTCAATTTGAACAGCTGTGGCTAAAGAGCATTTGGGAAAGGAACATTCTTTACGGGGTCACAACTGTATCCCTTTTTTTGTCTAGTTAGTCAGGACACTAAATGACAAGAGCAGTCTGTTAGAAGTCTGATGAACCCCACTGCCATTATGCAAGAATGTATTTATATTGTTGTTAACTTGCCTTATTGGAGCCAACCAACCTGGATATCTGGATGAGAACTTCTGCTTACTGAATACATGATGCAAATGTAGACCCCAGTTCCATTCCCTGTGCTGCCAAAGTTGTCGAATCACTCACAATTTGTTTTTCTTGTTTGTTCACCAGAGGGACTTTGGTGTTGACTGTCGGCTGACCGAGCGGATTGAGGAGAACAGGTACAACACCTATGCCTCAGCAGAGTGGCGGAACAAGAAGAAGCCCATGTTCGTGGGGCTGAGCGCCAACGGCAAGCCCATGAGGGGCAAGAAAACACGAAGGAAAAACACTGCCACCCACTTCCTGCCCATAGTGGTGTAGCCACCGCATTGGATAGTTCCTTCCCCTGGGAATGCTTCACTGCACTGAGGAAAGACTGGGAACCATTAAAGACATAATGGAGTCATATGCAGTCAATGTTTTTGATTTGCAAAGACTATACGTTTTTTCTGAAAGGAAGGCACTATGTAAAGGAACTGTTTGAACTCATTGTCGCGGAGTCTGACTGATGATGGCACAGATTTGTTTTTAAGTTATGATTCGGCACAGGAGAAAATTTGAAACATTTTTCTGTGCCAAATCATTTTCAATGGGCGAACTGTTGGAGACAAAACTGAATACTGAATAAGAGGACAAAAAAAGGACACTGATTCAGCGTCACTGAAGACAGGGTCAAAGGGCAGAGTGTACCATGTGTATTTGTCTGTGTGATGATCTGTGGATGCAGTTACATGTATTTATGCTGTACTAACTCATACAAGGAACTGAAATTGACACTCATGCTTTGTGACAGACACGTACAGTACTGGAAGCACTTGGGTGACTTAGGTGTGATGGAAGAGAAGCTGGGCTGTGGAGTGAGTCAAATGCAGAGAATTTAGTCAAGTTAGCACCATAGCATAAACCTTATTAACATGCAAGTTCACTGTATTGGGTATTTCCATTCCTTTACCTGACTGCTTTAAAATAAATTATTTATTTTATGTAATATTTAAAGAAACCAAAAAGACCAAAAATATGGAATGGACAAATTCATTATTTTTATCATTTATGCTCTTCTTTTTAAATACTAATCTATCGTTTAAACATGAATAAAATAAATATATTTCTCTTTACTATGTATAATTGTCTATTTGTAGATGTACACCTATTTATTTCACAATACCACAGCACTACACAGCACAGATTATGAACTGTAGGTCTAAACTCAGCTTTTGTTGTTCTTTTACTATAGCTAAAAAAGCAGTTGCAAATCACATGCCTGTATCAACAGCAGTATTACGTGGTCAGAGTAACAAATGAATGGTGACTGTGGTATGCTTTTTGACATATCAACTTACAACTACCAACCCTTTCATGAATTAGTTGGGTAGGCTACAGGTATGAAAAAGGTCTGATTTCCTAGCAGTTGGAGCAGAAGGAAGGAGCTGTTTAGAAGCTCGTCAAGACGCCAGAAAATCCAATAAGTAAATTTGACAGCTTGTTCCTAAATTCATTCATAACTCAGGGATTGACTTTGTGGTTTCACAGTGGAAAATTTAGACAAACAAACAAACCTCAAACTGGGGTACATTCTGTGCAAGATTCATATGCCAGCCAGTGTTTTTAGAGAAAACAAGGAGCGGACCCTTAGGAGTTCGCAAATTCTTAAATCCTTAATAACGGAAATACAGATAAGGTAAGGCTATGGACATTGGACATCTACAGCCCACAAAAATACACAAATCGATAACCAGCCAAAGAAGACTACATACAGGAAATACAATGTGACAGTTTCAGTCTGCTTAACAGATCTTGCAGTTTACAAAATTGCAGAGATTTTACCAAAAACAACTGTAACATTTCAAACAGAAGAGAAGGATTACTGCAACATAAAAAACCATTGTATTCTAGAAGCACTTTTCTTCACATTAAAAGTATCAGATATCTCATTGACATCAGAAAAATATTGTTTTTGAGCTAAATTGTGAGTAGTTCAGTTGTTTTCACACATTTCAGACCGCATAAAGTGGTGATTTGGAGTTCTTCATTGAGTTGTAAAGGATACATCTGTTCTTTTATCTCTTCCCAACAAAGGGTACATTTAATTTGGAGCGATGACCATGAACATGGCCTCTCTCTACTTAGGGCAGACATTTATTCTTTAGGAAAAAAAGCTTTCTCGAGGTGGCATAGCAGCAGAGCACGTTCCACCTTGACCTGTGATGTACAAATCCTGTTCTTTCCCTCTGCCTTCCTAGGGAGGCGAGGGAATATGGTATAACATACATATTAGAAAGTTGCTTATGAGCTGATTCTAATTATGCATGGTGTAATGTTTTATTTCTTCTCCCCGTAACCTCCAGGCCAGTTCCAGCAAATAGCAGGATCAGACAAGCATCAGGACACACTAACACAAAACACACACATACAGTTCACGCACCATCCCCACCATTCCCACCCGAGGGCGTGTTCAGGATTGGATCAATCACTATCAATACTCCAACATCTGTTGCTTTCTGAGGTTATTTCTGAGTGAGATGGAATCAAAATCTCTCTGTTGATCATGTGGTGTTTGTATTAAGGGACTATATATTTTTTTGGACTCAATAATCCAAAATGTGTAATAGTTAGGTCAAAGCGTGATTAAGTATGATGCATTTGAGCACACTTCAAATTGCCTTTCCTCTTAACAGGACATTCAAGCTCTGTTTATATGATTACTTGGGTGTTCTGTAAACTACATATCATGTACAATTAGACTGAAATGTATTCAAGACACCAGCAACATGTTTTTTTCCTTTATGAAATTCAAGGGCTAACATTCCTCAGAAAAAGTGTTTATTTTGTTGTTATTCTAGATTGTAGGCCTAGATATCTGAATACCAGGTTCAAGCTATACTTTTTATAGTACATCTATTACATAACTTGTCTTAAACATCTATATACACTTTTGACACAACACTCCAAAAGCAAGTCCTGCTTTGTTTTGTCTTATCTTGATTATTGTCTAGTCACGTGGTCAAGTACAGCAAAGAAAGACCTAGTTAAGCTGCATCTGGCCCAGAACAGAGTGGCACCTTTTCTTTGTAATCAGAGGGCCAATATAAATACTATGCATGCCAGTCTCTCTTAGCTAAGAGTTGAGGAGAGACTGACTGCATCACTTTGTGTAATATACATTAATATATACATATATACATAATACATACATTAATTTGTTAATTGTTTGCAGAGTCAATTTACACACAGCTCTGACATACACACTTACCAGACATGCCACCAGGGGTCTTTTCACAGTCCCCAAATCCAGAACAAATTCAAGAAAGCATACAGTATTATATAGAGCCATTATTGCATCTCATATTGTTCAAATGAACAGCAAACCTGGTTTAAAAAAACAGATAAAGTTACACCTCAAGGCACAACGCCTCTCCCCTATTTGACCTGGATATTTTGTGTGTATGTATTGATATGTAGGCTATGTGTGCCCTTTTCAAATTTATTTGGTTCTGTTCTTGAGCTGTTCTTGTCTATTAATGTTTTGTATTATGTCGTGTTTCATGTTTTTTGTGGACCCGGGAAAAGTAGATGCTGCTTTTGCAACAGCTAACAGGGATCTTTATAAAATACCAAATACCAAAAATGTGTTTTCTGATGTCTTCCGGAAAAGGTACATATCAGTGTTTTGTTGTTTTAAGGGCATTCAGTATAAAGTTGCTGTTCCCTTTCAGTCGGTCACTCGGTATGACATACTATGGGGAGTCAATGACCAATCATATTCACCTGAAGAAACTGAAATCACGCCTAACGGGCCAATAGATGCCGAGCCCTAGCTTGCTGGCTATAATGCCAGGGCTCAGATTCATTTCCTCAATTCTTTGTTCTTCAGCCTGTCTGAAGGAACAACGTGTCATGCATTATACAAACTTTTCAAGAACTCGAAGACTACGAGATTCGGCTCCGACTTAGGTGTCTGTTAGTGGGGGAAAAGTACTCATCCTCCTAGATGTTGCGAGTTTTGGGTCTTGGTATCTGTTTTTGTGTTTGCTAAAAGCTAACTACTTTCTGCTTTGCTTGTGTAGCCAGTGCTTCCTTGCTCGAGTAAGATAGCCAGTGTTAAGAGTAAATTCAAAAAGGCTAACCGGACGAGTTTAAACCTCCGACCGTGCCCTAGGATATATGGTTTCACAATGAAAATGAAAGATACTCAGGAGTGCTGTCCTGTTTGCCTGGGGTGGAAACACGCTCAGGAGGCTTTGGCTCTGACCAGTTTGTGTGACCATTATCTCCGGCTGAGATCAACATCCATTGGGCGTCAGGCTCACCCTGTGAGAAAATTTGGGCTGCTGGCAAAGGGCTTTCCGGTGAAGCGACCTCGGGAATGGGGTTGTCTGCAGCCGGGAGAGAGCAGCAGTGGCGGTCGGAATTGATAGGGTTGTCATCCCAGCCGAGTGAGGCTCATTTCGGTTTCTCTGGCAGTGTTCAGAGTCGGGGGTGATATACTATTCCTGACAGTTACGGGGATGGGTTACGGGGATGATATACTATTCCTGATTGGCTATGGAGGGTTGTCAGAGTGTGAGTCCGATGACATCAGTCCAGGGCAGCCTAAAGCCACGGCTTTGGATTCGGTGGGGGAGAGTGAACCATTGGTGGTTAATGTACCTTTTTGATGGAGCTGTGTCGTAGGGCGGTATATCATCTGGGGGTGGATTGGCATTCTTCACCCCCGCAGCAGAGTTCCTCCAGGTTTGGGGAAAGGTATTTTCCTTCTGTCCCTGCAGTGGTGAAGCATTGCTTACCCCTGTTTAAATATTTTGCAGATGAGCTACAGGATCCCCCGCTTTCAGCCAGGCTGATGCTACAAGGTTATGGCGAGTTCATAAATGTAAAGGGTATGGAGGAGGCTTGGCTCATTTGCACACCTCCTATGGATATAAAGCTGGCATGTTACTTAGCTCCAGAGGCTAACAAGTGGGCTAATGCTAGAACGGTGCTTCCGAATAAACAGTGCTGGTTCTCGGCGGATCAGCTGGACAAGTGTACTAGGCTGAGGGCGTGGCGGCCCGGCAGTTGAATGTGCTCACATTGCTGCAGATGTATCATATTGATTTGCTGCAAGAGCTGAATAAGACCGTGGAGGCGCGGAAGCCGGTTTCAGAGCTTCTCTGCTACTGCTAATTTTGTGTTACGTCTGTCCCGCTGTACTAATCTGGCTGAAAAGTATGGGGGCGATGGCGGTGACTCAGCACCACCTCTGGTTGATGTTGTTGCAGATTCCTGAGAGGGACAGGCAGATGTATTTAGATGAGCCAGTTTCGTCAACAAGGATGTTTGGCTCGGCTATGGAGCACTTGCAGGCCCGTTTCGAGGAGAAACTAAAGCAGGATGCAGCTCTAAGGGTCCTTATCACACTAAAATCCTTCGCCGGGCTTTTGAGGCATAAAGTTTCTGAGGCGTAAAGGGTCCAGGCCAGAAGCGGGTTGCAGCTTCGAGGATGCTTTTTGACCGTATTGGTGCTTCAGGGCAGTGGTGGATGTCTTGGCACGCCATGCTGGGTCGAAGGAGAGCAGAGTGAAAGCAGATTCTTCCACTGCGTGGGGTGAGGAGCAGACTTCGCAACCCTAGCTGAAGGCTGGGGGAAGGGGCAGATTCTCGGGGTCCTCCTCCCCGAGCATTTACTGGCAACAGTGCTCCCAAGTGGCTCTGTCAATGGGGGCAATGAACTGGTTGCCAAAGTACCCGAACCCGGTGTGGGCCGTGTATCAAAATGGCGGTACCATGAATGCACATTGTTTCGAACCAAGGTTTCTCTGTGTTCAGTGGTGTGGAAAGTGCGGTAATGTCCAGGCGTGGGAATAATAAACACAGATCTCTCCCCAAATTCAGACACATGGTTGTGGAGAGTGGAGTGGTGGATATGAAAACAAGCATGACAAAAACATTTATTTTCCCAGTCCTCAGGGTGGCGCTCTGGTCCTTCAGGAGATAATGTATAGGAGATTGGCAGCGTGCTCCGTCCAGTGGCGGGCATGCACAGTTTCACCATGGGTGATGAGGATGGTGACAAGAGAGTACGGTTTGCAGTTCGCTGTGCGTCTTCCTCCTTTTCTTGACGTTATTAGGTCAGTGATCCCAGAGGTCCTTAGTGCCTGTGTTGAGAGAGGAGATTTCCTCTCTCCTTCAAATGCAGGCTATTCGGGTGGTCCCCGTGTCAGAAGTACAGAGTGGTTGGTACAGCTGGTACTTCTTAGACGGTTGCGTCCTATCCTGGACTTTTTTTAAACAAACACTTCATAGTTTGAAAGTTCAAAATGCTCACACTTCGCCGGCTATTAAAGTCGGTGCATCCCAGCAATTGGTTCACGGCCATAGATCTGAGATGTGACTATAAAGTTTCTGAGGTTTCATTTCGAGGGTGTGGCCTAAAAGTTTCTGGTCCTGCCTTTCGGGCTCTCCCTATTGCCCCACACCTTTTCTACTTGACGAAGGTGACTTTGGTACTGGTGCGGTCTCAAGGGATCAGAATACTGATCTCGTTTTGGACTCCGAATCATGCTTTTCTTTCACAACAGAAAAGGGTCGCATTCTGGCTCGGTCTTGCTTGGTTTCAGCTGGGGCACTGAGTGCCTTTCCGCTTGTGCCTGCGGTTATTGAGTGTGATGGCTTCTATTATGATAGCTGTGGTGCCTCTGGGACTTCTGTTGATGGGGGGTCCTATCTCTATGAAGTGGAGAGACTGCACCCCTTGGTGGTTGCCCAGATATGGGACTGGTTCGGCAGGGCCAACATAGATCTTTACGCACCGCAAGAAAATGTGCATTGTCATCCGTTCTTCTCATTGAAGGATCTGGGCACTCCAGTGGGAATGGTTGCTTTGGCATAGCAGTGGCATCGGACTCTGATCTATGCATTTCCTCCAGTTAATCTAATTCAGGCCACCGTGGAGAGAGTCCGTTAGGAGGGTCTGTTGTTGATTCTGGTGGCTCCCCGTTGGCCCAGACAACCCTGGTTCCCGTAGATCATCTGCCTGTTGGGCGGGGACCCGTGGAGGGTTCTGTGTTGTCGGGATCTATTGTCCCAGGCCCATGGGAGTATTTGGCCCCAACGACCACAGATATGGGATCTTTGGGTTTGGCCCATGAGAGGTTGAATTTGACGGCTAGGAGTTTACCCTCAAATAGGGACTAAGATTATACAGTCGGCGAGTGAAGCCTCTACAAGAGGGTTGTATACATATACGTGGCACGAGTTTGAGGGTGGGTGTCAGGTTAAAGGAATTTCTCCTTTTCAGTGCTCTTTAACGGACATTTTGATGTGCTTGCAAGAGCTTTTTGAGCAGGGCATTTATTTTTTCACATTGAAGGTTTATATCGCAGCCATCTCAGCGTGGCATGTAGGGATTGACGGCTCTACCCCGGGGTCTCATCCTCTGGTGAGGCGGTTCCTGAAAGGCGTGCATCGGCTCAGACCAGTGTCTAAGACTATGGCACCAACCTGGGAACTGGCTTTCGTCCTGGATGCTCTGTGTGAGCCTCCATTTGAACCATTGGGAGTCTCTAGACCTGAAGGTCCTTTCCTACAAGACTGCCCTGCTCATGGCCTTGGCGTCGGCCAAGCGCGTTGGGGATCTCCATGCACTATCAGTACCTCCTTCCTGTTTGGACTCCAAAGTGATGCAGCTTTTGCTCCCAAGGTTATGCCTATGTCTTACAGATCCCTGGCTGTTCCCTTTTTCACCTCCTCCATTTGCTTCCAGTGAACAACGGAGGTTGCATGGTCTGAGTCTGGATGGATAGGACCAAGGATATCCGCGTTTGTGACCAGCTTTTTGTCTGTTTCGCTAATCCGGCTAGGGTAGGGTGCTCTCTATTCTCATTGAATTGTGGAGGCTATCTCCCTGGCATATGACAGCAAAGTATAAGTGTTGCTTAGCGGTGTGCGTGCTTACTCCACTAGGGGTGTGGCGGCTTCTTGGGCATTGTTCAGGGGCATGACAATTGGTGATATCTGTGCTGCAGCGAGTTGGGGTTCCCCACATACCTTTGTGAGGTTTTATGGCTTGGTTGTAACTGCTCCCAGTGTGGCTCATAGTGTTCTTATGGCTGGGTCCTTGAGTAGGTGTTAGGCAGTGTGAAGGTTGCGCGTTTATCCGGGCTACCACAGTTCCCTGTGGGTTTGAGCCTTGGGCTGCCGTGGCAGCATGTGAGTACACAGTTTCCAGGTCACTGCAGGCTTCATGTGGGTTTGAGCCTCGGCCTGCGGTGGTTCATTGACTCTTGTCGATGCTATGTTGCGCGTGTGTCCGCTTTATCAAGTCACGACAGGTGTTCTGTGGTTTTGGACTTGCGGTTCCTTGTATGAGTTCTGACATTTCAGGCTCGCAGGGTAAGTATTGTTCTTGGAACCGTGGGGTCTATGGACTTGGGCTGCAGTGGCAGCATGTCAGTGTGCGAAGCCAAGTTGCAGCAGGTTCCCTATATGAGGATCTGAAGTTGGCTTCAGTAACCACTTTTTGGAGCCGGTGGAACCTATGTGTGCTTGGGCTGCCGTGAGTCTCCTAGTTTGGTACCCTCTGAGCCTGCTTGGGGCGTGATTATATGTCCCATAGTATGTTATACAGAGTGACTGATTGAAAGGGAACGTACAATTATGAATATAATTACTGTTCCCTGAAGGAGGGAACAAGGTATTGGCCCCGCGCCATCAGTGGGTTAGGTCTCGCTGAGACCAAGAGTGGTACTTAATTAAGGAAATGAACGCGAGCCTCGGTATTATAGCCAGGAAGGTGGGGCTTCCGAGGGTGGGCTCGGTGCTGCTGGGTGTGATTTCAGTTTTATTCAGGTGAATATGATTGGTCTTGACTTTCCATAGTATGTTAGACCTGGTTCCCTCCTTCAGGGAACAGTAGTTATATTCATAACTGTACATTTTGACTTCATAAAAACCTGTGTGGACCTCAAATAAAATCCACACCGATGGCTTCACACATTCACAGCTTCTCTGTTTGCTCAAAGGAATTTGCGGCTTCATGACCAAACCACAGGACCAGCTGTGAATATTTTATCCTGGACAGCTCACTTTCCGATGCTCTGGTGGACAAGGCAGTAGATTTGAATAACTCTGACAGCCACGGTTTTGGTGTGTTTTTGGAGGTCGGACACAGGGGTGTTGGTCCGAACCCAGGGAGCTCCAGGAACAGAGGTGAGTCTGGAACATCCTTGATGAGCATGGGGTCTGTGGGTCTCTGAAGAGCCTCTTGCCTTGCTTGATCAAATGAATCAAATGGCTAGATGGCTATAAATAGAGGACATTTTACTGCATTTAACTTCATATTTAAAGCCTGGGCCAGCTCAGACTGAGTCTTGGACCTCTTCAGGATCTCCTGAGGACTACAATTTTGGTTCAGCAGGTGTGTCAAACATTTGCCTTGGCAAATGAGGGGGAGAGGGGGAGAGGGAAAGAGGGTATATAGAGAGAGAGAGCATGTGTCACTTCAGGTTCATTTGCTTTTTCTTCACACCTTTGATTCAAGCCGTGACTGAGGCATGCAGATGTTTGTCTATGAAGAGCTATAAATCATTGTTCTAAAATTCCATATTGTAATTTTCTCCATGCTTATGAAGTTATCCAAATACAGACGTTTAATATTGATGTATTGCTTTGACTCTCCCAAGTGTTGGAGGTTCAGACAATATATGATCCGTGTCAAGCCTTTCTGAAAACATGCCATATTTGGCTCATCCAACCAAGACTCTAAAGCTTTTCTAATAAGTAACAATTACTGTTGTGACCAGCGGAGCAGAGGCCTTAGCTAAGCTTTGGCTCCCTCTGGCCTTCCTGATCCGCTATCCCACAGGCAGGAGAAATGTGCTTGAAGTCTAAATTAAAATATATTTGTTATTCTTGGACCCGTGACACTGGCGTGATTTTGTTACCCCTGGAAGCACAAGCACACGCGACTATTAGCCTTGATCACAGGCAATTACTGCAGAGTGAACATGGCAAACGTTAGTAATGACATTGGATCAAATGTACACCAGTATATTTGGTACTTGTGTCAGTAAACCCTTATAATAGCATTTCTCTACTAACAATGTTTTTGAAAAACAGTGAATTGGGCTGATTAAAGAGCCAACGACTAACTGTTGCAGCCCTTTATGAAAGGCTGCTTTGGCTTGGGCTGTAATAATGCATTACAACTCTGTGTGTGCAGTGTTCATTAGAAGTCAGTGCTGATCCGCCTCCAAGTCGTTTGACTTTGAGTCTCAGCAGTGTCTCGGTGGTGTGAGTTTGTACATGGCTTGTGACACGGCGAAATAACTTGGCTGATGGAACGACCAGACTCTTCACACAGTGATAAATCTTCCCTCTACTGATAGTTTCTCTCTCAGTTTAGTCCTGCAGCTCTAGATAAATAGAGTCCATGCAGGGAATCAAAACACATGGACCATGTTTAAATTCTTAAAAAATGTTGATTGCAAGAGACTTACAAATTACAAAACGTTCTACATAATTTCCCAAAAAAGGAGAATTTGCAAAGAGAAAGCATGTTTATGCAGCAGTTGTTGCCAAAAGCAGTGACACAATGCATAACCTCTAAAAAGCTTTAAATTGTTGCCTTGGAGAATACACTCAGTGGCCAGTTTATTAAGTAAACCACCCCGTTCACGAAAATGGTTCACTCCTACAGACAGTGAGTCAGGTGGCTGTGGCTTTCTATATAAAGCAGGCAGACAGGCATCGAAGCATTCAGTTACTGTTCGACTGAAAGTTAGAATTGTCAAAACAAGTGACCTAAGCGACGTTGAGCGTGGTATGATAGTCGGTGCCAGGCGCACCGGTTCCAGCATCTCAGAAACGTCTGGTGCAGTACAACAGTGGTGTGCAGAATGTGCATAACAGCATCTCGGAACGCACAACTCGTCAGTCCTTGTCACGGATGGGCTATTGTAGCAGACGACCACACCAGGATCCACTCCTATCAGCTAAAAACAAGAAGAAGCGGCTCCAGTGGACACGCGATCACCAACACTGGACAATTGAGGAGTTGAAAAACATTGCCTGGTCCGACGAACCTCGGTTCCTGTTGCGTCACGATTTGGCATAAGCAGTATGAGTCCATGGCCCCATCTTACCTGGTATCAACAGTGCAGGTTGGTGGCGGTGGTGTAATGGTGTGAGGAATATTTTCCTGGCACACGTTAGGTCCCTTGATACCAATTGAACAACGTTTCCATGCCTCAAAGAATTCAGGCTGTTCTGGAGGCAAAGGGGGGTCTGACCCAGTACTAGATGGGTGTACCTAATAGACTGGCCATTGAGTGTATGTAGTCGCCATGAAACATTCTGTTTAGTTTGAAATAGAGCTGGTATGTATCTGTACAATTTCTGAGTATCTCATTAAATTATTTGTCAAATTTAGACAACTTTTTTGTGTCTCAGTGGTGATGATGAACAGTAGCTTCAGAACCACGGACAGCTCAGGCTATAGTCTTGCCTTTAATAGAACTATGAAAGTGTGAGACTTTTAAAATGTCACTCTGTGAAAACGTTCTAACACTGTAATGTGATCAATAGTTTGAAGTCTTTTCACTAGTTCCCCACTAAACGTTGATGGTTTTAAGAAACTCCAGTGTAGTTGCAGGCACACCTCCATAACATCTAAACCTAACATGCCCTTTTTGTTCCAGTAGCTATGATTTATTCCTCCTTGTGCTACTGCAAACAGTACATTTAGTAAACCTGGCAAAATAACTTTCTGCTTGCCCCTCTGTGCCTGAATCTGTGTTATGTTTTTGCTGTTTTCTCCCAGGAATTTATCCACAAACACAGTTCTGTAGCCCCGCACTAGAAAAAAAGGAATCTGAATCACATTTATAGAACTCAACAGCTAAACAAAAAAATATCAGTATCTGCACTCCAACATTGTACTTCAATATTATTCATGCTACTTATGTAATAGAGTAATAGCTTAGAACATAGCACAAACAAACTGTGCTGTTAGTTTTCTCTAAATTATTGTTTTTGCTACACTCTTCTAAGCTTGGGTAAAGATCAGATTGATTTGATTTGAAAGCTGATGGATTCTGACCAGTTTTTTATTCAGCTGAAATGCATTTACTGATGAAAACAATCAAATAAAATATATCACATTGCACAACATTTGAGGATTTTGGTCACATTCCATGTTTATGGTTTATATTCTGATATTCTGAAACTGTTATGCTTGAGATCATATTCCATCTGTCAGTGGTTAAGACAGATAGAGGCCTTTCTGGAACTTCAAACATCTTAGAATAGGAGCATTATTATACACTTTACAGTAACATTGACTAACAGCACCTGATCGGCCATTGATGTGGTCAGTCCCGTGCGCATGTGTGTGTGTGTGTGTGTGCGTGTCAATGTGTGTGAGAGTATATACAATGGGTCAGCAGATTCCTAATGATACTGTATGCATGTGTAGGTTAACGTGGTGTAAAGTACTTAAGTAAAACTACTTTAAAGTACTACTTACGTTGTTTTTTTGGGATATCTGTACTTCACAACTACACTACATTCCTTAAGAAAACAATTTTATTTTTACTCCATGCATTTTCCTTGACATCCAAACCATTTCTTTATGGACCTTGCTTTGTGCACGGGGGCATTGTCATGCTGGGCCTTCCTCAAACTGTTGCCACAAAGTCAGAAGCACAGAATCGTCTAGAATGTCATTGTATGCTGTAGCGTTAAGATTTCCCTTCACTGAAACTAAGGGGCCTAGTGCCAACCATGAGAAACAGTCCCCAGACCATTATTCCTCCTCCACCAAACTTTACAGTTTGCATTATGCATTCGAGCAGGTAGCATCTCCTGGCATCCGCCAAGCCCAGATCAAATCAAATCAAATTTTATTCGTTGTTTATTCGTCCATCGGACGGCCAGATAGTGAAGTGTGATCCATCACTCCAGACAAAGCGTTTCCACTGCTCTAGAATTCAAAAGCGGCGAGCTTTACACCACTCCAGCCAACGCTTGGCATTGCACACGGTGAGCTTAGGCTTGTGTGTGGCTGCTCGGCCAAGCTCCCCAGTAACAGTTATTGTGCTGACGTTACTTCCAGAGACAGTTTGGAACTCGTATTGCAACCGAGGACGGACACATTTTTACGCGCTACCAGCTTCAGCACTTGGAGGGCCCGTTCTGTGAGCTTGTGTGGCCTACGGCTGAGCTGTTGTTGCTCCTAGACCTTTCCACTTCACAATAACAACACTTACAGTTGACCGGGTCAGCTCCAGCAGGGCAGAAATTTGATGAACTGACTTATTGGAAAGGTGGCATTCTATGACTGTGCAAAGTTGAAAGTCACTAAGCTCTTCAATAAGGACATTCTACTGCCAATGTTTTCCTATGGAGATTGCATGGCTGTGTGCTCGATTTTATACACCTTTCAGCAATGGGTGTGGCTGAAATAGCCGAATTCACAAATTTCAAGGGATGTCCACATAATTTTGTATATACAGTTGAAGTCGGAAGTTTACATACACTTAGGTTGGAGTCATTAATCATGAAAACTCGTTTTTCAACCACTCCACAAATTTCTTGTTAACAAACTACAGTTTTGGCAAGTCGGTTAGGATATCTACTTTGTGCATGACACAAGTCATTTTTCCAACAATCGTTTACAGACAGATTATTTCACTTATAATTCACTGTATCACAATTCCACTGGGTCAGAAGTTTACATACACTAAGTTGACTGTGCCTTTAAACAGCTTGGAAAATTCCAGAAAATTATGTCATGGCTTTAGAAGCTTCTGATAGGCTAATTGACATTGTTTGAGTCAATTGGAGGTGTACTTGTGGATGTATTTCAAGGCCTACCTTCAAACTCAGTGCCTCTTTGCTTGACATCATGGGAAAATCAAAAGAAATCAGCCAAGACCTCAGAAAAAAAATTATAGACCTCCACAAGTCTGGTTCATCCTTGGGAGCAATTTCCAAACGCCTGAAGGTACCACATTCATCTGTACAAACAATAGTATGCAAGTATAAACACCATGGGACCACGCAGGCATCATACCACTCAGGAAGGAGACGTGTTCTTTCTCCTAGAGATGAACGTACTTTGGTGCAAAAATTGCAAATCAATCTCAGAATAACAGCAAATTACCTTGTGAAGATGCTGGAGGAAAAGTACAAAATGATCTCTATTCATAGTAAAACGAGTCCTATATCGACATAACCTGAAAGGCCGCTCAGCAAGGAAGAAGCCACTGCTCCAAAACCGCCATAAAACTGCACATGGTGACAATGGTCGTACTTTTTGGAGAAATGTCCTCTGGTCTGATGAAACAAAAACAGAACTGTTTGGCCGTAACGACAATCGTTATGTTTGGAGGAAAAAGGGGGAGGCTTGCAAGCCAAAGAACACCATCCCAACCGTGAAGCACGGGGGTGGCAGCATCATGTTGTGGGGGTACTTTGCGGCAGGAGGGACTGGTGCACTTCACAAAATAGATGGCATCATGAGGGAGGAAAATTATGTGGATCAGTGCCCTGCAAAAGTATTCAGCCCCTTGGCGTTTTCATATTTTGTTGCTTTACAACCTGTAATTTAAATAGATTTTAATTTGGATTTAATGTAATGGACAAACACAAAATAGTCCAAACTGGTGAAGTGAAATGAAAAAAAGAACTTGAGTCTGCAACACCACTAAGCAAGGGGCACCACCAAGCAAGCGGCACCATGAAGACCAAGGAGCTCTCCAAACAGGTCAGGGACAAAGTTGTGGAGAAGTACAGATCAGGGTTGTGGTATAAAAAAATATCCGAAACTTTGAACATCCCACGGAGCACCAATAAATCCTTTATTAAAAAATGGAAAGAAAATGGCACCACAACAAACCTGCCAAGAGAAGGCAGCTCACCAAAACTCACAGACCAGGCAAGGAGGGCATTCATCAGAGAGGCAAAAAATAGACCAAAGATAACCCTGAAGGAGCTGCAAAGCTCCACAGCGTAGATTGGAGTATCTGTCCATAGGACCACTTCAAGCCGTACACACCACAGAGCTGGGCTTTATGGAAGAGTGGCCAGAAAAAAATAAGCAAACATGTTTGGTGTTTGCCAAAAGGCATGTGAGAGACTCCACAAACATATGGAAGATGGTACTCTGGTCAGATGAGACTAAAATGTAGCTTTTTGGCCATCAAGGAAAACACTATGTCTGAACCTAAGCATGCTGCTAAAGCAACACTCGAGTGGTTTAAGAGGAAACATATAAATGTCTTGAAATGGCCTAGTCAAAGCCCAGACCTCAAACCAATTGAGAATCTGTGGTATGACTTAAAGATTGCTGTACACCAGCGGAACCCATCCAACTTGAAGGAGCTGGAGCAGTTTTGCCTTGAAGAATGGGCAAAAATCCCAGTGGCTAGATGTGCAAAGTTTATAGAGACATACCCCCAAGAGACTTGCAGCTGTAATTGCTGCAAAAGGTGGCTCTACAAAGTATTGACTTTGGGGGGTGAATAGTTATGCACGCTTAACTTTTCAGTTTTTTTGTCTTATTTCTTGTTTGTTTCACAATAATAAATATTTTGCATCTTCAAAGTGGTAGGCATGTTGTGTAAATCAAATGATACAACCCCCCCCAAAAAATCAAATTTTAATTCCAGGTTGTAAGGCAACAAAATAGGAAAAATGCCAAGGGGGGGTGAATACTTTTGCAAGCCACTGTATATTGAAGCAACATCTCAAGACATCAGTCAGGAAGGTAAAGCTTGGTCGCAAATGGGTCTTCCAAATGGACAATGACCCCAAGCATACTTCCAAAGTTGTGGCAAAATGGCTTAAGGGCAACAAAGTCAAGGCATTGGAATGGCCATCAGAAAGCCCTGACCTCAGTCCTACAGAAGATTTGTGGGCAGAACTGAAAAAGTGTGTGCGAGCAAGGAGGCCTACAAACCTGATTCAGTTACACCAGCTCTGTCAGGAGGAATGGGCCAAAAGTCACCCAACTTATTGTGGGAAGCTTGTGAAAGGCTACCCGAAACGTTTGACCCAAGTTAAACAATTTAAAGGCAATTCTACCCATAACTAATTGAGTGTATGTAAACTTCTGACCCACTGGGAATGTGATGAAAGAAATAAAAGTTGAAATAAATCATTCATTCTACTATTATTCTGACATTTCACATTCTTAAAGTAAAGTGGTGATCCTAACTGACCTAAGACAGGGAATTTTTACTACGATTAAATGTCAGGTATTGTGAAAAACTGAGTTTAAATGTATTTGGCTAAGGTGTACGTAAACTTCCGACTTCAACTTTGTAATGCGTTTTAACCAATCACATGATTATCAATTACTTTCATTTGAATACTACATTTCAACACTCCCAGAAGTTGCTTGTTCATCATCTGCCTGGTAACAGCAATTCCTCCTGTTGGTTTCCCCTAGTCAGCCCACAGCTCTCCTGACAACTGGATAGCTCTCCTGATTTTTATTTGGCCTACAGGCAATGTCATTTTAACCAATCACATGATTATCAAAAACTTTAATACTACATGTCAACACTCCCATAAGGTGGTTGGTCATCTTCTGCCACCCTCCACTACAGATCAGCCTTCTAATTCCTACAAAATTCTTCTGTGTTCTCTCTCTCTCTCTCTCTCTCTCTCTCTCTCTCTCTCTCTCTCTCTCTCTCTCTCTCTCTCTCTCTCTCTCTCTCTCTCTCTCTCTCTCTCTCTCTCTCTCTCTCTCTCTCTCTCTCTCTCTCTCTCTCTCTCTCTCTCTCTCTCTCTCTCTCTCTCTCTCTCTCTCTCTCTCTCTCTCTCTCTCTCTCTCTCTCTCTCTCTTTGATAAATGACTGAGGTCCATTCAGACAGTGAGCATGTCCTCTTTAAAACACGCATACACATACTTCACATATTAACATAAACACAATACAAACATAGAGTACTATATACAGTAGGGCTGCAGATAATATACCCCCCACCCTCCACTAACACGGAACAGCACTCATATTGAATGTTACTAACAAAGCAGAACTCCTTCAACAGACTACACATCAAATCAAATCAAATTGTATTTGTCACATACACATGGTTAGCAGATGTTAATTTCACAACAACTACCTTATACACACAAGTGTAAAGGGATGAAGAATATGTACATAAAGATATATGAATGAGTGATGATACAGAACGGCATAGGCAAGATGCAGTAGATGGTATCAGGTACAGTATATACATATGAGATGAGTAATGTAGGGTATGTAAACATATAAAAGTGGCATTGTTTAAAGTGGCTAGTGATACACGTATTACATAAAGATGGCAAGATGCAGTAGATGGTATAGAGTACAGTATATACATATGAGATGAGTAATGTAGGATATGTAAACATTATATTAAGTGACATTGTTTAAAGTGGCTAGTGATACATTTTTTACATAAATTTTTCCATTATTAAAGTGGCTGGAGTTGAGTCAGTATGTTGGCAGCAGCCACTCAATGTTAGTGGTGGCTGTTTAACAGTCTGATGGCCTTGAGATAGAAGCTGTTTTTCAGTCTCTCGGTCCCTGCTTTGATGCATCTGTACTGACCTCGCCTTCTGGATGATAGAGGGGTGAACAGGCAGTGGCTCGGGTGGTTGTTGTCCTTGATGATCTTTATAGCCTTCCTGTGATATCGGGTGGTGTAGGTGTCCTGGAGGGCAGGTAGTTTGCCCCCGGTGATGCGTTGTGTGGACCTCACTACCCTCTGGAGAGCCTTACGGTTGTGAGCGGAGCAGTTGCCGTACCAGGCGGTGATACAGCCCGACAGGATGCTCTCGATTGTGCATCTGTAAAGGTTTGTGAGTGCTTTTGGTGACAAGCCAAATTTCTTCAGCCTCCTGAGGTTGAAGAGGCGCTGCTGCGCCTTCTTCACCACGCTGTCTGTGTGGGTGGACCAATTCAGTTTGCCGTGATGTGTACGCCGAGGAACTTAAAACTTACTACCCTCTCCACTACTGTCCCGTCGATGTGGATAGGGGGGTGCTCCCTCTGCTGTTTCCTGAAGTCCACGATCATCTCCTTTGTTTTGTTGACGTTGAGTGTGAGGTTATTTCCTGACACCACACTCCGAGGGCCCTCACCTCCTCCCGGTAGGCCGTCTCGTCGTTGTTGGTAATCAAGCCTACCACTGTAGTTTCGTCTGCAAACTTGATGATTGAGTTGGAGGCGTGCATGGCCACGCAGTCGTGGGTGAACAGGGAGTACAGGAGAGGGCTCAGAACGCACCCTTGTGGGGCTCCAGTGTTGAGGATCAGCGGGGTGGAGATGTTGTTACCTACCGTCAGCACCTGGGGGCGGCCCGTCAGTAAGTCCAGTACGCAGTTACACAGGGCGGGGTCGAGACCCAGGGTCTCGAGCTTGATGACGAGTTTGGAGGGTACTATGGTGTTAAATGCTGAGCTGTAGTCGATGAACAGCATTCTCACATAGGTATTCCTCTTGTCCAGATGGGTTAGGGCAGTGTGCAGTGTGGTTGCGATTGCGTCGTCTGTGGACCTATTGGGGCGGTAAGCAAATTGAAGTGGGTCTAGGGTGTCAGGTAGGGTGGAGGTGATATGGTCCTTGACAAGTCTCTCAAAGCACTTCATGATGACGGAAGTGAGTGCTACGGGGCGGTAGTCGTTTAGCTCAGTTACCTTAGCTTTCTTGGGAACAGGAACAATGGTGGCCCTCTTGAAGCATGTGGGAACAGCAGACTGGGATAAGGATTGATTAAATATGTCCGTAAACACACCAGTCAGCTGGTCTGCACATGGTCTGAGGACGCGGCTGGGGATGCCGTCTGGGCCTGCAGCTTTGCGAGGGTTAACACATTTAAATGTTTTACTCAGTTCGGCTGCAGTGAAGGAGAGTCCGCAGGTTTTGGTAGCGGGCCGTGTCAGTGGCACTGTATTGTCCTCACATCATCTCACTTCTACGGCTATAAAAACGGCATTGCTTTCTTTCAGAAGGGGAGAGGCACATAATTGTAGCTTTGCTATCACAATGGATGAGAAAGGAGTAAATTCCTAGTGCTCATGAAGCATTAAACCAACAGAAGAGCCACGCAATAATCTTCCACAAAGGTTCGACGTGAAAAAGAAGTATGCATGTCAACCAGTGTTGTATGCATGTCAACCAAAAACTGATTCTGCAGGCGAAAACCTGAGGAAATCTAACCCGGAAGTGATTTTCTTTAAAAAAAATCTGTGTTTCCTTGCCCGTCTTTCTTCCATTTAAAGGGGTATCAACCAGATTCCTTTCCAATGGCTTCCTCAGGCTGTGACCAGGCTTTAGACATAGTTTCAGGCTTTTATTTTGAAAAATTTGCGAGATTTTTCAAAAGTAGTCAGGTGTCCTTTGATTAGTTCCTGCGCGCGAGAGGGATAGCTCTCCATTTTCTTTCTCTCTTTTATTGAATAGGTTACGGTCCGGTTGAAATATTAGCGATTATGTTTGTTAAAAACAACCTGAGGATTGATTATAAAAAACATTTGACATGTTTCTACGAACATTATGGATACTTTTTGGAATTTTCGTCGAACGGATCGAGGCTTTGGTTTTCTGAACATAACGCGCAACCCAAATGGCGTTTTTTTTGTTATAAAAGTAATATTTATCGAACAAAAATAACATTTATTGTGTAACTGGGAGTCTCGTGAGTGATAACATCCGAAGATTATCAAAGGTAAGCGATTAATTTAATTGCTTTTCTGACTTTCGTGACCATGCTAATTTGGGGCTAGCTGTTCTAGCATTGATTGATACACTCACAAAAGCTTGGATTGCTTTCGCTGCAAAGCATATTTTCAAAATCTGACACGATAGGTGGATTAACTTGTTATGGCTGCAGGGGGCGTATTGAAAAACTGGAAAATATGTGCCCATTTTCAAATGGCCTCTTACTCAATTTTTGCTCGTACAATATGCATATTATTATTAGTATTGGATAGAAAACAGTGTCTAGTTTCTAAAACAGGTTTAATTATTTCTCTAAGTGAAACATAACTCTTTTTACAGCCCATTTTCTATCCGGAAGTGAAATTTCCAAGAAGCTATGTCTCTCTTCAAGATACTCTCTATAAAAGGCCTTGGCACTTAGGACTGTAGAAACACGTCACACGCCTTCCCCTGTGTGTCATGCGGAAGTGAGAGAAGAAATGACTTGATTATCTCTGTCAGGGACTGAAAACAACATCTTGGAGTCAGAAGTGCGCACTTAATTTTTTTTTCTGGGCGCGAAGTAGGAACTGGACTGCGCTCCTGGAAAACCCTCGTTATAGGTGAATATGACCTCCGGCTTCGATTTTATTTGATACATGTCACAATATCATCCTAAAGTATGTTTTTTCAATATACTTTAATTATATTATTGAAATTTATTCTGGACTTTAGACGTGATGCGACGCAAGAATTTTGTCAAGACGGAGAGGTTAGCACGGCATGGCCAGTGTGCATGCTAATTCAAGAGGGACATCGTTCGTTCTGGGTCCAAATGAAGACGGTTCTGAACAAAGGACCCTTTGGAGAACATTCTGATGGAAAATCAACAAAGATAAGGACCCAATTTGGGATGCTTTTTCATATATCTGTCGAACTGTGCTATCGCTAGCGTTTGACTAGAATCAATGCTGCTGTGTGTTAGCTATTGTAGTAAGCTAATATAACGATATATTGTGTTTTCGCTGTAAAACACTTCAGAAATCGGAAATATTGTCTGTATTCACAAGATCTTTCTCTTTCATTAGCTATCCACCATATATTTTTCTGAAATGATTTATGATGAGTAATAAGGTAGTTGACGTTGGTGTCTATTTTCTCTGGCTACTCCCGTGCGATTTCTGACTGTAGCTATGATGGTAGCAGTAATGTAAAACTGATTTATAGCTAAAATATGCAATTTTTTTGAACAAAACATAGATTTATTGTGTAACATGTTATAGGACTGTCATCTGAGGTAGTTTTTTCTAGGTTATTTAGGTTGGTTCTAGGTTAGTTAGGTTGGCTTGTGCATGCTACTTGCATCCTACTTGTGCTGTGAAAAATGTCTGTCCTCTTTTTTATTTGGTGGTGAGCTAACATAAATATATGTGGTGTTTTCTCTGTAAAACATTTAAAAAATCGGACATGTTGGCTGGATTGACAAGATGTTTATCTTTCAAATGCTGTATTGGACTTGTTAATGTGTGAAAGTTAAATATTTAAAAAAAATAGATTTTGAATTTCGCGCCCTGCATTTGAGCTGGATGTTGTCATAGGTGTACCGGCGTCGGGCTGCAGCCATAACAGGTTAACAACAAGCTAAGCTGTGTTTTTGTATATTTCACTTGTGATTGAATGATTATAAATATTTTTTGTAATATTTTGCGCCCTGCAATTCAGCGTTTTTTTTAGGAAAATTATTACGCTAAAGGGATCCGTAGCGCAGAGAAGTTAACAAATCACACGGACTCATTCTGTGTGAACATGATTTTGAATGACTACCTCTCTCTCTCCTTCCTGCCATATGTTGTGTCAGTCCGCTAGGGACCTTTTTTCTAATGTATTAAGTGTATATCTTTATCCTGTGTTATCATTTAGTTAACTAGTAAATAAATAATTAAACACAATTCTGCAGTACTGAATCATAAGTAAGGCTGGGTTTTTTGCAGATGCAGGAGGTTACGACTGTTCAGAATGATGATATAATAAGAGGTTATGATTAATACGTTGACTGTTTTATGGATGTGATCGGTAAAGACATTTAGAGTTTAATTTGGGAGATAGTAACGCTTTAAACAACCGCTCTCGTGGTGCCCCAAATTCCAAATGAGTTAATTGTTACATAATTAAATTCATCGAGTAACAATTGAACATAGTTAGTTGATTAGATAAATAACAGTCATCAGATTAATGAAAGTAATTCTCTGCAGATCCTCTCAAGCTCTGTAAAATTGGATGGGGAGCAATGCTGCACAGCTATTTTCAGGTCTCTCCAGAGATGTTCGTTCGGGTTCAAGTCTGGGCTCTGACTGGGCCACTCAAGGACATTCAGAGACTTGTCCCGATGCCACTCCTGCGTTGTCTTGGTTGTGTGCTTAGGGTTGTTGTCCTGTTGGAAGGTGAACCTTCGCCCCAGTCTGAGGTCCTGAGCGCTCTGGAGGATCTCTCTCTATTTTACTCCATTCATCTTTCCCTCAATCCTGACTAGTCTCCCAGTCCTTGCTGCTGAAAAACATCCCCACAGCATGATGCTGCCACCAACATGCTTCACCGTAGGTATGGTGCCAGGTTTCCTCCAGACATGACACTTGGCATTCAAGCCAAAGAGTTCAATCTTGGTTTCATCAGACCAGATAATCTTGTTTCTAATGGTCTGATAGTCTTTTAGGTGCTTTTTGGCAAACTCAAAGTGGGCAGTCATGTACCTTTTACTGAGGAGTGGCTTCTGTCTGGCGACTCTACCATAATGGCCTGATTGGTGGAGTTCTACAGAGATGGTTGTCCTTCTGGAAGGTTCTCCCATCTCCACAGAGGAACTCTGGAGCTCTGTCAGAGCGAACATTGAGTTCTTGGTCACCTCCCTGACCAAGGCCCGTCTCCACTGATTGCTCAGTTTAGCAAAGGACTTGGTGGTTCCAAACTTCTTCCATTTAAGAATGATGGAGGCCACTGTGTATTTGGGGACCTTCGATACTGCAGACATTTTTTGGCACCCTTCCCCAGATCTGTGCCTCGACACAATCCTATCGGAGCTCTACGGACAATTGCTTCAACCTCATTGCTTGGTTTTTGCTCTGACATGCATTATTAACTGTGGGACCTTATATAGACAGGTGTGTGCCTTTCCAAATGATGTCCAATCAATTGAATTTACGACAGGAGGACTCCAATCAAGTTGTAGCAACATATCAAGGATGATTAATGGAAACAGGATGCACCTGAGCTCACTTTCGAGTCTCATTGCAAAGGGTCTGAATACTTATGTAAATAAGGTATTTCTGGTTTTGCTTCATCATTATGGGGTATTGTGTGTAGATTGATGAGGACATTTTTTATTTAATCCATTTTAGAATAAGACTGTAACATAACAAAATGTGGTCTAAATACTTTCCGAATGCACTGAACTTAAGAATCAAAAGTAAATGTAATTACTAAAATATACTTAAGTATTAAAAGTATTTCAAATTCCTTATATTAAGCAAACCAGACGGCACAATTTTCTTGTTTTTTTCATTTATGGATTGCCAGGGGCACGCTCCAACACTCAGTCGCCATTTACAAATAAATAGAATAGAATCAAATAGATAAATCTTTATTGTCCATCCAGGATTGGACATTTTTCTTTGGCATCACCTTCCATTAATAGAATCACATACACATATATTCTCACATCATACACATCATACATTTAAACCCGTCAGTCCATCATGTTCCATTCACTAAAAACATAGAGGACATTAGTCACTCACAACCAACCACTGTCCCAACTGCACTGGATAGATAAGTACATATACTGATACAATTTACTTTGCATTTAGTAGTCCAACAGCACAAGGAACAAATTAATGTTTGAACACGTTCTTCTTGGCCATGGGCATTCTGAAGCACCAGCCAGAGGGAAGCCTCTCGAACTGAAAGCGTTTGTGTTTAGTGAATCCACCAGATCAAAGGCAGTAGGGATGACCAGGGATGTTCTCTTGATAAGAGTGTGAATTGGACCTTTTTCCTGTCCTGCTAAGCATTCAAAATATAACGAGTACTTTTGGGTGTCAGGGAATTTTTTTTGAGTTAAACGTACATCATTTTTTAAATGAATGTAGTGAAATAAAAGTTCTCAAAAATATAAATAGTAAAGTGAAGTACAGATACTCAAAAAAACTACTTAAGAAGTACTTTAAAGTATTTTTTACTTAACTCCATCATACAACTGAGTATACCCTAGTTCAACACCAACAATTAACTAAAATCATTCCAATCCTGATTAAAAGGCAAATGCAGTTTAACCATGCGGACAGCTCAGAGCTAACAGGCAGGCTGTTTTATAGATGGGTTGGTTGTTTAGCAACAAAACTGACGCGTGCGCAACTATGGGGCAAAACAGATGGGGTTGGCTAAAATTGATGACAACATGTAAACTATATTTTGTTTCCAAATTTTTATTGAAAACTGTAACGATGTATGCTGAGAGTCGGGAAGCAAGTTCAGGGAGTGAATGCATTTAAGAAATAAATGAACAGAACAAGAAACACAAACAGCGCACCGACATGAAACAGCAACAATGACGACTGGGGAAGAAACCAAAGGGAGTGACGTATAAAGGGCAGGTAATCAAATCAAATCTAATCAAATCTTATTAGTCACATGTGCCAAATACAACAGGTGTAGACCTTACAGTGAAATGCTTACTTACGAGCCCCTAACCGACAGTACAGTTAAGAATAAGAATAAGAGATAAAAGTAACAAGTAATTAATGAGCAGCTGTAAAAAATATCAATATATACAGGGGGGTGCCGGTACAGAGTCAATGTATGGGGTCACCGGTTAGTTGAGGTAGTATGTACATGTAGGAAGAGTTAATTAAAGTGACTATGCATAGATGACAACAGAGAGTGGCAGTGGTGTGGAGAGGGGAGGGGGGGGGGGAAATGTGAGTAGTCTGGGTAGCCATTTGACTAGATGTTCAGGAGTCTTATGGCTTGGGGGTAGAAGCTGTTTAGAAGCCTCTTGGACCTATACTTGGCGCTCCGGTACCGCTTGCCGTGTGGTAGCAGAGAGAACAGTCTATGACTAGGGTGGCTGGAGTCTTTGACAATTTTTAGGTCCTTCCTCTGACGCCGCCTGGTATAGAGGTCCTGGATGGCATGACGCTTGGCCCCAGTGATGTACTGGGCTGTTCGCACTACCCTCTGTAGTGCCTTGCGGTCGGAGGCCGAGCAGTTGCCATACCAGGCAGTCATGCAACCAGTCAGGATGCGCTCGATGGTGCAGCTGTAGAACCTAAATCAAGGAGGTGATGGAGTTCAGGTGAGTGTCATTATGCGCGTAACGATGGTGACAGGTGTGCGCCATAACGAGCGGCCTGGTGACCTAGAGGCCGGAGAGGGAGCACACCTGACAAAAACATAAATACATTTGCACAAATGAGCACTTGTTGTCCCTCAAATACATCGCTACAGTTGTTGGTTAGCTAGCTAGCGAATTGACATGAAATCAGTCAAAACATCGCAAAACAAGACCAGAGGTGTATTCTACAAAGCAGGTTTGAGGAGTTAGCGAGGTAACTTTGGTCAACTCTGAGTTCAACTCGGGATAACCAGTCAAACGAAAGTGGCTCACCTTTTAGCCAGGTACATTTCTTTGGAAACTAATTCTTCATAACTAACCTGTTCCAGGGCAGGTTAACTCACGGCTAGCTCTACTAACCCTGAATGAAATGACTGAGTCACGAGTTGAGGACCAATGAAATCAGAATCCCTTCCTCTTGCAAAGATTGGGTCCTCATTCCTTTCATTTGAAGAAGCCGACTAATTAAATATTTTATGAATCAAATGTTTTTGTGTGTGTTAAAAATGTGTAATGTTAAAATATATCACCTTACACATCTAGTAATGACAGAATGCATTTTAAACTTCACGCAGAGTAACACTTTCTATAACTTAATACAATTATTTTAACTATAGGAGTGGGTAAAAGGTGCTTGTGGTTGTGCATTGATAAGCACACCGAAGTCGGCATTAACGATAAGTAATAAAATAAATCTGGCACTTCTAAGAGCCTATTTTACAGAATAGCCTGCTGATTTTTTAAGGTAACTTCTCTTTCATTTTTTTTCAGCCCAAATGAAAATGTGGCACTGACTCGTCCATGGATTGATGTTTCAGCATTGTCTCAATGAAGAGTTTGGTGTTTGACTAGACGTGTGACATGCATGCGCAGTTACCAGCCTGCTAGAGTTAGCGGCAGGCTGATGAGCAACGTCCACCGTCTTAGTACAGACGAAGCCTGGGCTGGAATGTGAAGCTAACTGAAGTGGGTTAGCTTTAGAAAACCCTGAGTAGATCTAGCTTGCTTCATAGGATTCCCTCCAGGTTCTCTCTCTATATACAGGTCTGTCAGGCAGGGCTCCCAGCAGAGTGGGGTTCTGGGAGCTCTCCTCTTCAGGGCCGCATTGCGTCATAGCCAAACACCAGCGTGGACATCTGGCCTTGACATGATAGTTCCCTTTTATCACCTGCTCTATGCACAAAAAAAACAAGCCTGGTTCCTCTCACACAGACGTAGGCTGCTCAGGCCTGTTCTGCTAATCACTGACTGACTGTGTGGAGGAAGATGAGCTCTCTAATGGGACCCAGCAGAGAGAGAGAGAGCCCTGGCTGAAGTTGAATGGAGCTGGAGCCCCCCTCCCTCAGCAACACTGATGACTATTTCAATACTCGCCACTTTTCTTTTCATCAAATGCAATGAAACAAAAGATTCTAGCCATTATGGAAATAATGGAACCTTATTACCTCATGTGAATTCCTGTTGCATTTCAATAGGAATAAGTTTGATTCACATAACGTCATAATAATACAAAAGTTCAAGATGCTAAGAACAGGAGTATTTGGATTGTCCATCTTCTGAACGTAAAAACTAGTTTGCATCATTTGGAAAGAATGCTTTGGCTCTTACTGTCCATCAACAGATTTGTTTGTTTTTAAGCAAAAGGCAAAAAATATATATATTATATAAGATCGTGTGTGAGTACAATTACGGCACCTGTTGGTTGAAAAGATCATTTGAAATCATAGTTATTCTGCATGTAGTAAGTCTGGAGCTGTGAAATTACAAGACCTCTTACCGACAAATTTCTCATCTGAATAATGATATTAATCCTAAAAGCGCCAACATATTTTTAGCTTAAAAGCACCAACGAGATACATCACCTCAAATTGTGAATGATTGTAAAGATGACACTGTCTGTTAAGCAGTAACACTTTTAATTGTATTAACCTTTTGTAACACAGCTAAATGGTTTAAATTCCCCATTTATAGTCAGATTTGATCTTTCGAAATATACGTTTTTTGTATGCTTTGAACATATATTTTGATCAATTTCATCCATAGCTTGATATAAACTTTTGTCTGTTATTCATTCAAACTGCTGGGTTTCTGTGATACTCAGAGGCTGAGAAATTGGCGATTGAGCTAATCTGACATACTGGTAAAACCTAAAATGGCAACAGATATGGGCAATATAGCAAGATGGGCGCTGGTGCCATCAGACTTTTAGCTCTAACTTTGGAACGACTAACGAAGCGCTATTATACAGTACACTGACAGATGTTAATGTTCCGCTCTGAATGTCATATGGATCAACTGTTTAATTGTCTGATGTTTTTATTAATTTAATTGTTTGATGTATCTATCACCTCAGTTCCAATTGCATCTGAAAGATTTGGTTGAGAGACATTGACTGGAAGTTAAATATGCATTGAAATGTTTGAGTTATAGTGGCTGCCACACCCCCCAGGGCCAAATTTGAGGTATCTATATCTTTTCATGGTATTTCAGTGTATTCTAAAAGTTTTCAGACCCTTTCACCTTTTCCACATTTTGTTACATTACAGCCTTATTCTAAAATTGATTGAATAAAACATTTCCCTCATCAATCTACACAATACCCCATATTGACAAAGTGAAAACAGGTTTTTAGACATTTTTGCAAATGTATTAAAAATAAAAAAAAACAGAAATACCGTATTTACATAAGTATTCAGACCCTTTGCTATGAGACTCAAAATTGAGCTCAGGTGGATCCTGTTTCCATTGATCATCCTTGAGATGTTTCTACAACTTGATTGGAATCCACCTGTGGTGAATTCAAGTTGATTGGACATGATTTGGAAAGCACACACCTGTCTATATACAGTCCCACAGTTGACAGTGCATGTCAGAGCAAAAACCAAGCAATGAGGTAGAAGGAAGTCTGTAGAGCTCCGAGAGGATTGGGTCAAGGCACAGACCTGGGGAAGGGAAACAGCATTTCTGCAGCATTGAAGGTCCCCAAGAACACAGTGGCCTCCATCATTCTTAAATGGAAGAAGTTCGGAACCACCAAGACTCTTCCTAAAGCTGGCCACTGGCCAAACTGAGCAATCGGGGAGAAGGACCTTGGTCAGGGAGGTGACCAAGAACCCAATGGTCACAGAGGACAAATGGTCCTCTGTGGAGATGGGAGAACCTTCCACAGGGACAACCATCTCTGCAGAACTCCACCAATCAGGCCTTTATGGTAGAGTGGTCAGACGGAAGCCACTCCACAGTAAAAGGCACATGACAGCCCACTTGGGAGTTTGCCAAAAGGTACCTAAAGGACTCAAGGACACAAGATTCTCTGATGAAACCAAGATTGAACTCTTTGGGCTGAATGCCATTCGTCACGTCTGGAGGAAACCTGGCACCCTGCCTACGGTGAAGCATGTTGGTGGCAGCATCATGCTGTGGGGATGTTTTTCAGCAGCAAGGACTGGGAGACTAGTCAGGATTGAGGGAAAGATGAACGGAGTAAAATAGAGAGAGATCCTCCAGAGCGCTCAGGACCTCAGACTGGGGCGAAGGTTCACCTTCCAACAGGACAACAACCCTAAGCACACAGACAAGACAATGCAGGAGTGGCTTCGGGACAAGTCTCTGAATGTCCTTGAGTGGCCCAGCCAGAGCCCAGACTTGAACCCGATCTAACATCTCTGGAGAGACCTGAAAATAGCTGTGCAGCGAGGCTCCCCATCCAACCTGACAGAGCTTGAGAGGATCTGCAGAGAAGAATGGGAGAAACTCCCCAAATACAGGTGTGCCAAACTTGTAGCATCATACCCAAGAAGACACAAGGCTGTAGACGCTGCCAAAGTACTGAGTAAAGGGTCTGAATAATTACGTAAATGTGACATTTCCATTTTTTTTATATATACAATACCGTTCAAAAGTTTGGGGTCACTTAGAAATGTCCTTGTTTTTGAAAGAAAAGCATATTTTTTGTCCAATAAAATAACATCAAATTGATCAGAAATACAGTGCAGACATTGTTAATGTTGTAAATGACTATTGTAGCTGGAATATCTACATAGGCGTACAGAGGACATATATCAGCAACCATCACTCCTGTGTTCCAATGGCACGTTGTGTTAGCTAATCCAAGTTTATTATTTTAAAAGGCTAATTGAGCATTAGAAAACCCTTTTGCGATTATGTTAGCACAGCTGAAAACTGTTGTCCTGATTAAAGAAGCAATACATCTGGCCTTCTTTAGACAAGTTGAGTATCTGGAGCATCAGCATTTGTGAGTTAGATTACAGTCTCAAAATGGCTAGAAACAAATACTTTCTTCTGAAACTCGTCAGTCTATTCTAGTTCTGAGAAATTAAGGCTATTCCATGCGAGAAATTGACAAGAAACTGAAGATCTCGTACAACGCTGTGTACTTCTCCCTTCACAGAACAGAGCAAACTGTATCTAACCAAAACAGAAAGAGGAGTGGGAGGCTTTGGTGCACAACTGAGCAAGAGGACAAGTACATTAGAGTGTCTAGTTTGAGAAACAGACACCTCACAAGTCCTTAACTGGCAGTTTCATTAAATAGTACCCTTAAAACACCAGTCTCAACGTCGACAGTGAAGAGGCGACTCCGGGATGTTGGCATTCTTGGCAAAGTTGCAAAGAAAAAGCCATATCTCAGACTGGCCAATAAAAAGAAAAGATTAAGATGGGCAAATTAACACAGACACTGGACAGAGTAACTCTGCCTAGAAGGCCAGCATCCCGGAGTCGCCTCTTCACTGTTGACGTTGAGACTGGTGTTTTATGGGTACTATTTAATGAAGCTGTACTATTTAAAAATCAGTTTTTGTTTTGTCATTATGGGGGTATTGTGTGTAGATTAATGAGGAATTGTATTTTATAATAAGGCTGTAACATAACAAAATGCGGATAAAGTCAAGGGGTCTGAATACTTTCCGAAAGTACTGTACGTATATCTACCTCTGTGCCAAATTTGGTGCTTTTACACAAAGTTTACTATTGAGTCCACATTTACATACTAGTCCTCTAATATACAAAATAAATATAATGTTTCATTGCTCCATATTAATACAGAAATCATAGAAAATATGAAAAGTTGTAGGGTATTTCAGGTTTAAAAAGGCTTCTGAAGTTTCTAATTTCCACTTTCACATTTCAGACTTGACTTTCCGTTATGAAAAATGCATCAACCCCTACAAAAATGTCCATTAATTATAATCCACATAATAATTCACATTTTCTGTTGCTTTCTTACTTTCTTGCTGTGGCAAACAGACTCAAATTAAGATCCTACATCTGTAATCCAATACATAATGGTCAAACCTTTCACAAGTGCCATACTGTACACTGCAATGATATAAAACAAACAGTATCATTGTTTGAAATGTTTTGTACCCATCCCCAGAATAATTTTCTTGTTTTAGTTCCATCAGTTGATCTGGTCATAGTGAGATGCCTCAATGGTAAATGTAACCAGAGTCTACATATTGAAAAGCCTCTCATGGAAAATGTAAACCACATGCTTGCCACATATAAGTAGTAAACATCTTCTGGCCCCCTGCCCCCAATTTCAGCCGTCACACAACACAAGCGTAGATAATAGCAATGATGACTGCCCAAAACACATTTATTGTATGTAATGAATTAGTAGGGCTTTGTAGCCCAATGTTATAAGAATGAGAACAGTTGGGTGGGTTTAATCACACAGTTTGAAGACTTAATTCATTAAAGCATAATGCAAACCTTCAATGTAATACTAGTAATATGTAATAATTTATTTTTCTATGACCCACTGTCAAAAGAAGTTGTGATGAGATTGTTACATTGCCTCATTATAAATTAGAATTAGATAAGCCCTAGCACTTGCCTTTTTGATATCCCTGAAATATTGCATAATATCTGGGGGACACCAGAGTTCTTGGCATTGACACTATTGGTCTCAATAAGGTCAACTGGATGATCCCTATTAGATGTTGGGGAAAACTGGGCTGGTTTTCAAATGGGTCATATTCAAATCTGGACTGTGTTATGAATCGATTTGGACACTGAAAATTAGAGTGAATCAGATGAGGACATAGCTGACAAACGTTCAGTCTGTAATCAGCATATCATTGTGACTTTATGTTAGTCCATGAAGATTCAGCTACATTTTTAGTTATATTGTTAAAAAAGGTGCGTAACCGATAAAGGGTGGTGGAGATTACATAAACGCTAATGCCAACAATGCTAATTTAGCACAATAGGTGCGTGAACGTTACAAAAAAGGGTGTGTTAAACAACATTTACGTGTGTTTACGCTCCACTACATCACAAGCTAAATCCATGTGAACAGCTATCCATGCTTCAGACAGTATCCTTAGATGACGGGTTTCACAGTCTGCTGTACTATTGCACAGTACTTCAACAACTACAGTGTAGGAAACAAAAACAAAGATGGAAACTTTTCAGAAGCCTTTGAGTTGCACTTAATTGTCATTGTGATGTTCTTCTAATGGAAACCACAGATCGCTGGAGAATTCATCGGCAGTGCCTAATCCTGTCATCTCTGACTCCCCAGCTAGAGAAAAACACTGGTTCAGAGAGATGGAAACCAGGATAGCTGACCACAGTGTCACTCATGTCTTTTCCCAGACTGGACGGGGACCAAAAACTGCTCAAAGTCAGCATTTTACAAAGGCACGGACGACAATAGCAGCTAAAGCAGACATTTTTGCTTCTTCCCAATACACCTTCCCAGCCGAATCTGACACCACTTGTCACCCACAATGTCTCCAGTGTAGAGTGGTTCAGTCTACACGAGACCTACCAGTATCATCTAGAGTTTCAACAGCAATTGGTCGCCACTGAAGCAGAAACAAAATCCTTGTTGGTTGGATTGATTGGATTGCTCTCATCAGCAGAGGTCAGCAGACAGTCACTCCACTCTATAAAACATTATTTCTATAACCTACTCAGTTCCAAATCAGTGTGCTATTTAGAGTTATCCTATTGGACAGTTACATGGGGATGACCTTAGCAGTCCAACCAGAACCTTCAAGCCCAACCTCATGAGTCCGGTTCCTCTAAATCAGGTTGCTCTTCGTGATTTAAAAAGCACCCTGTGACAAATGTGAATTTGAAAGTAAGTTTAGAATTGCCTGTTTTTGGCACAGACCACAAATGCTTCTGTTATTTTAGTGTGTGAGTGTATGCAGTTTGCTATAAGTGCGGGGGCTAAGCAGGATAAAGAAATATTTCATAAAGCCTCCTAAAGACTGCATTGCAACATGAGATTGTTTGGAGAGAAAACAAAAGAATGAGACAGAGGAAAGGACTGCAAAGCTTTTTCAGGTCTCGCTCATTGGGTTCAATTTTCTTATCTCTCCTCCTCTCTGGTTTCTTTCCAAAATCCTAGCCCCACTTCTCTTTTTTCTCCTGCAGACTCAAGTCTTTGAACTATGCATTCAAAACTCTCTGATATTTTGAGTGAGATATCTCGCATGTGGAATTCACCTGAATCTCATAAGCTCGAAGAACCAATTACACATCTGTCGGAGACAGACAGGTCGAGTGGCAAATGAGGTGAGCCGCTTCCCTCATGATAAGGAGCCACTCGCCCATGATAAGGAGCCACTCATTTTCAAGAATGGCTAACTTCCTCACACTCTTGCGAGTAGGGGAATGCGGTGAGTTCTCGCACTCATAATCTCAGAGAACCGGAGTTACAAAAGTAAACTTGAGTTCTCTTTCAATTATTTGTTTCGATATCTCACATTTGGGATATGGCCAACTCCCGTATCACAAACGCGATCTCTGAAGCCAGGTAGTCTCAATTTATCAACCCTCAGAGGCCCCGACAATGAGGACAGTATGCGCCAAAGAAGGTGCAGTGACGTTTAGACGGTAGTACCTCATAAAAGTATGAGGGGATGCCCAACAAGCCATGTCGCAAATCTCCTGTAAGGAGATGCCCTTGAATAGGAGGCTGCAACTCCTTGCTATTATAGGCCAACATAATAGCATCCACAATCCAATGTGACAACTGTTGACGAGAGAGAGGCCTCCCCTTGCAGGGAGGTGCCCAGGACACAAAAGAGTTGGTCGCTCCTGCGCAAAGCTCTTGTTCTATCCAAGTATATGCACACAGTATATATGCACACAGTATATGTGTGTATTGGACACAAACGGTGGAGGCGCTTTTCTTCCGTAGAAGTGAAGGGTGGCGGGTGGAAAGCCACAAGATCCAAGGCGAGACAATTGTAGTTGTCACTGACCTTAGGCAAAAAGGCAGGGTTGGGAAACAAGGAAAAAGTAGAAGTGAAGGGTGGCGGGTGGAAAGCCACAAGATCCAAGGCGAGACAATTGTAGTTGTCACTGACCTTAGGCAAAAAGGCAGGGTTGGGAAACAAGGAAACCTTGGAAAAGCCCTGGGCAAACTGTAGGCACGAATTGTGAACTGACAGTGCATGCAGCTCAGTCACTCGCTTTGCAGACATAAGGGCGACCAGTAAAGCAGGGCCGGAACCAGAATGAATCAGCTGGATGGGCATTTGATTCCTATGGGGCGTGTTTTTTTCAAGGGACCTTCTATATGTGCACGCACTTGCTCATGCACAAATGTTTTTAAATGGGTTTTATAGTAAAGATATGTAATTTAACTGTAAAAATATATTACCTTAGGTATGAAAACAACCAGTCATGATCTTTTCATCTGATTGTCAAACAAATTCCTTCATAGAATTTCAAATTAGCTTACAATTTATCCTACCATTTCTACAGATCTGCATTTCAGTGTCATAATGCATTTTCGTGGAACAGTTTCATTTCAATAATACATTCATTGTTACTTGGTTAATGACCAACTGGCAAGTGTCTTCATTGACATTTTCAACCCTGTCTGAGTCTGTAATACCAACATGTTTCAAGCAGACCACCATAGTCCCTGTGCCCAAGAACACTAAGGTAACCTGCCTAAATGACTACCGACCCATAGCACTCACGTCTGTAGCCATGAAGTGCTTTGAAAGGCTGGTCATGGCTCACATCAGCACCATTATCCCAGAAACCCTAGACCCACTCCAATTTGCATACCGCTCCAACAGATCCACAAATGATGCAATCTATATTGCACTCCACACTGCCCTTTCACACCTGGACAAAAGGAACACCTATGTGAGAATGCTATTTATTGACTACAGCACAGCGTTCAACACCATAGTGCCCTCAAAGCTCATCACTAAGCTAAATATAAGAATATTTTGAAGATAAATACACAACGCAGAGGACGAGAGGACTAGAATTAATGATCAATTGGAGTTGGTTTTCAGTTCAACATCTGTTTAGAATCTGTGGGGTGTCAGTCCTGGACTCAGAGCTACGTGTGCCATGTTTTCATTGGTCTGTACTGTACATTGAGTCTGGAGCAGGACAGTTGTTATTTGGCCATTGGCCCAGTTGTACTGCAAGGACTTCTGATTGATCAACCCCAGGCCAGGGTGGGGGGTTATAAATAGCATCCTGTGTCTTTGTTCTGTGGAGAAAAGCTGAGAACAGGAGAGACTGAACATCTACCTCCCAGCATAACATCTATGATTTGGCCTCCTCAAATGAATCTATTTTTCTCTCCCTGATTTTCTTTGGAGTTTGTGTTATTGAAGAATAACATCAACTGCTAACAGGACCCTGGGACTAAACACCTCCCTCTGCAACTGGATCCTGGAATTCCTGACGGGCCGCCCCCAGGTGGTAAGGGTAGGTAACATCACATCCGCCACGCTGACCCTCAACACGGGGTCCCCTCAGGGGTGCGTGCTCAGTCCCCTTTTGTACTCCCTGTTCACCAATGACTGCATGGCCAGGCACGACTCCAACACCATCATTAGGTATGCAGATGACACAACAGTGGTAGTCCTGATCACCAACAACAATGAGACAGCTTATAGGGAGGAGGTCAGAGACCTGGCCGTGTGGTGCCAGGACAACAACGTCTCCCTCAATGTGATCAAGACAAAGGAGATGATTGTGGTCTTAACAGCTTCTACCCACAAGCCATAAGACTCCTGAACAGCTAATCAAATGGCTACCCAGACTGTTTGCATTGCCCCCCCCCCTTTCACGCTGCTGTTTATTATCTCTGTATAGTCTACCTACATGTACATATTACCTCAATTACCTCGACTAACCGGTGCTCCCGCACATTGACTCTGTACCTGTACCCCCTGTATATACAGTAGCCTCGCTATTGTTATTTTACTGCTGCTCTATATTATTTGTTACTTTTATTATTTTATTTGCTTTATTTTTACTTATCTATTTTTTATGATCTTTTTCTTAAAACTGTTAGTTAAGGGCTTGTAAGTAAGCATTTCACTGTAAGGTCTACACCTGTTGTATTCGGCGCATGTGACAAATAACATTTGACTTGATTTGATTTAATCGTAAAAATCGCAATTCAATTTTTAAAAATCTAAAAGTAAAAATTCAACTAGAGCACCAGCCTCTGCTGTATGGACACATTGATACACCCTGATCCATTGGCGGCTAAACACATGAGTGCATGCATAGAACTCATAGAGATAGCCTATAGACCAACACAGGAGTAGGCCTATAACTTCCATTGTCAACTAAGTAAAAATACATAAAGCTGACAAATGAAAACCGTAGAAAATATCCAGGTGAAAATATCATTCATCTCTCTACCCCCCTTTCTATCTGTCTTGACTTGAACTATCACTAATGAAGTTCAACATTGTTCAAATCTATCAAATGGGTCCGGCCCGAAGCTGTCTCTAGTGAACTTGCAACATTGTATCAGCTAGCCTATTACTGGCTCTCAGATTTTCCAGCGCCACTGAGCTCGGGACAGACATCTGTTTTGGGGCAAGGGGAAAGTGTTCAGGTGTTTTATGACACTTTTACTGGCTATATGGGATCATCAGATCATAGGTGGGGAAAAATGACTGAGAAGCTCAACTTATTAGTGATGGATTTTGTGAGTTAAGACTACATTTGAGCACAGCAGACAAGGTACTTCTATGCATGCTCAGGCGCGAGCTCCCTCAACATTAACAGGACAGATAAACCAGACACATGCTCAGTGCTAACATGGAGCACTCCAAACAAAAGACAATAAAAATATTGACAAAACTCGTAAATGGTAGTTGTGAAATGAATAAAACTTGTTTCTCACAAGTGTAGCAGGTTGTGAACTTCGAGAAAAACAACGGTAAACAACTGTAATTAATAGGCTGAAATTAACTGAAATTAATGTAACAAAATAACGGTACATTTACTACTGATGACATACAGTACCAGTCTAAAGTTTGGACATACATACTCATTCAAGGGTTTTTCGTTATTTTACTATTTTCTACATTGTAGAATAATAGTGAAGACATCAAACTATGAAATAACACATACTGTATGGAATCATGTAGTAACCAAAAAAGTGTTAAACAAATAGCCACTCTCTGCCTTGATGATAGCTTTGCACACTCTTGGCATTCTCTCAACCAGCTTCACCTGGAATGCTTTTCCAACAGTCTTGAAGGTGTTCCCACATGTGCTTAGCACTTGTTGGCTGCTTTTCCTTCACTCTGAAGTCCAATTCATCCCAAATCATCTCAATTGGGATGAGGTTGGGTGATTGTGGAGGCCAGGTCATCTGATGCAGCACTCCATCCCTCTACCTCTTGGTCAAATAGACCTTACACAGCCTGGAGGTGTGTTTTGGGTCATTGTCTAGTTGAAAAACAAATGATAATCCCACTAAGCGCAAACCAGATGGGATGGCATTCTAGCTTCAGAATGTTGTGGTAGTCATGCTGGTTAAGTGTGCCTTGAATTCTAAATAAATCGCTGACAGTGTCACAAGCAAAGCACCCCCACACCATCACACCTCCTCCTCCTTGCTTCACGATGGGAACCACACATGCGGAGATCCTCCATTCACCTACTCTGCGTCTCACAAAAACACGGCAGTTGAACCAAAAATCTCAAATTTGGACTCCACAGACCAAAGGACAGATTTCCAGATTTGCTGCACAAATTGCGGGCTTCCCAAATAGGAAACAACCCACATCAATTTTTTTTGTAAGCTAATGATCCTCTGTGGCTAAGTCATGCTCTCTGGTGAAGTATGATTTTATTTATTTCTGTATAGACAGGAGTAAATACACTGAGTGTACAAAACATTATGCTCTTTCCATGACATAAACTGAATTCAGGTGAAAGCTATGATCCTTTATTGATGTCACTTGATGAATCCACTTCAGTCAGTGTAGATGAAGGGGAGGAGACAGGTTAAAGAAGGATTTTTAAGGCTTGAGACAACTGAGATAGGGACTGTGTATGTGTGCCATTCAGAAGGTGAATGGGCAAGACAAAATATTTAAGTGCTTTTGAACGGGGTACGTAGTACTCTTTTTGACCAGACAGCATCAGATACATGGGCTACACATACAGTGGCTTGCGAAAGTATTCACCCCGCTTGGCATTTTTCCTATTTTGTTGCCTTACAACCTGGAATTAAAATAGATTTTTTGGGGGGTTTGTATCATTTGATTTACACAACATGCCTACCACTTTGAAGATGCAAAAAACAAACAAGAAATAAGACAAAAAAACTGAAAACTTGAGTGTGCATAACTATTCACCCCCCCAAAGTCATTACTTTGTAGAGCCACCTTTTGCAGAAATTACAGCTGCAAGTCTCTTGGGGTATGTCTCTATAAGCTTGGCATATCACACCCATTCTTCAAGGAAAAACTGCTCCAGCTCCTTCAAGTTGGATGGGTTCCGCTGGTTTACAGCAATCTTTAAGTCATACCACAGATTCTCAATTGGTTTAAGGTCTGGGCTTTGACTAGGCCATTCCAAGACATTTATGTTTCCCGTTAAACCACTTGAGTGTTGCTTTAGCAGTATGCTTAGGGTCATTGTCCTGCTGGAAGGTGAACCTCTGTCCCAGTCTCAAATCTCTGGAAGACTGAAACAGGTTTCCCTCAAGAATTTCCCTGTATTTAGCGCCATCCATCATTCCTTCAATTCTGACTAGTTTCCCAGTCCCTGCCGATGAAAAACATTCCCAAGGCATGATGCTGCCACCACCATACTTCACTGTGGGGATGACGTACCTGATACCTAAATATAATTATTTAAAGAGTGTGAATCTTAATTTAAATAGGCATGTCAATTTATTTTGAGGTTCCTTGAGAATGTGGATGATTTAGATGGTCTGTTCTTTTAGTTGATGCTTTTATGAATCTGCAGGTTGGTCTGTCCTCCTCTCTAAAAGTTTGTGTCTCTGTGGATATGTCTTTTCTCTGTGGATTTTCTCTGTGGATGTCTTTTCTCACCTCCACTCATTTGTGGTTGGATAAGATGTCTCCAGCTGCGTCTCAGAGCAGTCTCAGAGCTCCAGGTCCATCTCTGCGCCTCTAATCTGCCTGAAGCCTCCCACACCCCCTCACTTTTACAAGAAAAGCACACTCAGCCAGATGTACACAATACCAATTAAGTTTATCTTACCTTTGCCAGCCTGGCTTTAATGAACGTCCTCAATTATGAGTAAAAAAAAAAGAGTCAATGGCGGTGTAGGGTCTAACATCAAAACCAAGAGACTGCTGAAGGGAAAAGAGTCTGATAAGAGTCTGACTGAGAGGAACAGAGGTTAAGGCCAAGGCCTTTAATATACCCAATAATTAGCTTTTTAAATCTCAAGTAAAAGTTGTTAATTTCCAGGTAGAAAGTTTGTAATTCTATGTGAAGAACTACCCAATATAACCCAGAGCAAATCCTATCAGAAGGTTATATTATGTATCCTGGCACAGTCATCCTAGGTGCATGAAGCTTGGCATACCCTTAATCGAGTTTATCTCTTCTCCCCTGTGCCCTGGCAGTAACCTGGTATGTGTATGCGTAAGTGTGTCGTATGGGTTTGCGTAGGCAACGGATTACTGATTAAGCAAGCAAATGAGTAGACCTAAGCCTCATTCATTACTGTCTAAACATTCTGACTCCAGGAGTTGATTGAATTACCCCGCAGTTGTCAAATATATTTAACAAGATGGTATAGCAGTAACCAGAGCAGCTTGTCTTTTTTATAAAGAAATAATGAGACGCAGAGGCCATTATCAGTTCATTTAACAGGAAATTAACACTTGTTTTCTCAAAAGGCCAATATGAGCTTTTACATTCAATTTCACATTTCTTGTATTGAGTAATTGTGGTTTTGAAATTACAGTCCTCCAGAGCACTAAGAGGGCCAAAAGTCTCATTTGAGATCCAGAAGTTAAGGTCAATGTTTCTCTTGTGATACTTTATGGCACCATATGGCAAAACATTATTCATTAATAAGTAGAAACTAAAGAAAATGCCTGGCAGAATATCAGAGTGTATACTGTATATATGTAGATGCAGGGCTTGGCTACTGTCATGGTTAATGATAAATTGTATGTATGAGTGAGCCAAACACTAGTCATGACCTAAGCCCAAAGTTGTATTCAGTAATATCAAGTAATACAGTACATTACACTAAAGAGCAATACAATACATCTATGAAAAATAAGAAATATTTCATAAAAGGTTTTGGCAATGCTGTCCCAATGCATGTCATGTTCATTCAAACAATATTCCCAGAGAGATACTGTAACAGGGCAAGCAAGAAGCAACTGTAGTAGTTAAACTGTCAAATAGTCCTTTGGTCTTCAGTCTATTTCACATTCACATACATGACATTCGGCACTTGCTATCTCTGCAACATTATGTATCTTTTTTTAGTTAAAACAGCATCCCATAAATATGATTTGAAATTTCCCTCAAGGGCATATTCCAATAACATTCTCATTAATAGAATGACTGGTTAAATTGTTGCCCTTTTAAGTGATGGACAAAGTGAGTTTCTGTTCATTCATTTCATTGCACATTTCTCAGGTTTCCAGGCTGGTGGTGAATGCCAGCAGGAACTCAACACATCTACCACACTAGTCTAGCTCAGAGCAGACTCTGCTGCTGAGGAATTAAAGCAAGCATTCGGCACATTCCTTTGTTTCAGAAACACATAAAATTGGGTGGTTTAGTAATCTCAGGTCTCCATTATTTCCAACCATTATCTGGGTCCAAGCCCAGAGAGAGAAACCTCTGTCAATGGGTGATGCTGAATCCATCATCCCTTTAAAAGTTCAGGCTACACTTTTCACATTAGTAGTCTTACATATCTGCAAGCAAATATTGCTCAATAACTACCAATTTATGCATACCTTTATGTCATTTTGTGTGGTTGAATTTTGATCTTATAAAGATGTTTGGTGGTAAAGTTGTGTGTTAAAATACTTATTTAAACAGGAGGAATCAGGAATCTTACAGGTAGGCAGCAATTACTCCGTCAGAGGCTTACCGGGTAGTTTTGTAGCTGACAGACTAGTGGAAAACAAGAACACCTTTTAAAAACAGGTACGTTTAATTACTCACATGGGAATCACTTGCTTAGTGACCAAGTCATTACATGAGAGGGAAGAAGAGGGGGAAGAAGTGGTCATGGACACATGCATTTCCTGTCTGGGAAGACAGGACATGGTACAGTACAACGTAAACTGGGGAGAACCTGTTAGCAGTTACACGAATTTGTTGTGCTCTGTGTTTTGTAGGTCAACATGTCCTCCTCCTCCTCCCCATTAATTGGTGTCTCGGTCTATCACGCGAGGAGAGGACGAGGAGCAGCCTAGCACAGCTGGTTCTGATTAGAACTGGGCCAGGGGGACACAGACAGAGAGGAGAGGAAGTTGGTAAGGGTATCTCCTGTTGGAACAGGTTATTTGAGCCCATTGGTGGTACAGTATACCTTGGCACAGTTTTATTATTTTACTACCCATTACACTAGGATGGCAGTACTTTACGTCTCAAAATCCACTCATACTGTCAATCAACCATTAAACAACCCAAAAGGCTAACAAATGGTTTGGTTGTCCAACCTGGGAGATAACGTCTCATCATCTAAAGTCACTTATTCCATTGTCTGTCCAAGAAGCAGATCCCTTTCTACAGTATGTTGTCATTGAAATGGACATTTCTACTATTCCACATGTCCCAGGCCAGGCTTGACCAGAGGACCAAGTCCACGTCTCAATGACTCATCACAGGAAGAGAGGATATACATGAGGACTGATTCCCCCCTTGTTTACACCTCACTTGTATTTTAGTGAGCAGTGTCAGGTGGATTAAAACAAGTGGTGTTTGTGGGTAATCAAGGGTGTAGTAATTTAGGGTTAATATGTAATACCGGTTCTCTTGATGACCCAACTCACAGGACTGCTACATATACAGATGTATACAATGCATACAGAATTTAGACACATCATTTCAAGGATCAATATGTAAGTATTCAAAAGCAAATGGATCACATTTGTACTGTAAGTACGTTATTACAATGTTTTTACAGACTATATATTTAACCACTTCAAGTACACGATTTTGGTGCCACCTAATATAAAAGGGCATCCAGCAGGGTAAACCACATTGTTGTTGACGTTGAAATAATGAATTGTTTGTTTCAGCTTCATTTTACTGAATTTAGTCATGGATAACACATGAGTGTATATAGACCTATATGTAACTATACAGTACACATTGTCTTAATTTGTTGTGGTCTTGCATCTTTGCTATGTTGTTGTTATCTGGTTGCTGCAGTACAGACCTGAACCCGCAGGTTATGGAAAGCCTGGCATAGTTGGCAACAACACCCAAATGTGTAAAGCACCTGCTAGTTTATTTTGCACAAAACCCAGACTCTGTAAAACACACAAACAAATAATGTAGTAATCACCTTCCAATCAGTCTTAAAGAGGTGACGTCAACCACACACCCGCAGTTTGACTGCTTTCATACTTGGCCACCCAACAATCAGGGGCTAAGAGTACAGAGTACAAATAAAGCTTTTTGTACCTGGCCCAAAAAGCAATGGGGCTGGGGTGTGTGGGCCTGAAATAACTCACACACTTCACGTTCTGTCAAGCCGTAAACAACAGATCGTTGAAAAGAGATAAAGATTTATCAATAATTGATAGCTTGTCTCTGGAATAAACAAAAATACATCAAGTTGACCTTTATCTCTGTAAAACAACCTTTTAGACAAGTAACTGTGTAACTGACAAGAGAATAGGTTTATACAGGGAGAGCACCCCAACCTCAAAGCTCCAGTTCCTCACCCACCCCAGTCTCTTCATTCAGCCAGCCCACAAAGACTATGGGGAGGGATTTAGTAAATGTATTACTTCCAAATGAAAGTAGGACAGAATATATCAACAAAAACTTCTGCCGGAGTAGTTTCCATTGGTTTGTTAGGGGGGGGGCTAATCCTTTTATGTTACTAGACTGACGACCACATAGACTGACATTAAGAGCCTTCAAGGGAGATGCACCCTATTCAAGTAAAAATAGTTATTGTATGGAAATACACCAAAATATACATTTGACATTTTAGTCATTTAGCAGATGCTCTTATCCAGAGCGATTTACAGTTAATTCATTCATCTTAAGATGACTAGATGGGACAACCACATATCACAGGCATAAAAAGTAAATTTTTCATCAATAAAGTAGCTATCAGTAGGGGGGATGTTCGAGGTGAGGATTATTTAAGATACTGTTTGAGGTAGGGTTTCCGATGTTTTCGGAAGATGGGCAGGGACTCTCCTGTTCTAGCTTCAGGGGGAAGCTGGTTCCACCAATGGGGTGCCAGGGCAGAGAAGAGCTTGGACTGGGCTGAGCGGGAGCTGCCCTCCCGTAGGGTTGGGAGGGCCAAGAGACCTGAGGTGGCAGAACGGAGTGCACAGGTAGGGGTGTAGGGTTTGAGTATAGCTTGAAAATAGGGAGGGGCAGTTCCTCTTGCTGTTCCGTAGGTAAGCACCATGGTCTTGCAGTGGATGCGCGCTTCGACTGGAAGCCAGTGAAGTGTGCGGAGGAGCGGGGTGATGTGGGAGAACTTGGGAAGGTTGTGCACCAGGCGGGCCGCAGCGTTCTGGATACGTTGCAGGGGTTTGATGGCACCAGCAAAGAGCCCAGCCAACAGCGAGTTGGAGTATGAAGCAATACAAAACATTAACAATATTACACACTTTTATCCTCATAAAAGTTGATTTATACTAATGCATTATTTTGTGAGTGGAAAATGGAAAATGATCGGATGAACGGCAACCTGCATCACAAGTATCTACTCTGTTTGGCAAAGTGTGAGGCTTCAATGTGTCATGCTTCATAGCAAGTTTATGCAAGACATCACACCTGTGATGAACCATGAGTTGACAAAAGCTGATACACATTTCTATGTCAAAGTCTAAGTCATTTTTATGATAACTGTATTGACTTGGCATCATGAATGAACACTGATATCAAATGTTACAGATATAGCCTTGGTGGAAAGTAAGACATACAATCATCATGTCGACATGTGTTCAGCTTAACATTTGACAAACACATCTCCTGTTTGTGTTGGATTGGATTTTCCTGATGGAATGAGAAAAATGGCCTCCCACATGGCTGGATCTACCCTTTTCACCACAAATGGGTGGCATGACCAGCAGAGGAAAAACGCATCTCCTCAGAGAGAGATGAAATAATGTTCGCACAGAGGGGAAAAAAACACAATCGACTTCCAAAGAATGAGCAGCAAAAACAGGCTAGCTGTATAATATGTGACCTGGAAAGTACCCTTCAAACAAAGGGCTTTTACAAAAGGCCAGGCACCGAAAGTATTGAAAGATATTTTAAATATATCGCTACTTTTCCAGCTCGACAACCACACGATAACACCAATTGTTGATTTTTTTAGGCAAGACATAACTTAATACATTTAATACTGAGTAGTAAAATTAGAATGTGTCTAGGAATATCCTTGGCCCTTTCCTAATCCCAGAAAATAGCCAATGGTAATACTTCTTACACCTCAAGCCACCGTAAACCATGTTATTTCATATGGGTATTTATTGAGGGGAGGGAAGGGGTATTACATCAAGTTCGAGTCACAACTGAAACAAAGCGAGCCAAGGAAAACCACACACAATGGAATCTCTAGTATGTTTGTTTTGTTTCATTCCAGGCCCTCAGGAACAGAACTGACAGAACATTGTGGAACAGGAGCTGAGCGCTGCCCAGCAAAAAGACATGGCTGTCTGCGGTCACTGGAGGTAGAGCAGAAATAAGATGTGGCTCCCCGCATCAAAACAGACAGTGTGGTAATGCTAGACTTGAGGCAACAAATTGCTCTCTTCATCCCACTCTACTCTATACAGCAGACAGAGGGAGGTACTGGTGGTCCTGCGTCTCTATCGTTAGAATGCTTAATTATCGTGACTTGTATGAGTTGTAGGAGTTAGAGCACACTCTCAAGTAGCAAGTGACTGGTTATTAGAATATTATTACAAACCCCAGGAGCAGGCGAAGGAGCTGATTACTGGCTCATGTGGGAGGCACAATTTACCAGGAATGTAGAGAGGCGGAATGGGAATGAACTGCTTGGAAGTAGCGTGGCACATTGGGTAATTACCTGGTCCAAAAAGGAACTGAACGGAGCGCTCTCAGATCATATCCCGATCTTGTTTAGATTTCTGTCCCCATTAAGTTCGGGAGAAATTAGCCAAAACTTTGCCATTATTTATTCCAAGATTTGCTTTGTTCATTTAAAAGGGTCACCGACTTCCACCTGGTGTGGTCCTGCACCCCCCACAGTGACAGAGGAGGGAGAACATTGAGACCGAGCAGACTACAAGGAATGTCTAATATGGAGTCTTTCAAAGAGCAAACAAAATATTATTTAATAAAATATTGCTTATTTTCTTTATGCTGTATAATTCTACTGGAAAATGTATTCAACTTGAGTCATTGTACAGTATATCTCACCTTTGCTCAAATGTCCCCTACCTGACACACACAGGCACACTCACGCATGCGCGCACACACACACACACACCAACCACTCCTGTGCCACAGAGGTGCAGGGGGAGAGAGGCAAGGCTGCTGGGCTCCTTTAATTTGCTATTGTTTGTACATTTGCAAGACGTGTAAATGATGAAGGAAGCAGGTGGCCCTGATCATCTGGTCTGCAGCTGTGGCTTTATGACTCACTTATACCTTGACCAAGCTCTAGCTACATCACACACACACACACACACACACACATACACATACACATACACATACACATACACATACACATACACACACACACATACACACACACACACACACACACACACACACACACACACACACACACACACACACACACACACACACACACACACACACACACACTCACACTCACACTCACACTCACACTCACACTCACACACACAGCGATGTGTCCACTAAGTCAATCCTGAGTCAAAAGAGAGAGAGAGCGACAGCTGGAAGGGCACTTGCCCTCTGGGGCATTGTAAAGTCCTCTAGAGCTAAAGCACTTTTTCCTTTCGTTTGACTTTGATTCCTGGAACAGTAAACATGGACAATTTACTGACAACAAGTTGGGTAACAACTCAACCTCGCTGCATTCAATGAAATAACAATCTACAACACTAACATTCTCTGCTGAGTCTTTCCAAATTAGAGATCTTTACTTTCCTGGATTTGAATCAGATTTTGATAAGATACAATCAATGATTGTTCCTGAGATCAGAAAGGTATATCAATAACTATGCCACATGCCAAAGTAAGCTTACGTTTAAAGTAAGCATGCTATGACTAAACATGTAGGCGGTACACATTACAGATAGCTTTGCAGCGGCCAAACACATGCCAAATGACTGGGTTAATATAACAAATCTGTTACATTTACAATTGGTTACAACATCCTGAGTGACAGGACGCTTGACCAATCAAGGGACTTCCTGGGTCTTTCTTCACACTTCAAACAAAATCATTTGTAGCACCAGACCAGAGCCAGTTTGCTGCGTCAGATGTTTTACGGGAAAGAAGGCCTGAGTGCTTCATTAAAACAGCCCTCTCACACTCCTGTGAAGGTTTTTCTTGCCCATTTAAGCTTTCTTTTTCCATTCTTCATGGCTTATTGGGATTCCTTCTTTGGCATTTGTGTTTTGGCTGTACCGTTATGGTCATTTCTTCTTAACTGCTCATAAATCCATTTGATTTCACTGAAGGTATTTTGCCAGTGTGAGCTAACTGGCTGAATAAAATGTGCTATGTTGGCCATACAAAGACCATCAAGTGTCAACCTTACAGGAAGTTGTAACTTTGCTACTGTGCCAAAGCATATGTGTTTGACGGATGAACGACAGCCAATACACGAACCAAGACATGACGAAACCTGAAATATGGATACATTAGCATACAACTGGCCTACTATTCTTTATTGTATGAAATCATTTCTAACACCCACTGACCAGTGCACTGCCAAATGACCTTAACGATGAGCTCACAGTAGGTTTCCCCTGCGGAACCATTTCCACCATGGGGGATGATATGGCAGAATCAATGCAGTGTATCTTTGGCCAGTTCTACTCTGGATGACAGATAAAGTTCAGCAGCTCATGGAGGTTCAGAGAGAATGCTGTAATCTTGCATCTCTGGCTTTCCCCAACTGATATGTTTACCCTGCCTAGACTGTGATGGGCATGTAGCTGATGGGAGTCCAAACAAAAAATTCACCCACGCAACACGGTGATTACAATCAATCTATCCTAATAGGTAGATAAAGGTCACATGGACTAGAAAAGGGTGCTCAATAAAATGTTGGACTTAATATGTATGTAAAGAGTGCCCACTGCCCAATTCAATCAAAACGGATGATCAGGTTACTGGAATAAGTCAAAAACAATATTATTCAAGTGCTAAGTGTAGCCTGTTTGGATTCCTGATATCAAATCAAACAATGTTTACTGTATGAAAAATAAGAAACTCAGCTGTATAATTATTCAAATATTCTTCTGTTGAAATAGGATGCTATATGACGCATGCATGGAACCCAGTTCCCACTATTTATGGTGATTCATATTGGAATTCAAACCACAACTAATGACACTCCAAACGACACTGATGACAATTAAAATTCTCAAAATACTTGCCGAAATGTGATGTCAGTGTGAGGCATACATACTTTAAGACACTTGAAGTTGTACAAATATTGCACAAGAGCTCAAATATCACATCAATCACGTTAGCATAATTAACACAATTCAAGTTAAAACTGGGAATATAGGGGGATTTGATATCCCCCCCATACCAAACACCTCTGGATGGGACAAGACTGAACATGTTCCTGCTGCTGAGACTAGTAGTACGGTTCAGGCCCTCACTCCCCCACACATGAGTACTAATCTATAGCCAAAATGTTAACTCAATTTGTCAGTGTTATCTTCATGTCAACAGTTCCCCTCAAATATTTATAATAGGCCCTGTGCTCAGACGACCAGTGAGAGCAGGATGAATCTAAGAATGTTAACATGTAGGGCCCAGTTTTTCCACAGGCTGCTAGTCTAGTACTGGGAAACGGTAGTCACGCCCCAAACAACATGTTTTATAAGACAGACCTCTTCAGGAGAGAATGAGTCATGAGTCGTTTTATAAATTAGCATATCATACATCTATGATTATTACCCTATATAGAGATAACATAATTCATACCATATATCAGAACCACTCACAGCTGCACTGAAGTTGGGAGATGAGACAAATGCATGAATGAGATGAGCAGTGAGTTGGCGCTAGCTGTCACACAGACTGTCCCACTGACGGACAGTTTCTGTGGGGTTGGTGACCCTGTAATCTATGGAACAGTGCAGCTATGGCCCTAATGCATCACAAAGGTATCCTTTATTAGCCGAAGATCTGCAGCAGTAGCAAACCCAGGAAAACCACAAATGTAAACAGAGCAGCACTTTCTGCTTTACACACACACACACACCGCAATGTGTCCACTGAGTCAATCCTAAACCCTGACACAAACAATTTATGGAATGTTGTGTTTATTTGATGATTCTTTCTCGTTTGCCTCTTTTGGCCGATCTTTAGGATAGTAACAACCTCACTTTTTATTTATTTTGAAGTTCTGGCTCTGCTGGGTATTTCAGGGAAACACACATTGCCTAATAGATGCAGGAAATGGGGCAACACAATGTTTGCTAGGTCACTTCTGACGTGTGCTGCATTTGTTTTCCAATATGACATTTTCATTGCTGAATCATATCCTTGAAAGTCCAATGCAGACATTTTTTCAAATCAGTTCTGGGTAACAATTAAGTACCTAAGTTAAATTCACATACTACGGAGACGGAAGGTAAGGAGTGTTGCAATGTCGTTTTTCATCACAAAAGGGGCGGATCCTTGTAATACGCTCTAGCATTTGTTATAATTTTGTACTACATGAAAATTGAGACATGCCTTATCATTTGTTCTGCAGCCATGGGGGCAGTGTTGTTGCTTTGTTCTTTGATCTGATCTATAGGCTATACAGTATAGGCTATTCATCAAAGTAAACTATTTTGCATTGATAACCAAATATAATCTCAGCGACTGTTCAAACAGTAAACCAAACAACAAGAATCCACCCAAAAATGTATTTTGTTTAGAAGTAATAACTAGTGATTACTGGATATTGTGAAATGGTATTACCTGCATTAGCCAACTAGTTAGCCATGTGCTTTTTTCTCCATGACCAAAACATGATAAACTCTTTTAGCTGATATGGGAATGAATACACAAGCAGCATATCAAACTGGGATAATGTTTTAGGTTACACAGGCAAGTATAAGAATACCTGCCAGGGCATATTTTTATTTATTTAAATCTGATTATTTCACATGGAGATGTGGGAAACTAAAAAGGTTAGCTAGCTTGCTATGTTTCTAGCCAGGCTAAAGCCAGCTAGCTAGACTTCCAGCTAGCGACTCTTCCCTGATTTTACAAAATGAAATGACAAAAAAAAATATATATATACAGTATATATATATATGCCCAATCGCCCGATGTTTCCTCTAAACTGCCCTCAGGTGTGCAGCTCCCCCGGGACTGCCGCACAGAATAAATATTAGCCTGCACAGAGAAGCAAGAGATTGAACTTGGGGTGAAAAATACACTCAACTTTCTAGAGTTTTCCCCGTTAGTTAACACCTATCAACATTTCCCTTTACTGTGGGAATTGTGATTGAATCAATGCAATATTAGCCACTTTCAAAGCAACATACCGAAACAAAATGAACTATGCAAGACTTAGTCTGCAAAACTAACTATGCAAGAGATTTTGTTGTAGGCAGAATGCATCAGAGTAGAATTCTATTGCATTGACAGGCACAACTCGGCCCGTGCTCTACACAGACTGGTGTGCCATAACCAATCAGAGCTGCAGTAGGCCTATATACAAATAGACCATTGCCAAATATGGATCTGTGCCATTCACTTTAAACTGGACTATGTTTACAGCATGAACGGGAGTGAGTAGATTATTTTGAGATCAAAGTAAGAGCTACATGTAGTGACATGTGCACATATGTTCATATCCTTTGCTAGTTAGTGAGTTATTGGCCCAGTTATAGATCATTTGTAGTCAGCGATGGGGGAGTGATTGTTCCCTACAAAAGCACAAAACGTGTGCATTTCTAGCCATCTTTGAAAAGCGATTCAGGTAAAGAGCTTTTTTTTGTCTTAAAGGGGAGGGTGTTGTATTTTAAGACAGGCTTGAAATCAAATCAAATCAAGTTATATTGGTCACGTACACATATCTAGCAGATGTTATTGTGGGTGTAGCGAAATGCTTGTGTTCCTAGCTCCAACAGTGCAGTAATATAAAAAAATTCACAACAATACACACAAATCTAAAAGTAAAATAATGGAATTAAGAAATATATAAATATTAGGATGAGCAATGTTGGAGTGGCATTGACTAAAATACAGTGGAATAGAATACAGCATATACATATGCCAGGGCCCTCACCTCCTCCCTGTAGTCTGTCTTGTCATTGTTGGTAATCAGGCCTACTATGGTTGTGTCATCTGCAAACTTGATGATTGAGTTGGAGGCGTGTGGCCATGCAGTCATGGGTGAACAGGGAGTATAGGAGGGGGATGAGTATGCATCCTTGTGGGGCCCCTGTGTTGAGGATCAGTGAAGTGGAGGTGTTGTTTCCTACCTTCACCATCTGGGGGCGGGCTATCAGGAAGTCCAGGACCCAGTTGCACAGGGCATCGTTCAGACCCAGGGCCCCAAGCTTGATGATGAGCTTGGAGGGTAGTATGGTGTTGAAGGCTGAGCTGTAGTCAATGAACAGTATTCTTACATAGGCATTCCTCTTGTCCAGGTGGGATAGGGCAGTGTGCAGTGTTATTGCGATTGCATCGTCTGTGGATCTATTGGGACAGTAAGCAAATTGAAGTAGGTCTAGGGTGTCAAGTAAGATAAAGGTGATATGGTCCTAAACTAGCCTCTCAAAGCACTTCATGATGACAGAAGTGCTATGAGGCGATAGTCATTTAGTTCAGTTACCTTTGCTTTCTTGGGTACAGGAACAATGGTGGACATCTTGAAGCAAGTGGGGACAGCAGAGTGGGATAGGGAGAGATTGAATATGTCCGTAAACACTCCAGCCAGCTGGTCTGCACATGCTCTGAGGACACGGTTAGGGATGCCATCTGAGCCGGCAGCCTTGCGAGGGTTAAAACACTTAAATGTCTTACTCACATCGGCCACGGAGAACGAGAGCCCACAGTCCTTGGGAGCGGGCCGCGTCGATGGCACTGTGTTATCTTCAAAGTGGGCAAAGAAGGTGTTTAGCTTGTCTCTTTAGCAGAGGGTAGCTTGGGGAGAGGAATGAAGTGGGTGGCTTTAGAAAACCGATACACTACGATCAGGATGGCGGTGTTACCATCAGACGGGGGGAGACTCGTGACAAAGTCCAGCGAGATGTGAGACCAGGGACGGTGAGGGACAGGCAGAGGTTGGAGGAGACCAGCCGGAGCTTGCCGAGGAGTTTTGTTCTGTGCACAGAACGTGCAAGCGGCGATGAATGCAGAGATGTCAGGAACCATGGTAGGCCACCAAAAGCGTTGTCGCACAATGGCCAGGGTCCAATGGGAGCCCGGCTGGCAGGCAAGCCTGGAGGATTGGGCCCACTCCAGGACCGAGGAGCGGACTGCGTCAGGAATGAACATCCAGTTTTCTGCCCCCTCGGGGTTCAGCTGAGAAAGCTGCACCTCACAAACCGGCTTTCCGATTCCCCAGCTGAGTGCCGTCGCCAGGCACGAGGTGGGAAGGATGGTCACAGGTTCCGGGGTAGTAGCCGTGGGGCTATAGCGGCGTGACAGCGCATCCTGCTTGACATTCATGGATCCCGGCCGGTAAGAGTGGGAAAAGTTGAACCAGGTTAACAGAAGGGCCCACCTAGTTTGCCTGGAATTGAGATGCTTGGCGGTGCGGAGGTATTCCAGGTTCTTGTGGTCGGTCCACACAATGAACGGATGTTCTGCCCCCTTCAGCCAGTGCCTCCACTCCTCCAACACCATCTTCACCGCGAGAAGCTCACGATTCCCCACATCATAGTTCCTCTCCGTGGCATTGAGGTGGTGGGAGAAGAAGGCGCAGGGATGTAACTTGGTGTACAGGGCAGACAGCTGGGACAGGACAGCCCCCACTCTGACATCCGAAGCATCGGCCTTCACCACAAACTGTCAGGACGGGTCAGGATGAACCAAGAGTGGAGCCGTGGTAAAACGGTGTTTGAGATCCCGAAACACCCGGTCCGCAGCTGGGGACCACGTGAATGGAACCTTGGAAGAGGTGAGTGTAGACGGGGGGAAGCCAAGGTGCTGTAGCCCCGGATAAAGCGGCAATAGAAGTTGGCGAAACCCAGGAAACGTTGCAGCTGTAATCTGGACGTAGGCTGGTGCCAATCCACCACCGCTCTCACCTTCCCGGGATCCACATGTACACTCCCTGCAGCGATGATGTAACCCAGAAAGGGGATGGTGGAGCGATGGAATTCGCACTTCTCTGCTTTTACAAAAACCTGGTTCTCCAGGAGGCATTGGAGAACCGAACCTGTCGGACGTGGAGCATATGTTCTTGAGTGGAGCGGGAGAAGACGAAGATGTCTTCGAGGTAGACGAAGACGAACCGGTTCAACATGTTGCGGAGAATATCATTAACCAGAGCCTGGAAAGCAGCAGGGGCATTGGTAAGGCCAAAGGGCATATCCAGATACGTAGTGACCGCTGGCAGTGTTGAAGGCAGTCTTCCACTTGTCCCCTTCCCGTATCCGCACCAGGTGAGGCGTTCCGTAGGTCCAGCTTGGAGAACACAGTGGCCCCCTGGAGTGGCTTGAAGGTCGAGGAGATGAGAGGTATAGGGTAGGGGTTCTTCACCGTGATGTCGTTGAGACCCCGGTTGTCGGTGCTTGGGCCAAGGATTTTGTCCTTCTTCTCCACAAAGAAGAACCCTGCACCGGCGGGGGACGCAGAAGGACGGATGAACTCTGCAGCTAGGGAGTCCTCAATGTATGTCTCCATAGCCTTGGTCTCCGGACCCGAAAGAGAGTACAGCCGCCCCCGGGTTGGAGTGGTGCCTGGGAGAAGGTTAATCCCGCAGTAATATGGTCGGTACGGCGGCAGCGAAGTGGCTCGGGCCTTACTACAACACCTCCCGGAGGTCCTGGTACTCTGCAGGTATGGCGGAGAGGTCCAGGGCAACTTCCGAGCTTCCAGGAAGACATCCCCGCAGGATGCGCTGACTTCAGGGAATGTGCGTGGCAGAAAGGGCTCCAGCCCATGATGGTACCAGCAAACCAGTCAATGAGGGGATTGTGTCACTGGAGCCAGGAGAATCCCAATACCACGGGAACATGAGGAGACTTAATGAGCAGGAACTGGATCATCTCGCTGTGATTCCCTGACACACGTAGTTTGATGGGAGTGGTACTGTGGGTGACCCGGTCTATCGAGCGCCTGTCCAGTGCTCTAACATCCATGGAAACGGAGAGGGGCTGAGTGGAGATATCCAGCTCGGTAGCCAGTGTAGCATCCATAAAGCTCTCATCGGCCCCAGAGTCGATGAGTACCCGGAGAGTTTTCAAATAGGTTCCCCCACAAGGACATTGCATGAAAAGGGGTGCGAGTAAGGGGAGAGGAAAAGTTATCCGTATGGCCCACCAGAGTACTCGATCCTACCGTTGAGCCTGGTCTTTTAGTGGACAGGTGGAGACGAAATGACCCGTAGTCCCACAATACAGGCAACTCTTGTATAGCCGTTCAACGGCCTGTATAGCCGATCAACTGGAGATAGCCTTTCTCTGACTAGTCGCAAAGGCTCGGGAAGAGGTGAATCGGCAGATTTTGGAGACTCTCGGGGGAACTCGGTACCCTCGGGTTCTCTCGGCAATGGAGCCATCGGGGACTCACCTCGGAGGCGAGGTGGAATCCTTGGACAGGCGAGTGAAATCGAATCTCCCCTCCTTCCTTCGTTCCCGTAGTCGCCCATCAATTCAAATGGTCAAGGCGATGAGCGAGTCTAGATCCATCGGTAGTTCCTGGTCTGCAAGCTCGTCCTTTACTTCCTCCGATACTCCGTGCAGGAACATGTCAAACAATGCTTCTAGTTTCCCAGGCACTCACCTGCCAAACGTGCGAAAATCCACTGCATAGTCTGCCACACTATGGGAGTCTTGACGTAGCAGGAGCAGCTTTACAAGCAGCCTCTCTTCCGGACAACCGAGAATCAAACACCTTTCGAACTTCCTCCATGAACTCCTCCAGACTGAGGTAGACGGCGGATTGTTGCTCCCACACCGCCGTGGTCCAGGCGAGTGCCCTCCTGGACATCAGCGTTATGATGCACGCTATCCTTGAGCAGTCCTAGTGGAACGAAGAAGGCTGCAGCTCGAAAAAGAGGGAGCACTGGGAGAGAAAACTCCGGCAGGTTCCAGAATCTCCAGCGTAGCGCTCCGGAGGAGGTAAGCGTTGTTCTCGGGACACTGGGGTAGGCTGGGAGATTACGGGTGTGACCTGTTGCCCAGTGGGGAATCTGCACAAGCCCTTGAAGTAACTCCTTGTGTCTTCCAATGGTGACTTCTTGCAGGGAGCAGCATTGTGGAGCTGGTCTGAGTCTGCTGGGTCAGTCATGGCCAGTTCGTACTATCAGATTTCAGGTATGATCCAGATGCAGACAGTGTCGAAGTAACAAAAGTTTATTTCTAGTACAGGGGCAGGCAAACGACAGGTCAAAGGCAGACAGGGGTCAATAATCCAGAGAGGGTGCAACAGGCCCAGAATGGCAGGCAGTCTCAGGGTCAGGGCAGGCAGAAAGGTCAAAGCCGGGAAAGACAAGAAAACAGAAACAAGAACAGACAGGAGCAAGGGGACAAACGCAGGTAGGCTTCACGAAACAAAACGAACTGGCAACAGACAAACAGAGAACACAGGTATAAATACACTGGGGATAATGGGGAAGATGGGCAACATCTGAGGGGGGTGGAGACAAACACGAAGACAGGTGAAACAGATCAGGGTGTGACATTCATATTCATAAGAGGACACAAATGGCATTTAGCTACATGAGTTTAACGTGATGCACGTCACTTCCTCTTGAATTTGCAGACGTGTTGCTGTGCGTTTTGTTGCCAACTTGCCAACTTTACTTTGCTAGCTTTGCTAGCTGACAACTTTATGTTTTTTATTTTTATTTTTTATTACCGTTTATATTTTTAGTTTTTCCATCACAACTTTTTTCCCTCATTCAACTTTTTCACTCCGGACGCTTTATCTGGACATGGTTCGTCAGCACCTTCAACAGCCGAAGCTAAGTAGTAACATTAACATGATGTCTTCTAATTGCATTCGCTGTACTCATAATATACAGGAGAATGATCGCCTTACGGCGAGGATAGCTGTGCTGCAAGCCCAGCTTCAGACGCAATCGTTAGGCAAGGGTAATTTCAGTGTAGGAAAGGAAGAAACAGTGGGTTTTGTCCAACATGTCTCTGGACCTACTCACTGCCACAGTCATACAGAACAGGCAGAACAGTTGAAACTGGAATAGCAGCAAGGCCAGGTGGACTGGGGACAGCAAGGAGTCATCATGCCCGGTAGTCCTGACGGATGGGAGCTGGACGAGCTGGCTGAGGCGTGGAAACCCGACAAGTCGGCTTAGGCGTGGGAGCCTGACGAGCCGAGTGAGGCGTGGGAGCCTGACGAGCCGGGTGAGGCGTGGGAGCCTGACTAGCTGGCTGAGGCGTGAAAGTCTGACGATCCTGATGAGGCGTGGGAGCCTGACGATCTGGCTGAGGAGTGGGAGCCTGATGAGCCAACCGAGGCAAGAAAACCTCTCGAGCCAGCTAAGGCCTGGAAGCCTGACGAGCCAGCTGAGGCATCCCCGGTTCCGTCGGCAGCGGCACCTGGACCCGACGTCAACAATCAAAACTAAAAAACTAAAAGAAAATCCCCGATGCTTCCAATATTGGTGTCAGCATTCTGTAAGGAGATGAGGGAGACGAGAACAAGTACAGGGAGTGAACACTTAATGCATAACTGACATGAAACAAACAAGCATCTAAACAGGGGAAACATAACTACAATAATGTTGACACCAGGATCAAACCGAGAAACAGACAGATATAGGAGGGGCAATCAACAAAGTAATGGAATCCAGGTGAGTCCAAAGAAGCGCAGGTGCGCGTAACGATGGTGACAAGTGTGCGTAATGATGGGCAGCTTGGTGCCCTCGAGCAGGAGCAGGCATAACAGTATTTAATGTAGCAAAAATGACAACTCATTTTCCACCAAATGACCAGTTTCTGCCTTTCTGCTTGGTAGGCAGTATTGGTAGATGGGTAAAAAAAAAACTCTGATTGGAAAGAAGGAAGCCTGTACAGAATACAAATATTCCAAAACATGCATTCTGTTTGCAACAAGGCACTACAGTAATACTGCAAGAAATTTGGCAAAGTAATTCGCTTTTTGTCCTGAATACAAAGTGTTATGTTTGGCGCAAGTCCAATAAAACACATCACTGAATATCACTCACCAAATTTTCAAGCATAGTGGTGGCTACATTACGTTATGGGTATGCTTGTAATCGTTAAGGACTGGGGAGATTTTCTGGATAAAAAATAAACAGAATGGAGCTGAGCACAGGCAAAATCCTGGAGGAAAAGCTGGTTCAGTCTGCTTTCCATCAGACACTGGGAGATGAGTTCAACTTCCAGCAGGACAATAACCTAAAGAAACAAGGCCAAAACTACACTGGAGTTGCTTACCAAGAAGACGGTGAATGTTCCTTAGTGGCCGAGTTATAATTTTGACTTAAATCTGCTTGAAAATATGCTTGAAAATCTATGGCAAGACCTGAAAATGGTTGTCTAGCAATGATCAGAAGAATTTTGAAAAGAAAAATGGGCAAATGTTGTACAGCTCAGGTATGCAAAGCTCTTAGAGACTTACCCAGAAAGACTGACAGCTATAATTGCTGCCAAAGGTGATTCTAACATGTATTGACTCAGGGGGTTGAATACTTACAGTTGAAGTCAGAAGTTTACATACACCTTAGCCAAATCTGTAATAATCAGTCTTGTCCATAAAGGGGAGGAATCACATTCTGCTCAGATTGTTGCAATATTATATAAATAAAGGCAGAAATAGAGGGAGAGTATGATTTCTAATGTATTATTTAAATGTACAGTTACATTACTCTTTTCATTTGCTAAAATAAGCATTTAATAATGAGATTCACTTCATCGGGTCCTCGTTACATTCTGGTGCTGTCCAATACCTCTAGATTAGACCTATCAGAATCCTAGAGCTGGAGTCTAATTCAAAGTCATTGAATCATTTTACATCCATATTGCTAAAAGCGTCTGTGCAATACTTTATATCAAGGTAGGTCTTTGAAGAATTTCTAAAGGGATTAAAAGAAGCTAGTAAATTTTTATTTGGTTCATAAATACCTAAAAATGGCTACTACCCACTGGGCAAAAACAGGTTGAATAAACGTTGTTTCCATGTCATTTCAACACAACATTTTTAAATCATAGTAGAAAACTGATTGGATTTGCAAGAAGTCATCAACGTAAGAGAATTTCGTATTTTTTTCACCCAACTTTTAACCTACATGCAATGACATTAGTTGACAACTCAACCAAAACTGACGCCATACCCACTGATGCCTGTGACCAGTGGGTACGGCCTCCTACAAATGCTTATATAATATTCCAATGATAATTGTACAGATGACAGATTGCTCTGCACTTCGATTTCTATGTCAGGACAGTTTTCATTCATAAAATCTCCAGATATTATAAATATTGTGGTAATATTATGGTCATTGCGGTATGCTCTCTTTGTAACTTCTCAAGAGGGGTACTATAAACTGTCTGGTTAGAGCCCTGAATGCTGATTGGCTGACAGCCGTGGTATATCAGACCGTATACCACGGGTATGACAAAACATTTATTTTTACTGCTCTAATTACGTTGTTAGCCAGTTTATAATAGCAATAAAGCACCTCGGGGGTTTGTGGTATATGGCCAATATACCACAGGTTGTTCCATGACGCAATGCAGTGCCTGGATACCACACCTCCTCGTGTCTTATTGCTCAAATATACCACACTTAAACTGTTAGTAACTAATATATTGTAAATCTTTCCGCATAACATTGGCTCCAGAAAGACCCCAGAGTTGGTCTGTTTTTGAAGATTGCTTTGTTGATCCAATTTTCTGTGACTGTTCCATCATAGCTAGTTTCTAAACAAACTGTTGCTCTTTTGCTCTTGTTTCTTGTTGGTGTTATGGCTAACTTTGTGTGTCTATGTGCCATTTTTATTATAGAATATTCTAGCATATTCATACTTGAATATATCTACCAATTAGTCTTTCACATCAAAATCAATCATCCTTTTCTTCCCCACATAGTGAATTATTATTGGTTAATTGACTGTGCCGATTTAAGGCTGATTGGTATTCTCTCTGCAAGTTTCCATTTCTCTACAAGTTTCCATCCTCCTACTCAACTATATTTTGGAAATTGTGACCTCTACAACAACAACCAAGACAAAACATTGCTCTGTCTGAAATCCCTTGTAAAGCTCTCCATTGCAAATAAACACATTTCCCATACTCCAGTAACTCCACCCCCACCCCCCAAAAAAAGCAACTAGGCCTGGCTGGGAATGACAGGAACAGGACCGACTCAGGTCACGACCTGTAATTGGGCTCTTGGCATTGCTTGCTCTGGTGTGTGGGCTGAGCATATACTATGTTTTCTCAAACCACTAAATTAAGTTTGCACTGCAGTTCCAGCGCGGGGGTGAGTCATTGGACAATCACACTAATGAGGATTTCCTTTTCTCTGTGCTGTCTTTTCTCCCGCTCTCTCGTTCTCCCGCTCACTCTCTTCCTAGAGAGGTATACATCACTGGACGGACCAGCCTTTTAGACCATCTTCCATGTGGATAATCAGATAAGTAGCTACATAGTTCAACATTACGCCAAAGGTTAAATCAAATTAGTCAAAGAACCTTTCAACAGTGATGGGCTTGTTTGTCCGTAAGCATGAAGACAGCAACCATTTCTATGTAATTGCATTTTGCTGTCGTTGCAGCGTGCATGGATACAAATGCAGAGCCATGTACCGTACGTACTTGAAAGAAGATCTTTATCAAACTTGTTATGACTTAATAGCCTGTGATGCTATGAATTATTTGATAGGATGTCTATACACTCCCCTTCTGTGATGAAGGGTATACAAGCCAAGTAGGAGTTCAGATTTTAGAATCCTTCTGCCAATGTCCAGTTATGTAATCAAGAATAATTGCCCCATTCAAGTCAATGTTTACAGTTGAAATGTATTTTGTATTTATTTGAGTGCTATGCCTATCCTAAGGCCGGGGAATGAAAAAGCCTTTTGAATCCAGTGCAAGGAGGAGAATAACTGCCCCATAGTGTTAAATTCTGTCCATACAGAATTTAACACTATGGGACAGTAGGTCAACAGAAAAGAACATCCATCCTTAAAATGTCAGAGATTAACCCAATGCTCAAATCCCTTCTCTTTAACCATGAAAGTGGGGAAGGTCAATAATGATGACATCTCAAGTGGGAAATGAGATTAGATTGGGCTGTATCATTGGCCTCCATCACATTGGTACATCAGACCATTGCCCCTTTTCCTGTTACCTCAATAGTCAGATGCTGTGTTCAACAAAACCTTGTTAAGATACTCAGATAAAGGTTATGTTTGACTTTTATTTATGAGAGATACAGGCGATAAGGCAGCTATGGAAATCAAACGCAACAGATTGTGCTGTTCTGCAGTGTAAAAAGTTGATTGGTATTGGTGTTGTGGTCTGTGGCCGGTGGCAGGTATTTTTCCCCCCTGGTACCAGGGAAACTCACATAATATACAAACAGTCTGTATGTCTCGGTCTGACTGGGAGTCTTAATGCTGTTTGCAGGTGTAGAATCTGTCTCTTTGTCCCATGTTCCTGACCCAATCGTCGCACGCTCAGGGATGACTGTAGAACCCTACACCCTCTCCTCGTGGCACGGAAAGGTATTGTCTGTCCCCCACCTTTGAAACGCCCCGCCAGATAACCTCATCGTGCACAAAGACGTGTGGGATGAGGGCAACACAAGACCGGCGTGATTCCAAGCCTGCCTTGAGGCTTCCTCCGCCGCCCACAAACAACAAAGGGAACCCCACCACGATAAGAGCAGGACAGGTGTTGTTTTTAAATCATTTCAGCTAATCTCCCGCGTGCTTCATCAAAATCCCACTTCTATGATCAGAAGCTGCTTCGCAAGACCATCTAATCACTGAGTGAGCCATTCTAGAAGGGGGAAAAAAGAGTTCAAAGAAAGTTAAAGCAAAGGTATGCTGCTCCTGTGACTCTTCAGAAGTGAAAATACCTTCAGCGGTGACACATTGTTGCCCACATGAGGGGCTGATTTGTTTTTTTGTAGCTTTCAAACACAAAAGAAAAAGAAAGTGAGTGAGAGATAGAGAGAGAGGGAGAGAATGTTTTCCTTTTTATGCCCAGGCTCTGAAACTCCATCCCTCTTTCATGGTGTCAGTCATTCTTTTGTGTATGGCAGTGGCGGGCCCCTTTGACACTGTGGTGGTTATCCTCTTGATACCCGACTCCCATTGAAGCTATGCTCTCTCACTCCTTTGTTCGCTCGTCACTTCTGTGCTACCTACCCAGACGGAGACAGAGAGAACACACTGGTAACACCATGCCAAGGTCCAGGCCCCCTCCACAGATAAACAGACTCTCAGGTAGAGCTTTCTAAAAGGCCTTACAGCATTCTGGACAGGTACGGCTGTAGAGTCTGATCAGAGTGTGTGTTCTTAACTCTCACCCACAGAATTCTGAAGGAATAGTCTCTATCTGTGTCGCTCTCTTTTTCTCAAACACACACACACACACACACACACACACACACACACACACACACACACACACACACACACACACACACACACACACACACACACACACACACACACACACACACACACACACACACACACACACACACCTGAGTAGCCAGCAAAAAGGACTCTCCAGGGCCAGGCCTCCCTAGCTACAGGATACCACTGTCAGATCATTCCTATGGGATTTCAACTCCATTCCAAAAGTTCCTTTAAGACATTACTTAGGAGATTCTCACGGAAATCTTCAGAACAGATAAGAGGCACCTCTTGTGACAACCCAAAGTGGCTGCAATGTGATGGGGGAGATAAGGGCTGGGGGGAGGGGCACTGAGTAAAGCAACATTCTGGTAAGACTGAAACAGCTCACAGCTGTTTTATACCAACACAACTCCTCACTGTTTAATGGAGTCTAATAAATGTCACTAAAATGGAATTTGCAGTGTTATGTATTGACCTAGAGAAACATTCTCTTATTCAAAAGGTCAAAGAATCAAAGTAGTGGATGACTTAGTAATATTATTTCAGATTTTACAGTAATGGTTGAGGCTATTTTCCATCATTATTTTATGACAGTCTCATCAGAGATTAGACTAGTAATAAAGTTGGTATTCAAAAACTCTTAATATAAACATTGATGTTCAAAAAAATACGCAGCAAAAAATGTTTCACAAATTATCCCACCATTATTTGATAAAAATTGGCAATGTCAGTAGATTATCTTAACTGCAATGTAAATAGTTGTGAAGACATAGAGCAAGTGTACAAATGCTTGTCATAGTTTCCATATTTCCCATAAAAAAACAGAAATATCACATTTACATACGTATTCAGAGCCTTTACTCTGAATGTTGTTGAAGCACCGTTGGCAGCGATTACAGCCTCGGGTGTTCTTGGGTATCACACTACAAGTTTGGCGCACCTTTATTTGGTAAGTTTCTCCCATTCTTCTCTGCAGCTCCTCTGCCAGTTTGGATGGGGAGCGTCGCTGCACAGCTATTTTCAGGTCTCTCCAGAGATGTTCGATCTGGTTCAAGACTGGGTTCTGGCTGGGCCATTCAAGAATATTCAAAGACTTGTCCCGAAGCCACTCCCGCATTGTCTTGGTTGTGTGCTTACGGTCATTGTCCTGTTGGAAGGTGAACATTCGCCCCAGTCTGAGGTCCTGAGCGCTCTGGAGGATCTCTCTCTATTTTACTCCGTTCATCTTTCCCTCGATCCTGACTAGTCTCCCAGTCCCTGCCGCTGAAAAAAATCCCCACCGCATGATGCTGCCACCACCATGCTTCACTGTAGGGATGGTGCCAGGTTTCCTCAAGACGTGACGCTTGGTATTCAGGCCAAAGAGTTCAATCTTGGTTTCATCAGAGCAGAAAATCTTGTTTCTCATCTCACGGTCTGAGAGTCCTTCAGGTGCCTTTTGGCAAACTCCAAGTGGACTGTCATGTACCTTTTACTGGGGAGTGGCTTCCGTCTGGCCACTCTACCATAAAGGCCTGATTGGTGAAGTGCTGCATAGATGGTTATCCTTCTGGAAGGTTCTCCTATCTCCACAGAGGACCTCCGGAGCTCTGTCAGAGTGACCATCAGGTTCTTGGTCCCCTCCCTGACCAAGGCTCTTCTTCCCCAATTGCTCAGTTTGGCCGTGAGACCAGCTCTAGAAAGAGTCTTTGTCACGCCCTGACCATAGAGAGCTGTTGTTTCTCTATGGTGTAGTAGGTCAGGGCGTGACTAAGGGGTATTCTAGTTTATCATTTCTATGTTGTGTTCTAATTTATATTTTCTATGTTGGTGTTTTGTATGATTCCGAATTAGAGGCAGCTGGTAATCTTTGTCTCTAATTGGGGATCATATTTAAGTATCTATTTTTCCCACCTGTGTTTGTGGGAAATTGTTTTGTGTTTGTGCATGTGCACCACGTAGTCACATTTAGTTGTTCATTTATTGATATATTTTGTTTTGTTTAAGTTTCTCTTTGAATTAAATATGTGGAACTCAACATCCGCTGCGCCTTGGTCCCGTTCTTACGACAGCTGTGACAGTCTTGGTGGTTCCAAACTTCTTCCATTGTTACGGCTGTCGTCTTCCTCCTCCTCCTCGGACGAGGAGAGGAGAGAAGGATCGGTGGACCAATACGCAGCGAGGTAATTAGACATAAATGATATTTATTGAAACACGAAGACGAAATACGAAAACACTTGGAAATTACAAAATAACAAACAAGACGTAGACAGACCTGAACATGGAACTTACATAACTACACGCAGAACTCACGAACAGGAACAGACTACATCAAACGAACGAACAGCCAAGACAGTCCCGTGTGGTACACAGACACGAAAGACACAGGAGACAATCACCCACAAACAAACATTGAGAACAACCTGCCTTAATATGACTCTCAATCAGAGGAAATGCCAAACACCTGCCTCTAATTGAGAGCCATACCAGGCAACCCTTTAACCCAACATAGAAACACAACACATAGAAATGCCCACCCCGCTCACGCCCTGACCAATAAACACATACAAAACAAGAGAAAACAGGTCAGGAACGTGACATCCATTTAAGAATGATGTAGGCCACTGTATTCTTGGGGACCTTCAATGCTGCAGAAATGTTTTGGTACCCTTCCCCAGATCTGTGCCTCGACACAATCCTGTCTCGGAGCACTACGGACAATTCCTTTGACTTCATGGCTTGGTTTTTGCTCTGACATGCACTGTCAATTGTGGAACCTTATATAGACAGGTGTGTGCCTTTCCAAATCATGTCCAATCAACTGAATTTACCACAGGTGGACTCCAATCAAGTTGTAGAGAAATCTCAAGGATGATCAATAGAAACAGGATCCACCTGAGCTCAATGTTGAGTCTCATAGAAAAGGGTCTGAATACTTATGTAAATAAGGTTTCTTTTTTATTCTTTTTTTATTTTCGCAAAAATGTGTAAAAACCTGTTTTCGCTTTGTCATTATGGGGTATTGTGTGTAGATTGATGAGGAAAAAACATTTTTGAAATAAGTCTAACATAACAAAATGTGGAAAAAGTCCTTTAAAAAAATGTCAACGGTGTGACTGTCTCTGTAGGCAATTCATCTGATTATACTGTAGTCTTACCTACTGAATAGATAACTAAGGATGACCCCAATACGTACAACAGTGTCTCTAAATAGAGTATGCAAAAAAAAAATGCAAACGATGCCGATTCAGAACAACCAGCCTTCTTGCTATGGTCCAGCAATGCAATAATACCACAGGCAGCTAAGAATGTTATCGTTCCCATTGTGGAGGAGTAGAGCGACGTCAGACCATGCAGCATCATTAATTCTCCAAACATGTCTTGAGATGAGGCATTTTACTCGTCCTGGCGCGCACTCAGACTGCTGGGGGCTTGGCTCTGGGATCCACGCTAAACCCTTGACCTTGGTGCAGCAATGCTAGTCAACAAGTTAGGTCTGAGCCCTGACCACAGGGAATATGAAATGCAGGAAGGGTCGATGACGTCATATCTAATGACACACTGAGAGACAGATTTTAACCAGGAACTGCCGGGCTCACCACTAAACACGGGCGGCAGATAGCCTAGTGGTTAGAGCGTTGGGACAGTACCCAAAAGGTTGCTGGATCAAATCCTCGAGCTGACAAGGTAAAAATCTATCATTCTTCCCCAGATTTAAACCACTCTTCCCCGGGAGCCGAAGACGTGGATGTCAATTAAGTGAGCCTCCCGCTCAGTTGTACAACTGACTAGGTATCCCCCTTTCCCTAAACCTTTGACCTCCGTGGCCGTGCAACGCCATGCTTGAACTCTGCTTTTACTGTCCAGTACAGGTCCCCGAGGTCTAGATCCCTATGTCTGAGGAGAAACATCATGTCATCAGTTCCCCCACACCCAGCAGAGACACACACAGGCAGGCCAGACCAGAGGGGAGAGATCTGGACGGCACCCTAGCTAGCCTGTTGTTAACATCTCATCATAAGTAACACTTCACAGAGAGCTGAGCGCTGTTGAACTTACAATTCATCAAGCCTGATGTTTCTCCACCAAAATGCATCATTTTTTGGGCTTCGAGTCAGCGTCATTATGCAGTGAGCAAGCAAGCTGTGTGTCCATATATGACCTCTCTGGTTGTTCCCACTGAGACGTGGAAGGGCTTATCATATTTGACATGTTGGTTAAATATGATGAGTTGATGGAAAAGCTCTAGGGCCTTGATGTAGGGAGACTGTCAGCACTATTGGTGGTCCACTTGGTTGAGGACATCAGCCTTCAGTTGAGGACACCAACCTTCTCACTTTCTAGAAAGCAAGTCCTCCATGTTCAGACTGTGAATCAGATTCAGTTGGATATCTGATGCATGACCCATAAACATAATTCCACCATTGCGTAAAGTCCACAGTTGCTGAGACGCGATAGTCCAGCATCCCATTGTGACATAGCTACGCGGCTCTGGGACCACCATCAGCGAGGGACGCACAGCCCGACGGCTCACCATCCCAAACTCCCAAACAACACGTTCCAGTGTGACCGGTTGGAGTTTTGCTTAAGCCGCGCTGAGAATTAGATGAGTATGAAAGCCAACGGTCCAATATTCTAGAAGACGGCTGTGCGTACGCATACACGTTTTGGACTCTGGTAAGCGCTTTAGGGTTACGCACCTGTGTGGCTGCCTGGGTTTAACCTCAGAGAATGCAATAGCTCAGAGTGGTTTTGAATGCTGAATAACGTGAAAAGCCAGACCACCATTCATTGTATCAACCCCTTAATTAACCCTCAATTATAAATGACAATAGATGATCCAGCCCTGTTTTCTTAATTAGTTTAAATGCACTCGTAAAGCGCTGCCATTTGTTCTTCAGTATTAAATAAACTACTAAAGCTATACCACCTACGTATACTGAGAACCTAGGGCATGGTAAGGACCTCCTCTGTGTGTGGTGTGTGTGTGCACGAGGGCGCCCACCTGTGTGTGTGTGTGTGTGTGTGTGTGTGTGTGTGTGTGTGTGTGTGTGTGTGTGTGTGTGTGTGTGTGTGTGTGTGTGTGTGTGTGTGTGTGTGTGTGTGTGTGTGTGTGTGTGTGTGTGTGTGTGTGTGTGTGTGTGTGTGTGTGTGTGTGTGTGTGTGTGTGTGTGTGTGTGTGTGTGTGTGTGTGTGTGTGTGTGTGTGTGTGTGTGTATGCCTACTCAACCTTTGTGTCCTGGAGGTTTTATTGAGGTTGTAATAGACTTCCTCCAGACACAACAACACAGACCTTAGCCACATCACACATCACACCACCGTTTACCCATTTCTCTCAGTTGGAGACGACGTTCTGCCACATTCCTTTGAAGCTCGTAAAAATGGAGCATCTTATCTCACAGGAAAAGTAGACAGGTCATTTATGGTGTGATCTATGTTTCGCGTTCCAAACTGAGGGGTTTGGTGATTTTGCTGGACACAGATCCTACACATAGTTTCCCACACATAGTTTCTGGTCCAGAAGGACGAGTGTGTCTGTTTAAATGTCTTCTTATACCCACGATACTGAGGTGAACAGTAGAAGAAAGTCAGCTTACTATTGAAGAAGACCCAGCAAACCGGGAACATTCCCAGAACATAAGCTAAGGTTTTCATATAACATTAGGATGATAACATTCCAAAAACTTTCCAAAAATGTTTTAAAGGTGCACTATGCAGAAATCGCTCCACTATCTCCTGGTTGCTAAAATTAGAATAGTTAGCCTAATTTCAGTTTATGTGAGAAAACAAGCAATTATAGGTTAGAGAATCATTGTACCATCTAAAGGGCTGTGAAATATATTTTCCAAAAACATTGTATTTTCAGCTGTTTGAAACTGGTGTACAAAACTTAAAAGCGGGATGCATAGAAATGGCGCACATAGAACCTATCTACCGCTTCTTAGACTTGCTTTCAATATAACAGGTCACCCAAAAAGTTACATATTGAAGCTTTAAATCAAATATCATTGGAATGTTCTCCTTACATTAATTACAATGCATAACATTTGTAACAACTACCCCAGAACATTCCCCAAACATTCTCATTAGGTTTCCAATGTACCAGTAATGTTTTCAGAACACACTGTCACAACAAAATGTGAGAGCAACATTCTGGGAATTCTGGGAATTCTGGGAATCAGACAAATGTTTTATTCAAACATTGTATAATCATCAGGACGACTGGACAATTTCTGTGTTATGAGAACATTTGCCACAACCTAACAAATGTTCTGGGAACTTTCACATAAGCAATTTTGGTTTGCTGGGGACATGCTTCAAACTCTTAAATTGCATTCTCACTTAGATCGGTGTTGCCTCTGCCATTGATTCTAACATGACTAAAGGAAGCCTCTATCTTGAGGCATATACTTTATGCAGCCACTACAGCTCTTAAGACTCCTGCAATGCTTCAGAGACAACCCCCTCGATCTCGTATATTAACCACCCCAAATTCCCCCAGCCCAACATTTACATTCAGAGCAGCTGGTCAATAAAAGTATCTTAAAAAGGACACTCAAACATGTTTATGTTATTCAACTTCAAGCTTAAGGAAATTGAACAGTAAAAGCAGGGGTCTAGCGTGTCTTTGTTTATCTTCATCTTCACAGTGGAACAGTTTTGGCTAGGGCTTTTAAAGAGAATCCCCAATACATCAATTCTTTAAACAAGCTGTTTTCAGATGAGATACTGTCCAAGCGCATTATGGATGGGCATTGAGTGGAGAAGTAAAATAAGAAAAATGATCAAAGGAATCCTTCTGGCAGTAGAGCTTAAATGCTTATGTTGGCTCAGTAATGTCCCATTAAAAGTAGGTCCAGGACAGGAGGTATAGCGCGACAAATACACGGATGAAATACTGAAGTAAAACATGCTTTGGTAGAAGAAGCATTTGAGGCCAAATGTATACAAGTAGACCTATTTCATTTATCCTTTAGAATAAAGGGCTGATTTTATTATAGCAAATACTGAAGTAAAGCTTGATTTGAAGCAGTAGGGGGCCAGATGTACACAAATACCTATTCTATGTATCCTTTGGACAAGAGGTAGCCTGTATGATCATTTTATGATATGAAAAGAGGTGTTCTAAAGATGACGATGCTCCCCCAGTATGATGGTTGGTTGAGGAACAAGGCCCAACAGAGAGAAGCCGCATCCTCGATGTCCACGGAGACAAACCACAGTGCAATCCAGTCACATTTGTGGTGAAGGAACCATGTACGCCTTCGCTCCAATCACACATAGTTCCATGTGGTGCTGTCCCATTCTTTTACAAGGTACTATACAAGGCTTGGGGACTGTTATCTTCCAGTGGAATCATACGCACATCAGAGAACTCATTTACGTAGACTGCTGGCCAGAGTCACTGCAGAAGGAACCAGTGAGCTACTTTTGTGGTGATGAAGGATTCCTTGGCTTTGGGGAGGAGAGAATTCATGCGATAACTGGGGTAACTTTATATTGTGTGTGCGCATGTTGGCAAGAAAGGGGTATCATTGAACTGGACTTGAAATTGAAGGTCCCAAATAGCAATAGACGGATCCAGATGTTGCAGATTTAAAAAAAATAACATTTGCTTATCATACAGTGCAAACATACTGTAACGCAGCAATACCCTCTTGAGAAATCGCATGCTAGGCCAAGGAAAACAAATCAATTGGCTTTCAACAAGACAGAAATGAAAGGCAATCCCAAGTGGATGGTGAGGATAAGGGTGGATTGTCACCATAGAACATGTTGGCTATCCTCTTATCCTCAGGCCCTGGAAAAATTCTGCTGGCCAAACAAAAGACAGCCTTAAGTAGAGGAGGTACAGTACGCCCACCACCTAACCCTTATTTCAGTAACATCACTTCTCCCCAAACAAGAGGCGGTTTCCCCCTGAACGCCCTCACATGTCTGTCAGGAGGATCAGCAGAGATAGCAGGGTGTCTGAGTGCTACTTGTTATACGTTGAAGTGACCCTCATAGCAAACACATGCAATCCTATTCATTTGAAATCTTCACTTCCATGCCAGCAACTCCACCCATGTATTTGTCTCACACATCACATCACATCACAAACACACAAACACACACACACACACACACACACACACACACACACACACACACACACACACACACACACACACACACACACACACACACACACACACACACACACACACACACACACACACACACACACACACACACACACACACACACACACACACACACACACACACAGAGCCTAGCTATGAAATGGGTATATAAAGCTATAACAACTTAGTGAAAGCGTGGAGACTTGACCTTCCAAGTTCCATAAATGTGCTCAAATGATGCAAGCCTCAAACTGTTGTAGTGTGTTTGAGAGAAGAAAAGTCAAAACAAGCAAAAACATATTTTAAATCAAGGTTTATTGATCTTCCATGATAAACCAGAGAGGAAAACACTCACTGTATCTCCCCACCATGACACTATACATTTTCTGAAATCTTCTTTGTGCAGCAAAGCCTGCTTAGCCTTAACAATTTACAAATAGGGTCTTGTCTAAAAATATATATATATTGTTCTTTACTTTATGACTGAAAACTGGACAGAAATATGGCACATGGCAGTCTAACACATATGATTTGGCTGTCTATTATGACACCATGTGTAAGTGAATAACAGCCCTTCATACGCTAACCTTTCTAGTCAGCGCAAAGCAAAATATAACAAGATAAATACAAGTCTGTAAAGACAGAATACATGCGGTAAAGAGTTCAATGGAACGCAGACGGTAGGGGAACGAACAAGTACGGCGTCACTGACGCACATTCAAAAAATATGATCTTACAAATCCGTCCAGATGTTTGTGTTAAAAAATGTTTGCTAAATGCTAACTCCCGTCCATAGAAACTGGTAGCATAGCTAGCGTATAGAAATCAGCGATGGTACTTGAAGCTGTTTTTAGTGTAATGCAGTTGATTGGTGACGACGACATGAACATACTGTATATTGTTACCCCAAAATAGCGTGAGTGGCGTTGCCATTGTTTTGGTCGAGTTCGATTGTTCTCTTTACTGCATCCATTGATGGAAGAAGAGAATGGAAGGCAAATTTGATCGGGTTAGGAAGCTATGAGGTAGGTATGTTGTCATGGTCAGTGTCTCTATAGAGTTGCATTGTACCAGGTCCCAGTAAGGAAGCATTAGACTGGGATTCTATCTAGATGAAGGCATAAGGAAAGAGCTTGGCACAGACATGGCAGGACTTGCACTCTAACCATTTGACAAAATCGGCAACTCATAAACGTATCAATGCTAAATCAAGCCATCACCTCATAATTGATGATCAATTCTAACAGTTATATTATGATGTCCATGTCTTATTAAACTCTTTTGCCTTTACTTCATATGTGCTCTGTTCTTTCAACGTCCCTCTAGTGCTATGAGGAAGAGCTTAGCTGTGTGGCAGAGGGCCAACTGGAGCCACATTCACAAAATCCTTCATATGAAAGGTTATAATCACATGTAACATTAGTGCTACAACACAAAGCTAGTCATTACACTGTAAGCACACATGTTTCACAAAAAAAGCACACAGTTAAGAGTTGCCATTACTGAATATGGCTTTACATTGTACTTAATCACGCAACAGTTGCTGCTAAGCCAGGAGGAGCTAAACGCAAACGATTTTGACACTTGGTCAAGTACAAAAATCTAACTACGGTATAAAAAGCGTGACACTGTTTTTTTCCCCTTGCTTAGAAAAAGAGGCTGAGAAGAAAATACTCATGGCACAACAATGTTGTCACAAACATCTAAGAAAGAAGAGAACACCTACTCATCATCAGAGCAAACAACTGTTCTGAAAAAAAAGGGAGGAGGAAAACGACAACATCAATACATTAATGCTATGTCTAACTATTAGCTTGTTTGTGCCCATTACTCTCTCCCTCTGGGTGTGTGTGTTGTGGTGCCCTGGACCTCTGCACCACCTCTCCATCCCACCTGCTGCTCAGTCAGACAGGCCCGAGCCCTCCTGGACCAGCCACGGCTCACTAGCTGGCCTTGTGGACTTTAACCTGCAGAGCATCACAGGTCGTCTTAGCATCTCCAAGCAACATCGCTATGTTGGGCTTGTAGAAGATGGGGTTGTCCAATGCAGCATAGCCCACTCCCAGAGAACGCCTCATTACAACCACCTAAAAAGACATGGACACAGGGGCTCAGCATAGACTGCAGCCATTTACACAACCGAGAAAGAACGCCTGATACATTGTTCGATCCTACAGTGCGTTCAGAAAGTATTCATACCCCTTGACTTATTCCACATTTTGTTGTGTTACAGCCTGATGTATTAAATATATTTTCTTTTCTCACCATCTACGCACAATACCCAATAACGACAAAGTGAAAGCCTGTTTTAGAAATTGTAGCAAAATGCATTGATTAAATACCTAATTTACTTAAGTATTCACACCCCTGAGACAATACTTTGTAGAAGCACCTTTGGCAGCGATTACAGCTGTGAGTCTGTCTGGGTAAGTCTCTAAGAGCTTTCCACACCTGGATTGTGCAACATTTGCCCATTATTATTTTCAAAATTCGTCATGCTCTGTCAAACTGGTTGTGATCCTTGCTACACAACCATTTTCAGGTCTTGATATAGATTTTCAAGCAGACTTAAGTCAAAACTGTAACTCGGCCACTCAGGAACAAGCACTGTCTTCTTGGTAAGCAACTAGGCAAGTCAGTTAGGAACAAATTCTTATTTACAATGACAGACTACCCCGACCAAACCCTAACCCAGACAATGCTGGGCTGATTGTGTGCTACACAATGGGACTTCCAATCACGGCCGGTTGTGATACAGCCTGGAACTAGGGTCTGTAGTGACGCCTCTAGCACCGTGATGCAGTGCCTTAGACCGCTGCGCCACTAGGGAGCCCAGTGTAGATCCGTCCTTGTGTTTTAGGTTATTGTCCTGCTGAAAGGTGAATTTGTCTCCCAGTGTCTGGTGGAAAGCAGACACCCAGGTTTTCCTCTAGGATTTTGCCTGTGCTTAGCTCAGTTTGTTTTGGAATGTTTGTATTCTGTACAGGCTTCCTTCTTTTAACTCTGTCAATTAGATTAGTATTGTGGAGTAACTACAATGTTGTTGATCCATCCTCAGTATTCTCCTACTGTATCACAGCCATTAAACTCTAACTGTTTTAAAGTCACCGTTGGCCTCATGGTGAAATCCTTGAGCGATTTCCTTCCTCTCCGGCAACGAAGTTAGAAGGATACCTGTATCTTTGTAGTAATTAAAACAATTTTGAAAAACATAAGTCCACTTTGACATTATGGGGTATTGTGTGTAGGCCAGTGACAAAATAATCTCAATTTAATAAATTTTAAATTCAGGCTGTAACACAACAAAATGTGGAAAAAGTCAAGGCGTGTGAATACTTTCTGAAGGCACTGTATGTTTACAAATAATCAAAAGCAATCAGTGTTTTTTTCCTGAAACTAAACATACTATAGTAAATAAGCCATCCCCAACTGTGATAGCACCTCTTTTAGTCTAGTTTGGTAAACATTTAACACTGATCCATGAACATACCTCAACATGGGTTTAAATGTTGCATGCACCTGCATGTAAGTGGAAGATGTAGGGGGAAGGGCTCCATTTGGAGGAGAAGAGTAAGTTTGTCCCACAACTAATGGGTATTTAAGTGTTGGCCATTTACAAAATTAAGCATCATTAGTGTCTGTAGAGAGAGAGAGAGAGGCAGAGAGAGAGGCAGAGAGAGAGAGACAGAGAGAGAGAGAGAGAGAGAGAGAGAGAGAGAGAGAGAGAGAGAGAGAGAGAGAGAGAGAGAGAGAGAGAGAGAGAGACCTGGGAAATGGATTGGAGTATCCTGTGATTGTGAGCATGTGTTTTGGAGGCACAGAACGCAGCACAATAATTGAATAAGTAAAACCAGAGCGGTGCTCTCACCACTAGACTTTTATTCCCTGCTATCTGACACGCTGAAAGATACTTGGAACAGAACCTCTGTCATACTGAGACCCAAAAATCAACAGGAGGACCGTCCGAATCTACTCAGAGAGGCAGGAAAGGGTCAGTAGTGGCTAGGTGACTCAAGACACAGTGTAGTGTTCCCATGGCGCGGCCCCACCCACAAACACTACTCTTAACACAAAACACACACATACAAGCCTGCACTGACTCAAACACCCTCCTGTGAGAGAAGAGTGTAAATCAATCCCACTATGGTTGTGCTTCAGGCCGGGGTTAGAGTAAGGGTCTGGGACACCCAGGCCTACCCTAGCCGGCCTCTCTAGGCAGGGCATCCCAGTCCAGACTCCCAACCTCCTCATCCATAATACATGGGACAGATGGTTTTATTTGGGACAGGGGTAGGGTGCAAACAGAGGTAATCTCAGTCTGGCAATCAGCACCAGAGGATGTGGCTATGGCACAGTCGGGCTAGGCCTGGACCATTGAATCACCAGCCACCTAACTGTCCGCCAGGCGAGGCGAGGGTACTGAACCAGAGGAATGCCCTCTGTCTGCTCTGACAAGCTTGGCTATGGTGGCACTGAGGAGCCCCTCCTGGTTTGTTTATATCTACAGTTAGACTACACACACAGCCCGGCCCAGCACACCCATCCGCACCACAGCCTGACCGGCCCCACACAGCGTCATATAAACATGAGCCACAAGTGGAAGGTTATTAATTCAAGTGTCTGAGTCACTTAAGAACAATGAAAATAACATTTTCAACAGTCCAGCAGGTCCGAGGGATACAAACACACACGTCATGTTAATACAGCCCAGTATAGTAGAGGGCTGGGGTGCTGGTAGTATTAAAGCTCACAAACTCTGATTTCCCAAGGGAACCTGTAGAAATTAAGGCGTTTTAAAGTGGGGTGGTGAGGCATATGAATCCCACATTTCGGAAAAGTTCCACTCGGATGCTCCAAAATGTCATCATTCCAGAGGGAGCCAGTCACCGCTAATGGAAGCCGTGTGAGATCTGTGCCTGCTGGAGCTAGTACACCTGGGTAAGGGCCTTGTTGCCTCAGTAACAAAGAGTACAGGGTGCATGCATGTGTGCAAACGCAAGTGCTTGTACGTAGAAAGAGGCCCCGTCCCCCTCTAAGGATGTGGCCTGTGGACTCGGTGAATCTGGAAGTCTAGGACTTGAACAGAACTAAAGACGAATAGCTTCCCTCTGAGCCCATGTTAGTTACCCGCTACAATACTACCCTTCACCATTTGGAGAGCCGGAGTAAATCAGCTCAACTTCCAACAAGCCATTCTGTGACAGTCAACATTTGACAGGGGCTGCAGTCCCATTCCCTACCTTTTCGTCCCCTTTGAAGTGTATACTCGTTCACTCTTCATGGATTCGACGATGGAGTTGGGGTCCTCCTGGGCTGCAGAGTTCACTGTGTCGTTAGCACCAATCACCAGAACCAGGTCCGTTTCTGAGACATAGAAAAAGAGATCACAGCAAACCACCGAGAAAATTTGGTGCATATTGTCTATAGACCGAAACACAAGAGGTGAACACGTGAAGGGACAGGAGTAGGTGAAACCAAACATACCAGCAAAGTCCTCGTTGATCTCCTCCAACTCCAGCACGATGTCATAGGGAACACCCGCCTCGGCCAATAGCACGTTGAGCTGCCCAGGCATTCTGGGTGGATACCAAACTGGTAAGAGAGAAGGATTAACATCTTATTCACCTCCATCTATATGGCAAATCACAAGGACAAGAAGGGTGAGAAAACAAACCCTTGTGGTTTAAAAGAATCATAATAGTTTGGCTATTGACAAAAGTTCAGTCAGAAGTACAAGATGGAGGGGCCATGATGTTAGTGCTGGGGGCGGTTTAGGTTAATGTCAGAGGTCATAAAGGGCCTGAGAAGCAGGGGAAATGGGTTAAGGACGGAGGACGAGAGGGCCCTACGGATACACACTGGAGCAGCAGGTTTATGACCAGAGAGTAAAAGCAGAGATCAGAGCAGCTGCACTCTACTCATACTGCCTGAGGTGTCTCGTTCCCCCTCTCCTGCTCTACCCAGACCCTCTGTGATCTCCTGCCATTATGAATCAGTCCCCAATTTACACACACACACGGCTGTTACCCACAGTTGCCTTAGGAACTTTGAATACCCTCGTGTGTAGCAGTGTGTGGAGTTAACCCGTTTGGTACTTCATGTAATGCAATGCAGTGCACATGTTGCAGTGTTGAAATGGAGGGGGGGGGGGGGTGTGAGAGAGGGAGGAGGCATGGCCTTTACAAGAGAGGCTAACCAGAGCAACACCACACTGTGTGAATTATATTACATTACAGATACATTAGGAACAATATCCCCCTCTGGGGCTCCAAACAGTGGCAGCCACATGCCCCGCCCTCATAGCAGCCTAACACCCCCACCCAATTATCCAGCCGAGAGGGAAGGGGAGGGGGGACAGGACTACAGAATCTGGCCACTCTCTGGCCACCCACTTCCCCCTCTAATCAACTGCAAATGCTCTAAGTAGCAGCAGCTGCTGGAACCCCAGATCAAACGAATGAAGGAAAATTACACAAGCTTCCGGTGTGCCTTTTCCCTTCTCTCCTCTTTCCTCCCTCCGGTGTGCCTTTTCCCTTCTCTCCTCTTTCCTCTCTCCGGTGTGCCTTTTCCCTTCTCTCCTCTTTCCTCCCTCCGGTGTGCCTTTTCCCTTCTCTCCTCTTTCCTCTCTCCGGTGTGCCTTTTCCCTTCTCTCCTCTTTCCTCTCTCCGGTGTGCCTTTTCCCTTCCCTCCTCTTTCCTCTCTCCGGTGTGCCTTTTCCCTTCCCTCCTCTTTCCTCTCTCCGGTGTGCCTATTCCTACTTTTGCTCTGCTCTCATTCACTCTCCTCCCTTTCACCTTCCTCTGTTCTCTCCACAGTGAGCCTCAACCCTGTCCTTTCCCCTCCTGGCTTTACCTCTTCATCACCCCAGTGGTGCCTTGGCAAGGCAGGGGTAATGAAGGGGTTAGGGCAGGGGTGGGCAATCATTTTGGCTCGAGGGCCACATCGCGATTTCAAAATAGCACAGATTTGTTCGTCCAAATCAATTTGCAGGCCAGAAAAAACATACTGTATACAGTAGGTCCATTCCCAGCTAGCACATAACGTTCTGAGAACCATAGGTTTCTTAGGTGGGAATTTCAGTACTTCAGCATAACGTTTCCTACAGGTTTCCTCATGGTTCTATTTAAAGTAATGTTCTTAAATTGTTCCGAGAACATTAAGAAACAACATTCTTTTTGGGGGAATTTCAGTACTTCAGCGTAACGTTTTCTACAGGTTTCCTCATGGTTTTATTCAAAGTTAAGTTCTCAGAACATTAGGAAAACTTTCCATGAAAACATTAGTAATGTTCAAAAAACGTTCTAAGAATTATTTAAAGAGTCACTGAACATGCCAATTGACACGTGTCTTTTCTGTTGCGCATTAGAAAAATGGGATTTCAGTCTTGGGGGTGTGTTTCCTGGCCGATTCCGCATTTGTTAATGATGTTTGACCCCCACGAGACACTGTAAATGCGGAAGCCTATTTCATTTCCTAAAAATCATCAGAATGAATCTAAGATAAATCTGAAATATGTAATTATTTTTTATGTTTTTACAGAGGATGTTTTAGTTGCGCAATTTTACATCTAACAAAGGTGTTTGGTGCAGAATTTCTCAAGTAAAAATAAAAGCGCAACGTATTGTCTTATGTAAACAAAGCCGGGCGGGTGGGCAGGTCTATCTCACGGTCTATGCTATTGGATAGAGAGCCATCACTAAAGCTGTTCACCCCATGTTAGTGGGCAAATGTACATCGTCAAATCAAAACCCAAACTCAATTTACCCATTGTGACGCAGAGATGTTCCTTGCTCAGTTTTAGACGAGACTGACTTTATTTGGAAAATTATCCTATTTACACTTTGTCGTCGATTTGGACACTAGAATAACTGTATAACTCATATCGATGCCACATAGTTTTCAAAGGGACTCATTGCTTTTTAAAGACGGTCACTTATTAAAACATATACATTCCGTTCTCAGCGTCAACAAAACTCTCTATCCTTCATCTTGTTAAGTGTGTTCAGGTGGGTTGGGTGCCCACTCATTGGCCACACCTGATCTTAATGAGTGCTTGTTTCTTTTGAAATGGGTTTTGGTGTATGAGTAAAAAGTAAAACATGGCAAGCTAGTGCCATCCTGGTGGTGCAGTGGACTAATTCCATGGATAGGGAACAGAAGAGCATAAGTTTCAATCTTACAGACACTCTGCCACAAAAAATATATGTGTTTGCATGATTAATGCCTAAGAAAATTCCTTTCCATGTGTCCTAACTGTACTTGGAGTTGAACATGTCTCCTCCCCTTCACTGATTGAAGTAGATTTAACAAGTGACATCAATAAGGGGTCATTGATTTCACCTGGATTCACCTGGTCAGTCTATGTCGTGGAAAGAGTAGGTGTTCCTAATGTTTTGTACACTCAGTGTATATTGACTCAGGGGGTTGAATACTTATCTAATCAAGATAGTGTTTTAATAAAAATAACATTTACACGTAACATTTTTCCGGTAAATCGTTGACAAAAAAATTACAATGAAATCAATTAATCCCACTTTGTAATACAACAAAATATGGAAAAAGTCAAGGGGTGTGAATACTTTCTGAAGGTACTTCATAAAGTGGGTAAGACAGTATGTAAAACAGCATTGCACATGTACTGTCTCCACCTTCTAGATGGTAGTGGGGTGAACAGGCTGTGGCTTGGGTGGCTGAGGTCCTTGATGATTTTCTTGGCCTTCCTGTGACACCGAGTGCTGTAGATGTGCTGGAGTGCAGGCAGTGTGGCCCAGATGATGCGTTGGGCTGACCGCACAACCCTCTGGAGTTAGCCAGTTAGTTTGGGTGCTTGAATGTTGTTAGGACAGAACTCTACTTTTACTTGCTTTGAAAACCTGTCAACTGCTGTCTGTATAAAATGTCTGAAAAAAGGAGGGAACACAATAAAACTTCAGAACACAGTCTGCCTCGACTTTGACTGGCACATCTTAATAGAAGTCCAAAACTGACGACCACCTGTGAACAGTGATCAAAAATGCTTGTATAAATAGCAAAAAAACTCAGACAATCCCAGAGATTCTTACCCGGATATTGATATTCTGATGCTAAAAACACAAACATTTGCATAAGCCCTATCAAACGTGCTTCAAAAAATAAAATAATCCTTATATAAACACATTTAACATTTAGGAAATAACCAATCAATTATATTTGCTTAAATGTTATTTCTCAGTTTTTAGTTTTGACACACCAGGTATTTAAAATCTAACAAGAAAAATATTCAAACCAACTTATCCCAGCAATAGGGAAGTCCCGAGTTTTTCTGTAGAGTATAATTTTAGAGGACCAGTGAATCCCCATAGGAACAGAGGATGTCTGAGGGCTCAGGTGTAAACAAGTATGCTAACCTAGTTTATCTGCATGTATTGTCTCAAATAGCAGAATATGGTTTTGATAATAATCCTAAATACAAGTGGGAGCTCTTTCCTCTCATTTCAACAAGACCGGAGGTGAAATAATTGAGCCTGTTATTTTAAAACACAATAAACAAACACCGTAAAATAAATAAAGGACATCAAGGCTGAACAAAAAAAGAATGAGTCGTGAAATGATTTCAATCCTTTTATCTGAAGCAGAAAAGTGGGAGCATGTGCAGGATTCTGGAGCAATCAATCAATTATGTTACTCTTAAAGCTAGAATCCTTAGTTGCTACATCCATTTTTAGATGTATAAATAAATGATATATTGAGTCTTGAAGAATATAACTTATGATCTCATGATGGTCAGTCCTTGCATCCATAGCTCTGCCTATATATTTGAGAGTGGTTCCATTTCTCCAGCTCCATCCCTCAGCCGTTTACCAAAAACAAGTGGCGTGGTGTGGGTTTTGTTGGTTTTCCAACTGCAGATTTCCCCTTTAAGGATGATCGTACTTATAGCCAAAAAAATATATTGGGATATTCTTACACGTGCATTGATCAGGTCCAAGTGCACATGAATTGCTCCAGTACATGTGGTAGACAGGACATTTCTAACTCAAAAGCCTTTATTCACTGGTCTTCACCATTCCAAAGCCAATCTAAGCCAGTCAAACACAACAAGGACCATCAACACTTATCTTTCATCTGCCCCATGCAGAGTTGAGAAGCCTCTTACTGAAATGACCACCATCCAAGGAAGAGAAACAATAATTCACAGCAAATGGACAATCTAAAGCCTCAATTGCTGTTTACAACGTTTGATAGGCCTGTCACAACAGCCGTCAAATACTCTGCTTTCAACACAGCATGTTGCACTGAGCATAACTACGGTCCACACTAGCTCCTTAATGATTTTCAACTTTTTCATGCAGACTCTCAAACACAAGCTTTTCTCCTAACGAAAACAACCCCGTCCAGACAAGGCCAGTGTTTATCAAAAAAAAGTCTTAAATGTTTCCACTGATGTCAATCAAGCAAAGTGACTGTGACTGGTCCAATTATAGGAAACGTGAAAAGGAAAACAAGACAGCTCCGGTTCCAGCTCGGGCCTGGTGTAGTGTAGTGCACTGCAGTCAGCAGGAGAATCTGGGACCCACTGACAACACAGAGAGCAACTGTGGAACAGTGCACCATAATACCAGGCCTTGGAAGCTGAGGATCACCTTTCAGTCTGGCAGGACTACCTGGCACACAAACACCGGCTAATTTGGTTACATTTGGAGAAGATGCTTGAAAATGTTTGAATACAAAAACAAGTCTGGGTTTGCAGTAGTCAGTTAGACAACTGTGTACTTTAGAAGTTCAGAACATCCTCCACAATAGATATAGTAACATCTCCCCCACTGTCTACATGGGCCCATGGTGTAGATCCATGTTAGATAGATAGGGTCTAAACGTCTACTGTCTATGTCCATGGCTGGATCAGGACACCGTAGGGGCTGGACTGCCTGCGGCGGTGTGTTTTAAATGAAGGAGCCATCTCTGTTGTGCTTGGCCGCGCACGCCTGTTTACTCTGGAGTGCCACGCTCATCATCCTTTCTCCCCTTCTCTTTATTCATCCTCCCACATCTCATCGCCCCTCCATCTGTTCGTCCTGTCTGCCCATAATGGTCCAGTTCTCTGTTGTAGAGAACAAAGTGGATGCCGACGCAGACAGAGGACAGACAGAGCCATAAGCTTTGCTGGAGGCCATTACACTTACTGGCCCAGGAGGTCAAGCCGAGCCACAGACAACCAGGCTGTTTAGAAGAGCAGAGCAGAGCCAGCCACTAGGTTGGGGTTGTGTCCCAAATGGTACCCTATTCCCTTTACAGTGCACTACTTTTGACCAGAGCCCTATGGGTACTGCATATTAAAGCCCATAAAAAAGAGCCTTCTTTTCTCCTCCTCCATTATTTTCTCTGGAAGCAGCATACTGTATGGACCAGCACAGGTTGAGGCTGCACTGCCAGGCAGGAGAGATAAAGCTGACTTCTCACTCAACAGTTCACTCCGCCACTAGGTTGGAGAAGCAATGTGCAGAGAGCTGTCGTCAGGGGACGGGTTTTCAGACAGGGTGGGAGAGCGGAAAGACAGAGAGTGAGATTATACAGAGGTCTGTCAAAGTCTCAATAAACCCTACTCCAAAACACGACCCAGGCTCTTGGACCACCTCGGGATAGAGTGGGCCTGCATGCCTGACGGACCCTACTCGAAAGGTGCCCCAATGAAGTTGAGCAAATTAACTGGTGATGTAACAAGGTCAACAGAGGTTAGCTAAACATAGAAAAAAAGTTAGGGAATTTCTGAAAAATGTGGATGGCAAAGGACCATGTTTTCTACTTTCTGCACAAGACCTTTGGCCACAACACACTTACTCTCTAGGTCTTAAAAACATTTGTCAGTTGAAACCTGTGTACGTGGGTGGTTTACATGAACCTACCCTGTCAGTGCTCCGGTGTGTGTAAGTATCACTGCGTTAATGCTGTGTGTGTGTGTGTGTGTGTGTGTGTGTGTGTGTGTGTGTGTGTGTGTGTGTGTGTGTGTGTGTGTGTGTGTGTGTGTGTGTGTGTGTGTGTGTGTGTGTGTGTGTGTGTGTGTTGCTGGGTTTTTACTTTACCTGGAGTGATAATGATGTTGTGGGCGCCTTTGATCATTTTGACAGTCTGGTCCACGTTCCTACGATCTCCATGGGCTTGCCTGACCCAGTGGATGATGTACGTTGGCCAGGGAACGGTTCATGGCCGAGCCCCTAGCCAGGGTGAGAGGAGAGAGAGGAGGGGGAGTACAGAGATGGATAGGATCAAAAGCTGCTCAGCCTTTTTGAGTCAACTGCATTTTTCAGTGAACCCAGTTTCTTTCAGGCAGTCAATGCAGCCAAGAAGGCATTTAAGTAGTTAGAGTTCCTCCTAGTGGAGAACGTTGGAAGCACAGAAACTGCCTCTTGCACATTTTAGCATCTTCAAGGTTTACATGTAGGTTATGAGCTGATGCGGCCTATGTATCCCATACTGTCTGATGTATAACACTTACTAAATACAGACAGACGGAAGGACTATAGGCTCCATACTTTAATCATTCTATAGCCCTCAAACTCAAATCTGGACCTCGAAGCCAGTTCCACTGCGTTTTTTCATTGTTCCCCTCTACATCAGGGACTAACTTAGACCTGGGACACCAGGTATGTGCAATTAATTATCAGGTAGAACAGAAAACCAGCAGGCTCCATACATCGTAGGGTATGAGTTGAATACCCCTGTTCTATAGGATGTGTGACACTTCGAAAATACAGACCAACGGACTTCCTTACCACACACGACGCAGGAGAGAATGGCCCCTGAGGAGCCGATGAGGGCCCCTACGATGTTGAGCAGGTTGTTGCTGAGCAGGAAACCCTCAGCACACAGGGCCCAGCCGGAGTAGCTGCTGAGCACCGTGATGACCACCCATGGCTGTTGTCAGCGTCAGGCCCTAGAAGAGCAAGACTACCGTTAGACTGAAGGTTGATATGGCAGTGGGGTTAATAAAACAAGGCAATTCATTAATGTGTTGCTAAATTCAATATATTGTCCATACAAAAGAAGGTATACATAAAGCATGTGTCATATGTGTAGTAGGCCTGGCCTATATAAACTCACACGTCTGCATTGTCCTGAAACATGTGGGCATAAGCAGACAACCTGTATTATTGAATGGTAAATAGAGAAATCTGACCAGGCAGTAGAAATGTAGTGTATTTAACCCCTATCAGGTCACAGTGGGCCTCAGTCAGTGCATTAGGTGTTTGTCAAAACAAGGAGTATTCATTTCAAGTGCTCTCTATGATATCATCCTAGTGTTACTCTCCAAGATCCCTAACTCAGGGAAAGGCTCTAACCAGAGCCAGCTACCTCACATTATGCAACGATACACTCCATCAAACAAACAGTGAGGGCAGGACTTGAACAATATCAGATCTCCCTTTAAAGGCATTCACGCTCAGGCACAGGTGATTGTTTAGCTACACCTTATCAGTCAGAGTGGTGTGATATTGTATACGTAAAAAATGAATATCCGTTGATTTATCCAACGTCAAAAACCACACGGAGGCCTGAGCAGCCAACATTCACAACAGTTTTAACCAGAACCACCTTCTCGCAGCGCTGCTTCAAAACCTCATCATCTTAGTTTACCTTCCATCTATCATCTTATTATGGATTGATCCTGTGGTTAATGCTTCCAATGAAAACTCTCCTTAAGGGCCAACAGTGGAGCAGGATTGTGAGCAGAGTGCTTTTTATTGAAGGATAGCTGAACTTAAGCCTACCTAAAATGGGCTAGAGCACAGGATTTCAAAAGGAGGTACGACTTCCATCGTATTTCTAAGAATCAGTTCAAAGATTACAGGTCAGTCCAGGTTGGTGGATATTAGGGCCATAGATATAGAATTAGTAGAACAGGAAAAGACTCTCAAACCATACAAATGTCACTGCACCCTCATAACTTGAAACATTGATTTGAATGGGGATGTCCGTACCAGTAATTCTATTTATTTGATTAGGGTAGAGGCGGCGTGTAGGTCGTACCATGACGGCCGAGAGAGAGGACACAGAGTCTGTTGTGTAGCTGGGCTCCAGCACGTAGGAGACCATCAGCCCAGCGTTCATAGCGTCAGCACCTCTGGAGAGAGGAGGAGAAGAAAGACTGTAGGCATGGACATATAGAGCTAAATGCATGTCAGGACATTACTATGCGCTGCCCATCTAATTTATTATGGCCTTCATTTACAAGTATTCAGTCCTCATCCACTTTTGAGGAACAATCTGAAAGTGAGCATTTTATTTATTATCCAAGGATGTTACTATCACACATGCTGTATGGATTAAAAAGGGAGTTGTACATTTATCCCTGAACTAATTCAATCCTTGGCAGGCAGGTAGAAAGATAACAGAGAATTGATTTTCATTTCAGAGACTGAAATGTGTTCATGAGGTGGTTTCATGCTAAATTGAAACTGAATACATGTTGATAATCAAATGAACAGAGCCAGCATCTGGATTCCACCACCTGTGATATGGGACGCATTGTAATGTTTCATTAACTTTTTTCCTCGTTTTGAAAGCCTTCCAAAACAAACCCACAACTGAAAAACAAAATGCAAAAGAAAATAACAAGAAAAACGTATCTAGCATGAAATGTGCATTTTGCGGAAAATGGACGTTTTAATCTTTTATCAGAGCAGGTTTTCCAGGTTCCAGTGGGACTGTGGAGTGGGAACGCTCCCTGGGATAATGCGTTCCAGCTTTCGGGAACAAGTGGAAAATGACTGGGGGCGGTGAGGCTAATTAGTGCCAAACTGGGAAAGGTTCCGCCTGGCCTAGCTTGGAGCAGGGGGGCCTGGGTGGCACGGCTGGGACAGGGGACTGAGAGGAGGGGTGCAGATTCGGGTACAGACGCTCAGGCATCAACCTGAAGGACACAGACCACTACTGATCTACTGGTTTACTACTGACCAGAGGGTTATTGGATCAAACCCAAGCTGTCTAAATTGAGATGTGGTGCCCATGATCAGAACATTCCTGAAAATGCAGTAAAATGTCTGCGTGTAATATACGTATATACACTATGTGACCAAAAGTATGTAGACACCTGCTCATTGAACATCTCATTCCAAAATCATGGCCATTAGTATGGAGTTGGTTCCTGCTTTGCTGCTATAGAAGCCTCCACTCTTCTGGGAAGGCTTTCCACTAGATGTTGGAACATTGCAGCGGGGACTTGCTTCCATTCAGCCACAAGAGCATTAGTAAGGTCGGGCACTGATGTTGGGCGATTAGGCCTGGCTCGCAGTCAGCATTCCAATTCATCCCAAAGGTGTTCGATGGGGTTGAGGTCAGGGCTCTGTGCAGGCCAGAAACCATTTATGTATAGACCTCGCTTTGAGCACAAGGGCTTTCTCATGCTGAAACAGGAAAGGGCCTTCCCCCAAATTGTTGCCACAACGTTGGAAGTACAGAATAGTCTAGAATGGAGCCTCTCCCGAACCATGAAAAACAGCCCCAGACCATTATTACTCATCCACCAAGCTTTACAGTTGGCACTATCTATTCGGGCAGGTAGCATTCTCTTGACATCCGCCAAACCCAGATTCATCCATTGGACTGCAAGATAGTTAAGCGTGATTCATCACTACAGAGAATGCATTTCCACTGCTCCAGAGTCCAATGGCGGCAAGCTTTACAGCACTCCAGCTGACACTTGGCATTGTGCATGGTGATCTTAGGCTTGTGTGCGGCTGCTCAGCCATGGAAACCCATTTCATGAAGCTCCCAATGAACAGTTATTGTGCTGACGTTACTTCCAGAGGCAGTTTGGAACTCGGTAGTGAGTGTTGCAACTGAGGACAGACAATTTTTACGCGCTACGCACTTCAGCACTCAGCGGCCCCGTTCTGTGAGTTTGTGTGGCCTACCACTTTGCGGCTAAGCAGTTGTTGCTCCTTGACATTTCCACTTCACAATAACAGCACTTACAGTTGACCGGGGCAGCTCTAGCGGGGCAGAAATTTGACGAACTGACTTGTTGGAAAGGTGGCATCCTATGACGGTGCCACGTTGAAAGTCACTGAGCTCTTCAGTACGGGCCATTCTACTGCCAATGTTTGTATATGGTGATTGCATGGCTGTGTGCCTGATTTTATACACCTGTCAGCAACGGGTGTGGTTTAAATAGCCGAATCCACTCATTTGAAGGGGTGTCCACATACGTTTGCATATAGTTGTCACGTTCTGACCATAGTTCTTTTGTATTTTCTTTGTTTTAGTATGGTCAGGGCGTGAGTTGGGTGGGTTATCTATGTTTTGTGTTTCTATGTTGGGTTTGTCATTTGGCCTGATATGGTTCTCAATCAGAGGCAGGTGTTTGTCATTGTCTCTGATTGGGAACCATATTTAGGTAGCCTGTTTTGTATTGTGGGTTGTGGGTGATTTGTTCCTGTTCGTGTGTTCCGTTGTTCTGTGTTCACTATTTCAGGACTGTAGCGTCTTCGGTTATTTTTGTCAGTTTATTGTTTTTGTTCGTTCTTGAAAGTATTCTAAATAAATATGAATACTCACCACGCTGCATCTTGGTCCGACCATTTTTACTCTTCAGACGAGGAGAACGAAGACTGCCGTTACAGAATCACCCACCACAACCGGACCAAGCAGCGTGGTAACGGGCAGCAGCAGCAGCAGCAGCGATCGCAGGATTCCTGGACCTGGGAGGAAATTCTGGACGGTAAGGGACCCTGGGTACAAGCTGGAGAATATTGCCGCCCTCGTGAAGAGCTAGAGGCAGCTAAAGCCAAGAGGCGGCGGTATGAGGAAGCAGCACGAAAGCGCGGATGGAAGCCCGAGAGGCAGCCCCAAAAATTTCTTGGGGGGGGCACACGGGGAGTGTAGCTAAGTCAGGTAGGAGACCTGAGCCAACTCCCCGTGCTTACCGTAAGGAGCCGAGGATGGAACCAGAGCCAGTCGGGGTGGAATTGGAGGTGAACAAGGGGAGCGAAGCAGAGACAGTGAAGGAATTAATGGGGAGATTGGAGGAGAGAGTAATGAGGGAGTTGCTATGTTGGTGCATGAGATACGACATCCGCCGGACGGAGCGTGTCCGGGATTTGATGTCACCTGAGTCAGCTCTCCATACTCGTCCTGAGGTGCGTGCTAGCCGTCTGGTGAAGACTGTGCCAGCCCCACGCACCAGGCCTTCTGTGCGCCTCCCTAGCCCTGCACGTCCTGTGGCAGCCCCACGCATCAGCTCTCCTGTGGCAGCCCCACGCACCAGCTCTCCTGTGGCAGCCCCACGCACCAGCCCTCCGGTGCCGGCGCCACATACCAGGCCTCCAGTCCCTGCTCCCCGCACTCGCCCAGAGGTGTGTGTCCCCAGCCCGGTACCACCAGTTCCGGCACCACGCACCAGGCCTACATTGCGCCTCCAGGGTCCAGTATGCCCTGTTCCTGCTCCCCGCACTCGCCCTGAGGTGCGTGTTCCCAGCCCGGTACCACCAGTTCCGGCACCACGCACCAGGCCTACAGTGCGCCTCCAGGGTCCAGTATGCCCTGTTCCTGCTCCCCGCACTCGCCCTGAGGTGCGTGTTCCCAGCCCGGTACCACCAGTTCCGGCACCACGCACCAGGCCTACTGTGCGCCTTAGCAGGCCAGAGTCTTCCGTCTGTCCAGCACCGCCTGAGCTGCCCTTCTGTCCAGCGCCGCCTGAGCTGCCCTTCTGTCCAGCGCCGCCTGAGCTGCCCGTCTGTCCAGCGCCGCCTGAACTGCCCTTCTGTCCAGCGCCGCCTGAGCTGCCCGTCTGTCCAGCGCCGCCTGAGCTGCCCGTCTGTCCAGCGCCGCCTGAACTGCCCGTCTGTTCAGCGCCGCCTGAACTGCCCGTCTGTCCAGTGCCGCCTGAGCTGCCCGTCTGTCCAGCGCCGCCTGAGCTGCCCGTCTGCCCAGCGCCGTCTGAGCCGCCCGTCTGTCCTGAGCCGTCAGAGCCGCCTGTCTGTCCTGAGCCGCTAGAGCCATCCGTCAGTCAGGAGCCGCCAGAGCCGTCCGTCAGTCAGGAGCCGCCAGAGCCGCCCGCCAGTCAGGAGCCGCCAGAGCCGCCCGCCAGTCAGGAGCCGCCAGAGCCGTCCGCCAGTCAGGAGCCGCCAGAGCCGTCCGCCAGTCAGGAGCTGCCAGAGCCGCCTGCCAGTCTGGAGCTGCTTTTCAGTCCTCAGCTACCCCTCAGTCCTGAGCTACCCCTCAGTCCTGAGCTGCCTTTCAGTCCGGAGCTGCCCTTCAGTCCGGAGCTGCCTGTCAGTCTGGAGCTGCCCTTCAGTCCGGAGTTGCCTTTCAGTCCTGAGCTGCCCCTCAGTCCAGAGGCGTCCCTCAGTCCAGAGGTGTCCCTCAGTCCAGAGGTGTCCCTCAGTCCAGAGGTGTCCCTCAGTCCAGAGGTGTCCCTCAGTCCAGAGGTGTCCCTCAGTCCAGAGGTGTCCCTCAGTCCCGTGGGCCCATTTATTAGGGTTCCCAGGCCAAGGTTGGTGGCGAGGGTCGCCGCTCGAAGGACGCTACTGAAGCGAACTAAGACAATGGTGGAGTGGGGTCCACGTCCAGCGCCAGAGCCGCCACCGCGGACAGATGCCCACCCAGTCCCTCCCCTATAGGTTCGGGTTTTGCGGCCGGAGTCCGCACCTTGGAGGGGGGGGTTACTGTCACGTTCTGACCATAGTTCTTTTGTATTTTCTTTGTTTTAGTATGATCAGGGCGTGAGTTGGGTGGGTTATCTATGTTTTGTGTTTCTATGTTGGGTTTGTCGTTTGGCCTGATATGGTTCTCAATCAGAGGCAGGTGTTTGTCATTGTCTCTGATTGGGAACCATATTTAGGTAGCCTGTTTTGTATTGTGGGTTCTGGGTGATTTGTTCCTGTTCGTGTGTTCCGTTGTTCTGTGTTCACTATTTCGGGACTGTAGCGTCTTCAGTTATTTTTGTCAGTTTATTGTTTTTGTTCGTTCTTGAAAGTATTCTAAATAAATATGAATACTCACCACGCTGCGCTCCGACCATTCTTACTCTTCAGACGAGGAGAGCGAAGACTGCCGTTACAATAGTGTATGAATAATAACATCTGTGGACAAATGAATCACATCAATGGGCCGTGATGATGAATTTGTATAAGGAATATATGTATTGCTTTACCTGCCTCATTTGCTGACAGGAAATGTAGTTTAAAGTGGAACCGTAAAAACTCATGGCGTGCCTGGCCTAGGATTTCCTACCCTTTTTCACTTGCAGCTCCCAACAAAAACTACGTCACACGTCCACCTCCCCAATCCCATAGTATTACATAGGACTCTAATATAATGCATCACTATTCCCAATCACAATCGTCCGTCCTCACCTTGTAGTTTCCCATAAGCCACCAGGGATCCGCTGAAGGTGACCCCTCCGATGAAGGTGTTCAGGTAGGCAATGATCTTGGTGAGGTTGGCAGCCGGGTCGGTAGCAAAGTGAGGGTACTCGATCATGTACTCTGCCACGTAGGTCAGCACTGCAGCCAGACCCATCAGGCTGTGGAAGGCAGGTACCAGCTGGGGGAGGTCTGTGATCTGGATCTTCCTAGCAATACCCAACTCTGGGGGGCAGAGGGGATGAGAACCGGTCAACACACAGAGACGTGCGCAAAGACACACACCCTAAGGACTGCTGGGAAACGGGCAGTCCTGAGGCACAGGTATGGCTGATGTTTGGGGGGAAATTCCTTGTTTGTGAGTGCACCTCCGTGTGTGTGTGTTCTGGTGTGTCTGTTCTTCTTAAAGCCCTGCAGACATGGACGTGGTTAATAGGAGCATTTGGAAAAGCAAACAGGCTAAGGTCTGAACGGATGGTTTAGTCAACTTGATTCCAGGAAGAATATAGATTGACCTGACTGGATCATTTGTAATTTTTTAAAATTTTATTTCACCTATATTTAACCAGGTAGGCTAGTTGAGAACAAGTTCTCATTTACAACTGCGAGATAAGATGGCCAAGATAAAGCATAGCAGTGTGAACAGACAACAACACAGAGTTACACATGGAGTAAACAATAAACAAGTCAATAACACAGTAGGGGGGAAAAATGAGTCTATATACATTGTGTGCAAAAGGCATGAGGAGGTAGGCAATAAATAGGCCATAGGAGCGAATAATTACAATTTAGCAGATTAACACTGGAGTGATAAATCATCAGATGATCATGTGCAAGTAGAGATACTGGTGTGCAAAAGAGCAGAAAAGTAAATAAATAAAAACAGTAAGGGGATGAGGTAGGTAAATTGGGTGGGCTATTTACAGATGGACCATGTACAGCTGCAGTGATCGGTTAGCTGCTCAGATAGCAGATGTTTAAAGTTGGTGAGGGAAATAAAAGTCTCCAACTTCAGCGATTTTTGCAATTCGTTCCAGTCACAGGCAGCAGAGAACTGGAAGGAAAGGCGGCCAAATGAGGTGTTGGCTTTTGGGATGATCAGTGAGATATACCTGCTGGAGCACGTGCTACGGGTGGGTGTTGTTATCGTGACCAGTGAACTGAGATAAGGCGGAGCTTTACCTAGCATGGACTTATAGATGACCTGGAGCCAGTGGGTCTGGCGACGAATATGTAGCGAGGGCCAGCCGACTAGAGCATACAGGTCGCAGTGGTGGGTGGTATAAGGTGTTTTAGTAACAAAACGGATGGCACTATGATAAACTGCATCTAGTTTGCTGAGTAGAGTATTGGAAGCTATTTTGTAGAAGACATCGCCGAAGTCAAGGATCGGTAGGATAGTCAGTTTTACTAGGGTAAGTTTGGCGGCGTGAGTGAAGGAGGCTTTGTTGCGAAATAGAAAGCCGATTCTAGATTTGATTTTGGATTGGAGATGTTTAATATGAGTCTGGAAGGAGAGTTTACAGTCTAGCCAGACACCTAGATATTTATAGATGTCCACATATTCTAGGTCGGAACCGTCCAGGGTGGTGATGCTAGTCGGGCGGGCGGGTGCAGGCAGCGAACGGTTGAAAAGCATGCATTTGGTTTTACTAGCATTTAAGAGCAGTTGGAGGCCACGGAAAAAGTGTTGTATGGCATTGAAGCTCGTTTGGAGGTTAGATAGCACAGTGTCCAAGGAAGGGCCAGAAGTATACCGAATGGTGTCGTCAGCGTAGAGGTGGATCAGGGAATCGCCCGCAGCAAGAGCAACATCATTGATGTATACAGAGAAAAGAGTCGGCCCGAGAATTGAACCCTGTGGTACCCCCATAGAGACTGCCAGAGGACCGGACAACAAGCCCTCCGATTTGACACACTGAACTCTGTCTGAAAAGTAGTTGATGACATGATTAAGACATGATGGTGACCATTACCTCAGCACTGCTGCAGTATGAGCAGTAAGCAATTACTCATATGATTGAAGGAGACAACACATGTCGACTACAGTAAATAACATATGTGGTTCAGATCATTCAAGCATGCAAAACCAACACACACACACGCACACACACACACACACACACACAGAGTACAAAACATTAGGAACACCTTCCTAATATTGAGTTGCACGCCTTTTTGCCTTCAGATCAGCCTCAATTCGTCGGGGCATGGACTCTATAAGGTGTCGAAAGCATTCCACAGGGATGCTGGCCCATGTTGCCTCTAATGCTTTCCACGGTTGTGTCAAGTTGGCTGGATGTCCTTTGGGTGGTATACCATTCTTGATACACACGGAAAACTGTGGAGCATGAAAAACCCAGCGGCATTGCAGTTCTTGACACACTCAAACTGGGACCATCTACCATACCCAATTCAAAAGGCACTTAAATCCTTTGTCTTGCCCATTCACCCTCTGAATGGCACACATACACAATCCATGTCTCAATTGTCTCAATGCTTGAAAAGCCTTATTTATCCTGTCTCCTCCCCTTCATCTACACTGATTGAAGTGGATTTAACAAGTGAGATCAATAAGGGATCATGGCTTTCACCTGGATTCACCTGGTCAGTCTATGTCATGGTCAGTCTATGCTTAATGTTTTGTAAACTCAAGCACGCACACACTTACCAGCGATGCCACCCACAGCCATGGCGGCACTCATCTGTGCCAGGAGTTCAGGGGTGGGCTTCAGGAAGCCCAGGGTGACAGCGATGCCCCCTGCCACACCCATCATGCCCAGGGCATTACCCAGGCGTGCAGTGGACTGATTGGACAGACCAGCCAGGACTCCCACACAGCACATATCAGAGGCCAGGTACATCATCTACAGAGAGAGATAAAGAAAGATAGAGAGAGAGACACACTGTAGTGCCTTAGACCTGGTCCATGGTCAGTAGGGCACAGCGTAGCGAAAAGTTTTGTAGCAAAAACTTTAAACCTGTTCTAAATTAAAAGGTTCAGGTAATACATGCCCATTTCAGTCACGTTTTCTGTCTACTTAACACAGCCGAATGAATACATCGCCTGAGCCCACCTGATTAGTGGTACATAGTGGGAGGGTTAGGTGATGCTCACCTGCTCAATGTTGTAGCCAGCCTGCATGGCGACTCCATAGCCCCCCAAAAACAACCCGGTGGGCAGTAGGTACAGGTAGTTGTATTCTGGAGGGTCAGTGGGACGCTTGAACATGTCCAGCATCTTCTTGGTGACCAGGAAACCACCTGAGAGAGAAAGAGAACAAACACAGTCAAACTCAATCTGGTAGACAACGGTCTGCACATGCACTCTTTTTGGAACGCTTCAGGCATAACAGGGTGTAGACGGTCATATTTCAAATATTTATAGCACCCTTATTTGATATTTGAGTAACACATTAAAAGTGTGCACACAAAGGGTTCCTAAAGGCCAACTCAGTGAATGTAGTAGCTGGGGCTTTTCTTGGTGGAGTCGATCCCCTGATATAACGACCAGACGGAACACTTCATTCTGCTGGGGCGGATCACATTACATTCCAAAAGCAACCTCTGGGTTCTCTACATCGCCACTACACCCCCACACTCAGACAGGTTATCCAGTGGCTAACATCTGTCCACTTCAGCTGTACGTGCTAATTTTAGCCCAGCCCAGACCTCAATCACTTAAACACACCAATAATAAAAAAAACTATTTCAGACTTGAGGCTCAGAGTCAATACATTCAGATTCAAGAATGCAAAGGGCAGGTATTGAAGAAAAGCATGCACAGGATTTTTCCGTGCTGCCGCTATAAAAACACGTAGCAGTACAAAAGGCTTTGTGGCAAGAGCCAGAGGAAGAGAAAAACTATTCCTCAACCCGTTGTATAAGGAGCAGGTACTCTATAAATTCCAGGGCTAGTTTATTGAAACTAAATTGGAGGGCAATTTTTTGGTGTATTCACTTGACAATATAAAAATTGTAGAAGAAGGGCTAGGAAACAAATGGTGGAATGTCCGTTTTTATGTTATTGAAGGTTTATGGGTGGTGCGGTAGACCACTAAGAAATGTTGCATGTGGAATGGAAACCAATAGGGACTTTAAAACTAAATTAAACACCTGCTCTTTAAAGAAAATAAATATATATATAAAGAGGTGCACTTTAAGCACACTGGAACATATGCACAAAGAGATCTGAGAGAGTCATAATAACTGGTTATTACAGCAAATGGCTTAAATCTGCCAGAATGCCCCAGTATGAGGGATTTAAATCCCTGCCATGATCTTTGACCCTGCTCAGTGTTCTGGCCTGTTGGAGCACCCTCGCACAGACTGGGACCTCTGGACCGCTGCAGCGGTTGCCTTTGAATGAGTGACTCAGTGGCTGTCTAGAACGATGCACCAAAGACTTTCCCGACACTACCATTAACAACGTTCCCTCATTTCTTCTCAGCAGAGCTAGACTAAGCCTGGTTTATTGCATGGCCATGGCCCTTTTGAAGACCACTCAGTCATTTCCAGTTCATGTGTGAAGTTCCTTCTTTTCCACCTAAAGCGAGTTAGGGAAGGGCACGAACAGGGTCCATGGGCCAACTAACGGTCAAAGCTGAGGAAGAGGGCACAGTGGAGCAATAAGCAGTTTCTTAATAGATAGTCAAGTGAAATAAATGGCCCTAAAGGGGTCTGATATCCACGTATCGTACGTATTCTACGATCTTATATAAGGTCTCCAAAGGGGGTACAATTTTGAGGTAAGAGGAGCTTGTCTGCTCCATTCACTATCTGTTTTCACAGTTACTGTCTGGTTTAGTCCAGAGTCACTCACCAGCGAACATGCCCCCCCTCATGAGAGACAGACCGCCCACAGCAGTCAGACCTGGAATAAACACACACACACACACAGTAAGCACAGCTTAGATCACATTACAGGCATGTTTTTCAATTAGTGCCACATGTGTTGAATGTCAAATGACAATGACAAAACACTGAAACATTATTGCTTCTCTACCCATTGCCCTGTCAGACAAACAAAGCTCTATAACATTTGATGTGCTGTATAGAGAGGCATGTTTCTTACACATTGCATTCGAGCACAGCAGCACAGCTTAATGAGGAAAATGTCAGAGCGCAGAGGGAGTCCTGATAACCATCAGCCCTATAATGACTTACAAATGCAGCCTGCTGTACTGCAGTGAACAACACAACAACAGGCTGGTCAGACAGAGCCAACAGGCTCCCAGTCATGTGTTTATGTGTCTGACTGAATGAGTGAGCTTTTCCTGGCTGTCCCGTTCTGGAACTCCACAGTAACAATTAGTCACAGAGACAGGCCAAGGTTTGAATTAAAAGGTGACTGCACGCTACCTCAGTGTCACAGGAAATGCATACAGCAGACAATTAGGCTAGAAACATCACCTCGCACACTCTGTCAAAAAGAGAGACATGGCGTCCCCCCCTGAGTGGCGCAGTGGTCTACGGCACTGCATCGCATCGCAGTGCTAGCTGTGCCACTAGAGATCCTGATTCGAGTCCAGGCTCTGTCACAGCTGGCCGCGACCCGGGAGACCCATGAGGCGCCGCACATTTGGCCCAGCGTCGTCCGGGTTAGGGGAGCGTTTGGCCGGCCAGGATGTCCTTGTCCCATCGGGCTCTAGCGACTCCTGTGGCGGGCCGGGCGCATGCACGCTGACACGGTCGCCATGTGTACAGTGTTTCCTCCGACACATTGGTGCGGCTGGCTTCCGGGTTAAGTGGGCATCGTGTCAAGAAGCAGTGCGGCTTGGCTGGGTTGTGTTTCGGAGGATGCACGGCTCTCGACCTTCGCCTCTCCCGAGTCCGTGCGGGAGTTGCAGCGATGGGACAAGACTGTAACTACCAATTGGATACCACGAAATTGCGGAGAAAAAGGAAAAAAAGTACTTAAAAAAAAAAAAATGTTCATAAAAAAGCGAGACATGCTGCTCACAGTATTCTAGACACCAGGTGAACTTTGAGCCCTTAATGCCATCAGATCCCCGCCTGAAGTTTCCCTCCCTTGAAAAGAGGGCGAGATACTTTTGGAAAACAAAGACGTCATACTCAGGCCATAGAGATCACAGACATGCCTGACCAAATAGACACCAATACCACCTACCTACCACTGACTTATCAAGACAGCTCTTAGATAGTCAGCCAGTCATGTCTATATTGATCACACACACACACACAATAGGATGACAGTTATCCCAGAAGCGTCTGTTCGTCACATCCCACTCAGGGCGGACTTCAGAAGGGAAAGACTTTAGCTAATTGTGACTCAACAGTTTCAGGTAGATTAAAGAGCTGTCGTGAGGATGGTGCCAGCCATTGGGCAAAACCAAGGGGTCCCCATCAAAAGTAACCCAACGCTCCAGACAGAGATTGACACAGACTTCTCTCTCTCCCTCTTAAGAATCTGAAATTCCAATATACTTCACTAACGTCTTGGGCTCGATCGGCTCTTTTAGCTTTATTACATTTGGCACAGCAATAACAATAACTCCAATGGCTTCAATGTTTCCACTTCTTTGCATGACCAAGATAAAAGGAATGATTTAGGTAATGCCAAATATGTGGGGAACACACCTAAGAGACAATGTGTGAGCAGAGAGACTGAGAATGACTCGGGTGGTGCGGGGACCAGGGTACAGTGGCAAGAAAAAGTATGTGAACCCTTTGGAGTTACCTGGATTTTGCATAAATTTGACATCAAATTTGATCTGATCTTCATCTAAGTCACATCCAGAGTGTGCTTCTAGACAACCAGAGTGTGCTTAAACTAATAACACACAAATTATTGTATTTTTCTTGTCTATATTCAATACATAATTTAAACATTCACAGTGTAGGTTGGAAAAAGTATGTGAACCCCTAGACTAATGACTTATCCAGAAGCTAATTGGAGTCAGGGGTCAACTAACCCGGAGTCGAATCAATGAGACGAGATTGAGATTTTGGTTAGAGCTGCCCTACCCCATAAAAAACACACACAAAATTTGAGTTTGCTATTCACAAGAAGCATTGCCTGATCTGAACCATGACTCGAACAAAAAAGATCTCAAAATACCTAAGATTCAGAATTGTTGACTTGCATAAAGCTGGAAAGGGTTACAAAAGTATCTCTAAAAGCCTTGATGTTCATCAGTCCACAAATTGCCTATAAATGGAGAAATGTCAGCACTGTTGCTACTCTCCCTAGGAGTGGCCGTACTGCAAAGATGACTGCAAGAGCACAGCGCAAAGGTTAAGAAGAATCCTAGAGCGTCAGCTAAAGACTTAGACATCTCTGGAAGATGCTAACATCTCTGTTGACGAGTCTACAATACGTAAAACACTAAACAAGAATGGTGTTCATGGGAGGACATCATGGAAGAAGCCACTGCTGTCCAAAAAAAACTTCTGAAGTTTGCAAAAGAGCACCTGGATGTTACACAGAGCTACTGGCAAAATATTCTGTGGACAGATTAAACTAAAGTTGTGTTGTTTGGAAGGAACACACAACACTATGTGTGGAGAAAAAAATGCAAAGCACACCAACAGCAAAACCTCATCTTAACTATACACTATAGTGGAGGGAGCATAATGGTTTGGGGCTGCCTCAGGGCCTCGACAGCTTGCTATCATCGACTGAAAAATGAATTCAAGTTTATCAAGACGTTTTGCAGGAGAAAGTTAGGCTCACTGTCCGCCAACTGAAGCTCAACAGAAGTTAGGTGATGCAAAAGGACAACAACCCAAAATACAGAAGTAAATCCACAGCAGATTGGCTTCAACAGAAGAAATAAGCCTTCTGGAATGCCAGTCAGTCCTGACCTCAACCTGATTGAGATGCTGTGGCATGACCTCAAGAGAGCGGTTCACACCAGACATCCCAAGAATATTGTGGAACTGAAACAGTTTTGTAAAGAGGAATGGTCCAAAATTTGTTATGCTGGTGAATGAGGACCCAAAAGCGACGTAATAGTAACAGAGTCTTTATTCCAGTATTAAACAAATAATGATTCTCCTGGATATTATCAATGGTAAATCCAAAACAGGAAACTGAAATCCTCTCGTCAATAGAGAGGAACGACTGGAGACGCGACCACAGACTGCAGGTCGCTTCAGGAAGGCACTGGCCGTAGCTGACATAGACACCTGCTCACACGCAGCATCTGAAGAAGGCAAAGAACACGACAGGGCGGAACAAGGACACAGGACAGCAAACATCAAACAAGAATCCGACAAGGACAGAAGCGGAAAACAGAGGGAGAAATAGGGACTCTAATCAGAGGGCAAAATAGGGGACAGGTGTGAAAGAGTAAATGAGGTCGTTAGGAGAATGAGAAACAGCTGGGAGCAGGAACGGAACGATAGAGAGAGAGAGCGGGAGAGGGAGAGAGGGAGGAGGAGAGAGAGAGAGAGAAAGAGGGAAAGAACCTAATAAGACCAGCAGAGGGAAGCACAGGGACAAGACATGATGATCAAAGACAAAACATGACAGTACCCCCCCACTCACCGAGCGCCTCCTGGCGCACTCGAGGAGGAACCCTGGCGGCAACGAAGGAAATCATCAATCAACGAACGGTCCAGCACGTCCCGAGATGGAACCCAACTCCTCTCCTCAGGACCGTAACCCTCCCAATCCACTAAGTACTGGTGACCACGTCCCCGAGAACGCATGTCCATGATCTTCCGTACCTTGTAAATAGGAGCGCCCTCGACAAGGACGGGGGGGGGGGGGAAGACGAACGGGGGCGCGAAGAAAAGGCTTGACACAAGAGACATGGAAGACAGGGTGGACGCGACGAAGATGTTGCGGAAGAAGCAGTCGCACAGCGACAGGATTGACGACCTGAGAGACACGGAACGGACCAATGAACCGCGGAGTCAACTTGCGAGAAGCTGTCGTAAGGGGAAGGTTACGAGTGGAAAGCCACACTCTCTGACCGCGACAATACCTAGGACTCTTAATCCTACGTTTATTGGCGGCTCTCACAGTCTGCGCCCTGTAACGGCAAAGTGCAGACCTGACCCTCCTCCAGGTGCGCTCACAACGTTGGACAAAAGCCTGAGCGGAGGGAACGCTGGACTCGGCGAGCTGGGACGAGAACAGAGGAGGCTGGTACCCAAGACTACTCTGAAACGGAGATAGACCGGTAGCAGACGAAGGAAGCGAGTTGTGAGCGTACTCAGCCCAGGGGAGCTGTTCTGCCCAAGACGCAGGGTTTCGAAACGAAAGGCTGCGTAATATGCGACCAATCGACTGATTGGCCCTTTCTGCTTGACCGTTAGACTGGGGATGAAACCCGGAAGAGAGACTGACGGAAGCACCAATCAAACGACAGAACTCCCTCCAAAACTGTGACGTGAATTGCGGACCTCTGTCTGAAACGGCGTCTAACGGGAGGCCATGAATTCTGAACACATTCTCAATGATGATTTGTGCCGTCTCCTTAGCGGAAGGAAGCTTAGCGAGGGGAATGAAATGTGCCGCCTTAGAGAACCTATCGATAACCGTAAGAATCACAGTCTTCCCCGCAGACGAAGGCAGACCGGTAATAAAGTCTAAGGCGATGTGAGACCATGGTCGAGAAGGAATGGGAAGCGGTCTGAGACGACCGGCAGGAGGAGAGTTACCTGACTTAGTCTGCGCGCAGTCCGAACAAGCAGCCACGAAACGACGCGTGTCCCGCTCCTGAGTAGGCCACCAAAACCGCTGGCGAATAGAAGCAAGCGTACCCCGAACGCCGGGGTGGCCAGCTAACTTGGCAGAGTGAGCCCACTGAAGAACAGCCAGACGAGTAGAGACAGGAACGAACAGAAGGTTACTAGGACAAGCGCGCGGCGACGCAGTGTGAGTGAGTGCTTGCTTTACCTGTCTCTCAATTCCCCAGACAGTCAACCCGACAACACGCCCTTCAGGGAGAATCCCCTCGGGGTCGGTAGAAGCCACAGAAGAACTAAAGAGACGGGATAAGGCATCAGGCTTGGTGTTCTTATTTCCCGGGCGATAGGAAATCACGAACTCGAAACGAGCGAAAAACAACGCCCAACGAGCTTGACGTGCATTAAGTCGTTTGGCAGAACGGATGTACTCAAGGTTCTTATGGTCAGTCCAAACGACAAAAGGGACGGTCGCCCCCTCCAACCACTGTCGCCATTCGCCTATGGCTAAGCGGATGGCGAGCAGTTCGCGGTTACCCACATCATAGTTGCGCTCCGATGGCGACAGGCGATGAGAAAAGTAAGCGCAAGGATGGACCTTATCGTCAGAATGGAAGCGCTGAGACAGAATGGCTCCCACGCCCACCTCTGAAGCGTCAACCTCGACAATGAATTGTTTAGTGACGTCAGGAGTAACAAGGATAGGGGCGGATGTAAAACGCTTCTTGAGGAGATCAAAAGCTCCCTGGGCGGAACCGGACCACTTAAAGCAAGTCTTGACAGAAGTCAGAGCTGTGAGAGGGGCAGCCACTTGACCGAAATTACGAATGAAACGCCGATAGAAATTAGCGAAACCGAGAAAGCGCTGCAACTCGACACGTGACTTAGGGACGGGCCAATCGTTGACAGCCTGGACCTTAGCGGGATCCATCTGAATGCCTTCAGCGGAAATAACAGAACCGAGAAATGTGACAGAGGAGACATGAAAGGCGCACTTCTCAGCCTTCACGTAGAGACAATTCTCTAAAAGGCGCTGGAGTACACGTCGAACGTGCTGAACATGAATCTCGAGTGACGGTGAAAAAATCAGGATATCGTCAAGGTAAACGAAAACAAAGATGTTCAGCATGTCTCTCAGTACATCATTAACTAATGCCTGAAAGACAGCTGGAGCATTAGCGAGACCGAACGGCAGAACCCGGTATTCAAAATGCCCTAACGGAGTGTTAAACGCCGTTTTCCACTCGTCCCCCTCTCTGATGCGTACGAGATGGTAAGCGTTACGAAGGTCCAACTTAGTAAAGCACCTGGCTCCCTGCAAAATCTCGAAGGCTGACGACATAAGGGGAAGCGGATAACGATTCTTAACCGTTATGTCATTCAGCCCTCGATAATCCACGCAGGGGCGCAGAGTACCGTCCTTCTTCTTAACAAAGAAAAATCCCGCTCCGGCGGGAGAGGAAGAAGGCACCACGGTACCGGCGTCGAGAGAAACAGACAGATAATCCTCGAGAGCCTTACGTTCGGGAGCCGACAGAGAGTATAGTCTACCCCGAGGGGGAGTGGTCCCCGGAAGGAGATCAATACAACAATCATACGACCGGTGAGGAGGAAGGGAGCTGGCTCTGGACCGACTGAAGACCGTGCGCAGATCATGATATTCCTCCGGCACTCCTGTCAAATCACCAGGTTCCTCCTGAGTAGAGGGGACAGAAGACACAGGAGGGATAGCAGACATTAAACACTTCACATGACAAGAAACGTTCCAGGATAGGATAGAATTACTAGACCAATTAATAGAAGGATTATGACATACTAGCCAGGGATGACCCAAAACAACAGGTGTAAAAGGTGAACGAAAAATCAAAAAGGAAATGGTCTCACTGTGGTTACCAGATACTGTGAGGGTTAAAGGTAGTGTCTCACATCTGATACTGGGGAGAAGACTACCATCTAAGGCGAACATGGGCGTGGGCTTCCCTAACTGTCTGAGAGGAATGTCATGTTTCCGAGCCCATGCTTCGTCCATAAAACAACCCTCAGCCCCAGAGTCTATCAAGGCACTGCAGGAAGCAGCCGAACCGGTCCAGCGTAGATGGACCGACAAGGTAGTACAGGATCTTGATGGAGAGACCTGAGTAGTAGCGCTCACCAGTAGCCCTCCGCTTACTGATGAGCTCTGGCTTTTACTGGACAAGACATGACAAAATGTCCAGCAGAACCGCAATAGAGGCAAAGGCGGTTGGTGATTCTCCGTTCCCTCTCCTTAGTCGAGATGCGAATACCTCCCAGCTGCATGGGCTCAGTCTCTGAGCCGGTGGGAGGAGATGGTTGAGATGCGGAGAGGGGAAACACCGTTAACGCGAGCTCTCTTCCACGAGCTCGGTGACGAAGATCTACCCGTCGTTCTATGCGGATGGCGAGTGCAATCAAAGAGTCCACGCTGGAAGGAACCTCCCGGGAGAGAATCTCATCCTTAACCTCAGCGTGGAGTCCCTCCAGAAAACGAGCGAGCAACGCCGGCTCGTTCCAGTCACTGGATGCAGCAAGAGTGCGAAACTCTATAGAGTAATCCGTTATGGATCGATCACCTTGACATAGGGAAGCCAGGGCCCTGGAAGCCTCCTTCCCAAAAACTGAACGATCAAAAACCCGTATCATCTCCTCTTTAAAGTTCTGATAATCGTTAGAACACTCAGCCCTTGCCTCCCAGATAGCTGTGCCCCACTCCCGAGCCCGACCAGTAAGGAGTGATATGACGAAAGCGATCCGAGCTCTCTCACTTGAGTACGTGTTGGGCTGGAGAGAGAACACAATATCACACTGGGTGAGAAAAGAGCGACACTCAGTGGGCTGCCCAGAGTAACATGGTGGGTTATTAACCCTAGGTTCCGGAGACTCGGAAGACCAGGAAGTAGCTGGTGGCACGAGACGAAGACTCTGAAACTGTCCAGAGAGATCGGAGACCTGAGCGGCCAGGGTCTCAACGGCATGACGAGCAGCAAACAATTCCTGCTCGTGTCTGCCGAGCATTGCTCCCTGGAACTCGACGGCAGTGTTGAGAGAATCCATAGTCGCTGGGTCCATCTTGGTCGGATTCTTCTGTTATGCTGGTGAATGAGGACCCAAAAGCGACGTAATAGTAACAGAGTCTTTATTCCAGTATTAAACAAATAATGATTCTCCTGGATATTATCAATGGTAAATCCAAAACAGGAAACTGAAATCCTCTCGTCAATAGAGAGGAACGACTGGAGACGCGACCACAGACTGCAGGTCGCTTCAGGAAGGCACTGGCCGTAGCTGACATAGACACCTGCTCACACGCAGCATCTGAAGAAGGCAAAGAACACGACAGGGCGGAACAAGGACACAGGACAGCAAACATCAAACAAGAATCCGACAAGGACAGAAGCGGAAAACAGAGGGAGAAATAGGGACTCTAATCAGAGGGCAAAATAGGGGACAGGTGTGAAAGAGTAAATGAGGTCGTTAGGAGAATGAGAAACAGCTGGGAGCAGGAACGGAACGATAGAGAGAGAGAGCGGGAGAGGGAGAGAGGGAGGAGGAGAGAGAGAGAGAGAAAGAGGGAAAGAACCTAATAAGACCAGCAGAGGGAAGCACAGGGACAAGACATGATGATCAAAGACAAAACATGACAAAATTCCTCCTGACCGTTGTGCAGGTGAGTAATTGTCAGACTAGCCTAACTTTCGTCATTTCCGGTCACAACTTGCAGAATTGTTTACGTGCTGCTGTGCGTTTTGTTGCTAACCTTACTTTGCTACCTGACAACTTTACGCTTTTTAATTACCGTTTATATTTTTTGTTTTTCCCTCGCTCTACTTTTTTTCATTCAACTTTTTCACTCCGGACGCTTTATCTGGACGTAGTTCGTCAGGACCTCCGCCAGACGAAGCTAAGTAGTAACATTAACATGATGCCTTCTAATTGCAGTCGCTGTACTCATAATATACAGGAGAACAATCGCCTTACGGCCAGGATAGCTGTGCTGCAAGCCCAGCTTCAGACGCAATCATTAGGCAAGGGTAATTTCAGTGTAGGAAAGGATGAAACGGTGTGTGTGCCACCAGTAAGTACAGATAGTAGTATAAATCCCCTCGCACAGTCCCCGCAGGATGACAACTTTCTCATGGCTTCTGGAGGGAAATGCTGTAGGAATGCTCAACCGGTGTCGCTTATTCAGCCGACAGAAACTTTCAACCGGTTCTCCCCATTAATAAGCAGCGAGTTGGAGTCAGAGGCCGAGCCTTCTCTGGTCTCTACTCCTCCCGTTACGGGGTCTGAGACGCCGAAGCCTCTCACCATTAGCTCTGACAAATTGAAAACCCTAGTCATTGGCGACTCCATTACCTGCAGTATTAGACTTAAAACGAATCATATAGCGATCATACACTTTTTACCAGGGGGCAGGGCTACCGACGTTAAGGCTAATCTGAAGATGGTGCTGGCTAAAGCTAAAACTGGAGTGTAGAGAGTATATGGATATTGTTATCCACGTCGGCACCAACGATGTTAGGATGAAACAGTCAGAGGTCACCAAGCGCAACATAGCTTCAGCGTATAAATCAGCTAGAAAGATGTGTCGGCATCGAGTAGTTGTCTCTGGCCCCCTCCCAGTTAGGGGGAGTGATGAGCTCTACAGCAGAGTCTCACAACTCTATCGCTGGTTAAACTGTTTTCTGCCCCTCCCAAAAGAGAATTTGTAGATAATTGGCCCTCTTTCTGGGACTCACCCACAAACAGAACCAAGCCTGGCCTGTTGAGGAGTGACGGACTCCATCCTAGCTGGAGGGGTGCTCTCATCTTATCTACGAACATAGACAGGGCTCTAACTCCCCTAGCTCCACAATGAGATAGTGTGCAGGCCAGGAAGCAGGCTGTTAGCTAGCCTGCCAGCTTAATGGAGTCTGCCACTAGCACAGTCAGTGTAGTCAGCTCAGCTATCCCCATTGAGACTGTGTCTGTGCCTCAACCTAGGTTGGGCAAAACTAAACATGGAGGTGTTCGCCTAAGCAATCTCACTGGAATAAAGACCTCCTCATTCCTGCCATTATTGAAAGAGATTGTGATACTTCACATCTCAAAATAGGGCTACTTAATGTTAGATCCCTCACTTACAAGGCAGTTATAGTCAATTAACTAATCACTGATCATAATCTTGATGTGATTGGCCTGACTGAAACATGGCTTAAGCCTGATGAATTTACTGTGTTAAATGAGGCCTCACCTCCTGGTTACACTAGTGACCATATCCCCCGCGCATCCCGCAAATGCGGAAGTGTTGCTAACATTTACGATAGCAAATTTCAATTTACAAAAAAAACAGCCGTTGTCGTCTTTTGAGCTTCTAGTCATGAAATCTACGCAGCCTACGCAATCACTTTTTTATAGCTACTGTTTACAGGCCTCCTGGGCCATATACAGTGTTCCTCACTGAGTTCCCTGAATTCCTATCGGACCTTGTAGTCATGGCAGATAATATTCAATTTTTGGTGACTTTAATATTCACATGGAAAAGTCCACAGACCCACTCCAAAAGGCTTTCGGAGCCGTCATTGACTCAGTGGGTTTTGTCCAACATGTCTCCGGACCTACTCACTGCCACAGTCATACTCTGGACCTAGTTTTGTCCCATGGAATAAATGTTGTGGATCTTAATGTTTTTCCTCATAATCCTGGACTATCGGACAACCATTTTATTACGTTCGAAATCGCAACAAATAATCTGCTCAGACCCCAACCAAGGATCATCAAAAGTCGGGCTATAAATTCTCGGACAACCCAAAGATTCCTAGATGCCCTTCCAGACTCCCTCCGCCTACCCAAGGATGTCAGAGTACAAAAATCAGTTAACCACCTAACTGAGGAACTCAATTTAACCTTGCGCAATACCCTAGATGCAGTCGTACCCCTAAAAACAAAAAACATTTGTCATAAGAAACTAGCTCCCTGGTATACAGAAAATACCCGAGCTCTGAAGCAAGCTTCCAGAAAATTGGAACGGAAATGGCGCCACACCAAACTGGAAGTCTTCCGACTAGCTTGGAAAGACAGTACCGTGCAGTATCGAAGAGCCCTCACTGCTGCTCAATCATCCTATTTTTCCAACTTAATTGAGGAAAATAAGAACAATCCAAAATGTATTTTTGATACTGTCGCAAAGCTAACTAAAAAGCAGCATTCTTTAAGAGGATGGCTTTCACTTCAGTAGTGATACATTCATGAACTTCTTTGAGGAAAAGATCATGATCATTAGGAAAGCAAATTACGGACACCTCTTTAAATCTGCGTATTCCTCCTAAGCTCAGTTGTCCTGAGTCTGCACAACTCTGCCAGGACCTAGGATCAAGGGAGACACTCAAGTGTTTTAGTACTATATCTCTTGACACAATGATTAAAATAATCATGGCCTCTAAACCTTCAAGCTGCATACTGGACCCTATTCCAACTAAACTACTGAAAGAGCTGCTTCCTGTGCTTGGCCCTCCTATGTTGAACATAATAAACGGCTCTCTAGCCACCGGATGTGTACCAAACTCACACCAAACTCACACTTGACCCAGAAAATATAAAAAACTATCGGCCTACATCGAATCTCCCATTCCTCTCAACAACAAAAAACTGTTGCGCAGCACCTCACTGCCTTCCTGAAGACAAACAATGTATACGAAATGCTTCAGTCTGGTTTTAGACCCCATCATAGCACTGAGACTGCACTTGTGAAGGTGGTAAATTACCTTTTAATGGCGTCAGACCGAGGCTCTGCATCTGTCCTCGTGCTTCTAGACCTTAGTGCTGCTTTTGATACCATCAATCACCATATTCTTTTGGAGAGATTGGAAACCCAAATTGTCTACACGGTCAAGTTCTGGCCTGGTTTAGATCTTATCTGTCGGAAAGATATCAGTTTGTCTCTGTGGATGGTTTGTCCTCTGACAAATCAACTGTAAATTTCGGTGTTCCTCAAGGTTCCATTTTAGGACCACTGTTGTTTTCACTATATATTCCACCTCTTGGTGATGTCATTCGAAAACATAATGTTAACTTTCACTGCTATGCGGGTGACACACAGCTGTACATTTCGATGAAACATGGTGAAGCCCCAAAATTGCCCTCGCTGGAAGCCTGTGTTTCAGACATAAGGAAGTGGATGGCTGCAAATGTTCTACTTTTAAACTTGGACAAAACAGAGATGCTTGTTCTAGGTCCCAAGAAACAAAGAGATCTTCTGTTAAATCTGACAATTAATCTTGATTGTTGTACAGTCGTCTCAAATAAAACTGTGAAGGACCTCTGCGTTACTCTGGACCCGTAGCTCTCTTTTGACGAACATATCAAGACTGTGTCAAGGACAGCTTTTTTCCATCTACATAACATTGCAAAAATCCGAAACTTTCTGTACAAAATTATGCAGAAAGATGTATCCATGCTTTTGTCACTTCTAGGTTACACTACTGCAATTCTCTACTTTCCAGCTACCCGGATAAAGCACTAAATAAACTTCAGTTAGTGCTAAACACGGCTGCTAGAATCTTGACTAGAACCAAAAAATTTGATCATATTACTCCAGGCAAGGGCTGATTTCAAGGTTTTACTGCTAACCTACAAAGCATTGCATGGACTTTCTCCTACCTATCTTTCCGATTTGGTCCTGCCGTACATACAGTACCTACACGTACGCTAGGGTCACAAGACGCAGGCCTCCTTATTGTCCCAATAAAGAATTTCTAAGCAAACAGCTGGAGGCAGGGCTTTCTCCTATAGAGATACATTTTTTATGGAATGGTCTGCCTACCCATGTGAGAGACGCAGACTCGGTCTCAACCTTTAAGTCTTTATTGAAGACTCATCTCTTCAGTAGGTCCTATGATTGAGTGTAGTCTGGCCCAGGAGTGTGAAGGTGAACAGAAAGGCACTGGAGCAACGAACCGCCTTGCTCTCTCTGCCTGGCCGGTTCCCCTCTCTCCACTGGGATTCTCTGCCTCTAACCCTATTACAGGGGCTGCGTCACTGGCTTACTGGTGCTCTTCCATGCTGTCCCTAGGAGGGGTGCGTCACTTGAGTGGGTTGAGTCACTGACGTGATCTTCCTGTCTGGGTTGGCGCCACCCTTGGGTTGTGCTTTGGCAAAGATCTTTGTGGGCTATACTCGGCCTTGTCTCAGGATGGTAAGTTGGTGGTTGAAAATATCCCTCTAGTGGTGTGGGGGCTGTGCTTTGGAAAAGTGGGTGGGGTTATATCCTGCCTGTTTGGCCCTGTCTGGGGGTATCGTCAGATGGGGCCAGTGTCTCCCGACCCCTCCTGTCTCAGCCTCCAGTATTTATGCTGCAGTAGTTTATGTGTTGGGGGGTTAGTGTCTGTCTGTTATATCTGGAGTATTTCTCCTGTCTTATCCGGTGTACTGTGTGAAATTAAGTGTGCTCTCTCTAATTCTCTTTCTTTCTCTCCTTTCTCTCTCCTCTCTCGGACCTCAGCCCTAGGACCATGCCTCAGGACTACCTGGCCTGATGACTCCTTGCTGTCCCCAGTCCACCTGGCCGTGCTGCTGCTCCAGTTTCAACTGTTCTGTCTACGGCTATGGAACCCTGACCTGTTCACCGGACGTGCTACCTGTCCCAGACCTGCTGGTTTCAACTCTCTGGAGTCAGCAGGAGCAGTAGAGATACTCTGAATGATCGGCTATGAAAAGCCAACTGACATTTACTCCTGAGTTGCTGACCTGTTGCACCCTCGACAACCACTGTGATTATTGTTATTTGACCCTGTTGGTCATCTATGAAAATTTGAACATCTTGGCCATGTTCTGTTATAATCTCCACCCGGCACAGCCAGAAGAGGACTGGCCTCATAGCCTGGTTCCTCTCTAGGTTTCTTCGTAGGTTCTGGCCTTTCTAGGGAGTTTTTCCCAGCCAGTTTTTCCCGTGCTTCTATACCTGCATTGCTTGCTGTTTGGGGTTTTAGGCTGGGTTTCTGTACAGCACTTTGAGAAATCAGCTGATGTAAGAAGGGCTTTATAAATAAAATTTGATTTTATCCGCAACTATAGAAAACATTTCATTGAGGTTATTGCTGCCAAAGGAGGGTCAAGCAGTTATTAAATCCAAGGGTTCACATACTTTTTCCACCCTGCACTGTGAACATTTACGCGGTGTGTTCAAGAAAGACATGAAAGCATATAATTGTTTGTGTGTTATTAGTTTAAGCAGATTGTGTTTGTCTATTTTTGTAACCTAGATGAAGATCAGATCAAATTGTATGACCAATTTATGTAGAAATCCAGATATTTCCAAAGGGTTCACATACTTTTTCTTGCCACTGTATGTATAGTGTGGACTAATAAAGTGGTGCACAGGAACTGTGCAGTAGGTCTAGAAGGATAATTGCTCCATTGGATGCCACCACCATGCCTCTTCTGAAGTTAGCATCTGGGGCGACATGAAGGCTTTAATGTTGGACCACCATGGGCTCATTAAGACATTCAAGCCTTTCCTGGTTCCTGGACCCAGACCCTTGCCCTGACTGCAGTGCCCTACCGCCGCCGGGAGGAACAAGAAAAAGCTTAATGA